>NC_092343.1:379062570-381462570 GCF_046630445.1 Rutidosis leptorrhynchoides | reverse complement strand
GAGGCTGCAAGAGGTGCTGCAGTTAACCCAAATCCTCGTGTGGGGTGCACTTACAAAACTTTTCAAGCTTGCAAGCCCTCATCATTCAGTGGAACAGAAGGACCGATCGGTTTAACCCGATGGATAGAAAAGATGGAAACTGTGTTCAAAATCAGTGGTTGTGTTGAAAAGGACATGACCAAATACGCATCGTGCACTTTACAAGATAGTGCACTCACGTGGTGGAAAAATTATGTGAAGGCTGTAAGAGGAGATGTAGCTTATGATACTCCGTGGGAAGAATTCAAAACAATGTTAATCAATGAATATTGTCCAAGGAACGAGGTTAGGAAGTTGGAAGATGAGTTACGAAGTCTGAAGGTTATTGGTACTGAAATCACCAACTACAATCAGCGATTCATGGAATTAGTTTTGCTATGTCCTGAATTGGTTCCAACCGAAGAACGGAAGATTGAAATGTACAAAGATGGTTTGCCCAAAAAGGTCAAGGCAAATGTTACAGCATCGAAACCTAAGACAATTCATGAAGCTATAACCATGGCAAACGAGCTAATGGATCAGGTCATTTTGGATAAGAAAGCATTCAATACTGATGTGAAGGTATCAGGTAACAAGAGAAAGTGGAATGGAAGCTATGATCGAGGTAATCAACAACAAACTTTTAAGAAACAAGAAACCCCGAAAGGTGCGGGTAGTGGTTCAGGTTTTGGTTACAAAGGACAAAGTCCTTTATGCAACCGATGTCACAAACATCACTTTGGTTACTGTAGTGTGGTATGCAACAAATGTAATCGACAGGGTCATCTTGCTGAAGATTGTAGGGCTCTCGTTACGAATACAAATGGTGCCAAGACTCCTGCCACCAACGCAAATAGAACTGCTTTGGCTACCATTACTTGTTTTGGGTGTGGAAAACAAGGCCACTATAAGAGCCAGTGCCCGAATCCAGAGAAGAATATCGGACCTGCACGTGGAAGAGCATTTGTTATTAATGCTAAAGAGGCATGTGAAGACCCGGAGCTTGTTACGGGTACGTTTACCATTAATAACTTATCCGCATCTATTATATTTGATACTGGTGCTGATAGAAGTTACGTGTGTAGAGACTTTCACGCTAAATTGAATTGTTCATCATTACCTCTCGATGCTAAGTACATGATTGAGTTAGCTAATGGTAAACTAATTAAAGCCGATAAAATTTGCCGTGATTGTAAAATAAATTTAGCCGGAGAAACGTTTAAAATTGACTTGATACCCGTAGAATTAGGAAGTTTTGATGTAATAGTCGGCATGGACTGGATGTCCAAAATAGGAGCTGAAGTTGTGTGCGCCAAGAAGGCAATTCGCATTCCTCGTAAGGATAAAACGCCAGTAATGATTTATGGAGAGAAGGGTAACTCAAAGCTAAAACTCATTAGTTATTTGAAAGCTCAAAAGTGCTTGAAGAAAGGGTGCTATGCTATCTTAGCACATGTTAATAAAGTCGAAACAAAGGAAAAAGTGAAGAGCATCAATGACGTGCCTGTGGCAAGAGATTTTCCTGAAGTCTTTCCGGAAAAGTTGCCGGGATTACCTCCATTTAGATCTGTAGAATTTCAAATAGATTTAGTACCAGGAGCTGCACCAGTGGCTCGTGCTCCATATAGACTTGCACCGTCCGAGTTAAAAGAACTTCAGAGTCAGTTAAAAGAATTACTGGATCATGGATTCATACGACCAAGTACTTCACCGTGGGGAGCTCCGATTCTATTTGTTAAAAAGAAAGATGGATCTTTTAGGATGTGTATAGATTATCGTGAATTAAATAAGTTAACTATCAAGAATCGGTATCCACTACCGAGAATTGACGACTTATTTGATCAACTCCAAGGATCATGTGTGTACTCAAAAATTGACTTAAGGTCGGGCTATCATCAATTACGTGTCAAAGAAGAAGATATACCGAAAACTGCTTTTCGGACACGTTATGGTCATTACGAATTTTTGGTTATGCCGTTTGGATTGACGAATGCGCCAGCTGTATTCATGGACCTCATGAATCGAGTTTGTAGTCCGTATTTAGATAAGTTTGTTATCGTTTTCATTGATGATATTCTTATCTATTCCAAGAGTGAGCAAGAGCATGAAGAGCATTTAAGGTTGATATTAGAGTTGTTGAGAAAAGAACAACTATATGCTAAATTTTCTAAGTGTGCTTTTTGGTTGAAAGAAGTTCAATTTCTTGGCCACGTTGTTAGTAGCAAAGGAATTCAGGTTGATCCAGTAAAAACTGAAGCCATTGAAAAATGGGAGACTCCTAAGACACCAACGCAGATACGTCAATTTTTGGGTTTAGCCGGTTATTATAGAAGGTTTATTCAAGATTTTTCCCGAATAGCTAAGCCGTTGACAGCGTTAACGCAAAAAGGGAAGAAATATGAATGGACTTCGGAGCAGGAGAGTGCATTTCAATTACTAAAGAAGAAGTTAACTACGGCGCCTATTTTATCGTTACCAGAAGGGAACGATGATTTTGAAATATATTGTGACGCTTCGCGACAAGGTTTTGGTTGCGTTCTTATGCAACGAAAGAAAGTTATTGCATACGCATCCCGACAATTGAAGATTCACGAGCGGAATTATACGACGCATGATCTAGAACTGGGAGCAGTCGTGTTTGCATTGAAGATATGGAGACACTACTTGTATGGGGTTAAATGCACTGTGTTTACTGATCATAAAAGCCTTCAACATATTTTTGATCAGAAACAGCTGAACATGAGACAACGTAGGTGGGTCGAGTTAATAAACGACTATGATTGTGAAATTCGTTATCATCCCGGGAAGGCGAACGTGGTGGCCGATGCTTTAAGCAGAAAGGAACGAGAACCAATTCGAGTACGAGCGATGAACATAAAAATTCGCATGAATCTCAACTCACAAATCAAAGAAGTTCAACGAGAATCACTTACTAAAGAAAATATAGGAAATGAAATAATGAAGAAGTATGAGAAGCAACTCGTTATGCGGGAAGATGGAATTCGATATTTTGCAAATCGTATTTGGGTACCAAAGTTGGGTGGATTAAGGAAGTTGATATTAAATGAGGCACATAAGACAAGATACTCGATACATCCTGGAGTTGGAAAGATGTACCAAGATCTTAAGACACATTATTGGTGGCCTAATTTAAAGACAGACGTTGCAACATATGTTGGGGAATGTTTAACTTGTTCCAAAGTCAAAGCTGAACACCAGAAGCCGTCAGGGTTACTTCAACAACCAGAAATCCCAGAATGGAAATGGGATGGTATTACCATGGATTTCATCACGAAGTTACCAAAGACTGCCTGGGGATACGACACCATTTGGGTGATTGTTGATCGTCTCACCAAGTCTGCACACTTCTTGCCTATAAAGGAAACGGATAGAATGGAGAAACTATTACGATTGTATATAAAGGAAGTTGTTTCAAGGCATGGAATACCTATTTCCATTATATCCGATCGTGATAGTAGATTTACATCAAAGTTCTGGCAATCACTACAGGAGGCCCTAGGAACTCGTTTGGATATGAGTACCGCGTATCATCCGCAAACTGACGGGCAGAGTGAAAGAACGATTCAGACTCTTGAAGACATGCTCAGGGCATGTGTGATCGATTTTGGAAACGGATGGGATAAATATCTACCATTAGCAGAATTCTCGTATAATAATAGTTATCATGCGAGCATTAAAGCTGCGCCATTCGAAGCATTGTACGGAAGGAAGTGTAGATCTCCTATTTGTTGGAATGAAGTAGGAGATCGACAATTAACTGGTCCCGAGATCATACACGAAACGACTGAGAAGATAGTACAAATCAAGGAGAGATTGAAAACAGCCCGTAGTCGCCAAAAGAGCTACGCCGATGTTCGAAGGAAACCATTAGAGTTTCAGATCGGTGACATGGTTATGTTAAAGGTGTCACCTTGGAAAGGTGTAATACGTTTTGGAAAAAGGGGTAAACTAAACCCAAGGTATGTAGGCCCGTTCAAGATCATCGAACGCATTGGACCGGTAGCTTATCGACTCGAGTTACCGCAACAACTCGCCGGAGTACATAATACCTTTCACGTCTCAAACCTTAAGAAGTGTCTTGCAAAGGAAGACCTCACCATTCCTCTTGAAGAAATCCATGTCGACGAGAAACTACAATTCATGGAAGAACCAATCGAAATCATGGATCGTGAAGTTAAACGGCTCAAGCAGAGCAACATACCGATCGTTAAGGTTCGTTGGAATGCTCGAAGGGGTCCTGAGTTTACTTGGGAACGAGAGGATCAAATGAAACAAAAATATCCACACTTGTTTTCCGATGACGCAAAATAGGTACAATTTTAAAATTTCGGGACGAAATTTATTTAACGGGTAGGTACTGTAATGACCCGCACTTTTTCGATCGTTCTATACTTATAAGATTAATATTTATATAAATTAAACCTTACCAACATGATAAGCAATCCAAATTGTTAAGATTTATGTTTTTGAAAAGAGTTTTACACAACGTTTGACCGTCTAGTTTGACCGATGATATCACGAACTATACAATATATGATAATTATACATACATATTTAACATGATCTAAGGATGTTTTAATATCTCATTTTGTATTAATAACAAAAAGTCATAAGTATATTTTGAAACTACTAACTTAAGTTTTCAAAACAATAACCATACGTAACGTTATTTGACATAAATACTGATGATTTATAATGTTTATACATATATCGTATAAGTAATGTATTTAATCATTTTTAAAGGGCTTTTATACATAAAACAATATAAGTATATTTACAAAAGATATTTATATTTGAATTCTCGTTCCGTTTCCTCAATAATCCTATACGTATATCTAGGGTACTATACACAGCTTCTAGAAGTATTTACTATTGGTATATACCAATAGAAATCTTCAATTATTGGAATAATATGTCATTCATGACATAATAAATTTTAACTTATCTTAGATATTTTCACTAAAAACCAAATTTTCAAGCCTATAAATAAGCACCATTTCTAACTCATTTTTACACATTCATTTTCCAAATTTTACTTCCAATTTTCACACACACTTGCAAGAACTCTCTCAACTTTTATTTTACTACTTCTTTCCAGCAACTTTACATTTTAAACTTGAGGTAAAAACTCTACTTCAACTCTTTTTCAATTCATATATTTATAGCTATATATATAAGAGTTTATAAACTAGAACATAGTTTGAATGATTTCAAACTTGTTCGCAAACTAAATAGATCCTTCTAACTTAACTTTTAAAATACTTCAAGACCTGTAATATAACTTAAAAATATGCTAATTTAACAAGGTATAACTTGGTTTTTCAAAGAACACCTTAAAAACTGTTTTTATGACGTCGGGGTGCAACCGGGGGCTGTTTTGGGTTGGAAAATTAAAAACCATCTTAAACTTTGAATTGGAGGTTTATTTTCTGGAAAAATGATTTTTACTATGAATATGATAACACATAAAAATTTCATGATTTAACTCAAAGTATAATTATTTTTAGAAAAATAATCATTTAAGGTTGTTTACATGATGGAAAATGATTAACTTCATAAGTTTCACTAAAGTTTGACCTATGACCTGTGATTTCGAATACAAACTAAGGTATTTACAGTTTATAGTCTTAAAGAGGGACTCGATCCAAGGAAGTGGCAAGTTGAATCAACGAAAACGGAGTTGTAACGAAGAAACTATGACCAAAACGAGATCGGATATCTAAGACTAGTTTGGCTACGAAAATAATTGGAGAAAATTAAATAAATCACATCTTTTTAAAATAACATGATATTTTATATATATGTACTCATAATTTAATTTTATATGGTTCAGGATCACCCGTAAACAATACGAGAAGATTAATCATAAGATCCCATGATTGTACGCAACACGTCATTTGACAACACCGGTACTTTATGTACGCAACACGTCATTTGACAACACCGGTACCATGGGTCAAGATTAATCTCGACCAATACATATACGATGGGGGTTTTTATTTATTTCATTGGGGGTTTATTAAACACCTAAAAATGAACCATTAAAATTGAATTACTAACATCGGACTGCTAATTACGGACTAAGAAATTATTAAAACTATTAAAAGTATAAAAAGTATATATATGTGACGATTGTTTATTTATTTGTGGTTTGTAATGTAAAATATATGCAGTTTTCTTTTAAAAATGTCTCATATAGAGGTCTATACCTCGCAATGAAATCATACGTTATCTAACTCGTTCTTAGGGTTAAGGACGGGTTATGACACCAAGGGAGGGACGAGAAATTTTATTATCATTATTTTTAATCTTATTGAATTAAAGTATGCAAAAACATTAAAAAACCCAAAAATCTTTACTTTTAAAACAACGCTTAAAAGTGACAAATTTTAAAACTTTGTCGAGGGACGGACTAGGACAATGATCCGAAACAACCTCGTCCTAAATAAAAAAGGAAAGCAAAATTTTAAAATTTAATTTAATTATTTTGTGTTAAAAGTAAAAGGTTTTATAAAAAAAAAAAACAAAAAAAAAAAATCCAGACACCCATGCGATCGCATGGGGTTTGGCCTTCAACCTCATGCGATCGCATGAGGCCTAATTTTTGGTCAGAATCATAAAACCCAGCGAGTCTGCTTCTGTCCACAAAACACACACACACACACAAAACACGAGCACTCTCCAAAAAACCTCTCAAATTTCATCATTTTTAACCAAATTTCACCAAATTTCTCGCTACAATCCGCTCTAAACATGAATTTGATAAGAAGTTTATCAAGAAGGGTAACAATTTCACCCCTAAACCTCTTTAAATTTGATTTTTAGTGTTCTTGAGCTATATTTTACCTAATTTGATTTTGTTAATTTCTAATGTAATTAGAGTTAAATTGTTAGTATTTTATGCATGTATAACCTAGATTGATGCTATTTAACATGATTTGAAGCCAAAAATTTCAAAAATTTTAGGAATCTAGGGTTTGTGTTCTTGAGCAATTTGGGGCTTTTTGATATAAACAGGTTATGGCCGATTTTTGTCATGAATTATTGCTAAATTAAGTAGTGTAACATGTTTAGGTAGCTAAATGATCCAAACTTTGATCCTAAACATGATTTTTGAGAATTAAAGTGGACTTTTAGGTATAAAATTCATGAACTTGATTAAATTGATATAAATGCCATTTAAAACTTGTTTAATTACTAGTAATGGTTATTTTAACATGTTATTTGTGTTGAATGCTTATGAACTTTGTAAACACTTTCATATATGCTTATTTGAAAAAGTGTAGAATTGTTAAAATTGTGAAAATGTGTATAAGTTTAATTTTGATTAAACATGTTATTGTAATTGTTTCAAGTTGTTATTTTTGCTAACACTAATGCATATTTGGATGCACAAATTTTGTGTTTAATGTGTTTTGTAGAGATTTACTAATACTGATGGTGCATCATCACCATCTAGACAACCTGCTCCAGAACCTGAACCAGAATTGCAATACGAACCAGAACCCGAACAAGAACCACAACAGGAACAACAACAGGAACCACAACAACAATCTGATCAACGCGTACCTTATTATGATCTGCTACAATTTGTTGATGCCTTTATAGTATTTCTGATGCATCCGCTAGTAGAATACCCAACGATTCCTGAACACACGTTGCATCCTAATCTGAGATTCGATAGAAACTGGAGAGATTACCCGACATATCAAAGTAACAAATTTAAACTGATACCGAAAAATGTAGAAGTTCCGAGGGTAATCGATTGGGAGCCTTTAGAAAGGGTCCAACTAGTTAACTCAGTTAGGGAGCATCTGATCCAAAGGTATGGCAGTTCTTCTTTTTCCGATTGGGAACGTCTATTCACCATTCATAGACCTGTATATAAGAAATGGTGTATTGAGCTTATGAGTACTATAGCGTTAAATGCAGATGTAGATAGATTAGATGATAGAAGTTTTCTTAGATTTATACTTGGCCGTAGGATGTACAGGATGTCCATGCTGGACATGGCCAGGGCTTTGCAGATATATAGTCCTGGTGAATTACTACTACCCGATTGTATGAATTTGATTTATCGTGGTGAAAGGGTAGATAGGAATTTTGACGCGAACGCCGTCTGGAGGCGTATGTCAGATTATAATGTTTTTACGCTGGGAGGAAAACACTCCTACTTACATATTAACAAAGCCGAGCTTCGTATAATTCATAGATTTTTGGCTAACTCAATTACACAGAGAGGTCACAATAAGGAGAAAATGACCTTACATGATTTATTTTACCTAAAGTGTATTCGAGACCCAAGAGGCTTTGTTAATATCCCTTACTTTGTTGGTTTTTATTTGTTTAAGATGGTGGAAGGAATATAGGAAGGGGGAATAATAGGAGGAGGTATTTTTGTTACTCTCATTGGAGAGTATTTAGGTGTAGATAGGAATCAAGGTGGTCCACTTATGGTATGTAGGGAACAGGTTGAGCCTTTAGGATTGAGGGTCTATCAGGGTGCTAAGGTATTGAAAAGTAGACGCAATCTGGCAATACCATATGTTGGTAGTCATTCTCAGGTAGAGAAAGGTTCAGATGAGGAAATGGAGGAAACGGATGACATTAGGGATGTCATTAGGGAGGCTATGACTGACGTCTACCAGCGTGTAGATGAGGTGGAAATGACAAACGAGGATAGATTTAGTCGGATGGAGCAGTGGCAAGCCCGGAATGAGTACGAGCATTCCAGGTAACGACAGCATGATAGATGGGGCTATCATCAGTGCCAGATCATGAGCCGACTGTCACCTCAGGATCACTACGTACCGACCCGACCTGCTTACTATCCTCCACGCCAGCCCGAGATGAGACCACCATATACTCTCTACGACCTTAACCAGGCCTACCAGTACACCTATCACCAACCATGGAACTCGGACGACGACATGAACTGGAACCCCTATCCAGATTGATATAGTTCCTGTTGGTGATTTCTGTGATTTTTATCTTTTTATTATTTTTATTTATTTATGTTTAAACATATAATATTTTGATACTTTTATTGTAATGTTTAATATTTTTATTTGTTGTACTAATATTTCATATTTGATTTGAAAGTGGGATTTTAAGTCCCATTTCAAATTATCATGCATGTTTATATTTGTATTGTATGTATTTTATTTCATGTACACAACAGGGTAAAACAGCGCATTTTCAAAGACTGGCATTAAGTTCAGCAAAAGCTACTGATTTTGACGACAAAAAGAAAAATAAATGTGATGTAACAACAAGACGGAATGAACAAATGATGTGCACCATTTATCATTCAACAAACAAACGCCAATATGTTTGGAAACTTTGGTAAAATTTAATCGTTTTTCTTGCAAATGAGGGTATTGCAAGATCTTAAGTGTGGGAAGGGGTTAAATTCTTTCGGATTTTTAAAAATTTTAACTTATACACTTGGTTACCATTAAAAATACTAGTAACGCAGTAGTTGTATTAGAATCTAGTGCTCTCTGATAATAAAGAACAACCCTAGTCTTGTATACTGACTACCCAATTCTAGTAAATTTTTTCAAAATTTTCAATTAAATGAACTCAAAATCATGTTTATACATATTTATGAGCAATAAAACTAGGTGTTAACACCGAAATTATTATTACCTCGGAAAGGACATAAATTGAGAAACAAACCAAAATGTTAGAATTCATTTAAAATGTAATAGAGGACAATAAAAAGGCAAAGAAAGGAAAATAAAAGTCAAGTGTGGGAAAAATTTACCAAGTTATTTAAAACATATATCACATATTTTTGTAACAAATAATTGAAGATACTTTTGCTTTGGACTAAACTAATCTGTTTTACCCGGAAAACTGTAATATATTTGAAAGAAAGATGGAGCTACATTATGAATCAATTCCATTATTAAAAGGAAGTAAAGTCTTCCGAAAAAGAAACATGCTTCTTGATTTAGGTCAGGAAGTTGTCGTCCAGACCAGTTGTAGAGTCTATGAAAAACCTTGAAAAGTTTTCTCTAAAATCATATGGAAATCCACGGACCTCAGCATCAAACAGGGTCGCCAAGTGGTCAGACTTATCCTAACCATGAGAGGATCTGTCTAGTAAAATGGGGAGGGCACCGTGCAAATTGGCTTGATAAGACTAATGAATCAGACCTCCAGAAAGGATAATATCCTTAAAGATCAAAAATTAGCTTTTAAGCCTGATATTACTCAATCCTTAAGATTGACTTTAAAGATTGAGAATTACAAACTCATGGAATTCGATGATATCTAAACTCGAGCTTGAACGAGAAAATATTTTGATCAAAATTACAAACCGATTTGTTTTCTGAAAACCCATTTTTAATGCGTTCATTACCATTGAACGTAAAATCCTAGGAATTGACCTGGAATTCATTAGATCACCTGAACCAAATCGGGTGTCAACCGTAAGAACGGTGGTTGCATAGCATGGTCGAAGACAGGACCTTGTGCCAGACCGAAAAACTATAGGGTGAGCTTTACTATTGCTCCTACAAAGGATAGTAATTGCATCCGACACGTTATAGACCATAATTAAAAGCATGTCACGGGACATTGCCTTAACAGTTGCTTGTTCAACGCTTTCCTTTACAACCGGACGGTAGTTTATCGAAAGGTAATATAAGGAGCAAGTATACTGGACGTGTTGCTTTCCCAATACAATGTTAGCAAGTGGGTGACACAAAACCACAAGTTTTGAGCTAAAATTTTCAAATCTGAAACCCACCAATCCCACAAAAACAATTTGCAAACACCGGTGAGGGGTTATTCCGGAAAACTTATCTAGGGTAAAAACTAGATTTAATTTTCAAAAGATCAAATGTTTTCATAAAGATCCAATTTCCTTAAGGATCTAAATTTTCATAGTCATGTGGGACTGTAAACCACAACGTTACTACCATTGTTCATACCGCCGTATAGAATTCACCGATGTACAAAGTGTGAAGAATAAAGAAGTGATTCTAGTATGCTTTAATTTCAAGACTATTTTGCTTGAGGACAAGCAACGCTCAAGTGTGGGAATATTTGATAATGCTAAAAACGAATATATATTTCATAGCATTATCCCTCAAGAAAGACAAACTTTTAGTTACAATTGTTCTATTTACAAGTGATATTCGTTTAAATAATAAAAGGTGAAGTCAAAAGACAGATTCGACGAATTGAAGACGCAAACGACCAAAAAGCTCAAAAGTACAAATTACAATCAAAGTGGTTCCAATTATTGATAAGAAACGTCTCGAAATTACAAGAGTACAAGACGCAAAACGCAAAATACAAGATATTAAATTGTACGCAAGGACGTTCGAAAATCCGGAACCGGGACCAGAGTCAACTCTCAACGCTCGATGCAACGGACTAAAAATTACGAGTCAACTATGCACATAAATATAATATAATATTTAAATAATTCTTAAAATTATTTATATATTATATATATATTTATAAACCGTCGGTAAGATGCAAACAAATTCTTGTGAGCTGGAAAAGCAGGCCATGCGATCGTATGGCCTGGAAGCTAAAATTCCATGCGATCGCATGGCTGCAGAAGTCAGGCCACATCTATAAATTTCGCGTGTTTTGGCTCAAATTAACATATCTTTTTCTCTATCTCTCACTCAACTTGTATATATATATATATATATATATATATATATATATATATATATATATATATATATATATATATATGTATATATATATATATTAATTATAATTTTAATTTTAATTTTAATTCTAATAATAAGGGTATGTTAGCGAATGTTGTAAGGTGTAAGTCGAAATTCTGTCCGTGTAACGCTACGCTATTTTTAATCATTGTAAGTTATGTTCAACCTTTTTAAATTAAGGTCTCGTAGCTAAGTTATTATTATGCTTATTTAAGCCGAAGTAATCATGATGTTGGGTTAAAATATTAAGATGGGGTAATTGGGCTTTGTACCATAATTGGGGTTTGGATAAAAGAACGACACTTGTGGAAATTAGACTATGGGCTATTAATGGGTTTTATATTAACTTAACGATACCTCGTTAATTTAATATAAAGGTTATAATTTGACATATTTATATATAACCACATACGCTTGACTGGAAACGGTGGGCGGGATATCTATAAATACCAACAATTGTTCATTTTACTGGACACGGGACTGGATTAATAGTTAATGGACTAGTTAAAACAGGGGTGGATTACATTCAAAGGTAATTGGTGTAATTGTTAACAAAGTAGTAAAACCTTGGACTACACGCAGTCGATAACCTGGTGTATTCATTAAACAAAGTATTAAGACCTTGTTACAATTCAAATCCCCAATTAGTTGGAATATTTTACTTCAGGAATAAGAATAATTTGACGAAGACTTCCGCATTTTATGATTATGACTAATGGACTATTATGGACAAATCCGTATGGACATATCGAATAATCCAGGACAAAGGACAATTAACCCATGGTAATAAACTAAAATCAACACATCAAACATCATGATTACGGAAGTTTAAATAAGCATAATTTATATATTTCATATTTAATTGCACTTTTAATTATCGCACTTTTATTTACTGTCATTGTATTTAATTGCACTTTTAATTATCGTACTTTCTAATTATTGCACTTTCTATTGGAACAAAGCAAAGAAGGAGGCGGAATGGAGAAAGGAAAGGGACAAGGGCGGTCTTGCTTGGCGCGAAGGCTGCTTATTTATTGTAATTTTATTTATCGCAATTCCATTATCGTTATTTACTTTACGCTTTAAATTAAGTTGTATTTATTTTTAATATTTTACATTAGGTTTTAACTGCGACTAAAGTTTTAAAATCGACAAACCGGTTATTAAACGGTAAAAACCCCCTTTTATAATAATAATACTACTACTTATATATATATTTATATATTTACAAATATAGTTTTAAAAATATAGCGTTAAGCTTGGCTAAGATCCCTGTGGAACAAACCGGACTTACTAAAAACTACACTACTGTACGATTAGGTGCACTGCCTATAAGTGTTGTAGCAAGGTTTAGGTATATCCACTCTATAAATAAATAAATAACTTGTGTAAAATTGTATCGTATTTAATAGTATTTCCTTGTAAAAATATAACTATTTTGTATACACCTCTACGCACATCACAGACGAGTTCTTTCATACCTGAGAATAAACATGCTTAAAAGTGTCAACCAAAAGGTTGGTGAGTTCATTAGTTTATCATAACATTCATTTCCATCATTTTAATAGACCACAAGATTTCATTTTTCAGTAACTATACACTCGTAAGTGTAAAAATCATTCTATCAAAATTCAACACCTGGTAACCGACATTAACAAAATGCATCTAGAATATCCCCCGCATACACATGCTTTGCACTCAGTATGCTCACAGCATACAAATAGGCCATCCCTTTTAGAAATGACAGTTGTATACACCTTACAACATGTCATAGCTTTTAAAGATGGCAGTTGTATACTAAAAGTTAAAGTACTAAAGCAGTTCAAATTCTCTGACTGAGGCTTGTCAAGGCCCATAGATCTATCTTTAGGATTCGCGTCAATTAGTGGCAATTATAATAAACACTATTTATTAGGTTACCAGCAAAAATGGGTGATATCCGGTGTACTTATGTCTTGGTGGCAATTATAATAAACATCAATTCAGTCATAGAATGTTTTTATATACTTGTGTCTATTTCGTCAAACATTTATAAAAGTGCATGTATTCTCAGTCCCAAAAATATATATTGCAAAAGCGTTTGAAAAGGGAGCAAATGAAACTCACTATACTGTAATTCGTAGCAATAATGCAAATGACGGCACTGAACAAGTGCAGGGTTGGCCTCGGATTCACAAACCTATATTAAGTATATATGTTTATATGTTGGTCAATATCTGTCTAACAATTCAAGTCGTAGTGTATCACAATCCTAATGCTCGAGACCGACATGCAAAAGTCAACAAAAGTTAACTTGACCCAAAATGACTTCCAAAATCTATACATGTTTAATATATAACTTAAATATAGTCGTTTATATATTTAAATATATTTATCAGATTTTATTAGAGTAAATAATACAAGTCATTTATTAATTTATATTAAACTTTATATATGATAAAAATATACTTTTATATATCTCAAGTAATAAAATTTATACAGTTAACTCAATATCATAAAAATATAGTGGTATGTATTATTAATATAATTATATTACGTGTGGTAAAAATATCTTTGTATCACATATTTATTTGATAAAATAATATTGATAACAATAATAATGAGTAAAAGTTGTATTATTTTGTAATAATAATAATTATTATTCTACTAATAATAATAATAACAACAACAATAACAATTTTTAATGATAATACTTATATTAATAATGATAATGATAATAATAGTAATAATTATTAGATAATAATAATAACGAAGATAATAACGACGATAGTAATAATAATAATCATTTTAATAATAATACTAAAAATAATGATAATTCAGTTGACTATATCTTTTAATCCGTTCATCGAAACCATACGCTTTCTAAATGAAAAGTTATTAATTTTTCGCCAGCTTTCCAACGACATGCATATCATATGCCTTATCTCAGTAGCATATGCATTAAATTCATGATTTATCATAAACTATTTAGCGATGAAATTAAGCATACAAGCATGCATAATCATATATACTCGAACACTAGTCAGGGATACACTATTAATATATAAAAGATAAGATATGAATGCTCACGTATCAATATTGTGATTCAATATTGCAGGAAAGTACGTAGACGCAACGGAAATGATAAACACTAGTTTGACCTCACGAGCAATACCCCGAACAATACCCATAACCTCCATAGCTATAATCCTTAATTTCATTAGTTTTATCCCGCTCGAAAAACCCATTTGAAAACATGTGAGCAGAACCTCGTCGTAGTATTTTATGTATAATAATACTAATACTACTAATAATAATAAGATTAATAAATATATTAATCTTAATAATAATAATAATAATAATATTAATAATATATATATATATATATATATATATATATATATATATATATATATATATATATATATATATATATATATATATATATATATATATATATATATATATATATATATATATATATATATTGAGAGAGAACTGAGATCGAGAGATTATGTGAATGAATTCAACAGAGCAAGTGATCGAGCTTTATAGGAATTTCGTGGAATCAGTCCCCATGCGATCGCATGGGGTTTTGGTGTCTAAGCCATGCGGTCGCATGGCTTCGTTTTACAGCTCACATCTTTTAACTTATTTTGCCGACACACGTTTTAATTATATAATATATTTAATCTTTATAATTAATTAAATATTATATTATATTTACGTGCATAGTTAACTTGTAAAATTTATTCCGATAATTTGTACGTTGACACTCGACTTATGTCCCGATTCCGGTTTCTCGAACGCCTTTTCGTACACTTAGAAAACTGGTACTTTATGTTTCGTGAAATGTACCTTTATACATAACAAGACTCAAATCAATGAAAAACTATCTCACTCAAAGCGTAACTTATTCATTTGAGTATTTTGATAATTTGCTTCTATAAATCATCGTTTCGCTATATATACATATATATAAAATAGTATTTTTAAATCAAAACATTTTATATCAAGGTTAATA
Organism: Rutidosis leptorrhynchoides; assembly: GCF_046630445.1. NCBI lineage: Eukaryota > Viridiplantae > Streptophyta > Magnoliopsida > Asterales > Asteraceae > Rutidosis > Rutidosis leptorrhynchoides. Next base: position 381,446,826 of record NC_092343.1, on the reverse strand, counting down.
TTATATTTTATCATTTTGTAATATATATATATATATATATATATATATATATATATATATATATACATATATTCATTTTGAAATATAAATTTATATATTAGAAATATTTATTTAATAATATAATATTTAGTTTTTCAAATACTAATTAAATTTCAAAGTATAATTTAAGATCGTTTACATAATAGAAATTATTATACCATATAACGTTTACGCTTTAAAACTTAATTTGATATAACTCCTTTATGCGCCAACATTTATTTTAATTTTCTCAAACGTTCTAAATAACATATCTAAATATCAATCGAATAAAATAAACAAGTGTTACTATCGTTTACTTAACTAATTTGAACTTATATATATATATATATATATATATATATATATATATATATATATATATATATATATATATATATATATATATATATATATATATATATATTTATAAACACGTTTTTAATGCACGTTACGAGTTATTTATATATTTAATTCTAATAATTAATATCATATTGTATATATTCAAATCATGTTATTTAAACAAAAACATTTTAATAATCAAATTCTATCGAAAAAAACATTTCCGCACGTTTGAAACTAAATCAATTGAATATTATGAAATTCAATTCTCCACTAACTTTTATCTAACCTTCGTTAATTGAAACTTTTGTTCTTACTTGTAAATCACATTAGCATTTTCTGAATGTCGTTAAAAATGAACGATTTCTTAAATCAACGTGGTCCTCACAACCGAGACCCCTAATCATATCACAATGTATCTGATAATTCAATCATTTGATATTACCTTTTAATTCCATCGATAAATATATTAAACTTATATTGAAACAATATGTTCATGTAAAGTATTATATATCTAATACTTTCTTAACGTTTTCAATTAATATAACTATATATTATATATACATATCTATATACACATAAATGTTCGTGAATCGTCGAGCACAGTCAAAGGATAATTGATTACATGAATATAATTCCAAAATTTTTGAGACTCAACATTACAGACTTTGTTTATCGTGTCGGAAACATATAAAGATTAAGTTTAAATTTGGTCGGAAATTTCTGGGTTGTCAAAGTACCTACCCGTTAAAGAAATTTCGTCCCGAAATTTGAGTAGGGTTGTCATGATTAACAATAAGAAAGTTTTCATGACGAATATGAGTTGAGAAAATAGAGTTTTATTACCATGGAGTAATATGGATAAAACAATTCGATTTCGCGAAGAGTATGAGTGAATCTATCACAAAAGAGTGAAATGAGTAAATGCAGATTCGTCTTAACCGGTGACGTAATCATGGTTGATTTCCGAAATTCAAGGAAATTAAAGAAGATCTTTAAAATCTAAATAAGATTTGATTCTTCGGTGATTAAGGAAATCATGATCTTATTTGTTTAAATGCGTAATCTGTCTCGATTGCTATGTCCGTTATTTCGCTATAAATCAACCTCTTCCGTTTCATTATTTTCATCACTCCTACATCTTCTTCCTCATTTCCTACTTTCAAAAGATTTGTGAAAATGCTTCATCCAGTTCTGATCCTTGATCTCATTCTGACTATCACCACAATCATCCTTCTATTCCAACTCCCACTGGAGGAATCTGTTTACTTCTACTTCACTCTTGGGGTAGTGGTTTTCATAATTCTTCCTTACATTTGTCTTTCCATAATTATTGACATCTACGGTTAATGATTCCTTCTGTTTGCTGTGATTTATACTCCTATGTTTCAAAGCTTTGTGCTATTATTTTCTCTTCTCGACCTTGTGTGAAGCAAGTAATGGTCCAGAATTTGTAGGTATGAAGTTTTGGATGAACATAACTAATGTTCTTATGAAAGAAATGATAATAGCACGATCTGACTTGTTAAATTACCAGAAGATCACGAAAAAGACCGAATCACCAAGAAAAATATTTTCTTGATATGTTTAGAGGTTCAATAGAATGAAAGAGTTGTGTAACATGGCACATGATAAGGGTATGATCTGTGAACCTTTATCACATTCCATTAGAAACTCAGCATGACTTATTGTAATATAATCACGTTGGCCAAGCGCCATTATATTATACTAACTCATGCTTCAGTTCCCAACACTTCTCCAGAATACATTCATAATTTAAACTCGATGGTTTCAGAAGTTTAGAAACTAACACAGTTTCTTTTATGATATAACACAGATAGCGCAAAGAGATAAATAATCTCGGACAATGATAGTTATTATGGTATCTTCAGAAATATCGAGGATATTTATACTGAAAGATTAGATGATATTTTAGAATTTTAAAATATCTGAAATCAAAGGATGATGCAGAAAATTTGTCTGCGAAGGTTTAGAACAAGAAGTAAGGTGTTCGCTAACGTTTTCAGCATACACTGATTTATTTGGATTCTTTGAAGGTAGATTTCATCTTTGTGATTTGTCCACAGCCTCCTTCATGGTTTATTCAACCATTTTTCAGTACCAAATTTTCTCATCTTTTGAGCTTTTTCAACACTCTACTCTTTATCATCAAACTTTCGACTGTTAAGGATGTTTACAGTTTTTACTACTTCATCAGCATTTTTCCAAAATTCGGAAAACTAGTTTACAGTTTGAGTTGTTTTTCAGAAACTTCACATTCGAAGTATGTAAATCCAGGAGATAGACGTTATATGTATATATATATAACTGTTAGCGTATAATCGTTGCGAAATTCGAGAATAATGATTCAAGCTTTTTGGTATGGCAACTACCGTTACAAGATGCAGATGAGTACATGATGGGGTTTAAATGAATAAATGTAGTGACTTTTTGGAGAGAATTAAGTCAAAGATTAATGAAGTTTCTAGTACGGTTAATGTTGATGTGGTGAAACATAAAAGGTTCCCCGGTAAGAAGAATGTATATGTCAAGGTTACAAATCTGAAAGGTCGAAGTTGACTGGTTGGAAGGGTGATAACACTGGATACCTTGAAAAGGAATTGCAAGATTATTTTTGGTAAAAACAATGCTAAAGGGTTACAGATTTATGTTAAATATTTACTTAGGTTCCGGGAGTTTTCAGGTGCATAACTATATGCACAATCTTTCTTTTCGCAGATAATGTGTGGTTGGATCATCCTCTCGATTGTTTCTTAATTGAAGTGTTTTCAAGAATCATGAAGGGCTTAAACGCAGATTGTAATCATCAATATACATATGATGTTCTAGAGTTTTGAATGATACGAATATTTTTTTGGGTTTTATGAATAGAAGTGATGTTCTAGCACAGTTTTGAAGTCAAAGTATCGCTTCGAAAGATGTAAGGATCTAAGAGTGAATATCGGTTATATCTCGACTTGGATTCTGATCTGTTAAAATCAGAATATGTAATTGGATTTGAATGAGTATGGTTGCTCAGATTTCTTTGAAGGAATGTATATCGTTGTGAAAGTGGTGAGTATAGTTAATGATTTTTGAATAATCGAATGATGTATCGTATAACATATTAATTGTGATCTCAAATATTTCTCAGGTATTACCTACCCGTTAAATTTTTTTTCACAATTAATATTTCTGTACAATAGAATTTTATTACAGTCTTTATGAAAATATGTGTATGTATATTTTCTTCAGATGTAATACAGATTTAATCAGTTGGTATCGTATTAATCTCATTTGTTTTTTCGGCTGGAATAATCTCTTAAATCATTAGAGATTACATAATCTTTGCGGTGTATTTCACTAATGTAATCAATACGTCATTATTTATTCTTATTGATACTCATTGGTGAAGGATGTTGATGCTCGTGGAATTCTGGCGAGCTTCGCAAGGTACGAATGATGTTTTCTAGAAAGTTTTGAGTACATCGAAGATGAGTGTGTAAAATCAGACATGTATTTGATTAATACACTTGGTTTATTATGAAATGAAATTTGTTGAATTGGAACAGAGATTGTAGTTAACGATGGTTAAGTTGTTAATGAAGGATGTACATCATAGCATATTTGTAATATGAATTAACCGAGTAGTACATACCAATTAAAGATTCACACGATATAGCTTAGTACGGAAGGATATATTATGATTTCAAAATTTACGTATAAAAAATATACATATAAATTCTTTGAAAAGAATGAGTTATTATTTCTTAACTCATTATTATAATATGCCCGTTGGTGATTTTGGTTTCGATATCGTTGGTGGTTATGAAGCTGGTGGAGCTTGTGGTGCTACAGGTGTTACTGGTGTTGGTGATACTGATGGTGATGCTGGTGGTACTTCTGGTGGCACTTGTATAACCAGTCTAGCTTGCAGATCATGCACCATTCTTGTCAGGGTTTCCTCTATCATCTCTATCCATATACTCTTTTGGTTTACGGTTAGAACTAGAATAAGTAATCTCTAAATTTTTTTAGAAAATACATATTCTCTGCAGAATATTTCTTCAATGAAGTGATGAATTGATACTTCATCGTTTGTTGTTGTTGGTACTCCTTGGTACCTATGGTGAATATGACTTTAATTCTCGAGGTACAGATTGTGATGTGGACGTTGTTGTTGGTGGTGGTAATGGTACCATTGATGTTGATGATGGTGGTACCGTTGATGCCAGTGATGTTGTTGGTGCTTGTGGTATTGAGGCTTGTGACGTGGATGTTGTTGGTGGTACTGGTGCCGTTGATGGTGCTTGTAATCTTTGCACCATATTTTCCAAAGCCAATACTCGAGCGCAAAGCTCGTTGACTTCTTCTATTACACCGGGATGATTGTCGGTTCGGACGAGTGGATGAATAAGATCTAGAATTTGAGATAGTATATAATCGTGACGAGATACTCTGGAAATGAGAGAGAAAATGGTGTCTCGAACAGGTTATCCGGTAAGTGCTTCAGGTTCTTCGCCAAGAGGGAAATGTGGTGGATGGAAGGGATCGCCTTCTTTTTGGCTCCAATGATTAAGTAGGCTACGAACCCATCCCCAATTCATCCAGAATAGATGATGGCTAATTGGTTGATCCATTCCGTCACACTGCTTTCGGAGCTCGAGTGAAACTCCATATCAGAATCCGAGGGACTTGAACTAGTGGCGAGTTCCATTTCGTACGATTGAATAAAGGATTTTTTGATATGAAATGATTTTCGACTATCGGATGGTATTCTAATTACATAGAATATCTATATATATAGAACAAAAGATTTCATAGATTACGGAGGAATTTACGGAATATGTCAGGCAAAGTTTACAGTAACAGATACGCTAAGATATGAATTAGCAGATACGCTAAGATATGAATTTTGTCTATACACTATTCATGCAATCAATGCAGTAGGACGTGTCTAGACTAAGAATGATAAGCAGGTAATTTCCGACAAGAATTGATAAGCAAAACTTTTTGACATGCAGCTAAGGTCGAAGTTCAGACTTACTAATGCATCTTAACGACTATCAGTTAGACACACTAATGCAAGACCTGGTTCACTAAGACCACCGCTCTGATACCAACTGAAATTCCCCGTTCATATAGATTATAAACGTTACATAATAATTGATTTCATTGCGAGATATTTGACCTCTATATGATACATTTTACAAACATTGCATTCGTTTTTAAAAGACAAACTTTTATTACATCAAAAGTTGACAGGCATGCATACCATTTCATAATATATCCAAACTATCAATGACTTAATAATAATCTTGTTGAACTCAACGACTCGAATGTAACGTCTTTTGAAAGATGTCATGAATGACTCCAAGTAATATCTCTAAAATGAGCAAATGCACAGCGGAAGATTTCTTTCATACCTGAGAATAAACATGCTTAAAAGTGTCAACCAAAAGGTTGGTGAGTTCATTAGTTTGTCATAATATTCATTTCCATCATTTTAATAGACCACAAGATTTCATTTTTCAGTAACCATACACTCGTAAGTGTAAAAATCATTCTATCGAAATTCAACACCTGGTAATCAACATTAACAAAATACATCTAGAATATCCCTTGCATACACGTGCTTTGCACTCAGTATGCTCACAACATACAAACATGCCATCCCTTTTAGAAATGACGGTTGTATACACCTTACAACAGGTCATAGCTTTTAAAGATGGCGGTTGTATACTAAAAGTCGAAGTACTAAAGCAGTTCAAATTCTCTGACTGGGGCTTGTCAAGGCCCATAGATCTATCTTTAGGATTCGCGTCAATTAGTGGAAATTATAATAAACACTAATTATTAGGTTACCAGCAAAAATGGGTGATATCTGGTGTACTCATGTCTTGGTGGCAATTAATAATAAACACCAATTCAGTCATAGAATGTTTTTATGTACTTGTGTCTATTTCGTCAAACATTTATAAAAGTGCATGTATTCCCAGTCCCAAAAATATATATTGTAAAATCGTTTGAAAAGGGAGTAAATGAAACTCACTATACTGTAATTCGTAGCAATAATGCAAATGACGGCACTGAACAAGTGCAGGGTTGGCCTCGGATTCACGAACCTATATTAAGTATATATGTTTATATGTTGGTCAATATCTGTCTAACAATTTAGGTCAAATCGTAGTGTATCACAATCCTAATGCTCGAGACCGACATGCAAAAGTCAATAAAAGTCAACTTGATACGAAATGACTTCCAAAATCGATACATGTTTAATATATAACTTAAATATAGTCGTTTATATATTTAAATATATTTATCAGATTTTATTACAGTAAATAATACAAGTCATTTATTAATTTATGTTAAACTTTATATATGATAAAAATATACTTTTATATATCTCAAGTAATAAAATTTATACAGTTCACTCAATATCATAAAAATATAGTGGTATGTATTATTAATGTAATTATATTACGTGTGGTAAAAATATCTTTGTATCACATATTTATTTGATAAAATAATATTGATAACAATAATAATGAGTAAAAGTTGTATTATTTTGTAATAATAATAATTATTATTATTATTCTACTAATAATAATAATAACAATAACAATTTTTAATGATAATACTTATATTAATAACGATAATGATAATAATAGTAATAATTATTAGATAATAATAATAACGACGATAATAACGACGATAGTAATAATAATAATCATTTTAATAATAATGCTAAAATTAATGATAATTCAGTTGACAATATCTTTTAATCCGTTCATCGAAACCATACGCTTTCTAAATGAAAAGTTATTAATTTTTCGCCAGCTTTCCAACGACATGCATATCAGATACCTTATCTCAGTAGCATATATATTAAATTCATGATTTATCATAAACTATTTAGTAACGAAATTAAGCATACAAGCATTCATAATCATATATACTCGAGCAGTAGTCAGGGATACACTATCAATATATAAAAGAAAAGATATGAATGCTCACGTATCAATATTGTGATTCAATATTGCAGGAAAGTACGTAGACGCAACGGAAATGATAAACACTAGTTTGTCCTCACGAGCAATACCCCCGAACAATACCCATAACCTCCATAGCTATAACCCATATTTCCTTAGTTTTATCCTGCTCGAAAAACCCGTTTGAAAACATGTGAGCAGAAACTCGTCGTAGTATTTTATGTATAATAATACCAATACTACTAATAATAATAAGATTAATAAATATATTAATCTTAATAATAATAATAAAAAATATTATTAATAATATATATATATATATATATATATATATATATATATATATATATATATATATATATATATATATATATATATATATATATATATATATATATATATATATATATATATATATATATTGAGAGAGAATTGAGATCGAGAGATTAAGTGAATGAATTCAGCAGGACAAGTGATCGAGCTTTATACGCATTTCGTGGAATCAGTCCCCATGCGATCGCATGGGGTTTTGGTGTCTAAGCCATGCGCTCACATGGCTTCGTTTTACAGCTCACATCTTTTAACTTATTTTGCCGACACACGTTTTAATTATATAATATATTTAATCTTTATAATTAATTAAATATTATATTATATTTACGTGCATAGTTAACTTGTAAAATTTATTCCGATAATTTGTACGTTGACGCTCGACTTATGTCCCGGTTTCGGTTTCTCGAATGCCTTTTCGTACGCTTAGAAAACTGGTACTTTATGTTTCGTGTAATGTACCTTTATACATAACAAGACTCAAATCAATGAAAAACTATCCCACTCAAAGCGTAACTTATTCATTTAAGTTTTTGGTAATTTGCTTCTATAAATCATCGTTTCGCTATATATACATATATATATAATAGTATTTTTAAATCAAAACATTTTATATCAAGGTTAATATTATATTTTATCATTTTGTAAAATATATATATATATATACATATATTCATTTTGAAATATAAATTTATATATTAGAAATATTTATTTAATAATATAATATTTAGTTTTTCAAATACTAATTATTTTTCAAAGTATAATTTAAGATCGTTTACATAATAGAAATAATTATATCATATAACGTTTACGCTTTAAAACTTAATTTGATATAACTCCTTTATGCGCCAACGTTTATTTTAATTTTCTCAAACGTTCTAAATAACATATCTAAATATCAATCGAATAAAATAAACAAGTGTTACTATCGTTTACTTAACTAATTTGAACTTATATATATATATATATATATATATATATATATATATATATATATATATATATATATATATATATATATATATATATTCATAAACACGTTTTAAATACACGTTGCTAGTTATTTATATATTTAATTCTAATAATTAATATCATATTGTATATATTCAAATCATGATATTTAAACAAAAACATTTTAATACTCAAATTCTATCGAAAAAAAACATTTCTGCACGTTTGAAACTAAATCAATTGAATATTATGAAATTCAATTCTCCACTAACTTTTGTCTAACCTTCGTTAATTGACACATTTGTTCTTACTTGTAAATCACATTACCATTTTCCGAATGTCGTTAAAAAGGAACGATTTCTTAAATCAACTTGGACCTCACAACCGAGACCCCTAATCATATCACAATGTATCTGATAATTCAATCATTTGATATTACCTTTTAATTCCGTCAATAAATATATTAAACTTATATTAAAACAATATGTTCATGTAAAGTATTATATATCTAATACTTTGTTAACGTTTTCAATTAATATAACTATATATTATATATACATATCTATATACACATAAATGTTCGTGAATCGTCGAACACAGTCAAAGGGTAATTGATTACATGAATATAATTCCAAAATTTTTGAGACTCAACATTACAGACTTTGCTTATCATGTCGGAAACATATAAAGATTAAGTTTAAATTTGGTCAAAAATTTTTGGGTCGTCACAATGATGTTCATAACATCGTTCGATTCATACTTATATAACTATCTTATTCGATACAAACAACTCGTAATCACTAGAACATAGTTTAGTTAATTCTAAACTTGTTCGCAAACAAAGTTAATCCTTCTAACTTAACTTGTAAAAAAAACTAAACACATGTTTTATATCTATATGATATGCTAACTTAATGATTTAAAACTTGGAAACACTAAGAACACCATAAAATCGGACATACGCCGTCGTAGTAAAACCGAGGGCTGTTTTGGGTTGGATAATGAAAAACTATGATAATCTTTGATTTAAAAGTTGTTCTTATGGGAAAATGATATTTCATATAAACAAGAAACCATATCCAAAAATCATGATTAAACTCAAAGTAGAAGTATGTTTTTTTTAATAGTCATCAAGATGTCGTGCTTGCGACTGAAATGACTACATCTTTCAAAAATGACTTATAACCTGTAACTCTGAAATGTCCCGTTCATATTGATTATAAACGTTCCATATTAATTGATTTCGTCGCGAGGTTTTGACCTCTATATGAGATGTTTTTCAAAGACTGCATTCATTTTTAAAACAACCATAACCTTTATTTTATCTATAAAGGTTTAAAAAGCATTACGTAGATTATCAAATAATGATAATCTAAAATATACCGTTACACACGACCAATACATAATGGTTTACAATAAGAATATATTACATCAAAAATAAGTTTCTTGAATGCAGTTTTTACATAATATCATACAAGCATGGACTCCAAATCTTGTCCTTATTTTAGTATGCAACAGCGGAAGCTCTTAATAATCACCTGAGAATAAACATGCTTAAAACGTCAACAAAAATATTTGTGAGTTATAGGTTTAACCTATATATTATCAAATCATAATAATAGACCACAAGATTTCATATTTCAATATACATCTCATACATAGAGATAAAAATCATTCATATGGTGAACACCTGGTAACCGACATTAACAAGATGCATATAAGAATATCCCCTATCATTTCGGGAAATCCTTCGGACATGATAAAAACGAATTCGAAGTACTAAAGCATCCGGTACTTTGGATGGGGTTCGTTAGGCCCAATAGATCTATCTTTAGGATTCGCGTCAATTAGTAGATCAGTTTACTAATTCTTAGGTTACCAAGCAAAAGGGGCATATTCGGCTTCAATCATTCACCCATATAATGTAGTTTCAATTACGTGTGTCTATTTCATAAAACATTTATAAAACTGCATGTATTCTCATCCCAAAATATTAGATTTTAAAAGTGGGACTATAACTCACTTTCACAGATTTTTACTTCGTCGAGAAGTAAGACTTGTCCACTGGTCGATTCACGAACATATAACAAATATGTACATATATATCAAAGTATGTTTAAAATATATTTACAACACTTTTAATACATTTTGATGTTTTAAGTTTATTAAGTCAGCTGTCCTCGTTAGTAACCTACAACTAGTTGTCCATAGTTAGATGTACAGAAATAAATTGATATATATTATCTTGAATCAATCCACGACCCATTGTATACACGTCTCAGGATAGATCACAACTCAAAGTATATATATTTTTAGAATCAACCTCAACCCTGTATAGCTAACTCCAACATTACTGCATATAGAGTGTCTATGGTTATTCCAAATAATATATATACATGGGTCGATATGATATGTCAAAACATTTGCATACATGTCTATGGTATCCCAAGATTACATAATATATTAGAATACATGTATAATACAATATAAGTTAGCTAGGATATATTTTGTATAGAATTGTTACAATATTTCCCGTAGCTACAACAATCAAAAAATATCCAATCTTGTTTTACCCATATCTTCTTCGTTTTAAATCCGATTTGAGTGAATCAAATTGCTATGGTTTCATATTGAACTATATTTTATGAATCTAAACATAAAAAGTATAGGTTTATAGTCATAAATATAAGTTACAAGTCATTTTTGTAAAGGTAGTCATTTCAGTCGAAAGAACGACGTCTAGATGACCATTTTGGAAAACATACTTCCACTTTGAGTTTAAACATGATTTTTGGATATAGTTTCATGTTCATAAGAAAAATCATTTTCCTAGAAGAACAACTTTTAAATCAAAGTTTATCATAGTTTTTAATTAACTAACCCAAAACAGCCCGCGGTGTTACTACGACGGCGTATATCCGGTTTTACGGTGTTTTTCGTTTTTTTCGGTTTTAAATCATTAAGTTAGCATATCACATAGATATATAACATGTGTTTAGTTAATTTTAAAATTCAATTTAGAAGGATTAACTTTTGCTTGCGAACAAGTTTAGAATTAACTAAACTATGTTCTAGTGATTACATGTTCAAATCTTCGAATAAGATAGTTTTATATGTATGAATCGAATGATGTTATGAACATCATTACTACCTCAAGTTTAGTAGGTAAACCTACTGGAAGTGACAAGAAATGATCTAGCTTCAAAGGATCTTGTATGGCTTGAAAGTTCTTGAAGTAGAATCATGACACGAAAACAAGTTCAAGTAAGATTATCACTCGAATTAAGATAGTTATAGTTATAGAAATTGAATTCAAAGTTTGTATATGAGTATTACCTTGATTTAGAATGATATCTTACTGTAAACAACAAGGATTTCTTGAGGTTGGATGATCACTTTACAAGATTGGAAGTGAGCTAGTAAACTTGAAAGTATTCTTGATTTTATGAAACTAGAACTTGTAGAATTTATGAAGAACACTTAGAACACTTAGAACTTGAAGATGGAACTTGAGAGAGATCAATTAGATGAAGAAAATTGAAGAATGAAAGTGTTTGTAGGTATTTTTGGTCGTTGGTATATGGATTAGATATAAAGGATATGTAATTTTGTTTTCATGTAAATAAGTCATGAATGATTACTAATATTTTTGTAATTTTATGAGATATTTCATGCTAGTTGACAAATGTGATGGAATTTAACATATCAACAAGTTCTTAATGTAAATGTAATCATGAAACCAATTCATAAAGAGTTATAAAAAGCAAAAGCATAATTATTAAGAAAACAAGTTATGTGTTAAACCATTTTTTATGAATTCCATATAGTTATCAAGTTATGAAATAATGCTTACATATATATACATAAAGGAAGAAAGTTATACCTCCTCCAAGATGAGTAGTGAGCTGAATTTTGGACAGCAAATTGATGATGAAAATGATGGAACCTAGCCTCTAACTTGAAGCCTCAAGAGTGTTATACCCACAAGCCCTTTATGCACCAACACCACCTTTGTTTTAGTTAGGATTTAGACACCAAATGAACTAGTTTATTAAGCTCAAAACACCCTCCTTTTCTGCCTAATATTCCGACCAGCAGCTTTTCAAAGAGAGGGAGAGAGTATTTTTGAAACCTATCACTTGAATTCCTTAGTCCCCTTACTTGGTTAAAGAGAGGCATGCATGTACATGAGGAGTGTGCACATAGAAAGCAACAACCAAAGCATGGGTGGTCTTCCTTGGTCACATAAAACCACCACCACCCCATTATTTTATACCAAATCATTTTTTTTAAAACTTGTAATAAAATATCATGCTTATATTATGTTACTTGCATTCTATTTTGTTTTATAAACCAATTTATAAAACATAACACATCTTAATTATTTAAACCTATAAATAATTAAACCCTTTGTAAATATAAATTATCCAAATAATTTATCTCAAGTGATAATATTTTAGAAAACCGATTTTCTAAAGTTCAAGTGTCGCGTATTTACTTTATGATCCAATCGTTAAGATTAAATACATATAAAGTGTCGGTAAGCTTGTTATTGGGTATGACCTGACTTGGATCATAACACATTAGCCACATTAATTTAATATGTCTCTCGGGCATACGAAATACCTTCAATCTCCCACTTGCACGAGAAACATAAGAAATTAATGCAAGTGATGGATACCTCCTAACGACCATCCACCACCCCCAATATGTTATGACTTTTGCCATTCATTAACATCATCCCTTTCGAGTTCCCATCTCGAATATGAATAGGTGAATCTTTCATCACATCCTTTCATCCTAGATGTCATGTTAAATCCAAGAGATACAGAGTGATCACTCTCTTTTAGATTTAACTTTATCAGACCTTAGACATCTAACTCTCAACGAATAAGAGGGACAAATTCCATCTTGACTACATACGTCCTAAATATATACCTTGTATTATACCTGAGCTCTTCCTTATGAACTACCATATTTCAGAATAGCGAAGGAAAGAATCAAGGTATAATACTTGGTAAATATCCAAACCCAATATGTATCTCAGGTCAGAGGATATAATGATATTCGCCTTTACTCAAGACTACATGTGATCAACAAAGGCTCCATTTAGTAAGTCTTGAGGGTGGGTCTTCCAATATTTGTATCCCACAAATATCTATGAACCTTGGTAGCAACCTTGCCCCACATTCATCCCGTGAATGTACACCAATCCAAGTTCATAATAGTCTAAACCTCACACTTGCTCCCACAAATGTGATCGACTACAGAATTCAGAATAATTACTTATTCATGGATAAAATATGCAAATGGGAACATAACTCAAAATAAATCAATACCATAATTATATTAGTAAGTTTGAACAATTTCGTCCCGTTATAATACTTAAAACAGATCATGACCAATCACTAGAATATCGAAGCCCTAATGCACAAACATGTCCTGCATGTTTTGCTCCATGTAACAGCTTCGTGAGAGGATCTGCTATATTAAGATCTGTATGAACTTTGCGAATACATATCTTTCCCTTTTCAACTTCATCCCTTATGTAGTTGAATCTCCGCTCAATGTGACGGGTCTTTTGGTGAGCACGAGGTTCCTTGATTTGAGCAATCGCACCCTCGTTGTCACAAAAGATCTCAAGAGGGTCCTGAATGGAAGGGACTACTCCTAAGTCGTCGATGAATTTCTTCATCCATGCAGCTTCCTGAGCTGCCAATGATGCGGCGATGTACTCCGACTCTGTAGTGGATAAAGCAACAACATCCTGTTTTGAACTCTTCCAAGAGACTGCACCTCCATTTAACATGAAGACATAACCGGATTGTGATCGAGAATCATCTCGATTAGTTTGGAAACTCGCGTCCACGTAACCTCTTACAGCGAGTTCCTCCTCACCAGACCCATATATTAGAAACATATCCTTAGTCCTCCTAAGGTATTTCAATATACTTTTAACAGCAATCCAATGACTGTTTCCTGGGTTATTCTGGTATCTACTTGTCAGGCTAAGAGCACATGACACATCCGGTCTAGTGCATATCATTGCATACATGATTGACCCAATGGCAGACGCATATGGGACTTTCTTCATTCTCTCTTGTTCATCTTTCGTGGTGGGGCACTAAGATGAACTAAGGATCGTTCCTCTTTGAATAGGTACCAAACCATTCTTAGAGTTTTCCATCTTGAACCTTTTCAAGATCTTTTCAATGTATGCACTTTGATTCAAACCTATCAATTTCTTGGATCTATCCCTGTAGATCCTAATCCCCAAAATGTATTGTGCTTCTTCAAGATCCTTAATGGAGAAGCAGCCTTTTAGCCAAGTCTTAACGCCTTGCATTGTTGGAATATCGTTTCCAAATAACAATATTTCATCCACATATAATACAAGGAACATGATAGTGCTCCCACTAGCTTTCTTGTATACACAAGCTTCATCACCATTTTTAATGAAGCCAAATTTCTTGGCTTCCTCATTAAAACGATGATTCCACATTCTAGATGCTTGTTTCAATCCGTAGATTGACTTCTTTAACTTACATACTTTGTTAGGATGTTTTGAATCGACAAAACCTTCAGGTTGAACCATATAGACATCTTCCTCAAGATATCCATTTAGGAAAGCGGTCTTGACATCCATTTGCCATATTTCATAATCATAATGAGCAGCAATGGCAAATAATATCCTAATAGACTTTAGCATTGCCACAGGCGAAAAAGTTTCATCATATTCAACCCCTTGAGTTTGAGTGAAACCTTTTGCTACAAGTCTAGCTTTATATGTATTTAAGTTTCCATGCATGTCGGTTTTCATTTTGAAAATCCATTTACAATCAACTAACTTGGAGTTAGCAGGTTGCACAACTAGTTCCCAAACTTGGTTGTCATACATGGATTACATCTCAGCGTTCATGGCTTCCTGCCATTTATCTTTATCAATCCTTGATAAATCATCTTGGTAGTTTGTTGGTTCATCCAAATCAACCACATAGCAATCATCCATGAGAAACCCATATCTCTCAGGAGGATTACTAATCCTACCAGATCTGCGAACGTCTTGTATACTTTGATAATCCATTTGATCATTCTCAACATTTTCATGTTGAGTGCTAGTGTCAACCAATTGTGTATCATCTACTTGATCTTGAACCTCTTCAAGATCTATCTTCCTTTCACTATTACCTTCCATTAGGAACTTAGTTTCAAGGAATTCAGCCTTCCGAGCAACAAATACATTCTGCTCGGATGGATCATAGAAATAGTATCCCATATCATCCTTGGGATACCCTATGAAGATACACTTCGTCGATTGAGCATTCAATTTATTAGGGACGTAACGCTTAGGATAACCTTCACATCCCCATACCTTTAAGTATGATAGAGATGGAGGTTTTCCAAACCACATCTCATGAGGTGTTCGTTCCACTTTCTTGGTTGGGGCTATATTTAAAATACGAGCCATAGAGCATAGACAATAACCCCAAAATGATAGAGGTAACAAGCTTCTAGCCATCGTAGACCGAACCATATCCATTAGGGTTCGGTTCCTCCTTTCAGAAACTCCATTAAGTTGTGGTGTCCCGGGTGGAGTAAGTTGCGAGATAATCCCACAACTTCTAAGATGATCTTGGAAAGCATCGCTTAGGTATTCACCTCCTCTATCGGTACGAAGTACCTTGATTGTCTTATTGAGTTGATTTTGTACTTCGTTTTGATATTCCTTGAATGCCTCAAAAGTTTCATCCTTGTGTCTTAATAAGTAGACATATCCGAAACGACTGAAGTCATCAATGAAAGTAACGAAGTATCTTTCACCATTCCTAGTTATGGGCTTAAAGGGTCCACATACATCCGAGTGTATTAATCCCAATAAGTCCTTAGCCCTTTCAAAGGTCCCTTTGAAAGGTGCTTTAGTCATTTTGCCTTGTAAGCAAGACTCACATACATCAAACGAGTCTAGTTCATTTGATTTCAAAAGTCCATTCTTTTGAAGTGTATGCATTCGGTTCTTGTTTATGTGACCAAGGCGACAATGCCATAAGTAGGAATCACTCAAATCCCTTTTGAGTTTCTTGGTGTTCGTATGGAACATTGAGCTACTGCATGAAGTGTCATTATGAACCAATTCATAAATACCATTCGAAGGTGAAGCCTTAAAATAGAACACATTATCTAAAGAAACATGGATATCATCATTAATGAAATTAAGATTAAAACCATATTGTTTCAAACGGGATACAGAAATAATGTTTCGAGATAAATCGGGTGCATACAAAACATTTTTCAAAATAAGCTCCAAGCCACTTGGTAGCTTTAAAACCAAGTCTCCTTGAGCTTTCACTTGCACCCTTGCTCCATTTCCCATGAAGAGACTTGTCGTTCCCGCTTCTCGATCACTTCTTTTGAACCCCTGCAAAGAATTGCAAATATGAGTTCCACATCTTGTGGCTAATACCCATGTATTAGAAGAAGTAATACTAAGCTCAATGTATACCATATATACATTACCTGAGGTTTGCCCTGCATCCCTCTTTTCCTTCAACTCCTTAAGGTAAACCGGGCAGTTTCGTTTCCAGTGACCCATTTCACCGCAACCGAAGCACGGATCTTCCTTGGGCTTAGCTTTACCAGCAACCTTTTGCTTCTTGTTGTTGGTTGGGGTAACCATCTTCCCCTTTCCCTTGCCCTTGCCTTGGTAGGCGGGTCCTTTCCTCTTAGCCGCCTTCGGCTTAGGAGTGTTATTTTTTTTGGACCCGCCTTCATTGATCGTAAACACGGGTGAAGCCCTTTTACCCATGCTCGCTTCGGCCGTCTTAAGCATGGTATGTAATTCACCGATGCTCTTATCCCATCCATTCATGTTATAGTTTAACACGAATGTGTCAAACCTCTTGACAATGAGTTAAGGATAAGGTCCGTGGCTAATTCATTAGACACGTTACAATTTAGACGGTTTGCTCGATCAATAAGGCTTTTCATCTTAAGGACATAAGATGAAACGGATTGGGACTCGTCCATCCGACATGCATGAAGCGCTCGGACCGTTTCAAAGCGCTTGACACGAGCTTGTTGAAGGAACATCTCCTTCAACTGTGTGATCATGTCGTATGCACTATGATGCTCGAAGTCCTTTTGGAGTTCGGGTATCATAGTCCCAAGCATGAGGCAAGAAACTTGCAACGAATCGGTGCAATATTTCTCCCAATATGCCATGGCTTCCGTATCATCCTCGCCCGGTTGATCGGGAATGGGGTCCTCCAACACATACGCCTTGTCCTCTAGTTTGAGGACGATTCTTAGATTGCGGAACCAATCCATGAAGTTTGTATGGTTGAGTTTTTCCTTTTCGAGGATTGACCTCAACGATAGGTTGTTAAAGTTAATAGGTGCGTTAGGAATGTTGTTGTTGTTATTGGCGGCCATCTACAAAATGTAACAAAGTTGTTTAAGTATCAATTTTAATTTAACAATCAATACCTTTTAAATCCAATTGATATTAAATTTTAGAATCCAACGGTAAACCAAATTTCGGTTAGGTGACCTTTATCCCTTCATTTGATTTAGCTAGGTAGTCATTATATGACAATTGCAATCCTTTTGCAACTTCTAAGTTATGGGATCATGCAATCCTTTTGCATGGCATATTATCCCATCAACGCCTATTTGTTCATCATGCTTCGGTGACCCTAAGTTCATGATTCCCAAATCAAGTCGTCCTACTTGTGCTAACGTGTAAATTCAACATACTAGTGGTTAGGTGACCTTTATCCCACAAGTGTGCGAAATTCACCTCAATCATATTAGTTTGCTCATAACGGTTAGGTGACCTTTATCCCATTAAGAGTTCCCTAATATTTTTAAGTGTTTGCACAAAAGGATGGCGTTTAACTTGTTTGCCTTGTTTGTTAAAGGGATTTTAAGTTTTCATTATTTCTAGTTTGAGAAAACTTTTATGCCATACACAAACATGCATTTAGTGTATGGTATTTATGAAAATCCATTTACATGTCATGTAATTTGCCAATTACTTGATATAAACCATTTTATATATATGTGATCCTTTTCTTGTTCTTAATAACATTTATTAAGGTCTTTAGTTGCTTTTAATTTAACCAATTAAATTGTCGTTTTGCATGTAGTTATCTTGTAATTAATTGTATCAACCAAACATACAAACACAATAAACATACAAACAACCACACATGCAAAACAAGTTTGTTCACAATCTAGCCATTTTGGTGGACATTTGTTTAGCCGAAAACAAATGTCACCGGGTTAAGGGGTAAAATACAAAGTAGGAGATTTCAAATCTCCCACTTAACCTTGCATCCATATGCTCCTTGTGTTCTTCAAGTCTTCATCATCTTGTATCTTCATTTTACAAAATATGTATCCTAATACATTTTTATCTAGAAAATAAAAATACAACCTATTCTATTTTACATACCAAATGTAAAACAAATTACATAGCCAAAATAAATATTACATGCCATATGAATGAATAATATTACAAGCCATATGAATCATACAATTCATTCAAACATTCAACCAAACACAAGGTCAAGGCATAGATTGTGAACATCAACATGCAACAAATATGATCAATTTGCAAGTTCCAAACCCACTTTTGGAACCCTTAAAATTCGGCCAAAATCATGAACCCACCCAAACCCGAATATTTTTACATTCTACTTTCATGCATGTACATAGAATGCAAAGTTGGTAGGTTTTAAAGACCATATATAAGAAGCATATTTCATAGACTTCAGCTCTAGATACCATTGATGGAATTCAACATATCAACAAGTTCTTAATGTAAATGTAATCATGAAACCAATTCATAAAGAATTATAACAAGCGGAAGCATAATTATTAAGAAAAAAAGTTATGTGTTAAACCATTTTATATGAATTCCATATAGTTATCAAGTTATGAAATAATGCTTACATATATATACATAAAGGAAGAAAGTTATACCTCCTCCAAGATGAGTAGTGAGCTGAATTTTGGACAGCAAATTGATGATGAAAATGATGGAACCTAGCCTCTAACTTGAAGCCTCAAGAGTGTTATACCCACAAGCCCTTTATGCACCAACACCACCTTTGTTTTAGTTAGGATTTAGACACCAAATGAACTAGTTTATTTAGCTCAAAACACCCTCCTTTTCTGCCCAATATTTCGGCCAGCAGCTTTTCAAAGAGAGGGAGAGAGTATTTTTGAAACCTATCACTTGAATTCCTTAGTCCCCTTACTTGGTTAAAGAGAGGCATGCATGTACATGAGGAGTGTGCACATAGAAAGCAACAACCAAAGCATGGGTGGTCTTCCTTGGTCACATAAAACCTCCACCACCCCATTATTTTATACCAAATCAGTTTTTTTTAAAACTTGTAATAAAATATCATGCGTATATTATGTTACTTGCATTCTATTTTGTTTTATAAACCAATTTATAAAACATAACACATCTTAATTATTTAAACCTATAAATAATTAAACCCTTTGTAAATATAAATTATCCAAATAATTTATCTCAAGTGATAATATTTTAGAAAACCTATTTTCTAAAGTTCAAGTGTCGCGTATTTACTTAATGATCCAATCGTTAAGATTAAATACATATAAAGTGTCGATAAGCTTGTTATTGGGTATGACCCGACTTGGATCATAACACATTAGCCACATTAATTTAATATGTCTCTCGGGCATATAAAATACCTTCAAAATGATGGTTCCCACATGTGTTAGGTGACTCACATGGGCTGCTAAGAGCTGATCATTGGGGTGTATATACCAATAGTACATACATTTAGAAGCTGTGTATTGTACGAGTACGAATACGGGTGCATACGAGTAGAATTGTTGATGAAACTGAATGAGGATGTAATTGTAAGCATTTTTGTTAAGTAGAAGTACTTTGATATGTATCTTGAAGTCTTTCGAAAGTGTATGAATACATATTAAAACACTACATGTATATACATTTTAACTGAGTCGTTAAGTCATCGTTAGTCGTTACATGTAAATGTTGTTTTGAAACCTTTAGGTTAATGATCTTGTTAAATGTTGTTAACCCATTGTTTATTATATCTAAAGATATGTTAAATTATTACATTATCATGATATTATGATATATTAATATATCTTAGTATGATATATATACAGTTAAATGTTGTTACAACGATAATCGTTAAATATATGTCTCATTTCGAAATCATTAAGTTAGTAGTCTTGTTTTTACATATGTAGTTCATTGTTAATACACTTAATGACATGTTTACTTATCATTTATCATGATTAAACATAGTGTATCAATATCTTAATATGATTCATATGTATTTAGTAAGACGTTGTTATAACGATAATCGTTATATATATCGATTCGAGTTTCTTAATTCAATATACTCAATTTTATGTATATAACTCATTGTTAAAATACCTAATGAGATACTTACTTATCATAATATCATGTTAACTATATATATATATATATATATATATATATATATATATATATATATATATATATATATCATATAGTTTTTACAAGTTTTAACGTTCGTGAATCACCGGTCAACTTGGGTGGTCAATTGTCTATATAAAACCTATTACAATTAATCAAGTCTTAACAAGTTTGATTGCTTAACATGTTAGAAACACTTAATCATGTAAATATCAATTTCATTTAATATATATAAACATGAAAAAGTTCGGGTCACTACAGTACCTACCCGTTAAATAAATTTTGTCCCGAAATTTTAAGCGGTTGGAGGTGTTGACGTATCATCTGGAAATAAGTGCGGGTATTTCTTCTTCATCTGATCTTCTCGTTCCTAGGTAAACTCAGGTCCTCTACGAGCATTCCATCGAACCTTAACAATTGGTATCTTGTTTTGTTTAAGTCTTTTAACCTCACGATCCATTATTTCGACGGGTTCTTTGATGAATTGAAGTTTTTCGTTAATTTGGATTTCGTCTAATAGAATAGTGAGATATTCTTTAGCAAAACATTTCTTCAAATTCGAGACGTGGAAAGTGTTATGTACAGCTGCGAGTTGTTGAGGTAACTCAAGTCGGTAAGCTACTGGTCCGACACGATCAATAATCTTGAATGGTCCAATATACCTTGGATTTAATTTTCCTCGTTTACCAAATCGAACAACGCCTTTCCAAGGTGCAACCTTAAGCATGACCATCTCTCCAATTTCAAATTCTATATCTTTTCTTTTAATGTCGGCGTAGCACTTTTGTCGACTTTGGGCGGTTTTCAACCGTTGTTGAATTTGAATAATCTTCTCGGTAGTTTCTTGTATTATCTCTGGACCCGTAATCTATCTATCCCCCACTTCACTCCAACAAATCGGAGACCTGCACTTTCTACCATAAAGTGCTTCAAATGGCGCCATTTCAATGCTTGAATGGTAGCTGTTGTTGTAGAAAAATTCTGCTAACGGTAGATGTCGATCCCAACTGTTTCCGAAATCAATAACACATGCTCGTAGCATGTCTTCAAGCGTTTGTATCGTCCTTTCACTCTACCCATCAGTTTGTGGATGATATGTAGTACTCATGTCTGGAAGAGTTCCTAATGCTTGCTGTAATGTCTGCCAGAATCTTGAAATAAATCTGCCATTCCTATCAGAGATAATAGAGATTGGTATTCCATGTTTGGAGATGACTTCCTTCAAATACAGTCTTACTAACTTCTCCATCTTGTCATCTTATCTTATTGGCAGGAAGTGTGCTGATTTGGTGAGACGATCAACTATTACCCAAATAGTATCAAAACCACTTGCAGTCCTTGGCAATTTAGTGATGAAATCCATGGTAATGTTTTCCCATTTCCATTCTGGGATTTCGGGTTGTTGAAGTAGACCTGATGGTTTCTGATGCTCCGCTTTGACCTTATAACACGTCAAACATTTCCCTACGTATTTAGCAACATCGGCTTTCATACCTGGCCACCAAAAATGTTTATTGAGATCCTTGTACATCTTTCCCGTTCCAGGATGTATTGAGTATCTGGTTTTATGAGCTTCTCTAAGTACCATTTCTCTCATATCTCCAAATTTTGGTACCTAAATTCTTTCAGCCCTATACCGGGTTCCGTCTTCCCGAATATTAAGATGCTTCTCCGATCCTTTGGGTATTTCATCCTTTAAGTTTTCCTCTTTTAAAACTCCTTGTTGCGCCTCCTTTATTTGAGTAGTACGGTTAGTGTGAATCATTATATTCATAGATTTTACACGAATGGGTTCTCTGTCCTTTCTACTCAAGGCATCAGCTACCACATTTGCCTTCCCTGGGTGGTAACGAATCTCAAAGTCGTAATCATTCAACAATTCAATCCATCTGCGCTGCCTCATGTTCAGTTGTTTCTGATTAAATATGTGTAGAAGACTTTTGTGGTCGGTATATATAATACTTTTGACCCCATATAAGTAGTGCCTCCAAGTCTTTAATGCAAAAACAACCGCGCCTAATTCCAAATCATGCGTCGTATAATTCTGTTCGTGAATCTTCAATTGTCTAGATACATAAGCAATTACTTTCGTTCATTGCATTAATACACAACCGAGACCTTACTTTGAGGCGTCACAATATATCACAAAATCATCATTCCCTTCAGGTAATGACAATATAGGTGCCGTAGTTAACTTTTTCTTCAACAATTGAAACATTTTTTCTTGTTCATCCTTCCATTCAAATTTCCTCCCTTTATGCGTTAATGCAGTCAAGGGTTTTGCTATTTTAGAAAAATCTTGGATGAATCTCCTGTAATAACCAGTTAGCCCTAAAAATTGGCGTATGTGTTTCGGAGTTTTCGGGGTTTCTCACTTTTTAATGGTTTCAATCTTTGCTGGATCCACCTGAATACCTTCTTTGTTCACTATATGACCGAGGAATTGAACTTCTTCCAACCAAAATGCACACTTTGAAAAGTTAGCGTACAGTTTTTCTTTTCTCAGCAACTCTAGCACTTTTCTCAAATGTTCTTCGTGCTCTTGATCATTCTTCGAGTAAATAAGTATGTCATCGATGAAAGCAATGACAAACTTGTCAAGATATGGCCCACACACTTGGTTCATGAAGTCCATGAACACAGCTGATGAGTTAGTCAATCCAAACGGCATAACCATAAACTCGTAATGACCGTAACGTGTCCTAAAAGCAGTCTTTGGAAGATCATCCTCCTTCACCCGCATTTGATGATATCCAGAACGTAAATCGATCTTCGAATAAACAGACGAGAATTGTAGTTGATCAAATAAGTCATCGATTCTCGGTAGTTGGTAGCGGTTCTTGATGGTAAGTTTTTTTAACTCTCGATAGTCGATACACAACCTAAATGTACCATCTTTCTTCTTGACAAACAAAACAGGAGCTCCCCATAGTGATGTGCTTGGTCGAATGAAACCACGCTCTAAAAGTTCCTGTAACTGACTTTGTAATTCTTTCATTTCACTGGGTGCGAGTCTGTATGGAGCACGAGCTATTGGTGCAGCTCCTGGTACAAGGTCTATTTGAAATTCAACGGATCGATGTGGGGGTAATCCCGGTAATTCTTTCGAAAATACATCGGGAAATTCTTTTGCGACGGGAACATCACTGATGTTCTTTTCTTCAGGTTTAACTTCCTCGATGTGTGCAAGAATGACGTAACAACCTTTTCTTATTAGTTTTTGCGCCTTCAAACTACTAATAAGATTTAATTTCGCGTTGTTCTTTTCTCCGTACACCATTAAAGGTTTTTCTTTTTCACGCATAATGCGAATCGCATTTTTGTAACAAACGACCTCTGCTCTTACCTTCTTCAACCAGTCCATGCCAATTATTACATCAAAACTTCCTAACTCGACTGGTATTAAATCAATTTTAAATGTTTCATCCCCCAGTTTAATTTCTCTCTCTCGACATATAATATCTGCTGAAATTAATTTAGCGTTTGCTAATTCGAGTAAAAATTTACTATCCAAAGGCGTCAATGGGCAACTTAATTTAGTACAAAATTCTCTACTCATATAGCTTCTATCCACACCCGAATCAAATTAAACATAAGCAGATTTATCATCAATAAGAAACGTACCCGTAACAAGCTCCGGGTCTTCCTGTGCTTCTGCCACATTAATATTGAAAACTCTTCCATGGCCCTGCCCATTAGTATTCCCCTGATTCGCGAAATTTCTAATAATGTGGCCCGGTTTTCCACATTTATAACAAACAGCGTTGGTATTACTAGCTCCGACATTATTCGTTTCGGCATTACTTGTTCCGACATTATTTATTCCTTTAGTTCTATTAAACTTTGGTCCGTAGACCTCACACTTTGTCGCGCTATGACCATTTTTTTTACACCTGTTGCAAAATGTCGTACAAAACCCATGATGATTTTCTTCATACCTATGACATGGCTGTTTTTGGTTTTTGTTGCCGTTGTTGTTATTGAGGTTGTTGTTGGGATTGTTATTGTTGTTGAAACGGTTTTTGTAGTTGTTGTTGTTGTTGGGATGTTTGTTGTAGTTATTGTTAGGATTGCGGTTATTGTTGCGATTGTTGTTGCAGTTGTTGGGATAGTTGTTGCGATTGTATTTGTAATTGTTGTTGTTGTTGTACTGGTGACTCTTGTCACCGTTTTCCTCCCACTTCCTCTTGAGTTGTTTCATGTTGGCTTCTTCGGCCGCCTGCTCTTTCATTCTTCCCTCAATCTGATTTATGAGTTTATGAGCCATTCGACTTGCCTTCTGTATAGAAGTGGGCTCGTGTGAACTCACATCTTCTTGAATCCTTACTGGTAACCCTTTTACAAACGCGTCGATCTTCTCTTCCTCATCTTCGAATGCTCTCGGACACAATAGGCACAATTCTGTGAATCGTTGTTCATATGTGGTAACGTCGAACCCTTGTGTTCGTAACTCTCTAAGTTCTGCCTTGAGTTTATTGACTTCATTTCTTGGACGGTACTGCTCGTTCATCAATTGCTTGAATGCTGACCACGGTAGTGCGTAAGCAACATTTTGTCCTACATGTTCAAGATAGGTGTTCCACCACGTTAACGCAGTACACTTACTTATGGCAAACACTGATTTGACTTTCTCGGTCCACCGTTTCAATCCAATTGGTCCTTCGGTTCCATCAAATTCCAGAGGTTTGCAGGCAGTGAATTCTTTGTAGGAGCATCCTACACGATTTCTTACGCCATTAGCTGCATTCCTAGATTCAGAGTTATTGTTGGTATGTAGCGCAGCCTGTACTGTGGCTATGTTTGCAGCAAGAAAGGTACGAAATTCCTCTTTGCTCATATTCATTGTGTGTCGAGTAGTCGGTGCCATTTCCTTCAAAATAGCCAACTGAATCGAGTTAATCATACAGAATATTAAGAGTAGTCAATAGTATTTCGTAGCATAATATGAACTCATTTATAAAAGCTTTTTCTTCATATTAGCGTTTTATAAGTTTAAATTCGGTTACTACCTACCCGTTAAGTTCATACTTAGTAGCTAATATACAATTCAACTACTACAATTCCATATGAAAAACTGATTATAATAATATATCACATATAAATATTCTTCAAACTTACAACATCGCTATATTACATATAACATGAAATATAGTACACTTTGATACAGGACAGTTTTGAAGATAAATCTAGTTAATACGCAAGTTGTTCAGCAAAGGAAATAAAGACACGTAATTCATAAGTCCAAAAACAAGTCATGCATTCTGGTTTTACTAAGACGACTTCCCATCCTTGGTCTTGTGAAAAATAACCGTTATGACCGTTGGCTAGGAAGCATGTTGTAATGTCGTCAAAAGGACGAGGGTTTCGTAATGTCCAACAGCCCCGTAATAATCTAAAAACCTTGTTTCTCACCCCAATTACTGAATCCGTCACTTGTGGGAAGGTTTTATTTAAAAGCTGCAATCCGATGTTCTTTTTCTCACTTTGGTAAGAAGCGAACATCACTAACCCGTAAGCATAACTTGCTTCTTTATGTTGCATGTTAGAAGCTCTTTTTAATTTAGAAAATCCTATGTTGGGATATGTTGAGTCAAAATAGGTTATTAACCCGTAGCGTAAAATTGCATTTGGGTTCCCCGCATTTAACGCTCTAAAGAAAACACGGCATAACTTACGGTCTCCCCAATGTGATATACCCCACCTATCAAAGGAAAGCCTTTTATAAACTAAGGCATTTCTGGAAAGTCTTTCAAATGTTAGACAAGTTAATTTTGCCATAATTAATTGTGCTGATGAATTCTGACCGACTCTAGACAAGATTTCCTCAATCATATCCTCTGGTAGATCTTCTAAAATATTCGGTTGTCTACCCTTAACGTCCATTTTGTTTTTATATTGTAAAATAGACAAGGATTAGATTCGTAAAAGATAATTAACAAACAATACAAGCAATTTTTACATAGAACATAAAAGTACAAGCACACTACAATACATATAACACACAACATGATTACAACCCTCTAATCTGAATCACTGGTTTCTTCTTCTTCGAACTTGGTTCATTTTCCTAATTTTCTAGGAATATATGGTGTTCCTCTAATACGAGCCGTTGTTTTCCATAATGGTTTAGAAAAACCTGGTGGTTTAGAGGTTCCCGGGTCATTGTTACATTTTAGGAAATACGGATGTTGCCGATACATATAAAGTTCATCGGGGTTGGAAGCGGGTTTCTCTATTTTTATACCTTTTCCCTTATTATTTTCTTTCGCTTTATTAAATTGGGTCGAGGTAATTTCTATAACATCATCGGAATCCTCATCGGGATCCGATTCATCAGAAAATTGGTAATCTTCCCAATATTTTGCTTCCTCGGCGAAAACACCATTGACCGTTATTAACTTTGGTCCGTTGGTTGAGGATTTTCTTTTATTTAATCGATTTACTATAGGTATCAATATTTCTTCCTCCGGAACCTCTTCTTCTTCTGGTTCCTCCTCTTCCGATTCCTCCTCTTCTGGTTCCTCTTCTTCCGGTTCCTCCTCTTCCGGTTCCTCCTCTTTCGGTTCCTCCTCTTCCGGTTCCTCTTCGGGAATTTGTGAATCTTCCCAAAGTATATTCGACTCTTCATTATTATTAGGTGAGTCAATAGAATTTGTACTAGAGGTAGACATCTATCACACAATATCAAACACGTTAAGAGATTAATATATCACATAATATTTACATGTTAATAATATATAGTTTCCAACAAAAAAATTGTTAAGCAATCGTTTTTGAAGAAAAACACGGTCGAAGCCCAGACTCACTAATGAAATGTCCCGTTCTTATTGATTAAAAACGTTCCATATTAATTGATTTCGTTGCAAGGTTTTGACCTCTATATGAGACGTTTTTCAAAGACTGCATTCATTTTAAAACAAACCATAACCTTTATTTCATCAATAAAGGTTTAAAAAGCTTTACGTAGATTATCAAATAATGATAATCTAAAATATCCTGTTTACACACAACCATTACATAATGGTTTACAATACAAATATGTTACAACAAAATAAGTTTCTTGAATGCAGTTTTTACACAATATCATACAAGCATGGACTCCAAATCTCGTCCTTATTTAAGTATGCGACAGCGGAAGCTCTTAATAATCACCTGAGAATAAACATGCTTAAAACGTCAACAAAAATGTTGGTGAGTTATAGGTTTAACCTATATATATCAAATCATAATAATAGATCACAAGATTTCATATTTCAATACACATCCCATACATAGAGATAAGAATCATTCATATGGTGAACACCTGGTAACCGACATTAACAAGATGCATATATAAGAATATCCCCATCATTCCGGGACACCCTTCAGATATGATATAAATTTCGAAGTACTAAAGCATCCGGTACTTTGGATGGGGTTTGTTTGGCCCAATAGATCTATCTTTAGGATTCGCGTCAATTAGGGTGTCTGTTCCCTAATTCTTAGATTACCAGACTTAATAAAAAGGGGCATATTCGATTTCGATAATTCAACCATAAAATGTAGTTTCACGTACTTGTGTCTATTTTGTAAATCATTTATAAAACCTGCATGTATTCTCATCCCAAAAATATTAGATTTTAAAAGTGGCACTATAACTCACTTTCACAGATTTTTACTTCGTCAGGAAGTAAGACTTGGCCACTGGTTGATTCACGAACCTATAACAATATATACATATATATCAAAGTATGTTCAAAATATATTTACAACACTTTTAATATATTTTGATGTTTTAAGTTTATTAAGTCAGTTGTCCTCGTTAGTAACCTACAACTAGTTGTCCACAGTTAGATGTACAGAAATAAATCGATAAATATTATCTTGAATCAATCCACGACCCAGTGTATACGTATCTCAGTATTGATCACAACTCAAACTATATATATTTTGGAATCAACCTCAACCCTGTATAGCTAACTCCAACATTCACATATAGAGTGTCTATGGTTGTTCCGAAATATATATAGATGTGTCGACATGATAGGCCGAAACATTGTATACGTGTCTATGGTATCTCAAGATTACATAATATACAATACAAGTTGATTAAGTTATGGTTGGAATAGATTTGTTACCAATTTTCACGTAGCTAAATTGAGAAAAATTATCCAATCTTGTTTTACCCATAACTTCTTCATTTTAAATCCGTTTTGAGTGAATCAAATTGCTATGGTTTCATATTGAACTCTATTTTATTAATCTAAACAGAAAAAGTATAGGTTTATAGTCGGAAAAATAAGTTACAAGTCGTTTTTGTAAAGGTAGTCATTTCAGTCGAAAGAACGACGTCTAGATGACCATTTTAGAAAACATACTTCCACTTTGAGTTTAACCATAATTTTTGGATATAGTTTCATGTTCATAATAAAAATCATTTTCTCAAAATAACAACTTTTAAATCAAAGTTTATCATAGTTTTTAATTAACTAACCCAAAACAGCCCGCGGTGTTACTACGACGGCGTAAATCCGGTTTTACGGTGTTTTTCGTGTTTCCAGGTTTTCAATCATTAAGTTAGCATATCATATAGATATATAACATGTGTTTAGTTGATTTTAAAAGTCAAGTTAGAAGGATTAACTTTTGTTTGCGAACAAGTTTAGAATTAACTAAACTATGTTCTAGTGATTACAAGTTTAAACCTTCGAATAAGATAGCTTTATATGTATGAATCGAATGATGTTATGAACATCATTACTACCTTAAGTTCCTTGGATAAACCTACTGGAAAAGAGAAAAATGGATCTAGCTTCAACGGATCCTTGGATGGCTCGAAGTTCTTGAAGCAGAATCATGACACGAAAACAAGTTCAAGTAAGATCATCACTTGAAATAAGATTGTTATAGTTATAGAAATTGAACCAAAGTTTGAATATGATTATTACCTTGTATTAAAATAATAACCTACTGTAAGAAACAAAGATTTCTTGAGGTTGGATGATCACCTTACAAGATTGGAAGTGAGCTAGCAAACTTGAAAGTATTCTTGATTTTATGTAACTAGAACTTGTAGAATTTATGAAGAACACTTAGAACTTGAAGATAGAACTTGAGAGAGATCAATTAGATGAATAAAATTGAAGAATGAAAGTATTTGTAGGTGTTTTTGGTCGTTGGTGTATGGATTAGATATAAAGGATATGTAATTTTGTTTTCATGTAAATAAGTCATGAATGATTACTCATATTTTTGTAATTTTATGAGATATTTCATGCTAGTTGCCAAATGATGGTTCCCACATGTGTTAGGTGACTCACATGGGCTGCTAAGAGCTGATCATTGGAGTGTATATACCAATAGTACATACATCTAAAAGCTGTGTATTGTACGAGTACGAATACGGGTGCATACGAGTAGAATTGTTGATGAAACTGAACGAGGATGTAATTGTAAGCATTTTTGTTAAGTAGAAGTATTTTGATAAGTGTATTGAAGTCTTTCAAAAGTGTATAAATACATATTAAAACACTACATGTATATACATTTTAACTGAGTCGTTAAGTCATCGTTAGTCGTTACATGTAAGTGTTGTTTTGAAACCTTTAGGTTAACGATCTTGTTAAATGTTGTTAACCCAATGTTTATAATATCAAATGAGATTTTAAATTATTATATTATCATGATATTATCATATATAAATATCTCTTAATATGATATATATACATTAAATTTCTTTACAACGATAATCGTTACATATATGTCTCGTTTAAAAATCATTAAGTTAGTAGTCTTGTTTTTACATATGTAGTTCATTATTAATATACTTAATGATATGTTTACTTATCATAGTATCATGTTAACTATATATATATCCATATATATGTCATCATATAGTTTTTACAAGTTTTAACGTTCGTGAATCACCGGTCAACTTGGGTGGTCAATTGTCTATATGAAACATATTTCAATTAATGAAGTCTTAACAAGTTTGATTGCTTAACATGTTGGAAACATTTAATCATGTAAATATCAATCTCAATTAATATATATAAACATGGAAAAGTTCGGGTCACTACAGTACCTACCCGTTAAATAAATTTCGTCCCGAAATTTTAAGCTGTTGAAGGTGTTGATGAATCTTCTGGAAATAGATGCGGGTATTTCTTCTTCATCTGATCTTCACGCTCCCAGGTGAACTCGGGTCCTCTACGAGCATTCCATCTAACCTTAACAATTGGTATCTTGTTTTGCTTAAGTCTTTTAACCTCACGATCCATTATTTCGACGGGTTCTTCGATGAATTGAAGTTTTTCGTTGATTTGGATTTCATCTAACGGAATAGTGAGATCTTCTTTAGCAAAACATTTCTTCAAATTCGAGACGTGGAAAGTGTTATGTACAGCCGCGAGTTGTTGAGGTAACTCAAGTCGGTAAGCTACTGGTCCGACACGATCAATACTCTTGAATGGTCCAATATACCTTGGATTTAATTTCCCTCGTTTACCAAATCGAACAACTCCTTTCCAAGGTGAAACTTTAAGCATGACCATCTCTCCAATTTCAAATTCTATATCTTTTCTTTTAATGTCAGCGTAGCTCTTTTATCGACTTTGGGCAGTTTTCAACCGTTGTTGAATTTGGATGATCTTCTCGGTAGTTTCTTGTATTATCTCCGGACCCGTAATCTGTCTATCCCCCACTTCACTCCAACAAATTGGAGACCTGCACTTTCTACCATAAAGTGCTTCAAACGGCGCCATCTCAATGCTTGAATGGTAGCTGTTGTTGTAGGAAAATTCTGCTAAAGGTAGATGTCGATCCCAACTGTTTCCTAAATCAATAACACATGCTCGTAGCATGTCTTCAAGCGTTTGTATCGTCCTTTCTCTCTGCCCATCAGTTTGTGGATGATAGGCAGTACTCATGTCTAGACGAGTTCCTAATGCTTGCTGTAATGTCTGCCAGAATCTTGAAATAAATCTGCCATCCCTATCAGAGATAATAGAGATTGGTATTCCATGTCTGGAGACGACTTCCTTCAAACACAGTCGTGCTAACTTCTCCATCTTGTCATCTTCTCTTATTGGCAGGAAGTGTGCTGATTTGGTGAGACGATCAACTATTACCCAAATAGTATCAAAACCACTTGCAGTCCTTGGCAATTTAGTGATGAAATCCATGGTAATGTTTTCCCATTTCCATTCCGGGATTTCGGGTTGTTGAAGTAGACCTGATGGTTTCTGATGCTCAGCTTTGACCTTAGAACACGTCAAACATTCTCCTACGTATTTAGCAACATCGGCTTTCATACCCGGCCACCAAAAATGTTTCTTGAGATCCTTGTACATCTTCCCCGTTCCAGGATGTATTGAGTATCTGGTTTTATGAGCTTCTCTAAGTACCATTTCTCTCATATCTCCAAATTTTGGTACCCAAATCCTTTCAGCCCTATACCGGGTTCCGTCTTCCCGAATATTAAGATGCTTCTCCGATCCTTTGGGTATTTCATCCTTTAAATTTCCCTCTTTTAAAACTCCTTGTTGCGCCTCCTTTATTTGAGTAGTAAGGTTATTATGAATCATTATATTCATAGATTTTACTCGAATGGGTTCTCTGTCCTTCCTGCTCAAGGCATCGGCTACCACATTTGCCTTCCCTGGGTGGTAACGAATCTCAAAGTCGTAATCATTCAATAATTCAATCCACCTACGCTGCCTCATATTCAGTTGTTTCTGATTAAATATGTGTTGAAGACTTTTGTGGTCGGTATATATAATACTTTTGACCCCATATAAGTAGTGCCTCCTAGTCTTTAATGCAAAAATAACCGTGCCTAATTCCAAATCATGCGTCATATAATTTTGTTCGTGAATCTTCAATTGTCTAGATGCATAAGCAATCACCTTCGTTCGTTGCATTAATACACAACCGAGACCTTGCTTTGATGCGTCACAATAAATCACAAAATCATCATTCCCTTCAGG
This sequence comes from Rutidosis leptorrhynchoides, assembly GCF_046630445.1. NCBI lineage: Eukaryota > Viridiplantae > Streptophyta > Magnoliopsida > Asterales > Asteraceae > Rutidosis > Rutidosis leptorrhynchoides. The sequence continues at coordinate 381,413,755 of NC_092343.1, read as the reverse complement.
CAATGACAATATAGGTGCCGTAGTTAGCTTTTTCTTCAATAACTGAAACGCTTTCTCTTGTTCATCATTCCATACAAATTTCTTCCCATTATGCGTTAATGCAGTCAAGGGTTTTGCTATTCTGGAAAAGTCTTGGATGAACCTTCTGTAGTAACCAGCTAGTCCTAAAAACTGGCGTATGTGTTTCGGAGTTTTCGGGGTTTCCCACTTTTTAACAGTTTCTATCCTTGCCGGATCCACCTTAATACCTTCTTTGTTCACTATGTGACCGAGGAATTGAACTTCTTCCAACCAAAATGCACACTTTGAAAACTTAGCGTACAATTCTTCCTTCCTCAATACTTCTAACACCTTTCTCAAATGTTCACCGTGTTCTTGGTCATTCTTTGAGTAAATAAGTATGTCATCAATGAAAACAATGACAAACTTGTCAAGGCATGGTCCACACACTCGGTTCATAAGGTCCATGAACACAGCTGGTGCATTAGTTAAACCAAACGGCATGACCATAAACTTGTAATGACCGTAACATGTTCTGAAAGCAGTCTTTGGAATATCATCTTCTTTCACTCGCATTTGATGATACCCGAAACGTAAGTCAATCTTTGAATAAATAGACGAGCCTTGTAGTTGATCAAATAAGTCATCGATTCTCGGTAGTGGGTAGCGGTTCTTGATGGTAAGTTTGTTCAACTCTCGGTAGTCGATACACAACCTGAATGTACCATCTTTCTTCTTGACAAACAAAACAGGAGCTCCCCACGGTGATGTGCTTGGTCGAATGAAACCACGCTCTAAAATTTCTTGTAATTGGCATTGCAGTTCTTTCATCTCGCTGGGTGCGAGTCTGTAAGGAGCACGAGCTATTGGTGCAGCTCCTGGTACAAGATCTATTTGAAATTCAACGGATCGATGTGGGGGTAATCCCGGTAATTCTTTCGGAAATACATCGGGAAATTCTTTTGCAATGGGAACATCATTGATGCTCTTTTCTTCAGTTTGTACTTTCTCGACGTGTGCTAGAACAGCATAGCAACCTTTTCTTATTAGTTTTTGTGCCTTCAAATTACTAATAAGATGTAGCTTCGTGTTGCCCTTTTCTCCGTACACCATTAAGGGTTTTCCTTTTTCTCGTATAATGCGAATTGCATTTTTGTAACAAACGATCTCTGCTTTCACTTCTTTCAACCAGTCCATACCGATTATCACATCAAAACTCCCTAACTCTACTGGTATCAAATCAATCTTAAATGTTTCGCTAACCAGTTTAATTTCTCGATTCCGACATATATTATCTGCTGAAATTAATTTACCATTTGCTAATTCGAGTAAAAATTTACTATCCAAAGGCGTCAATGGACAACTTAATTTAGCACAAAAATCTCTACTCATATAGCTTCTATCCGCACCCGAATCAAATAAAACGTAAGCAGATTTATTGTCAATAAGAAACGTACCCGTAACAAGCTCCGGGTCTTCCTGTGCCTCTGCCGCATTAATATTGAAAAACTCTTCCGCGGCCTTGTCCATTCGTGTTCTCCTGGTTCGGGTAATTTCTAATAATGTGGCCCGGTTTTCCACATTTATAACAAACTACATTGGCATAACTTGCTCCGACACTACTTGCTCCGCCATTACTCGTTCTGACACCATTTGTTCCTTTCGTTCTATTAACCCCTGGTCCGTAGACCTCACACTCCGCAGCGCTATGACCATTTCTTTTACACTTGTTGCAAAATTTGGTGCAGAACCCCGAGTGATACTTTTCACACCTTTGGCATAGCTGCTTGTGATTGTTGTTGTTGTTGCGGTTATTATTATTATTGGGATGATTGTTGTAGTTGCTGTTGTTGTTGTTGTTGTTGTTATTGTTGTTGTTGTTGGGCCATTTGTTGTAGTTGCGATTGATGTTGCGATTGTTGGGATAATTGTTGCGATTATTGTTGTAATTGCTGTTGTTGTTGTATTGGTGATTCTTATCACCGTTTTCCTCCCACTTTCTTTTGACTTGCTTCACATTGGCCTCTTCAGCAGTCTGTTCTTTAATCCTTTCTTCAATCTGGTTCACTAGTTTGTGAGCCATTCTACATGCCTGTTGTATGGAGGCGGGCTCGTGTGAACTTATATCTTCTTGGATTCTTTCCGGTAATCCTTTCACAAACACGTCGATCTTCTCTTCCTCATCTTCGAATGCTCCCGGACACAATAGGCACAATTCTGTGAATCGTCTTTCGTACGTGGTAATATCAAATCCTTGGGTTCGTAACCCTCTAAGTTCTGTCTTGAGTTTATTGACCTCGGTTCTGGGACGGTACTTCTCGTTCATCAAGTGCTTGAATGCTGACCACGGTAGTACGTACGCATCGTCTTGTCCCACTTGCTCTAGATAGGTATTCCACCATGTTAACGCAGAACCTGTGAAGGTATGCGTAGCGTACTTTACTTTGTCCTCTTCAGTACACTTACTTATGGCAAACACCGATTCGACCTTCTCGGTCCACCGTTTCAATCCGATCTGTCCTTCGGTTCCATCAAATTCCAAAGGTTTGCAGGCAGTGAATTCTTTGTAGGTGCATCCTACACGATTTCCTGTACTGCTAGATCCAAGGTTATTGTTGGTATGTAGCGCAGCCTGTACTGCGGCTATGTTTGAAGCTAGAAAAGTACGGAATTCCTCTTCATTCATATTCACGGTGTGTCGAGTAGTCGGTGCCATTTCCTTCAAAATAGTCAAACGGAACAAGTTAATCATACAGAATATTAAGAGTAGTTAATAGTATTTCGTAGCATAATATGAACTCATTTATAAAAGCTTTTTCTTCATATTAGCGTTTTATAAGTTTAAATTCGGGTAGTACCTACCCGTTAAGTTCATACTTAGTAGCTAATATACAATTCAACTACTACAATTCTATATGAAAAACTGATTATAATAATATTTCGTGTTCAAACTTTTACACAATATTTTACAAACTTACAATACCGCTTATTTTACATATAGCATGAAATATAGCACACAATAAATTTGATACAAGATGGTTGTGAAGATAATTCTAGCTAGTACACAAGTCGTTCAGCAAAGGCAATAAAGACACGTAATTCATACGTCCAGAAACAAGTCATGCATTCTGGTTTTACTAGGATTACTTCCCATCCTTGGTCTTGTGGAACATAACCGTTATGGCTGTTGATAAGACAGCGTGTTGTAACGTCGTCAAAGGGACGAGGGTTACGTAATGTCTAACAGTCCCGTAACAATCTAAAAACCTCATTTCTTACCCCAATTACCGACTCCGTCACTTGTGGGAACGTTTTGTTTAATAGTTGTAGCCCAATGTTCTTGTTCTCACTTTGGTGAGAAGCGAACATTACTAATCCGTAAGCATAACATGCTTCTTTATGTTGCATGTTAGCCGCTTTTTCTAAATCACGAAGTCCAATATTCGGATATATTGAGTCAAAATAATTTCTTAACCCATTGCGTAAAATAGCATTTGGGTTCCCCGCAATATATGATTCAAAGTAAACACATCGTAACTTATGGATTTCCCAATGTGATATCCCCCATCTTTCGAACGAAAGCCTTTTATAAACCAAGGCATTCTTGGAACATTCTTCGAATGTCTTACAAACTGATCTCGCCTTAAATAGTTGTGCCGAAGAATTCTGACCGACTCTAGACAAGATTTCATCAATCATGTCTCCGGGTAGGTCTCTTAAAATATTGGGTTGTCTATCCATTTTGTGTTTTTATACTGTAAAATAGACAAGAGTTAGATTCATAAAAAAAATACTTATTAATACAAGCAATTTTTACATATATCATAAAGCATAAGCACACTATATTACATATATTACACCACACGAATACAACTATCTTATTCCGACTCGCTTGTTTCTTCTTCTTCGGTTTTGGTTCGTTTTGCCAAGTTTCTAGGGATATATGATGTTCCCCTAATACGAGCCGTCGTTTTTCACATTGGTTTAGAGGTTCCCGGGTCATTGTTACAACTTAAGGACTTCGGGTGTTGACGATACATATAAAGTTCATCGGGGTTGGAATTAGATTTCTCTATTTTTATGCCCTTTCCCTTATTATTTTCTTTTGCCTTTTTAAATTCAGTTGGGGTAATTTCTATAACATCATCGGAATTCTCGTCGGAATCCGATTCATCGGAGAATTGGTAATCCTCCCAATATTTTGCTTCCTTGGCAGAAACACCATTGACCATAATTAACCTTGGTCGGTTGGTTGAAAATTTTCTTTTACTTAACCATTTTATTAATTCCCCCACCGGTTCTATTTCTTCTTCCGGTTCCGATTCTTCTTCCGGTTCCGATTCTTCTTCCGGTTCCGACTCTTCTTCCGGTTCCTCTGCGGGAACTTGTGAATCAGTCCACGAATCATTCCAATTTACATTTGACTCTTCATTATTATTAGGTGAGTCAATGGGACTTGTTCTAGAGGTAGACATCTATCAAATAATATCAAACGCGTTAAGAGATTAATATATCACATAATATTCACAAGTTAAAAATATATAGTTTCCAACAAAATTTGTTAAGCAATCATTTTTCAAGTAAACACGGTCGAAGTCCAGACTCACTAATGCATCCTAACAAACTCGATAAGACACACTAATGCAAAGTTCTGGTTCTCTAAGACCAACGCTCGGATACCAACTGAAATGTCCCGTTCTTATTGATTAAAAACGTTCCATATTAATTGATTTCGTTGCGAGGTTTTGACCTCTATATGAGACGTTTTTCAAAGACTGCATTCATTTTAAAACAAACCATAACCTTTATTTCATCAATAAAGGTTTAAAAAGCTTTACGTAGATTATCAAATAATGATAATCTAAAATATCCTGTTTACACACAACCATTACATAATGGTTTACAATACAAATATGTTACAACAAAATAAGTTTCTTGAATGCAGTTTTTACACAATATCATACAAGCATGGACTCCAAATCTCGTCCTTATTTAAGTATGCGACAGCGGAAGCTCTTAATAATCACCTGAGAATAAACATGCTTAAAACGTCAACAAAAATGTTGGTGAGTTATAGGTTTAACCTATATATATCAAATCATAATAATAGATCACAAGATTTCATATTTCAATACACATCCCATATATAGAGATAAGAATCATTCATATGGTGAACACCTGGTAACCGACATTAACAAGATGCATATATAAGAATATCCCCATCATTCCGGGACACCCTTCGGATATGATATAAATTTCGAAGTACTAAAGCATCCGGTACTTTGGATGGGGTTTGTTTGGCCCAATAGATCTATCTTTAGGATTCGCATCAATTAGGGTGTCTGTTCCCTAATTCTTAGATTACCAGACTTAATAAAAAGGGGCATATTCGATTTCGATAATTCAACCATAAAATGTAGTTTCACGTACTTGTGTCTATTTTGTAAATCATTTATAAAACCTGCATGTATTCTCATCCCAAAAATATTAGATTTTAAAAGTGGGACTATAACTCACTTTCACAGATTTTTACTTCGTCGGGAAGTAAGACTTGGCCACTGGTTGATTCACGAACCTATAACAATATATACATATATATCAAAGTATGTTCAAAATATATTTACAACACTTTTAATATATTTTGATGTTTTAAGTTTATTAAGTCAGCTGTCCTCGTTAATAACCTACAACTAGTTGTCCACAGTTAGATGTACAGAAATAAATCGATAAATATTATCTTGAATCAATCCACGACCCAGTGTATACGTATCTCAGTATTGATCACAACTCAAACTATATATATTTTGGAATCAACCTCAACCCTGTATAGCTAACTCCAACATTCACATATAGAGTGTCTATGGTTGTTCCGAAATATATATAGATGTGTCGACATGATAGGTCGAAACATTGTATACGTGTCTATGGTATCTCAAGATTACATAATATACAATACAAGTTGATTAAGTTATGGTTGGAATAGATTTGTTACCAATTTTCACGTAGCTAAAATGAGAAAAATTATCCAATCTTGTTTTACCCATAACTTCTTCATTTTAAATCCGTTTTGAGTGAATCAAATTGCTATGGTTTCATATTGAACTCTATTTTATAGATCTAAACAGAAAAATTATAGTTTTATAGTCGTAAAAATAAGTTACAAGTCATTTTTGTAAAGGTAGTCATTTCAGTCGAAAGAACGACGTCTAGATGACCATTTTAGAAAACATACTTCCACTTTGAGTTTAACCATAATTTTTGGATATAGTTTCATGTTCATAATAAAAATCATTTTCTTAGAATAACAACTTTTAAATCAAAGTTTATCATAGTTTTTAATTAACTAACCCAAAACAGCCCGCGGTGTTACTACGACAGCGTAAATCCGGTTTTACGGTGTTTTTCGTGTTTCCAGGTTTTCAATCATTAAGTTAGCATATCATATAGATATAGAACATGTGTTTAGTTGATTTTAAAAGTCAATTTAGAAGGATTAACTTTTGTTTGCGAACAAGTTTAGAATTAACTAAACTATGTTCTAGTGATTACAAGTTTAAACCTTCGAATAAGATAGCTTTATATGTATGAATCGAATGATGTTATGAACATCATTACTACCTTAAGTTCCTTGGATAAACCTACTGGAAAAGAGAAAAATGGATCTAGCTTCAACGGATCCTTGGATGGCTCGAAGTTCTTGAAGCAGAATCATGACACGAAAACAAGTTCAAGTAAGATCATCACTTGAAATAAGATTGTTATAGTTATAGAAATTGAACCAAAGTTTGAATATGATTATTACCTTGTATTAAAATAATAACCTACTGTAAGAAACAAAGATTTCTTGAGGTTGGATGATCACCTTACAAGATTGGAAGTGAGCTAGCAAACTTGAAAGTATTCTTGATTTTATGTAACTAGAACTTGTAGAATTTATGAAGAACACTTAGAACTTGAAGATAGAACTTGAGAGAGATCAATTAGATGAAGAAAATTGAAGAATGAAAGTGTTTGTAGGTGTTTTTGGTCGTTGGTGTATGGATTAGATATAAAGGATATGTAATTTTGTTTTCATGTAAATAAGTCATGAATGATTACTCATATTTTTGTAATTTTATGAGATATTTCATGCTAGTTTCCAAATGATGGTTCCCACATGTGTTAGGTGACTCACATGGGCTGCTAAGAGATGATCATTGGAGTGTATATACCAATAGTACATACATCTAAAAGCTGTGTATTGTACGAGTACGAATAAGGGTGCATACGAGTAGAATTGTTGATGAAACTGAACGAGGATGTAATTGTAAGCATTTTTGTTAAGTAGAAGTATTTTGATAAGTGTATTGAAGTCTTTCAAAAGTGTATAAATACATATTAAAACACTACATGTATATACATTTTAACTGAGTCGTTAAGTCATCGTTAGTCGTTACATGTAAGTGTTGTTTTGAAACCTTTAGGTTAACGATCTTGTTAAATGTTGTTAACCCAATGTTTATAATATCAAATGAGATTTTAAATTATTATATTATCATGATATTATCATGTATGAATATCTCTTAATATGATATATATACATTAAATGTCTTTACAACGATAATCGTTACATATATGTCTCGTTTAAAAATCATTAAGTTAGTAGTCTTGTTTTTACATATGTAGTTCATTATTAATATAATTAATGATATGTTTACTTATCATAGTATCATGTTAACTATATATATATCCATATATATGTCATCATATAGTTTTTACAAGTTTTAACGTTCGTGAATCACCGGTCAACTTGGGTGGTCAATTGTCTATATGAAACATATTTCAATTAATCAAGTCTTAACAAGTTTGATTGCTTAACATATTGGAAACATTTAATCATGTAAATATCAATCTCAATTAATATATATAAACATGGAAAAGTTCGGGTCACTACAGTACCTACCCGTTAAATAAATTTCGTCCCGAAATTTTAAGCTGTTGAAGGTGTTGATGAATCTTCTGGAAATAGATGCGGGTATTTCTTCTTCATCTGATCTTCACGCTCCCAGGTGAACTCAGTCCTCTACGAGCATTCCATCGAACCTTAACAATTGGTATCTTGTTTTGCTTAAGTCTTTTAACCTCACGATCCATTATTTCGACGGGTTCTTCGATGAATTGAAGTTTTTCGTTGATTTGGATTTCATATAACGGAATAGTGAGATCTTCTTTAGCAAAACATTTCTTCAAATTCGAGACGTGGAAAGTGTTATGTACAGCCGCGAGTTGTTGAGGTAACTCAAGTCGGTAAGCTACTGGTCCGACACGATCAATACTCTTGAATGGTCCAATATACCTTGGATTTAATTTCCCTCGTTTACCAAATCGAACAACTCCTTTCCAAGGTGCAACTTTAAGCATGACCATCTCTCCAATTTCAAATTCTATATCTTTTCTTTTAATGTCAGCGTAGCTCTTTTGTCGACTTTGGGCAGTTTTCAACCGTTCTCTAAGACCAACGCTCAGATACCAACTGAAATGTCCCATTCATATTGATTATAAATGTTCCATATTAATTGATTTCGTCGCGAGGTTTTGACCTCTATATGAGACGTTTTTCAAAGACTGCATTCATTTTAAAAACAACCATAACCTTTATTTTATCTATAAAGGTTTAAAAAGCATTACGTAGATTATCAAATAATGATAATCTAAAATATACCGTTTACAGACGACCATTACATAATGGTTTACAATAAGAATATATTATATCAAAAATAAGTTTCTTGAATGCAGTTTTTACATAATATCATACAAGCATGGACTCCAAATCTTGTCCTTGTTTTAGTATGCAACAGCGGAAGCTCTTAATAATCACCTGAGAATAAACATGCTTAAAACATCAACAAAAATGTTGGTGAGTTATAGGTTTAACCTATATATTATCAAATCATAATAATAGACCATAAGATTTCATTTTTCAATATACATCCCATACATAGAGATAAAAATCATTCATATGGTGAACAACTGGTAACCGACATTAACAAGATGCATATAAGAATATCCCCTATCATTCCGGGAAATCCTTCGGACATGATAAAAACGAATTCGAAGTACTAAAGCATCCAGTACTTTGGATGGGGTTCGTTAGGCCCAATAGATCTATCTTTAGGATTCGCGTCAATTAGTAGATCGGTTTACTAATTCTTAGGTTACCAAGCAAAAGGGGCATATCTGGCTTCGATCATTCACCCATATAATGTAGTTTCAATTACTTGTGTCTATTTCGTAAAACATTTATAAAACTGCATGTATTCTCATTCCAAAATATTAGATTTTAAAAGTGGGACTATAACTCACTTTCACAAATTTTTACTTCGTCGGGAAGTAAGACTTGGCCACTGGTCGATTCACGAACCTATAACAAATATGTACATATATATCAAAGTATGTTCAAAATATATTTACAACACTTTTAATACATTTTGATGTTTTAAGTTTATTAAGTCTGCTGTCCTCGTTAGTAACCTACAACTAGTTGTCCATAGTTAGATGTACAGAAATAAATTGATATATATTATCTTGAATCAATCCACGACCCAGTATATACACGTCTCAGGCTAGATCACAATTCAAAGTATATATATTTTCGGAATCAACCTCAACCCTGTATAGCTAACTCCAACATTACTACATATAGAGTGTCTATGGTTGTTCCAAATAATATATATACATGGGTCGATATGATATGTCAAAACATTTGCATACGTGTCTATGGTATCCCAAGATTACATAATATATTAGAATACATGTATAATACAATATAAGTTAGCTAGGATATGATTTGTATAGAATTGTTACAATATTTCATTTAGCTACAACAATCAAAAAATATCCAATCTTGTTTTACCCATAACTTCTTCGTTTTAAATCTGATTTGAGTGAATCAAATTGCTATGGTTTCATATTGAACTTTATTTTATGAATCTAAAAATAAAAAGTATAGGTTTATTGTAGGAAATATAAGTTACAAGTCATTTTTGTAAAGGTAGTCATTTCAGTCGAAAGAACGACGTCCAGATGACCATTTTGGAAAACATACTTCCACTTTGAGTTTAACCATGATTTTTGGATATAGTTTCATGTTCATAAGAAAAATAATTTTCCCAAAAGAACAACTTTTAAATCAAAGTTTATCATAGTTTTTAATTAACTAACCCAAAACAGCCCGCGGTGTTACTACGACGGCGTATATCCGGTTTTACGGTGTTTTTCGTGTTTTTTGATTTTAAATCATTAAGTTAGCATATCATATAGATATATAACATGTATTTAGTTGATTTTAAAATTCAAGTTAGAAGGATTAACTTTTGTTTGCGAACAAGTTTAGAATTAACTAAACTATGTTCTAGTGATTACATGTTCAAATCTTCGAATAAGATAGTTTTATATGTATGAATTGAATGATGTTATGAACATCATTACTACCTCAAGTTTAGTAGGTAAACCTACTGGAAGTAACAAGAAATGATCTAGCTTCAAAGGATCTTGTATGGCTTGAAAGTTCTTGAAGTAGAATCATGACACGAAAATAAGTTCAAGTAAGATTATCACTCGAATTAAGATAGTTATAGTTATAGAAATTGAATTCAAAGTTTGTATATGATTATTACCTTGATTTAGAATGATATATTACTGTAAACAACAAGGATTTCTTGAGGTTGGATGATCACTTTACAAGAATGGAAGTGAGCTAGTAAACTTGGAAGTATTCTTGATTTTATGAAACTAGAACTTGTAGAATTTATGAAGAACACTTATAACTTGAAGATGGAAATTAAGAGAGATCAATTAGATGAAGAAAATTGAATAATGAAAGTGTTTATAGGTGTTTTTGGTCGTTGGTATATGGATTAGATATAAAGGATATGTAATTTTGTTTTCATGTAAATAAATCATGAATGATTACTAATATTTTTGTAATTTTATGAGATATTTCATGCTAGTTGCCAAATAATGGTTCCCACATATGTTAGGTGACTCACATGGACTGCTAAGAGCTGATCATTAGAGTGTATATACCAATAGTACATATATTTAGAAGCTGTGTATTGTACGAGTACGAATACGGGTGCATACGAGTAGAATTGTTGATGAAACTGAACGAGGATGTAATTGTAAGCATTTTTGTTAAGTAGAAGTATTTTGATAAGTGTCTTGAAGTCTTTCAAAAGTGTATGAATACATATTAAAACACTACATGTATATACATTTTAACTGAGTCGTTAAGTCATCGTTAGTCGTTACATGTAAATGTTGTTTTGAAACCTTTAGGTTAATGATCTTGTTAAATGTTGTTAACCCATTGTTTATTATATCTAAAGAGATGTTAAATTATTACATTATCATGATATTATGATATATTAATATATCTTAGTATGATATATATACAGTTAAATGTTGTAACAATGATAATCGTTACATATATGTCTCGTTTCGAAATCATTAAGTTAGTAGTCTTGTTTTTACATATGTCGTTCATTGTTAATACACTTAATGACATGTTTAATTATCATTTATCATGATTAAACATAGTGTATCAATATCTTAATATGATTCATATGTATTTAGTAAGACGTTGTTATAACGATAATCGTTATATATATCGTTTCGAGTTTCTTAATTCAATAAACTCAATTTTATGTATATAACTCATTGTTAAAATACCTAATGAGATACTTAATTATCATAATATCATGTTAACTATATGATGACATATATATATATATATATATATATATATATATATATATATATATATATATATATATATATATATATATATATATATATATATATATATATATATATATAGTTTTTACAAGTTTTAACGTTCGTGAATCACCGGTCAACTTGGGTGGTCAATTGTCTATATAAAACCTATTTCAATTAATCAAGTCTTAACAATTTTGATTCCTTAACATGTTAGAAACACTTAATCATGTAAATATCAATTTTATTTAATATATATAAACATGAAAAAGTTCGGGTCACTACAGTACCTACCCGTTAAATAAATTTTGTCCAGAAATTTTAAGCTGTTGGAGGTGTTGACGTATCTTCTGGAAATAAGTGCGGGTATTTCTTATTCATCTGATCTTCTCGTTCCCAGGTGAACTCAGGTCCTCTACGATCATTCCATCGAACCTTAACAATTAGGCGATATTCTTTGTACATTTGGAAAATGGAATGCTTTAGTACTTCGATTAATATACAGATGATACTTGTATATACAGATGGTTAGTCCTATACGTTAGGGGATATTCTTTATACATTTTTGTTAATGTCGGTTACCAGGCAACTTATCATATGAATGATTTTTACAGATGGTTATTCTTGTACGCTTACGAAAGAAATCTTGTGGCCTATTATTAATACGATTTATGATATAGATTAAACCTATGACTCACCAACATTTTTGTTGAAGTTTTAAGCATGTTTATTCTCAGGTGATTATTAAGAGCTTCCGCTGTCGCATGCTAAATTAAGGACAAGATTTGGAGTCCATATTTGTATAATATTGTTTAAAAACTGCATTCCGAAAACACTATGTTGTACCATATTATTGTTAACCGTTATGTAATGGTCGTGTGTAATCGTTGTATTTAGATTATCATTATTTGATAATCTACGTTATGTCATTGAAACCTTTGTCGATAAAATAAAGGTTATGGTTTGTTTTAAAAACGAATGCAGTCTTTGAAAAACGTCTCATATAGAGGTCAAAACCTCGCAATGAAACCAATTATTATGAAACGTTTATAATCGATATGAACGGGGCATTTCAGTTGGCATCAGAGCGTTGGTCTTAGAGAATCAGAAATTTGCATTAGTGTGTCTAACCGAGTTTGTTAGGATGCATTAGTGAGTCTGGACTTCGACAGTGTGTATTTTTTAAAATGATTGCTTAACACTTTTGTTGGAAACTATATATTTTTATATGTAAATATTATGTGGTATATTACTAATGTGTTAGTTAATATGTGATAGATTTCTACTTCCAGCACCAATCCCATCGACTCAACAAATAATAATGAAGAGTCGAATATATTTTGAGAAGATTCACAAATTCCGGAAGAAGAAGAACCGGAAGAAGAAGAACCAGAAGAAGAGGAACCGGAAGAAGAGGAACCAGAAGAAGAGGAACCGGAAGAAGAAGAACCGGAAGAAGAAGAACCGAAAGAAGAAGATTCAGAGGAAGAAGCATTAAAACAACTAAATAAGAAAAAATCTTCAATCAATGGACCAAAGTTAAAAATGGTCAATGGTGTCTCTGCCGAGGAGGAAAAATATTGGGAAAACTACCAATTTTCTGATGAATCGGATCCCGATGAGAATTCCAATGATGTGATAGAAATTAACCCGGCCCAATTTAATAAAGAACAAGAAAACAATAAGGGAAAATCTATCAAAATAGAGAAACCCGATGAAACCTATGTTAACATGAAATACCCCAATGGAATATACCGTAAACACCCATATTTCTTAAGCTTTAACTATAGCCCGAGAACATATAAGCCACCAGGTTTTTCTAGACCATTTGTAAAAAGGACTGCTAATATTAGTACGGGTCCATTTATCCCTAAGAAAATTGCTAAACGAATCGAGTCCGAGAAAGAAGAAACAAGCGAGTCTGAATAAAGAGTTGTAATTATTTACTTTTACCATGCTATGTAAAATATGTATTGTAGCGTGCTTGTACTTTTATGCTATATGTAAAAATTGCTTGTAATGTTTTGTTATTCTATTATCTTTTACGGATCTAATCTTCATCTCTTTTACAGTATAAAAATACAAAATGGACGTTAAGGATAGACAACCGAATATTTTAGAAGACCTACCCTCGGATATGATTGATGAAATCTTGTCTAGAGTCGGTCAAGATTCATCGGCTCAATTGTTTATGGCGAAATTAGTTTGTAGGACGTTTAAAAGACGTTCCAGGCATCCCTTGATTTATAGAAGGCTTTCCTTCTATAGGTGGTGTATTTCACACTGGGGACACTCTAAGTTGGCTCGTGTTTTCTTTGAGGCTATGTGTGCGGGAAACCCTAATGCACTTTTCCACTTCGGGTTGAGGGCCTATTTTGACTCCGTATATCCTAATGTAGGACTATGTTGTTTAGAAAGGACTTCAAACATGCAACTCAAAGAAGCATGTTACGTTTACGGGTTAGTGATTTTCTCCTCTCATCAAATTGAGAAAAATAACATTGGGTTGCAACTACTTAATAATACATTTCTACGGGTTACGAATTCAGTAGTTGAGGTGAGAAATAAGGTTTTTAAGTTTTTAAGGGCTACTGGGTATTTCGTAATCCCCGTCCTTTTGACGACGTTACAATGAGCTGCCTTGCCAACGGCCACAACGGTTATTCCCCACTTGACCAAGGATGGGAAATAGTATTAGGAAAACCCGAATGCATGACTTGTTTCTAGTCTTATGAATTACGTATCTTTATTGCCTTCACTGAACAATTTGAGCTTCACTAGAATTGTCTTAACAGCTGCCTTGTATCATAGTTATCGTGTACTATATTTCATGCTATATGTAAAATAGTAGTATTGTATAATTGTAAAATATTGTATCAAAGTTTGAACATGTAATATTATTAAAATTAGTTTTTCATATTAGAATTGTAGTAGTTGAATTGTATATTAGCTATCAAGTATGAACTTAAACGGGTAGGTACTACCCGAATTAAAATTATAAAACACTAATATGAAGAAAAGACTTTTATAAATAAGTTCATATTATGCTACGTAATGCTATTGACTACTCCTAATATTCTATATGATTAACGGAACTCTTTTGGCTATTTTTAAAGGAAATGTCTCCAATAACAAGGCACACCCTGAACATGAGCGAGGAAGATTTCCGTATTTTCCTTGCTGCGAACATAGCCGCAGTACAAGCTGCGATGCAAAACAACAACAATAACTCCGGATCTAGCAGTGGAACAAATTCCACAAGAAATCATGTAGGATGCTCCTACAAGGAATTCACCGCCTGTAAACCCCTTGAGTTCGATGGAACCGAAGGACCAGTCGGACTAAAACGGTGGACCGAGAAGGTCGAATCGGTATTTTCTATAAGCAAATGTGTCGAAGAAGATAAGGTGAAATACGCCACGCATACTTTCACAGGTACTGCATTAACCTGGTGGAACACCTATCTGGAGTAGGTGGGGCAAGATACTGCTTACGCACTACCATGGTCTGCATTCAAACACATGTTGAATGAGCAGTACCGTCTCAGGAATGAAGTCAATAAGCTCAAGGTGGAGCTTAAAGAATTAAAAACTCAGGGGTATGATATCACTTCATACGAGCAACGATTTACAGAACTATCGCTAATGTATCCTGGTATGTTTGAGGACGAGGAAGAACAGATCGATGCATTTGTAAAAGGGCTGCCGGCTAGAATTCAGGAAAATGTAAGCGCATCCGCGCCTACCTCAATGCTGAAAGCGAGTCGGATGGCTCACAAACTCATGGGCCAGATTGAAAGGAGAAATAAGGAATTGGCGACCGTGGAGACCAAAACAAAAGAAGGTAAAAGAAAGTGGGAAGATAATGGCGAAAAAAGTCACCAATACAACAACCACACTAATAACAACAACCGCATCACTTATCGCAACAACAATCGTAACCGCAACAATAACAACAACTATAACAACTGTCCCAACAACAATTACAAAAACCGTCCCAACAATAACTATAACAACTGTCCCAACAACAATTACAACATCCGTCCCAACAACAATAACAACCGCAACAACAACCCCAACAACAACAACAACAATGATAACACGAGGCAGAAAACTCAATGCCAAAGGTGTGAAGGGCACCATCCGAATTGGTTCTGTACGACAGTATGTACCAAGTGTAATAGAACTGGTCGTAGTGCAGCGAAGTGTGAAATCTATGAATCAGCGGCTAACAATAATGTAGGAGCGAATAATGTAGCCACTATCTGTTATGGCTGTGGAAAACCGGGCCATATTAGGAGTAAGTGTCCAAACCAAGGAGATGCTAATGGACAAGGTCGTGGAAGAGCCTTCAACATCAACGCAACAGAAGCACAAGAAGACCCGAAGCTTGTTACGGGTACATTTCTTATTGATGAAAAACCTGCTTACGTTTTATTTGATTCGGGTGCAGATAGAAGCTATATGAGTAGAGATTTTTGTGCCAAACTAAATTGTCCTTTAGCACCTTTAGATAATAAGTTTTTACTCGAATTAGCAAACAGTAAATTAATTATAGGCGATAAAATATGCCGGAACCGAAAAATTAAACTGGTTGATGAAACATTTAAGATTAACTTGCTACTAGTAGAGTTAGGGATTTTTGATGCGATAATTGGTATGGACTGGTTGAAAAAGGAGAGAGCAGAGGTTGTTTGTTACAAAAATGCAATTCGCATTATGCGCGAAAAAGGAAAACCCTTAATGGTGTACGGAGAAAAGAGCAATGCGAAGTTAAATCTTATTAGTAACTTGAAGGTGCATAAATTAATAAGAAAAAGTTTCTATGCCATTCTAGCTCACGTCGAGAAAGTACAAACCGAAGAAAGGAACATCAATGATGTTCCCGTCGCAAAAGAATTTCCCGATGTATTTCCGAAAGAATTATCGGGACTACCTCCACACCGATCTGTTGAATTTCAAATAGATCTTGTACAGGAGCTGCACCAATAGCTCGTGCTCCTTACAGACTCGCACCCAACAAAATGAAGGAATTACAAAGCCAATTACAAGAACTTTTGGAGCGTGGTTTCATTCGATCAAGCACATCACCAAAGGAAGCACCAGTGTTGTTTGTCAAGAAGAAGGATGGTACGTTCAGATTGTGTATCGATTAGCAAGAATTGAACAAGCTTACCATCAAGAACCGTTATCCACTACCGAGAATCGACGATTTATTTGATCAACTGCAAGGTTCATCGGTTTATTCAAAGATTGATTTACATTCTGGGTATCATCAAATGCGGGTAATAGAGGATGATATCTCAAAGACTGCTTTCAAAACGCATTACGGTCATTATGAGTTTATGGTTATGCTGTTTGGATTGACTAACGCACCGGGTGTGTTCATGGACCTCATGAACCGAGTGTGTGGACCATATCTTGATAAGTTTGTCATTGTTTTCATCGATGACATACTTATTTACTCAAAGAATGATCAAGAGCACGGAGAACATTTAAGAATGGTGCTAGAATTGTTGAGGAAAGAAGAACTGTACGCTAAGTTTTCAAAGTGTGCATTTTGGCTGAAAGAAGTTCAATTCTTCGGTCACGTAGTGTACAAAGAAGGTATTCATGTTGATCCGGCAAAGATTGAAATCGTTGAAAAGTGGGAAACCCCGAAAACTCCGACGCATATTTGCCAATTTTAAGGATTGGCTGGTTACTACAGAAGATTCATCCAAGATTTTTTGAAAATAGAAAAACCCTTGACTGCATTAACGCATAAAGGGAAGAAATTTGAATGGAAGGATGAGCAAGAGAATGCATTTCAATTGTTGAAGAAAAAGTTAACTACGACACCAATATTATCATTGCATGAAGGGAATGATGATTTTGTGATATATTGTGACACCTCAAAGCAAGGTCTCAGTTGTGTATTAATGCAACGTACGAAGGTAATTGCTTATGGGTCTAGACAATTGAAGATTCACGAGCAGAATTATACGACTCACGATTTGGAATTGGGCGCTGTTGTTTTTGCATTAAAAATATGGAGGCATTATTTATATGGGGTCAAAAGTATCAAATATACTGACCACAAAAGTCTTCAACATATATTTGATCAAAAACAACTGAACATGAGACAGCGTAGGTGGATTGAGCTGTTAAATGATTACGACTTTGAGATTCGTTACTACCCGGGGAAGGAAAATGTTGTAGCTGACGCCTTGAGTAGAAAGGATAGGGAACCTATTCGAGTAGAAGCTATGAATATAATTATTCATACTAACCTTACTACTCGAATAAAAGAAGCGCAACAAGGAGTTCTGAAAGAAGGAAATTTGAAGAATGAAATACCCCAAGGATCGGAGAAACATCTTAACATTCGGGAAGATGAAACTCGGTATTTGGCTGAAAGAATTTGGGTACCAAAGTTTGGGGATATGAGAGAAATGGTACTTAGGGAAGCACATAAAACCAGATATTCAATACATCCCGTAGTGGGGAAAATGTACCAAGATCTCAAGAAACACTTTTGGTGTCCGGGTATGAAAGCCGATATTGCTACATATGTAGGAGAATGTTTGACTTGTTCTAAAGTCAAAGCTGAACATCAGAAATCATCAGGTCTACTTCAACAACCTGAAATCCCAGAATGGAAATGGGAAAACATTGCCATGGATTTCATTACTAAATTGCCAAGGACTGCAAGTGGTTATGATACAATCTGGGTAATAGTCGATTGTCTTACCAAGTCAGCACACTTTCTACCAATGAAAGAAGATGATAAAATGGAGAAGTTGGCACGACTATACTTAAAGGTAGTCGTCTCCAGACATGGAATACCAATCTCTATCATATCTGATCGTGATGGCAGATTTATTTCAAGGTTTTGGCAGACGTTACATCAAGCATTGGGGACTCGTCTAGACATGAGTACTGCGTATCATCCACAAACTGATGGGCAGAGTGAAAGGACGATACAGAAACTTGAAGACATGCTACGTGCATGTGTTATTGATTTTGGAAACGGTTGGGATCGACATCTACCATTAGCAGAATTTTTCTACACCAACAGTTACCACTCAAGCATTGATGCGGCACTGTTTGAAGCACTTTATGGTAGGAAGTGCAGGTCTCCAATTTGTTGGAGCGAGGTGGGGGATTAAAAAGTTACGGGTCCAGAAATTATCCATGAAACTACAGAGAAAATCATTTAAATTCAACAACGGTTGAAAACTGCTCAGAGTCGACAAAAGAGCTACGCGGACGTTAGAAGAAAAGATTTAGAATTTGAGGTTGGTGACATGGTCATTCTTAAAGTATCACCCTGGAAAGGCGTTGTTCGATTTGGAAAATGGGGAAACTAAACCCAAGACACATTGGGCCATTCAAGGTTATTGATCGTGTTGGACCGGTGGCATTCCGACTTGAATTACCTCAACAACTTGCTAGTGTACATAATACCTTCCACGTCTCGAACTTGAAGAAATGCTTAGCTAAAGAAGATCTCACTGTCCCATTGGACGAGATTAAAATTAACGAAAAATTACAATTCGTTGAAGAACCCGTCGAAATAATGGATCGTGAGGTTAAAGGACTCAAGCAAAGCAAAATACCAATCATTAAGGTTTGGTGGAATGCTCATAGAGGACCCGAGTTCACCTGGGAGCGTGAAGATCAGATGAAGCAGAAGTACCCGCACTTATTTTCTAAAGATGCGTCAACACCTCCAACTGCTTGAAATTTCGAGACGAAATTTATTTAACGGGTAGGTACTATAATGACCAGGATTATTTTTCCATGATTATATATTATATGAGATTAATATTTACATGATTAAATGTTTCCAACATGTTCAGCAATCAAACGTGTTAAAACTTGATTAATTGAAACAAGTTTCATATAGACAATTGACCACCCAATTTGCCCGACGATTCACGAACGTTAAAACTTGTAAACAACATGATGATGATATATATATATATATATATATATATATATATATATATATATATATATAACATTGTTCTTATGATATGTAAGTATCTCATTAAGTATATTAACAATGAACCATATTCATAAAATGAGACTACTAACTTAAGGATTTTGAAACGATATATATACGTAACGATTATCGTTGTATTAACGTCTTAATATATATATATATATATATATATATATATATATATATATATATATATATATATATATATATATATATCGTATTAAGATATATTAATACACTATGTTATCATGATAATATAACAATTTAACATCTCATCTCATTAGATATAATAACAACAGGTTAATTACATTAAACGAGATCGTTAACATATAGGCTTCAAAACAACTCATACATTTAACGACTAACGATGAGTTAACGACTTAATTAAAATGTATATATATGTAGTGTATTAAAATGTATTAATACACATTTGAAAGGCTTAAGCACATATATCAAAATACCTGTACTTAATAAAAATAATCACAATTGTATTCCCATTTGTTTTCATCAAGAATTCTACTCGTATTCACTCAGTATTTGCACTCGTATTATACCCAGCTTCTAGATCTACATACTATTGATATATACACTTCAATGATCAGCTTTTAGCAGCCTTAATGAGTCACCTAAACATGTGGGAGCCATCATTTAACATCTAGCATGAAATATCTAACAAAAATACAAACTAATGGAGCCTATATGGAGACTCCCATGATCACGTTTTTCACCATCACCATTATCACTTCCATTTTTCAACTTTCATGCATCAAACTATTCTCTCTCAAGTTCTCTCTTATTGTTCTAAGTGTTCTTCATCATTTTCTTCATAATCTAGCTCAATCTAGCTAAATCTAGCTAACCTAGATCATCATACAAAACAATCACTCAAGAAAACTTCAAAAACACTTCCAAGTTTGCTTGATTACTTTCAATCTTTCAAATCCATTTCAAGTGATCATCCAACCTCAAGATATCTTCATTCATATCAGTAGGTGTTCTTTATAAATCAAGGTAATAACTATATTTAAGCTTTGATTAAAATTTATAAACATAACTATCTTATTTCAAGTAGTAATCTTACTTGAACTTGTTTTCGTGTCATGATTCTACTTCAAGAACGTTCAAGCCATCCAAGATCCTTTGAAGCTCTAGATCATTTCTTGTCATTTCTAGTAGGTTTACCTACTATACATGAGGTATTGATGACATTCATAACATCATTTGATTCATACTTATATAACTATCTTATTCGATACAAACACTCGTAATCACTAGAACATAGTTTAGTTAATTCTAAACTTGTTCGCAAACAAAGTTAATCCTTCTAACTAAACTTGTAAAAAAAACTAAACACATGTTTTATATCTATATGATATGCTAACTTAATGATTTAAAACTTGGAAACACGAAGAACACCGTAAAACCGAACATACGCCGTCGTAGTAAAACCGGGGGCTGTTTCGGGTTGGATAATGAAAAACTATGATAATCTTTGATTTAAAAGTTGTTCTTCTGGGAAAATGATATTTCATATGAACATGAAACCATATCCAAAAATCATGGTTAAACTCAAAGTAGAAGTATATTTTTTTAATAGTCATCAAGATGTCGTGCTTGCGATGGAAATGACTACCTCTTTTTCAGTTTAGTTTTACAAATTTCAGTTCGTTACGAAACCATAGCAATTCGATTCACTCAAAACGGATTTATAAAGAAGAAGATATGGGCAAAACAAGATTGGTTAAAAAAAATGACTACAATAGCTACGTAATGATTTTACAAAAATCTATACTAACCATATCCTAACTAACTTTTCTTGTATTATACATGTATTCTAACATATATTATGTAATCTTGATAAACCATAGACACGTATACAATGTTTTGACATATCATATTGACATCATGTATATATTATTTTGAATAAACCGTAAAACACTATATGCGGTAATTTCGAGTTAGCATATAATGGGTCGAGGTTGATTCTAAAATAATATACCATGGGTTATGATCGAGCTTGAGACATGTATACAATGGGTCGTGGATTGATTCGAGATAATATGTATATCAATTTATTTATGTACTACTAATTGTGGACTACTAATTGTGGACCACTAACTGTGGACTACTAACGTTGGACTGCTAATTTAACAACTTAAATCATCAACACGTAATAAAAATTTTGTGAATATATTTCTATCATACTTTGATATATATATGTATATATTCGTTATAGGTTCGTGAATCGATCCGTGGCCAAGTCTGATTTTTGACGAAACTGAAAATATGTGAAAGTGAGTTATAGTCCCATTTTTACTATCTAATATTTTTGGGATGAGAATACATGAAGTTTATAAATGTTTTAAAAAATAGGCACAAGTAATGAAACTACATTCTATGATGAATTTGTTATACCAAATATCCATGTTTTTGCTTAGTAACTCAATAATTAGTGTACGAACTAATTAGCGCGAATCCTAAATATAGATCTATGGGCACTAATACCCCCCATTCTGGAAAATGGAATGCTTTAGTACTTCAATTAATATACAGATGATACTTGTATATACAGATGGTTATTCCTGTATGTTTGGGGCTATTCTTTATGCATTTTTGTTAATGTCGGTTACGAGGAAACTTATCATATGAATGATTTTTACAGATGGTTATTCCTGTACGCTTACGAAAGAAATCTTGTGGCCTATTATTAATACGATTTATGATATAGATTAAACCTATGACTCACCAACATTTTTGTTGACGTTTTAAGCATGTTTATTCTCAGGTGATTATTAAGAGCTTCCGCTGTCGCATGCTAAATTAAGGACAAGATTTGGAGGCCATATTTGTATAATATTGTTTAAAAACTGCATTCGGAAAACACTATGTTGTACCATATTATTGTTAACCATTATGTAATGGTCGTGTGTAATCGTTGTATTTAGATTATCATTATTTGATAATCTACGTTATGTCGTTAAAACCTTTGTCGATAAAATAAAGGTTATGGTTTGTTTTAAAAACGAATGCAGTCTTTGAAAAACGTCTCATACAGAGGTCAAAACCTCTCAATGAAACCAAATATTATGAAACATTTATAATCGATATGAACGGGTCATTTCACTTTCTACCAATGAAAGAAGACGATAAGATGGAGATATTGGCACGACTATACTTGAAAGAAGTCGTTTCCATACATTGAATACCAATTTCTATTATCTCTGATCGTGATGGAAGGTTTATTTCAAGATTTTGGCAGTCACTACATAAAGCATTGGGAACTCGTCTAGACTTAAGTACTGCCTATCATTCACAAACAGATGGGTAAAGTGAAAGGACGATTCAGCCACTTGAAGACATGCTACGAGCATGTGTTAACAGTTGGAATCGATATCTACCATTAGCAGAATTTTCCTACAACAACAGCTACCACTCGAGTATTGATGCGGCACCATTCGAGGCACTTTATGAAAGGAAGTGCAGGTCTCCAATTTTTTGGAGTGAGGTGTGGGATAAACAATTTACGGGTCCGGAAATTATCCATGAAACTACTGAGAAAATCATCTAGATTCAGCAAAGATTGAAAATAGTCCAGAGTCGACAAAATAGCTACGCGGATGTTAGAAGAAAACCTTTAGAATTTGAGGTTGGTAACATGGTCATGCTTAAGGTATCACCTTGAAAAGGTGTCATTCGTTTCGGAAAACAGGAGAAACTAAACCCAAGATACGTTGGGTCATTCAAGATTATTGATCGTGTTGGGCCGGTGGCTTATCGACTTGAACTACCTCAACAACTCGCCGGCTCAAATTTGAAAAAATGCTTAGCTAAAAAAGATCTCATTATTCCTTTAGACGAAATTAAGATTGACGAAAAACTACAATTCGTTGAAGAACACGTTGAAATAATGGATCGTGAGGTCAAAGGACTCAAGGAAAGCAAAATACCAATCGTTAAAGTACGATGGAATGCTCGTAGAGGACCCGAGTTCACATGGGAGCGCGAAGACCAGAAGAAGCAGAAATACCAACATATATTTCCAGATGACGTGTCAACATCTACAACTGCTAAAATTTCTGGACGAAATTTATTTTAATGGGTAGGTACTGTAACGACCCGATTTTTCTGTAAATATATATATGAGATTAATATTTACACACATAAATGTTTCCAACATGTTAAGCAATCAAACTTGTTAAGACTTGAATGTTTGAAACGAATATTACATAAATGTTTGACCACCCAGTTCGTCCGACGATTAACGAACGCCATAACTTGTAAAAATGATATAATGGTGTATATATATATATATATATATATATATATATATATATATATATATATATATATATATATATAACTTGATAAAATGATAATTAAGTATCTCATTAAGTATATTAACAATGAATTATATACATAAAATGAGACTACTAACTTAAGGGTTTCGAAACGATATATATATGTAACGTTTAACGGCGTAATAACTCCTAAGTTAAAATGTATATATGTATCATATCAAGATGTATTAATACACTTTTGAAAGACTTAATTACATATATCAAAATACTTATACTCAACAAAGATAACTATACTCGTATTCGCATTCGATTTTCTCAATAATTCTACTCGTATTCATATGGTATTTTTACCCGTATTATACGCAGCTTCTAAATGTATATACTATTGATATATACTCATAAAAATCTGCTCCTTAGCAGCCTTAGATAGTTAACAAACATGTGGAACCAACCATTGGACAACTAGCATGACTTATGAGCAAGAAAACAAACTTAAGAATCTTTTTTTTCTTTATAACAAGTATCCACGTTTTTATGCCTACACCTCATTTTTCCATTCCATTTTCTCATACTTACACTCCAAATTCTCTCTCAAAATACGCCTAACTTCATACTTGATCATCCCCAAGTATTTTCCCATCTTTTAGCTTCAATTACAACCTATAATCATCATAAGAAAAGCAATCAATAACACTTCAAGAAACCTTCCAAGTTTGCAAGATTACTTTCAAGCTTTTTAATCCATTCCAAGTAATCATCCAAGATCAAGAAACCTTTATTTTTATTAGTAGGTTATCATTCTAAATCAAGGTAATAATCATATTCAAGCTTTGGTTCAATTTCTATAAATATAACTATCTTAAATCAAGTAGTAATCTTACTTGAACGTTGTTTCATTCCATGATTCTACTTCAAAAGTTTCCAAACTTTCAAGAACATCATCAATCTCAAGATCAAATATTTATTTTTACATAAACTTTGTTCATTTGATTTGAGGTAGTAACCATGTTCATAATCTTGTTCGATTCATACTTATATAACTATCTTATTCGGAATATATAGCTTGTAATCACTTGAACATAGTTTAGTTAATTCTAAACTTATTTGCAAACAAACTTAATCCTTCTAACTTGACTTTTAAAAACAATTAAATACATGTAATATATCTATATGATATGCTAACATAAGGATTTAAAACTTGTAAACACGAAGAACACAGTAAAACTGAGCATACGCCGTCGTAATGAAACTGGGGGCTGTTTTGGGTTGGATATTTAAAAAATATCTTAAGCTTTGAATTTAAAAGTTTGTTTTCTGAGAAAATGTTATTTCATATGAACATGATAATATATCCAAAAATCATGGTTAAACTCAAGGTAGAAGTATGTTTTTCAAAATGGTCATCAAGATGTCGTTCTTTTGACGAAAATGACCACCTCTTTCTAATTTGACTTGTAACCTGTAAATCCGACTATAAACTAATACTTTTAAAGTTTAGTTTTAGAAAATTGAGTTCATTAGAAAACCATAGCAATTTGATTCACTCAAAACCGATTTGTAATGAAGAAATTATGGGCAAAACAATATTGGTTAGTAATAGCTTAAATGACTACGAGATTAATTTGATAAAATCTATACTAACCATATCTTAGCTAACTTTTCCTATATCCTACATGTATTTAAACATGTCATGAATATTTCCTTGTAATATAGTAGTCTTGGTTAATTCCGAGACAATATAATATAATCTTGATTAATTAAGACAATAGTTATACAATACGTTCGGATAGATCGTAAGACACCATGTACACAGTATGTCTGGGTTAATTCTAAGACAATACGCGTACCTTGGGTCATGATTGAGTCTATAATAATACGTATACAATACGTCTTGATTAAATTCTAAGGTTATATATTGGACTATTGGACTATTGGACTACTAACGTTGGACTACTAACGATGGACTACTAACTTAACAACTTAAATCATCACACGTAATTGAAAATATAATATGAAAATAATTGTATTACATTTTGATATATATATATATATATATATATATATATATATATATATATATATATATATATATATATATATATATATATATATATATATATATATATATATATATATATATATATATATATATATATATATATATATATATATATATATATATATATATATTTGTTATAGGTTCGTGAATCGTTTCGGGACCAAGTCTGATTTTCAACGATCTAAAAATCTATTCAAGTGAGTTATAGTCCCATTTTTACTATCTAATATTTTTGGGATGAGAATACATGCAACTTTGTCAATATTTTACAAAATAGACACAACTACTTGAAACTACATTCTATGATTGAATTATTATACCGGATATCACCCCTTTTGCTTGGTAGCCTAAGAATTAGTGAAATGACCACTAATTGATGCGAATCCTAAAGATAGATCTATGGGCACTAAATGCCCCAGTCAGAGTTGAACTGCTTTAATACTTCAATTATTATACAGATGAGAGTTCCTGTATGTTTGGGGATATTCTATATGCATTTTGTTAATGTCGGTTACCAGTTGTTCATCATATGAATGATTTTATTACATATGAGAGTTCCTGTATAATGTTTAAGAAAATGAAATCTTGTGGTCAATTATGACGATTTATTATATAGGTTAAACCTATGATTCACCAACATTTTTGTTGACGTTTTAAGCATTTTTATTCTCAGGTGATTATTAAGAGCTTCCGCTGTTGCATGCTATTTAAGGACAAGATTTGGAGTTAACATGCTTGTATTATATTGTTTTAAAACTGCATTCGGAAACATCTTGTGTTGTAATATATTATTAACCATTATGTAATAGTTGTGTGTAAAAATTGTATTTTTAGATTATCATTGATTGATAATCTATATTATATTAGTTAAATCTTTATCAATGAAATAAAGGTTATGGTTTGTTTTAAAAACTAATGTAGTCTTTGAAAAACGTCTCATATAGAGGTCAGAACCTCGCAATGAAGCCAATTAATATGAAACGTTGATAAACGATATGAACAGGGCATTTCAAATACCCAGCCCGTCAATCAAATCCCGAATTCAATCAACCACCTAGGGTTAACCAATTTCAACGAAATAACCAGCCTTTTTGCTATCATTACCCACCTTACCCACCCCAACAATCTCAATTGACCTACGATCAATCACTTCCACTCACTGGACCACCAGCTGAGGAAAATTCCCCAACCACCCAAATTACGAAAGTAACCAACCCTGCTCTCGGGACCGATGATCAGTTGACTCAGTTCATTCAAGGTCAACAACAGTTAAATTAGAGAACTGTGTCTAGACAAGACCATATAGATATACACATGCGAAACCAATTGGCTCTGCTCTAAAGTCTAGAAATGCAGCTCAGACAGTTATCCCAATGCCTTAAAACCCGACCACAACGAAGATTACCTACTAATACTATCCAAAATCCCAACATAGAGGAAGCTAAGCAAACAGACTCCATAATCCCAAAGGAAGAACCATAGAGAAGGTCAGCTAGGCTTAATAACAAATCGACATACACTCAGAAGCTACCCACTCAAAGTATAGTTTGCGTACCTTATCCTGGAAGGCTACTGGAAGAACCATCCAAGCTTGATACCTACAAACTTGATGGAAGGTTCCTGGACACCATGTCCAAAGTTCCCAACCAGAAGAGATATATCCGAAGGCTTCTCTCTACAATGGAAAGGATACCAGATTCCAACAAAATTTCACTGAGTGAAGAATACCGTATGCAGGTAAAAATCAAGTCTATTTAAAGGGCTTTTGTCATCCATTTTTACACACACTTCAATTCATTTCTCTTTCTCTCTCTCTCTCTCTCTCTCTCTCTCTCTCTCTCTCTTTCTACAATACTAGTCATACTTTAAAGGTCTTTGACTCCGTGCGAGAAACCTAGTACCCGGAGAAGAACGCCGAAGATTGTATTAGGAGCGATCTGGAGTTTGAAGTTGTCACTTTTGTATTCGGAACTCGTTTAATCTACTGGTACTTCTATCCTTTGTATTTATATAATGTCTTTCATTATTATTCTTTATGATATTGTTGCCATGATTAGCGAGTAGTTAACTTTAGTGTATGCTATGACGTAGTCAATAATAATGCCAAAATAATATTATGGTTTATGTATGTCTCAAGATGCTTTCCAATTTTGCTTTAAACTCAATCGCTTTTCCAACTAATAGAACGTAGTTATTGGCTCTTTTATTGGGAAGTCGCGAACCCCGATTCAGAGTACACTATCTGTGTCACCCCTTAGTAAGAGAAATCTATCGGATACGACGTAAGTTTAACTAAGGAACACCGGTTGTAGTAAGTCCATCAAGCCTTGGATTCCGACCAATGACTCTTTCGTAGTGAAACATCTAACTAGGCCTATAGTACATTATCAGTATTAGACCATGCTAGTGTAGTCACCAAGCATATAAACTTCGTACGTGCACGCTGAAGCACAACAGTTGTTGTAAGCTGTACCTCTGCTAAGTAAGGCCATGAAACCTAGTCAGTGCTGATTAGTACACTTCACCATAACATGGTCTTAAGTATTTCACCCCGCTTGAGGGATTCTTAGTTAATTAAGGAACTATTTGTTTAAACACATAAAGGATAGGACCGTTAGGATAACCGGACGTGTTAATGGAAGTCAAAGCTGACTTGGCCATGGTGTTCTTTATGGTTGAACTCTTATTAAGGGCCTTACTATCTTTTTAAACCCAATCATTAATGAAAGCATCGAAACACATCACATCTCTCAGATATGGCATACCCTGTATTCTATTATGCTTAAGAAAGTTTAGACCTTTTTGAAATATTAATACGTCACATAACCAAGTCGCTCAATTGGATGAGCCGTCTGAATGTATATGCCTGTAGTCAAACTGCATGGGCATTGGGGGTAAGGGACGTTGCTGTCTATTCAGAATCTTCAAGCCTAACGCATTACCCAGTGACATGTCTTATGACAGTGTTAGGACCCTGAAGTATGTATAGTGTTAATGTGAAATAAGCCTAAATGAAGGTTCCTTAGAAGAGGGCTATATAAGGAACCTAAGTAGTCCTAATTAGATAGCTATTGCATTGTAATTGAGTTTAAGAAGCTGTGGAATACAATTGTACCGATTCTCTCTAATACCAAGTCTGTTCTTACCTTACCGAGTCTCACTCAGTCTTATCAAATCTTCTATTCTCACTATGATCTGACCTATAATTTGGTATCAGAGCGTCTAGGGAGTGATATTACATTACTATATCGATCCAAAGATAGAAGATTACAGAACCAGATCACATTCGGTTTAGTTGAATCACATTCGATATCATTGTAAGTGATAATCTGACGTTCAGATTCTTTTGATATGTTCAGCGAAGGTTAATTAGGTGTATTGGAATGAGTTTCGATCATCATTACAGCTTTACAACAACAATTATGAAGATTCAAGCTTATTTTTAGAGTTCGTGGCTAAAACTCTCGGTATTGATCATTTTGAGCTTGTTTCTGTGTTTAAGTGAAGGTTTGTGGATTCAATTAAGTTCGTGAGGTGTTTAATCACATATTTGACGGTTCAATTTTATCAATTCTTCAATTATTGAAGATTTGATCTATATTCGGTATCGTAACTGCCATACCGTGTCCGCGTCACAGTTGAAAATTCATCTTAAGTATTGTAGTTAGTGGTGTGTTTGTGATTCTATCACATTCGATTTGATCATACGTAGGTAATTGGTGTGGTTTGAGTAAGGATTCGATTGATTTTCTAAGTTTTACACTTAGACTCGGTTTGTCAACTGCTACAGTTGACATTCGGTATCATAAACATTCAGTTTCATTGATATTTTATTTGTTACTAACTTATTTTCTTATGCAGTAAGGTTACCGAGTCTGATTCAAAGGAATTGGATTATTTTGTGTTCAAAATGGTACAGAATTTGGCTACCGAGCCAGATACTGACCCAGAATCTATGTTTCACTTAATACTTTGGTTTTAAGTGTTCTAAGGCTTCATATTCTACACTTACTAAATCTATACCGAATTAGGGTGTGATACTTGTTATTCCTATCAGTTTCTGATATAGAATATGATATACCTCGTAAGCTACAGTACCGAACCAGATACCAAATCTGCTACAGTACCAAATCTGATACTGAATCTGACTTTTTGTTAGATTTTTCTAATCCTGAATCTCAGATTTTGTGATTTACCGAATCTACCTCAGATATCAATATGTCTACTTAAGATACTTTGATCATCAGATCAGATTCCAGACCTCCAGTGTTATTTGATGGCAAGTACAACCATTGGCTTCATCGTATCACTCAGTACATAGACTACAAGGATGAAAAGGCAAAGTATATTTGGGCCTCTTTGAGAGATGGTCCAGTTGTTGAATACCATCCAGATACTGGTATGCCAATCCAGTCTATGAACTTCCTGGTGAGAAACATAAGAGAGCTCAGGATGATATTAAAGCTAAAAATGTCATCATGCAAGCTATCTCATATGAGCTGTTTGAAATTATGATAGCAATACTACTGCTAAAGACAAATGGGATGAGATCAAAAGACAACAAAGAAGGTTATGACATGTCTGATGTTACCAAACTGAATAAGGCTCTAGGACTTTATGAAGATTTCAAGCAGGAACCTGAAGAACTTCTCAAGGATACCTACAGATGTTTTAATGGTGTTCTTAATGAGTTGAAGAGGTGCAAGATTACTAAAGTGAATGCTGAGATCAACATGAAGTTTCTCAAAAAGCTCAATACTGATTGGCTTCCTTATGGAACTATGATAAGGCTAAAAAGGAACATATATTTCATAGCAATATCCCTCCTAAATAATAGGTTTTCATATGTAATTGTATTATATTTTCATTGTAATTGTTTAAATAAATAAGTGCAAAGACAAAAGGCGAAAACGAATATTTGAAGACACAAACGTCTAAAAAGCTCAAATGTTCAAGATACAATTCAAAAGGTTCAATTTATTGATGAAAAACGTCTAAAAATGACAAGAGTACAAGTTACAAAACGCAAAGTACAAGATATTAAATTGTACGCAAGGACGTTCGAAAATCCGGAACCGGGACATGAGTCAACTATCAACGCCCGACGCAATGGACCAAAAATTACAAGTCAACTATGCACAAGAATATAATATAATATTTAAATAATTATATAAATTATTTATATATTATATATATTTAAAAATTATGTCGACAAGCTATGAGACAAATGATCCTGAGCTGGATTTTCAAACTCCACGACTCGCGGAGTTTGAAGGCTAAAAACTCCACGACTCGCGGAGCTGTCAGAAATCAAAACTCCTATAAAAGGTCACGAATTCTGCGAGTAAAAAAAACATAATAATAATAATACTCCCTAGTATAATATAAATAAATATATAATATATATATATATATATATATATATATATATATATATATATATATATATATATATATATATATATATATATATATATATATATATATATATATATATATAATATAGATTAGTGTTATATTAGATTAGTTCGGGTTATGTAAAGGTTATTTTACGGGTTTTAAAGTCGGAGCTCTGTTCGTGTACCACTACGCGATAAATAATCAATGTAAGCTATGTTCTCCTTTTTAAATTAATGTCTCGTGCTTAAGTTATTATTATGATTATTTGAACCGAAGTAATCATGATGTTGGGCTAAAAATTAAAGACGGGGTAATTGGGCTTTGTACCATAATTGGGGTTTGGACAAAAGAACGACACTTGTAGAAATTAGACTATGGGCTATTAATGGACTTTATATTTGTTTAATTAAATGATAGTTTGTTAATTTTAATATAAAGATTTACAATTGGACGTCCCTATAAATAACCATATACACTCGATCGAACACGATGGGCGGGGTATTTATATGTACGAATAATAGTTCATTTAACCGGACAAGTGAATGGATTAATAGTCACTAGAATTATTAAAACTGGGGTGAAATTATGTACAAGGACACTTGGCATAATTGATAACAAAGTATTAAAACCTTGGGTTACACGCAGTCGATATCCTGGTGTAATTATTAAACAAAGTATTAAAACCTTGTTACAGTTTAAGTCCCCAATTAGTTGGAATATTTGACTTTGGGTATAAGAATAAATTGACGAGGACACTCGCACTTTAAATTTATGACCAATGGACTGTTATGGACAAAAACCAGACGGACATATTAAATAATCCAGGACAAAGGACAATTAACCCATGGGCATAAAACTAAAATCAACACGTCAAACATCATGATTACGGAAGTTTAAATAAGCATAATATATTTTATTTCATTTTTCCTCGTACTTTTATTTATTGTCATTTTAATTATTGTTATCTATTTTATGTTGTTATTTAAATATCGTCATTTACTATACGCTTCGTTTAAAATATAAATCGACAAACCGGTCATTAAACGGTAAACCCCCTTTTATATATTATTATATATAATTATATATATTTTGTACAAATATAGTTGTCTAAAAATATAGTGTGCAATAAGCCCGCTCCCTGTGGAACGAACCGGACTTACTAAAAACTATACTACTCTACAATTAGGTACACTGCCTATAGTGTTGTAGCAAGGTTTAGGTATATCCCATTTGTAAATAAATAATTAAAACTTGTGTAATATTTCGTCGTATTTCGTATTTAAATTAATACTATTTCGTACACCTCGCACGACATCAAGTTTTTGGCGCCGCTGCCGGGGACTCGGCGAAATGCTATATTTTTAATTTATTTTTGTATAAATATATTTTTATATATTTTTAGAAAAACAATATAAAATTTAAAAAACAAAAACAAAAACAAAACAAAACAAAAAAACGTTTTTTTTTCAAACTCCACGACTCACAGAGTTTGCAGGCTTAAAACTCCACGACTCGCGGAGCCGCCCTGACCAGCCTGACCAGAAACCCTATTTCGCATTAATTACGGGGTATTATTAATTATTATTATTATTTAACCCTAATTACTTTATTATTATTATTATTATTTAGTTTAAGTTTTTAAATTAATTAGTTATAATTAATTATATTTAGTTTTAATATATAAAAAATTAATACTTTTATAAAATATAAAAATAAAAATATAAAAATAATATTTTTTATAAAAATAAGTAATTTTATCACTTTTTATAATTTGTATCCTTTTATTTAGTGTAATCGTAATATTTTATATATTTTTCGTTCGCAATTAGTTTTAAAATTAGTTTTTCCGTAGTTATTTTATATGTATAGATTCTTAGGCTTTGCCGTAAAATCCCTTAAGTGCTATTTCTTTAGACTAAGATTTAGGTGCTTTAGAATTTTGCGACGATTTTAAAATTTTAGTGCCTTTTAAGTCACGACTCGCTACTTTCTTATTTTTATTTTTCGACGTTTTTCGACGCGCATTCTTTTTCTTTCTTATTTCTCGACGCTTTAGTTTTTAGGACTTAGAAATTTTCTCTATTTCTTATCTACTATCTCAAACGGAAAGAAAAATTATTTAAGTGGTTAAATTAATGGACGTTGACAATTTTCTGCTTCATAGTAATAGTTGGATTTGTTAGTGGCTGAGTTGTGAGCTTCCGATTTAAAGGGTTCTGGCTCCCTGCTGCATCTTTTGGCTATTCGAAACGTGGGCAAAAGCAGAAAATTCTATTAATTGGACAACTTATATAAGTTTTTCTATTTTTATAACTAATAGGATAATTAGTAAATGCACCACATTGTAGCTAAAATTTGGCCATCGCAATAAAATGGAAAATTTTGAAAACAAGGCTATGGAAACTCTTTTTGATATCCAATATCGATTAAATCAATACTCTCAAACGGGTGTTGATGACAATTCGTTCGGTCAATCTTGGATCACGAATGACGAAACAATAACTGGTTGTGAAATCTGTGGAGATTATCACTCAACATGGGAATGTTATTATTACGTTCCTATGGAAAATTACTCACCCACGGAACCTGAATGGAATGATTACGAAGAATACAATTCAAATTGGGATTATTCCCAAGAATATTTCCAAACTCAACAACCAGTAGACGAGGAAAATTACGTGTCTGAAAATTTATTAGACAATATGAAAATCAAACTCGAAGAACTCGATGCTCAAAATGAACAAATGAGAGAGTTTGTAAATCGGCAAGCTGAAACTCTATCAGATTACACACCTGTTGATCTGAGGAGTATTGTGCAAAAAAATCTCATATCATCGAATTTTGATGAATTCGAGAGCTCCGAAATCACCAACTATCCCGATGATACTTTTTATTCAGTTTTACCAATTTCACAACATATCGACACATTAGCCTCTACCGACAAAATCATCGATCCATCAATGAATGAAGAAGAAGTAAGGGTGACAAATTGGTACTCTTGGGAAAACGATAACGTTGAAAATTTTACCCCCGAGACCAAAATGGTGAGACCAATAAGTACCATTAATGAAGAAGAATTTTCTTTGATCCCGAAATTCACCATTCCACAACCTTCCAACCCAATATTCTCAATAGACAAGTCATCCACCGGAAATGAACTACGAGCTGTAATAGATAATAACACCTCGGATTTCACCCAATTGGGTAATAGAGGTGAAAACTTTGATCTTGAGAATAAAAGGAAGGAAACGTTAGAAATTGTCCACCCTATAATATGTATGTCGGTGTATATCGATCCATTTGACCAAGAACCAGAAAAGAGACATATCCATTTACTAAAAGCTACACTTAAAAAAGAATTAAGTAGTGACGATCTGGTGGGTCTAAACTTTAAACCCATTGATATATTTTATACCACCCGAGATGTAAATAACTGGCTCACTATTTTAATTCGTGGAACTTATTCTACCGACTTCACATGTCGTCAGCTAAGTGTGGGGAAGTTTAACCCCACTTAACGTTAAATTCAGGGTTCGGGTTAGTGCATAACTCGTTAAATAAACATGCATAATAAGTAAGGGTAAAAGACGCATTTTCAAATATTAGCAAACAGTTCAGAAAAGCAACCGTTTTTGAAAGAAAAAAAAAACATGTGTGATAAAACAAGAAGGAATGAACGATGAGGCGCGCCATCTATCATTCGACAAGCTTTGTAATTACAAACTGGGTATTTTCAATCATTTTTCTACACTAATCACCCTCATGAATTTATAATTAGAGTCTGATTTCATGCAAATGAGGGCATTGCATGATCTCAAGTGTGGGGAAGGGTTATAAATTCTCTCGGGTTTATACTTGGTTTATTTGCCAAATTTTATGAAAATTTGAAAAATTTTCAACTAAATGAATTTAAAATCATGTTTATATATATTTATGAACGGTGAAAACTAGGTGTTAATACCGAAATTATCATTACCTCAGAAAGGACATAAATTGAGAAACACCCTAAAATGCTTGAATTCATTTAAAATGGAATAAAGGAGAATAAAAAGGCAAAGAAAGAAACGAAGTGTGGGGAGAATGTACCTAGTTATTCAATTAAAAACTATCTAGCACATGTTTCCGTAAAGTTATTGTAGGTGCTTTTGTTTTGGACTAAATTAACTATTTTACCCGATGAAAGAAAAGAAAAGATGGATCTACATGATGAATCAATTCCATCATTAAAAGGAAGTAAAGTCTTCCGAAAAAGACACGCGCTTCTTGATTTAGGTCAAGAAGTTGTCGTCCAGACCAGCTGTAGGTTGACGAAAAATCTAGAAAAGTCATCACTAAAATCAGCAGGAAATCCACGGACCTCGGCATCAAACAGGGTCGCCAAGTGGTCAGATTTATCCTAACCATGAGAAGGATTTATATCGTACAATGGGGGGGACACTGTGCAAATTAGCTTGATAAGACTAATGAATCAGATCCCCGAAAAGGATAATCTCCTTAAAGATTAAAAATCAGCTTTTAAGACTGATATTACTCAATCCTTGAGATTGACCTTAAAGATTGAGAATTCAAACTCATGGAATTCAATGATATCTAAACTCGAGCTTGAACGAGAAAATATTCTGATCAAAATTATAAAACGATTTGTTTTCTGAAAACCCATTTTCAATGCGTTCATTATCATTGAACGTAAAATCCTAGGAATTCACCTGGAATTCATTAGGTCACCTGAACCAAATCGAGTGTCAACCGTAAGAACGATGGTTGCATAGCATGGTCAAAGACAGGACCTTGTGCCAGACCGGAAAATTATAAGGGTGAGCTTTACTATTTCTCCTACAAAGGATAGTAATTGCATCCGACACGTTATAGACCATAATTAAAAGCATGTCAGGGGACATTGCCTTAACAGTTGCTTGTTCATCGCTTTCCTTTACAACCGGACGGTAGTTTATCGAAAGGTAATATACGGAGCAAGTATACTGAACGTGTTGCTTTCCCAATACAAGGTTAGCAAGTGGGTGATACAAAACCATAAGTTTTGAGCTAAAATTTTCAAATCTGAAACCCACAAAACCCACAAAAATATTTTGCAAACACCGGTGAAGGGTTATTCCGGAAAACTTATCTAGGGTAAAAGCTAGATTGAATTTTCACAAGATCAAATGTTTTCATAAAGATCCAATTTCCTTAAGGATATAAATTTTCATAGTCATGTGGGACTGTAAACCGCCTTTCAAATGTGCACTTTGCTTTGGAAACCGAAAGTAAATCGGCTATTTGATTGCAAGTGTCGTTGACCTAAACCCGAGGCAACTATGGATGACACACCCACCTTTAACCATGGTTCTATCCTTACTATCATTGTTTATACCACCATATCAAAATCACTGATGTACAAAGTGTGATGAATAAAAAAGTGATTCATGTATGTTTTTATTTCAAGTTTTGTATTGCTTGAGGACAAGCAACGCTCAAGTGTGGGGATGTTTGATAAGGCTAAAAAGGAACATATATTTCATAGCAATATCCCTCCTAAATAATAGGTTTTCATATGTAATTGTATTATATTTTCATTGTAATTGTTTGAATAAATAAGTGCAAAGACAAAAGGCGAAAACGAAGATTTGAAGACACAAACGTCCAAAAAGCTCAAATGTTCAAGATACAATTCAAAAGGTTTAATTTATTGATGAAAAACGTCTAAAAATGACAAGAGTACAAGTTACAAAACGCAAAGTACAAGATATTAAATTGTACGCAAGGACGTTCGAAAATCCGGAACTGGGACATGAGTCAACTATCAACGCCCGACGCAACGGACCAAAAATTACAAGTCAACTATGCACAAGAATATAATATAATATTTAAATAATTATATAAATTATTTATATATTATATATATTTAAAAATTATGTCGACAAGCTATGAGACAAATGATCCTGAGCTGGATTTTCAAACTCCACGACTCGCGGAGTTTGAAGGCTAAAAACTCCACGACTCGCGGAGCTGTCAGAAATCAAAACTCCTATAAAAGGTCACGAATTCTGCGAGTAAAAAAAACATAATAATAATAATACTCTCTAGTATAATATAAATAAATATATAATATATATATATATATATATATATATATATATATATATATATATATATATATATATATATATATATATATATATATATAGGGTTATGTAAAGGTTATTTTACGGGTTTTAAAGTTGGAGCTCTGTCCGTGTAACACTACGCGATAAATAATCAATGTAAGCTATGTTCTCCTTTTTAAATTAATGTCTCGTACTTAAGTTACTATTATGCTTATTTAAGACGAAGTAATCATGATGTTGGGCTAAAAATATTAAAATTGGGTAATTGGACTTTGTACCATAATTGGGGTTTGGACAAAAGAACGATACTTGTGGAAATTAGACTATGGGCTATTAATGGGCTTTATATTTGTTTAACTAAATGATAGTTTGTTAATTTTAATATAAAGATTTACAATTGGATGTACCTATAAATAACCATATACACTCGATCGGACACGATGGGCGGGGTATTTATATGTACGAATAATCGTTCATTTAACCGGACACGGGAATGGATTAATAGTCTATGGAATTATTAAAATAGGGGTGAAATTATGTACAAGGACACTTGGCATAATTGATAACAAAGTATTAAAACCTTGGGTTACACGCAGTCGAAATCCTGGTGTAATTATTAAACAAAGTATTAATTACAAAAGAAGGGATGCCGATGAGGCGCGCCATCTATCATTCAACGAGCTTTGAAATTACAAACTGGGTATTTTCAATCACTTTTCTACACTAATCACCCTCATGAATTTATAATTAGAGTCTGATTTCATGCAAATGAGGGCATTGCATGATCTCAAGTGTGGGGAAGGGTTATAAATTCTCTCGGGTTTATACTTGGTTTATTTGCCAAATTTATAAATTCTCTCAGGTTTACACTTGGTTTATTTACCAAATTTTGTGAAAATTTGAAAAATTTTCAACTAAATGAAGTCAAAATCATGTTTATACATATTTATGAACGATGAAAACTAGGTGTTAATACCGAAATTATCGTTACCTCGAAAAGGACAGAAATTGAGAAACAACCAAAAACGCTTGAATTCATTTAAAATGGAATAAAGGAGAATAAAAAGGTAAAGAAAGAAACTAAGTGTGGGGAGAATGTACCAAGTTAATTAAAAACTATCTGTCACATGTTTGTGCAAAGTTATTGCAGGTGTTTTTGTTTTGGACTAAATTAACTGTTTTACCCGATGAAAGAAAAGAAAAGATGGATCTACACGATGAATCAATTCCATCATTAAGAGGAAGTAAAGTCTTCCGAAAAAGACACGCGCTTCTTGGTTTAGGTCAAGAAGTTGTCGTCCAGACCAGCTGTAGGTTGACGAAAAATCTAGAAAAGTCATCTCTAAAATCAGCAGGAAATCCACGGACCTTAGCATCAAACAGGGTCGCCAAGTGGTCAGATTTATCCTAACCATGAGAAGGATTTATCTCGTACAATGGGGGGCACCGTGCAAATTAGCTTGATAAGACTAATGAATCAGATCCCCAGAAAGGATAATCTCCTTTTAAAGATTAAAAATCAGCTTTTAAGACTGATATTACTCAATCCTTGAGATTGACTTTAAAGATTGAGAATTACAAACTCATGGAATTCAATGATATCTAAACTCGAGCTTGAACGAGAAAATATTTTGATCAAAATTAAAACCGATTTTTTTTCTGAAAACA
Organism: Rutidosis leptorrhynchoides; assembly: GCF_046630445.1. NCBI lineage: Eukaryota > Viridiplantae > Streptophyta > Magnoliopsida > Asterales > Asteraceae > Rutidosis > Rutidosis leptorrhynchoides. The sequence goes on along the minus strand of NC_092343.1, from coordinate 381,374,483 downwards.
TATTTTCAATGCGTTCATTACCATTGAACGTAAAATCCTAGGAATTCACCTAGAATTCATTAGGTCACCTGAACCAAATCGGGTGTCAACCGTAAGAACGGTGATTACATAGCATGGTCGAAGACAGGACCTTGTGCCAGACCGAAAAATTATAAGGGTGAGCTTTACTATTGCTCCTATAAAGGATAGTAATTGCGTCCGACACGTTATAGACCATAATCAAAAGCATGTCACGGGACATTGCCTTAACAGTTGCTTGTTCAACGCTTTCCTTTACAACCGGACGGTAGTTTGCCGAAAGGTAATATACGGGACAAGTAAACTGGACGTGTTGCTTTCCTAATACAAGGTTAGCAAGTGGGTAACACAAAACCACAAGTGTTGAGCTAAAATTTTCAAATCTGAAACCCACAAAACCCACAAAAATATTTTGCAACACCGGTGAAGGGTTATTCTGGAAAACTTGTCTAGGGTAAAAGCTAGATTGAATTTTCAAAAGATCAAATGTTTTCATAAAGATCCAATTTCTTAACGGATCTAAATTTTCATTTTCATGTGGGACTGTAAACCGCCTTTCAAATGTGCACTTTGCTTTGGAAACCGAAAGTAAATCGGCTATTTGATTGCAAGTGTCGTTGACCTAAACCCGAGGCAACTGTGGATGACACACCCACCTTTAACCATGGTTCTATCGTTACTATCATTGTTTATACCACCATATCAAAATCACTGATGTACAAAGTGTGATGAATAAAAAAGTGATTCATGTATGTTTTTATTTCAAGTTTTGTATTGCTTGAGGACAAGCAACGCTCAAGTGTGGGGATGTTTGATAAGGCTAAAAAGGAACATATATTTCATAGCAATATCCCTCCTAAATAATAGGTTTTCATATGTAATTGTATTATATTTTCATTGTAATTGTTTAAATAAATAAGTGCAAAGACAAAAGGCGAAAACGAAGATTTGAAGACACAAACGTCCAAAAAGCTCAAATGTTCAAGATACAATTCAAAAGGTTCAATTTATTGATGAAAAACGTCTAAAAATGACAAGAGTACAAGTTACAAAACGCAAAGTACAAGATATTAAATTGTACGCAAGGACGTTCAAAAATCTGGAACCGGGACATGAGTCAACTATCAACGCCCGACGCAACGGACCAAAAATTACAAGTCAACTATGCACAAGAATATAATATAATATTTAAATAATTATATAAATTATTTATATATTATATATATTTAAAAACTATGTCGACAAGCTATGAGACAAATGATCCTGAGCTGGATTTTCAAACTCCACGACTCGCGGAGTTTGAAGGCTAAAAACTCCACGACTCGCGGAGCTGTCAGAAATCAAAACTCCTATAAAAGGTCACGAATTCTGCGAGTAAAAAAAACATAATAATAATAATACTCCCTAGTATAATATAAATAAATATATATATAATATATATATATATATATATATATATATATATATATATATATATATATATATATATATATATATATATATATAATATAGATTAGTGTTATATTAAATTAGTTCGGGTTATGTAAAGGTTATTTTACGGGTTTTAAAGTCGGAGCTCTGTTCGTGTACCACTACGCGATAAATAATCAATGTAAGCTATGTTCTCCTTTTTAAATTAATGTCTCGTGCTTAAGTTATTATTATGCTTATTTGAACCGAAGTAATCATGATGTTGAACTAAAAATTAAAGACGGGGTAATTGGGCTTTGTACCATAATTGGGGTTTGGACAAAAGAACGACACTTGTAGAAATTAGACTATGGGCTATTAATGGGCTTTATATTTGTTTAATTAAATGATAGTTTGTTAATTTTAATATAAAGATTTACAATTGGACGTCCCTATAAATAACCATATACACTCGATCGAACACGATGGGCGGGGTATTTATATGTACGAATAATAGTTCATTTAACCGGACACGGGAATGGATTAATAGTCACTAGAATTATTAAAACAGGGGTGAAATTATGTACAAGGACACTTGGCATAATTGATAACAAAGTATTAAAACCTTGGGTTACACGTAGTCGATAACCTGGTGTAATTATTAAACAAAGTATTAAAATCTTGTTACAGTTTAAGTCCCCAATTAGTTGAAATATTTGACTTCGGACATAAGGATAATTTGACGAGGACACTCGCACTTTATATTTATGATTGATGGACCGCTATGGACAAAAACCAAATGGACTTATCAAATAATCCAGGACAAAGGACAATTAACCCAGGGTAATAAATAATCAAAACGTCAAACATCATGATTACGGAAGTTTAAATAAGCATAATATATTTTATTTCATTTTTCCTCGTACTTTTATTTATTGTCATTTTAATTATTGTTATTTATTTTATATTGTTATTTAAATATCGTCATTTACTATACGCTTTGTTTAAAATATAAATCGACAAACCGGTCATTAAACGGTAAACCCCCTTTTATATATTATTATATATAATTATATATATTTTGTACAAATATAGTTGTCTAAAAATATAGTGTGCAATAAGCCCGCTCCCAGTGGAACGAACCGGACTTACTAAAAACTATACTACTCTACAATTAGGTACACTGCCTATAGTGTTGTAGCAAGGTTTAGGTATATCCCATTTGTAAATAAATAATTAAAACTTGTGTAATATTTCGTCGTATTTCGTATTTAAATTAATACTATTTCGTACACCTCGCACGACATCAAACTATCATTCGATCTACCAAAGAGATTGATAAGTTGAACATTCATGAGCTTATTTAAGTCCTTATGCATTATCAACCAGCTGTGTCTAAACTTCAAGAGGAAAGGAAGGAGTCTTCTCCAGGTGATCCACTTGCTCTCATTGCTAAGAAGAAGATTAAATCTAACACCACTTCCAAAAGCTTATCCAAGAAAGTGCTTATTGAAGAATCAACTGATTCTGAAGGGCTCAACCTTTCGGATGTTGATGATTCTCACCTTGAACTAGTAAAAATGGTTGCCATTTTCACCAAAGACTTGAACAAGTAGAAGTTCAAAGGCATATCAAGCAATCAACGCAGGAATTCATCATCTTCTTCCTACTACAAGAAACCTGATTCATCAAAACATCAACATGCTGATGATTCCAAGAAGGATGATTCAATCTGTTTCAATTATGGCAAAACTGGCCATTTCTCTCAGGAGTGCAAGATGCCTAAGAAAAATGATGCAGCTTACTACAACAAGAAAATTGATATCGGCTAAAAAGTCATGTTTTTACCCCCGATATCAGGCCCATATTTAATAAAGTAATCTACTTTATTGCCAAAATACACATATATTTGCTTAGATTGGTACATTTGGTAATTACAAAGGCAATGAAAAAAGAATCAGTGAAAACGGACTTAAAACAAAGAATCTAGAGAGAAAACGGCAAAATATCAGAAAACACCCAAAAAAATGGCTTGCCAGTGAAGGAAGAAAACGGCCTGCCACATTATGTGGACGGCCTGACATATTAAAAACGGCCAGTTAAAAGGTCTAATTAAATGGCCTGCCTTCAAATCAAGCGGCCCAATAGCCAATCAAACGGGCTAATTAGACGGCCAGCCACAAGGCCTGCCAAGAAATCAGATGGCCTTCCATGGACGGCCTGTCAGGCCAGGATCTAGTATAAATAAGGCTCATTTGTCTCTATTTCAACACACTCTCCACTCTTTACTCTTCATTTTACTCTCAAAATTTAGTTTAGTTTTCTAGTCTAGTTCGAGAATAGTCTTTCGAGACCTTCTCACCTCCGAGCGGGAAATTAAGTACCCGGAGGTGAACGCCGAAGATTGTACTAAGAAGCAGTCTAGAGTCGGAGTTGTCACTTTTGTACTTTCGGAACTCGATTAAAAGTTCAAATCTTTATTGTAGATAATTCATAAAAATTTGAAAAGATTAAATCCAAAAAGATTAAAATTTTTCATGAATAAATGCTATTTTTAGCATTATACCGAATCTGACAATCAAACAATGTAGATTCGGTAAGTCACAAAACCTTTAAAATTCACTCAGAAATGTTGTTTAATGAAAGAATAATAAACTTGTGAATTTCCTATTAAAGAGTTGTCAAAGTTTGAAGTATAATTGTTTAAAAATTTTAAATTGGACTGTATTCGGTATTAAAGCCCATTATTTTGACCTAATTTCGGTATCTATAAATAGAAGAGTCAAAGTCAAAGACTCTTATGCTTTCTTAATTGTATACCAAATCTGATTATTATACCAAGTCTGTGCTAAACTACCGAATCTGTCCTCTTAATCCTTCAAATCTTGGGTAATTTCTTGTTTTAATCAAGTTTATCATATACATGTCATAGATCTGAGTTGAATACATACATATAAGCCAGAAAAGATCTCATCTTACATGATCTACATCATCAGTTTGTAAAAACTTTGAACGAAACCGAATCTGATATGAACTTTAAAATTAAAATTAAATCTGCTTCATGTGATTAAATGCAATGAAATAAAGTTCATTCAGTGGTTGAGATGTTGATCTATCAATAGAGCGAGTCGGATTGCATGATTAATTGATGTTTTGATGGATTCAGTATATACCGAGTGTGTTCTTGCTACAATACCGAGTCTGTTCAAATAATTAACATGACTATCCAATTCTTTTGAGCTGCATATTGACTCTGGTTATGAAATTGAGTGATATATGACTAGATATGCATGTAGAAGTAATAATATGTGAATTTTGAAGATACCGAATCTGGTTTTTGGTTTGATACCGAGTCTGGGTTCTGTTACCTTAAAATTACCTGATTTGAATTTAAAATATTTGCATGCTTACTCTAGTACATTACAATGAAAGGAAAAGCATATTTGGTTACTGAATCTATAATATTTCATGGTTACCGAATCTGCTCATGAATTTGAAAATTGATTAAGTGTTGTTGGATTTTTAGTTTTCATATTTGATTATTCATGATGATCTTGAAATGTATAGAACTTTATTTGAATATCATGATTGTCAAATACTTGTGAATAACTTGAATAAATTTTTATAACTTATAAAATCCATAAAAAATATAAAACTTGAAAAATACAAAGGACTTCAAATGAAATAAGGATAGAGATATGTGCTTTATGATAACATATTTTGGTCTTCTATTCTTATTAAACAGCTAAATGGCGAATAATTACTTTATCAATTCTGAGACCAACATTCCTGGCAATTACTGGCTTGCTTTTCTAGAAAGGCATACATTATGGGGTGCTCTAAGCAACACTGTTAGTGTGCCAAACGCAGACTTAAGCCTTCTTAACAGAACTATCAAGTTTGTTGAGGCTACACAACCATCTGCTGCTAATCTATATGGAGAACCTGCTATATTTGAGTTTCAACTCCGAGGGGTAAATGGTTTAAGGAGGATAACAAATGCTGATTTCAAGAGGATATTCAGACTTCCTCTTATGAACAACACTCCTGCATTCCCCTCCACTCAACAAATGATGAACTCTATTTTCCAACTAGGTTATAGTGGAGATATCAATGTTACATTGGCTAAGTTTCAAAAGAAGCATCTACACTTTCAGTGGTATGTGATCTTCTCGATCATCAACAGGTGTCTTCTAATGACACGAAGTGGATCTGGCAGCTTGACAGTCCCAATGTTGAAGCTCTTCTACTCTTTCACTAGAGTGGAAAATCCAAATTATACAGAACTTTTATGGGATCTGGTACATGCCCAAGTGGATAAGTCAAGGAATGCTTATGTTCCTTGAGAAAGGTTTTTCTGTTTGTTTATTCATGATGTTTTAACTGCTTGCAGAAATGTAAATATTACTGTTCCAGGTACACAGGGTATGCCAATGGTTCGCTTTGGGGAGGTAAAGATGAATACCCCGGTGATTTCTGATAATCAATTCACTGCACCAATCCCGAATTGGTTGGTGAGACTAGCTGATCCCTTAGACGCTAGAATGCGTACTTACTTTGAGGCGGTAGGAATACCTCTTCCGAACCCGGTACAATAATAATAAGTTAAACCACCCGTGGTTCCAGTCCTAGAGGTTGTAGAGGAACCTATAGTTCAACCACCTGGGCCAGCTAATCCTCCACTTAGGATAAACCTGAAATGCCCTAGGGTACCTCAACAAGCTCAACCTGTGAGGATCAGTGAGTCTAGTTCAGTTAGGATTGAACCTACCCTTTCAACTACACCAGAGGGAAGTGACACCGATTCATCACCAACTGAGTCATCTACCGAATTAACGAAGAAGGGGACACGTTATATACCTGATGAGATGATTCAGACTCCGCCAACTCAACAAGTAACTAGATCTTGGACTTCGACTCCTATCATCCGCCAAACAGTTACTCCAACCATTGGTGATACGGATCAAGACTTGGAGCCAATTAGGTCACCTTCACCCATTTTCGTATCACATCCAAGAATAACAGTAAGCCCTACACTAATTGAAGCACAAGCTTTGGTAGGTAAGAGATCTAAATGCACGAATGGTAAAAAGATCAATCAGCTCATCCAAACTAATAAGGACTTAAGAATAAATCCTACAATGAAAGATGCTTCGGCATCTCAAAAGGAAGTAAGGTCTTCCTCTGCAGTAAAGTCTATGTTGACTCAATCAATTGAGGAAACTCAATCATTGAAATCCAGAACGGTCGAATGGGAGCCGAAAAATCTTGAAAAGGTACCCTACATATTGGCTGGATATCCTCTTGATATACTTCATCCTAGTGATGTTGTAGTGCCTCAACGTCAAACAGGGCCTGTGAAATGTCCCGTTCTTATTGATTAAAAACGTTCCATATTAATTGATTTCGTTGCGAGGTTTTGACCTCTATATGAGACGTTTTTTAAAGACTGCATTCATTTTTAAAACAAACCATAACCTTTATTTCATAAATAAAGGTTTAAAAAGCTTTACGTCGATTATCAAATAATGATAATCTAAAATATCCTGTTTACACACGACCATTACATAATGGTTTACAATACAAATATGTTACATCGAAATCAGTTTCTTGAATGCAGTTTTTACACAATATCATACAAACATGGACTCCAAATCTTGTCCTTATTTTAGTATGCAACAGCGGAAGCTCTTAGTATTCACCTGAGAATAAACATGCTTTAAACGTCAACAAAAAATGTTGGTGAGTTATAGGTTTAACCTATATATATCAAATCGTAACAATAGACCACAAGATTTCATATTTCAATACACGTCCCATACATAGAGATAAAAATCATTCATATGGTGAACACCTGGTAACCGACATTAACAAGATGCATATATAAGAATATCCCCATCATTCCGGGACACCCTTCGGATATTATATAAATTTCGAAGTACTAAAGCATCCGGTACTTTGGATGGGGTTTGTTAGGCCCAATAGATATATCTTTAGGATTCGCGTCAATTAGGGTGTCTGTTCCCTAATTCTTAGATTACCAGACTTAATAAAAAGGGGCATATTCGATTTCGATAATTCAACCATAGAATGTAGTTTCACGTACTTGTGTCTATTTTGTAAATCATTTATAAAACCTGCATGTATTCTCATCCCAAAAATATTAGATTTTAAAAGTGGGACTATAACTCACTTTCACAGATTTTTACTTCGTCGGGAAGTAAGACTTGGCCACTGGTTGATTCACGAACCTATAACAATATATACATATATATCAAAGTATGTTCAAAATATATTTACAACACTTTTAATATATTTTAATGTTTTAAGTTTATTAAGTCAGCTGTCCTCATTAGTAACCTACAACTAGTTGTCCACAGTTAGATGTACAAAAATAAATCGATAAATATTATCTTTAATCAATCTACGACCCAGTGTATACGTATCTCAGTATTGATCACAACTCAAACTATATATATTTTGGAATCAACCTCAACCCTGTATAGCTAACTCCAACATTCACATATAGAGTGTCTATGGTTGTTCCGAAATATATATAGATGTGTCGACATGATAGGTCGAAACATTGTGTACGTGTCTATGGTATCTCAAGATTACATAATATACAATACGAGTTGATTAAGTTATGGTTGGATAAGATTTGTTACCAATTTTCACGTAGCTAAAATGAGAAAAATTATCCAATCTTGTTTTACCCATAACTTCTTCATTTTAAATCCGTTTTGAGTGAATAAAATTGCTATGGTTTCATATTGAACTCTATTTTATGAATCTAAACAGAAAAAGTATAGGTTTATAGTCGGAAAAATAAGTTACAAGTCATTTTTGTAAAGGTAGTCATTTCAGTCGAAAGAACGACGTCTAGATGACCATTTTAGAAAACATACTTCCACTTTGAGTTTAACCATAACTTTTGGATATAGTTTCATGTTCATAATAAAAATCATTTTCTCAGAATAACAACTTTTAAATCAAAGTTTATCATAGTTTTTAATTAACTAACCCAAAACAGCCCGCGGTGTTTCTACGACGGCGTAAATCCGGTTTTACGGTGTTTTTCGTGTTTCCAGGTTTTAAATCATTAAGTTAGCATATCATATAGATATAGAACATGTGTTTAGTTGATTTTAAAAGTCAAGTTAGAAGGATTAACTTTTGTTTGCGAACAAGTTTAGAATTAACTAAACTATGTTCTAGTGATTACAAGTTTAAACCTTCGAATAAGATAGCTTTATATGTATGAATCGAATGATGTTATGAACATCATTACTACCTTAAGTTCCTTGGATAAACCTACTGGAAAATAGAAAAATGGATCTAGCTTCAACGGATCCTTGGATGGCTCGAAGTTCTTGAAGCAGAATCATGACACGAAAACAAGTTCAAGTAAGATCATCACTTGAAATAAGATTGTTATAGTTATAGAAATTGAACCAAAGTTTGAATATGATTATTACCTTGTATTAGAATGATAACCTACTGTAAGAAACAAAGATTTCTTGAGGTTGGATGATCACCTTACAAGATTGGAAGTGAGCTAGCAAACTTGAAAGTATTCTTGATTTTATGTAACTAGAACTTGTAGAATATATGAAGAACACTTAGAACTTGAAGATAGAACTTGAGAGAGATCAATTAGATGAAGAAAATTGAAGAATGAAAGTGTTTGTAGGTGTTTTTGGTCGTTGGTGTATGGATTAGATATAAAGGATATGTAATTTTGTTTTCATGTAAATAAGTCATGAATGATTACTCATATTTTTGTAATTTTATGAGATATTTCATGCTAGTTGCCAAATGATGGTTCCCACATGTGTTAGGTGACTCACATGGGCTTCTAAGAGCTGATCATTGGAGTGTATATACCAATAGTACATACATCTAAAAGCTGTGTATTGTACGAGTACGAATACGGGTGCATACGAGTAGAATTGTTGATGAAACTGAACGAGGATGTAATTATAAGCATTTTTGTTAAGTAGAAGTATTTTGATAAGTGTATTGAAGTCTTTCAAAAGTGTATAAATACATATTAAAACACTACATGTATATACATTTTAACTGAGTCGTTAAGTCATCGTTAGTCGTTACATGTAAGTGTTGTTTTGAAACCTTTAGGTTAACGATCTTGTTAAATGTTGTTAACCCAATGTTTATAATATCAAATTAGATTTTAAATTATTATATTATCATGATATTATCATGTATGAATATCTCTTAATATGATATATATACATTAAATGTCTTTACAACGATAATCGTTACATATATGTCTCGTTTAAAAATCATTAAGTTAGTAATCTTGTTTTTACATATGTAGTTCATTGTTAATATACTTAATGATATGTTTACTTATCATAGTATCATGTTAACTATATATATATATATCCATATATATGTCATCATATAGTTTTTACAAGTTTTAACGTTCGTGAATCACCGGTCAACTTGGGTGGTCAATTGTCTATATGAAACATATTTCAATTAATCGAGTCTTAACAAGTTTGATTGTTAACATGTTGGAAACATTTAATCATGTAAATATCAATCTCAATTAATATATATAAACATGGAAAAGTTCGGGTCACTACAGTACCTACCCGTTAAATAAATTTCGTCCCGAAAATTTAAGCTGTTGAAGGTGTTGACGAATCTTCTGGAAATAGATGTGGGTATTTCTTCTTCATCTGATCTTCACACTCCCAGGTGAACTCAGGTCCTCTACGAGCATTCCATGGAACCTTAACAATTGGTATCTTGTTTTGCTTAAGTCTTTTAACCTCACGATCCATTATTTCGACGGGTTCTTCGATGAATTGGAGTTTTTCGTTGATTTGGATTTCATCTAATGGAATAGTGAGATCTTCTTTAGCAAAACATTTTCTCAAATTCGAGACGTGGAAAGTGTTATGTACAGCCGCGAGTTGTTGAGGTAACTCAAGTCGGTAAGCTACTGGTCCGACACGATCAATAATCTTGAATGGTCCAATATACCTTGGATTTAATTTCCCTCGTTTACCAAATCGAACAACGCCTTTCCAAGGTGCAACTTTAAGCATGACCATCTCTCCAATTACAAATTCTATATCTTTTCTTTTAATGTCAGCGTAGCTCTTTTGTCGACTTTGGGCGGTTTTCAACCGTTGTTGAATTTGGATGATCTTCTCGGTAGTTTCTTGTATAATCTCCGAACCCGTAATCTGTCTATCCCCCACTTCACTCCAAAAAATCGGAGACCTGCACTTTCTACCATAAAGTGCTTCAAACGGCGCCATCTCAATGCTTGAATGGTAGCTGTTGTTGTAGGAAAATTCTGCTAACGGTAGATGTCGATCCCAACTGTTTCCGAAATCAATAACACATGCTCGTAGCATGTATTCAAGCGTTTGTATCGTCCTTTCGCTCTGCCCATCAGTTTGTGGATGATAGGCAGTACTCATGTCTAGACGAGTTCCTAATGCTTGCTGTAATGTCTGCCAGAATCTTGAAATAAATCTGCCATCCCTATCAGAGATAATAGAGATTGGTATTCCATGTCTGGAGACGACTTCCTTCAAATACAGTCGTGCTAACTTCTCCATCTTGTCATCTTCTCTTATTGGCAGGAAGTGTGCTGATTTGGTGAGACGGTCAACTATTACCCAAATAGTATCAAAACCACTTGCAGTCCTTGGCAATTTAGTGATGAAATCCATGGTAATGTTTTCCCATTTCCATTCCGGGATTTCGGATTGTTGAAGTAGACCTGATGGTCTCTAATGCTCAGCTTTGACCTTAGAACACGTCAAACATTCTCCTACGTATTTAGCAACATCGGCTTTCATACCCGGCCACCAAAAATGTTTCTTGAGATCCTTGTACATCTTCCCCGTTCCAGGATGTATTGAGTATCTGGTTTTATGAGCTTCTCTAAGTACCATTTCTCTCATATCTCCAAATTTTGGTACCCAAATCCTTTCAGCCCTATACCGGATTCCGTCTTCCCGAATATTTAGATACTGCTCCGATCCTTTGGGTATTTCATCCTTTAAATTTCCTTCTTTTAAAACTCCTTGTTGCGCCTCCTTTATTTGAGTAGTAAGGTTATTATGAATCATTATATTCATAGATTTTACTCGAATGGGTTCTCTGTCCTTCCTGCTCAAGGCATCGGCTACCACATTTGCCTTCCCCGGGTGGTAACGAATCTCAAAGTCGTAATCATTCAACAATTCAATCCACCTACGCTGCCTCATATTCAGTTGTTTCTGATTAAATATGTGTTGAAGACTTTTGTGGTCGGTATATATAATACTTCTGACCCCATATAAGTAGTGCCTCCAAGTCTTTAATGCAAAAACAACCGCGCCTAATTTCAAATCATGCGTCGTATAATTTTGCTCGTGAATCTTCAATTGTCTAGACGCATAAGCAATCACCTTCGTTCGTTGCATTAATACACAACCGAGACCTTGCTTTGATGCGTCACAATAAATCACAAAATCATCATTCACTTCAGGCAATGACAATATAGGTGCCGTAGTTAGCTTTTTCTTCAATAACTGAAACGCTTTCTCTTGTTCATCCTTCCATTCAAATTTCTTCCCTTTATACGTTAATGCAGTCAAGGGTTTTGCTATTCTGGAAAAGTCTTGGATGAACCTTCTGTAGTAACCAGCTAGTCCTAAAAACTGGAGTATGTGTTTCGGAGTTTTCGGGGTTTCCCACTTTTCAACAGTTTCTATCTTTGCCGGATCCACCTTAATACCTTCTTTGTTCACTATGTGACCGAGGAATTGAACTTCTTCCAACCAAAATGCACACATTGAAAACTTAGCATACAATTATTCCTTCCTCAATACTTCTAACACCTTTCTCAAATGTTCACCGTGTTCTTGGTCATTCTTTGAGTAAATAAGTATGTCATCAATGAAAACAATGACAAACTTGTCAAGGTATGGTCCACACACTCGGTTCATAAGGTCCATGAACACAGCTGGTGCATTAGTTAAACCAAATGGCATAACCATAAACTCGTAATGACCGTAACGTGTTCTGAAAGCAGTCTTTGGAATATCATCTTCTTTCACCGGCATTTGATGATACCCGAAACGTAAGTCAATCTTTGAATAAACAGACGAGCCTTGTAGTTGATCAAATAAGTCGTCGATTCTCGGTAGTGGGTAGCGGTTCTTGATGGTAAGTTTGTTCAACTCTCGGTAGTCGATACACAACCTGAATGTACCATCTTTCTTCTTGACAAACAAAACAGGAGCTCCCCACGGTGATGTGCTTGGTCGAATGAAACTATGCTCTAAAAGTTCTTGTAATTGGCTTTGCAGTTCTTTCATCTCGCTGGGTGCAAGTCTGTAAGGAGCACGAGCTATTGGTGCAGCCCCTGGTACAAGATCTATTTGAAATTCAACGGATCGATGTGGGGGTAATCCCGGTAATTCTTTCGGAAATACATCGGGAAATTCTTTTGCGACGGGAACATCATTGATGCTCTTTTCTTCAGTTTGTACTTTCTCGACGTGTGCTAGAACAGCATAGCAACCTTTTCTTATTAGTTTTTGCGCCTTCAAATTACTAATAAGATGTAGCTTCGTGTTGCCCTTTTCTCCGTACACCATTAAGGGTTTTCCTTTTTCTCGTATAATGCGAATTGCATTTTTGTAACAAACGATCTCTGCTTTCACTTCTTTCAACCAGTCCATACCGATTATCACATCAAAACTCCCTAACTCTACTGGTATCAAGTCAATCTTAAATGTTTCGCTAACCAGTTTAATTTCTCGATTCCGACATATATTATCTGCTGAAATTAATTTACCATTTGCTAATTCGAGTAAAAATTTACTATCCAAAGGCGTCAATGGACAACTTAATTTAGCACAAAAATCTCTACTCATATAGCTTCTATCCGCACCCGAATCAAATAAAACGTAAGCAGATTTATTGTCAATAAGAAACGTACCCGTAACAAGCTCCGGGTCTTCCTGTGCCTCTGCCGCATTAATATTGAAAACTCTTCCGCGGCTTTGTCCATTCGTGTTCTCCTGGATCGGGCAATTTCTAATAATGTGGCCCGGTTTTCCACATTTATAACAAACTACATTGGCATAACTTGCTCCGACACTACTTGCTCCGCCATTACTCGTTCCGACACCATTTGTTCCTTTCGTTCTATTAACCCCTGGTCCGTAGACCTCACACTTCGCCGCGCTATGACCATTTCTTTTACACTTGTTGCAAAATTTTTTGCAGAATCCCGAGTGATACTTTTCACACCTTTGGCATAGCTGCTTCTGATTGTTGTTGTTGTCGCGGTAGTTATTGTTGTTGGGACGATTGTTGTAGTTGCTGTTGTTGTTGTTGTTGTTGTTGTTGTTGTTGGGCCGTTTGTTGTAGTTACGATTGATGTTGCGATTATTGGGATAGTTGTTGCGATTATTGTTGTAATTGCTGTTGTTGTTGTTGTATTGGTGATTCTTATCACCGTTTTCCTCCCACTTTCTTTTGACTTGCTTCACATTGGCCTCTTCAGCAGTCTGTTCTTTAATTCTTTCTTCAATCTGGTTCACTAGTTTGTGAGACATTCTACATGCCTGTTGTATGGAGGCGAGCTCGTGTGAACTTATATCTTCTTGGATTCTTTCCGGTAATCCTTTCACAAACGCGTCGATCTTCTCTTCCTCATCTTCGAATGCTCCCGGACACAATAGGCACAATTCTGTGAATCGTCTTTCGTACGTGGTAATATCAAATCCTTGGGTTCGTAACCCTCTAAGTTCTGTCTTGAGCTTATTGACCTCGGTTCTGGGACGGTACTTCTCGTTCATCAAGTGATTGAATGCTGACCACGGTAGTGCGTACGCATCGTCTTGTCCCACTTGCTCTAGATAGGTATTCCACCATATTAACGCAGAACCTGTGAAGGTATGCGTAGCGTACTTTACTTTGTCCTCTTCAGTACACTTACTTATGGCAAACACCGATTCGACCTTCTCGGTCCACCGTTTCAATCCGATCGGTCCTTCGGTTCCATCAAATTCCAAAGGTTTACAGGCAGTGAATTCTTTGTAGGTGCATCCTACACGAATTCCTGTACTGCTAGATCCAAGGTTATTGTTGGTATGTAGCGCAGCCTGTACTGCGGCTATGTTTGAAGCTAGAAAAGTACGGAATTCCTCTTCATTCATATTCACGGTGTGTCGAGTAGTCGGTGCCATTTCCTTCAAAATAGTCAAATGGAACAAGTTAATCATACAGAATATCAAGAGTAGTTAATAGTATTTCATAGCATAATATGAACTCATTTATAAAAGCTTTTTCTTCATATTAGCGTTTTATAAGTTTAAATTCGGGTAGTACCTACCCGTTAAGTTCATACTTAGTAGGTAATATACAATTCAACTACTACAATTCTATATGAAAAACTGATTATAATAATATTTCGCGTTCAAACTTTTATACAATATTTTACAAACTTACAATACCGCTTATTTTACATAAAGCATGAAATATAGCACACAATAACTTTGATACAAGATAGTTGTGAAGATAATTCTAGCTAGTACACAAGTCGTTCAGCAAAGGCAATAAAGACACGTAATTCATATGTCCAGAAACAAGTCATGCATTCTGGTTTTACTAGGACTACTTCCCATCCTTGGTCTTGTGGAACATAACCGTTATGGCCGTTGATAAGACAGCGTGTTGTAACGTCGTCAAAGGGACGAGGGTTACGTAATGTCCAACAGTCCCGTAACAATCTAAAAACCTCATTTCTTACCCCAATTACCGACTCAGTCACTTGTGGGAACATTTTGTTTAATAGTTATAGCCCGATGTTCTTGTTCTCACTTTGGTGAGAAGCGAACATTACTAATCCGTAAGCATAACATGCTTCTTTATGTTGCATGTTAGCCGCTTTTTCTAAATCACGAAGTCCAATATTCGGATATATTGAGTCAAAATAATTTCTTAACCCATTGCGTAAAATAGCATTTGGGTTCCCCGCAATATATGCGTCAAAGTAAACACATCGTAACTTATGGATTTCCCAATGTGATATCCCCCATCTTTCGAACGAAAGCCTTTTATAAACCACGGCATTCTTGGAACGTTCTTCGAATGTCTTACAAACTGATCTCGCCTTAAATAGTTGTGCCGAAGAATTCTGACCGACTCTAGACAAGATTTCATCAATCATGTCTCCGGGTAGGTCTCTTAAAATATTGGGTTGTCTATCCATTTTGTGTTTTTATACTGTAAAATAGACAAGAGTTAGATTCATAAAAAAAATACTTATTAATACAAGCAATTTTTACATATATCTTAAAGCATAAGCACACTATATTACTTATATTACACCACACGAATACAACTATCTTATTCCTACTCGCTTGTTTCTTCTTCTTCGGTTTTGGTTCGTTTTGCCAAGTTTCTAGGGATATATGATGTTCCCCTAATACGAGCCGTCGTTATCCACATTGGTTTAGAAAAACCTGGTGGTTTAGAGGTTCCCGGGTCATTGTTACAACTTAAGGACTTCGGGGGTTGACGATACATATAAAGTTCATCGGGGTTGGAATTAGATTTCTCTATTTTTATGCCCTTTCCCTTATTATTTTCTTTTGCTTTTTTAAATTCAGTTGGGGTAATTTCTATAACATCATCGGAATTCTCGTCGGAATCCGATTCATCGGAGAATTGGTAATCCTCCCAATATTTTGCTTCCTTGGCGGAAACACCATTGACCATAATTAACCTTGGTCGGTTGGTTGAGGATTTTCTTTTACTTAACCGTTTTATTATTTCCCCCACCGGTTCTATTTCCTCCTCCGGTTCCTCCTCTTCCGGTTCTGATTCTTCTTCCGGTTCTTCTTCGGGTACTTGTGAATCAGTCCAATATATATTCGACTCTTTGTTATTATTAGGTGAGTCAATGGGATTTGTGCTAGAGGTAGACATCTATCACATAATATCAAACATGTTAAGAGATTAATATATCACATAATATATACATGTTAATAATATATAGTTTCCAACAAAAATGTTAAGCAATCATTTTTAAAGAAATCACGGTCGAAGTCCAGACTCACTAATGCATCCTAACAAACTCGATAAGACACACTAATGCAAATTTCTGGTTCTCTAGGACCAACGCTCTGATACCAACTGAAATGTCCCGTTCTTATTGATTAAAAACGTTCCATATTAATTGATTCGTTGCGAGATTTTGACCTCTATATGAGACGTTTTTCAAAGACTGCATTCATTTTTAAAACAAACCATAACCTTTATTTCATAAATAAAGGTTTAAAAAGCTTTACGTCGATTATCAAATAATGATAATCTAAAATATCCTGTTTACACACGACCATTACATAATGGTTTACAATACAAATATGTTACATCGAAATTAGTTTCTTGAATGCAGTTTTTACACAATATCATACAAACATGGACTCCAAATCTTGTCCTTATTTTAGTATGCAACAGCGGAAGCTCTTAGTATTCACCTGAGAATAAACATGCTTTAAACGTCAACAAAAAATGTTTGGTGAGTTATAGGTTTAACCTATATATATCAAATCGTAACAATAGACCACAAGATTTCATATTTCAATACACATCCCATACATAGAGATAAAAATCATTCATATGGTGAACACCTGGTAACCGACATTAACAAGATGCATATATAAGAATATCCCCATCATTCCGGGACACCCTTCGGATATGATATAAATTTCGAAGTACTAAAGCATCCGGTACTTTGGATGGGGTTTGTTAGGCCCAATAGATCTATCTTTAGGATTCGCGTCAATTAGGGTGTCTGTTCCCTAATTCTTAGATTACCAGACTTAATAAAAAGGGGCATATTCGATTTCGATAATTCAACCATAGAATGTAGTTTCACGTACTTGTGTCTATTTTGTAAATCATTTATAAAACCTGCATGTATTCTCATCCCAAAAATATTAGATTTTAAAAGTGGGACTATAACTCACTTTCACAGATTTTTACTTCGTCGGGAAGTAAGACTTGGCCACTGGTTGATTCACGAACCTATAACAATATATACATATATATCAAAGTATGTTCAAAATATATTTACAACACTTTTAATATATTTTAATGTTTTAAGTTTATTAAGTCAGCTGTCCTCGTTAGTAACCTACAACTAGTTGTCCACAGTTAGATGTACAGAAATAAATCGATAAATATTATCTTGAATCAATCCACGACCCAGTGTATACGTATCTCAGTATTGATCACAACTCAAACTATATATATTTTGGAATCAACCTCAACCCTGTATAGCTAACTCCAACATTCACATTTAGAGTGTCTATGGTTGTTCCGAAATATATATAGATGTGTCGACATGATAGGTCGAAACATTGTGTATGTGTCTATGGTATCTCAAGATTACATAATATACAATACGAGTTGATTAAGTTATGGTTGGAATAGATTTGTTACCAATTTTCACGTAGCTAAAATGAGAAAAATTATCCAATCTTGTTTTACCCATAACTTCTTCATTTTAAATCCGTTTTGAGTGAATCAAATTGCTATGGTTTCATATTGAACTCTATTTTATGAATCTAAACAGAAAAAGTATAGGTTTATAGTCGAAAAAATAAGTTACAAGTCGTTTTTGTAAAGGTAGTCATTTCAGTCGAAAGAACGACGTCTAGATGACCATTTTAGAAAACATACTTCCACTTTGAGTTTAACCATAATTTTTGGATATAGTTTCATGTTCATAATAAAAATCATTTTCTCAGAATAACAACTTTTAAATCAAAGTTTATCATAGTTTTTAATTAACTAACCCAAAACAGCCCGCGGTGTTTCTACGACGGCGTAAATCCGGTTTTACGGTGTTTTTCGTGTTTCCAGGTTTTAAATCATTAAGTTAGCATATCATATAGATATAGAACATGTGTTTAGTTGATTTTAAAAGTCAAGTTAGAAGGATTAACTTTTGTTTGCGAACAAGTTTAGAATTAACTAAACTATGTTCTAGTGATTACAAGTTTAAACCTTCGAATAAGATAGCTTTATATGTATGAATTGAATGATGTTATGAACATCATTACTACCTTAAGTTCCTTGGATAAACCTACTGGAAAAGAGAAAAATGGATCTAGCTTCAACGGATCCTTGGATGGCTCGAAGTTCTTGAAGCAGAATCATGACACGAAAACAAGTTCAAGTAAGATCATCACTTGAAATAAGATTGTTATAGTTATAGAAATTGAACCAAAGTTTGAATATGATTATTACCTTGTATTAGAATGATAACCTACTGTAAGAAACAAAGATTTCTTGAGGTTGGATGATCACCTTACAAGATTGGAAGTGAGCTAGCAAACTTGAAAGTATTCTTGATTTTATGTAACTAGAACTTGTAGAATATATGAAGAACACTTAGAACTTGAAGATAGAACTTGAGAGAGATCAATTAGATGAAGAAAATTGAAGAATGAAAGTGTTTGTAGGTATTTTTGGTCGTTGGTGTATGGATTAGATATAAAGGATATGTAATTTTGTTTTCATGTAAATAAGTCATGAATGATTACTCATATTTTTGTAATTTTATGAGATATTTCATGCTAGTTGCCAAATGATGGTTCCCACATGTGTTAGGTGACTCACATGGGCTGCTAAGAGCTGATCATTGGAGTGTATATACCAATAGTACATACATCTAAAAGCTGTGTATTGTACGAGTACGAATACGGGTGCATACGAGTAGAATTGTTGATGAAACTGAACGAGGATGTAATTGTAAGCATTTTTGTTAAGTAGAAGTATTTTGATAAGTGTATTGAAGTCTTTCAAAATTGTATAAATACATATTAAAACACTACATGTATATACATTTTAACTGAGTCGTTAAGTCATCGTTAGTCGTTACATGTAAGTGTTGTTTTGAAACCTTTAGGTTAACGATCTTGTTAAATGTTGTTAACCCAATGTTTATAATATCAAATGAGATTTTAAATTATTATATTATCATGATATTATCATGTATGAATATCTCTTAATATGATATATATACATTAAATGTCTTTACAACGATAATCGTTACATATATGTCTCGTTTAAAAATCATTAAGTTAGTAATCTTGTTTTTACATATGTAGTTCATTGTTAATATACTTAATGATATGTTTACTTATCATAGTATCATGTTAACTATATATATATATATATCCATATATATGTCATCATATAGTTTTTACAAGTTTTAACGTTCGTGAATCACCGGTCAACTTGGGTGGTCAATTGTCTATATGAAACATATTTCAATTAATCAAGTCTTAACAAGTTTGATTGCTTAACATGTTGGAAACATTTAATCATGTAAATATCAATCTCAATTAATATATATAAACATGGAAAAGTTCGGGTCACTACAGCCTGGAGGTCCGACTTATCTTGATGAGGGAGATCTTCCGCGTCCCTTGGAAACGAGTCAACATGACACTCCTTCGGGAAATTTATCAGGCTTCCAGCAGACTGTTCCTTTGGTTCAAGAAATTGATTCATTGGTTCAAACCACTTCTCTTTCGGATCTTGAAACTCAGGGTCTGGAGGATGAGTCTGTAACTGAAAGAGATGTGCCACCTCATAGTACATTGATGATTTTAGGAGTCGGGGATGAAATCTCCGCGAGAGCAAAATCGACGGGTAGTTCTGCTACTTTTTCAGAGTCCCGTGAGACTAAAGTCATTGAGGCGGATGATTTGCAAAAGTCTTCGCCGGTGACAACTCCGGTTGTTACCCAACCTCCATCAGAAGGGATTGATTTAAATCTGACTAGTAGTATGTACAACCCTACATATAAGAATAATACCGCACAAACGAGCCATAATTTTTTTTTTCTGGGACAGTTCATCTGGACGGCGTTTAGTTATTTGGACAGCGTCCAGCTGTGAAGACCAGGACGGCGTCCAGCCATCTGGGACGGCGTCCAGTTGTACTAAAAAGTTCTGATCAGTTTTTCTTATACACGCGGGTGAAAAACCCGCTTCCCGACACTTTTAAACCAAAACACTTTCACAATATGTTATAATAATTAAAACTAAGAGTTTTCCATAATAAAACTGAGTTTTATAACACCGGGCCCACATCGACCCATATTACTACAAAGTGACCATTTCGACCTAATTTAGTTTATATAAAACATAGACCGAGCATGGGATTGGGGATACGCTACCCAATCCTAATCGAACCAAAAGCAAGTCTTCTAAAGCAAACTACGCAAGTCCACTAGTCCCACGCTTACCCGAGCCACCGCATCCATGCAATCTATAAAAATGTAAACAACGAGAGGGTAAGCTAACGCTTAGTGAGTGAGAATATACTACATACATATATATGCATTAAATGGACACGCCACACAAAATATCAAATACCGCATACCGGAGCATCCAAATATAAGGCAAGCTAATCTAAGCATACCGTACGATCACTAAGCAATGAGCTAAAGGTACAACGACAAATATAAGTCCACCCACGACGATGTGAACAACGCCAAATAGCTACACCCGGAAGGCTAGCTACATCACAACAATACATTAATATATATATATATATATATATATATATATATATATATATATATATATATATATATATATATATATATATATATATATATATAACGTCCAAGGTTAACCCCTTAACCCGATACCAAAACCGATTACCAATTACCAAAAATGAAGATTTGGCCGAACTATACGAGCCTCAGTAAATCCGCATCCACACTAGACTACTATCTTCACTAACACAACAACATCGAGGTTGGCCGAACTACACGAGCCTTAGTGAATCCGAACTACACGAGATCACTACCTCAATAAGATGACCGAACTACATGCGTCATCATGAATCCGAACTACACGAGACTCACTTCTGATAAAATGACCGAACTACACACGTCATCGTGAATCCGCATCCACACGTGATCCACTTCTCCAACTCAAAACCCACGGTCACGGGATTATAAAATCCACCACATCGGGGTTATCCACATCACAACAATATAAACCCTTTGCCATTGGGGTTATATACTCCACATCACAAACACGTGTGATAACGTACACACAAAACGTGTACCTCGCCAAAGGTGGTCAACCAAAACGCACAACCGTGCCAATTGGACCTAAACGTAAGTCCATCAAATCCACCTATATGTGAAGTGAGCTCTATAACCGAGAATCACTTCACCCGACCCGCACCCATCCTACACATACACATGTACATAGGATATTAACACTCACCTTGTCGCCTTGATGAATGTTACCGAATAATACACAACTCGCCGATGGAATGTACCTATTCCATTATCACAATTCAACAACACAATTAGGGTGTATTTACAAACCAACCCAATTTACACCTAGTGCAATTTCAACCCAAATGCACTTCCAAGCACAAACCGCGCTCAAACTAACCAATAATTCACTAACACGAGTGATAATGGTCCTAATACACCGATTAAACCCGAACACAAGTGTTAAACACATGTCTTACCCAAATTGACACCAAAACCCTAATTTTGACCCATTTCAAAATTAGTCAACCAAACACACCCAAAAGTGTTCCAACACTTCCATAATCACTAAACCTAGTGATTAAACTCAAGATCAAAGCCTGATCAAGGCCAAATTGTCAACCAACCCAAAACCAGCCAAGTGACAAGAATAACTAGTCACCATGAACCCATTTCATCACCTAAAAGGGTTTTACAACCAACTAGCTCAAAACCCTAACTTGAATATCAAATCTAACAAATGAAATTCGGAGTTTGAGCTTACTAATACCACCACAACGTAGCTAGGAGCGAGATGAACAACTTTAGAATCTGACTCCTTCTTCTCCAAATCAAGTTCTCTCTCTCTAAAACTCTCCTCTCTCACTAGATATGGATGAGAGTGTTTGTGTTGGTGAAGATAAGGTTGAATGAGCTCAACCTTTGCCCATTTGTGTCTTAAAATCGGCCACCAAGTGAAAAGACTAACATACCCCTTATTAAAAACTAAAATATCACAGCTGGCCCGACAGACCAACTGGACGGCGTCCCAAATATTGGACGGCGTCCAGCTCTTCTTTGCTGGACGGCGACCCGAATCCTGGACGGCGTCCCGATCAACTGAAATGGAAACAGGGTCTTACAACTCTCCCCCACTTAGAATTGATCACGTCCTCGTGATCTTCGTCACCTACCCGAACGGACCTCACTCAACGGTCCTCAAACAAAAGTCCCAATCCGACTTTCCTAGGCAACTCTTCCTAATGAATCACCTTTTAACAACAAAAATCGCCACTCGCGATTTGTCAAATCATAATCCGAGCACTAAAACCTTACTCATTTTCTCACATCGGGAAAAACTCAACCAATCTTGAACCGAGATAGCAACCCCTAGCATACCATACCAAGTACACCGCTAAAAGCAACCAAGTCTCAACCTAAGGTCAACAACCCGAACAATGAAGATCGAACAAAACGAATCCTTACGGATTTACACTTACCACATAACATCCCTTGTAGTGCGCAACACGACTAATACGCAACTATCGCAACATCATAAGCAAACGGCTAAAACTGATAGTGCCCAAAACAACTATGGCAACGCAAATCCCAAGGTGTACAAAATCAACTATTGTCACACCTGTAACAACATGTAAGCGAAGCACGGCTATCGCATCACTAAACCCATAACATGGTCCTCACGACCCCACCATTGGCGTATAAAACAACCAATAGATCAAACATCATGGTCCTTGCGACCCCACCATCGGTGTATAAAATAATCGATAGATCACACAACATGGCCGAAACAACCCGAGCCTAAACACATATGGAGGATGGTCGAAACAACCCGAACCTTAGTGAATTCGCAACAACCCGAAATTCACCAACCCAATCCATATTTCCCACAACAAAATGACCGCACAACCCGAGTCATCGTGAATACGCGCAAACCGATATTCACTACCTCCACCACATAGTATAACCGAGGATGGCCGTACAACCCGAGCCTTAGTGAATCCGAACTACCCAACATTCACTACCTCAAACTATGAGTCCAACCAACAGGGACAATCGTACAACACGAAACATTGTGAATACGAACAACCCGATATTCACGTCCCAAACCACACACAAGGAATGGTACTAGCATTTCCCACCGGTACTCGCATTTCCCGATAATGTTATACCATGCCGATATAACACTACTCCCATCACAAATATCCATTAGTATACTTAACACCGCGTGCACTAATTCCTCGAGTGGCATCTTAACACGTCGATGATTCACCCCGGGTGGCGTCTTAACACGTCGACACTTCACCCGCGATAGTCCTTGGAGTGGCATCTTAACACGTCGATACTTCACTCCGAGTGGTGTCTTAGCACATCGACACTACACCCATGATGAAGTCAGCATACCCCGAAGGTCATGCTTCACCAATATGAAACTACTCCCATGATGAAGTCAGCGGACCCCGAAGGTCATGCTTCACCAATCACATACGCACTTTTGGCCTCAAACAACGAGTAGTGCAACATCGCGCTCTGCTACACTATAGTGAACCCTAACGGATACCACTAACCATCCACACAATCGAGCAAGAACCACCTATATCAAATATAGGCACAAAACAATAATTCTCTAGAAGAGAATCCGATACGCACATCCCTTAACCGAGGGATTTCACCTTCCTCGCCAAACACGTCCATTATCTCTCAACGAGATTTACCACATTACCACTTTGGTGATAATTCAAATCCAAAATCATAAGTACAATTTAACCGAAATTGTACTCTACCATAAATCGACCAAAACTAGGTCCCAACAAATTTTTCGGATCTACTAAAAACGTCATACGAAATCTCCCACTAGAACTTCCTCGTGCGAGAGTGTAACTCCCCCACTTGGAACTACGTTCCATTACTGCATCTTGTACAACCGTACAATGCTACCAAAGGTAGACTTTACCAACCAATTGGGTTCACACGACCCATCACCACATCTTTCTCCAACCTTGAGCACGCGAAGGATTTCAATCAATCCTTGAACACTTCGAACGAAAAGTGTACCACGATTACACAAACCATACCCTCGCAATCATCCAATTGCTTTAGTTTGTCAAATTTCACTCGATCACTCATGTACCTAAGGGTTTCACTTCGGTACCCTAAGTACAATGTAACCGCAACACAATCATATCCTGACACCACGCTAGTAGGTATAAAAGAGGCACCTAATGTCACGTCACGTAGACTCCTTTACCAACATACATCGAGATCCGACACTCGATCTCTTTCGGGTTTCATCCACCCAACGAACCTCACGGTTCATCAACTTCAACACGAGAGCAAACACGCTCTAACATCCAAACACCAAAGCCCATGCCCATGGCTTGGTAGAAACATTTCCCAACACTAAGGAATGCTTGGTTGCACCAAGTCTTACGCCCTTTGCCCGACAATCAAATGTCACCATAGGGTACTTCCATTAGGAACGTCACCCATAACAACAATATGCACAACACAAGGCATTTAACAACTCAAACTCAAACGGCACTTAATAAATAATCAAAGGACATATCTATTAAAACGAAACGTACCTTAACGTCTCCTTGAGGCATTCACCGCCGCTAACTTGGGACAATCCGGCTTGCGATGTCCCTCTTTATGACAATAGTAGCACATTCCGTCATCACTTCTCGGCATTGTGCATTCCCATAACTTGTAGCCCCTAACACCACAATTGAAACATCTACGCGCATGAGAAATCGTCAAACCTTTCTCCACGTTACCCATACTCACACTCGCGTCCTTAGTTTTCTTACTTGGAGCACCATACGAATCAACCCTTCTCTTACTTGAAAGCTCCCTAACCTTCGATCGCGAATAAGATTCGAAACCCCTAGCCATGTTAAATAACTCCACAAACGAGTTCACTTGGCCTACGCTAATTTTGCCCTGCAACTCATCATTCAGAGTTCGATAAAATCTTCCATCAACATCCGATCATTCCCAATAATCCCTTGGGGCAAAACGAGTCTTTGACATAAAGGTCGACTTGAGAGTATTCAAATCCATGGAACCTTGTTGCAAATTTTGCAACTCATTACGCAACTCCGACAAGTCGGCTGAAGTCCAGAACTCCTCGAAGAATTCCTTCTTAAACTCGTCCCATGATAATGCCATAAATGATTCACCACCGACAAGATCAATCTTACCATCCAACCAATCCTTCGCCCTACCCCGCAACAAACTAGTAGCGAGTCTTGTCTTTTTCTCGGGAGGGCATTCAATAGTACGAAAACACCCTTCGACATCCGAGATCCAAGTTGTGCTTACCAAAGGATCCGGTTTCCTGTCATACATAGGGGGTTTAGTCCTCATGAAGCTCTTAAGACAACGCTCCATTTCACCACTACATTGAAGTTCGGAATACTTCCTATCCATTTATTCTGGAAACGTACTCATTTGCTCCGCAACGGCGGTCGCAACTCTAGCGTTAAACTCTAGATCATTCGTCTCGATCCCGTTTCCCCTCGCCATTCTAAGGAATGCAAAAGCGATTAGATCACGAACGTATAAAGCACACACACAATACCGCCCCCATCTTGCTAAACACTCATCATACATCACTTTTTAGACACGATTTGCACCCGTAATAAGGTTTGCAAATCCTTATTACGCACACACGCCGTATCAACTCGTTAGTACAACGACTGCCTCGCTCGATGATATAAACAAACACAAACAAAATTCTACGCGACATAAACACACGCGAGAATTATTATCACAACAGAATAGTATATTAATAATATCCGCATTCCTAATATAACGTTAGTCCACCTACAAAGAAGGCACTAACTATAACCCATTTCTACCCGTAATCCTACAAGTCCCGCAAGAAATTAAGCACACACAAAAGTCTAAGTCTAGGCACCTATCTCAAGTCACCTAAATCCCTTAGACCATCCTCTGATATCACTTGTAACGACCCAACCCGTTAATCCTTCCAAAAACGTGCCATAAAAAAAAAAATTTCAGGGACAGTTCATCTGGACGGCGTCCAGTTATCTGGACGGCATCCAGCTGTGAAGACCAGGACGGCGTCCAGCCATCTGGGACGGCGTCCAGTTGTACTAAAAAGTTCTGATCAGTTTTTCTTATACACGCGGGCGAAAAATCCGCTTCCCGACACTTTTAAACCAAAACACTTTCACAATATGTTTTAATAATTAAAACTAAGAGTTTTCCATAATAAAACCGAGTTTTATAACACCGGGCCCACATCGACCCATATTACTACAAAGTGACCATTTTGACCCAATTTAGTTTATATAAAACATAGACCAAGCATGGGATTGGGGATACGCTACCCAATCCTAATCGAACCAAAAGCAAGTCTTCTAAAGCAAACTACGCAAGTCCACTAGTCCCACGCTTACACGAGCCACCGCATCCATGCAATCTATAAAAATGTAAACAACGAGAGGGTAAGCTAATGCTTAGTGAGTGAGAATATACTACATATATATATATATATATATATATATATATATATATATATATATATATATATATATATATATATATATATATATATATATATATATATATATATATATATATGCATAAAATGGACACGCCACACAAAATATCAAATACCGCATACCGGAGCTTCCAAATATAAGCAAGCTAATCTAAGCATACCGTACGATCACTAAGCAACGAGCTAAAGGTACAACGACAAATATAAGTCCACCCACGACGATGTGAACAACGCCAAATAACTACACCCGGAGGGCTAGCTACATCACAACAATACATTAATATATATATATATATATATATATATATATATATATATATATATATATATATACACACACACATATATATATATAACAATATATAGACGTCCAAGGTTAACCCCTTAACCCGATACCAAAACCGATTACCAATTACCAAAAATGAAGATTTGGCCGAACTATACGAGCCTCAGTAAATTCGCATCCACACGAGACTACTATCTTCACTAACACAACAACATCGAGGTTGGCTGAACTATACGAGCCTTAGTGAATCCGAACTACACGAGATCACTACCTCAATAAGATGACCGAACTACACGCGTCATCGTGAATCCAAACTACATGAGACTCACTTCCAATAAGATGACCGAACTACCCGCGTCATCGTGAATCCGCATCCACACGTGATCCACTTCTCCAACTCAAAACCCACGGTCACGGGATTATAAAATCCACCACATCGGGGTTATCCACATCACAACAATATAAACCCTTTGCCATTAGGGTTATATACTCCACATCACAAACACGTGTGATAACGTACACACAAAACTTGTACCTCGCCAAAGGTGGTCAACCAAAATGCACAACCGTGCCAATTGGACCTAAACGCAAGTCCATCAAATCCACCTATATGTGAAGTGAGCTCTATAACCGAGAATCACTTCATTCGATCCGCACCCATCATACACATACACATGTACATAGGATATTAACACTCACCTTGTCGCCTTGATGAATGCTACCGAATAATCCGCAACTCGCCGATGGAATGTACCTATTCCATTATCACAATTCAACAACACAATTAGGGTGTATTTACAAACCAACCCAATTTACACCTAGTGCAATTTTGACCCAAATGCACTTCCAAGCACAAACCGCACTCAAACTAACCAATAAATCACTAACACGAGTGATAATGGTCATAATACACCGATTAAACCCGAACACAAGTGTTAAACACGTGTCTTACCCAAATTGACACCAAAACCCTAATTTTGACCCATTTCAAATTTAGTCAACCAAACACACTCAAAAGTGTTCCAACACTTCCATAATCACTAAACCTAGTGAATAAACTCAAGATCAAAGCCTAATCAAGGCCAAATCGTCAACCAACCCAAAACCCACCAAGTGACAAGAATAACTAGTCACCATGAACCCATTTCATCACCTAAAAGGGTTTTACAACAAACTAGCTCAAAACCCAAACTTGAATATCAAATCTAACAAATGAAATTCGGAGTTTGAGCTTACAAATACCACCACAACATAGCTAGGAGCGAGATGAACAACTTTAGAACCCGAGCTTTAGCGAGAATCTGACTCCTTCTTCTCCAAATCAAGTTCTCTCTCTCTAAAACTCTCCTCTCTCACCAGATATGGATGAGAGTGTTTGTGTTGGTGAGGATAAGGTTGAATGAGCTCAATCTTTGCCCGTTTATGGCTTAAAATCGACCACCAAGTGAAAATACCAACATACTCCTTATTAAAAACTAAAATATCACAGCTGGCCCGACAGACCAACTGGACAGCGTCACAAATATTGGACGGCGTCCAGCTCTTCTTTGCTGGATGGCGTCCCGAATCCTGGATGGCGTCCTGATCAACTGAAATGGAAACAGGGTCTTACACACCTACTCTCATGGCAAATCAAACACTTCCACCGACATCACTAACAACAAATGTTACTGCTGCTGTTTCGATTGTTACTTTTCCACCATCACCCCCACGTTCACCAAATTATTATAATACTTTGGAGCAAGAATATTTTAGTCGTATGTTTTCTAGAATAAATCTTGATGTTCTTCGACATACTTCGCTTCAAGCTATGTTTCGTGCTAGAATACGACATCCACTTACTTCCTGCTCTTCTTCACTAAGTCCTTACCATGATGATGAACATGATGATTCTGATCCTCAGAATAGCCATGATGGGGAGAAAGGAGTAGATGGAGAATTTCTTACGGTGAATATTTCTACTAGGGGTGGTAGTACGAGATCTGCTTCAACTTTACAAGCTCAACAGGTTCATACTGAATCTAAAATGGTTTCTACTCATGATGATGGAATTGAAAAGTGGAACCAGAGCAAATGATTATTCCAATTATTCATTCTGAGGTTGATAGTGGGCCGATAGACGCGGATTTGAACTTAAGTGACTTTTATCGTGAAGAAACTGATGATGGTGGGTTTGTCGTTCTTAGTAAATTATCTTTAGTATCTGGTATTCCTAAGAATGTAGAGATAGTTGATGAAGGGAATCCTGATCCATTTACTGAAAGTGATGATGAAATGGATTCTACTGATGAAGATGAAGATAATTTTTATGTTAATCCAAATGAAGATGACATCTTTGATCATTCTAAAGATGATAATGTTCCAACAGATAACACGACAAATTCTACCAATCAATCAACAAATCCAACACCATCATAAAGTTCAAATTCGACAAATGTAGATGAGAGTTCAACTTCTTGTGCTTCAACATCAAGTTCTACAGTAAAATCCTGGTTTAAATATAACAATGGTTTATTCTTTAAGAATCGGGATCAAAGACTACAATTGTAAGTTGAACATGATTTCGTGACATTAAGAAACACATTCATCGAGTAAAATTCTTATAAGATCTTTCACATTAACGAGACGCCAAGAAGTGAAAGGTTTACCTATGTTGGTTCACGATTACTTCCAGCTAATGAAAGAAACTGGTATCAGTTTTTGTGGAGGAAACACATTAACATAAATGAAAATTATTTGTGGTTACAAAGAAAGTATCGTAAATCAGAAGTGTTGGATATTACTCGAGTTGGAGTAGAGATTAGTGAGAAAAGAGACGTCATCAGTCAGTTCCATGTTATTAGAGAAGATGAAAAGAAGTACAAGTTTACAGTAGCTGGTTTTCAAAATCTTGATATGCTTGACATCATTCACATCTACAACTACCTCAGTATTCTCACCAATCGACCTTTTACTAAATGTCAAGCTTTGGAAGTTGTGAAGAGATACATGATGGAGACAATTGAACTAATGAGACGTGAAGACTTTCAAATTGGTCTCGAAGCTAAATAAGAAAAAAATTCGAATAACTTGTCCGAATCAATTTACAAAGGGACTGGAGGACATGGGAATGTTTCAAATACAGTTTGAACCCGAAGGGTTTGTGTTTGTTAATTCTCAGAAAGAAAAAGTGTTCATCCGAACATAAGAGCTAAATAAGCATTCAGATGGTACACTCAAGGCTGCACTGAAGTATCTCAAAATTCATCAAAGCAAGTTTGATGACATCAACATGAAAATGGGTCTTGGAGAATTCATTAAACATATCAGAGATCGTTTAAAGCTTCGGATCCGAACTAGACAAATTAAAATTCTTCGTGGCCAAAGAAAAAGAAGATATTTCAAAGAAATGGATGAATATCCATTACATGATGGAGATCCAAGAAAAGCGTGGGGTATCTGGAAACTGTCTAAGTAAATTTCAGAAAATCAAGTTGAAGTTTTAAAACCAGATGGCACATGACGAAAACTCACATTTGGACCTCTCAAGATTACAAAGTAGGATTACATTGTAGTTTTCACATTTAACACTAAGGGGGAGATTGTTAGGACCTCGAAGTATGTATAGTGTTAATGTGAAATAAGCCTATATGAAGGTTCTTTAGAAGAGGGCTATATACGGAACCTAAGTAGTCCTAATTAGATAGCCATTGCATTGTAACTGAGTTTAAGAAGTTGTGGAATACAATTGTACTGATTCTCTCTAATACCGAATATGTTCTTACCTTACCGAGTCTCACTCAATCTTATCAAATATTCTATTCTCACTATGATCTGACCTATCAGACGGGGGCGTTAGGACTAGTGTAATGAATACAAGGTCACTACCTATTCATAAGCCAGCATTCCATAATCTTGGTAAAGTAACTGACGAAACCATAGTATGCACTTGCTTTAACCTTATCTGAATTACAAATTTTATCGCATTTATTTTATTTTATCTTAAAAACTAGAAAACCCTAAAATTAGGTAACAAACAACTACTCCTTCACTTTAGGATTATCTTAAGCTTTAGTTATAGGTTCGATTCTACTGATATCTTAAATTCGACCCTAGGTCATACTTCCCTTACTCAACATAATAAGGAGTAGTACGATTTAGGCCTCGCTAAATATAAATTTAAAACCATTGCTCTCTCTCTCTCTCTCTCTCTCTCTCTCTCTCTCGGTAAGCTGATTCGGATGCCTTACGGCCCAATGACACAGCATAAATAAAACCGTTCGTTTTGGCTATTTCAAGGACCATTTTCACTAGCGTTAAGTGATTATTGGTTAGTTTTGGCTTTGGTTGTGCTTGGAAGTTCAATTGGGTCAAAATTACACTAAGTGTCAATTTAGGTTGGTTTGTAATCCACCCTAATTGCATTGTTTGTTATGTGATAAATGGAATAGGTACTTTCCATTGACTTGTTGCGGTTCTGGCATTGCATTCATCAAGGTGACAAGGTGAGGGTAAATATTGTAGTGACCCGAACTTTTCCATGTTTATATATATTAATTGAGATTGATATTTACATGATTAAATGTTTCCAACATGTTAAGCAATCAAACTTGTTAAGACTTGATTAATTGAAATATGTTTCATATAGACAATTGACCACCCAAGTTGACCGGTGATTCACGAACATTAAAACTTGTAAAAACTATATGATGACATATATATGGATATATATATAGTTAACATGATACTATGATAAGTAAACATATCATTAAGTATATTAACAATGAACTACATATGTAAAAACAAGACTACTAACTTAATGATTTTTAAACGAGACATATATGTAACGATTATCGTTGTAAAGACATTTAGTGTATATATATCATATTAAGAGATATTCATACATGATAATATCATGATAATATAATAATTTAAAATCTCATTTGATATTATAAACATTGGGTTAACAACATTTAACAAGATCGTTAACCTAAAGGTTTCAAAACAACACTTACATGTAACGACTAACGATGACTTAACGACTCAGTTAAAATGTATATACATGTAGTGTTTTAATATGTATTTATACACTTTTGAAAGACTTCAATACACTTATCAAAATATTTCTACTTAACAAAAATGCTTACAATTACATCCTCGTTCAGTTTCATCAACAATTCTACTCGTATGCACCCGTATTCGTACTCGTACAATACACAGCTCTTAGATGTATGTACTATTGGTATATACACTTCAATGATCAGCTCTTAGCAGTCCATGTGAGTCACCTAACACATGTGGGAACCATCATTTGGCAACTAGCATGAAATATCTCATAAAATTACAAAAATATGAGTAATCATTCATGACTTATTTACATGAAAACAAAATTACATATCCTTTATATCTAATCCATACACCAACGACCAAAAACACCTACAAACACTTTCATTCTTCAATTTTATTCATCTAATTGATCTCTCTCAAGTTCTATCTTCAAGTTCTAAGTGTTCTTCATATATTCTACAAGTTCTAGTTACATAAAATCAAGAATACTTTCAAGTTTTCTAGCTCACTTCCAATCTTGTAAGGTGATCATCCAACCTCAAGAAATCTTTGTTTCTTACAGTAGGTTATCATTCTAATACAAGGTAATAATCATATTCAAACTTTGGTTCAATTTCTATAACTATAACAATCTTATTTCAAGTGATGATCTTACTTGAACTTGTTTTCGTGTCATGATTCCGCTTCAAGAACTTCGAGCCATCCAAGGATCCGTTGAAGCTAGATCCATTTTTCACTTTTCCAGTAGGTTTATCCAAGGAACTTAAGGTAGTAATGATGTTCATAACATCATTCAATTCATACATATAAAGCTATCTTAAAAAGGTTTAAACTTGTAATCAATAGAACATAGTTTAGTTAATTCTAAACTTGTTCGCAAACAAAACTTAATCCTTCTAACTTGACTTTTAAAATCAACTAAACACATTTTATATATCTATATGATATGCTAACTTAATGATTTAAAACCTGGAGACACGAAAAACACCGTAAAACCGAATTTACGCCGTCGTAGTAACACCGCGGGCTGTTTTGGGTTAGTTAATTAAAAACTATGATAAACTTTTATTTAAAAGTTGTTATTAAGAGAAAATTATTTTTATTATGAACATGAAACTATATCCAAAAATTATGGTTAAACTCAAAGTGGAAGTATGTTTTCTAAAATGGTCATCTAGACGTCGTTCTTTCGACTGAAATGACTACCTTTACAAAAATGACTTGTAACTTATTTTTCCCACTATAAACCTATACTTTTTCTATTTAGATTCATAAAATGGAGTTCAATATGAAACCATAGCAATTTGATTCACTCAAAACGGATTTAAAATGAAGAAGTTATGGGTAAAACAAGATTGGATAATTTTTCTCATTTTAGCTACGTGAAAATTTGTAACAAATCTATTCCAACCATAACTTAATCAACTTGTATTGTATATTATGTAATCTTGAGATACCATAGACACGTATACAATGTTTCGACCTATCATGTCGACAAATCTATATATATTTCGGAACAACCATAGACACTCTATATGTGAATGTTGGAGTTAGCTATACAGGGTTGAGGTTGATTCCAAAATATATATAGTTTGAGTTGTGATCAATACTGAGATACGTATACACTGGGTCGTGGATTGATTCAAGATAATATTTATTGATTTATTTCTGTACATCTAACTGTGGACAACTAGTTGTAGGTTACTAACGAGGACAGCTGACTTAATAAACTTAAAACATCAAAATATATTAAAAGTGTTGTAAATATATTTTGAACATACTTTGATATATATGTATATATTGTTATAGGTTCGTGAATCAACCAGTGGCCAAGTCTTACTTACCGACGAAGTAAAAATCTGTGAAAGTGAGTTATAGTCCCACTTTTAAAATCTAATATTTTTGGGATGAGAATACATGCAGGTTTTATAAATGATTTACAAAATAGACACAAGTACGTGAAACTACATTCTATGGTTGAATTATCGAAATCGAATATGCCCCTTTTTATTAAGTCTGGTAATCTAAGAATTAGGGAACAGACACCCTAATTGACGCGAATCCTAAAGATAGATCTATTGGGCCTAACAAACCCCATCCAAAG
Source organism: Rutidosis leptorrhynchoides (assembly GCF_046630445.1). Taxonomy (NCBI): domain Eukaryota; kingdom Viridiplantae; phylum Streptophyta; class Magnoliopsida; order Asterales; family Asteraceae; genus Rutidosis; species Rutidosis leptorrhynchoides. The sequence goes on along the minus strand of NC_092343.1, from coordinate 381,340,009 downwards.
TACCGGATGCTTTAGTACTTCGAAATTTATATCATATCCGAAGGGTGTCCCGGAATGATGGGGATATTCTTATATATGCATCTTGTTAATGTCGGTTACCAGGTGTTCACCATATGAATGATTTTTATCTCTATGTATGGGGTGTGTATTGAAATATGAAATCTTGTGGTCTATTATTATGATTTGATATATATAGGTTAAACCTATAACTCACCAACATTTTTGTTGACGTTTTAAGCATGTTTATTCTCAGGTGATTATTAAGAGCTTCCGCTGTCGCATACTTAAATAAGGACGAGATTTGGAGTCCATGCTTGTATGATATTGTGTAAAAACTGCATTCAAGAAACTTATTTTGTTGTAACATATTTGTATTGTAAACAATTATGTAATGGTCGTGTGTAAACAGGATATTTTAGATTATCATTATTTGATAATCTACGTAAAGCTTTTTAAACCTTTATTAATGAAATAAAGGTTATGGTTTGTTTTAAATGAATGCAGTCTTTGAAAAATGTCTCATATAGAGGTCAAAACCTCGCAACGAAATCAATTAATATGGAACGTTTTTAATCAATAAGAACGGGACATTTCAGTTGGTATCCGAGCGTTGGTCTTAGAGAACCAGAATTTTGCATTAGTGTGTCTTATCGAGTTTGTTAGGATGCATTAGTGAGTCTGGACTTCGACCGTGTTTACTTGAAAAATGATTGCTTAACAAATTTTGTTGGAAACTATATATTTTTAACATGTAAATATTATGTGATATATTAATCTCTTAACGCGTTTCATATTATGTGATAGATGTCTACCTCTAGAACAAGTCCCATTGACTCACCTAATAATAATGAAGAGTCAAATGTAAATTGGAATGATTCGTGGACTGATTCACAAGTTCCCGAAGAGGAACCGGAAGAAGAGTCGGAACCAGAAGAAGAATCGGAACCGGAAGAAGAATCGGAACCGGATGAAGAAATAGAACCGGTGGGGGAAATAATAAAACGGTTAAGTAAAAGAAAATCCTCAACCAACCGACCAAGGTTAATTATGGTCAATGTTGTTTCCGCCAAGGAAGCAAAATATTGGGAGGATTACCAATTCTCCGATGAATCGAATTCCGACGAGAATTCTGATGATGTTATAGAAATTACCCCAACTGAATTTAAAAAGGCAAAAGAAAATAATAAGGGAAAGGGCATAAAAATAGAGAAATATAATTCCAACCCCGATGAACTTTATATGTATCGTCAACCCCCGAAGTCCATAAGTTGTAACAATGACTCGGGAACCTCTAAACCACCAGGTTTTTCTAAACCAATGTGGATAACGACGGCTCGTATTAGGGGAACATCATATATCCCTAGAAACTTGGCAAAACGAACCAAAACCGAAGAAGAAGAAACAAGCGAGTCGGAATAAGATAGCTGTATTCGTGTGGTGTAATATATATAATATAGTGTGCTTATGCTTTATGATATATGTAAAAATTGCTTGTATTAATAAGTATTTTTTTTTTAATGAATCTAACTCTTGTCTATTTTACAGTATAAAAACACAAAATGGATAGACAACTCAATATTTTAAGAGACCTACCCGGAGACATGATTGATGAAATCTTGTCTAGAGTCAGTCAGAATTCTTCTGCACAACTATTTAAGGCGAGATCAGTTTGTAAGACATTCGAAGAACGTTCCAAGAATGCCTTGGTTTATAAAAGGCTTTCGTTCGAAAGATGGGGGATATCACATTGGGAAATTCATAAGTTACGATGTGTTTACTTTGACGCATATATTGCGGGGAACCCAAATGCTATTTTACGCAATGGGTTAAGAAATTATTTTGACTCAATATATCTGAATATTGGATTTCGTGATTTAGAAAAAGCGGCTAACATGCAACATAAAGAAGCATGTTATGCTTACGGATTAGTAATGTTCGCTTCTCACCAAAGTGAGAACAAGAACATCGGCCTACAACTATTAAACAAAACATTCCCACAAGTGACGGAGTCGGTAATTGGGGTAAGAAATGAGGTTTTTAGATTGTTACGGGACTGTTGGACATTACGTAACCCTCGTCCCTTTGACGACGTTACAACACGCTGTCTTATCAACGGCCATAACGGTTATGTTCCACAAGACCAAGGATGGGAAGTAGTCCTAGTAAAACCAGAATGCATGACTTGTTTCTGGACGTATGAATTACGTGTCTTTATTGCCTTTGCTGAACGACTTGTGTACTAGCTAGAATTATCTTCACAACTATCTTGTATCAAAGTTATTGTGTGCTATATTTCATGCTTTATGTAAAATAAGCGGTATTGTAAGTTTGTAAAATATTGTATAAAAGTTTGAACGCGAAATATTATTATAATCAGTTTTTCATATAGAATTGTAGTAGTTGAATTGTATATTAGCTACTAAGTATGAACTTAACGGGTAGGTACTACCCGAATTTAAACTTATAAAACGCTAATATGAAGAAAAAGCTTTTATAAATGAGTTCATATTATGCTACGAAATACTATTAACTACTCTTAATATTCTGTATGATTAACTTGTTCCATTTGACTATTTTGAAGGAAATGGCACCGACTACTCGACACACCGTGAATATGAATGAAGAGGAATTCCGTACTTTTCTAGCTTCAAACATAGCCGCAGTACAGGCTGCGCTACATACCAACAATAACCTTGGATCTAGTAGTACAGGAAATCGTGTAGGATGCACCTACAAAGAATTCACTGCCTGCAAACCTTTGGAATTTGATGGAACCGAAGGACCGATCGGATTGAAACGGTGGACCGAGAAGGTCGAATCGGTGTTTGCCATAAGTAAGTGTACTGAAGAGGACAAAGTGAAGTACGCTACGCATACCTTCACAGGTTCTGCGTTAACATGGTGGAATACCTATCTAGAGCAAGTGGGACAAGACGATGCGTACGCACTACCGTGGTCAGCATTCAAGCACTTGATGAACGAGAAGTACCGTCCCAGAACCGAGGTCAATAAGCTCAAGACAGAACTTAGAGGGTTACGAACCCAAGGATTTGATATTACCACGTATGAAAGACGATTCACAGAATTGTGCCTATTGTGTCCGGGAGCGTTCGAAGATGAGGAAGAGAAGATCGACGCGTTTGTGAAAGGATTACCGGAAAGAATCCAAGAAGATATAAGTTCACACTAGCCAGCCTCCATACAACAGGCATGTAGAATGGCTCACAAACTAGTGAACCAGATTGAAGAAAGAATTAAAGAACAGACTGCTGAAGAGGCCAATGTGAAGCAAGTCAAAAGAAAGTGGGAGGAAAACGGTGATAAGAATCACCAATATAACAACAACAGCAATTACAACAATAATCGCAACAATTATCCCAACAATCGCAACATCAATCGCAACTACAACAAACGGCCCAACAACAACAACAACAACAATAGCAACTACAACAATCATCCCAACAACAATAATAACCGCAACAACAACCACAATCAGAAGCAGCTATGCCAAAGGTGTGAAAAGTATCAACTCGGGGTTTTGCACCAAATTTTGCAATAAGTGTAAAAGAAATGGTCATAGCTGAAATGTCCCGTTCTTATTGATTAAAAACGTTCCATATTAATTGATTTCGTTGCGAGGTTTTGACCTCTATATGAGACGTTTTTCAAAGACTGCATTCCTTTTTAAAACAAACCATAACCTTTATTTCATAAATAAAGGTTTAAAAAGCTTAACGTAGATTATCAAATAATGATAATCTAAAATATCATGTTTACACACGACCATTACATAATGGTTTACAATACAAATATGTTACATCGAAATCAGTTTCTTGAATGCAGTTTTTACACAATATCATACAAACATGGACTCCAAATCTTGTCCTTATTTTAGTATGCAACAGCGGAAGCTCTTAATATTCACCTGAGAATAAACATGCTTTAAACGTCAACAAAAATGTTGGTGAGTTATAGGTTTAACCTATATATATCAAATCGTAACAATAGACCACAAGATTTCATATTTCAATACACATCCCATACATAGAGATAAAAATCATTCATATGGTGAACACCTGGTAACCGACAATAACAAGATGCATATATAAGAATATCCCCATCATTCGGGGACACCCTTCGGATATGATATAAATTTCGAAGTACTAAAGCATCCGGTACTTTGGATGGGGTTTGTTAGGCCCAATAGATCTATCTTTAGGATTCGCGTCAATTAGGGTGTCTGTTCCCTAATTCTTAGATTACCAGACTTAATAAAAAGGGGCATATTCGATTTCGATAATTCAACCATAGAATGTAGTTTCACGTACTTGTGTCTATTTTGTAAATCATTTATAAAACCTGCATGTATTCTCATCCCAAAAATATTAGATTTTAAAAGTGGGACTATAACTCACTTTCACAGATTTTTACTTCGTCGGGAAGTAAGACTTGGCCACTGGTTGATTCACGAACCTATAACAATATATACATATATATCAAAGTATGTTCAAAATATATTTACAACACTTTTAATATATTTTGATGTTTTAAGTTTATTAAGTCAGCTGTCCTCGTTAGTAACCTACAACTAGTTGTCCACAGTTAGATGTACAGAAATAAATCGATAAATATTATCTTGAATCAATCCACGACCCAGTGTATACGTATCTCAGTATTGATCACAACTCAAACTATATATATTTTGGAATCAACCTCAACCCTGTATAGCTAACTCCAACATTCACATATAGAGTGTCTATGGTTGTTCCGAAATATATATAGATGTGTCGACATGATAGGTCGAAACATTGTATACGTGTCTATGGTATCTCAAGATTACATAATATATAATACAAGTTGATTAAGTTATGGTTGGAATAGATTTGTTACCAATTTTCACGTAGCTAAAATGAGAAAAATTATCCAATCTTGTTTTACCCATAACTTCTTCATTTTAAATCCGTTTTGAGTGAATCAAATTGCTATGGTTTCATATTGAACTCTATTTTATGAATCTAAACAAAAAAGTATAGGTTTCTAGTCGGAAAAATAAGTTACAAGTCGTTTTTGTAAAGGTAGTCATTTCAGTCGAAAGAACGACGTCTAGATGACCATTTTAGAAAACATACTTCCACTTTGAGTTTAACCTTAATTTTTGGATATAGTTTCATGTTCATAATAAAAATCATTTTCTCAGAATAACAACTTTTAAATCAAAGTTTATCATAGTTTTTAATTAACTAACCCAAAACAGCCCGCGGTGTTACTACGACGGCGTAAATCCGGTTTTACGGTGTTTTTCGTGTTTCCAGGTTTTAAATCATTAAGTTAGCATATCATATAGATATAGAACATGTGTTTAGTTGATTTTAAAAGTCAAGTTAGAAGGATTAACTTTTGTTTGCGAACAAGTTTAGAATTAACTAAACTATGTTCTAGTGATTACAAGTTTAAACCTTCGAATAAGATAGCTTTATATGTATGAATCGAATGATGTTATGAACATCATTACTACCTTAAGTTCCTTGGATAAACCTACTGGAAAAGAGAAAAATGGATCTAGCTTCAATGGATCCTTGGATGGCTCGAAGTTCTTGAAGCAGAATCATGACACGAAAACAAGTTCAAGTAAGATCATCACTTGAAATAAGATTGTTATAGTTATAGAAATTGAACCAAAGTTTGAATATGATTATTACCTTGTATTAGAATGATAACCTACTGTAAGAAACAAAGATTTCTTGAGGTTGGATGATCACCTTACAAGATTGGAAGTGAGCTAGCAAACTTGAAAGTATTCTTGATTTTATGAAACTAGAACTTTTGGAATTTATGAAGAACACTTAGAACTTGAAGATAGAACTTGAGAGAGATCAATTAGATGAAGAAAATTGAAGAATGAAAGTGTTTGTAGGTGTTTTTGGTCGTTGGTGTATGGATTAGATATAAAGGATATGTAATTTTGTTTTCATGTAAATAAGTCATGAATGATTACTCATATTTTTGTAATTTTATGAGATATTTCATGCTAGTTGCCAAATGATGGTTCCCACATGTGTTAGGTGACTCACATGGGCTGCTAAGAGCTGATCATTGGAGTGTATATACCAATAGTACATACATCTAAAAGCTGTGTATTGTACGAGTACGAATACGGGTGCATACGAGTAGAATTGTTGATGAAACTGAACGAGGATCTAATTGTAAGCATTTTTGTTAAGTAGAAGTATTTTGATAAGTGTCTTGAAGTCTTTCAAAAGTGTATGAATACATATTAAAACACTACATGTATATACATTTTAACTGAGTCGTTAAGTCATCGTTAGTCGTTACATGTAAATGTTGTTTTGAAACCTTTAGGTTAACGATCTTGTTGAATGTTGTTAACCCATTGTTTATTATAACAAATGAGATGTTAAATTATTATATTATCATGATATTATGATATATAATATATCTTAGTATGATGTATATACAGTTAAATGTCGTTACAACGATAATCGTTACATATATGTCTCGTTTCGAAATCATTTTAGTTAGTAGTCTTATTTTTACATATGTATTTCATTGTTAATACACTTAATAATATATTTACTTATCATTTAACATAATTAACCAAGTGTATCAATATCTTAATATGATTCATATGTACCTAGTAAGACGTTGTTATAACGATAATCGTTATATATATCGTTTTCGAGTTTCTTAAATTAATAGTCTCATTTTTATGTATATAACTCATTGTTAAAATACCTAATGAGATACATACTTATAATAAAAACATGTTAACTATATATATAACCATATATATGTCATTGTATAGTTTTTTACAAGTTTTAACGTTCGTGAATCACCGGTCAACTTGGGTGGTCAATTGTCTATATGAAACATATTTCAATTAATCAAGTCTTAACAAGTTTGATTGCTTAACATGTTGGAAACATTTAATCATGTAAATATCAATCTCAATTAATATATATAAACATGGAAAAGTTCGGGTCACTACAGTACCTACCCGTTAAATAAATTTCGTCCCGAAATTTTAAGGTGTTGAAGGTGTTGACGAATCTTCTGGAAATAGATGCGGGTATTTCTTCTTCATCTGATCTTCACGCTCCCAGGTGAACTCGGGTCCTCTACGAGCATTCCATCGAACCTTAACAATTGGTATCTTGTTTTGCTTAAGTCTTTTAACCTCACGATCCATTATTTCGACGGGTTCTTCGATGAATTGAAGTTTTTCGTTGATTTGGATTTCATCTAACGGAATAGTGAGATCTTCTTTAGCAAAACATTTCTTTAAATTCGAGACGTGGAAAGTGTTATGTACAGCCGCGAGTTGTTGAGGTAACTCTAGTCGGTAAGCTACTGGTCTGACACGATCAATAATCTTGAATGGTCCAATATACCTTGGATTTAATTTCCCTCGTTTACCAAATCGAACAACGCCTTTCCAAGGTGCAACTTTAAGCATGACCATCTCTCCAATTTCAAATTCTATATCTTTTCTTTTAATGTCAGCGTAGCTCTTTTGTCGACTTTGGGCGGTTTTCAACCGTTGTTGAATTTGGATGATCTTCTCGGTAGTTTCTTGTATAATCTCCGGACCCGTAATCTGTCTATCCCCCACTTCACTCCAACAAATTGGAGACCTGCACTTTCTACCATAAAGTGCTTCAAACGGCGCCATCTCAATGCTTGAATGGTAGCTGTTGTTGTAGGAAAATTCTGCTAACGGTAGATGTCGATCCCAACTGTTTCCGAAATCAATAACACATGCTCGTAGCATGTCTTCAAGCGTTTGTATCGTCCTTTCGCTCTGCCCATCAGTTTGTGGATGATAGGCAGTACTCATGTCTAGACGAGTTCCTAATGCTTTCTGTAATGTCTGCCAGAATCTTGAAATAAATCTGCCATCCCTATCAGAGATAATAGAGATTGGTATTCCATGTCTGGAGATGACTTCCTTCAAATACAGTCGTGCTAACTTCTCCATCTTGTCATCTTCTCTTATTGGCAGGAAGTGTGCTGATTTGGTGAGACGATCAACTATTACCCAAATAGTATCAAAACCACTTGCAGTCCTTGGCAATTTAGTGATGAAATCCATGGTAATGTTTTCCCATTTCCATTCTGGGATTTCGGGTTGTTGAAGTAGACCTGATAGTTTCTGATGCTCAGCTTTGACTTTAGAACACGTCAAACATTCTCCTACGTATTTAGCAACATCGGCTTTCATACCCGGCCACCAAAAATGTTTCTTGAGATCCTTGTACATCTTTCCCGTTCCAGGATGTATTGAGTATCTGGTTTTATGAGCTTCTCTAAGTACCATTTCTCTCATATCTCCAAATTTTGGTACCCAAATCCTTTCAGCCCTATACCGGGTTCCGTCTTCCCGAATATTATGATGCTTCTCCGATCCTTTGGGTATTTCATCCTTTAAATTTCCCTTTTTTAAAACTCCTTGTTGCGCCTCCTTTATTTGAGTAGTAAGGTTATTATGAATCATTATATTCATAGATTTTACTCGAATGGGTTCTCTGTCCTTCCTGCTCAAGGCATCGGCTACCACATTTGCCTTCCCCGGGTGGTAACGAATCTCAAAGTCATAATCATTCAATAATTCAATCCACCTACGTTGCCTCATATTCAGTTGTTTCTGATTAAATATGTGTTGAAGACTTTTGTGGTCGGTATATATAATACTTTTGACCCCATATAAGTAGTGCCTCCAAGTCTTTAATGCAAAAACAACCGCGCCTAATTCCAAATCATGCGTCGTATAATTTTGTTCGTGAATCTTCAATTGTCTAGACGCATAAGCAATCACCTTCGTTCGTTGCATTAATACACAACCGAGACCTTGCTTTGATGCGTCACAATAAATCACAAAATCATCATTCCCTTCAGGCAATGACAATATAGGTGCCGTAGTTAGCTTTTTCTTCAATAACTGAAACGCTTTCTCTTGTTCATCATTCCATTCAAATTTCTTCCCTTTATGCGTTAATGCAGTCAAGGGTTTTGCTATTCTGGAAAAGTCTTGGATGAACCTTCTGTAGTAACCAGCTAGTCCTAAAAACTGGCGTATGTGTTTCGGAGTTTTCGGGGTTTCCCACTTTTCAACAGTTTCTATCTTTGCCGGATCCACCTTAATACCTTCTTTGTTCACTATGTGACCGAGGAATTGAACTTCTTCCAACCAAAATGCACACTTTGAAAACTTAGCGTACAATTTTTCCTTCCTCAATACTTCTAACACCTTTCTCAAATGTTCACCGTGTTCTTGGTCATTCTTTGAGTAAATAAGTATGTCATCAATGAAAACAATGACAAACTTGTCAAGGTATGGTCCACACACTCGGTTCATAAGGTCCATGAACACAGCTGGTGCATTAGTTAAACCAAACGGCATGACCATAAACTCGTAATGACCGTAACGTGTTCTGAAAGCAGTCTTTGGAATATCATCTTCTTTCACTCGCATTTGATGATACCCGGAACGTAAGTCAATCTTTGAATAAACAGACGAGCCTTGTAGTTGATCAAATAAGTCGTCGATTCTCGGTAGTGGGTAGCGGTTCTTGATGGTAAGTTTGTTCAACTCTCGGTAGTCGATACACAACCTGAATGTACCATCTTTCTTCTTGACAAACAAAACAGGAGCTCCCCACGGTGATGTGCTTGGTCGAATGAAACCACGCTCTAAAAGTTCTTGTAATTGGCTTTGTAGTTCTTTCATCTCGCTGGGTGCGAGTCTGTAAGGAGCACGAGCTATTGGTGCAGCTCCTGGTACAAGATCTATTCGAAATTCAACGGATCGATGTGGGGGTAATCCCGGTAATTCTTTCGGAAATACATCGGGAAATTCTTTTGCAATGGGAACATCATTGATGCTCTTTTCTTCAGTTTGTACTTTCTCGACGTGTGCTAGAACAGCATAGCAACCTTTTCTTATTAGTTTTTGTACCTTCAAATTACTAATAAGATGTAGCTTCATGTTGCCCTTTTCTCCGTACACCATTAAGGGTTTTCCTTTTTCTCGTATAATGCGAATTGCATTTTTGTAACAAACGATCTCTGCTTTCACTTCTTTCAACCAGTCCATACCGATTATCACATCAAAACTCCCTAACTCTACTGGTATCAAATCAATCTTAAATGTTTCGCTAACCAGTTTAATTTCTCGATTCCGACATATATTATCTGCTGAAATTAATTTACCATTTGCTAATTCGAGTAAAAATTTACTATCCAAAGGCGTCAATGGACAACTTAATTTAGCACAAAAATCTCTACTCATATAGCTTCTATCCGCACCCGAATCAAATAAAACGTAAGCAGGTTTATTGTCAATAAGAAACGTACCCGTAACAAGCTCCGGGTCTTCCTGTGCCTCTGCCGCATTAATATTGAAAACTCTTCCACGGCCTTGTCCATTCATGTTCTCCTGGTTCGGGCAATTTCTAATAATGTGGCCCGGTTTTCCACATTTATAACAAACTACATTGGCATAACTTGCTCCGACACTACTTGCTCCGCCATTACTCGTTCCGACACCATTTGTTCCTTTCGTTCTATTAACCCCTGGTCCGTAGACCTCACACTTCGCCGCGCTATGACCATTTCTTTTACACTTGTTGCAAAATTTGGTGCAGAACCCCGAGTGATTCTTTTCACACCTTTGGCATAGCTGCTTCTGATTGTTGTTGTTGTTGCGATTATTATTGTTGTTGGGATGATTGTTGTAGTTGCTGTTGTTGTTGTTGTTGTTGTTGTTGTTGGGCCGTTTGTTGTAGTTGCGATTGATGTTGCGATTGTTGGGATAATTGTTGCGATTATTGTTGTAATTGCTGTTGTTGTTGTATTGGTGATTCTTATCACCGTTTTCCTCCCACTTTCTTTTGACTTGCTTCACATTGGCCTCTTCAGCAGTCTGTTCTTTAATTCTTTCTTCAATCTGGTTCACTAGTTTGTGAGCCATTCTACATGCCTGTTGTATGGAGGCGGGCTCGTGTGAACTTATATCTTCTTGGATTCTTTCCGGTAATCCTTTCACAAACGCGTCGATCTTCTCTTCCTCATCTTCGAATGCTCTCGGACACAATAGGCACAATTCTGTGAATCGTCTTTCATACGTGGTAATATCAAATCCTTGGGTTCGTAACCCTCTAAGTTCTGTCTTGAGCTTATTGACCTCGGTTCTGGGACGGTACTTCTCGTTCATCAAGTGCTTGAATGCTGACCACGGTAGTGCGTACGCATCGTCTTGTCCCACTTGCTCTAGATAGGTATTCCACCATGTTAACGCAGAACCTGTGAAGGTATGCGTAGCGTACTTTACTTTGTCCTATTCAGTACACTTACTTATGGCAAACACCGATTCGACCTTCTCGGTCCACCGTTTCAATCCGATCGGTCCTTCGGTTCCATCAAATTCCAAAGGTTTGCAGGCAGTGAATTCTTTGTAGGTGCATCCTACACGATTTCCTGTACTGCTAGATCCAAGGTTATTGTTGGTATGTAGCGCAGCCTGTACTGCGGCTATGTTTGAAGCTAGAAAAGTACGGAATTCCTCTTCATTCATATTCACGGTGTGTCGAGTAGTCGGTGCCATTTCCTTCAAAATAGTTAAATGGAACAAGTTAATCATACAGAATATTAAGAGTAGTTAATAGTATTTCGTAGCATAATATGAACTCATTTATAAAAGCTTTTTCTTCATATTAGCGTTTTATAAGTTTAAATTCGGGTGGTACCTACCCGTTAAGTTCATACTTAGTAGCTAATATACAATTCAACTACTACAATTCTATATGAAAAACTGATTATAATAATATTTCGCGTTCAAACTTTTATACAATATTTTACAAACTTACAATACCTCTTATTTTACATAAAGCATGAAATATAGCACACAATAACTTTGATACAAGATAGTTGTGAAGACAATTCTAGCTAGTACACAAGTCGTTCAGCAAAGGCAATAAAGACACGTAATTCATACGTCCAGAAACAAGTCATGCATTCTAGTTTTACTAGGACTACTTCCCATCCTTGGTCTTGTGCAACATAACCGTTATGGCCGTTGATAAGACAGCGTGTTGTAACGTCATCAAAGGGACGAGGGTTACGTAATGTCCAACAGTCCCGTAATAATCTAAAAACCTCATTTCTTACCCCAATTACCGACTCCGTCACTTGTGGAAATGTTTTGTTTAATAGTTGTAGCCCGATGTTCTTGTTCTCACTTTGGTGAGAAGCGAACATTACTAATCCGTAAGCATAACATGCTTCTTTATGTTGCATGTTAGCCGCTTTTTCTAAATCACGAAGTCCAATATTCGGATATATTGAGTCAAAATAATTTCTTAACCCGTTGCGTAAAATAGCATTTGGGTTCCCCGCAATATATGCGTCAAAGTAAACACATCGTAACTTATGGGTTTCCCAATGTGATATCCCCCATCTTTCAAACGAAAGTCTCTTATAAACCAAGACATTCTTGGAACGTTCTTCGAATGTCTTACAAACTGATCTCGCCTTAAATAGTTGTGCCGAAGAATTCTGGCCGACTCTAGACAAGATTTCATCAATCATGTCTCCGGGTAGGTCTCTTAAAATATTGGGTTGTCTATCCATTTTGTGTTTTTAAACTGTAAAATAGACAAGAGTTAGATTCATAAAAAAAATACTTATTAATACAAGCAATTTTTACATATATCATAAAGCATAAGAACACTATATTACATATATTACACCACACGAATACAACTATCTTATTCCGACTCGCTCGTTTCTTCTTCTTCGGTTTTGGTTCGTTTTGCCAAGTTTTTAGGGATATATGATGTTCCCCTAATACGAGCCGTCGTTATCCACATTGGTTTAGAAAAACCTGGTGGTTTAGAGGTTCCCGGGTCATTGTTACAACTTAAGGACTTCGGGGGTTGACGATACATATACAGTTCATCGGGGTTGGAATTAGATTTCTCTATTTTTATGCCCTTTCCCTTATTATTTTCTTTTGCCTTTTTAAATTCAGTTGGGGTAATTTCTATAACATCATTGGAATTCTCGTCGGAATCCGATTCATCGGAGAATTGGTAATCCTCCCAATATTTTGCTTCCTTGGCGGAAACACCATTGACCATAATTAACCTTGGTCGGTTGGTTGAGGATTTTCTTTTACTTAACCGTTTTATTATTTCCCCCACCGGATCTATTTCTTCATCCGGTTCCGATTCTTCTTCCGGTTCCGATTCTTCTTCCGGTTCCGACTCTTCTTCCGGTTCCTCTTCGAGAACTTGTGAATCAGTCCACGAATCATTCCAATTTACATTTGACTCTTCATTATTATTAGGTGAGTCAATGGGACTTGTTCTAGAGGTAGACATCTATCACATAATATCAAACGCGTTAAGAGATTAATATATCACATAATATTCACATGTTAAAAATATATAGTTTCCAACAAAATTTGTTAAGCAATCATTTTTCAAGTAAACACGGTCGAAGTCCAGACTCACTAATGCATCCTAACAAACTAGATAAGACACACTAATGCAAAATTCTGGTTCTCTAAGACCAACGCTCGGATACCAACTGAAATGTCCCGTTCTTATTGATTAAAAACGTTCCATATTAATTGATTTCGTTGCGAGGTTTTGACCTCTATATGAGACGTTTTTCAAAGACTGCATTCCTTTTTAAAACAAACCATAACCTTTATTTCATAAATAAAGGTTTAAAAAGCTTTACGTAGATTATCAAATAATGATAATCTAAAATATCCTGTTTACACACGACCATTACATAATGGTTTACAATACAAATATGTTACATCGAAATCAGTTTCTTGAATGCAGTTTTTACACAATATCATACAAACATGGACTCCAAATCTTGTCCTTATTTTAGTATGCAACAGCGGAAGCTCTTAATATTCACCTGAGAATAAACATGCTTTAAACGTCAACAAAAATGTTGGTGAGTTATAGGTTTAACCTATATATATCAAATCGTAACAATAGACCACAAGATTTCATATTTCAATACACATCCCATACATAGAGATAAAAATCATTCATATGGTGAACACCTGGTAACCGACAATAACAAGATGCATATATAAGAATATCCCCATCATTCCGGGACACCCTTCGGATATGATATAAATTTCGAAGTACTAAAGCATCCGGTACTTTGGATGGGGTTTGTTAGGCCCAATAGATCTATCTTTAGGATTCGCGTCAATTAGGGTGTCTGTTCCCTAATTCTTAGATTACCAGACTTAATAAAAAGGGGCATATTCGATTTCGATAATTCAACCATAGAATGTAGTTTCATGTACTTGTGTCTATTTTGTAAATCATTTATAAAACCTGCATGTATTCTCATCCCAAAAATATTAGATTTTAAAAGTGGGACTATAACTCACTTTCACAGATTTTTACTTCGTCGGGAAGTAAGACTTGGCCACTGGTTGATTCACGAACCTATAACAATATATACATATATATCAAAGTATGTTCAAAATATATTTACAACACTTTTAATATATTTTGATGTTTTAAGTTTATTAAGTCAGCTGTCCTCGTTAGTAACCTACAACTAGTTGTCCACAGTTAGATGTACAGAAATAAATCGATAAATATTATCTTGAATCAATCCACGACCCAGTGTATACGTATCTCAGTATTGATCACAACTCAAACTATATATATTTTGGAATCAACCTCAACCCTGTATAGCTAACTCCAACATTCCCATATAGAGTGTCTATGGTTGTTCCGAAATATATATAGATGTGTCGACATGATAGGTCGAAACATTGTATACGTGTCTATGGTATCTCAAGATTACATAATATATAATACAAGTTGATTAAGTTATGGTTGGAATAGATTTGTTACCAATTTTCACGTAGCTAAAATGAGAAAAATTATCCAATCTTGTTTTACCCATAACTTCTTCATTTTAAATCCGTTTTGAGTGAATCAAATTGCTATGGTTTCATATTGAACTCTATTTTATGAATCTAAACAAAAAAGTATAGGTTTCTAGTCGGAAAAATAAGTTACAAGTCGTTTTTGTAAAGGTAGTCATTTCAGTCGAAAGAACGACGTCTAGATGACCATTTTAGAAAACATACTTCCACTTTGAGTTTAACCTTAATTTTTGGATATAGTTTCATGTTCATAATAAAAATCATTTTCTCAGAATAACAACTTTTAAATCAAAGTTTATCATAGTTTTTAATTAACTAACCCAAAACAGCCCGCGGTGTTACTACGACGGCGTAAATCCGGTTTTACGGTGTTTTTCGTGTTTCCAGGTTTTAAATCATTAAGTTAGCATATCATATAGATATAGAACATGTGTTTAGTTGATTTTAAAAGTCAAGTTAGAAGGATTAACTTTTGTTTGCGAACAAGTTTAGAATTAACTAAACTATGTTCTAGTGATTACAAGTTTAAACCTTCGAATAAGATAGCTTTATATGTATGAATTGAATGATGTTATGAACATCATTACTACCTTAAGTTCCTTGGATAAACCTACTGGAAAAGAGAAAAATGGATCTAGCTTCAACGGATCCTTGGATGGCTCGAAGTTCTTGAAGCAGAATCATGACACGAAAACAAGTTCAAGTAAGATCATCACTTGAAATAAGATTGTTATAGTTATAGAAATTGAACCAAAGTTTGAATATGATTATTACCTTGTATTAGAATGATAACCTACTGTAAGAAAAAAAGATTTCTTGAGGTTGGATGATCACCTTACAAGATTGGAAGTGAGCTAGCAAACTTGAAAGTATTCTTGATTTTATGAAACTAGAACTTTTGGAATTTATGAAGAACACTTAGAACTTGAAGATAGAACTTGAGAGAGATCAATTAGATGAAGAAAATTGAAGAAGGAAAGTGTTTGTAGGTGTTTTTGGTCGTTGGTGTATGGATTAGATATAAAGGATATGTAATTTTGTTTTCATGTAAATAAGTCATGAATGATTACTCATATTTTTTTAATTTTATGAGATATTTCATGCTAGTTGCCAAATGATGGTTCCCACATGTGTTAGGTGACTCACATGGGCTGCTAAGAGCTGATCATTGGAGTGTATATACCAATAGTACATACATCTAAAAGCTGTGTATTGTACGAGTACGAATACGGGTGCATACGAGTAGAATTGTTGATGAAACTGAACGAGGATCTAATTGTAAGCATTTTTGTTAAGTAGAAGTATTTTGATAAGTGTCTTGAAGTCTTTCAAAAGTGTATGAATACATATTAAAACACTACATGTATATACATTTTAACTGAGTCGTTAAGTCATCGTTAGTCGTTACATGTAAATGTTGTTTTGAAACCTTTAGGTTAACGATCTTGTTGAATGTTGTTAACCCATTGTTTATTATAACAAATGAGATGTTTAATTATTATATTATCATGATATTATGATATATAATATATCTTAGTATGATGTATATACAGTTAAATGTCGTTACAACGATAATCGTTACATATATGTCTCGTTTCGAAATCATTAAGTTAGTAGTCTTATTTTTACATATGTATTTCATTGTTAATATACTTAATAATATATTTACTTATAATTTAACATAATTAACCAAGTGTATCAATATCTTAATATGATTCATATGTACCTAGTAAGACGTTGTTATAACGATAATCGTTATATATATCGTTTTCGAGTTTCTTAAATTAATAGTCTCATTTTTATGTATATAACTCATTGTTAAAATACCTAATGAGATACATACTTATAATAAAAACATGTTAACTATATATATAACCATATATATGTCATTGTATAGTTTTTTACAAGTTTTAACGTTCGTGAATCACCGGTCAACTTGGGTGGTCAATTGTCTATATGAAACATATTTCAATTAATCAAGTCTTAACAAGTTTGATTGCTTAACATGTTGGAAACATTTAATCATGTAAATATCAATCTCAATTAATATATATAAACATGGAAAAGTTCGGGTCACTACAATAGCGCGGCGAAGTGTGAGGTCTACGGACCAGGGGTTAATAGAACGAAAGGAACAAATGGTGTCGGAACGAGTAATGGTGGAGCAAGTAGTGTCGGAGCAAGTTATGCCAATGTAGTTTGTTATAAATGTGGAAAACCGGGCCACATTATTAGAAATTTCCCGAACCAGGAGAACACGAATGGACAAGGCCGTGGAAGAGTTTTCAATATTAATGCGGCAGAGGCACAGGAAGACCCGGAGCTTGTTACGGGTACGTTTCTTATTGACAATAAATCTGCTTACGTTTTATTTGATTCGGGTGCGGATAGAAGCTATATGAGTAGAGATTTTTGTGCTAAATTAAGTTGTCCATTGACGCCTTTGGATAGTAAATTTTTACTCGAATTAGCAAATGGTAAATTAATTTCAACAGATAATATATGTCAGAATCGAGAAATTAAACTGGTTAGCGAAACATTTAAGATTGACTTGATACCAGTAGAGTTAGGGAGTTTTGATGTGATAATCGGTATGGACTGGTTGAAAGAAGTGAAAGCAGAGATCGTTTGTTACAAAAATGCAATTCGCATTATACGAGAAAAAGGAAAACCCTTAATGGTGTACGGAGAAAAGGGCAACACGAAGCTACATCTTATTAGTAATTTGAACGCACAAAAACTAATAAGAAAAGGTTGCTATGCTGTTCTAGCACACGTCGAGAAAGTACAAACTGAAGAAAAGAGCATCAATGATGTTCCCGTCGCAAAAGAATTTCCCGATGTATTTTCGAAAGAATTACCGGGATTACCCCCACATCGATCCGTTGAATTTCAAATAGATCTTGTACCAGGAGCTGCACCAATAGCTCGTGCTCCTTACAGACTCGCACCCAGCGAGATGAAAGAACTGCAAAGCCAATTACAAGAACTTTTAGAGCGTGGTTTCATTCGACCAAGCACATCACCGTGGGGAGCTCCTGTTTTGTTTGTCAAGAAGAAAGATGGTACATTCAGGTTGTGTATCGACTACCGAGAGTTGAACAAACTTACCATCAAGAACCGCTACCCACTACCGAGAATCGACGACTTATTTGATCAACTACAAGGCTCGTCTGTTTATTCAAAGATTCACTTGCGTTCCGGGTGTAGTGACCCGAACTTTTCCATGTTTATATATATTAATTGAGATTGATATTTACATGATTAAATGTTTCCAACATGTTAAGCAATCAAACTTGTTAAGACTTGATTAATTGAAATAGGTTTCATATAGACAATTGACCACCCAAGTTGACCGGTGATTCACGAACGTTAAAACTTGTAAAAAACTATATGATGACATATATATGGTTATATATATAGTTAACATGATATTATGATAAGTAAACATATCATTTATTATATTAACAATGAACTACATATGTAAAAACAAGACTACTAACTTAATGATTTTTAAACGAGACATATATGTAACGATTATCGTTGTAAAGACATTTAATGTATATATATCATATTAAGAGATATTCATACATGATAATATCATGATAATATAATAATTTAAAATCTCTTTTGATATCATAAACATTGGGTTAACAACATTTAACAAGATCGTTAACCTAAAGGTTTCAAAACAACATTTACATGTAACGACTAACGATGACTTAACGACTCAATTAAAATGTATATACGTGTAGTGTTTTAATATGTATTCATACACTTTTGAAAGACTTCAAGACACTTATCAAAATACTTCTACTTAACAAAAATGCTTACAATTACATCCTCGTTCAGTTTCATCAACAATTCTACTCGTATGCACCCGTATTCGTACTCGTACAATACACAGCTTTTAGATGTATGTACTATTGGTATATACACTCCAATGATCAGCTCTTAGCAGCCCATGTGAGTCACCTAACACATGTGGGAATCATCATTTGGCAACTAGCATGAAATATCTCATAAAATTACAAAAATATGAGTAATCATTCATGACTTATTTACATGAAAACAAAATAACATATCCTTTATATCTAATCCATACACCAACGACCAAAAACACCTACAAACACTTTCATTCTTCAATTTTCTTCATCTAATTGATCTCTCTCAAGTTCTATCTTCAAGTTCTAAGTGTTCTTCATAAATTCCAAAAGTTCTAGTTTCATAAAATCAAGAATACTTTCAAGTTTGCTAGCTCACTTCCAATCTTGTAAGGTGATCATCCAACCTCAAGAAATCTTTGTTTCTTACACTAGGTTATCATTCTAATACAAGGTAATAATCATATTCAAACTTTGGTTCAATTTCTATAACTATAACAATCTTATTTCAAGTGATGATCTTACTTGAACTTGTTTTCGTGTCATGATTCTGCTTCAAGAACT
This sequence comes from Rutidosis leptorrhynchoides, assembly GCF_046630445.1. Classification (NCBI taxonomy): domain Eukaryota; kingdom Viridiplantae; phylum Streptophyta; class Magnoliopsida; order Asterales; family Asteraceae; genus Rutidosis; species Rutidosis leptorrhynchoides. Next base: position 381,320,611 of record NC_092343.1, on the reverse strand, counting down.
TCGAGCCATTCAAGGATCCATTGAAGCTAGATCCATTTTTATCTTTTCCAGTAGGTTTATCCAAGGAACTTAAGGTAGTAATGATGTTCATAACATCATTCGATTCATACATATAAAGCTATCTTATTCGAAGGTTTAAACTTGTAATCACTAGAACATAGTTTAGTTAATTCTAAACTTGTTCGCAAACAAAAGTTAATCCTTCTAACTTGACTTTTAAAATCAACTAAACACATGTTCTATATCTATATGATATGCTAACTTAATGATTTAAAACCTGGAAACACGAAAAACACCGTAAAACCGGATTTACGCCGTCGTAGTAACACCGCGGGCTGTTTTGGGTTAGTTAATTAAAAACTATGATAAACTTTGATTTAAAAGTTGTTATTCTGAGAAAATGATTTTTATTATGAACATGAAACTATATCCAAAAATTATGGTTAAACTCAAAGTGGAAGTATGTTTTCTAAAATGGTCATCTAGACGTCGTTCTTTCGACTGAAATGACTACCTTTACAAAAACGACTTGTAACTTATTTTTTCCGACTAGAAACCTATACTTTTTTGTTTAGATTCATAAAATAGAGTTCAATATGAAACCATAGCAATTTGATTCACTCAAAACGGATTTAAAATGAAGAAGTTATGGGTAAAACAAGATTGGATAATTTTTCTCATTTTAGCTACGTGAAAATTGGTAACAAATCTATTCCAACCATAACTTAATAAACTTGTATTATATATTATGTAATCTTGAGATACCATAGACACGTATACAATGTTTCGACCTATCATGTCGACATATCTATATATATTTCGGAACAACCATAGACACTCTATATGTGAATGTTGGAGTTAGCTATACAGGGTTGAGGTTGATTCCAAAATATATATAGTTTGAGTTGTGATCAATACTGAGATACGTATACACTAGGTCGTGGATTGATTCAAGATAATATTTATCGATTTATTTCTGTACATCTAACTGTGGACAACTAGTTGTAGGTTACTAACGAGGACAGCTGACTTAATAAACTTAAAACATCAAAATATATTAAAAGTGTTGTAAATATATTTTGAACATACTTTGATATATATGTATATATTGTTATAGGTTCGTGAATCAACCAGTGGCCAAGTCTTACTTCCCGACGAAGTAAAAATCTGTGAAAGTGAGTTATAGTCCCACTTTTAAAATCTAATATTTTTGGGATGAGAATACATGCAGGTTTTATAAATGATTTACAAAATAGACACAAGTACGTGAAACTACATTCTATGGTTGAATTATCGAAATCGAATATGCCCCTTGTTATTAAGTCTGGTAATCTAAGAATTAGGGAACAGACACCCTAATTGACGCGAATCCTAAAGATAGATCTATTGGGCTTAACAAGCCCCATCCAAAGTACCGGATGCTTTAGTACTTCGAAATTTATATCATATCCGAAGGGTGTCCCGGAATGATGGGGATATTCTTATATATGCATCTTGTTAATGTCGGTTACCAGGTGTTCACCATATGAATGATTTTTATCTCTATGTATGGGATGTGTATTGAAATATGAAATCTTGTGGTCTATTATTATGATTTGATATATATAGGTTAAACCTATAACTCACCAACATTTTTGTTGACGTTTTAAGCATGTTTATTCTCAGGTGATTATTAAGAGCTTCCGCGGTCGCATACTTAAATAAGGACGAGATTTGGAGTCCATGCTTGTATGATATTGTGTAAAAACTGCATTCAAGAAACTTATTTTGTTGTAACATATTTGTATTGTAAACCATTATGTAATGGTCGTGTGTAAACAGGATATTTTAGATTATCATTATTTGATAATCTACATAAAGCTTTTTAAACCTTTATTGATGAAATAAAGGTTATGGTTTGTTTTAAAATGAATGCAGTCTTTGAAAAACGTCTCATATAGAGGTCAAAACCTCGCAACGAAATCAATTAATATGGAACGTTTTTAATCAATAAGAACGGGACATTTCAGTTGGTATCCGAGCGTTGGTCTTAGAGAACCAGAATTTTGCATTAGTGTGTCTTATTGAGTTTGTTAGGATGCATTAGTGAGTCTGGACTTCGACCGTATTTACTTGAAAAATGGTTGCTTAACAAATTTTGTTGGAAACTATATATTTTTAACATGTGAATATTATGTGATATATTAATCTCTTAACGCGTTTGATATTATGTGATAGATGTCTACCTCTAGAACAAGTCCCATTGACTCACCTAATAATAATGAAGAGTCAAATGTAAATTGGAATGATTCGTGGACTGATTCACAAGTTCCCGAAGAGTAACCGGAAGAAGAGTCGGAACCGGAAGAAGAATCGGAACCGGAAGAAGAATCGGAACCGGATAAAGAAATAGAACCGGTGGGGGAAATAATAAAATGGTTAAGTAAAAGAAAATCCTCAACCAACCGACCAAGGTTAGTTATGGTCAATGGTGTTTCCGCCAAGGAAGCAAAATATTGGGAGGATTACCAATTCTCCGATGAATCGGATTCCGACGAGAATTCCGATGATGTTATAGAAATTACCCCAACTGAATTTAAAAAGGCAAAAGAAAATCATAAGGGAAAGGGCATAAAAATAGAGAAATCTAATTCCAACCCCGATGAACTTTATATGTATCGTCAACCCCCGAAGTCCTTAAGTTGTAACAATGACCCGGGAACCTCTAAACCACCAGGTTTTTCTAAACCAATGTGGAAAATGACGGTTCGTATTAGGGGAACATCATATATCCCTAGAAACTTGGCAAAACGAACCAAAATCGAAGAAGAAGAAACAAGCGAGTCGGAATAAGATAGTTGTATTCGTGTGGTGTAATATATGTAATATAGTGTGCTTATGCTTTATGATATATGTAAAAATTGCTTGTATTAATAAGTATTTTTTTTATGAATCTAACTCTTGTCTATTTTACAGTATAAAAACACAAAATGGATAGACAACCCAATATTTTAAGAGACCTACCCGGAGACATGATTGATGAAATCTTGTCTAGAGTCGGCCAGAATTCCTCGGCACAACTATTTAAGGCGAGATCAGTTTGTAAGACATTCGAAGAACGTTCCAAGAATGTGTTGGTTTATAAGAGACTTTCGTTTGAAAGATGGGGGATATTACATTGGGAAACCCATAAGTTACGATGTGTTTACTTTGACGCATATATTGCGGGGAACCCAAATGCTATTTTACGCAACGGGTTAAGAAATTATTTTGACTCAATATATCCGAATATTGGACTTCGTGATTTAGAAAAAGCGGCTAACATGCAACATAAAGAAGCATGTTATGCTTACGGATTAGTAATGTTCGCTTCTCACCAAAGTGAGAACAAGAACATCGGGCTACAACTATTAAACAAAACATTTCCACAAGTGACGGAGTCGGTAATTGGGGTAAGAAATGAGGTTTTTAGATTATTACGGGACTGTTGGACATTACGTAACCCTCGTCCCTTTGATGACGTTACAACACGCTGTCTTATCAACAGCCATAACGGTTATGTTCCACAAGACCAAGGATGGGAAGTAATCCTAGTAAAACCAGAATGCATGACTTGTTTCTGGACGTATGAATTACGTGTCTTTATTGCCTTTGCTGAACGACTTGTGTACTAGCTAGAATTATCTTCACAACCATCGTGTATCAAATTTATTTTGTGCTATATTTCATGCTATATGTAAAATAAGTGGTATTGTAAGTTTGTAAAATATTGTGTAAAAGTTTGAACACGAAATATTATTATAATCAGTTTTTCATATAGAATTGTAGTGGTTGAATTGTATATTAGCTACTAAGTATGAACTTAACGGGTAGGTACTACCCAAATTTAAACTTATAAAACGCTAATATGAAGAAAAAGCTTTTATAAATGAGTTCATATTATGCTACAAAATACTATTACCTACTCTTAATATTCTGTATGATTAACTTGTTCCATTTGACTATTATGAAGGAAATGGCACCGACTACTCGACACACTGTGAATATGAATGAAGAGGAATTCCGTACTTTTCTAGCTTCAAACATAGCCGCAGTACAGGCTGCGCTACATACCAACAATAACCTTAGATCTAGCAGTACAGGAAATCGTGTAGGATGCACCTACAAAGAATTCACTGCCTGCAAACCTTTGGAATTTGATGGAACCGAAGGACCAATCAGATTGAAACGGTGGACCGAGAAGGTCGAATCGGTGTTTGCCATAAGTAAGTGTACTGAAGAGGACAAAGTGAAGTACGCTACGCATACCTTCACAGGTTCTGCGTTAACATGGTGGAATACCTATCTAGAGCAAGTGGGACAAGACGATGCGTACGCACTACCGTGGTCAGCATTCAAGCACTTGATGAACGAGAAGTACCGTCCCAGAACCGAGGTCAATAAGCTCAAGACAGAACTTAGAGGGTTACGAACCCAAGGATTTGATATTACCACGTACGAAAGACGATTCACAGAATTGTGCCTATTGTGTCCGGGAGCATTCGAAGATGAGGAAGAGAAGATCGACGCGTTTGTGAAAGGATTACCGGAAAGAATTCAAGAAGATATAAGTTCACACGAGCCCGCCTCCATACAACAGGCATGTAGAATGGCTCACAAACTAGTGAACCAGATTGAAGAAAGAATTAAAGAACAGACTGCTGAAGAGACCAATGTGAAGCAAGTCAAAAGAAAGTGGGAGGAAAACGGTGATAAGAATCACCAATACAACAACAACAGCAATTACAACAATAATCGCAACAATTATCCCAACAATCGCAACATCAATCGCAACTACAACAAACGGCTCAACAACAACAACAACAACAACAGCAACAGCAACTACAACAATCATCCCAACAACAATAATAACCGCAACAACAACAACAATCAGAAACAGCTATGCCAAAGGTGTGAAAAGTATCACTCGGGGTTCTGCACCAAATTTTGCAACAAGTGTAAAAGAAATGGTCATAGCGCGGCGAAGTGTGAGGTCTACGGACCAGGGGTTAATAGAATGAAAGGAACAAATGGTGTCGGAACGAGTAATGGCGGAGCAAGTAGTGTCGGAGCAAGCTATGCCAATGTAGTTTGTTATAAATGTGGAAAACCGGGCCACATTATTAGAAATTGCCTGAACCAGGAGAACACGAATGGACAAGGCCGCGGAAGAGTTTTCAATATTAATGCGGCAGAGGCACAGGAAGACCCGGAGCTTGTTACGGGTACGTTTCTTATTGACAATAAATCTGCTTACGTTTTATTTGATTCGGGTGCGGAAAGAAGCTATATGAGTAGAGATTTTTGTGCTAAATTAAGTTGTCCATTGACGCCTTTGGATAGTAAATTTTTACTCGAATTAGCAAATGGTAAATTAATTTCAGCAGATAATATATGTCGGAATCGAGAAATTAAACTGGTTAGCGAAACATTTAAGATTGATTTGATACCAGTAGAGTTAGGGAGTTTTGATGTGATAATCGGTATGGACTGGTTGAAAGAAGTGAAAGCAGAGATCGTTTGTTACAAAAATGCAATTCGCATTATACGAGAAAAAGGAAAACCCTTAATGGTGTACGGAGAAAAGGGCAACACGAAGCTACATCTTATTAGTAATTTGAAGGCACAAAAACTAATAAGAAAAGGTTGCTATGCTGTTCTAGCACACGTCGAGAAAGTACAAACTGAAGAAAAGAGCATCAATGATGTTCCCGTCGCAAAAGAATTTCCCGATGTATTTCCGAAAGAATTACCGGGATTACCCCCACATCGATCCGTTGAATTTCAAATAGATCTTGTACCAGGAGCTGCACCAATAGCTCGTGCTCCTTACAGACTCGCACCCAGCGAGATGAAAGAACTGCAAAGCCAATTACAAGAACTTTTAGAGCGTGGTTTCATTCGACCAAGCACATCACCGTGGGGAGCTCCTGTTTTGTTTGTCAAGAAGAAAGATGGTACATTCAGGTTGTGTATCGACTACCGAGAGTTGAACAAACTTACCATCAAGAACCGCTACCCACTACCGAGAATCGACGACTTATTTGATCAACTACAAGGCTCGTCTGTTTATTCAAAGATTGACTTACGTTCCGGGTATCATCAAATGCGGGTGAAAGAAGATGATATTCCAAAGACTGCTTTCAGAACACGTTACGGTCATTACGAGTTTATGGTCATGCCGTTTGGTTTAACTAATGCACCAGCTGTGTTCATGGACCTTATGAACCGAGTGTGTGGACCATACCTTGACAAGTTTGTCATTGTTTTCATTGATGACATACTTATTTACTCAAAGAATGACCAAGAACACGGTGAACATTTGAGAAAGGTGTTAGAAGTATTGAGGAAGGAAGAATTGTACGCTAAGTTTTCAAAGTGTGCATTTTGGTTGGAAGAAGTTCAATTCCTCGGTCACATAGTGAACAAAGAAGGTATTAAGGTGGATCCGGCAAAGATAGAAACTGTTGAAAAGTGGGAAACCCCGAAAACTCCGAAACACATACGCCAGTTTTTAGGACTAGCTGGTTACTACAGAAGGTTCATCCAAGACTTTTCCAGAATAGCAAAACCCTTGACTGCATTAACGCATAAAGGGAAGAAATTTGAATGGAATGATGAACAAGAGAAAGCGTTTCAGTTATTGAAGAAAAAGCTAACTACGGCACCTATATTGTCATTGCCTGAAGGGAATGATGATTTTGTGATTTATTGTGACGCATCAAAGCAAGGTCTCGGTTGTGTATTAATGCAACGAACGAAGGTGATTGCTTATGCGTCTAGACAATTGAAGATTCACGAACAAAATTATACGACGCATGATTTGGAATTAGGCGCGGTTATTTTTGCATTAAAGACTTGGAGACACTACTTATATGGGGTCAAAAGTATTATATATACCGACCACAAAAGTCTTCAACACATATTTAATCAGAAACAACTGAATATGAGGCAGCGTAGGTGGATTGAATTATTGAATGATTATGACTTTGAGATTCGTTACCACCCGGGGAAGGCAAATGTGGTAGCCGATGCCTTGAGCAGGAAGGACAGAGAACCCATTCGAGTAAAATCTATGAATATAATGATTCATAATAACCTTACTACTCAAATAAAGGAGGCGCAACAAGGAGTTTTAAAAGAGGGAAATTTAAAGGATGAAATACCCAAAGGATCGGAGAAGCATCTTAATATTCGGGAAGACGGAACCCGGTATAGGGCTGAAAGGATTTGGGTACCAAAATTTGGAGATATGAGAGAAATGGTACTTAGAGAAGCTCATAAAACCAGATACTCAATACATCCTGGAACGGGAAAGATGTACAAGGATCTCAAGAAACATTTTTGGTGGCCGGGTATGAAAGCCGATGTTGCTAAATACGTAGGAGAATGTTTGACGTGTTCTAAAGTCAAAGCTGAGCATCAGAAACCATCAGGTCTACTTCAACAACCCGAAATGCCGGAATGGAAATGGGAAAACATTACCATGGATTTCATCCCTAAATTGCCAAGAACTGCAAGTGGTTTTGATACTATTTGGGTAATAGTTGATCGTCTCACCAAATCAGCACACTTCCTGCCAATAAGAGAAGATGACAAGATGGAGAAGTTAGCACGACTGTATTTGAAGGAAGTCGTCTCCAGACATGGAATACCAATCTCTATTATCTCTGATAGGGATGGCAGATTTATTTCAAGATTCTGGCAGACATTACAGCAAGCATTAGGAACTCGTCTTGACATGACTACTGCCTATCATCCACAAACTGATGGGCAGAGCGAAAGGACGATACAAACGCTTGAAGACATGCTACGAGCATGTGTTATTGATTTTGGAAACAGTTGGGATCGACATCTACCGTTAGCAGAATTTTCCTACAACAACAGCTACCATTCAAGCATTGAGATGGCGCCGTTTGAAGCACTTTATGGTAGAAAGTGCAGGTCTCCGATTTGTTGGAGTGAAGTGGGGGATAGACAGATTACGGGTCCGGAGATTATACAAGAAACTACCGAGAATATCATCCAAATTCAACAACGGTTGAAAACCGCCCAAAGTCGACAAAAGAGCTACGCTGACATTAAAAGAAAAGATATAGAATTTGAAATTGGAGAGATGGTCATGCTTAAAGTTGCACCTTGGAAAGGCGTTGTTCGATTTGGTAAACGAGGGAAATTAAATCCAAGGTATATTGGACCATTCAAGATTATTGATCGTGTCGGACCAGTAGCTTACCGACTTGAGTTACCTCAACAACTCGTGGCTGTACATAACACTTTCCACGTCTCGAATTTGAAGAAATGTTTTGCTAAAGAAGATCTCACTATTCCGTTAGATGAAATCCAAATCAACGAAAAACTTCAATTCATCGAAGAACCCGTCGAAATAATGGATCGTGAGGTTAAAAGACTTAAGCAAAACAAGATACCGATTGTTAAGGTTCGATGGAATGCTCGTAGAGGACCCGAGTTCACCTGGGAGCGTGAAGATCAGATGAAGAAGAAATACCCGCATCTATTTCCAGAAGATTCGTCAACACCTTCAACAGCTTAAAATTTCGGGACGAAATTTATTTAACGGGTAGGTACTGTAGTGACCCGAACTTTTCCATGTTTATATATATTAATTGAGATTGATATTTACATGATTAAATGTTTCCAACATGTTAAGAAATCAAACTTGTTAAGACTTGATTAATTGAAATAGGTTTCATATAGACAATTGACCACCCAAGTTGACCGGTGATTCACGAACGTTAAAACTTGTAAAAAACTATATGATGACATATATATGGTTATATATATAGTTAACATGATATTATGATAAGTAAACATATCATTAATTATATTAACAATGAACTACATATGTAAAAACAAGACTACTAACTTAATGATTTTTAAACGAGACATATATGTAACGATTGTCGTTGTAAAGACATTTAATGTATATATATCATATTAAGAGATATTCTTACATGATAATATCATGATAATATAATAATTTAAAATCTCTTTTGATATTATAAACATTGGGTTAACAACATTTAACAAGATCGTTAACCTAAAGGTTTCAAAACAACATTTACATGTAACGACTAACGATGACTTAACGACTCAGTTAAAATGTATATACATGTAGTGTTTTAATATGTATTCATACACTTTTGAAAGACTTCAAGACACTTATCAAAATATTTCTACTTAACAAAAATGCTTACAATTACATCCTCGTTCAGTTTTATCAACAATTCTACTCGTATGCACCCGTATTCGTACTCGTACAATACACAGCTTTTAGATGTATGTACTATTGGTATATACACTCCAATGATCAGCTCTTAGCAGCCCATGTGAGTCACCTAACACATGTGGGAACCATCATTTGGCAACTAGCATGAAATATCTCATAAAATTACAAAAATATGAGTAATCATTCATGACTTATTTACATGAAAACAAAATAACATATCCTTTATATCTAATCCATACACCAACGACCAAAAACACCTACAAACACTTTCATTCTTCAATTTTCTTCATCTAATTGATCTCTCTCAAGTTCTATCTTCAAGTTCTAAGTGTTCTTCATAAATTCCAAAAGTTCTAGTTTCATAAAATCAAGAATACTTTCAAGTTTGCTAGCTCACTTCCAATCTTGTAAGGTGATCATCCAACCTCAAGAAATCTTTGTTTCTTACACTAGGTTATCATTCTAATACAAGGTAATAATCATATTCAAACTTTGGTTCAATTTCTATAACTATAACAATCTTATTTCAAGTGATGATCTTTCTTGAACTTGTTTTCGTGTCATGATTCTGCTTCAAGAACTTCGAGCCATCCAAGGATCCATTGAAGCTAGATCCATTTTTCTCTTTTCCAGTAGGTTTATCCAAGGAACTTAAGGTAGTAATGATGTTCATAACATCATTCGATTCATACATATAAAGTTATCTTATTCGAAGGTTTAAACTTGTAATCACTAGAACATAGTTTAGTTAATTCTAAACTTGTTCGCAAACAAAAGTTAATCCTTCTAACTTGACTTTTAAAATCAACTAAACACATGTTCTATATCTATATGATATGCTAACTTAATGATTTAAAACCTGGAAACACGAAAAACACCGTAAAACCGGATTTACGCCGTCGTAGTAACACCGCGGGCTGTTTTGGGTTAGTTAATTAAAAACTATGATAAACTTTGATTTAAAAGTTGTTATTCTGAGAAAATGATTTTTATTATGAACATGAAACTATATCCAAAAATTATGGTTAAACTCAAAGTGGAAGTATGTTTTCTAAAATGGTCATCTAGACGTCGTTCTTTCGACTGAAATGACTACCTTTACAAAAACGACTTGTAACTTATTTTTTCCGACTAGAAACCTATACTTTTTTTTTTAGATTCATAAAATAGAGTTCAATATGAAACCATAGCAATTTGATTCACTCAAAACGGATTTAAAATGAAGAAGTTATGGGTAAAACAAGATTGGATAATTTTTCTCATTTTAGCTACGTGAAAATTGGTAACAAATCTATTCCAACCATAACTTAATCAACTTGTATTATATATTATGTAATCTTGAGATACCATAGACACGTATACAATGTTTCGACCTATCATGTCGACACATCTATATATATTTCGAAACAACCATAGACACTCTATATGTGAATGTTGGAGTTAGCTATACAGGGTTGAGGTTGATTCCAAAATATATATAGTTTGAGTTGTGATCAATACTGAGATACGTATACACTGGGTCGTGGATTGATTCAAGATAATATTTATCGATTTATTTCTGTACATCTAACTGTGGACAACTAGTTGTAGGTTACTAACGAGGACAGCTGACTTAATAAACTTAAAACATCAAAATATATTAAAAGTGTTGTAAATATATTTTGAACATACTTTGATATATATGTATATATTGTTATAGGTTCGTGAATCAACCAGTGGCCAAGTCTTACTTCCCGACGAAGTAAAAATCTGTGAAAGTGAGTTATAGTCCCACTTTTAAAATCTAATATTTTTGGGATGAGAATACATGCAGGTTTTATAAATGATTTACAAAATAGACACAAGTACGTGAAACTACATTCTATGGTTGAATTATCGAAATCGAATATGCCCCTTGTTATTAAGTCTGGTAATCTAAGAATTAGGGAACAGACACCCTAATTGACGCGAATCCTAAAGATAGATCTATTGAGCTTAACAAGCCCCATCCAAAGTACCGGATGCTTTAGTACTTCGAAATTTATATCATATCCGAAGGGTGTCCCGGAATGATGGGGATATTCTTATATATGCATCTTGTTAATGTCGGTTACCAGGTGTTCACCATATGAATGATTTTTATCTCTATATATGGGATGTGTATTGAAATATGAAATCTTGTGGTCTATTATTATGATTTGATATATATAGGTTAAACCTATAACTCACCAACATTTTTGTTGACGTTTTAAGCATGTTTATTCTCAGGTGATTATTAAGAGCTTCCGCTGTCGCATACTTAAATAAGGACGAGATTTGGAGTCCATGCTTGTATGATATTGTGTAAAAACTGCATTCAAGAAACTTATTTTGTTGTAACATATTTGTATTGTAAACCATTATGTAATGGTAGTGTGTAAACAGGATATTTTAGATTATCATTATTTGATAATCTACGTAAAGCTTTTTAAACCTTTATTGATGAAATAAAGGTTATGGTTTGTTTTAAAATGAATGCAGTCTTTGAAAAACGTCTCATATAGAGGTCAAAACCTCGCAACGAAATCAATTAATATGGAACGTTTTTAATCAATAAGAACGGGACATTTCACCGGGTATCATCAAATGCGGGTGAAAGAAGATGATATTCCAAAGACTGCTTTCAGAACACGTTACGGTCATTACGAGTTTATGGTCATGCCGTTTGGTTTAACTAATGCACCAGCTGTGTTCATGGACCTTATGAACCGAGTGTGTGGACCATACCTTGACAAGTTTGTCATTGTTTTCATTGATGACATACTTATTTACTCAAAGAATGACCAAGAACACGGTGAACATTTGAGAAAGGTGTTAGAAGTATTGAGGAAGGAAGAATTGTACGCTAAGTTTTCAAAGTGTGCATTTTGGTTGGAAGAAGTTCAATTCCTCGGTCACATAGTGAACAAAGAAGGTATTAAGGTGGATCCGGCAAAGATAGAAACTGTTGAAAAGTGGGAAACCCCGAAAACTCCGAAACACATACGCCAGTTTTTAGGACTAGCTGGTTACTACAGAAGGTTCATCCAAGACTTTTCCAGAATAGCAAAACCTTTGACTGCATTAACGCATAAAGGGAAGAAATTTGAATGGAATGATGAACAAGAGAAAGCGTTTCAGTTATTAAAGAAAAAGCTAACTACGGCACCTATATTGTCATTGCCTGAAGGGAATGATGATTTTGTGATTTATTGTGATGCATCAAAGCAAGGTCTCGGTTGTGTATTAATGTAACGAACGAAGGTGATTGCTTATGCGTCTAGACAATTGAAGATTCACGAACAAAATTATACGACGCATGATTTGGAATTAGGCGCGGTTGTTTTTGCATTAAAGACTTGGAGGCACTACTTATATGGGGTCAAAAGTATTATATATACCGACCACAAAAGTCTTCAACACATATTTAATCAGAAACAACTGAATATGAGGCAGCGTAAGTGGATTGAATTGTTGAATGATTACGACTTTGAGATTCGTTACCACCCGGGGAAGGCAAATGTGGTAGCCGATGCCTTGAGCAGGAAGGACAGAGAACCCATTCGAGTAAAATCTATGAATATAATGATTCATAATAACCTTACTACTCAAATAAAGGAGGCGCAACAAGGAGTTTTAAAAGAGGGAAATTTAAAGGATGAAATACCCAAGGGATCGGAGAAGCATCTTAATATTCGGGAAGACGGAACCCGGTATAGGGCTGAAAGGATTTGGGTACCAAAATTTGGAGATATGAGAGAAATGGTACTTAGAGAAGCTCATAAAACCAGATACTCAATATACATCCTGGAACGGGGAAGATGTACAAGGATCTCAAGAAACATTTTTGGTTGCCGGGTATGAAAGCCGATGTTGCTAAATATGTAGGAGAATGTTTGATGTGTTCTAAGGTCAAAGCTGAGCATCAGAAACCATCAGGTCTACTTCAACAACCCAAAATCCCGGAATGGAAATGGGAAAACATTACCATGGATTTCATCACTAAATTGCCAAGGACTGCAAGTGGTTTTGATACTATTTGGGTAATAGTTGATCGTCTCACCAAATCAGCACACTTCCTGCCAATAAGAGAAGATGACAAGATGGAGAAGTTAGCACGACTGTATTTGAAGGAAGTCGTCTCTAGACATGGAATACCAATCTCTATTATCTCTGATAGGGATGGTAGATTTATTTCAAGATTCTGGCAGACATTACAGCAAGCATTAGGAACTCGTCTAGACATGAGTACTGCCTATCATCCACAAACTGATGGGCAGAGCGAAAGGACGATACAAATGCTTGAAGACATGCTACGAGCATGTGTTATTGATTTCGGAAACAGTTGGGATCGACATCTACCGTTAGCAGAATTTTCCTACAACAACAGCTACCATTCAAGTATTGAGATGGCGCCGTTTGAAGCACTTTATGGTAGAAAGTGCAGGTCTCTGATTTGTTGGAGTGAAGTGGGGGATAGACAGATTACGGGTCCAGAGATTATACAAGAAACTACCGAGAAGATCATCCAAATTCAACAACGGTTGAAAACCGCCCAAAGTCGACAAAAGAGCTACGCTGACATTAAAAGAAAAGATATAGAATTTGAAATTGGAGAGATGGTCATGCTTAAAGTTGCACCTTGGAAAGGCGTTGTTCGATTTGGTAAACGAGGGAAATTAAATCCAAGGTATATTGGACCATTCAAGGTTATTGATCGTGTCGGACCAGTAGCTTACCGACTTGAGTTACCTCAACAACTCGCGGCTGTACATAACACTTTCCACGTCTCAAATTTGAAGAAATGTTTTGCTAAAGAAGATCTCACTATTCTGTTAGATGAAATCCAAATCAATGAAAAACTTCAATTTATCGAAGAACCCGTCGAAATAATGGATCGTGAGGTTAAAAGACTTAAGCAAAACAAGATACCAATTGTTAAGGTTCGATGGAATGCTCGTAGAGGACCCGAGTTCACCTGGGAGCATGAAGATCAGATGAAGAAGAAATACCCGCATCTATTTCCAGAAGATTCGTCAACACCTTCAACTGTTTAAAATTTCGGGACGAAATTTATTTAACGGGTAGGTACTGTAGTGACCCGAACTTTTCCATGTTTATATATATTAATTGAGATTGATATTTACATGATTAAATGTTTCCAACATGTTAAGCAATTAAGCTTGTTAAGACTTGATTAATTGAAATATGTTTCATATAGACAATTGACCACCCAAGTTGACCGGTGATTCACGAACGTTAAAACTTGTAAAAACTATATGATGACATATATATGGATATATATATATTTAACATGATACTATGATAAGTAAACATATCATTAAGTATATTAACAATGAACTACATATGTAAAAACAAGACTACTAACTTAATGATTTTTAAACGAGACATATATGTAACGATTATCGTTGTAAGGACATTTAATGTATATATATCATATTAAGAGATATTCATACATGATAATATCATGATAATATAATAATTTAAAATCTCATTTGATATTATAAACATTGGGTTAACAACATTTAACAAGATCGTTAACCTAAAGGTTTCAAAACAACACTTACATGTAACGACTAACGATGACTTAACGACTCAGTTAAAATGTATATACATGTAGTGTTTTAATATGTATTTATACACTTTTGAAAGACTTCAATACACTTATCAAAATACTTCTACTTAACAAAAATGCTTACAATTACATCCTCGTTCAGTTTCATCAACAATTCTACTCGTATGCACCCGTATTCGTACTCGTACAATACACAGCTTTTAGATGTATGTACTATTGGTATATACACTTCAATGATCAGCTCTTAGCAGCCCATGTGAGTCACCTAACACATGTGGGAACCATCATTTGGCAACTAGCATGAAATATCTCATAAAATTACAAAAATATGAGTAATCATTCATGACTTATTTACATGAAAACAAAATTACATATCCTTTATATCTAATCCATACACCAACGACCAAAAACACCTAAAAACACTTTAATTCTTCAATTTTATTCATCTAATTGATCTCTCTCAAGTTCTATCTTCAAGTTCTAAGTGTTCTTCATATATTCTACAAGTTCTAGTTACATAAAATCAAGAATACTTTCAAGTTTGCTAGCTCACTTCCAATCTTGTAAGGTGATCATCCAACCTCAAGAAATCTTTGTTTCTTACAGTAGGTTATCATTCTAATACAAGGTAATAATCATATTCAAACTTTGGTTCAATTTCTATAACTATAACAATCTTATTTCAAGTGATGATCTTACTTGAACTTGTTTTCGTGTCATGATTCCGCTTCAAGAACTTCGAGCCATCCAAGGATCCGTTGAAGCTAGATCCATTTTTCACTTTTCCAGTAGGTTTATCCAAGGAACTTAAGGTAGTAATGATGTTCATAACATCATTCAATTCATACATATAAAGCTATCTTATTCGAAGGTTTAAACTTGTAATCACTAGAACATAGTTTAGTTAATTCTAAACTTGTTCGCAAACAAAAGTTAATCCTTCTAACTTGACTTTTAAAATCAACTAAACACATGTTCTATATCTATATGATATGCTAACTTAATGATTTAAAACCTGGAGACACGAAAAACACCGTAAAACCGGATTTACGCAGTCGTAGTAACACCGCGGGCTGTTTTGGGTTAGTTAATTAAAAACTATGATAAACTTTGATTTAAAAGTTTTTATTCTGAGAAAATGATTTTTATTATGAACATGAAACTATATCCAAAAATTATGGTTAAACTCAAAGTGGAAGTATGTTTTCTAAAATGGTCATCTAGACGTCGTTCTTTCGACTGAAATGACTACCTTTACAAAAATGACTTGTAACTTATTTTTCCGACTATAAACCTATACTTTTTCTGTTTAGATTCATAAAATGGAGTTCAATATGAAACCATAGCAATTTGATTCACTCAAAACGGATTTAAAATGAAGAAGTTATGGGTAAAACAAGATTGGATAATTTTTCTCATTTTAGCTACGTGAAAATTTGTAACAAATCTATTCCAACCATAACTTAATCAACTTGTATTGTATATTATGTAATCTTGAGATACCATAGACACGTATACAATATTTCGACCTATCATGTCGACACATCTATATATATTTCGGAACAACCATAGACACTCTATATGTGAATGTTGGAGTTAGCTATACAGGGTTGAGGTTGATTCCAAAATATATATAGTTTGAGTTGTGATCAATACTGAGATACGTATACACTGGGTCGTGGATTGATTCAAGATAATATTTATCGATTTATTTCTGTACATCTAACTGTGGACAACTAGTTGAAGGTTACTAACGAGGACAGCTGACTTAATAAACTTAAAACATCAAAATATATTAAAAGTGTTGTAAATATATTTTGAACATACTTTGATATATATGTATATATTGTTATAGGTTCGTGAATCAACCAGTGGCCAAGTCTTACTTCCCGACGAAGTAAAAATCTGTGAAAGTGAGTTATAGTCCCACTTTTAAAATCTAATATTTTTGGGATGAGAATACATGCAGGTTTTATAAATGATTTACAAAATAGACACAAGTACGTGAAACTACATTCTATGGTTGAATTATCGAAATCGAATATGCCCCTTTTTATTAAGTCTGGTAATCTAAGAATTAGGGAACAGACACCCTAATTGACGCGAATCCTAAAGATAGATCTATTGGGCCTAACAAACCCCATCCAAAGTACCGGATGCTTTAGTACTTCGAAATTTATATCATATCCGAAGGGTGTCCCGGAATGATGGGGATATTCTTATATATGCATCTTGTTAATGTCGGTTACCAGGTGTTCACCATATGAATGATTTTTATCTCTATGTATGGGGTGTGTATTGAAATATGAAATCTTGTGGTCTATTATTATGATTTGATATATATAGGTTAAACCTATAGCTCACCAACATTTTTGTTGACGTTTTAAGCATGTTTATTCTCAGGTGATTATTAAGAGCTTCCGCTATCGCATACTTAAATAAGGACGAGATTTGGAGTCCATGCTTGTATGATATTGTGTAAAAACTGCATTCAAGAAACTTATTTTGTTGTAACGTATTTGTATTGTAAACCATTATGTAATGGTCGTGTGTAAACAGGATATTTTAGATTATCATTATTTGATAATCTACGTAAAGCTTTTTAAACCTTTATTAATGAAATAAAGGTTATGGTTTGTTTTAAAATGAATGCAGTCTTTGAAAAATGTCTCATATAGAGGTCAAAACCTCGCAACGAAATCAATTAATATGGAACGTTTTTAATCAATAAGAATGGGACATTTCAAATATATTATATGCGTATGTATGCATAGGATGGGTGCGGGTGGGGTAGAGTGATCCTTGTGCGTTTGGGTTCACTTTACATGTGCGTGGGATGATGGACTCTATGAGTTTTGGGTCCACGTGGAACGTTTATGCGTTTTGGATTACCACCCTTGGGGTAGTAAATCGCGTGCGTTTTGGATTCACAACTACAAGTAGGTCAACACCGTTGATGTTGTTGGGGTGATTTGAGTAGTGATTGTAGTTCGGCTTCACTAGTGAATCGCGTGTGGTTTCAGATTTCGTTCATTCCCATTATTGCTGGGACTTAGGGTAGTGAATCTCGTGTGGTTTCGGATTCATTGGGGCGCGTGTAGTTTCGGCCAACCCTATCGTCATTGAGATGAATGTCGTGAATCGCGTGTGGTTTCAGATTCAGTGGGCGCGTGTGGTTTCGGCCAGCCTTCATGAGTTTGAGGTTAAGGGGTTAACCTTGGAAATTTAGGTAGACGTATATATATATATATATATATATATATATATATATATATATATATATATATATATATATATATATATATATATATATATATATATATATATATATATATATATATATATATATATATATATATATAGTTGTGTTGTAGCTAATCTTGCGGATTGACATGGTGGTACGTTATGTATAGCTTTGCTTAGTTATACGAGGATGCGGTATGTGTTTATTATTTGTATTGGTGATACGTATTCATTTTATGTATATATATGTATATAGTATGTTTATCCTCACTAAGCTTTATAGCTTACCCTCTCGTTGTTTATATTTTTATAGATTCGCATGGAAGAGGTGGCAAGGGTAAGCGCGGGGATTAGTGGGCTATTACAGGTTTCTTTAGAAGACTTTGCTTTTTGATTAGACTTAGGATTGGGTAGTGCAATCCCAATCATCATGCTCGGTCTTATGTTGGAGTTAAACGCTTTGGGTCGAAAGTGTCTTTCGTTGTGTCAAACAGGTCTTGGGTTGTTATTCCCATTTTGACACCTAAACTTGTGTAATGTATAATTCAAAGTTGTTTAAACCTATTAAGTATTGGAAATGTTTTGTGAACATAACTATGGTGTTGTTGTTATCGATACTAATGCGTTAAATAAAAGAACAAAAATTCCGGTTGGGTATAATAACCGGTTGGGTTGTTTCAAGTGGTATCAGAGCATGGTCTAAGGGATTTAGGGGACTTGAGATAGGTGCCTAGACTTTGACTTTTGTGTACGCTTATATTTTGCGGTACAGATCGGATGGGGATTCGGTTAGTGCCTTAGTGTGTAGGTGAACTAACTAGGATTGTGATTGTGTTGTGATATAATTCTTGTGTGTGTTTATATCTCTGAGTTTGTGTTTGTGATTTTGTATATCATCAAGCAAGATAGTCATTGTACTATTGAGTTGAGACGGCGTGTGCACGTAATAATGACTAGCTACCATTGTTACGAGTGCAAATCGTGTCTAACAAGTGATGTACGATTGGTGTTAAGCAAGATTGGGCGGTGTTGTGTGTATGGTTATTTGAATTTCGTTGTTTAATAGTTTTGCGTTCTTTAGAATGGAGTAGAGAAGTGGCACTTCAGGCGTGAAGCAAGGTGGTGATGATGAGTTGACGGCTAAGATTGGGGCCGCTTTGGAAAATTATTCATCAGTTTTTACCGGGAAGGTTAAGGAAGTCTTTCAAGGGGCGATTGAAGGACAAGTAACCGATGTGATTAAGGAACAAATGGGAGTGATTGTTCAAGCCAAATTTGAGAAGAGATTTCCTAAACCTCAAGTCGAAGGCGGTGGAGAGGATGTTCCTCTTAATCATGGGATTCATGGTAATATAGTCAGATGGGAGTTTACTTATAAGAACTTCATGATGACTAAACCTTCTTTGTACATCGGAGATCCCGATCCTTTGATAAGCAACGGTTGGATCTCGGATGTCGATGGGTGTTTTCGTACGAGTGAATGCCCTGCTGACAAGAAAACGAGACTCGCTACTAGTTTATTGCGGGGTAATGCGAAAATTGGTTAGACGGTAAGATTGATAGCGTTGGTGAGGAACCGCTTATGAGGTTATCGTGGGACGATTTAAGATGGAATTCTTCGAGGAGTTCTGGACGCAAGCCGATTTGAAGCGGATGCGTGATGATTTGTGAAGTTTGCAAAAAGGGTCTATGGACCTAAGTACTCTTAGGGCTACCTTTTTGGCGAAGACCCGATTTTGTCCCGAATATACAAGGAACGATAGGTTGTTGATGGAGCATTTTCTTAATACTTTGAATGATGATTTGCGCAAAAAAATTAGCATTGGGCATGTGGACTCTTTTGCTAAGCTATTTTTTGTGGCTAAGGGTTTTAAATCGTATGCTCCTACAATGGTTGTTGATACTTTGGGTGAGAGAACGGTTAAATTGTATGGCGCTCTGAGCAAGAAAGCTAGAAGTGCTATTGAGAGCACGGGTAGCGTGAGGAAAGGAGTGTCGAATACTAGTGCATCTAGATGTTTTAATTGTGGTGAAAGAGGGCACGAGTGCTGGGAGTGCCCGGTATCGAGAAGTAGTGGAGTTGTGTGTTACAATTACCGTGAAAAAGGACATCGAAAGGTGGAGTGTCCTGAGCTAGCGGTGGTGAGCATCGCGAGGAGATATTCAGGTACTTTCAGTGTAATATTCGTGTGTTACACATTTTGTTATAGCATGCAGTGTGTATGTAAGCCTTAGCTAAACTTTATTCTCCATTGAAGATAATTTGTAGCGAGCAGTCAGCTTATGTTTGCGGTTTTGTGTTGCACTCGGTAGAGTGTGTAGTTAATGTGTGATGCATTGAATCTATTGTGCAAGTCTTTTGTTCTTAGGTATTTGGTTGGTATTGGGTTGTTAAGCTCAATCGAGTGAGATCCGTAGGACATTGGATGTGATAGTGTCCCAGTGAGGAGAATAATTATGCGTATATATATAAGTTTGATTTGTTTGTGGTGGTACGGTAAGTGATACCTACAAGGATTTACTATAGTGTATACAGGGCGCGATGTTACACTACTCGTTGAGTAATCGAGGCCGAAAGAGCGTGGATGTGATGTGGGTTAAAGTCTGTGTCTTCGATACCACATCGTGTTGGCATGTTATATGGGTTTTAAGTTAGGGCGTTCGATACCATATCATCATGTGTGCGTGGGTGTGATAGGTGGGTTTAAGTTTGTGAGTTTGATGGCACCTAGGGGTTAGTGTTACAAGGCGTAAGTACACTTTCAGTCATTGTGCGAGTGCCGACGGTCATTGTGTGAGTACCGTTCCCTTGTGTGCGCGTGTTATTGGATTAGTGTGTACCGGGTGTTATATCACCATGCTTGGTTACGTGACGTGTGTTCGTCTGATTTTAGAATGTTGTCTTTGTTGCTCGTTATGAGCGAGGTGGTGAGTGACACCCTGGCGTAACGATTCACTCTTCGTTGGCCACTTGATGTAATGTGGTGAGTGATTCCGCGAGATTTCACTCTTCGTTGACCACTATTTCGGTTTGATGTGTGGCGAGTGTTGTTCACTCCTTTTTGGCCACTTTTTTGTCTGTATGCATGGTAGTGCCATCCGGGAGGCGATTTCATCGGCCACGTACGTGCAAGTAGAGTCATGGCAGTTGACTAGCTTTGAAATGTGAAGGTAACCGTGTTAATGGTTGTGACGGAGTTGGAAGGGTGTGAGCCTTGGTGTTTCCAAGCATCTCCTTAGTGATGAGTTGAAAGGTTAATAGGCTAGCTATGCGACCTTGGTGGATTGTGACTAGCGGGTGCCGCTAGGAAAATTGTGGGCATTGAGCCTTGAGGTTCGTGGGACTTATGGGATTGTAAGTCGTCGGGTGGCGTGCGACACCAGGAGTAGACCTCGTAAGGGTCGAGTTCTTGAGACTCGGTGGTAGTAATGGGAATTACATAACACTGCGTCAGGTGCCTCCTTGTACCTGCTAGTGTAATGTTCGACCCCAATGGTGTGATTACGTTGTACTTGGTTACCGGTGAGAGACCCGAATATACAACTGTGATTGGATGAGGTGTTTAGCAGGCGTTAATGATTTGACTGATTTGAAAGGTTGAGGGTTGCGTACCTTAGTTAGTCCGTGGAGAATTATTGAGTATGACCAACGTCGAGACCGGCCATGTGTGTTATGGAATGTCAAAATTCCACGGGATGTTATCAACTTAGCGGTGAAATTGTGGGGTTAAAACCCTAAGTGGGGGAGTATGTGCCCGGAGGGTACGGTGTTGCCTCGGTTTGGTAGGCGTGTTCGAGCGATTTACCGGAAGTCGTCCCGTTAGGTGAACGAACTAGCGACATAAGGTGTTGATTTTGACTGTCTCATGTAGAGACATGATAGTGTTGAGCGCGTTTGAGAGTGAGTCTTCTAGAGTATTGAGAACTTATACGTGCGGAAGTATTAAGACTATAATTTAACGAACGGTCAAAGTAAAAGTTCACTTGGGAAAGGTGGACAAGTGGTGAGTTGAAAAAGATTGTGTGTCGGTTGGAGTTGCCAGAGAGCGTGTGGGGATTCCATCACCGTGTGCATGGTGCGGATGGCCCGAGTAGATTGTCGGATTGGCGATGATACTCTAAGGTTTAAGTTATAGTGTGCCAAGTAATGGTGAAATATTTGCTGTGTGGTTGGAACGTTACGTATTAAAGAAGTGAGACCGATGGGATGTAGTGGCGACATCGAAGGGTCCTAAGTTATGTGAGAACTTAAAGGATCGAGGAAGGTGTACTTTCTTGATTGTTATGGGGCTAACACCACGAGGACGTGATCCAGTTTAAGTGAGGGAGAGTTGTAACACCCTGAATTCTATGCATCAGAAAGTGTCAGTAAATGTATGCATCAGAAACTGCCACTAAAAATCAACCTTATACTTATGCATTTTCAGATTTTACATCAGAATTAGACAACTTCAGTCCCTGAACAACAAATAATGAAGAAAAATATGGAAAACAGGAAATCGCGGTCGCGATCCCTTGGATTGTGGGTGCGAAATGTGCTTAATCGAACAGCACTTTTGGGATTTTGAACATCGCAGTCGCAATATCAATAATTGCGGGATTCTAGCAGGGAAAACAACATTTTTTGTAAGAGCGAATCGCGGTCGCGATTCCAACCATTGCGGTCACGAGATCCATCAGATAGGGACGTTTTTAACCTCTTTTTAAGGGGTATCTTGGGGTTGTTTTAGTCTTTTCACTTGAGGGTCAGTTTAGAGTCACTAAAACTGATCTACAACTCAATTAGAGCTCATTCTCACCCACACAAAACCATCTCATCCTACCTTAGAGTGAGAAAGAGGGTTTTAGAGACAGAGCTTGATTTGGAGAAGAAGTGAAAATCTCATCAAAGTGCTAGTGTTAAAGTTGTTCATCTCGTTCCTAGCTACATTTTGGTAGTAGTGGTAAGTTCTAACTCCGAATTTCAATTGTTTGATTTGATATTCATATTAAGGCTTGAACTTGTAAGTTCTTGAGAAAACTCATCTAGCTCATTAATGGAAGTTTGAATCTAGTAATTGGTGTTATTGACCCTTGTTGGTGGATTTTGGGTTGGTTGATGATTTAACCATGTTTAGGACTTGTAATTCGGGTTTAATCTGTGAGGACCCGGAAAATTTTGACTTATTTTAAACCAAATCTATAAATGATTCCTACAAGATAAGCAGAGTCTGTTAAGTTGAGTCTCAAAAATTTTGAAATGTTTTAATACATTCATCTAACCTCGACCAATTCCAACGATTCACGAACAATTATACGTAAATAGATATGTATGTATGTATGTATATATATATATATATATATATATATATATATATATATATACATATATATATATATATATATATATATATATATATATATATATATATATATATATTATAACTTGAAAACGTTAACAAAGTATTAAATGTATAATGCTGTACATTAAAGTTATATGTTTCAATATATATTTAATATATTTATCTTCAGAATTAAAAGATAATACCAAACAATTGAATTAGAAGATATTTTGTTTAGCATTTATCAATCCCATAAATATTGTGATATTGTTACGGGTCTCTGTTGAGAGGTCGACTTTGATTTAAGAAATCTTTCCCTTTTCAACAGTTTTGGAATAAATAATAATGTAATCTACAAGTGAGAACAAAGTGTCAAATAACGGGAGTTAGACAAAAGTTAGTGGAGATTCATGCTTATTTTCTAATGCATGCTTTATATTAATTTTCTCATGTCTTTTGACGTGTTAACTATTTAGATTTCATAATAATTAATGAAAAGTGGAAAACTTGGAGTGTAAATAATTTAGATAATGGATGTCGACAAGACAAGTAAATTGACGTGTAGCATTAAAATGATTTCCTACATTTAATTACCTATTCGGCTTTACCCTTTGATTCGTGAACAAGTAAAACTTAAACTTGAAACCCGATATAACATAATACGTGATTTTGTTCAAAAAATGTAAATGTAATACTGAAGGGGTTTGTATGAAATAACTTAAAATGATTTAGCAATGGAAGCATGTACAACAATTTTTAAACCTTTTAAAAACTCCCCACCAAGGATCCAAATGCATGATGTTAAGAAAACTAAAACATTAAAGAGTGGGTTCAAGACTACAACCTTTGAAGACAAGAACTTGAGTAGAAAATGGATGCTAAGAATGTAGGAACCAAAGTAGCCTCCCTCTATTGAAAATCCACACTTGAGCAAAGTTCCAATACCAAATGGATGCTAGTCCTTATCAACCTTTAATGAAAAAATAATATGAAGAACAGATTTCTTCCTTTTTGTTCCTTTTTAACTATCTTACATAAACTAGTAACAAGATTAGTTTACTTAGAAGTTGATTGTATGAGAGTAGATGAAAGAATACATGGATGTTTTCTTTCAAGTATGTGTGTAAGTTCACCACTCAAAAATGTATGTAAGTCTCCTTTTGTAAGTAATACTTACACACACATACATAGCCAATAAATGCATACAAGACATATGGTGATGGCTTAAGAGTATGGTCATGTGACTACCATTTCTACACACAAAGTTAGTGTGTAGACTTTTATAAGACATTGCATACACTTGCCCTTATTTTATATATTTGCCAAACAAATATAACACATTTCAATATTACTTGCAACATTACTAGATGTGCATATGTAATATGTGTATATATATTGTTACTTCATTTTACATAATTATTTCATCTAAATAATAATGTCATCATACATATTATGGTTGATTATATTTAAATCACATTTAAATACTTGATTGGTATCTAGTTGCTCTATATGTGTGTAACCCTATAGGTTCACATGTGTTAGTAGTGTAAACATAAGTTTAGTCTTGGGCATTAATAACTAACAATCTCCCACTTGCACAAGATTCAACATATGTCAACACAGATAGTGGTAAACGTCTAGCAACATGCCACTGCCTCTAACAACACATGAATATGTCATTCCGAGCATCCATTGATTCTCAAGTTAAAACTTCAAATCATTATATAGGTAAGTTATCAGTTATCCTTTGGTTACTGACATCTCGTTGAGCATGAGACATGGATAGTAATTAATCTCATATTTAGCTCATACATTATGTTACTCGATCAAGATTGAAATGATAATTCAATCACCATTGAATACACCAATTTAGTTTGAGCGTGGCCATGCTTGTTAATCACTTCGAATCATCGAGGGGCCCAAAGATGTCATTCTCTCATCAAAATGAGAGGAACAAATCTCGTATTGACTACACACATCTCTCATGTATCTCGTGCATACTTAACAATAGCTTTTATGATTGCATGGGTAAAGAACAATGTTTGACTATGTCAAAGTATAACAATCCTCACACTTAAGACCCAATATATATCTCAGGTCTAAGGATATAAAGATATTACCTTAGTTTTCAAGAATCACTTATGACATCGATCCATGAAGTGACCTTGAAAGCGGGTCATGTCCAATGTTTATTCTCTAATAAACATATGTAAATTTGATTTCAACTCTTTTGCCACATTTTCATCTACATGAAGATCAACCAACTTATTTACATTAGTCTTAACTCACAATTATTCCCATAAGTGTGATCGACTATGGACGTTTTAGAATAACGAGGTTATCCAAGGATTTAAACATACTAATATAAAATACAACAAATTAACGACTATGGCTATATCCAAATACATCATATCATTTAAGATAAATGTCGCTTACATGTTCTAAAATATCCAAATACATAAATTACAAATCAATCCATTCACCGACATAACGAAGCCCTATGCAGCGCACATGACCTTCGTGTTTGGATTGTAATAAAACCTTTGTAAAAGGATCAGCAACATTTTGATCTGTGTTAACTTTGCGAATACAAACATCTCATTTTCCCACTATATCACGTATGTAGTGGAATCTTCTGAGAATATGTTTGGTGTTGTGATGTGACCTAGGTTCTTTTGCTTGCGCAATAGCACCCTGATTATCACAAAATATCTCTATAAGGTCTTCTGTGCTTGGCATAACCCCTAAATCAGCAATAAACTTTTTCATCCAAGCAGCCTCTTTTGCTGCCTCTGATGCAGCAATGTATTCAGCTTCTGTAGTAGATTGTGCAACTACTTTCTACTTAGAACTTTTCCAAGTTACAGCTCCTCCATTCAAGATAAAGACATACCCTGATTGTGATCGTGAATCATCTCGATCGGTTTGGAAGCTAGCATCTATATAGCACTTTACAGTAAGATCTTCTTCCACACCTCCATAAATCAAGAACATATCTATAGTCCTTCGTAAGTACTTCAGGATGTTCTTGACAGCCATCCAGTGGCTTTCACCTATATTTTGTTGGTATCTACTCGTCATGCTCAAAGCATACGATATGTCTGGTCTTGTGCATAACATGGCATGCATAATGGATCCAATTGTAGAAGCATATGGAGTTCCATTCATTCGTCTAAGCTCATCACTTGTGCTAGGACTTTGAGACTTGCTCAATATTGTACCATGTGACATTGGTAAAAATCCACGTTTGGAATCTTGCATCTTGAATCTTTTCAAGATCTTGTCAATATATGCACTTTGGCTCAAGCCAATTAGCCGCTTAGATCTATCTCTATAAATCTTTATTCCTAGAATATAAGCAGAATCTCAAAGGTCTTTCATTGAAAAACACTTCCCAAGCCAAGACTTCACTTGTTGTAAAGTTGGGATGTCATTTCCAATAAGAAGTATATCATCCACATATAAGATTAAAAATACTACTACGCTCCCACTAACCCTTTTGTAAACACATGGTTCATCTTCACTTTTGATAAAATTAAACTCTTTTATTTTCTCATCAAAACAAAGATTCCAACTTCTAGATGCATGCTTTAATCTCTAAATGGATCTTTTAAGCTAACACACTTTATTAGGATACTTAGGATTTACAAAACCTTCTGGTTGTTCCATATAGACATTGTGATGGCCCCGTCAAAACACTTAACGGCTCCGTCACTTGGTCCCACAGCTTGATCGAACTTAAATGAATTTAACAAACGACATTGCATTCTTTTATTTCAAAAGTTTCCCAAAAAGGAAAGCATACCAAAATATGTAGTTAAAAGTAACCCAACATATTAATAATCCAAAGTTGACACAAAACATTGTCAACAACCCACAAGTATTAATTATTCAAAAACCGAATGCAAGCCAAAGTTTCATAAATTGTTTCATAAAAATCTGCCCAAATGCATGCAGACTCTTCTAAACACAGCGGAAGCATCACATAAACTCAAGTACTTGTGAAAACATGCAAGTAAACTGTCAACACAAAGGTTGAGTGAATTATAGGTTTAAATAATCGAATAAACTTTAGACCACAAGATTTAAAAATGTTAGAAAACATTAAACATTATTCCATTATCAATGAGCCACCTGGTAACCACTTAACCCTTTATTTACCCTTGCCAATCACAATAAAAATATACACTGGACAGTGTATCTACAACAAAATACGAAGTACTAAACATTCCGATTATAAATTGCTAGCGCGACTAGCTCGAAATGGGGTTGTCAAACTCGATAGATCTATCCGTAAGATTCGTGTTCACTGGTAGAAACCAATGATTACAGTTACCAGACTAGGGAATATTTTTGTCCAACTCACAATGAATAATTTAAATTTAATTGTCACTTGTGTCTAAATGTGAAATAAAATGCATGTAATCACATCCCAAAAATATACTTTGAAAAGTATGTAAAAACGGGACTATAACTCACCTTAATAGTAATGAAGTAACCAACACAATTAAGCGAACAGCAAATGCAGTACAGTGATCAGGAATGATCACAACGCCGACCTATAAATAAAGCAGGTCGATATAAATAACTAACTTAGGTCAAGTCTTAGTATGATAGCTATTGTACATGTTGCAAGTAGACATAGAACAGTACTCAATATGCATTGGTTTGATCGGAACAGCTTACGGACACACACTTTCTATTTTTAGAAAGTTTCTATTTTTAGCTGGTTTCTATTTTTGGAAAGTTTCTATTTTTGGAAAGTTTCTATTTTTAGAAAGTTTCTATTTTTGGAAAGTTTCTAAATTTAGAAAGTTGCTATTTTAGGAAAGTTTATAAGTTAGGAAAGTTTCCTTAATTAGAAAGTCAACAAAAGTCAACTGAAAGTCAAAGTCAACCGAAAGTCAACTCAAAAGTCAACCTTGGTCAAACATAATCAACGTAAATTTTAAAAGTGTAAGTTATAATAATAATATAAGTTATAACGTTTATTAAAGTTAAATATGTCTAATTATGTCATAACATAAGTTTAATTAAATTAAAATGAATTATTAAAGTTAATATACGTTTAAATGATATAATTAATATAACATAAGTATTTAATTAATTAATTAAATATTAGTCATAATATAAATATTATTAATTAATAATAAATTTTAAATCATATCATAAGTATTATTAATTAATAATGAATTGTTAATCATATCATAAGTTTCTAATTATAACTATTAAATCATAAGTAATTAATAATTAAATTATAATTAAATAATAACTAAGCCTTATAATAATTAAATAATTAATTAATTTTTATTATAAGTCTTATTATAATAATCTCATAATATAAGTTTAATACTTATCATAAGTATTTTCCATTAATAATAAAAGTATTATTAATCATAAGTTTAATTATAATGTTAATTAAATCATAAATATTAATTAAATGATATAATAAATATATATCATAAGTCTTAAATAATAATAATTACCTTTTTTATCATAAGTAATTAAATGATAATGAAATCCATTATTTATATCATAAGTTTCATAATTAGTCAAAAGTTTTAAATCAAAAGTTCATCGGGTCGTATCCTGAGCCCCGGGTGTCGGTTTTCGGCGAGCCTTACATATATTTCCGCCTAAGCAAACCACCCAATACTTTGGTACACTCAAGAAAACCCCAAGAACAGTCCACAAGTCGTGATGTACAGCCATTACACTACTTGGAACTTCAATTCACTCAAAAACGTGTTTTAGACGTAACGGGTGATTCGTGGCTCGGATTGAGATGACCCAAACATGAAAGTTCATCCCACCATCAGTAATAACACACTAACACACCCTAAAGTCACCAAATATGGTCACAAAGTCGGACAAAACCTGGTTCATACCAAAATCACATTTCAATCTTAACAAAATACCACTTTGATCATATCTAGGGCTCCGGAAATTGAAACGACATGAATCCGGAGTCTAAAATTAATGTCTTGATGAGAGGAACTCATATAGATAATTTATTTTAACTTTTATAACAGTCACCAAGTCAGAAACACACGAAAAAGCTGTTGTCCCAATTATATCAAACCGAAAACATATGTTTACGAGTAATTCTATGCATACAAACACCATTACAATAACAATTAATCATCATACTATTAAAATAGACATCAAATACAGAAAAATAAAGAAAAATTAAAAGTTCTAGGGTTAGGGTTTATACCCTAATCAAGAAACAATTAGTATAATCGCGTACAGAACGGAACGAGGAATCCGATTGTATGAACGATCTCTAGACCCAAGCTTGATAAATTGATGAAGATGATGATTTTTGGCGGTATTGGTCATCGCCCAAAAAGAGAAGGAAGGGAGGAAAGAGGGCAAAAGTGGTAATTAGGTTTAGATTAAAATTGTGTAATGTGTAAATGAGATGGAAAATAAAAAAAAATGGGGAGTATACTCCCTCCCCTTATGGTCGGCCGAATGGGGGGTCATTGGGTGGGCCCCATGGCCCAATATTTCTAAAAGTGTAATTGCTTGTGGCCCGAACACCCGAACAAATCCCGAAATGCGAAAACGCACTTACGCGATTAAAAATCCGGAAAGATAACAAACACGCGACGAAAAATAAATATAAATACCCTATATAATAATATGATCTTAAAATATCATATTTAAAATAATTAGGATTTAAATATCCCAAAAAGGCGACCGTTGGTTTGAAAACCGAAAAGATTCGCCGGACATAAATCCGCGATACGTAGAAACGTATAATTTAAAATACGAATACAAATATTCACATAACACTTAATAATTAATATATTATTATTAATATAATAATATAGGCCATAGAAATGACATAGCGCGAATACCAGTTAACGGTCGTTAAATAATTAACGATAAAAGATAACCCAAAAAGTAGGGTCGTGACAGTACCTTCCCGTTACGGAAATTTCGTCCCGAAATTTTAGCAGGTGCAGGGGTTGACTCAGCATCTGGGAACAAATGCGGATACTTCTGCTTCATCTGATCTTCACGCTCCCAAGTGAACTCGGGACCACGTCTGGCGTTCCATCTAATCCGGACAATAGGAATTTGGCTCTGCTTAAGAGTCTTAACTTCTCGATCCATAATTTCAATAGGTTCCTCAATAAAGTGTAGTTGCTTATCAACATGAAGTTCTTCCAGAGGAATAGTCTTATCGGCCTCGGCTAAACACTTCTTTAGATTCGATACATGAAAAACATCGTGAACAGCACTGAGTTCTTGTGGCAACTTCAAATGATAAGCCGCCGGTCCAACTCTCTCAACAATCTCAAACGGTCCAACAAAACGAGGACTTAGCTTTCCCCTTTTACCAAAACGGATCACACCCTTCCAAGGTGAATCCTTTAACATAACACGATCACCAACTTGAAATTCCTCCTTCCCCTATCGGCATAACTCTTTTGCTAACTTCTAGCGGTTCTCAACCTGTCCTTAATGTGTACAATCTTCTCGGTAGTCTCGTGAATAATTTCTGGACCTGTGAGTTGAGCATCCCCAACCTCATTCCAACAGACAGGAGACCTACACTTCCTACCGTACAGATCTTCAAACGGTGCGGCTTGAATACTTGCGTGATAACTGTTGTTATAAGAAAATTCAGCTAGCGGCAAATATTTATCCCACCCATTACCAAAATCAATAACACACGCTTGTAACATATCCTCCAACGTCTGAATGGTCCTTTCACTCTGACCATCCGTTTGAGGATGATACGCGGTGCTTATATCTAATCTATTTCCCAAGGCTTCCTGCAAAGATCGCCAAAACCTCGATACAAATCGATTGTCTCGGTCCGAAATAATGGATTCAGGAACACCATGCCTAGAAACAATCTCCTTCAAGTACAAACGAGTAAGTTTCTCCATTGAATCTGTTTCCCTAATCAGCAAAAAGTGAGCCGAATTAGTGAGTCGATCTACAATCACCCAAATAGTGTCATAGCCACCCGCAACTCTCGGTAACTTAGTAATAAAATCCATTGTAATTCATTCCCACTTCCACTCAGGAATCTCAGGTTGCACCAACAGTCCAGACGGTTTTTGATGTTCAGCTTTAACCTTAGCACAGGTCAAACACTTAGCCACATATGTAGCCACATCACCTTTCAAATTTGGCCACCAATATAGCCCCTTAAGATCATGATACATCTTTCCTGAACCAGGATGAATAGAGTACCTAGACTTATGAGCCTCATCTAAAACAAGTTGTCGCAGTTCACCAAACTTCGAAACCCAAAGACGTCCTGCAAAGTACCTAGTACCATCTGCTCGAATCTCGAATTTCTTAGCCATACCTCTTACATTCTCTTTCACAAAATTCTCTTCCTTTAAGGCTTCTTGTTGTGCCTCAAGAATCGGCCTTGCGAGGTTTGTTCTAATTGTCATATCCAAGGCCCTAAACCTGCGAGGTTCAGCCCTTTCTTTATGACTCAACGCATCCACCACAACATTGGCCTTACCCGGATGATACAAAAGCTCACAATCGTAATCATTCAACGTCTCAATCCATCTTCATTGTCTCATGTTCAACTGTTTCTGATCGAGGATATGTTGAAGACTTTTGTGATCTGTGTACACAGTACTCTTGACCCCATACAAATAATGTCTCCAAATCTTAAGCGCAAAAACAACGGCCCCCAACTCTAAATCATGAGTTGTATAGTTCTGCTCGTGAATCTTCAACTGGCGTGACGCATACGCAATGACTTTCTTTCGCTGCATTAAAACACAGCCAAAGCCCTGACGCGAAGCATCACAATAAACAACAAAATCATCATTACCCTCAGGTAGTGACAATATCGGAGCGGTAGTCAAATTCTTCTTTAAAATCTAAAAAGCAGTCTCTTGTTCATCCTTCCACTCGTACTTCTTCCCTTTATGCGTTAAAGCAGTCAGAGGTTTCGCGATACGAGAGAAATCTTGTATGAACCTTCGATAGTAACCTGCCAATCTTAGGAACTGACGAATCTGGGTAGGAGTTTTCGGAGTTTCCCACCTTTCAATCGCCTCAATCTTAGCAGGATCAACTTGTATCCCTTGTTTACTAACAATGTGTCCAAGGAATTGAACTTCTCGTAACCAGAATGCACACTTAGAGAACTTAGCGTACAACTCTTCTTTTCTCAACAGATCAAGCACTAACCTCAAATGTTCCTCGTGCTCTTCATCACTCTTTGAATAAATAAGGATGTCGTCGATAAACACAATAACGAACTTGTCCAGATAGGGTCTACACACACGGTTCATGAGGTCCATGAACACAGCAGGTGCATTTGTCAATCCGAACGGCATAACAAGAAACTCAAAGTGACCGTAACGGGTGCGAAAAGCAGTTATTGAAACATCAGATTCTTTAACACACAACTGATGATAGCCGGAACGAAGATCGATTTTTGAATAAACAGATGAACCCTGAAGCTGATCGAACAGATCATCAATTCTTGGAAGGGGATAACGGTTTTTAATAATAAGCTTGTTCAACTCACGATAATCAATGCACAAACGAAAAGAACCATCCTTCTTCTTAACAAATAGAATAGGAGCTCCCCAAGGGGACGAACTAGGACGAATAAAACCTTTGTCTAACAACTCACGGAGTTGACTTGACAATTCTTGAAGTTCGGAAGGCGCAAGACGATAAGGAGCACGTGCTACAGGAGCAGCACCGGGAACAAGATCAATTTGGGATTCTACCGCGCGTTGCGGCGGGAGGCCAGGTAAATCTTCGGTAAATACCTCGGGAAAATCTCTAAGAATATGAACATCTCCAACACTCTTCGTTTCTTTATCAGAATCAACAACATGGGCTAGAATAGCATGACAGCCCTTGCGAAGATGTTTAAGAACTTTCAAACTGCTAATAAGATTTAACTGTCGGCATTTCTTATCTCCAAGAACCATCAGCGGCTCTCTAACCACATTAGTAATACGAACAGCTTTATCATAACACGCAATCTCAGCACGATTCGCAGATAACCAATCCATCCCAATAACGATGTCAAAACTACCAAGTTCAATCGGTACCAAATCTATCTCAAAATCTCTACCAGCTAAACTAATGTTACACTTACGATGCACAGTCTTAGCAGTGAGTACCTTACCATTAGCTATTTCAACAACATACGTATTGTCTAAAGGAGTTAACGGTGTTTTGATTTTTGGACTTAATTTACTCGACACAAAACTCAAATCAGCCCCTGAATTAAATAGTACATAAACTGATAAATCGTTGACCGAGAACATACCAGTAACAAGTTTAGGATCTTCCTCAGCATCCCTGGCGTTAATGTTGAACGCTCTACCACGTGCAGTCTCTGCAGTCTTCTTGTTGGGACAGGCATCACGGAAATGCCCCGGCTTCCCACACTCGTAACAAACTCTCGGATTACCACCATTATTCGACTTTCCATTACCATTACCATTACCACCTCTATTACCAGCATTATTACCATTATTACCACCTGCGGCAGGAGTAGCAGAACCTGGCAGAAGCACCGTACAATCCTTAGCAATGTGTCCCTATTTGGAACACCTCTTGCAAGTCACGGTACAGAAACCATCATGAGCCTTGCAACAACGTGGACATACACGCTGACTGCGATTATTTGAACCAGAAGTATCCTGCTTTTTTTGCTGACTCTGGTTTTGATTGCGGTTATTATCCCACTTTCTCTTCCCGTTATCAGTTTTCTTAACAGCCTCTTCACTGGGTTCAGTTACAGCAGCCTTGCTTCTTCTCAAGATCTTATCATTCAACTTATGAGCCATAGACATCGCGGCCTTAATAGTCTTGGGCTCACTAGATTCAACCCCATGTTTAATTTTCTCGGATAGACCATCAATGTAAGCTTCGATCTTAAGATTTTCATCGGCATAAACATTAGGGCACAATAAAGTCAACTCAAAGAATCTCTGCTCGTAGGCATCTAATTCGGTGCCCTTCATTTTCAAGTTTTTAAGTTCAACCTCTAACTTCTTAAGCTCACCCCTAGGACGGTAGCGGGTGATCATTCTTTCCTTGAAATTATTCCAAGTTAAACCATAAGCCACATCATTTCACAAACTGTTAACCAAGTTGTTTCACTAGGTCAATGCACTATCCTTCAAAGTGCAGCTAGCAAAACTAACCTTGTCTTCCTCTCGGACTCGACTAACCCTGAAAATAGACTCGATTTTCTCGAACCAGCGGTTAAGTCCTATGGGTCCTTCTGTACCACTGAATTCCTGTGGGTGGCTTGCCATAAACGTTTTGTGGGAGCATCCCACCTGATTGTTGTTCGCATTAGCATTTGCATTAGCATTTGCTGCCATAGCAGCAGCTATCCCTTCGGTAACAAGACGTTGGATACGAGCTTCATTGGACTCTCTAGGAGGCATGATCTTCAAAACAGAATAACACAACCGATAGTACTAAGAATAATACCAGTGTTATAAAGGAATAGATCGAACACGAAAAGATTAACCATTAAAATAATAGCCAGTAACCACTATGTGTAATAACATGACAGTTATGATTGTTAAAGAAATAACCACCACATGCATACATATTTTATGATAACATCATACAACATACATAGCACCTAACATACATGATCTACATTATGCATAATATAACATGCCAAGAGTCACAACATCAGAAATAAAATGTGATAATGATAATAGATGTCATAAAAATAACCATCCATACATAATGAAAAACATCCCATAACAAAACCTTAATAAAATCCTTGGCAAAACGCCGTACAAAAATGTATGTATGAAAGAATATTAAGTTTTATGAAATAAGTAATCAATCATGAATCATCATATCACATCTGCTTAGAGCGAGTGTGATAAGCTGGGCCAGCATGAGTCTCAGCAGAAGGGTCATACTTCCGCCACTTTCCTTTCACTTCTTCCAACTCTTCCTTCAAACCACGAACTGTGCTCTCTAGAGCCTCGAACCTAGCGTCAACTTCACGGTTACGCTTATGAGTCTCGAACCCAACATTGTTCTTGAAGCTAACAAACGAATCCATACTAGCTCGAATCTGGTCCATTATCTCGTTGTATGGCAAAGTACGCATACAATCACTAAGAGCATTAATATGTGTCACTTCATTGTAAGCCCTGTTCATATGAGTAAGGGTGGAAAAGTAGTAGTGAATAGGATCATCGATCTCTGGTTGACCAGCACGGCGTCTGGCAGCAGCCGGAGGAGCAGGAGCAGCAACGGAGTTATCGCTCGAAGTCGACATCTGCAAACAGTAAAACCACATACCAAAAGATATAAATGCTAATGATATAACTAATACGAAATGAAATGCATAATAATGCTATAGCAAAAGGGTCGGGCTGTAGACTAGACTCTAATGCACCCTAAGAACCATGGGTTGACCACATTAAGACCGCCTAGTTCCCTACAACCAGAGCTCTGATACCAACTGTGATGGCCCCGTCAAAACACTTAACGGCTCCGTCACTTGGTCCCACAGCTTGATCGAACTTAAATGAATTTAACAAATGACATTGCATTCTTTTATTTCAAAAGTTTCCTAAAAAGGAAAGCATACCAAAATATGTAGTTAAAAGTAACCCAACATATTAATAATCCAAAGTTGACACAAAACATTGTCAACAACCCACAAGTATTAATTATTCAAAAACCGAATGCAAGCCAAAGTTTCATAAATTGTTTCATAAAAATCTGCCCAAATGCATGCAGACTCTTCTAAACACAGCGGAAGCATCACATAAACTCAAGTACCTGTGAAAACATGCAAGTAAACTGTCAACACAAAGGTTGAGTGAATTATAGGTTTAAATAATCGAATAAACTTTAGACCACAAGATTTAAAAATGTTAGAAAACATTAAACATTATTCCATTATCAATGAGCCACCTGGTAACCACTTAACCCTTTATTTACCCTTGCCAATCACAATAAAAATATACAATGGACAGTGTATCTACAACAAAATACGAAGTACTAAACATTCCGATTATAAATTGCTAGCGCGACTAGCTCGAAATGGGGTTGTCAAACCCGATAGATCTATCCGTAGGATTCGCGTTCACCGGTAGAAACCAATGATTACAGTTACCAGACTAGGAAATATTTTTGTCCAACTCACAATGAATAATTTAAATTTAATTGTCACTTGTGTCTAAACGTGAAATAAAATGCATGTAATCACATCCCAAAAATATACTTTGAAAAGTATGTAAAAACTGGACTATAACTCACCTTAATAGTAATGAAGTAACCAACACAATTAAGCGAACAGCAAATGCAGTACAGTGATCAGGAATGATCACAACGCCGACCTATAAATAAAGCAGGTCGATATAAATAACTAACTTAGGTCAAGTATTAGTATGATAGCTATTGTACATGTTGCAAGTAGACATAGAACAGTACTCAATATGCATTGGTTTGATCGGAACAGCTTACGGACACACACTTTCTATTTTTAGTAAGTTTCTATTTTTAGCAGGTTTCAATTTTTGGAAAGTTTCTATTTTTGAAAAGTTTCTATTTTTGGAAAGTTTCTATTTTTGGAAAGTTTCTAAATTTAGAAAGTTGCTATTATAGGAAAGTTTATAAGTTAGGAAAGTTTCCTTAATTAGAAAGTCAACAAAAGTCAACTGAAAGTCAAAGTCAACCGAAAGTCAACTTAAAAGTCAACATTGGTCAAACATGGTCAACGTAAATTTTAAAAGTGTAAGTTATAATAATAATATAAGTTATAACGTTTATTAAAGTTAAATATGTCTAATTATGTCATTACATAAGTTTAATTAAATTAAAATGAATTATTAAAGTTAATATACGTTTAAATGATATAATTAATATAACATAAGTATTTAATTAATTAATTAAATATTAGTCATAATATAAATATTATTAATTAATAATAAATTTTAAATCATATCATAAGTATTATTAATTAATAATGAATTATTAATCATATCATAAGTTTCTAATTA
This sequence comes from Rutidosis leptorrhynchoides, assembly GCF_046630445.1. NCBI lineage: Eukaryota > Viridiplantae > Streptophyta > Magnoliopsida > Asterales > Asteraceae > Rutidosis > Rutidosis leptorrhynchoides. Next base: position 381,283,177 of record NC_092343.1, on the reverse strand, counting down.
TAACTATTAAATCATAAGTATTTAATAATTAAATTATAATTAAATAATAACTAAGCCTTATAATAATTAAATAATTAATTAATCCTTATTATAAATCTTATTATAATAATCTCATAATAACTATTAAATCCTTATTAGAAGCTGTAGAATTGGCCGGGCCAATTAGGGAATTACTTGTACAGAGGTATGGTAATTCTTCTTTTAATGACTGGGTACATTTATTCACCATACGTAGACCTGTATATAAAGTATGGTGTGAAGAATTGTTATGTAGTATAGAGTTGAATGATCGGGTAGCTAGTTTAACCGATCGTTCTTTTATTAGATTTTTGTTAGGCGGTTCGATGCGCCACATGTCTTTACTAGACATGGCTCAGGCTTTACGTATATATACGCCTGAGGAGTTAGCATCTGCCGATTGTAGAGGATTGATACTAAACGGTAGAAAGATAGATGAAAATTTTGATACACACGGTGTGTGGAGTCAAATTACAAGCCATCACCGTTTCAAAGGGGGAAATTACTCTTATTTGGATATAGATAGAGCCGAATTAAGAGTGATACATAGGTTTTTAGCTAATTCGATTACACAAAGGGGTAAAAACAAAGAAAAGGTAAATTAACAAGATTTGTTTTACCATATGTGTATTCGAGACCCACAAAGCGCTGTAAGTATACCATATTGTGTGGGTTATTATTTATCAGCTATGGTTCGGGGGATGCGACCACATAGCATAATAGGAGGTGGTATTTTTATTACTTTGATTGGTGAATATCTCGGTGTGGATATAAGTCGGGGGGGATTATTACTAGAAGAGCCGGAACCCCGCGATACTATAGGTTTAAATGTATACCATGGTGCGAAAGTTTTGAAGAGGCGAAATAACGTCGCAGTACGATACCATGGTAGACATCCACAGGTGGAGAGAAACCAGCAGCAAGGTAATGTAGGAGGGGGGAATGAGATGCAAGAAATGCATAGGTTTATAGCTTCTCAGGAATACGAAAATGCTAGACAGAGAGCATTTGAAGATTGGCAAGTTCATCAGAACCAAATCATAGCTCATTGCCAACATATAGGTAGAAACTATATTCCTACACCGAAACCCATCTTCCCTCCTTGGTCTATAGAGATGCAGCCACCATATCCTACGTATGACCCTGCCGAAGCATTCTATAGCACCTATGGTTATGCCTGGAACCCCTATTGGTACCAATATCATCCTTAGTTTACTTATTATTTTTTTTTTTTTTGTAATTTGTAATTATTGATACGTTTAATACTTTTGTTAATATTGTAATCATTTTTATAATTGTCTAACTTTTATTCTTAGATTTTAATAATTTTTGAATGTGGGGTAATATACCAAACTTCAAAAATATGTATATATGTTTGCAGTTTATCTTATGTACACAACAGGGTAAAACAACGCATTTTCAAAGACTGGCATTAAGTTCAGCAAAAGCAACTAATTTTGACGACAAGATGCAAAATATATGTGAAATAACAACAAGACGGAATGAACAAATGATGTGCACCATTTATCATTCAGCAAACAAACGCCAATATATTTGGAAACTTTTGTAAAATTTAATCATTTTCACACAAATCACCCTCAATAATTTAAATTGTTACTGATTTCTTGCAAATGAGGGCATTGCAAGATCTTAAGTGTGGGAAGGGGTTAAATTCTTTCGGATTTTAAAATTTTTTACTTTATACACTTGGTTACCATTAAAAATACTAGTAAAGCAGTAGTTGTATTAGAATCTAGTGCTCTCTGATAAAAAAGAACAGCCCTAGTCTTATATACTGACTACCCAATTCTAGTAAAAATTTTTAAAATTTTCAATTAAATGAATTCAAAATCATGTTTATACATATTTATGAACGATAAAACTAGGTTTTAACACCGAAATTATTGTTACCTCGGAAAGGACATAAATTAAGAAACAAACTAAAATGTTAAAATTCATTTAAAATGGAATAGAGGACGATAAAAAAAGTAAAATAAAAGCCAAGTGTGGGAAAATTTACCAAGTTATCTTAAACATATGTCACATATATCTGTAACAAATAACTGAAAATACTTTTGCTTTGGACTAAACTAAACTGTTTTACCCGATGAAAGAAAAGAATAGTTTTACACGAAATAGTTTCTTTTATTTTTCCGTCACCCTTTATTTTTCAACCATTTTTCGTTTTTCGACTTTTTTCGACGAACTCTTTTTCTCTCTTATTTCTAGCTATTCTAGTTTTTAGGACATAGATTTTTATTCTACTTCTTATCTAAATTTCTTAAAATTACGAAAATTTATTTTAAGTGGTTAAATTAATAGACATCAAAATTTTCTGGTTCGTAGTAATAGTTGGATTTGTACGTGGACCGGGTTATTGGAGCCAAACAGTCCTCAATTATATTGAGACCAAACGAATCCTGCCCCTCTGCTGCATCTTTTGGCTATTCAAAACGTGGGCAAAATCAGAAAAGTCTATTGATTGGATAACTTATTATAATTTTTCTTTCTTTTTTAAAACTAATAGGATATTCAGTGAATGCACCGAGCAAGACGTTCATCACCTTTTGTACGTTCACCACCTGTAACTCGATCAAGACATTTAGCAAATATAACCGCCGTTGATTTTTCTTTAGAATCGTCATCCAGTCGACCAAGTACTTCAGTTCAAATTTCCGATAATCCATTTTTTGAAACCAACCTCACAATTGAGAATCCGGAGAATATTCAGGAACGGTTCGTAGATCCTGAACCATTAAACTTTCCTCCGGAGCCACCAATCAATCAAACAAGTATTATTGAGGAACGAACTATTAAATCAGAATCATCTAGTGATACCGATTCAACAAATTCAATTATGGAGAATCTGGAACCTTTAAGTATGGAAGACCGAATGAGAGCTAAACGCACTGGTCAAGGTCACGCAATTACTCATCCAGACATTAATGCGCCAGATTATGAAATCAAAGGACAAATTCTACACATGGTGACTAATCAATGCCAATTTAGTGGTGCGCCGAAGGAAGATCCAAATGAACATCTACGTACCTTTAATAGGATCTGCACACTATTTAAAATCCGAGAAGTGGAGGATGAACAGATATATCTCATGTTATTTCCCTGGACTTTAAAGGGAGAAGCCAAAGATTGGTTGGAATCATTACCTGAAGGGGCGATTGATACATGGGACGTTTTAGTTGACAAATTTCTTAAACAATTCTTTCCTGCATCTAAAGCCGTAAGACTTCAAGCAGAAATTGTTACGTTCACACAGAAACCGAATGAAACTCTATATGAGGCGTGGACAAGATATGGAAAGTTATTAAGAGGATGTCCACAACATGGTTTAGACACCTGTCAAATAGTACAAATATTCTACCAAGGATGCGACATCACTACAAGGAAAGACATAGATATAGCAGCTGGTGGTTCTATTATGAAGAAAACCGAAACTGATGCTTACAAAATTATTGATAACACTGCTTCCCACTCACATGAGTGGCACCAAGAAAAAGATATCGTTAGATCATCTGAAGCAGCTAGAGCCGATTCTAGCCATGACTTAGATTCCATTTCCGCAAAGATAGATGCTGTGGAGAGACGAATGGAAAAGATGACTAAAGATATTCACTCAATACGAATTAGTTGTGAGCAGTGTGGAGGACCACATTTGACAAAAGATTGTCTCAGTATTGAATTAACAATGGAACAAAGAGAGAATATTTCATACATAAACCAAAGGCCTGGAAATAATTATCAGAATAATTATCAACCGCCAAGACCGATTTACAATCAAAACCAGAATTATAACCGAAATATTCCATACAACAACCAACAAGGTCCTAGCAATCAACAAGTATCCAATAATACTTATAATCAGCAAAGACCTAATTTTCAAAACAAACCACCACAACAAACCGATGATAAAAAGCCGAATTTAGAAGATATGATGACGAAGCTAGTTGAAACTCAAACGCAGTTTTTCACATCTCAGAAACAAACTAATGAACAAAATGCTCAAGCATTTAGAAATCAACAAGCTTCTATTCAAAATCTGGAACAAGAAGTAAGTAACCTAGCAAGGTTAATAGGTGAAAGAAAACCGGGAAGTTTACCGAGCGATACAAATGCTAACCCCCGAAATGAAACAGCTAAAGCCATTACCACAAGAAGTGGTACAACACTTAAACCACCTGAAATACCTGTAACTTCTGATGAAGCTATTCCTACTCCACAAGAACCACAACCTGATCAAGATAAGGAAAAAGAACCGGTAGTTGAAAAGGTTAATGAAGATAACACAGTTAAGGATAAACCTTATGTTAAACCATACCAACCACCACTTCCTTACCCGAGTAAAATGAAGAAAGAGAAACTTGAAGCCGAGCAATCCAAATTCTTGGAAATGTTTAAACAGATAAATGTAAATCTTCCTTTCATTGATGTGATTTCAGGAATGCCTAGATATGCTAAATTCTTGAAAGATCTAATTTCAAATAGAAAGAAAATGGAAGAACTCTCGGCTGTTACTATGAATGCTAATTGTTCAGCAGTGCTATTGAATAAGATACCAGAAAAATTATCTGATCCAGGAAGTTTCACAATTCCATGTTTTCTGGGTAGTCTTAGTTCAATAGAAGCATTGGCAGACTTAGGTGCTAGTATAAATCTAATGCCGTATTCACTATACGCTAAACTAGACCTTGGAGAATTGAAACCAACCAGAATAAGCATACAACTAGCCGATAGATCAATAAAATATCCTAGAGGGATAATGGAGAACATGCTAGTTAAAGTTGGTAATTTAGTATTTCCAGTAGATTTTGTTGATTTGGACATGGAAGAAGATTCTCAAGTTCCTCTCATATTAGCAAGACCATTCTTAAACACGGCTAAAGCAATGATAGACGTGTTCGGTAAGAAACTGACCCTAAGTATAGAGGATGAGAGTGTTACCTTTTCAGTTGATAGAGCAATGCAACAACCACAATCTGCAGATGATACATGTTATTATATTCAAACTATAGATGCACATGCAGAATTATTAGAAGAATTTCCAGAATTACAAGGAACGGGAGAATGTTCTTTAGGAGAAGGTAATGAACCAATTGATGAAGCTGAAATGTTAGCTACACTAATAGCTAATGGATATGAACCAACAACAGAAGAAATTCAAATGCTAAAAGAAGAAGACAGATATCGATATAAATCATCGATAGAAGAACCTCCGAAATTAGAGTTAAAGCCACTTCCAAACCATTTGGAATACGCTTATTTACATGGTGAATCTGAATTACCTGTAATAATATCGTCTTCTCTTACTGAAAATGAGAAATCACAACTCATTTCTGTGTTGAAAGCTCATAAACCAGCCATTGCATGGAAGATTCATGATATTAAAGGAATAAGTCCTTCGTATTGCACACATAAAATCCTTATGGAAGAAGGTCATAAAACGTATGTGCAACGCCAACGAAGACTAAATCCTAATATGCAAGATGTAGTTAAGAAAGAGATTATTAAACTGCTAGATGCAGGTTTAATTTATCCAATCTCTGATAGTCCATGGGTAAGCCCAGTTCAATGTGTGCCTAAGAAGGGTGGCATGACTGTCATTACAAATGAAAAAATGAGCTTATTCCTACTAGGACTGTAACAGGATGGCGTGTGTGTATTGATTATAGAAAATTAAATGACGCCACCAGAAAAGATCACTTTCCCTTACCTTTCATAGATCAAATGTTGGAAAGATTAGCCGGAAATAGTTACTATTGTTTTCTAGATGGATTTTCCGGATATTTTCAAATTCCAATAGCACCCGAAGACCAAGAGAAAACCACATTCACGTGCCCTTATGGTACTTTTGCTTACAAACGCATGCCATTTGGACTTTGTAACGCCCCTGCAACCTTTCAAAGGTGCATGATGGCGATTTTTCACGACATGATAGAAGAATGCATGGAAGTATTCATGGATGACTTTTCAGTCTTCGGTGATACATTTAAATCATGTCTAGTTAATCTGGAACGAATGCTAATTAGATGCGAATAATCAAATCTAGTACTTAATTGGGAGAAATGCCATTTCATGGTTAAAGAAGGCATCGTTCTTGGACATAAAATTTCAAAAGAAGGAATTGAAGTGGATAGAGCTAAAGTAGATGTAATTGCTAAACTTCCACATCCCACCAATGTTAGAGGAGTTAGGAGTTTTCTAGGGCATGCTGGTTTTTACCGACGTTTCATAAAAGATTTTTCTAAAATTGCCACTCCTATGAATAAACTCCTAGAAAAGGATGCGCCATTCATCTTTTCAGATGAGTGTATCAAATCTTTTAATATTCTTAAAGAGAAACTCACTAATGCGCCGATCATGATAACACCAAATTGGAATCTACCATTTGAACTAATGTGCGATGCAAGTGATTTTGCAATGGGAGCCGTTTTAGGACAAAGGATTGAAAAACGATTTCAACATATATATTATGCTAGTAAGACGTTACAAGGAGCACAAACGAACTATACAACTACTGAAAAAGAACTCCTTGCTATTGTCTTTGCTTTTGACAAATTTCGATCATATCTCGTTCTAGCAAAAACGGTGGTCTATACCGACCATTCTGCTCTTAGATACTTATTTTCAAAACAAGATGCTAAACCAAGATTAATCCGTTGGATCTTACTCTTACAAGAGTTTGATATTGAAATCCGAGATAAAAGAGGAGCAGAAAATCTCGCCGCTGATCATCTTTCTCGTCTTGAAAATCCCGAATTAGAAGTTCTAAATGAATCAGCCATACAAGACAACTTTCCTGATGAATATCTATTGAAGATAGATTATAAAGAAATCCCATGGTTTGCAGACTATGCAAACTACTTAGTTTGTGGATTCCTTGAAAAAGGATTATCATACCAAAGACGAAAGAAATTCTTCAGTGATATAAAACACTATTTCTGGGAAGATCCACATTTGTTTAAAAGTAGTCCCGATGGAATAATACGCCGATGTGTATTTGGAGATGAAGCTAGTAAAATATTAAACCATTGTCACACAGGACCAACAGGAGGGCATTATGGGCCTCAACTAACAGCAAGAAAAGTTTATGAAGCTGGATTCTATTGGCCTACAATTTACAAAGACGCACACCTTCTTTGCAAATCCTGTGATGCATGTCAAAGGGCCGGAAAAATAAGTCAACGTGATGAAATGCCACAAAATGTCATCCAAGTATGTGAAGTATTTGACATTTGGGGTATTGACTTTATGGGTCCATTTCCAAAATCTCATAATAATCTATATATACTCGTAGCCATTGATTATGTATCTAAATGGGCGGAAGCACAAGCTCTCCCAACTAACGATGCACGAGTTGTAGTCAATTTTTTAAAACGTCTTTTTGCAAGGTTTGGAACACCGAAAGCTTTAATAAGTGATCGGGGTACTCATTTCTGTAATAATCAACTTGAGAAAGTTCTTAAAAGATATGGAGTAACTCATAAAATCTCCACCGCATATCATCCACAAACAAGTGGACAAGTTAAAAATACCAACCGAGCTTTAAAACGTATTCTAGAGAAAACCGTAGGATCAAATCCGAAGGAATGGTCCATTAAATTGGAGGATGCACTCTGGGCTTTTAGAACAGCCTACAAAACTCCAATTGGAACCACACCTTTTAGACTTGTTTATGGAAAAGCATGTCATCTTCCAGTAGAAATTGAACACAAAGCATTTTGGGCTTTGAAGACATGTAATCTTGATTTACATGAAGCCGGACGTCTACGATTAAGTCAACTAAACGAATTAGAAGAATTAAGACATGAAGCATACGAAAATTCGTTAATCTATAAAGAAAGAACGAAGAAATGGCATGATAAAAGAATCAGAAGTTCAAAAGAATTTAAAGAAGGAGACAGAGTTCTTCTTTTCAATTCACGATTCAAGCTATTTCCTGGAAAATTGAAATCAAGATGGTCTGGACCATTCATAGTCAAAAGAGTTTTCCCATACGGAACGATAGAATTAATAAATTCAAATGGGATTGAATTTAAAGTTAATGGTCACAGAGTTAAACATTATATACATGGTCCGATGGAAGTCGACAACGAAGTTAATCACAATTTCGACACCACAGCTAACTAAGTGTGGGGAGAATCAAGTCTTTAAAGGATAATATGTATTTCTGTTAGAGTTAGATTGTCTGTTTTCGTGTAGTTCTCGAAAATGGAACCCGAATGGTCTTTCCCTAGCAGACCCTAAAGAACTAGTCTTCTCCCCCCATTCTGAATTTTTATTTTTTTAGGTTTTTACAAAATGAAGACTGCCTGTGAACTAAACCATGGTCTAATGCTACACGCTTTGATCACTAAAAGAAATAATGACATACTACCGAGTGAAATAGCATCAGTAATCAGAGAAAGAATGGACGGAGTTAGAAAAGAATCTAGATGCGAAGATAATAAGTTACAATTTGGTAAAGGAAAATCAAAATCCGCAGCGAAAAGAAGAGCACGACACCTAGAAAGATGTCACAAATGCGGAAAATGGTCACATGGAGGTAAATGTTCAAATAATCAAACCTATTCAAATACCGAATTTGTTACTTTATGCAGAGACGGACCGTTCATATGTTTAGAAGAAAAGACACTGAATGCTCGAGGTTACGCCTATGTAGCCATGGAAAACCAATTAAATCGACTATCTTATGAATGGGATAGATCATATAACTAAGAAATCTATTTCACAGGTATGTCTGTACAGTTTTTATTTTTATTTTTATTTTTAACCTTTTGATAATAAACGCTAATTTGTTCGCTAAAAAGTATTAAATTGGTATTGAATAAAATTAGGTTTGGCGACCGAAATTATTGATATCATTCAAAAATTTATTACATAACTGCGAAATTTAACGTTTATTCTTAAGGTATAAATATCTTTAATCAATCAACCCAAAATATTTCAAAAATTCGTCATGAGTTAAATTAGGTTTTGGAACCGAAATTACTTTACCGAAAAGAGGGGCGCATATTTTTGATAATATTTGATTGATTAAAGTGGGATAAAAAGACAAAAAGATTTTTAAATTTATTTTTACCATGTTTTTAAAATTAATATTTAAATCTTAAATTAATATTGTAAATTTTGTAAAAACAATATATTTAAAATTGTAAATATTTGAAAAATTAATATAAGTTTGATATGAATTTATGAATTTTTAAATTAAGTTTGGTGTGAATTTTTAAAATATAAATTTTTAATTTTATGCATTTCAAATTTTAAGTTTGGTGTGAATTTTTAATAATAATTTTGAATTTTATATTTAAGTTGTGTGAATTTAAAAACAAAAATTTACTTTATCTCATTAAGTTAAGAATATGATTTTTAAAATTCGTCGTAAGTTGAAGACTAGGTCTGTGAACCGAAATTGCTTTACCCGAGGGAGGGACGAGAACTTTTATTATCATTATTTTTAATCTTATTGAATTAAAGTATGCCAAAAACATTGAAAAAACCCAAAAATCTTAGCTTTTAAAACAATCGCTACAAAAAGACAAATTTTAAAATTTTGTCGAGGGACGGACTAGGACATCGATCCGAAACGACCTCGTCCTAAATAACAAGGGAAATAAAATTTTAAAATTAAGTACTTAATTGTTTTAATAAGTTAATGATAATAAAAAAAAAAAAAAAATATACCAACCTCCGCGACTCGCGGAGTTTGGAGCATAAATCTCCGCGAGTCGCGGAGAGACTAAAAATCGAAAAAAAATATAACAGCAGAACAGATCAGTCCCCAACCCAAAAAAAACTAAAAACCTGCGAAAATAGCTGCGAAAAACCCGAAAAACACCCCCAAAAATCCCAATTTTTAACCGTTAATCACCAAATTTTTTGCTAAAATCATGTTGAGAAGGATGCTATCTAAGAATTACTCAAGGAAAACGGTAAATTTCTACACCTAAACACCATTTAATCCGAAATTTGGTGTTCTTGAGTCATTTTTTTCCCAATTTGATTTTGATGCTTTTTAGTGTAATTATGCTTAAATTGTTTATGTATTATGCTTGTATAACCTAGATTGATGCTGTTTAACATGATTAGAAGCCTTAAACTTCAAATTTTGAGTAATCTAGGGTTTGTGTTCTTGAGCAAATTTGGGGCTTTTTGATATAAACAGGTTATGGCCGATTTTTGTCATGAATTGTTGCTAAATTGAGTAGTGTAACATGTCTAGGTAGTTAAATGATCCAAACTTTGAGCCTAAACATGATTTTGAGAATTAAAGTGGACTTTTTCAAGTCTAAAATTCATGAACTTGATTTTTGAAAGATAATGCCATTTGAGACTTGTTTAATTGCTAGTAATGATTATTTTGACATGTTATTTGAGTTGAATGCTTATGAACTTGGCGAACATTTTCGTATATGCTTATTTGAAAAAGTGTAGATTTGATAAAAATGTGAAAATGAGCTTAAGTTTGATATAAATTGATAATGTCATTGTAATTATTTTGATTGATGATTTTGCTGACACTAATGCATATTTGGATGCACAAAAATTGTGTTTGATGTGTTTTGCAGAATGAAAGGGGTGAATCTTCATCCCAAGCCCGCAATGCTCCTGCTGAGAATTTGGAACAACAGGAGGTGGATAACTACTACAAGCAGGATATACCTCATCCAGTCATGACCTTTTCTGATATGCACTTGGAAGAGTTGCACCCGAACCTGAGATTTGACAGACTTTGGATAGATTATCCAAAATATCAAAGGGGTTTACATACTCTTCATTCAAAGGTTGTTGAGGTACCGAGGGTCATAGAATGGGGACCCTTAGAAGCTGTAGAATTGGCCGGGCCAATTAGGGAATTACTTGTACAGAGGTATGGTAATTCTTCTTTTAATGACTGGGTACATTTATTCACCATACGTAGACCTGTATATAAAGTATGGTGTGAAGAATTGTTATGTAGTATAGAGTTGAATGATCGGGTAGCTAGTTTAACCGATCGTTCTTTTATTAGATTTTTGTTAGGCGGTTCGATGCGCCACATGTCTTTACTAGACATGGCTCAGGCTTTACGTATATATACGCCTGAGGAGTTAGCGTCTGCCGATTGTAGAGGATTGATACTAAACGGTAGAAAGATAGATGAAAATTTTGATACACACGGTGTGTGGAGTCAAATGACAAGCCATCACCGTTTCAAAGGGGGAAATTACTCTTATTTGGATATAGATAGAGCCGAATTAAGAGTGATACATAGGTTTTTAGCTAATTCGATTACACAAAGGGGTAAAAACAAAGAAAAGGTAAATGAACAAGATTTGTTTTACCATATGTGTATTCGAGACCCACAAAGCGCTGTAAGTATACCATATTGTGTGGGTTATTATTTATCAGCTATGGTTCGGGGGATGCGACCACATAGCATAATAGGAGGTGGTATTTTTATTACTTTGATTGGTGAATATCTCGGTGTGGATATAAGTCGGGGGGGATTATTACTAGAAGAGCCGGAACCCCGCGATACTATAGGTTTAAATGTATACCATGGTGCGAAAGTTTTGAAGAGGCGAAATAACGTCGCAGTACGATACCATGGTAGACATCCATAGGTGGAGAGAAACCAGCATCAAGGTAATGTAGGAGGGGGGAATGAGATGCAAGAAATGCATAGGTTTATAGCTTCTCAGGAATACGAAAATGCTAGACAGAGAGCATTTGAAGATTGGCAAGTTCATCAGAACCAAATCATAGCTCATTGCCAACATATAGGTAGAAACTATATTCCTACACCGAAACCCATCTTCCCTCCTTGGTCTATAGAGATGCAGCCACCATATCCTACGTATGACCCTGCCGAAGCATTCTATAGCACCTATGGTTATGCCTGGAACCCCTATTGGTACCAATATCATCCTTAGTTTACTTATTATTTTTTTTTTTTTTGTAATTTGTAATTATTGATACGTTTAATACTTTTGTTAATATTGTAATCATTTTTATAATTGTCTAACTTTTATTCTTAGATTTTAATAATTTTTGAATGTGGGGTAATATACCAAACTTCAAAAATATGTATATATGTTTGCAGTTTATCTTATGTACACAACAGGGTAAAACAACGCATTTTCAAAGACTGGCATTAAGTTCAGCAAAAGCAACTAATTTTGACGACAAGATGCAAAATATATGTGAAATAACAACAAGACGGAATGAACAAATGATGTGCACCATTTATCATTCAGCAAACAAACGCCAATATATTTGGAAACTTTTGTAAAATTTAATCATTTTCACACAAATCACCCTCAATAATTTAAATTGTTACTGATTTCTTGCAAATGAGGGCATTGCAAGATCTTAAGTGTGGGAAGGGGTTAAATTCTTTCGGATTTTAAAATTTTTTACTTTATACACTTGGTTACCATTAAAAATACTAGTAAAGCAGTAGTTGTATTAGAATCTAGTGCTCTCTGATAAAAAAGAACAACCCTAGTCTTATATACTGACTACCCAATTCTAGTAAAATTTTTTAAAATTTTCAATTAAATGAATTCAAAATCATGTTTATACATATTTATGAACGATAAAACTAGGTTTTAACACCGAAATTATTGTTACCTCGGAAAGGACATAAATTAAGAAACAAACTAAAATGTTAAAATTCATTTAAAATGGAATAGAGGACGATAAAAAAAGTAAAATAAAAGCCAAGTGTGGGAAAATTTACCAAGTTATCTTAAACATATGTCACATATATCTGTAACAAATAACTGAAAATACTTTTGCTTTGGACTAAACTAAACTGTTTTACCCGATGAAAGAAAAGAATAGTTTTACACGAAATAGTTTCTTTTATTTTTCCGTCACCTTTTATTTTTCAACCATTTTTCGTTTTTCGACTTTTTTCGACGAACTCTTTTTCTCTCTTATTTCTCGCTATTCTAGTTTTTAGGACATAGATTTTTATTCTACTTCTTATCTAAATTTCTTAAAATTACGAAAATTTATTTTAAGTGGTTAAATTAATAGACATCAAAATTTTCTGGTTCGTAGTAATAGTTGGATTTGTACGTGGACCGGGTTATTGGAGCCAAACAGTCCTCAATTATATTGAGACCAAACGAATCCTGCCCCTCTGCTGCATCTTTTGGCTATTCGAAACGTGGGCAAAATCAGAAAAGTCTATTGATTGGATAACTTATTATAATTTTTCTTTCTTTTTTAAAACTAATAGGATATTCAGTGAATGCACCGAGCAAGACGTTCATCACCTTTTGTACGTTCACCACCTGTAACTCGATCAAGACATTTAGCAAATATAACCGCCGTTGATTTTTCTTTAGAATCGTCATCCAGTCGACCAAGTACTTCAGTTCAAATTTCCGATAATCCATTTTTTGAAACCAACCTCACAATTGAGAATCCGGAGAATATTCAGGAACGGTTCGTAGATCCTGAACCATTAAACTTTCCTCCGGAGCCACCAATCAATCAAACAAGTATTATTGAGGAACGAACTATTAAATCAGAATCATCTAGTGATACCGATTCAACAAATTCAATTATGAAGAATCTGGAACCTTTAAGTATGGAAGACCGAATGAGAGCTAAACGCACTGGTCAAGGTCACGCAATTACTCATCCAGACATTAATGCGCCAGATTATGAAATCAAAGGACAAATTCTACACATGGTGACTAATCAATGCCAATTTAGTGGTGCGCCGAAGGAAGATCCAAATGAACATCTACGTACCTTTAATAGGATCTGCACACTATTTAAAATCCGAGAAGTGGAGGATGAACAGATATATCTCATGTTATTTCCCTGGACTTTAAAGGGAGAAGCCAAAGATTGGTTGGAATCATTACCTGAAGGGGCGATTGATACATGGGACGTTTTAGTTGACAAATTTCTTAAACAATTCTTTCCTGCATCTAAAGCCGTAAGACTTCAAGCAGAAATTGTTACGTTCACACAGAAACCGAATGAAACTCTATATGAGGCGTGGACAAGATATGGAAAGTTATTAAGAGGATGTCCACAACATGGTTTAGACACCTGTCAAATAGTACAAATATTCTACCAAGGATGCGACATCACTACAAGGAAAGACATAGATATAGCAGCTGGTGGTTCTATTATGAAGAAAACTGAAACTGATGCTTACAAAATTATTGATAACACTGCTTCCCACTCACATGAGTGGCACCAAGAAAAAGATATCGTTAGATCATCTAAAGCAGCTAGAGCCGATTCTAGCCATGACTTAGATTCCATTTCCGCAAAGATAGATGCTGTGGAGAGACGAATGGAAAAGATGACTAAAGATATTCACTCAATACGAATTAGTTGTGAGCAGTGTGGAGGACCACATTTGACAAAAGATTGTCCCAGTATTGAATTAACAATGGAACAAAGAGAGAATATTTCATACATAAACCAAAGGCCTGGAAATAATTATCAGAATAATTATCAACCGCCAAGACCGATTTACAATCAAAACCAGAATTATAACCGAAATATTCCATACAACAACCAACAAGGTCCTAGCAATCAACAAGTATCCAATAATACTTATAATCAGCAAAGACCTAATTTTCAAAACAAACCACCACAACAAACCGATGATAAAAAGCCGAATTTAGAAGATATGATGACTAAGCTACTTGAAACTCAAACGCAGTTTTTCACATCTCAGAAACAAACTAATGAACAAAATGCTCAAGCATTTAGAAATCAACAAGCTTCTATTCAAAATCTGGAACAAGAAGTAAGTAACCTAGCAAGGTTAATAGGTGAAAGAAAATCGGGAAGTTTACCGAGCGATACAAATGCTAACCCCCGAAATGAAACAGCTAAAGCCATTACCACAAGAAGTGGTACAACACTTAAACCACCTGAAATACCTGTAACTTCTGATGAAGCTATTCCTACTCCACAAGAACCACAACCTGATCAAGATAAGGAAAAAGAACCGGTAGTTGAAAAGGTTAATGAAGATAACACAGTTAAGGATAAACCTTATGTTAAACCATACCAACCACCACTTCCTTACCCGAGTAAAATGAAAAAAGAGAAACTTGAAGCCGAGCAATCCAAATTCTTGGATATGTTTAAACAGATAAATGTAAATCTTCCTTTCATTGATGTGATTTCAGGAATGCCTAGATATGCTAAATTCTTGAAAGATCTAATTTCAAATAGAAAGAAAATGGAAGAACTCTCGGCTGTTACTATGAATGCTAATTGTTCAGCAGTGCTATTGAATAAGATACCAGAAAAATTATCTGATCCAGGAAGTTTCACAATTCCATGTTTTCTGGGTAGTCTTAGTTCAATAGAAGCATTGGCAGACTTAGGTGCTAGTATAAATCTAATGCCGTATTCACTATACGCTAAACTAGACCTCGGAGAATTGAAACCAACCAGAATAAGCATACAACTAGCCGATAGATCAATAAAATATCCTAGAGGGATAATGGAGAACATGCTAGTTAAAGTTGGTAATTTAGTATTTCCAGTAGATTTTGTTGTTTTGGACATGGAAGAAGATTCTCAAGTTCCTCTCTTATTAGGAAGACCATTCTTAAACACGGCTAAAGCAATGATAGACGTGTTCGGTAAGAAACTGACCCTAAGTATAGAGGATGAGAGTGTTACCTTTTCAGTTGATAGAGCAATGCAACAACCACAATCTGCAGATGATACATGTTATTATATTCAAACTATAGATGCACATGCAGAATTATTAGAAGAATTTCCAGAATTACAAGGAACGGGAGAATGTTCTTTAGGAGAAGGTAATGAACCAATTGATGAAGCTGAAATGTTAGCTACACTAATAGCTAATGGATATGAACCAACAACAGAAGAAATTCAAATGCTAAAAGAAGAAGACAGATATCGATATAAATCATCGATAGAAGAACCTCCGAAATTAGAGTTAAAGCCACTTCCAAACCATTTGGAATACGCTTATTTACATGGTGAATCTGAATTACCTGTAATAATATCATCTTCTCTTACTGAAAATGAGAAATCACAACTCATTTCTATGTTGAAAGCTCATAAACCAGCCATTGCATGGAAGATTCATGATATTAAAGGAATAAGTCCTTCGTATTGCACACATAAAATCCTTATGGAAGAAGGTCATAAAACGTATGTGCAACGCCAACGAAGACTAAATCCTAATATGCAAGATGTAGTTAAGAAAGAGATTATTAAACTGCTAGATGCAGGTTTAATTTATCCAATCTCTGATAGTCCATGGGTAAGCCCAGTTCAATGCGTGCCTAAGAAGGGTGGCATGACTGTCATTACAAATGAAAAAAATGAGCTTATTCCTACTAGGACTGTAACAGGATGGCGTGTGTGTATTGATTATAGAAAATTAAATGACGCCACCAGAAAAGATCACTTTCCCTTACCTTTCATAGATCAAATGTTGGAAAGATTAGCCGAAAATAGTTACTATTGTTTTCTAGATGGATTTTCCGGATATTTTCAAATTCCAATAGCACCCGAAGACCAAGAGAAAACCACATTCACGTGCCCTTATGGTACTTTTGCTTACAAACGCATGCCATTTGGACTTTGTAACGCCCCTGCAACCTTTCAAAGGTGCATGATGGCGATTTTTCACGACATGATAGAAGAATGCATGGAAGTATTCATGGATGACTTTTCAGTCTTCGGTGATACATTTAAATCATGTCTAGTTAATCTGGAACGAATGCTAATTAGATGCGAACAATCAAATCTAGTACTTAATTGGGAGAAATGCCATTTCATGGTTAAAGAAGGCATCGTTCTTGGACATAAAATTTCAAAAGAAGCAATTGAAGTGGATAGAGCTAAAGTAGATGTAATTGCTAAACTTCCACATCCCACCAATGTTAGAGGAGTTAGGAGTTTTCTAGGGCATGCCGGTTTTTACCGACGTTTCATAAAAGATTTTTCTAAAATTGCCACTCCTATGAATAAACTCCTAGAAAAGGATGCGCCATTCATCTTTTCAGATGAGTGTATCAAATCTTTTAATATTCTTAAAGAGAAACTCACTAATGCGCCGATCATGATAACACCAAATTGGAATCTACCATTTGAACTAATGTGCGATGCAAGTGATTTTGCAATGGGAGCCGTTTTAGGATAAAGGATTGAAAAACGATTTCAACCTATATATTATGCTAGTAAGACGTTAGAAGGAGCACAAACGAACTATACAACTACTGAAAAAGAACTCCTTGCTATTGTCTTTGCTTTTGACAAATTTCGATCATATCTCGTTCTAGCAAAAACGGTGGTCTATACCGACCATTCTGCTCTTAGATACTTATTTTCAAAACAAGATGCTAAACCAAGATTAATCCGTTGGATCTTACTCTTACAAGAGTTTGATATTGAAATCCGAGATAAAAGAGGAGCAGAAAATCTCGCCGCTGATCATCTTTCTCATCTTGAAAATCCCGAATTAGAAGTTCTAAATGAATCAGCCATACAAGACAACTTTCCTGATGAATATCTATTGAAGATAGATTATAAAGAAATTCCATGGTTTGCAGACTATGCAAACTACTTAGTTTGTGGATTCCTTGAAAAAGGATTATCATACCAAAGACGAAAGAAATTCTTCAGTGATATAAAACACTATTTCTGGGAAGATCCACATTTGTTTAAAAGTTGTCCCGATGGAATAATACGCCGATGTGTATTTGGAGATGAAGCTAGTAAAATATTAAACCATTGTCACACAGGACCAACAGGAGGGCATTATGGGCCTCAACTAACAGCAAGAAAAGTTTATGAAGCTGGATTCTATTGGCCTACAATTTACAAAGACGCACACCTTCTTTGCAAATCCTGTGATGCATGTCAAAGGGCCGGAAAAATAAGTCAACGTGATGAAATGCCACAAAATGTCATCCAAGTATGTGAAGTATTTGACATTTGGGGTATTGACTTTATGGGTCCATTTCCAAAATCTCATAATAATCTATATATACTCGTAGCCATTGATTATGTATCTAAATGGGCGGAAGCACAAGCTCTCCCAACTAACGATGCACGAGTTGTAGTCAATTTTTTAAAACGTCTTTTTGCAAGGTTTGGAACACCGAAAGCTTTAATAAGTGATCGGGGTACTCATTTCTGTAATAATCAACTTGAGAAAGTTCTTAAAAGATATGGAGTAACTCATAAAATCTCCACCGCATATCATCCACAAACAAGTGGACAAGTTGAAAATACCAACCGAGCTTTAAAACGTATTCTAGAGAAAACCGTAGGATCAAATCCGAAGGAATGGTCCATTAAATTGGAGGATGCACTCTGGGCTTTTAGAACAGCCTACAAAACTCCAATTGGAACCACACCTTTTAGACTTGTTTATGGAAAAGCATGTCATCTTCCAGTAGAAATTGAACACAAAGCATTTTGGGCTTTGAAGACATGTAATCTTGATTTACATGAAGCCGGACGTCTACGATTAAGTCAACTAAACGAATTAGAAGAATTAAGACATGAAGCATACGAAAATTCGTTAATCTATAAAGAAAGAACGAAGAAATGGCATGATAAAAGAATCAGAAGTTCAAAAGAATTTAAAGAAGGAGACAGAGTTCTTCTTTTCAATTCACGATTCAAGCTATTTCCTGGAAAATTGAAATCAAGATGGTCTGGACCATTCATAGTCAAAAGAGTTTTCCCATACGGAACGATAGAATTAATAAATTCAAATGGGATTGAATTTAAAGTTAATGGTCACAGAGTTAAACATTATATACATGGTCCGATGGAAGTCGACAACGAAGTTAATCACAATTTCGACACCACAGCTAACTAAGTGTGGGGAGAATCAAGTCTTTAAAGGATAATATGTATTTCTGTTAGAGTTAGATTGTCTGTTTTCGTGTAGTTCTCGAAAATGGAACCCGAATGGTCTTTCCCTAGCAGACCCTAAAGAACTAGTCTTCTCCCCCCATTATGAATTTTTATTTTTTTTAGGTTTTTACAAAATGAAGACTGCCTGTGAACTAAACCATGGTCTAATGCTACACGCTTTGATCACTAAAAGAAATAATGACATACTACCGAGTGAAATAGCATCAGTAATCAGAGAAAGAATGGACGGAGTTAGAAAAGAATCTAGATGCGAAGATAATAAGTTACAATTTGGTAAAGGAAAATCAAAATCCGCAGCGAAAAGAAGAGATGGATCTACACGATGAATCAATTCCATCATTAAAAGGAATTAAAGTCTTCCAAAAAAGACACGCGCTTCTTGATTTAGGTCATGAAGTTGTCGTCCAGACCAGCTGTAGGTTGACGAAAAATCTAGAAAAGTCATCACTAAAATCAGCAGGAAATCCACGGACCTCAGCATTAAACAGGGTCGCCATGTGGTCAGATTTATCCTAACCATGAGAAGGATTTATCTTGTACAACGGGGGGGGGGGGGGGCACCATGCAAATTAGCTGGATAAGACTAATGAATCAGATCCCCAGAAAGGATAATCTCCTTAAAGATTAAAAATCAGCTTTTAAGACTAATATTACTCAATCCTAGAGATTGACCTTAAAGATTGAGAATTCAAACTCATGGAATTCAATGATATCTAAACTCGAGCTTGAACGAGAAAATATTTTGATCAAAATTACAAATCGATTTGTTTTCTGAAAACCCTATTTTCAATGCGTTCATTACCATTGAACGTAAAATCCTAGGAATTCACCTGGAATTCATTAGGTCACCTGAACTAAATCAGGTGTCAACCGTAAGAACGGTGGTTGCATAGCATGGTCGAAGACAGGACCTTGTGCCAGACCGAAAAATTATAAGGGTGAGCTTTACTATTGCTCCTACAAAGGATAGTAATTGCGTCCGACACGTTATAGACCATAATCAAAAGCATGTCACGGGACATTGCCTTAACAGTTGCTTGTTCAACGCTTTCCTTTACAACCGGACGGTAGTTTGCCGAAAGGTAATATACGGAACAAGTAAACTGGACGTGTTGCTTTCCTAATACAAGATTAGCAAGTGGGTAACACAAAACCATAAGTGTTGAGCTAAAATTTTCAAATCTGAAACCCACCAAACCCACAAAAATATTTTGCAAATACCGGTAAAGGGTTGTTCCGAAAAACTTATCTAGGGTAAAAACTAGATTTAATTTTCAAAAGATCAAATGTTTTCATAAAGATCCAATTTCCTTAATGGATCTAAATTTTTATAGTCATGTGGGACTGTAAACCATATCGTTACTACCATTGTTTATACCACCTTATAGAATTCACTGATGTACAAAGTGTGAAGAATAAAGAAGTGATTCTAGTATTTCAAGACAATATTGCTTGAGGACAAGCAACGCTCAAGTGTGGGAATATTTGATAATGCTAAAAACGAACATATATTTCATAGCATTATTCCTCAAGAAAGACAAGCTTTTAGTTGCAATTGTTCTATTTACAAGTGATATTCGTTTAAATAATAAAAGGTGAAGACAAAAGACAGATTCGACGAATTGAAGACGCAAACGACCAAAAAGCTCAAAAGAACAAAAGACAATCAAAGAGGTTCCAATTATTGATAAGAAACGTCTCGAAATTACAAAAGTACAAGATTCAAAACGCAAAGTACAAAATATAAAATTGTACGCAAGGACGTTCGAAAATCCGGAACCGGGACCAGAGTCAACTCTTAACGCTCGACGCAACGGACTAAAAATTACAAGTTAACTATGTATATAAATATAATATAATATATAATTAATTATATTAATTATATATATATTATATATATATTATAAACCGTCGGTAAACAAAGAGCCAAACTCCTCTGAGCTGTAAAAGTAACCTCCGCGACTCGCGGAGTTTGAAGGCAAAATTCACCGCGAGTCGCGGAGCCCCAAAAATCGAAAATCCCTATAAAGCCAACCGAATTCTGATCACAATTCATAATCTTTTTCTTCTCTTATCATACGTAAACGATATATATATATATAGTTTATATTTTAATTTTAATTTTAATTCTAATAATAAGGGTATGTTAGCGAATGTTGTAAGGGTGTAAGTCGAAATTCTGTCCGTGTAACGCTACGCTATTTTTAATCATTGTAAGTTATGTTCAACCTTTTTACATTAATGTCTCGTAGCTAAGTTATTATTATGCTTATTTAAAACGAAGTAATCATGATGCTGGGCTAATTACTAAAATTGGGTAATTGGGCTTTGTACCATAATTGGGGTTTGGACAAAAGAACGACACTTGTGGAAATTAGACTATGGGCTATTAATGGGCTTTATATTTGTTTAACTAAATGAAAGTTTGTTAATGTTAATATAAAGATTTACAATTGGGCGTCCCTATAAATTACCATATACACTCAATCGGACACGATGGGCGGGGTATTTATATGTACGAATAATCGTTCATTTAACCGGACACGGGAATGGATTAATAGCCACTAGAATAATTAAAACAGGGGTGAAATTACATTCAAGGGTAATTGGTGTAATTGGTGTAATTGTTAACAAAGTAGTAAAACCTTGGTTTACACGCAGTCGATAACCTGGTGTATTCATTAAACAAAGTATTAAAACCTTGTTACAATTCGAATCCCCAATTAGTTGGAATATTTAACTTCGGGTATAAGAATAATTTGACGAGGGCACTCGCACTTTATATTTATGACTGATGGACTGTTATGGACAAAAACCAGACGGACATATTAAATAATCCAGGACAAAGGACAATTAACCCATGGGCATAAAACTAAAATCAACACGTCAAACATCATGATTACGGAAGTTTAAATAAGCATAATTCTTTTATTTCATATTTAATTTCCTTTATTTTATATTTAATTGCACTTCTAATTATCGCACCTTTATTTATTGTTATTTAATTGCACTTTTACTTATCGTCCTTTTTAATTATCGCAAGTTTATTTTATCGCACTTTTATTATTCGCAATTTCATTATCGTTATTAACTTTACGCTTTAATTTAAGTCTTGTATTTATTTTATATTTTACATTAGGTTTTAACTGCGACTAAAGTCTTAAAATCGACAAACCGGTCATTAAACGGTAAAAACCCCCCTTTATAATAATAATATTACTTATATATATGTTTGTATTTTTATAAAAGTAAATTAATATAGCGTTGAGCTTTGTTTAAAGATTTCCCTGTGGAACGAACCGGACTTACTAAAAACTACACTACTGTACGATTAGGTACACTGCCTATAAGTGTTGTAGCAAGGTTTAAGTATATCCATTCTATAAATAAATAAATATCTTGTGTAAAATTGTATCGTATTTAATAGTTTTTCCTAGTAAAATATAAACTATTTCGTATACACCTTTGTGGGTTTGGTGGGTTTCAGATTTGAAAATTTTAGCTCAACACTTATGGTTTTGTGTTACCCACTTGCTAATCTTGTATTAGGAAAGCAACACGTCCAGTTTACTTGTTCCGTATATTACCTTTCGGCAAACTACCGTCCGGTTGTAAAGGAAAGCGTTGAACAAGCAACTGTTAAGGCAATGTCCCGTGACATGCTTTTGATTATGGTCTATAACGTGTCGGACGCAATTACTATCCTTTGTAGGAGCAATAGTAAAGCTCACCCTTATAATTTTTCGGTCTGGCACAAGGTCCTGTCTTCGACCATGCTATGCAACCACCGTTCTTACGGTTGACACCTGATTTAGTTCAGGTGACCTAATGAATTCCAGGTGAATTCCTAGGATTTTACGTTCAATGGTAATGAACGCATTGAAAATAGGGTTTTCAGAAAACAAATCGATTTGTAATTTTGATCAAAATATTTTCTCGTTCAAGCTCGAGTTTAGATATCATTGAATTCCATGAGTTTGAATTCTCAATCTTTAAGGTCAATCTCTAGGATTGAGTAATATCAGTCTTAAAAGCTGATTTTTAATCTTTAAGGAGATTATCCTTTCTGGGGATCTGATTCATTAGTCTTATCCAGCTAATTTGCATGGTGCCCCCCCATTGTACAAGATAAATCCTTCTCATGGTTAGGATAAATCTGACCACATGGCGACCCTGTTTAATGCTGAGGTCCGTGGATTTCCTGCTGATTTTAGTGATGACTTTTCTAGA
Organism: Rutidosis leptorrhynchoides; assembly: GCF_046630445.1. Taxonomy (NCBI): domain Eukaryota; kingdom Viridiplantae; phylum Streptophyta; class Magnoliopsida; order Asterales; family Asteraceae; genus Rutidosis; species Rutidosis leptorrhynchoides. Next base: position 381,260,011 of record NC_092343.1, on the reverse strand, counting down.
TTTTTCGTCAACCTACAGCTGGTCTGGACGACAACTTCATGACCTAAATCAAGAAGCGCGTGTCTTTTTCGGAAGACTTTACTTCCTTTTAATGATGGAATTGATTCATCGTGTAGATCCATCTCTTCTTTTCGCTGCGGATTTTGATTTTCCTTTACCAAATTGTAACTTATTATCTTCGCATCTAGATTCTTTTCTAACTCCGTCCATTCTTTCTCTGATTACTGATGCTATTTCACTCGGTAGTATGTCATTATTTCTTTTAGTGATCAAAGCGTGTAGCATTAGACCATGGTTTAGTTCACAGGCAGTCTTCATTTTGTAAAAACCTAAAAAAAAATAAAAATTCAGAATGGGGGGAGAAGACAAGTTCTTTAGGGACTGCTAGGGAAAGACCATTCAGGTTCCATTTTCGAGAACTACACGAAAACAGACAATCTAACTCTAACAGAAATACATATTATCCTTTAAAGACTTGATTCTCTCCACACTTAGTTACCTGTGGTGTCGAAATTGTGATTAACTTCGTTGTCGACTTTCATCGGACCATGTATATAATGTTTAACTCTGTGACCATTAACTTTAAATTCAATCCCATTTGAATTTATTAATTCTATCGTTCCGTATGGGAAAACTCTTTTGACTATGAATGGTCCAGACCATCTTGATTTCAATTTTCCAGGAAATAGCTTGAATCGTGAATTGAAAAGAAGAACTCTGTCTCCTTCTTTAAATTCTTTTGAACTTCTGATTCTTTTATCATGCCATTTCTTCGTTCTTTCTTTATAGATTAACGAATTTTCGTATGCTTCATGTCTTAATTCTTCTAATTCGTTTAGTTGACTTAATCATAGACGTCCGGCTTCATGTAAATCAAGATTACATGTCTTCAAAGCCCAAAATGCTTTGTGTTCAATTTCTACTGGAAGATGACATGCTTTTCCATAAACAAGTCTAAAAGGTGTGGTTCCAATTGGAGTTTTGTAGGCTGTTCTAAAAGCCCAGAGTGCATCCTCCAATTTAATGGACCATTCCTTCAGATTTGATCCTACGGTTTTCTCTAGAATACGTTTTAAAGCTCGGTTGGTATTTTCAACTTGTCCACTTGTTTGTGGATGATATGCGGTGGAGATTTTATGAGTTACTCCATATCTTTTAAGAACTTTCTCAAGTTGATTATTACAGAAATGAGTACCCCGATCACTTATTAAAGCTTTCGGTGTTCCAAACCTTGCAAAAAGACGTTTTAAAAAATTGACTACAACTCGTGCATCGTTAGTTGGGAGAGCTTGTGCTTCCGCCCATTTAGATACATAATCAATGGCTACGAGTATATATAGATTATTATGAGATTTTGGAAATGGACCCATATAGTCAATACCCCAAATGTCAAATACTTCACATACTTGGATGACATTTTGTGGCATTTCATCACGTTGACTTATTTTTCCGGCCCTTTGACATGCATCACAGGATTTGCAAAGAAGGTGTGCGTCTTTGTAAATTGTAGGCCAATAGAATCCAGCTTCATAAACTTTTCTTGCTGTTAGTTGAGGCTCATAATGCCCTCCTGTTGGTCCTGTGTGACAATGGTTTAATATTTTACTAGCTTCATCTCCAAATACACATCGGCGTATTATTCCATCGGGACAACTTTTAAACAAATGTGGATCTTCCCAGAAATAGTGTTTTATATCACTGAAGAATTTCTTTCGTCTTTGGTATGATAATCCTTTTTCAAGGAATCCACAAACTAAGTAGTTTGCATAGTCTGCAAACCATGGGATTTCTTTATAATCTATCTTCAATAGATATTCATCAGGAAAGTTGTCTTGTATGGCTGATTCATTTAGAACTTCTAATTCGGGATTTTCAAGACGAGAAAGATGATCAGCGGCGAGATTTTCTGCTCCTCTTTTATCTCGGATTTCAATATCAAACTCTTGTAAGAGTAAGATCCAACGGATTAATCTTGGTTTAGCATCTTGTTTTGAAAATAAGTATCTAAGAGCAGAATGGTCGGTATAGACCACCGTTTTTGCTAGAACGAGATATGATCGAAATTTGTCAAAAGCAAAGACAATAGCAAGGAGTTCTTTTTCAGTAGTTGTATAGTTCGTTTGTGCTCCTTGTAATGTCTTACTAGCATAATATATAGGTTGAAATCGTTTTTCAATCCTTTGTCCTAAAACGGCTCCCATTGCAAAATCACTTGCATCGCACATTAGTTCAAATGGTAGATTCCAATTTGGTGTTATCATGATCGGCACATTAGTGAGTTTCTCTTTAAGAATATTAAAAGATTTGATACACTCATCTGAAAAGATGAATGGCGCATCCTTTTCTAGGAGTTTATTCATAGGAGTGGCAATTTTAGAAAAATCTTTTATGAAACGTCGGTAAAAACCGGCATGCCCTAGAAAACTCCTAACTCCTCTAACATTGGTGGGATGTGGAAGTTTAGCAATTACATCTACTTTAGCTCTATCCACTTCAATTCCTTCTTTTGAAATTTTATGTCCAAGAACGATGCCTTCTTTAACCATGAAATGGCATTTCTCCCAATTAAGTACTAGATTTGATTGTTCGCATCTAATTAGCATTCGTTCCAGATTAACTAGACATGATTTAAATGTATCACCGAAGACTGAAAAGTCATCCATGAATACTTCCATGCATTCTTCTATCATGTCGTGAAAAATCGCCATCATGCACCTTTGAAAGGTTGCAGGGGCGTTACAAAGTCCAAATGGCATGCGTTTGTAAGCAAAAGTACCATAAGGGCACGTGAATGTGGTTTTCTCTTGGTCTTCGGGTGCTATTGGAATTTGAAAATATCCGGAAAATCCATCTAGAAAACAATAGTAACTATTTTCGGCTAATCTTTCCAACATTTGATCTATGAAAGGTAAGGGAAAGTGATCTTTTCTGGTGGCGTCATTTAATTTTCTATAATCAATACACACACGCCATCCTGTTACAGCCCTAGTAGGAATAAGCTCATTTTTTTCATTTGTAATGACAGTCATGCCACCCTTCTTAGGCACGCATTGAACTGGGCTTACCCATGGACTATCAGAGATTGGATAAATTAAACCTGCATCTAGCAGTTTAATAATCTCTTTCTTAACTACATCTTGCATATTAGGATTTAGTCTTCGTTGGCGTTGCACATACGTTTTATGACCTTCTTCCATAAGGATTTTATGTGTGCAATACGAAGGACTTATTCCTTTAATATCATGAATCTTCCATGCAATGGCTGGTTTATGAGCTTTCAACACAGAAATGAGTTGTGATTTCTCATTTTCAGTAAGAGAAGACGATATTATTACAGGTAATTCAGATTCACCATGTAAATAAGCGTATTCCAAATGGTTTGGAAGTGGCTTTAACTCTAATTTCGGAGGTTCTTCTATCGATGATTTATATCGATATCTGTCTTCTTCTTTTAGCATTTGAATTTCTTCTGTTGTTGGTTCATATCCATTAGCTATTAGTGTAGCTAACATTTCAGCTTCATCAATTGGTTCATTACCTTATCCTAAAGAACATTCTCCCGTTCCTTGTAATTCTGGAAATTCTTCTAATAATTCTGCATGTGCATCTATAGTTTGAATATAATAACATGTATCATCTGCATATTGTGGTTGTTGCATTGCTCTATCAACTGAAAAGGTAACACTCTCATCCTCTAAACTTAGGGTCAGTTTCTTACCGAACACGTCTATCATTGCTTTAGCCGTGTTTAAGAATGGTCTTCCTAATATGAGAGGAACTTGAGAATCTTCTTCCATGTCCAAAACAACAAAATCTACTGGAAATACTAAATTACCAACTTTAACTAGCATGTTCTCCATTATCCCTCTAGGATATTTTATTGATCTATCGGCTAGTTGTATGCTTATTCTGGTTGGTTTCAATTCTCCAAGGTCTAGTTTAGCGTATAGTGAATACGGCATTAGATTTATACTAGCACCTAAGTCTGCCAATGCTTCTATTGAACTAAGACTACCCAGAAAACATGGAATTGTGAAACTTCCTGGATCAGATAATTTTTCTGGTATCTTATTCAATAGCACTGCTGAACAATTAGCATTCATAGTAACAGCCGAGAGTTCTTCCATTTTCTTTCTATTTGAAATTAGATCTTTCAAGAATTTAGCATATCTAGGCATTCCTGAAATCACATCAATGAAAGGAAGATTTACATTTATCTGTTTAAACATATCCAAGAATTTGGATTGCTCGGCTTCAAGTTTCTCTTTCTTCATTTTACTCGGGTAAGGAAGTGGTGGTTGGTATGGTTTAACATAAGGTTTATCCTTAACTGTGTTATCTTCATTAACCTTTTCAACTACCGGTTCTTTTTCCTTATCTTGATCAGGTTGTGGTTCTTGTGGAGTAGGAATAGCTTCATCAGAAGTTACAGGTATTTCAGGTGGTTTAAGTGTTGTACCACTTCTTGTGGTAATGGCTTTAGCTGTTTCATTTCGGGGGTTAGCATTTGTATCGCTCGGTAAACTTCCCGGTTTTCTTTCACCTATTAACCTTGCTAGGTTACTTACTTCTTGTTCCAGATTTTGAATAGAAGCTTGTTGATTTCTAAATGCTTGAGCATTTTGTTCATTAGTTTGTTTCTGAGATGTGAAAAACTGCGTTTGAGTTTCAACTAGCTTCGTCATCATATCTTCTAAATTCGGCTTTTTATCATCGGTTTGTTGTGGTGGTTTGTTTTGAAAATTAGGTCTTTGCTGATTATAAGTATTATTGGATACTTGTTGATTGCTAGGACCTTGTTGGTTGTTGTATGGAATATTTCGGTTATAATTTTGGTTTTGATTGTAAATCGGTCTTGGCGGTTGATAATTATTCTGATAATTATTTCCAGGCCTTTGGTTTATGTATGAAATATTCTCTCTTTGTTCCATTGTTAATTCAATACTGAGACAATCTTTTGTCAAATGTGGTCCTCCACACTGCTCACAACTAATTCGTATTGAGTGAATATCTTTAGTCATCTTTTCCATTCGTCTCTCCACAGCATCTATCTTTGCGGAAATGGAATCTAAGTCATGGCTAGAATCGGCTCTAGCTGCTTTAGATGATCTAACGATATCTTTTTCTTGGTGCCACTCATGTGAGTGGGAAGCAGTGTTATCAATAATTTTGTAAGCATCAGTTTCGGTTTTCTTCATAATAGAACCACCAGCTGCTATATCTATGTCTTTCCTTGTAGTGATGTCGCATCCTTGGTAGAATATTTGTACTATTTGACAGGTGTCTAAACCATGTTGTGGACATCCTCTTAATAACTTTCCATATCTTGTCCACGCCTCATATAGAGTTTCATTCGGTTTCTGTGTGAACGTAACAATTTCTGCTTGAAGTCTTACGGCTTTAGATGCAGGAAAGAATTGTTTAAGAAATTTGTCAACTAAAACGTCCCATGTATCAATCGCCCCTTCAGGTAATGATTCCAACCAATCTTTGGCTTCTCCCTTTAAAGTCCAGGGAAATAACATGAGATATATCTGTTCATCCTCCACTTCTCGGATTTTAAATAGTGTGCAGATCCTATTAAAGGTACGTAGATGTTCATTTGGATCTTCCTTCGGCGCACCACTAAATTGGCATTGATTAGTCACCATGTGTAGAATTTGTCCTTTGATTTCATAATCTGGCGCATTAATGTCTGGATGAGTAATTGCGTGACCTTGACCAGTGCGTTTAGCTCTCATTCGGTCTTCCATACTTAAAGGTTCCAGATTCTCCATAATTGAATTTGTTGAATCGGTATCACTAGATGATTCTGATTTAATAGTTCGTTCCTCAATAATACTTGTTTGATTGATTGGTGGCTCCGGAGGAAAGTTTAATGGTTCAGGATCTACGAACCGTTCCTGAATATTCTCCGGATTCTCAATTGTGAGGTTGGTTTCAAAAAATGGATTATCGGAAATTTGAACTGAAGTACTTGGTCGACTGGATGACGATTCTAAAGAAAAATCAACGGCGGTTATATTTGCTAAATGTCTTGATCGAGTTACAGGTGGTGAACGTACAAAAGGTGATGAACGTCTTGCTCGGTGCATTCACTGAATATCCTATTAGTTTTAAAAAAGAAAGAAAAATTATAATAAGTTATCCAATCAATAGACTTTTCTGATTTTGCCCACGTTTCGAATAGCCAAAAGATGCAGCAGAGGGGCAGGATTCGTTTGGTCTCAATATAATTGAGGACTGTTTGGCTCCAATAACCCGGTCCACGTACAAATCCAACTATTACTACGAACCAGAAAATTTTGATGTCTATTAATTTAACCACTTAAAATAAATTTTCGTAATTTTAAGAAATTTAGATAAGAAGTAGAATAAAAATCTATGTCCTAAAAACTAGAATAGCGAGAAATAAGAGAGAAAAAGAGTTCGTCGAAAAAAGTCGAAAAACGAAAAATGGTTGAAAAATAAAAGGTGACGGAAAAATAAAAGAAACTTATAAAAACTTAAAAATACTTGACTAACCTAACCTTATTACTACAACTAACTTAAAATTATAATCGCAAATTGAAATTACTAATTGGAATGATAATTGATACATAGTAAAAGGTCTAAAAATATTAAAGCTTACAGGAAAAACTAAATCCCAAATGGAAATAACTTAAAAAGAAACTAAAACTTAAAAAGGCGTCGCAAAATTCTAAAGCACCTAAATCTTAGTCTAAAGAAAAAGCACTTAAGGAATTCTACGGCAAAGCCTACAAATCTAGGAGTAAAAATAACTATAGCAAAAACTAAGTTTAAAATTAAATATGAGCTAAAAATACAAATATTACGCTAAAACGATTAAAAAGGAACAAAATATAAAAATATACAAAAAGTTGTAAAAAGTACAATTTTTATAAAAATATTATTTTTATATTATTTATTTTATTAAACTATTAATTTTACAATTTAACTAAACTAATTTAACTAAAATATATAAATTAAATAAAAAGTAAAAGTAATTATAATAATAATAATTAGTTAGGGTTTAATAATAATTAATTAATAATTACCGTAATAAATGCTGAATTAGGGCTTCTGTCCGTGTGTCAGGTACCCTCCGCGAGTCGCGGTAATTTAATAAGAAAACCCCGCGAGTCGCGGGGTTCAGAATTTCAGATCTGGAGCAGTTTGAAATTTTACGCTTTTTTTTTTTATTTTTTTATTTTATTTTCTGTTTTTAAATTTTTTATTTTTTTATTTTTTTTGTTTATAAAAAAAATAATATGTGTATAAATAAAACTTATATTTAAAACTTAAATAAAAATAGAATCACTTTATAATTTTATAAATAAAAATCTTAAAACTAGATTTATATATATTTTTTTATATATTTTTTTTTTTATGTTTTTAAATAAAAACAAAATACTTAAATAAAACTTATGTTTTTATAAACTAAAAATAAAGAAACTTTATAAAACTTAAATATTTAACAAAATCTTAAAAATACTTATATTTTTGTTTTTCTTTTTATATTTTTGAATAATTAAAATGTATTTTTACAAAAGCGACTTTTAATAGAAGTAAACTAAAATTTTTTTTATAAGCGTTGCGCTTCCGGCGTTTAGAAAGTTCCCCGGCAGCGGCGCCAAAAATACTTGATGTTATGCGAGGTGTATACGAAATAGTTTATATTTTACTAGGAAAAACTATTAAATACGATACAATTTTACACAAGATATTTATTTATTTATAGAATGGATATACTTAAACCTTGCTACAACACTTATAGGCAGTGTACCTAATCGTACAGTAGTGTAGTTTTTAGTAAGTCCGGTTCGTTCCACAGGGAAATCTTTAAACAAAGCTCAACGCTATATTAATTTACTTTTATAAAAATACAAACATATATATAAGTAATATTATTATTATAAAGGGGGGTTTTTACCGTTTAATGACCGGTTTGTCGATTTTAAGACTTTAGTCGCAGTTAAAACCTAATGTAAAATATAAAATAAATACAAGACTTAAATTAAAGCGTAAAGTAAATAACGATAATGAAATTGCGAATAATAAAAGTGCGATAAAATAAACTTGCGATAATTAAAAAGGACGATAATTAAAAGTGCAATTAAATAACAATAAATAAAGGTGCGATAATTAGAAGTGCAATTAAATATAAAATAAAGGAAATTAAATATAAAATAAAAGAATTATGCTTATTTAAACTTCCGTAATCATGATGTTTGACGTGTTGATTTTAGTTTTATGCCCATGGGTTAATTGTCCTTTGTCCTGGATTATTTAATATGTCCGTCTGGTTTTTGTCCATAACAGTCCATCAGTCATAAATATAAAGTGCGAGTGCCCTCGTCAAATTATTCTTATACCCGAAGTTAAATATTCCAACTAATTGGGGATTCGAATTGTAACAAGGTTTTAATACTTTGTTTAATGAATACACCAGGTTATCGACTGCGTGTAAACCAAGGTTTTACTACTTTGATAACAATTACACCAATTACCCTTGAATGTAATTTCACCCCTGTTTTAATTATTCTAGTGGCTATTAATCCATTCCCGTGTCCGGTTAAATGAACGATTATTCGTACATATAAATACCCCGCCCATCGTGTCCGATTGAGTGTATATGGTAATTTATAGGGACGCCCAATTGTAAATCTTTATATTAACATTAACAAACTTTCATTTAGTTAAACAAATATAAAGCCCATTAATAGCCCATAGTCTAATTTCCACAAGTGTCGTTCTTTTGTCCAAACCCCAATTATGGTACAAAGCCCAATTACCCAATTTTAGTAATTAGCCCAACATCATGATTACTTCGTTTTAAATAAGCATAATAATAACTTAGCTACGAGACATTAATGTAAAAAGGTTGAACATAACTTACAATGATTAAAAATAGCGTAGCGTTACACGGACAGAATTTCGACTTACACCCTTACAACATTCGCTAACATACCCTTATTATTAGAATTAAAATTAAAATTAAAATATAAATTATATATATATATATATCGTTTACGTATGATAAGAGAAGAAAAAGATTATGAATTGTGATCAGAATTCGGTTGGCTTTATAGGGATTTTCGATTTTTGGGGCTCTGCGACTCGCGGTGAATTTTGCGTTCAAACTCCGCGAGTCGTGGAGGTTACTTTTACAGCTCAGAGGAGTTTGGCTCTTTGTTTACCGACGGTTTATAATATATATATAATATATATATAATTAATATAATTAATTATATATTATATTATATTTATATTTATATACATAGTTAACTTGTAATTTTTAGTCCGTTGCGTCGAGCGTTAAGAGTTGACTCTGGTCCCGGTTCCGGATTTTCGAACGTCCTTGCGTACAATTTTATATTTTGTACTTTGCGTTTTGAATCTTGTACTTTTGTAATTTCGAGACGTTTCTTATCAATAATTGGAACCTCTTTGATTGTCTTTTGTTCTTTTGAGCTTTTTGGTCGTTTGCGTCTTCAATTCGTCGAATCTGTCTTTTGTCTTCACCTTTTATTATTTAAACGAATATCACTTGTAAATAGAACAATTGCAACTAAAAGCTTGTCTTTCTTGAGGAATAATGCTATGAAATATATGTTCGTTTTTAGCATTATCAAATATTCCCACACTTGAGCGTTGCTTGTCCTCAAGCAATATTGTCTTGAAATACTAGAATCACTTCTTTATTCTTCACACTTTGTACATCAGTGAATTCTATAAGGTGGTATAAACAATGGTAGTAACGATATGGTTTACAGTCCCACATGACTATAAAAATTTAGATCCATTAAGGAAATTGGATCTTTATGAAAACATTTGATCTTTTGAAAATTAAATCTAGTTTTTACCCTAGATAAGTTTTCCGGAACAACCCTTTACCGGTATTTGCAAAATATTTTTGTGGGTTTGGTGGGTTTCAGATTTGAAAATTTTAGCTCAACACTTATGGTTTTGTGTTACCCACTTGCTAATCTTGTATTAGGAAAGCAACACGTCCAGTTTACTTGTTCCGTATATTACCTTTCGGCAAACTACCGTCCGGTTGTAAAGGAAAGCGTTGAACAAGCAACTGTTAAGGCAATGTCCCGTGACATGCTTTTGATTATGGTCTATAACGTGTCGGACGCAATTACTATCCTTTGTAGGAGCAATAGTAAAGCTCACCCTTATAATTTTTCGGTCTGGCACAAGGTCCTGTCTTCGACCATGCTATGCAACCACCGTTCTTACGGTTGACACCTGATTTAGTTCAGGTGACCTAATGAATTCCAGGTGAATTCCTAGGATTTTACGTTCAATGGTAATGAACGCATTGAAAATAGGGTTTTCAGAAAACAAATCGATTTGTAATTTTGATCAAAATATTTTCTCGTTCAAGCTCGAGTTTAGATATCATTGAATTCCATGAGTTTGAATTCTCAATCTTTAAGGTCAATCTCTAGGATTGAGTAATATCAGTCTTAAAAGCTGATTTTTAATCTTTAAGGAGATTATCCTTTCTGGGGATCTGATTCATTAGTCTTATCCAGCTAATTTGCATGGTGCCCCCCCATTGTACAAGATAAATCCTTCTCATGGTTAGGATAAATCTGACCATATGGCGACCCTGTTTAATGCTGAGGTCCGTGGATTTCCTGCTGATTTTAGTGATGACTTTTCTAGATTTTTCGTCAACCTACAGCTGGTCTGGACGACAACTTCATGACCTAAATCAAGAAGCGCGTGTCTTTTTCGGAAGACTTTACTTCCTTTTAATGATGGAATTGATTCATCGTGTAGATCCATCTCTTCTTTTCTTTCATCGGGTAAAACAGTTTAGTTTAGTCCAAAGCAAAAGTATTTTCAGTTATTTGTTACAGATATATGTGACATATGTTTAAGATAACTTGGTAAATTTTCCCACACTTGGCTTTTATTTTTCTTTTTTTTATCGTCCTCTATTCCATTTTAAATGAATTTTAACATTTTAGTTTGTTTCTTAATTTATGTCCTTTCCGAGGTAACAATAATTTCGGTGTTAAAACCTAGTTTTATCGTTCATAAATATGTATAAACATGATTTTGAATTATTTTAATTGAAAATTTTAAAAAATTTTACTAGAATTGGGTAGTCAGTATATAAGACTAGGGCTGTTCTTTTTTATCAGAGAGCACTAGATTCTAATACAACTACTGCTTTACTAGTATTTTTAATGGTAACCAAGTGTATAAAGTAAAAAATTTTAAAATCCGAAAGAATTTAACCCCTTCCCACACTTAAGATCTTGCAATGCCCTCATTTGCAAGAAATCAGTAACAATTTAAATTATTGAGGGTGATTTGTGTGAAAATGATTAAATTTTACCAAAGTTTCCAAATATATTGGCGTTTGTTTGCTGAATGATAAATGGTGCACATCATTTGTTCATTCCGTCTTGTTGTTATTTCACATATATTTTGCATCTTGTCGTCAAAATTAGTTGCTTTTGCTGAACTTAATGCCAGTCTTTGAAAATGCGTTGTTTTACCCTGTTGTGTACATAAGATAAACTGCAAACATATATACATATTTTTGAAGTTTGGTATATTACCCCACATTCAAAAATTATTAAAATCTAAGAATAAAAGTTAGACAATTATAAAAATGATTACAATATTAACAAAAGTATTAAACGTATCAATAATTACAAATTACAAAAAAAAAAAAAATAAGTAAACTAAGGATGATATTGGTACCAATAGGGGTTCCAGGCATAACCATAGGTGCTATAGAATGCTTCGGCAGGGTCATACGTAGGATATGGTGGCTGCATCTCTATAGACCAAGGAGGGAAGATGGGTTTCGGTGTAGGAATATAGTTTCTACCTATATGTTGGCAATGAGCTATGATTTGGTTCTGATGAACTTGCCAATCTTCAAATGCTCTCTGTCTAGCATTTTCGTATTCCTGAGAAGCTATAAACCTATGCATTTCTTGCATCTCATTCCCCCCTCCTACATTACCTTGCTGCTGGTTTCTCTCCACCTGTGGATGTCTACCATGGTATCGTACTGCGACGTTATTTCGCCTCTTCAAAACTTTCACACCATGGTATACATTTAAACCTATAGTATCGCGGGGTTCCGGCTCTTCTAGTAATAATCCCCCCCGACTTATATCCACACCGAGATATTCACCAATCAAAGTAATAAAAATACCACCTCCTATTATGCTATGTGGTCGCATCCCCCGAACCATAGCTGATAAATAATAACCCACACAATATGGTATACTTACAGCGCTTTGTGGGTCTCGAATACACATATGGTAAAACAAATCTTGTTCATTTACCTTTTCTTTGTTTTTACCCCTTTGTGTAATCGAATTAGCTAAAAACCTATGTATCACTCTTAATTCGGCTCTATCTATATCCAAATAAGAGTAATTTCCCCCTTTGAAACGGTGATGGCTTGTCATTTGACTCCACACACCGTGTGTATCAAAATTTTCATCTATCTTTCTACCGTTTAGTATCAATCCTCTACAATCGGCAGACGCTAACTCCTCAGGCGTATATATACGTAAAGCCTGAGCCATGTCTAGTAAAGACATGTGGCGCATCGAACCGCCTAACAAAAATCTAATAAAAGAACGATCGGTTAAACTAGCTACCCGATCATTCAACTCTATACTACATAACAATTCTTCACACCATACTTTATATACAGGTCTACGTATGGTGAATAAATGTACCCAGTCATTAAAAGAAGAATTACCATACCTCTGTACAAGTAATTCCCTAATTGGCCCGGCCAATTCTACAGCTTCTAAGGGTCCCCATTCTATGACCCTCGGTACCTCAACAACCTTAGAATGAAGAGTATGTAAACCCCTTTGATATTTTGGATAATCTATCCAAAGTCTGTCAAATCTCAGGTTCGGGTGCAACTCTTCCAAGTGCATATCAGAAAAGGTCATGACTGGATGAGGTATATCCTGCTTGTAGTAGTTATCCACCTCTTGTTGTTCCAAATTCTCAGCAGGAGCATTGCGGGCTTGGGATGAAGATTCACCCCTTTCATTCTGCAAAACACATCAAACACAATTTTTGTGCATCCAAATATGCATTAGTGTCAGCAAAATCATCAATCAAAATAATTACAATGACATTATCAATTTATATCAAACTTAAGCTCATTTTCACATTTTTATCAAATCTACACTTTTTCAAATAAGCATATACGAAAATGTTCGCCAAGTTCATAAGCATTCAACTCAAATAACATGTCAAAATAATCATTACTAGCAATTAAACAAGTCTCAAATGGCATTATCTTTCAAAAATCAAGTTCATGAATTTTAGACTTGAAAAAGTCCACTTTAATTCTCAAAATCATGTTTAGGCTCAAAGTTTGGATCATTTAACTACCTAGACATGTTACACTACTCAATTTAGCAACAATTCATGACAAAAATCGGCCATAACCTGTTTATATCAGAAAGCCCCAAATTTGCTCAAGAACACAAACCCTAGATTACTCAAAATTTGAAGTTTAAGGCTTCTAATCATGTTAAACAGCATCAATCTAGGTTATACAAGCATAATACATAAACAATTTAAGCATAATTACACTAAAAAGCATCAAAATCAAATTGGGAAAAAAATGACTCAAGAACACCAAATTTCGGATTAAATGGTGTTTAGGTGTAGAAATTTACCGTTTTTCTTGAGTAATTCTTAGATAGCATCCTTCTCAACATGATTTTAGCAAAAAATTTGGTGATTAACGGTTAAAAATTGGGATTTTTGGGGGTGTTTTTCGGGTTTTTCGCAGCTATTTTCGCAGGTTTTTAGTTTTTTGTGGGTTGGGGACTGATCTGTTCTGCTGTTATATTTTTTTTTTCGATTTTTAGTCTCTCCGCGACTCGCGGAGATTTATGCTCCAAACTCCGCGAGTCGCGGAGTTTGGTATATTTTTTTTTTTTTTATTATCATTAACTTATTAAAACAATTAAGTACTTAATTTTAAAATTTTGTTTCCCTTGTTATTTAGGACGAGGTCGTTTCGGATCGATGTCCTAGTCCGTCCCTCGACAAAATTTAAAAATTTGTCTTTTTGTAGCGATTGTTTTAAAAGCTAAGATTTTTGGGTTTTTTCAATGTTTTTGGCATACTTTAATTCAATAAGATTAAAAATAATGATAATAAAAGTTCTCGTCCCTCCCTCGGGTAAAGCAATTTCGGTTCACAGACCCAGTCTTCAACTTACGACGAATTTTAAAAATCATATTCTTAACTTAATGAGATAAAGTAAATTTTTATTTTTAAATTCACACAACTTAAATATAAAATTCAAAATTATTATTAAAAATTCACACCAAACTTAAAATTTGAAATGCATAAAATTAAAAATTTATATTTTAAAAATTCACACCAAACTTAATTTAAAAATTCATAAATTCATATCAAACTTATATTAATTTTTCAAATATTTACAATTTTAAATATATTGTTTTTACAAAATTTACAATATTAATTTAAGATTTAAATATTAATTTTAAAAACATGGTAAAAATAAATTTAAAAATCTTTTTGTCTTTTTATCCCACTTTAATCAATCAAATATTATCAAAAATATGCGCCCCTCTTTTCGGTAAAGTAATTTCGGTTCCAAAACCTAATTTAACTCATGACGAATTTTTGAAATATTTTGGGTTGATTGATTAAAGATATTTATACCTTAAGAATAAACGTTAAATTTCGCAGTTATGTAATAAACTTTTGAATGATATCAATAATTTCGGTCGCCAAACCTAATTTTATTCAATACCAATTTAATACTTTTTAGCGAACAAATTAGCGTTTATTATCAAAAGGTTAAAAATAAAAATAAAAATAAAAACTGTACAGACATACCTGTGAAATAGATTTCTTAGTTATATGATCTATCCCATTCATAAGATAGTCGATTTAATTGGTTTTCCATGGCTACATAGGCGTAACCTCGAGCATTCAGTGTCTTTTCTTCTAAACATATGAACGGTCCGTCTCTGCATAAAGTAACAAATTCGGTATTTGAATAGGTTTGATTATTTGAACATTTACCTCCATGTGACCATTTTCCGCATTTGTGACATCTTTCTAGGTGTCGTGCTCTTCTTTTCGCTGCGGATTTTGATTTTCCTTTACCAAATTGTAACTTATTATCTTCGCATCTAGATTCTTTTCTAACTCTGTCCATTCTTTCTCTGATTACTGATGCTATTTCACTCGGTAGTATGTCATTATTTCTTTTAGTGATCAAAGCGTTTAGCATTAGACCATGGTTTAGTTCACAGGCAGTCTTCATTTTGTAAAAACCTAAAAAAAATAAAAATTCAGAATGGGGGGAGAAGACTAGTTCTTTAGGGTCAGCTAGGGAAAGACCATTCGGGTTCCATTTTCGAGAACTACACGAAAACAGACAATCTAACTCTAACAGAAATACATATTATCCTTTAAAGACTTGATTCTCCCCACACTTAGTTAGCTGTGGTGTCGAAATTGTGATTAACTTCGTTGTCGACTTCCATCGGACCATGTATATAATGTTTAACTCTGTGACCATTAACTTTAAATTCAATCCCATTTGAATTTATTAATTCTATCGTTCCGTATGGAAAAACTCTTTTGACTATGAATGGTCCAGACCATCTTGATTTCAATTTTCCAGGAAATAGCTTGAATCGTGAATTGAAAAGAAGAACTCTGTCTCCTTCTTTAAATTCTTTTGAACTTCTGATTCTTTTATCATGCCATTTCTTCGTTCTTTCTTTATAGATTAACGAATTTTCGTATGCTTCATGTCTTAATTCTTCTAATTCGTTTAGTTGACTTAATCGTAGACGTCCGGCTTCATGTAAATCAAGATTACATGTCTTCAAAGCCCAAAATGCTTTGTGTTCAATTTCTACTGGAAGATGACATGCTTTTCCATAAACAAGTCTAAAAGGTGTGGTTCCAATTGGAGTTTTGTAGGCTGTTCTAAAAGCCCAGAGTGCATCCTCCAATTTAATGGACCATTCCTTCGGATTTGATCCTACGGTTTTCTCTAGAATACGTTTTAAAGCTCGGTTGGTATTTTCAACTTGTCCACTTGTTTGTGGATGATATGCGGTGGAGATTTTATGAGTTACTCCATATCTTTTAAGAACTTTCTCAAGTTGATTATTACAGAAATGAGTACCCCGATCACTTATTAAAGCTTTCGGTGTTCCAAACCTTGCAAAAAGACGTTTTAAAAAATTGACTACAACTCGTGCATCGTTAGTTGGGAGAGCTTGTGCTTCCGCCCATTTAGATACATAATCAATGGCTACGAGTATATATAGATTATTATGAGATTTTGGAAATGGACCCATAAAGTCAATACCCCAAATGTCAAATACTTCACATACTTGGATGACATTTTGTGGCATTTCATCACGTTGACTTATTTTTCCGGCCCTTTGACATGCATCACAGGATTTGCAAAGAAGGTGTGCGTCTTTGTAAATTGTAGGCCAATAGAATCCAGCTTCATAAAATTTTCTTGCTGTTAGTTGAGGCCCATAATGCCCTCCTGTTGGTCCTGTGTGACAATGGTTTAATATTTTACTAGCTTCATCTCCAAATACACATCGGCGTATTATTCCACCGGGACAACTTTTAAACAAATGTGGATCTTCCCAGAAATAGTGTTTTATATCACTGAAGAATTTCTTTCGTCTTTGGTATGATAATCCTTTTTCAAGGAATCCACAAACTAAGTAGTTTGCATAGTCTGCAAACCATGGGATTTCTTTATAATCTATCTTCAATAGATATTCATCAGGAAAGTTGTCTTGTATGGCTGATTCATTTAGAACTTCTAATTCGGGATTTTCAAGACGAGAAAGATGATCAGCGGCGAGATTTTCTGCTCCTCTTTTATCTCGGATTTCAATATCAAACTCTTGTAAGAGTAAGATCCAACGGATTAATCTTGGTTTAGCATCTTGTTTTGAAAATAAGTATCTAAGAGCAGAATGGTCGGTATAGACCACCGTTTTTGCTAGAACGAGATATGATCGAAATTTGTCAAAAGCAAAGACAATAGCAAGGAGTTCTTTTTCAGTAGTTGTATAGTTCGTTTGTGCTCCTTGTAACGTCTTACTAGCATAATATATAGGTTGAAATCGTTTTTCAATCCTTTGTCCTAAAACGGCTCCCATTGCAAAATCACTTGCATCGCACATTAGTTCAAATGGTAGATTCCAATTTGGTGTTATCATGATCGGCGCATTAGTGAGTTTCTCTTTAAGAATATTAAAAGATTTGATACACTCATCTGAAAAGATGAATGGCGCATCCTTTTCTAGGAGTTTATTCATAGGAGTGGCAATTTTAGAAAAATCTTTTATGAAACGTCGGTAAAAACTGGCATGCCCTAGAAAACTCCTAACTCCTCTAACATTGGTGGGATGTGAAAGTTTAGCAATTACATCTACTTTAGCTCTATCCACTTCAATTCCTTCTTTTGAAATTTTATGTCCAAGAACGATGCCTTCTTTAACCATGAAATGGCATATCTCCCAATTAAGTAATAGATTTGATTGTTCGCATCTAATTAGCATTCGTTCCAGATTAACTAGACATGATTTAAATGTATCACCGAAGACTGAAAAGTCATCCATGAATACTTCCATGCATTCTTCTATCATGTCGTGAAAAATCGCCATCATGCACCTTTGAAAGGTTGCAGGGGCGTTACAAAGTCCAAATGGCATGCGTTTGTAAGCAAAAGTACCATAAGGGCACGTGAATGTGGTTTTCTCTTGGTCTTCGGGTGCTATTGGAATTTGAAAATATCCGGAAAATCCATCTAGAAAACAATAGTAACTATTTCCGGCTAATCTTTCCAACATTTGATCTATGAAAGGTAAGGGAAAGTGATCTTTTCTGGTGGCGTCATTTAATTTTCTATAATCAATACACACACGCCATCCTGTTACAGTCCTAGTAGGAATAAGCTCATTTTTTTCATTTGTAATGACAGTCATGCCACCCTTCTTAGGCACGCATTGAACTGGGCTTACCCATGGACTATCAGAGATTGGATAAATTAAACCTGCATCTAGCAGTTTAATAATCTCTTTCTTAACTACATCTTGCATATTAGGATTTAGTCTTCGTTGGCGTTGCACATACGTTTTATGACCTTCTTCCATAAGGATTTTATGTGTGCAATACGAAGGACTTATTCCTTTAATATCATGAATCTTCCATGCAATGGCTGGTTTATGAGCTTTCAACACAGAAATGAGTTGTGATTTCTCATTTTCAGTAAGAGAAGACGATATTATTACAGGTAATTCAGATTCACCATGTAAATAAGCGTATTCCAAATGGTTTGGAAGTGGCTTTAACTCTAATTTCGGAGGTTCTTCTATCGATGATTTATATCGATATCTGTCTTCTTCTTTTAGCATTTGAATTTCTTCTGTTGTTGGTTCATATCCATTAGCTATTAGTGTAGCTAACATTTCAGCTTCATCAATTGGTTCATTACCTTCTCCTAAAGAACATTCTCCCGTTCCTTGTAATTCTGGAAATTCTTCTAATAATTCTGCATGTGCATCTATAGTTTGAATATAATAACATGTATCATCTGCAGATTGTGGTTGTTGCATTGCTCTATCAACTGAAAAGGTAACACTCTCATCCTCTATACTTAGGGTCAGTTTCTTACCGAACACGTCTATCATTGCTTTAGCCGTGTTTAAGAACGGTCTTCCTAATATGAGAGGAACTTGAGAATCTTCTTCCATGTCCAAAACAACAAAATCTACTGGAAATACTAAATTACCAACTTTAACTAGCATGTTCTCCATTATCCCTCTAGGATATTTTATTGATCTATCGGCTAGTTGTATGCTTATTCTGGTTGGTTTCAATTCTCCAAGGTCTAGTTTAGCGTATAGTGAATACAGCATTAGATTTATACTAGCACCTAAGTCTGCCAATGCTTCTATTGAACTAAGACTACCCAGAAAACATGGAATTGTGAAACTTCCTGGATCAGATAATTTTTCTGGTATCTTATTCAATAGCACTGCTGAACAATTAGCATTCATAGTAACAGCCGAGAGTTCTTCCATTTTCTTTCTGTTTGAAATTAGATCTTTCAAGAATTTAGCATATCTAGGCATTCCTGAAATCACATCAATGAAAGGAAGATTTACATTTATCTGTTTAAACATATCCAAGAATTTGGATTGCTCGGCTTCAAGTTTCTCTTTCTTCATTTTACTCGGGTAAGGAAGTGGTGGTTGGTATGGTTTAACATAAGGTTTATCCTTAACTGTGTTATCTTCATTAACCTTTTCAACTACCGGTTCTTTTTCCTTATCTTGATCAGGTTGTGGTTCTTGTGGAGTAGGAATAGCTTCATCAGAAGTTACAGGTATTTCAGGTGGTTTAAGTGTTGTACCACTTCTTGTGGTAATGGCTTTAGCTGTTTCATTTCGGGGGTTAGCATTTGTATCACTCGGTAAACTTCCCGGTTTTCTTTCACCTATTAACCTTGCTAGGTTACTTACTTCTTGTTCCAGATTTTGAATAGAAGCTTGTTGATTTCTAAATGCTTGAGCATTTTGTTCATTAGTTTGTTTCTGAGATGTGAAAAACTGCGTTTGAGTTTCAACTAGCTTCTTCATCATATCTTCTAAATTCGGCTTTCTATCATCGGTTTGTTGTGGTGGGTTGTTTTGAAAATTAGGTCTTTGCTGATTATAAGTATTATTGGATACTTCTTGATTGCTAGGACCTTGTTGGTTGTTGTATGGAATATTTCGGTTATAATTCTGGTTTTGATTGTAAATCGGTCTTGACGGTTGATAATTATTCTGATAATTATTTCCAGGCCTTTGGTTTATGTATGAAATATTCTCTCTTTGTTCCATTGTTAATTCAATACTGAGACAATCTTTTGTCAAATGTGGTCCTCCACACTGCTCACAACTAATTCGTATTGAGTGAATATCTTTAGTCATCTTTTCCATTCGTCTCTCCACAGCATCTATCTTTGCGGAAATGGAATCTAAGTCATGGCTAGAATCGGCTCTAGCTGCTTTAGATGATCTAACGATATCTTTTTCTTGGTGCCACTCATGTGAGTGGGAAGCAGTGTTATCAATAATTTTGTAAGCATCAGTTTCGGTTTTCTTCATAATAGAACCACCAGCTGCTATATCTATGTCTTTCCTTGTAGTGATGTCGCATCCTTGGTAGAATATTTGTACTA
Source organism: Rutidosis leptorrhynchoides (assembly GCF_046630445.1). Classification (NCBI taxonomy): domain Eukaryota; kingdom Viridiplantae; phylum Streptophyta; class Magnoliopsida; order Asterales; family Asteraceae; genus Rutidosis; species Rutidosis leptorrhynchoides. Next base: position 381,239,730 of record NC_092343.1, on the reverse strand, counting down.
TTTGACAGGTGTCTAAACCATGTTGTGGACATCCTCTTAATAACTTTCCATATCTTGTCCACGCCTCATATAGAGTTTCATTCGGTTTCTGTGTGAACGTAACAATTTCTGCTTGAAGTCTTACGGCTTTAGATGCAGGAAAGAATTGTTTAAGAAATTTGTCAACTAAAACGTCCCATGTATCAATCGCCCCTTCAGGTAATGATTCCAACCAATCTTTGGCTTCTCCCTTTAAAGTCCAGGGAAATAACATGAGATATATCTGTTCATCCTCCACTTCTCGGATTTTAAATAGTGTGCAGATCCTATTAAAGGTACGTAGATGTTCATTTGGATCTTCCTTCGGCGCACCACTAAATTGGCATTGATTAGTCACATGTGTAGAATTTGTCCTTTGATTTCATAATCTGGCGCATTAATGTCTGGATGAGTAATTGTGTGACCTTGACCAGTGCGTTTAGCTCTCATTCGGTCTTCCATACTTAAAGGTTCCAGATTCTCCATAATTGAATTTGTTGAATCGGTATCACTAGATGATTCTGATTTAATAGTTCGTTCCTCAATAATACTTGTTTGATTGATTGGTGGCTCCGGAGGAAAGTTTAATGGTTCAGGATCTACGAACCGTTCCTGAATATTCTCCGGATTCTCAATTGTGAGGTTGGTTTCAAAAAATGGATTATCGGAAATTTGAACTGAAGTACTTGGTCGACTGGATGACGATTCTAAAGAAAAATCAACGGCGGTTATATTTGCTAAATGTCTTGATCGAGTTACAGGTGGTGAACGTACAAAAGGTGATGAACGTCTTGCTCGGTGCATTCACTGAGTATCCTATTAGTTTTAAAAAAGAAAGAAAAATTATAATAAGTTATCCAATCAATAGACTTTTCTGATTTTGCCCACGTTTCGAATAGCAAAAAGATGCAGCAGAGGGGCAGGATTCGTTTGGTCTCAATATAATTGAGGACTGTTTGGCTCCAATAACCCGGTCCACGTACAAATCCAACTATTACTACGAACCAGAAAATTTTGATGTCTATTAATTTAACCACTTAAAATAAATTTTTGTAATTTTAAGAAATTTAGATAAGAAGTAGAATAAAAATCTATGTCCTAAAAACTAGAATAGCGAGAAATAAGAGAGAAAAAGAGTTCGTCGAAAAAAGTCGAAAAACGAAAAATGGTTGAAAAATAAAAGGTGACGGAAAAATAAAAGAAACTTATAAAAACTTAAAAATACTTGACTAACCTAACCTTATTACTACAACTAACTTAAAATTATAATCGCAAATTGAAATTACTAATTGGAATGATAATTGATACATAGTAAAAGGTCTAAAAATATTAAAGCTTACAGGAAAAACTAAATCCCAAATGGAAATAACTTAAAAAGAAACTAAAACTTAAAAAGGCGTCGCAAAATTCTAAAGCACCTAAATCTTAGTCTAAAGAAAAAGCACTTAAGGAATTCTACGGCAAAGCCTAAAAATCTAGGAGTAAAAATAACTATAGCAAAAACTAAGTTTAAAATTAAATATGAGCTAAAAATACAAATATTACGCTAAAACGATTAAAAAGGAACAAAATATAAAAATATACAAAAAGTTGTAAAAAGTACAATTTTTATAAAAATATTATTTTTATATTATTTATTTTATTAAACTATTAATTTTACAATTTAACTAAACTAATTTAACTAAAATATATAAATTAAATAAAAAGTAAAAGTAATTATAATAATAATAATTAGTTAGGGTTTAATAATAATTAATTAATAATTACCGTAATAAATGCTGAATTAGGGCTTCTGTCCGTGTGTCAGGTACCCTCCGCGAGTCGCGGTAATTTAATAAGAAAACCCCGCGAGTCGCGGGGTTCAGAATTTCAGATCTGGAGCAGTTTGAAATTTTACGCGTTTTTTTATTTTATTTTTTTATTTTATTTTCTGTTTTTAAATTTTTTTTTTTTTGTTTATAAAAAAAATAATATGTGTATAAATAAAACTTATATTTAAAACTTAAATAAAAATAGAATCACTTTATAATTTTATAAATAAAAATCTTAAAACTAGATTTATATATATTTTTTTATATATTTTTTTTTATGTTTTTAAATAAAAACAAAATACTTAAATAAAACTTATGTTTTTATAAACTAAAAATAAAGAAACTTTATAAAACTTAAATATTTAACAAAATCTTAAAAATACTTATATTTTTCTTTTTCTTTTTATATTTTTGAATAATTAAAATGTATTTTTACAAAAGCGACTTTTAATAGAAGTAAACTAAAATTTTTTTTATAAGCGTTGCGCTTCCGGCGTTTAGAAAGTTCCCCGGCAGCGGCGCCAAAAACTTGATGATGTAGCGTGAGGGTACGAAATAGTATTATTTTTACTAGGAAATACTACAAAATATGACACAAGTTTTATTAATTTACGGATGGGATATACCTAAACCTTGCTACAACACTATAGGCAGTGTACCTAATCGTAGAGTAGTGTAGTTTTTAGTAAGTCCGGTTCGTTCCACAGGGAGCTAGTGATTACGTACTATATTTTTATAAAACTATATTTATATAAATATATATATATATATATATATATATATATATAAGTAGTAATATTATTATAAAAGGGGGGTTTTTACCGTTTAATGACCGGTTTGTCGATTTTATATTTTTAAGCGTAAAGATAAATGACAATAATTAAAGTGCGTAAAATAAATAAATGACGATAAATAAAATAACAATAAATAAAATTGCGATAGAATATGAAATAAAAGGATTATGCTTATTTAAACTTCCGTAATCATGATGTTTGACGTTTTGATTTTAATTAATTGTTACTCGGGTTAATTGTCCTTTGTCATGGTTTATTTGATACCTATCTGGTTTTTATCCATAATAGTCCATCGGTCATAAATATAAAGTGCGAGTGTTCTCGTCAAATTACCCTTATACCTGAAGTCAAATATTCCAACTAATTAAGGATTTAAACTGTGACGCAGTTATCACTTCTGTCAACAATTACACCAGTTATCACTGTATGTAATCTACCCCTGTTTTGATTAGATATGAATATTAATTTACCCACTTGATCAGTTTGAATAATCAATTACCCAACCCGAATAATTAATTAAATGATTATAATAGATTCCATATGAACATCACTAAATAGGACAACCATAATCATTATTAATTATTAGGATAATTAATTTGAAGATAGGTTCGACAGACTCCAATGAGTTGTCACTCAATTAGACAATACCCCCCATCTATTAATAGTCAATAGTCCAATTTCCACAAGTGTCGGTCTTTTGCCCAAACCTTAATTATGGTACAAAGCCCAATTACCCAATTTTAGTAATTAGCCCAACATCATGATTACTTCGTTTTAAATAAGCATAATAATAACTTAGTTACGAGACATTAATTTAAAAAGGAAGAACATAACTTACAATGATTATTTATAGCGTAGCGTTACACGGACAGAGTTCCGACTTAAAACCCGTTAAACATTTGTTACACTACCCCAAAATTATTATTAAACTTAAAATTAAAATTAATATTATAAATATAAATATATATGTTACAAAGAAAGAGAATTGAAAAGGTGTATCTAAATCATCGATTTAGATGGCCTTTTATAGGCAAATGATAAATTGAAATTTTCACTTATGACCCCTGAACTATGCTCAATTAACAACTTTTTAATATTTAATATTATTCTTATTATGAATTATTTAAATATTATATTATATTCTTGTGCATAGTTGACTTGTACTTTCAGATCCGTTGCGTTGAGCGTTGAAAGTTGGTTCATGTGTCGGTTCCGGATTTTCGAACGTCCTTTCGCACAATTTTATATCGTGTACTTTGCGTTTTGTAACTTGTACTCTTGTCGTTTTTAGACGTTCCTCATCAATAATTTGAACCTTTTTTATTGTATCTTGTACTTTTTAGCTTTTTGGACCTTTGCGTCTTCAATTTGTCGTTTTCGCCTTTTGTCTTCGCACTTATTAAATATAAACGAATATTACTTGAAAATGGAACAATTGCAACTAAAATCTTATCTTTCTTGGGGAATAATGCTATGAAATATATGTTCCTTTTTAGCCTTATCAATATCCCCACACTTAAGCGTTGCTTGTCCTCAAGCAATACAGTCTTGAAATAATATAATACATCACACGAATCACTTCTTTATTCTTCACACTTTGTACATCAGTGATTTTGATATGGCGGTATAAACAATGATAGTAATGATGGTTAAAGGTGGGTGTGTCATCCACAGTTGCCTTGGGTTTAGGTCAACGACACTTGCAATCAAATAGCCGATTTACTTTCGGTTTCCAAAGCAAAGTGCACATTTGAAAGGCGGTTTACAGTCCCACATGACTATAAAAATTTAGATCCTTTAGGAAATAGGATCTTTATGAAAACATTTGATCTTTTGAAAATTCAATCTAGCTTTTACCCTAGATAAGTTTTCTGATTTGATCCACCATTGGTGTTGCAAAATATATTTGTGGATCAATATTTTGGCTAAAAACATTTAGGTTCGTGTAATCCACTGCTATCCCGGTATCGGAAAGCACACATCCAGTTTACTTGTTCCGTATATTACCTTTCGGCAAACTACCGTCCGGTTGTAAAGGAAAGCGATGAACAAGAAACTGTTAAGGCAATGTCCCGTGACATGCAGATGATTATGGTCTTTTAACGTGTCGGATGCTAGAACTATCCTTGGTAGGAGCGATAGTAAAGATCATCCTATGATTTTTCGGTCTGGCACAAGGTCCTGTCTCCGACCATGCTATGCAACCACCGTTCTTATGGTTGACACCCGATTTAGTTCAGGTGACCTAATGAATTCCATGTGAATTCCTAGGATTTTACATTCAATTGTAATGAACGCATTGAAAATGGATTTTCAGAAAACAAATCGGTTTGCAATTTTGATCAAAATATTTTCTCGTTCAAGCTCGAGTTTAGATATCATTGAATTCCATGAGTTTGAATTCTCAATCTTTAAGGTCAATCTCTAGGATTGAGTAATATCAGTCTTAAAAGTTGATTTTTAATCTTTAAGGAGATTATCCTTTCTGGGGATCTGATTCATTAGTCTTATCAAGCTAATTTGCACGGTGCCCCCCCCATTGTACGAGATAAATCCTTCTCATGGTTAGGATAAATCTGACCACATGGCGACCCTGTTTGATGCTGAGGTCCGTGGATTTCCTGCTGATTTTAGAGATGACTTTTCTAGATTTTTCGTCAACCTACAGCTGGTCTAGACGACAACTTCATGACCTAAATCAAGAAGCGCATTTCTTTTTCGGAAGACTTTACTTCCTTTTAATGATGGAATTGATTCATCGTGTAGATCCATCTTTCTTACAGTAAATCGGGTAAAACTGATTAAAATCGTCCAAAACAAAAGTACCTGCAATAACTTTACAGAAACATGTGATAGATAGTTTTTAATTGAATAACTTGGTACATTCTCCCCACACTTAGTTTCTTTCTTTGCTTTTTTTATTCTCATTTATTCCATTTTAAATGAATTCAATCGTTTTAGGGTGTTTCTCAATTTATGTCCTTTCCGAGGTAACGATAATTTCGGCATTAACACCTAGTTTTCATCGTTCATAAATATGTATAAACATGATTTTAAATTCAATTAGTTGAAAATTTTTCAAATTTTCACAAAATTTGGCAAATAAACTAAGTGTAAACCCGAGAGAATTTATAACCCTTCCCCACACTTGAGATCATGCAATGCCCTCATTTGCATGAAATCAGACTATAATTATTAATTCATGAGGGTGATTAGTGTAGAAAAGTGATTAAAAATACCCAGTTTGTAAGCATATTATTTTACATCACATTTGATATTTTGCGCCTTGTCATCAAAATTAGTAGCTTTTTGTTGAACTTAATGACAGTCTTTGAAAGTGCGCTGTTTTACCCTGTTGTGTACATAACATAAAATACAAACATATATACATATTTTTGAAGTTTGGTATATAACCCCTACGTTCAAAAATTAATATAATATTTTTTTTTTTTTTGCATACTTTAGATCAATAAAATTAAATGATAACAAAATTTGTCGCCCCGCCCTCGGGTAAAGCAATTTCGGCTCAACGACCTAGTCTTTAACTCACGACGAATTTTAGAAATCATTTTTTAAACTTAATGAATTAAAGTAAATTTTGTTTTTAAAAACTTAAATTAAAATGCATATTAATTTCATAAAAAAAAACTACAAAACAAAAATTCAGAATGGAGGGAGAAAACTAGTTCTTTAGTGTCTGCTAGCGGAAAAGACCAATCGGGTTCCATTCTCGGAACTACACGAGAACAGAACAACTAACTCTAGATAGCATTTTCTTTTTAGAACATTTGAATCTCCCCACACTTAGGTAGCCGTGGTGTCAAAATTGTGATTAACTTCATCGTTAATTTCTCTTGGTCCATAATCAACTTGCATATCCGTGACTTTTTCTTTAAGCCATTGGTCGGATTCCTGTGTAATATCCACAATTTCAACTAGTTTCTCCTTTTCTTTAGGTGATAGATTGGATACTAACCGGTTACATAACTTAAAGTTCCCCTTGGTTCTAGCATCGCGAATCCGTTTAATAAGTTTCTTCATTGAACTATTAATAACGGGATCATTTAATTTCGTATCAACAACGGGGTTCTTTGTTATCATGTCATCATTAGGTGTTACTTCATTTTCCCCACACTTAGGCGTTTCATTATTGCTAAGTATTACCGTTGGAGTTGGTAAAAGCACATGGTTCTTACCAATTGTTTTTACTGGTTCAACGGTTTTGGCTGGTGGAGATTTAGACTTTCGAATCATAAATACGATGATTTAGATACACCTTTTACACTTAAGTTATTCCCCGGCAGCGGTGCCAAAATTACTTGATGTTATGCGTAAAGTAAAACACCTAATTTTGATTGTCTTTTATCGCAAGTATTTTTGGCGCCGCTGCCGGGGAACTTTCTAAACGCCGGAAGCGCAACGCTTATAAAAAAATTTTTAGTTTACTTCTATTAAAAGTCACTTTTGTAAAAATACATTTTAATTATTCAAAAATATAAAAAGAAAAACAAAAATATAAGTATTTTTAAGATTTTGTTAAATATTTAAGTTTTATAAAGTTTCTTTATTTTTAGTTTATAAAAATATAAGTTTTATTTAAGTATTTTGTTTTTATTTAAAAACATAAAAAAAAATATATATAAAAAAATATATATAAATCTAGTTTTAAGATTTTTATTTATAAAATTATAAAGTGATTCTATTTTTATTTAAGTTTTAAATATAAGTTTTATTTATACACATATTATTTTTTTTTATAAACAAAAAAAAATAAAAAAAAAAATTTAAAAACAGAAAATAAAATAAAAAAAAAAAAAAAAACGCGTAAAATTTCAAACTGCTCCAGATCTGAAATTCTGAACCCCGCGACTCGCGGGGTTTTCTTATTAAATTACCGCGACTCGCGGAGGGTACCTGACACACGGACAGAAGCCCTAATTCAGCATTTATTACGGTAATTATTAATTAATTATTATTAAACCCTAACTAATTATTATTATTATAATTACTTTTACTTTTTATTTAATTTATATATTTAAGTTAAATTAGTTTAGTTAAATTGTAAAATTAAAAGTTTAATAAAATAAATAATATAAAAATAATATTTTTATAAAAATTGTACTTTTTACAACTTTTTGTATATTTTTATATTTTGTTCCTTTTTAATCATTTTAGCGTAATATTTGTATTTTTAGCTCATATTTAATTTTAAACTTAGTTTTTGCTATAGTTATTTTTACTCCTAGATTTTTAGGCTTTGCCGTAGAATTTCTTAAGTGCTTTTTCTTTAGACTAAGATTTAGGTGCTTTAGAATTTTGCGACGCCTTTTTAAGTTTTAGTTTCTTTTTAAGTTATTTCCATTTGGGATTTAGTTTTTCCTGTAAGCTTTAATATTTTTAGACCTTTTACTATGTATCAATTATCATTCCAATTAGTAATTTCAATTTGCGATTATAATTTTAAGTTAGTTGTAGTAATAAGGTTAGGTTAGTCAAGTATTTTTAAGTTTTTATAAGTTTCTTTTATTTTTCCGTCACCTTTTATTTTTCAACCATTTTTCGTTTTTCGACTTTTTTCGACGAACTCTTTTTCTCTCTTATTTCTCGCTATTCTAGTTTTTAGGACATAGATTATTATTCTACTTCTTATCTAAATTTCTTAAAATTACGAAAATTTATTTTAAGTGGTTAAATTAATAGACATCAAAATTTTCTGGTTCGTAGTAATAGTTGGATTTGTACGTGGACCGGGTTATTGGAGCCAAACAGTCCTCAATTATATTGAGACCAAACGAATCCTGCCCCTCTGCTGCATCTTTTGGCTATTCGAAACGTGGGCAAAATCAGAAAAGTCTATTGATTGGATAACTTATTATAATTTTTCTTTCTTTTTTAAAACTAATAGGATATTCAGTGAATGCACCGAGCAAGACGTTCATCACCTTTTGTACGTTCACCACCTGTAACTCGATCAAGACATTTAGCAAATATAACCGCCGTTGATTTTTCTTTAGAATCGTCATCCAGTCGACCAAGTACTTCAGTTCAAATTTCCGATAATCCATTTTTTGAAACCAACCTCACAATTGAGAATCCGGAGAATATTCAGGAACGGTTTGTAGATCCTGAACCATTAAACTTTCCTCCGGAGCCACCAATCAATCAAACAAGTATTATTGAGGAACGAACTATTAAATCAGAATCATCTAGTGATACCGATTCAACAAATTCAATTATGGAGAATCTGGAACCTTTAAGTATGGAAGACCGAATGAGAGCTAAACGCACTGGTCAAGGTCACGCAATTACTCATCCAGACATTAATGCGCCAGATTATGAAATCAAAGGACAAATTCTACACATGGTGACTAATCAATGCCAATTTAGTGGTGCGCCGAAGGAAGATCCAAATGAACATCTACGTACCTTTAATAGGATCTGCACACTATTTAAAATCCGAGAAGTGGAAGATGATCAGATATATCTCATGTTATTTCCCTGGACTTTAAAGGGAGAAGCCAAAGATTGGTTGGAATCATTACCTGAAGGGGCGATTGATACATGGGACGTTTTAGTTGACAAATTTCTTAAACAATTCTTTCCTGCATCTAAAGCCGTAAGACTTCAAGCAGAAATTGTTACGTTCACACAGAAACCGAATGAAACTCTATATGAGGCGTGGACAAGATATGGAAAGTTATTAAGAGGATGTCCACAACATGGTTTAGACACCTGTCAAATAGTACAAATATTCTACCAAGGATGCGACATCACTACAAGGAAAGACATAGATATAGCAGCTGGTGGTTCTATTATGAAGAAAACCGAAACTGATGCTTACAAAATTATTAATAACACTGCTTCCCACTCACATGAGTGGCACCAAGAAAAAGATATCGTTAGATCATCTAAAGCAGCTAGAGCCGATTCTAGCCATGACTTAGATTCCATTTCCGCAAAGATAGATGCTGTGGAGAGACGAATGGAAAAGATGACTAAAGATATTCACTCAATACGAATTAGTTGTGAGCAGTGTGGAGGACCACATTTGACAAAAGATTGTCTCAGTATTGAATTAACAATGGAACAAAGAGAGAATATTTCATACATAAACCAAAGGCCTGGAAATAATTATCAGAATAATTATCAACCGCCAAGACCGATTTACAATCAAAACCAGAATTATAACCGAAATATTCCATACAACAACCAACAAGGTCCTAGCAATCAACAAGTATCCAATAATACTTATAATCAGCAAAGACCTAATTTTCAAAACAAAGCACCACAACAAACCGATGATAAAAAGCCGAATTTAGAAGATATGATGACGAAGCTAGTTGAAACTCAAACGCAGTTTTTCACATCTCAGAAACAAACTAATGAACAAAATGCTCAAGCATTTAGAAATCAACAAGCTTCTATTCAAAATCTGGAACAAGAAGTAAGTAACCTAGCAAGGTTAATAGGTGAAAGAAAACCGGGAAGTTTACCGAGCGATACAAATGCTAACCCCCGAAATGAAACAGCTAAAGCCATTACCACAAGAAGTGGTACAACACTTAAACCACCTGAAATACCTGTAACTTCTGATGAAGCTATTCCTACTCCACAAGAACCACAACCTGATCAAGATAAGGAAAAAGAACCGGTAGTTGAAAAGGTTAATGAAGATAACACAGTTAAGGATAAACCTTATGTTAAACCATACCAACCACCACTTCCTTACCCGAGTAAAATGAAGAAAGAGAAACTTGAAGCCGAGCAATCCAAATTCTTGGATATGTTTAAACAGATAAATGTAAATCTTCCTTTCATTGATGTGATTTCAGGAATGCCTAGATATGCTAAATTCTTGAAAGATCTAATTTCAAATAGAAAGAAAATGGAAGAACTCTCGGCTGTTACTATGAATGCTAATTGTTCAGCAGTGCTATTGAATAAGATACCAGAAAAATTATCTGATCCAGGAAGTTTCACAATTCCATGTTTTCTGGGTAGTCTTAGTTCAATAGAAGCATTGGCAGACTTAGGTGCTAGTATAAATCTAATGCCGTATTCACTATACGCTAAACTAGACCTTGGAGAATTGAAACCAACCAGAATAAGCATACAACTAGCCGATAGATCAATAAAATATCCTAGAGGGATAATGGAGAACATGCTAGTTAAAGTTGGTAATTTAGTATTTCCAGTAGATTTTGTTGTTTTGGACATGGAAGAAGATTCTCAAGTTCCTCTCATATTAGGAAGACCATTCTTAAACACGGCTAAAGCAATGATAGACGTGTTCGGTAAGAAACTGACCCTAAGTATAGAGGATGAGAGTGTTACCTTTTCAGTTGATAGAGCAATGCAACAACCACAATCTGCAGATGATACATGTTATTATATTCAAACTATAGATGCACATGCAGAATTATTAGAAGAATTTCCAGAATTACAAGGAACGGGAGAATGTTCTTTAGGAGAAGGTAATGAACCAATTGATGAAGCTGAAATGTTAGCTACACTAATAGCTAATGGATATGAACCAACAACAGAAGAAATTCAAATGCTAAAAGAAGAAGACAGATATCGATATAAATCATCGATAGAAGAACCTCCGAAATTAGAGTTAAAGCCACTTCCAAACCATTTGGAATACGCTTATTTACATGGTGAATCTGAATTACCTGTAATAATATCGTCTTCTCTTACTGAAAATGAGAAATCACAACTCATTTCTGTGTTGAAAGCTCATAAACCAGCCATTGCATGGAAGATTCATGATATTAAAGGAATAAGTCCTTCGTATTGCACACATAAAATCCTTATGGAAGAAGGTCATAAAACGTATGTGCAACGCCAACGAAGACTAAATCCTAATATGCAAGATGTAGTTAAGAAAGAGATTATTAAACTGCTAGATGCAGGTTTAATTTATCCAATCTCTGATAGTCCATGGGTAAGCCCAGTTCAATGCGTGCCTAAGAAGGGTGGCATGACTGTCATTACAAATGAAAAAAATGAGCTTATTCCTACTAGGACTGTAACAGGATGGCGTGTGTGTATTGATTATAGAAAATTAAATGACGCCACCAGAAAAGATCACTTTCCCTTACCTTTCATAGATCAAATGTTGGAAAGATTAGCCGGAAATAGTTACTATTGTTTTCTAGATGGATTTTCCGGATATTTTCAAATTCTAATAGCACCCGAAGACCAAGAGAAAACCACATTCACGTGCCCTTATGGTACTTTTGCTTATAAACGCATGCCATTTGGACTTTGTAACGCCCCTGCAACCTTTCAAAGGTGCATGATGGCGATTTTTCACGACATGATAGAAGAATGCATGGAAGTATTCATGGATGACTTTTCAGTCTTCGGTGATACATTTAAATCATGTCTAGTTAATCTGGAAAGAATGCTAATTAGATGCGAACAATCAAATCTAGTACTTAATTGGGAGAAATGCCATTTCATGGTTAAAAAAGGTATCGTTCTTGGACATAAAATTTCAAAAGAAGGAATTGAAGTGGATAGAGCTAAAGTAGATGTAATTGCTAAACTTCCACATCCCACCAATGTTAGAGGAGTTAGGAGTTTTCTAGGGCATGCCGGTTTTTACCGACGTTTCATAAAAGATTTTTCTAAAATTGCCACTCCTATGAATAAACTCCTAGAAAAGGATGCGCCATTCATCTTTTCAGATGAGTGTATCAAATCTTTTAATATTCTTAAAGAGAAACTCACTAATGCGCCGATCATGATAACACCAAATTGGAATCTACCATTTGAACTAATGTGCGATGCAAGTGATTTTGCAATGGGAGCCGTTTTAGGACAAAGGATTGAAAAACGATTTCAACCTATATATTATGCTAGTAAGACGTTACAAGGAGCACAAACGAACTATACAACTACTGAAAAAGAACTCCTTGCTATTGTCTTTGCTTTTGACAAATTTCGATCATATCTCGTTCTAGCAAAAACGGTGGTCTATACCGACCATTCTGCTCTTAGATACTTATTTTCAAAACAAGATGCTAAACCAAGATTAATCCGTTGGATCTTACTCTTACAAGAGTTTGATATTGAAATCCGAGATAAAAGAGGAGCAGAAAATCTCGCCGCTGATCATCTTTCTCGTCTTGAAAATCCCGAATTAGAAGTTCTAAATGAATCAGCCATACAAGACAACTTTCCTGATGAATATCTATTGAAGATAGATTATAAAGAAATCCCATGGTTTGCAGACTATGCAAACTACTTAGTTTGTGGATTCCTTGAAAAAGGATTATCATACCAAACACGAAAGAAATTCTTCAGTGATATAAAACACTATTTCTGGGAAGATCCACATTTGTTTAAAAGTTGTCCCGATGGAATAATACGCCGATGTGTATTTGGAGATGAAGCTAGTAAAATATTAAACCATTGTCACACAGGACCAACAGGAGGGCATTATGGGCCTCAACTAACAGCAAGAAAAGTTTATGAAGCTGGATTCTATTGGCCTACAATTTACAAAGACGCACACCTTCTTTGCAAATCCTGTGATGCATGTCAAAGGGCCGGAAAAATAAGTCAACGTGATGAAATGCCACAAAATGTCATCCAAGTATGTGAAGTATTTGACATTTGGGGTATTGACTTTATGGGTCCATTTCCAAAATCTCATAATAATCTATATATACTCGTAGCCATTGATTATGTATCTAAATGGGCGGAAGCACAAGCTCTCCCAACTAACGATGCACGAGTTGTAGTCAATTTTTTAAAACGTCTTTTTGCAAGGTTTGGAACACCGAAAGCTTTAATAAGTGATCGGGGTACTCATTTCTGTAATAATCAACTTGAGAAAGTTCTTAAAAGATATGGAGTAACTCATAAAATCTCCACCGCATATCATCCACAAACAAGTGGACAAGTTGAAAATACCAATCGAGCTTTAAAACGTATTCTAGAGAAAACCGTAGGATCAAATCCGAAGGAATGGTCCATTAAATTGGAGGATGCACTCTGGGCTTTTAGAACAGCCTACAAAACTCCAATTGGAACCACACCTTTTAGACTTGTTTATGGAAAAGCATGTCATCTTCCAGTAGAAATTGAACACAAAGCATTTTGGGCTTTGAAGACATGTAATCTTGATTTACATGAAGCCGGACGTCTACGATTAAGTCAACTAAACGAATTAGAAGAATTAAGACATGAAGCATACGAAAATTCGTTAATCTATAAAGAAAGAACGAAGAAATGGCATGATAAAAGAATCAGAAGTTCAAAAGAATTTAAAGAAGGAGACAGAGTTCTTCTTTTCAATTCACGATTCAAGCTATTTCCTGGAAAATTGAAATCAAGATGGTCTGGACCATTCATAGTCAAAAGAGTTTTCCCAAACGGAACGATAGAATTAATAAATTCAAATGGGATTGAATTTAAAGTTAATGGTCACAGAGTTAAACATTATATACATGGTCCGATGGAAGTCGACAACGAAGTTAATCACAATTTCGACACCACAGCTAACTAAGTGTGGGGAGAATCAAGTCTTTAAAGGATAATATGTATTTCTGTTAGAGTTAGATTGTCTGTTTTCGTGTAGTTCTCGAAAATGGAACCCGAATGGTCTTTCCCTAGCAGACCCTAAAGAACTAGTCTTCTCCCCCCATTCTGAATTTTTATTTTTTTTAGGTTTTTACAAAATGAAGACTGCCTGTGAACTAAACCATGGTCTAATGCTACACGCTTTGATCACTAAAAGAAATAATGACATACTACCGAGTGAAATAGCATCAGTAATCAGAGAAAGAATGGACGGAGTTAGAAAAGAATCTAGATGCGAAGATAATAAGTTACAATTTGGTAAAGGAAAATCAAAATCCGCAGCGAAAAGAAGAGCACGACACCTAGAAAGATGTCACAAATGCGGAAAATGGTCACATGGAGGTAAATGTTCAAATAATCAAACCTATTCAAATACCGAATTTGTTACTTTATGCAGAGACGGACCGTTCATATGTTTAGAAGAAAAGACACTGAATGCTCGAGGTTACGCCTATGTAGCCATGGAAAACCAATTAAATCGACTATCTTATGAATGGGATAGATCATATAACTAAGAAATCTATTTCACAGGTATGTCTGTACAGTTTTTATTTTTATTTTTATTTTTAACCTTTTGATAATAAACGCTAATTTATTCGCTAAAAAGTATTAAATTGGTATTGAATAAAATTAGGTTTGGCGACCGAAATTATTGATATCATTCAAAAATTTATTACATAACTGCGAAATTTAACGTTTATTCTTAAGGTATAAATATCTTTAATCAATCAACCCAAAATATTTCAAAAATTCGTCATGAGTTAAATTAGGTTTTGGAACCGAAATTACTTTACCGAAAAGAGGGGCGCATATTTTTGATAATATTTGATTGATTAAAGTGGGATAAAAAGACAAAAAGATTTTTAAATTTATTTTTACCATGTTTTTAAAATTAATATTTAAATCTTAAATTAATATTGTAAATTTTGTAAAAACAATATATTTAAAATTGTAAATATTTGAAAAATTAATATAAGTTTGATATGAATTTATGAATTTTTAAATTAAGTTTGGTGTGAATTTTTAAAATATAAATTTTTAATTTTATGCATTTCAAATTTTAAGTTTGGTGTGAATTTTTAATAATAATTTTGAATTTTATATTTAAGTTGTGTGAATTTAAAAACAAAAATTTACTTTATCTCATTAAGTTAAGAATATGATTTTTAAAATTCGTCGTAAGTTGAAGACTAGGTCTGTGAACCGAAATTGCTTTACCCGAGGGAGGGACGAGAACTTTTATTATCATTATTTTTAATCTTATTGAATTAAAGTATGCCAAAAACATTGAAAAAACCCAAAAATCTTAGCTTTTAAAACAATCGCTACAAAAAGACAAATTTTAAAATTTTGTCGAGGGACGGACTAGGACATCGATCCGAAACGACCTCGTCCTAAATAACAAGGGAAACAAAATTTTAAAATTAAGTACTTAATTGTTTTAATAAGTTAATGATAATAAAAAAAAAATATATATACCAAACTCCGCGACTCGCGGAGTTTGGAGCATAAATCTCCGCGAGTCGCGGAGAGACTAAAAATCGAAAAAAAAAATATAACAGCAGAACAGATCAGTCCCCAACCCACAAAAAACTAAAAACCTGCGAAAATAGCTGCGAAAAACCCGAAAAACACCCCCAAAAATCCCAATTTTTAACCGTTAATCACCAAATTTTTTGCTAAAATCATGTTGAGAAGGATGCTATCTAAGAATTACTCAAGAAAAACGGTAAATTTCTACACCTAAACACCATTTAATCCGAAATTTGGTGTTCTTGAGTCATTTTTTTCCCAATTTGATTTTGATGCTTTTTAGTGTAATTATGCTTAAATTGTTTATGTATTATGCTTGTATAACCTAGATTGATGCTGTTTAACATGATTAGAAGCCTTAAACTTCAAATTTTGAGTAATCTAGGGTTTATGTTCTTGAGCAAATTTGGGGCTTTTTGATATAAACAGGTTATGGCCGATTTTTGTCATGAATTGTTGCTAAATTGAGTAGTGTAACATGTCTAGGTAGTTAAATGATCCAAACTTTGAGCCTAAACATGATTTTGAGAATTAAAGTGGACTTTTTCAAGTCTAAAATTCATGAACTTGATTTTTGAAAGATAATGCCATTTGAGACTTGTTTAATTGCTAGTAATGATTATTTTGACATGTTATTTGAGTTGAATGCTTATGAACTTGGCGAACATTTTCGTATATGCTTATTTGAAAAAGTGTAGATTTGATAAAAATGTGAAAATGAGCTTAAGTTTGATATAAATTGATAATGTCATTGTAATTATTTTGATTGATGATTTTGCTGACACTAATGCATATTTGGATGCACAAAAATTGTGTTTGATGTGTTTTGCAGAATGAAAGGGGTGAATCTTCATCCCAAGCCCGCAATGCTCCTGCTGAGAATTTGGAACAACAGGAGGTGGATAACTACTACAAGCAGGATATACCTCATCCAGTCATGACCTTTTCTGATATGCACTTGGAAGAGTTGCACCCGAACCTGAGATTTGACAGACTTTGGATAGATTACTCAAAATATCAAAGGGGTTTACATACTCTTCATTCTAAGGTTGTTGAGGTACCGAGGGTCATAGAATGGGGACCCTTAGAAGCTGTAGAATTGGCCGGGCCAATTAGGGAATTACTTGTAGAGAGGTATGGTAATTCTTCTTTTAATGACTGGGTACATTTATTCACCATACGTAGACCTGTATATAAAGTATGGTGTGAAGAATTGTTATGTAGTATAGAGTTGAATGATCGGGTAGCTAGTTTAACCGATCGTTCTTTTATTAGATTTTTGTTAGGCGGTTCGATGCGCCACATGTCTTTACTAGACATGGCTCAGGCTTTACGTATATATACGCCTGAGGAGTTAGCGTCTGCCGATTGTAGAGGATTGATACTAAACGGTAGAAAGATAGATGAAAATTTTGATACACACGGTGTGTGGAGTCAAATGACAAGCCATCACCGTTTCAAAGGGGGAAATTACTCTTATTTGGATATAGATAGAGCCGAATTAAGAGTGATACATAGGTTTTTAGCTAATTCGATTACACAAAGGGGTAAAAACAAAGAAAAGGTAAATGAACAAGATTTGTTTTACCATATGTGTATTCGAGACCCACAAAGCGTTGTAAGTATACCATATTGTGTGGGTTATTATTTATCAGCTATTGTTCGGGGGATGCGACCACATAGCATAATAGGAGGTGGTATTTTTATTACTTTGATTGGTGAATATCTCGGTGTGGATATAAGTCGGGGGGGATTATTACTAGAAGAGCCAGAACCCCGCGATACTATAGGTTTAAATGTATACCATGGTGCGAAAGTTTTGAAGAGGCGAAATAACGTCGCAGTACGATACCATGGTAGACATCCACAGGTGGAGAGAAACCAGCAGCAAGGTAATGTAGGAGGGGGGAATGAGATGCAAGAAATGCATAGGTTTATAGCTTCTCAGGAATACGAAAATGCTAGACAGAGAGCATTTGAAGATTGGCAAGTTCATCAGAACCAAATCATAGCTCATTGCCAACATATAGGTAGAAACTATATTCCTACACCAAAACCCATCTTCCCTCCTTGGTCTATAGAGATGCAGCCACCATATCCTACGTATGACCCTGCCGAAGCATTCTATAGCACCTATGGTTATGCCTGGAACCCCTATTGGTACCAATATCATCCTTAGTTTACTTATTATTTTTTTTTTTGTAATTTGTAATTATTGATACGTTTAGTACTTTTGTTAATATTGTAATCATTTTTATAATTGTCTAACTTTTATTCTTAGATTTTAATAATTTTTGAATGTGGGGTAATATACCAAACTTCAAAAATATGTATATATGTTTGCAGTTTATCTTATGTACACAACAGGGTAAAACAACGCATTTTCAAAGACTGGCATTAAGTTCAGCAAAAGCAACTAATTTTGACGACAAGATGCAAAATATATGTGAAATAACAACAAGACGGAATGAACAAATGATGTGCATCATTTATCATTCAGCAAACAAACGCCAATATATTTGGAAACTTTGGTAAAATTTAATCATTTTCACACAAATCACCCTCAATAATTTAAATTGTTACTGATTTCTTGCAAATGAGGGCATTGCAAGATCTTAAGTGTGGGAAGGGGTTAAATTCTTTCGGATTTTAAAATTTTTTACTTTATACACTTGGTTACCATTAAAAATACTAGTAAAGCAGTAGTTGTATTAGAATCTAGTGCTCTCTGATAAAAAAGAACAGCCCTAGTCTTATATACTGACTACCCAATTCTAGTAAAATTTTTTAAAATTTTCAATTAAATGAATTCAAAATCATGTTTATACATATTTATGAACGATAAAACTAGGTTTTAACACCGAAATTATTGTTACCTCGGAAAGGACATAAATTAAGAAACAAACTAAAATGTTAAAATTCATTTAAAATGGAATAGAGGACGATAAAAAAAGAAAAATAAAAGCCAAGTGTGGGAAAATTTACCAAGTTATCTTAAACATATGTCACATATATCTGTAACAAATAACTGAAAATACTTTTGCTTTGGACTAAACTAAACTGTTTTACCCGATGAAAGAAAAGAAGAGATGGATCTACACGATGAATCAATTCCATCATTAAAAGGAAGTAAAGTCTTCCGAAAAAGACATGCGCTTCTTGATTTAGGTCATGAAGTTGTCGTCCAGACCAGCTGTAGGTTGACGAAAAATCTAGAAAAGTCATCACTAAAATCAGCAGGAAATCCACGGACCTCAGCATTAAACAGGGTCGCCATGTGGTCAGATTTATCCTAACCATGAGAAGGATTTATCTTGTACAATGGGGGGGGGCACCATGCAAATTAGCTGGATAAGACTAATGAATCAGATCCCCAGAAAGGATAATCTCCTTAAAGATTAAAAAACAGCTTTTAAGACTGATATTACTCAATCCTAGAGATTGACCATAAAAATTGAGAATTCAAACTCATGGAATTCAATGATATCTAAACTCGAGCTTGAACGAGAAAATATTTTGATCAAAATTACAAATCGATTTGTTTTCTGAAAACCCTATTTTCAATGCGTTCATTACCATTGAACGTAAAATCCTAGGAATTCACCTGGAATTCATTAGGTCACCTGAACTAAATCAGGTGTCAACCGTAAGAACGGTGGTTGCATAGCATGGTCGAAGACAGGACCTTGTGCCAGACCGAAAAATTATAAGGGTGAGCTTTACTATTGCTCCTACAAAGGATAGTAATTGCGTCCGACACGTTATAGACCATAATCAAAAGCATGTCACGGGACATTGCCTTAACAGTTGCTTGTTCAACGCTTTCCTTTACAACCGGACGGTAGTTTGCCGAAAGGTAATATACGGAACAAGTAAACTGGATGTGTTGCTTTCCTAATACAAGATTAGCAAGTGGGTAACACAAAACCATAAGTGTTGAGCTAAAATTTTCAAATCTGAAACCCACCAAACCCACAAAAATATTTTGCAAATACCGGGACATTGCGTCCGACTCGCGGAGCCCCAAAAATCGAAAATCCCTATAAAGCCAACCGAATTCTGATCACAATTCATAATATTTTTCTTCTCTTATCATACGTAAACGATATATATATATATATAATTTATATTTTAATTTTAATTTTAATTCTAATAATAAGGGTATGTTAGCGAATGTTGTAAGGGTGTAAGTCGAAATTCTGTCCGTGTAACGCTACGCTATTTTTAATCATTGTAAGTTATGTTCAACCTTTTTACATTAATGTCTCGTAGCTAAGTTATTATTATGCTTATTTAAAACGAAGTAATCATGATGTTGGGCTAATTACTAAAATTGGGTAATTGGGCTTTGTACCATAATTGGGGTTTGGACAAAAGAACGACACTTGTGGAAATTAGACTATGGGCTATTAATGGGCTTTATATTTGTTTAACTAAATGAAAGTTTGTTAATGTTAATATAAAGATTTACAATTGGGCGTCCCTATAAATTACCATATACACTCAATCGGACACGATGGGCGGGGTATTTATATGTACGAATAATCGTTCATTTAACCGGACACGGGAATGGATTAATAGCCACTAGAATAATTAAAACAGGGGTGAAATTACATTCAAGGGTAATTGGTGTAATTGGTGTAATTGTTAACAAAGTAGTAAAACCTTGGTTTACACGCAGTCGATAACCTGATGTATTCATTAAACAAAGTATTAAAACCTTGTTACAATTCGAATCCCCAATTAGTTGGAATATTTAACTTCGGGTATAAGAATAATTTGACGAGGGCACTCGCACTTTATATTTATGACTGATGGACTGTTATGGACAAAAACCAGACGGACATATTAAATAATCCATGACAAAGGACAATTAACCCATGGGCATAAAACTAAAATCAACACGTCAAACATCATGATTACGGAAGTTTAAATAAGCATAATTCTTTTATTTCATATTTAATTTCCTTTATTTTATATTTAATTGCACTTCTAATTATCGCACCTTTATTTATTGTTATTTAATTGCACTTTTAATTATCGTCCTTTTTAATTATCGCAAGTTTATTTTATCGCACTTTTATTATTCGCAATTTCATTATCGTTATTTACTTTACGCTTTAATTTAAGTCTTGTATTTATTTTATATTTTACATTAGGTTTTAACTGCGACTAAAGTCTTAAAATCGACAAACCGGTCATTAAACGGTAAAAACCCCCCTTTATAATAATAATATTACTTATATATATGTTTGTATTTTTATAAAAGTAAATTAATATAGCGTTGAGCTTTGTTTAAAGATTTCCCTGTGGAACGAACCGGACTTACTAAAAACTACACTACTGTACGATTAGGTACACTGCCTATAAGTGTTGTAGCTGAAGGTTTTTTCGTATGCCCGAGAGACATATTAAATTAATGTGGCGAATATGTTGTGATCCAAGTCGGGTCATACCCAATAACAAGCTTACCGACACCTTATTAGTATTTGATTGTAACGATTGGTTCATTGATCAAATACGCGACACTTGAACTTTAAAGAAAATTGGTTTTCTTAAATTTTACTTGATGTGTACATATATATATATATAAATTATGGAATAATTTATATAATATGGATTTAATTATTTATTGGTTAAATGATTAATTAATTTATGTTGCATTTTTATATAAATTGGTTTTATATAAAATGGAATGTGCATAAAATTTAAATTGCAAGTTTATAAAATGAGCAAGTTTTATAAAAATTGTCATGTTTTATAAAACCATTTTATAAAAATACTAGTGGCATTGGAGTCCATCCAAGCATGCATTTGACTAGCCACATGAGTGGTTACTTCATATATTCATGTGGCATAAGTACCAAGGTTTTTAGGGAATCACTAGTACATGCAAACACACCAAGTAAACTTCAAAAAAAAACTGCACAAAACACTCCTTTGGAGCTGCTGTCTGCCGTGAGTTTTGTGAGGGAGAAAGGGTTCTCAAACTTTTTTTTTGCAAGCTAATTTCAAGTGATAATAAATCCTAACCAAAGTACAAGGTGTTGGTGATAAGCTTGGGGTATAACAACTTGAGGTTTCATAGTTTTGGAGCTCTATTCATCATCATCATCTTCATCATTCATTACCTATCTTGGAATAGGTATAACCTCCTTACTATCTTGTAGTTTGTAAGCATATATCACAACTTGATCCTAATTGGGTTTTAACTTTAAAAGGTTAAAGGAATACAAGTTTTAAATGGTAATACTTACATGCTTCCGCTTTAATTTGTTTCTTAAAATGTTATAAGTATTATGAAACTTGTTAAAACCTAACAATGGTATCAGAGCTGAAGTTGATGAAATATGCTTCGAGATGATATGTTAAACCCACTATATTTTGCATTTTATGAACATGAATGTAAGTAAAATGCAAAAATTTAAGGGTTTGGGTGGGTTTGGTATTTAGGCCGAGTTTAAGGAGACCCAAAATGGGTTTTTGGGTTCTTCCATTTGGTCTAATTTTGGTTGTATGTAATGTTCACAATCCTAGCCTTGACCTTGTGTTGCATGCATGTGTGTTTGGTTGATTTATGATTCATTTGGTATGTATTATCATTCATTCAAAAGGCATGTAATAATTATTCAATTGGTTTGTAATAATATTCATTTGGTTATGTAATTTATTTTATATTTGATATGTAAAATAGATTAGGTTGTATTTCATTTTCTAGACAAAATGTATTAGGATATATTTTGTAAAATGATGAAGATGATGAAGACTTGAAGAACACATGAAGAAGCATTTGGATGCAAGATTAAGTGGGAGATTTTAAAATCTCCTACTTTGTGTTATTACCCTTTACCGGTGGCATTTGTTTTCGGCTAAACAAATGTCTACCAAAAATGGCTTGATTGTGAACATATGATTTTGCATGCGTGGTTGTTTTGTATGATTATGTGGATTGTATGTTTGTATGCTACAAGTTAATCACACAAGTTAACAACAAACTAAAATGGCAATTTAAATTGGTTAAAATTGACATTATTAACGACATGCAAAACGTCAATTTAAATGGTTAAATTAATAACGGCTAAAAGGACATTAATAATCGGTTATTAAGAACATGATAAAATGGTTTATATCAATGTAATAAAATTGGCTTTATTACATAACATGAAAATGGATTTTCAAATAAACCATACACTAAATGCATGTTGGTGTATGGTGCAAAAGTTTTCTCAAACTAGAATTAACGAAAACTCAAAATCCCTTTCACTAACAAGGTAAACAAGTTTAACGCCATCCTATTGTGTGACACTTAAAAGTATTAGGGAACTCATGATGGGATAAAGGTCACCTAACCGTTATGAGCAAACTAATATGATTAAGGTAAATTTCGCATGCTTGTGGGATAAAGGTCACCTAACCACATGTATGTTAAATTTACAAGTCTATACAAGTAGGACGACTTGATTTGGGAATCATGAACTTAGGGTCACCGAAGCATGAAGAACAAATAGGCGTTGATGGGATAAATATGCCATGCAAAAGGATTGCATGATCCCATACTCTAGAAGTTGCAAATGGATTGCAATTGTCATTTATTGACTACCTAGCTAAATCAAATTGCGGGATAAAGGTCACCTAACCGAAATTTGGTTTACCGTTGGATTCTAGAATTTAATAATTCAATTTGATTTAAAGGGTATTGAATGTTAAATTAAAATCGATACTTAAACGAACTTTGTTAATTTTGTAGATGGCCGCCAATAACAACAACAACATTCCAAACGCACCACTTAATCTAAACCACCTATCATTAAGGTCTCTCTTAGAGAAAGACAAACTCAACCATACAAACTTTATGGATTGGTTCCGCAATCTTCGGATTGTCCTCAAACAAGAGGATAAAATGTATGTGCTTGAGGACCCCATTCCCGATCAACCGGATGAGAATGATGTGGAGGCAATGGCCTCTTACGATAAGTATTGCCACGACTCCCTTCAAGTCTCATGCTTAATGCTTGGGACTATGATACCCGAACTCCAAAAGGATTTCGAGCATCATAGTGCATACGACATGATAACGCAATTGAAGGAGATGTTCCTTCAACAAGCGCGTGTCAAGCGATTCGAAACGGTTCGGGCGCTACATGCTTGTCGTATGGACGATACCCAATCAGTTTCATCTTATGTACTTAAGATGAAAAGCCTTATCGATCGTGCTAACCGTCTTAACCTAAACATATCTAATGAGTTAGCCACCGATCTTATCCTTAACTCCCTATCAAAAAGGTTTGATCAATTTGTAATTAATTACAATATGAATGGGATGGATAAGAGCATAGGTGAGCTTCACGGTATGCTTAGAACGGCAGAAACTAGCATGGGTAAAAGGGCTTTACCCGTGTTAGCAATCGATCAAGGTGGATCCAAAGGTAACACCTCTAAGCCAAAGGTGGCTAAGAGAAAAGGACCCGCCCATCAAGGCAAAGGGAAGGGGAAGATGGTTACCCCAATCATCAACAAGGCTAAGAAGCAAAAGGTAGCCGAGAAGGCAAACCCCAAGGAAGACCCATGTTTCGGTTGCGGTGAGATGGGTCATTGGAAACGAAACTGTCCGGTCTATCTTAAGGAGTTGAAGGACAAGAGGGATGCAGGGCAAACCTCAGGTAATGTATATATGGTATATATAGAGCTTAGTATTACTTCTTCTAATACATGGGTATTAGACACTGGATGTGGAACTCACATTTGCAATTCATTGCAGGGGTTCAAAAGAAGTAGCAAGCAAACGGGAACATCAAGTCTCTACATGGGTAATGGAGTCAAAGTGCAAGTTAAGGCTCAAGGAGACTTTGTGATAAAGCTTCCAAGTGGTTTGGAACTTATTTTGAATGATGTTTTGTATGCACCCGACTTATGTCGAAACATTATTTCCATTTCCCGCTTGAAACAATGTGGTTTTTATCTTAATTTTGTTAATGATGATATCCATATTTATTTAGATAATGTATTCTATTTCAAGGCTTCACCATCAAATGAAATTTATGAATTGGTTCATGATGACACATCATCTAGTAGCTCAATGTACCATACAAGCACCAAGAAACTCAAAAGGGATTTGAGTGATTCATACTTATGGCATTGTCGCCTTGGTCACATAAACAAGAACCGAATACATACACTTCAAAAGAATGGACTTTTGAAATCAAATGAAATGGATTCGTTTGAAGTATGTGAATCTTGTTTACAAGGCAAGATGACTAAAGCACCTTTCAAAGGGACCTATGAAAGGGCTAAAGATTTATTGGGATTAATACATTCGGATGTATGTGGACCCTTTAAACCCATGACTAGGAATGGTGAAAGATACTTTGTTACTTTCATTGATGACTTTAGTTGTTTCGGATATGTCTACTTATTAAGACACAAGGACGAAACGTTTGAAGCATTCAAAGAATATCAAAACGAAGTACAAAATCAACTCAATAGGACAATTAAGGTACTTCGTACCGATAGAGGAGGTGAATACCTAAGCGATGCCTTCCAAGATCATCTTAGGAGTTGTGGGATTATCTCACAACTTACTCCACCCGGAACACCCCAACTTAATGGAGTTTCCGAAAGGAGAAACCGAACCCTAATGGATATGGTTCGATCTATGATGGCAAGAAGCTCGTTACCTCTATCATTTTGGGGTTATTGTCTAAGCTCCGCGGCTCGTATTTTAAACATGGCCCCAACCAAGAAAGTGGAACGAACTCCTCACGAGATGTGGTTTGGTAAACCTCCATCTCTATCATACTTAAAGGTATGGGGATGTGAAGCTTATCCTAAGCGTTACGTCCCTAATAAGTTGAATGCTCGATCCACGAAGTGTATCTTCATAGGATATCCCAAGGATGATATGGGATACTATTTCTATGATCCATCCGAGCAGAATGTATTTGTTGCTCGGAAGGCGGAATTCCTTGAAACTAAGTTCCTAATGGAAGGAAATAGTGAAAGGAAGATAGATCTTGAAGAGGTTCAAGATCAAGTAGATGATACACAATTGGTTGACACTAGCACTCAACATGAAAATGTTGATAGTGATCAAATGGATGATCAAAATACACAAGAAATTCGTAGATCTGGTAGGATTAGCAATCCTCCTGAGAGATATGGGTTTCTCATAGATGGTTGCTATACGGTTGATTTGGATGAACCAACAAACTACCAAGATGCTTTACCAAGGATTGATAAAGATAAATGGCAGGAAGCCATGAACGCCGAGATGCAATCCATGTATGAAAACCAAGTGTGGGAACTTGTTGAGCAACCTCCTAGCTCTAAGCTAGTTGATTGCAAATGGCTTTTCAAGAAGAAAACCGACATACATGGAAACTTGGATACATATAAAGCTAGACTTGTAGCAAAAGGTTTCACTCAAACTCAAGGGGTTGATTATGATGAAACTTTCTCGCCAGTGGCAATGCTAAAGTCTATTAGGATATTATTTTCCATTGCTGCTCACTACGACTATGAAATATGGCAAATGGATGTCAAAACCGCTTTCCTAAATGGATATCTTATGGAAGATGTCTATATGGTCCAGCCTGAAGGTTTTGTTGATCCAAAATATCCTAAAAGTGTATGCAAGTTAAAGAAGTCAATCTACGGATTGAAACAAGCATCTAGAATGTGGAATCATCGTTTTAATGAGGAAGCCGAGAAATTTGGCTTCATTAAAAATGGTGATGAAGCTTGTGTATATAAGAAAGCTAGTGAGAGCACTATCATGTTCCTTGTACTATATGTGGATGATATATTATTATTTGGGAATGATATTACCACAATGCAAGGAGTCAAAACTTGGCTAAAGAGTTGCTTCTCCATTAAGGATCTTGGAGATGCACAATACATATTGGGGATAGGGATCTATAGGAATAGATCCAAGAGATTGATAGGTTTAAGTCAAAGTACATACATTGATAAAATCTTGAAAAGGTTCAAGATGGAAAACTCTAAGAGAGGTTTGGTACCTATTCAAAAGGGAACCGTTCTCAGTTCATCTCAGTGTCCTACCACGAAAGATGAACAAGAGAGAATGAAGAAAGTCCCATACGCATCTGCTATTGGGTCTATCATGTATGCAATGATATGTACTAGACCGGATGTGTCATGCGCTCTAAGCTTGACAAGTAGATACCAGAATAACCCAGGAAATAGTCATTGGATTGCTGTTAAAAGCATATTGAAATACCTTAGGAGGACTAAGGATATGTTTCTAATATATGGGTCTGGTGAGGAGGAACTCGCTGTAAAAGGTTACGTGGACGCGAGCTTCCAAACTGATCGAGATGATTCTCGATCACAATCCGGTTATGTATTTACATTAAATGGAGGTGCGGTCTCTTGGAAGAGTTCGAAATAGGAGGTTGTTGTGTTATCCACTACAGAGTCGGAGTACATTGCCGCCTCATTGGCAGCACAGGAAGCTGCATGGATGAAGAAATTCATCGACGACTTAGGAGTGGTCCCTTCCATTCAGGACCCTCTTGAGATCTTTTGTGACAACGAGGGTGCGATTGCTCAAATCAAGGAACCTCGTGCCCATCAAAAGACTCGTCACATTGAGCGGAGATTCAACTACATAAGGGATGAAGTTGAAAAAGGAAAGATATGTATTCGCAAAGTTCATACAGATCATAATGTTACGGATCCACTCACGAAGCTTTTACATGGGCCAAAACATGAGGGACATGTTTGTGCATTAGGGCTTCGATATTCTAGTGATTGGATATGATCTATTTTATGTATTGTACCGGAACGAAATTATTCAAACTCATTAATATAACTATGGTGTTAATTTATTTGAGTTATGTTCCTATTTTGCATATTTCATCCATGAATAAGCAATTATTCTAAATTTCCGTAGTCGATCACATTTGTGGGAACAAGTGTGAGGTTTAGACTATTATGAACTCGGATTGGTATACATTCATAGGTTGAATGTGGGGCAAGGTTGCAACCAAGGTTCATAGATATTTGTGGGAAACAAATATTGGAAGACCCGCTCTCAAGAATTACTGTATAGAGCCTTTGTGGTTGATCACATGTAATCTTGAGTAAAGGCAAATATCATTGTATTCTCTGACCTGAGATACATATTGGGTTCGGATATTCACCAAGTACTGTGTCTTGATTCTTTCCTTCGCTATTCTGAAACATGGTAGTACATAAGGAAGAACTCAGGTATATTACAAGGTGTATATCTAGGACGTATGTAGTCAAGATGGAATTTGTCCCTCTTATTCGTTGAGAGTCAGATGTCTAAGGCCTGAAAAGTTAAATCTATAAGAGAGTGATCACTCTGTATCTCTTGGATTTAACATGACATCTAGGACGAAAGGAAATAATGAAAGATTCACCTATTCATATTCGAGATGGGAACTCGAAAGGGATGATGTTATTGAATGGCACAAAGTCATAACATATTAGGGGTGATGGACGGTGTGTTAGGCTGTATCCATCACTTGCATTAATTTCTTATGTTTCTCGTGCAAGTGGTAGATTGAAGGTTTTTTCGTATGCCCGAGAGACATATTAAATTAATGTGGCGAATATGTTGTGATCCAAGTCGGGTCATACCCAATAACAAGCTTACCGACACCTTATTAGTATTTGATTGTAACGATTGGTTCATTGATCAAATACGCGACACTTGAACTTTAAAGAAAATTGGTTTTCTTAAATTTTACTTGATGTGTACATATATATATATATAAATTATGGAATAATTTATATAATATGGATTTAATTATTTATTGGTTAAATGATTAATTAATTTATGTTGCATTTTTATATAAATTGGTTTTATATAAAATGGAATGTGCATAAAATTTAAATTGCAAGTTTATAAAATGAGCAAGTTTTATAAAAATTGTCATGTTTTATAAAACCATTTTATAAAAATACTAGTGGCATTGGAGTCCATCCAAGCATGCATTTGACTAGCCACATGAGTGGTTACTTCATATATTCATGTGGCATAAGTACCAAGGTTTTTAGGGAATCACTAGTACATGCAAACACACCAAGTAAACTTAAAAAAAAAACTGCACAAAACACTCCTTTGGAGCTGCTGTCTGCCGTGAGTTTTGTGAGGGAGAAAGGGTTCTCAAACTTTTTTTTTTGCAAGCTAATTTCAAGTGATAATAAATCCTAACCAAAGTACAAGGTGTTGGTGATAAGCTTGGGGTATAACAACTTGAGGTTTCATAGTTTTGGAGCTCTATTCATCATCATCATCTTCATCATTCATTACCTAGCTTGGAATAGGTATAACCTCCTTACTATCTTGTAGTTTGTAAGCATATATCACAACTTGATCCTAATTGGGTTTTAACTTTAAAAGGTTAAAGGAATACAAGTTTTAAATGGTAATACTTACATGCTTCCGCTTTAATTTGTTTCTTAAAATGTTCTAAGTATTATGAAACTTGTTAAAACCTAACAGTAGCAAGGTTTAAGTATATCCATTCTATAAATAAATAAATATCTTGTGTAAAATTGTATCGTATTTAATAGTTTTTCCTAGTAAAATATAAACTATTTCGTATACACCTCGCATAACATCACTTATCATAAGTATTTTCCATTAATAATAAAAGTATTGTTAATCATAAGTTTAATTAAAATGTTAATTAAATCATAAATATTAATTAAATGATATAATAAATATATATCATAAGTCTTAAATAATAATAATTGCCTTTTTTTATCATAAGTAGTTAAATGATAATGAAATCCATTATTTATATCATAAGTTTCATAATTAGTCAAAAGTTTTAAATCAAAAGTTCATCGGGTCGTATCCTGAGCCCCGGGTGTCGGTTTTCGGCGAGCCTTACATATATCTCCGCCTAAGCAAACCACCTGACACTTTGGTACACTCAAGAACACCCCAAGAACAGTCCACAAGTCATGATGTACAGCCATTACACTACTTGGAACTTCAATTCACTCAAAAACGTGTTTTAGACGTAACGGGTGATTCGTGGCTCGGATTGAGATGACCCGAACATGAAAGTTCATCCCACCATCAGTCCTAACACACTAACACACCCTAAAGTCACCAAATATGGTAACAAAGTCGGACCAAACCTGGTTCATACCAAAATCACATTTCAATCTTAACAAAATACCACTTTGATCATATCTAGGGCTCCGAAAATCGAAACGACATGAATCCAGAGTCTAAAATTAATGTCTTGATGAGAGGAACTCATCTAGATAATTTATTTTAACTTTTATAACAGTCACCAAGTCAGAAACACACGAAAAAGCTGCTGTCCCAATTATATCAAACCGAGAACATATGTTTACGAGTAATTCTATGCATACAAACACCATTACAATAACAATTAATCATCATCATACTATTAAAATAGACATCAAATACAGAAAAATAAAGAAAAATTAAAAGTTCTAGGGTTAGGGTTTATACCCTAATCAAGAAACAATTAGTATAATCGCATAGAGAACGGAACGAGGAATCCGATTGTATGAACGATCTCTAGACCCAAGCTTGATAAATTGATGAAGATGATGATGTTTGGTGGTGTTGGTCGTCGCCCAAAAAGAGAAGGAAGGGAGGAAGGAGAGCAAAAGTGGTAATTAGGTTTAGATTAAAATTGTGTAATGTGTAAATGAGATGGAAAATGAAAAAAAAATGGGGAGTATACTCCCTCCCCTTATGGTCGGCCGAATGGGGGGTCATGGGGTGGGCTCCATGGCCCAATCTTGCTAAAAGTGTAATTGCTTGTGGCCCGAAAGCCCGAACGAATCCCGAAACGTGAAAACGCACTTACGCGATTAAAAATCTAGAAAGATAACAAACGCGCGACGAAAAATAAATATAAATACCCTATATAATAATATGATCTTAATATATCATATTTAAAATAATTAGGATTTAAATATCCCAAAAACGCGACCGTTGGTTTGAAAACCGAAAAGATTCGCCGGACAGAAATCCGCGATACGTAGAAACGTATAATTTAAAATACGAATACAAATATTTACATAACACTTAATAATTAATATATTATTATTAATATAATAATATAGGCCATAGAAATGACATAGCACGAATACCAATTAACGGTCGTTAAATAATTAACGATAAAAGATAACGGAAAAAGTAGGGTCGTGACAGACATCTTCACTTAAGTGTCCATTAAGGAATGCAGTTTTTGACATCCATTTACCATATCTCATAGTCATAATATGCGGCTATGGCAATGAGTATTCTAATTGATTTTAGCATGGCTACTGGGGAGAACGTTTTGTCATAGTCAACACCATGAGTTTGAGTGAATCCTTTCGCCACTAGTAGTGCCTTAAATGTGTGTACGTTTCCATCCATGTCAGTTTTCTTCTTGAAAACCCATTTGCTCCCAACAGGCTTGTTGTTAGGAGGTAGATTAACTAAGTCCCGTACTTCATTGTCATACATGGACTGCATCTCGGCATTCATGGCCTCATGCCATTTCTCAGATTCTCTAATGTTTCATCTTTGTAGTTAGTGGGCTCACTTTCATCTACTAAGAAAATTTTGTCATATCTTACGGGACTATGACGAGGTCTACTAGATCTACGAATGTCTTGTGTTACTTCAGGTACCTGAGCAACTAGTTGTTCAGGTTCTTCAACAATTTGTTGATAGCTAGTGCCAACCTCGGGTGTTCTATTTTGTGGTTCTCGAATTTCTCCGAGTTCTACATTACTCCCACTTACTTCTTTAAGAAGAAACTCCTTTTCTAGAAAAGTTGCGTGTCGAGAAATAAATACTTTGTTCTCGGTAGGATTGTAGAAATAATAACCCATAGATTCCTTTGGGTATCCCATAAAAATACACTTGATATTTAATGCCGCGTTCATATCGATTATAAACATTTCATAATAATTGGTTTCATTGCGAGGTTTTGACCTCTATATGAGACATTTTTCAAAGACTGCGTTCGTTTTTTTAACAAACCATAACCTTTATTTTTATCGACAAAGGTTTCAAAGACATAACATTGATTATCAAGTAATGATAATCTAAAATGTAACATTTACGCACGATCATTACAAAACGATAAACAATAATAATGTGTTACAATAAAATAAGTTCCCGAATGCAGTTTTTAAACATTATTATACAACATGCTGACTCCAAATCTTGTCCTTAATTAGCATGCAACAGCGGAAGCCTTTTTAAATCACCTAAAAATAAACATGCTTAAAACGACAACAAAAATGTTGGTGAGTTATAGGTTTAACCTATATATATCAAGTTGTAATAATAGACCACAAGATTTCATTTTATAAATAATCAAACACTCGCAAGTGTATAAAAATCATTCGTATGATGAACACCTGGTAACCGCATTAACATATTGCATATAGAATATCCCCCGCATACCGGCACTTTGCAATCAATATGCTATATATACCGGAAATCGCATTCAGTATATATATAAATCGAAGTACTAAAGCAGTTCATATCTCTGACTGGGGCTGGTCAGTACTTGTAGATCTACCTTTAGGATTCGCGTCAATTAGGGGCCATTTCCCTAATGAAGCGACCTGTCCCAATCCATAAGGATGAATACGATAACATATGATTACATTGTTAGATATTGACCTCTATATGATACATTTTTACAAACATTGCATTCGTTTTTAAAAGACAAACTTTCATTTCATCGAAAGTTGACAGGTATGCATACCAATTCATAATATCCAAATTATAAATGACCTAATCTGTCATTTACTTAATAATAATCTCTATTGAACTTCAATGACTCAAATGCAACGTCTTTTGAAATATGTCATGAATGACTCCAAGTAATATCTTTAAAATGAGCAAATGCACAGCAGAAGATTTCTTTCAAACCTGAGAATAAACATGCTTTCAAGTGTCAACCAAAAGGTTGGTGAGTTCATTAGTTTATCGTAATCGATCATTTCCATAATTTTAATAGACCACAAGATTTTCATATTTCCATTTCTCATAAACAACATGCATGCATATAGCAATCTGCATAAAAATCATTCATATGGTGAACACCTAGTAACCGAACTAACAAGGATGCATATGGAATATCCCCATCATTCCGGGACTCTCATCGGACATGATAAAATCGAAGTACTAAAGCATCCGTAACTCGGATGGGGTTTGTTGGGACCATAGATCTATCTTTAGGATTCGCGTCAATTAGGGGATGTTCCCTAATTCTTAGGCTACCAAGTTAAAAGGGGCATATTCGATTTTGATCATTCAAACATAGAACGTAGTTTCGATTACTTGTGTCTATTTTGTGAAACATTTATAAAAACAGCGCATGTATTCTCAGTCCCAAAAATATATATTGCAAAAGCATTTAAAAAGGGAGTAATGAAACTCACCATACTGTATTTCGTAGTAAAAATACATATAACATCATTGAACAAGTGTAGGGTTGGCCTCGGATTCACGAACCTAAATTAATTATATATTTATATGCTGATCAATATCTGTCTAACAATTAAGGTCAAGTCATAGTGTACCACAATCCTAATGCTCGAGATTATTATGCAAACGCTAGCAAAGGTCATATAATCCAAAAATGGTTTTTAGAATCTATACATGTTTATTATATAACTTAAATATAGCCGTTTTATATATTTAAGTATATTTATCAGATTTTCATTAAAGTAAATAATACAAGTCATTTATTAATAAATATAAATTTATAATAAATTATATATATGATAAAAATATACTTTTATATAATTTTAAGTAGTGTTATTTATAAAGTTCACTTAGTACCATAAAAATATTGTGGCATGTATTATTAATGTAATTATATTACGTATGATAAAAATATCTTTGTATCTCATATTCATTTGATAAAATAAAAATAATAATAAGTAAAGTTGTATTTATAATAATAATATTAATTATTTTTAATAATAATAATAATAATAATAATAATAATAATAATAATAATAATAATAATAATAACAATATTTATATTTACTAATGATGATAATAATAGATAATGATCTCTTGTAATAATACAAATGTTATAATAATATTATTTCTGATAAAGATACTATATTCATATTTAACGATAATAACAATAAATGATAATGTTTTATATGAGAATGATAATTCTTATTCGAAATGATAATTTTTAATAATAATAAAACTAAAATGATAATAATAATGATATTTTATAACAGTAATGATATTTTATCAAAATGATAATTTTAATGATAGTTTTAATATAAATGATGCTTTTAATAATAATAACGATAAAAATAACAACTTGATAGTTTTCATAAAAATGTTTAATTATTTTAATAATATTAATAATCATAATAATAATAATAATAATAATAATAATAATAATAATAATAATAATAATAATAATAATATTTATTATTAAATAATAATAATAATAATAATAATAATAATAATAACGATAATAACGAAGATAACGATAACGATAATAACGATAACGATAACAATAACGATAACGATAACGATAACGATAACGATATATATATATATATATATATATATATATATATATATATATATATATATATATATATATATATATATATATAACCATTTTAACAATAATACTTTAAAATTATAGATAATTCAATTGACGATATCTTTTAATCCGTTCATCAAAATCATACGATATCTAAATGAAAAGTTTATAGTTTTTCACCAGCTTTCCAACGACATGCATATCATATATCTTATCTCAATCGCATATGAATCTAATTCATGAACTATCATAAAGTATATAACGACAATAATAAGCACACAAGCATGCATAATCCTATATACTCGAGCACTAGTCAGGGATACACTATTAATATATAAAAGTTAAGTTATGAGTGCTCACATATCAATATTGAGATTCAATATTGCAGGAAAGTACGTAAACGCAACGGAGACGATAAATACTAGGTTGACCTCACGAGCGTACCCCCGATCCATACCCATAACCTCCTTAGCTATAACCCAGAATTTCCTTAGCTCTATCCTACTCGAAAAACTCATTTTGAAAACCCGTTTTAGATCATTCGAGCAGCACTCTATCGTAGTATTTTATGTATAACTAATACTAATAATATTAATATTAGTACTACTAATAATAATAATAAGATTAATAATAATAATAATAATATTAATATTAATAATAATTATAATTATAATTTATAAGTATAGAGAGAGATGCGAGAGATATCAAATGAAACTGGAACCAGAGGAGTCGTGCGTTTTATAATCCTTTGCCACTAACACTTACCATGCGATCGCATGGTTTGTGTGTGACTTGGCCATGCGATTTCATGGATTAGGATTCCAGCTCATATTCGACTAATCAAGTTTATAACAACCCAGAATTTTCCAACGTTTATTAATAATATTTATTATTAATACTTGCGCTTTAATAAATGTATTGTTATGCATTTACTTGTTACCGTATTTAACTTTACTTGGCCCGACAAGTCTTTGTGACACGCGTACTTTTCACGAATAATATTTTCGAATATTATTTACATTCATGATTAATTAATATTAGTCATTTTTAATTAACCAAGGTTAGTGGTTAATTACTTGGGCTTTATTTATTTAAAATGCATACTTACTTGGACTTGGGCCTTAATTAATAAACCTGGACTTGTAAGCCCACCCTACACTCATTATAGACTTGTAAGCCCATGTATTATGTTAGTATTACATTAAGAGTAAGCTTGGTTAATTAAGTTAATTGAAAGACAAAACCATACAAGCATGCATGCATTCTTTTCCATGCTTTTAACCTCATTACCCATCTTAGCTTACACCTCCATCCCACACTCTAAAGTTTGCAATTTGACTTCCCTTTTTACTCCCAAAAACCGTCCACTTCAAGGGTGAATGAGGAGTTCATTTTTCACTTCACTTTGTTACTTATTCATTTGCATTTCATTACCTTTAAACACACTTACATACAACACTTCAAACTCTCTCAACTTTTCTCTCTTTTCTTGTAAATTACAACATTTTTTTCTTCTTTCTTTTGCTTCTAAAAACCGTAACCAACATTCATCATCATCATGATTTCATGTTTAATTACTTGTTTGTTTGTAGTTTGTTACTTGTTTGTTGTTGTTGTAAAGATCAAGTTCTTTAGCTTGCATCTTCATGGATCTTGGTTACTTCCATTATTTGATGAAGAACCAAGAACAAAGAACCTAAAACTTACTAGTTGGTGGTTCTATATTTAAGTGTTTTCAAGACTAAAAATTCATAAGTTTATAATCTTCTTTGTTTTCATGTTTGTAGACTTGAATTCTTAAGATTCAAAACTTTAGTTTGAATCTTCTCAAGTATGAAGCAAATATAAACATAATACTTGTAGATCTAGTTTATTTCTTCATTTTTACTTACTTTAAATTTGTGTTTGATGTTCATGGTCAAGTATTACTAGTTAAAACTTGATCTCATACTTCTTGATCCCAAAGTTAACTTTGAAAGTTCAAGAACATGGAAGTATAACTTTTTAGTTATAACTTCATATACTTGTGTTGGATTTAACTTAAGAACTTTAGATCTAGACTTTTGGGTCTAGGATCTTCAAGATCTAACTAAGAACTATGTTCTACAACCTAAGATCTTTTTTACTTAAGTTTAATTTCAAGTTGTAGCTTAATATTACTTGTATAACTCTTGTATGTGTTGGATCTAAGATTTGGATGTAACTTTGGTTCATCAAACTTCATACAACTCTTAAGTAAGTTGTGCTACTGATGTTAAAGCTAAGGGGTATAAAATACTATTAAATTTTACAAGGAAATACTATTAAATACGATACAATTTTACACAAGATATTTATTTATTTAGAGAATGGATATACTTAAACCTTGCTACAACACTTATAGGCAGTGTACCTAATCGTACAGTAGTGTAGTTTTTAGTAAGTCCGGTTCGTTCCACAGGGAAAATCTTTTAATCAAAGCTTAACGCTATATTAGTTTAATTTATAAAAATACAAATATATATATAAGTAATATTATTATTATAAAGGGGGGTTTTTTCTGTTTAATGACCGGTTTGTCGATTTTAAAACTTTAGTCGCAGTTAAAACCAAATGTAAAATATTAAATAAATAAAAGACTTAATTTAAAGCGTAAAGTAAATAACGATAATGAAATTGCGAATAATAAAAGTGCGATAAAATAAACTTGCGATAATTAAAAAGTACGATAATTAAAAGTGCAATTAAATACAATAACAATAAATAAAAATGCGATAATCAGAAGTGCAATTAAATATAAAATAAAGGAAATTAAATATGAAATAAAAGAATTATGCTTATTTAAACTTCCGTAATCATGATGTTTGACGTGTTGATTTTAGTTTTATGCCCATGGGTTAATTGTCCTTTGTCCTGGATTATTTAATATGTCCGTCTGGTTTTTGTCCATAACAGTCCATCAGTCATAAATATAAAGTGCGAGTGTCCTCGTCAAATTATCCTTATACCCGAAGTCAAATATTCCAACTAATTGGGGACTTAAACTGTAACAAAGTTTTATTACTTTGTTTAATAATTACACCAGGATGTCGACTGAGTGTAACCCAAGGTTTTAATACTTTGTTATCAATTATGCCAAGTGTCCTTGTACATAATTTCACCCCTGTTTTAATAATTATAGTGACTATTAATCCATTCCCGTGTCCGGTTAAATGAACGATTATTCGTACATAAAAATACCCTGCCCATCGTATCCGATCGAGTGTATATAGTTATTTATAGGGACGATTAATTGTAAATCTTTATATTAAAATTAACAAACTATCATTTAGTTAAACAAATATAAAGCCCATTAATAGCCCATAGTCTAATTTCCACAAGTGTCGTTCTTTTGTCCAAACCCCAATTATGGTACAAAGCCCAATTACCCAATTTTAATATTTTTAGCCCAACATCATGATTACTTCAGATTAAATAAGCATAATAATAACTTAGCTACGAGTCATTAATGTAAAAAGGTTGAACATAACTTACAATGATTAAAAATAGCGTAGCATTACACGGACAGAATTTCGACTTACACCCTTACAACATTCGCTAACACACCCTTATTATTATAAATTAAAATTAAAATTAAAATTAAAATGTAAATATAAATATATACTACGTATGAATGAGGAGAAGAAAAAGATGTGTTTTGTGTTACACCAAAGCTCGATTTTTATTGGCATGTGGGCTGGAACTGTGCACCATGCAATCGCATGGAGTTTCTTCCTCCAGGCCATGCGATCGCATGGCCAGCTGGGGAGACTCAAAAGTCTTTATTTTTTATGCCGACGGTTTTTAAATATAATATAATATATATATTAATTTTAAGAATTAATTATATATTATATTATATTCATGTGCATAGTTTACTTGTAATTTTTAGTCCGTTGCGTCGAGCGTTGAGAGTTGACTCTGGTCCCGGTTCCGGATTTTCGAACGTCGTTGCGTACAATTTAATATCTTGTACTTTGCGTTTTGAATCTTGTACTCTTGTAATTTTGAGACGTTTCTTATCAATAATTGGAACCTCATTGATTGTATTTTGTACTTTTGAGCTTTTTGGTCGTTTGCGTCTTCAATTCGTCGAATCTGTCTTTTGTATTCACCTTTTATTATTTAAACGAATATCACTTGTAAATAGAACAGTTGCAACTAAAAGCTTGTCTTTCTTGAGGGATAATGCTATGAAATATATGTTCGTTTTTAACATTATCAAATATTCCCACACTTGAGCTTTGCTTGTCCTCAAGAAATATAGTCTTGAAATACTAGAATCACTTCTTTATTCTTCACACTTTGTACATCAGTGATTTCAATACGGCGGTATAAACAATGGTAGTAACGATATGGTTTACAGTCCCACATGACTTATGAAAATTTAGATCCTTTAGGAAATTGGATCTTTATGAAAACATTTGATTTTTTTGAAAATTAAATCAAGCTTTTATCCTAGATAAGTTTTCTGGAATAACCCTTCACCAGTGTTTGCAAATTCTTTTTGTGGGTTTGGTGGGTTTTAGAATTGAAAATTTTAGCTCAAAACTTATGGTTTTGTGTCACCCACTTGCTAACCTTGTATTAGGAAAGTAACACGTCCAGTATACTTGCTCCGTATATTACCTTTCGGTAAACTACCGTCCGGTTGTAAAGGAAAGCGTTGAACAAGCAACTGTTAAGGCAATGTCCCCTGACATGCTTTTAATTATGGTCTATAACGTGTCGGATGCAATTACTATCCTTGGTAGGAGCAATAGTAAAGCTCACCCTTATGATTTTTCGGTCTGGCACAAGGTCCTGTCTTTGACCATGCTATGCAACCACCGTTCTTACGGTTGACACCCGATTTGGTTCAGGTGACCTAATGGATTCCAGGTAAATTCTTAGGATTTTACGTTCAATGGTAATGAACGCATTGAAAATGGGTTTTCAGAAAACAAATCGGTTTGTAATTTTGATCAAAATATTTTCTCGTTCAAGCTCGAGTTTAGATATCATTGAAGTCCATGAGTTTGTAATTCTCAATCTTTAAGGTCAATCTCAAGGATTGAGTAATATTAGGCTTAAAAGCTGATTTTTAATCTTTAAGGAGATTATCCTTTCTGGGGGTCTGATTTATTAGTCTTATCAAGCTAATTTGCACGGTGTCCTCCCCATTTTATAAGACAGATCCTCTCATGGTTAGGATAAGTCTGATCACTTGGCGACCATGTTTGATGCTGAGGTCCGTGGATTTCCTGCTGATTTTAGAGATGACTTTTCTAGATTTTTCATCAACCTACAGCTGGTCTGGACGACAACTTCATGACCTAAATCACGAAGAGCATGTCTTTTTCGAAAGACTTTACTTCCTTTTAACGATGGAATTGATTCATCGTGTAGATCCATCTCTTCTTTTCTTTCATCGGGTAAAACAGTTTAGTTTAGTCCAAAGCAAAAGTATCTTCAATTATTTGTTACAGAAATATGTGAAAGGACCCGTTCATATACATTATAAACGATTCACAATAGTTGATTACATCGCGAGGTATTTGACCTCTATATGATACATTTTACAAACATTGCATTCGTTTTTAAAAGACAAACTTTCTTTACAACGAAAATTGACGGTATGCACACCATTTCATAATACATCCAACTATAATTGACTTAATAATAATCTTGATGAACTCAATGACTTGAATGCAACGTCTTTCAAAATATGCCATGAATGACTCCAAGTAATATCCTTAAAATGAGCTAATGCACAGCGGAAGATTTCTTTAATACCTGAGAATAAACATGCTTTAAAGTGTCAACCAAAAGGTTGGTGAGTTCATAGGTTTATCATAACAATCATTTCAATATATTAATAGACCACAAGATTTCCGTACACTCGTAAGTGTATAAAAGTATTCTATAAGTTGTAGGCACCCGGTAACAAGCCTTAACGTTCATGTTTTACCCTCTGAACTACACCAGATCAGGTGTGTTTAAAATAACCTCGAAGTACTAAAGCATCCCATAGTCAGGATGGGGTTTGTCAGGTCCAATAGATCTATCTTTAGGATTCGCGCCTACCGTACATAGACAAGTAGTTTAATGTTACCAAGCTAAGGGTATATTTCTGGTTTAAACCCACGTAGAATTAGTTTTAGTACTTGCGCCTATTTCGTAAAACATTTATAAAAACAGCGCATGTATTCTCAGTCCCAAAAATATATATAAAAGGGAGCAAATGAAACTCACAATACTGTATTTTGTAGTAAAAATACATATGACGTCATTGAACAAGTGCAATGTTGGCCTTGGATTCACGAACGTATCAATATTGAGATTCAATATTGTAGAAAAAGTATGTAGACGCAACGGAGATGATAAACACTAGTTTAACTCACGAGCAATACTCCCGAACCATACCCATAACCTCCATTGCTTTAACCCATAATTTCCTTAGCTCTATCCCGCTCGAAAAAAATTTCGAAATCACTCGGACAGCACTCCGTCGTAATATTTTATGTATACTGATAATATCTTGAAATAATACGGAGTAAATATATATATGTAAATAGATTGAGGGAGTTTAGAGAAAATATTTTCAAGTTTCTATCAAATAATGAAACCTATTGAATTCTATTTATAATAGATTTTTGAATTATTAAAGTGAATTATTAAAGTATGAATTATTAAAGTGAATTATTAAAGTATGAATTATTAAAGTGAATTATTAAAGTATGAATTATTAAAGTGAATTATTAAAGTATGAATTATTAAAGTGAATTATTAAAGTATGAATTATTAAAGTGAATTATTAAAGTATGAATTATTAAAGTTAAGGTAAAGTAAAAATAAAGTAAAGGTAAAGTTTAAGTATAGTAAAAGTATAAAACTATGTACGTATAATACGCGTATAAATATATATAATATTAATTTAAATTGTTATATATATTTAATAAAATAAAATATAAATATCGTTATCTTTATCATACCGGTTAAGTAATGAGTTGTTAAAAGTGGTTCTAGATATTTATAAAAGTTATATACGTTTTAATAATAAAGTTCTTTTTAAACTGAAAACGTTTTTGTACGTTTGAAACTAAATCAAATAAATAGGATAATTTTGTTTTCCAAAACTAAATATATTTAAG
The DNA here is from genome assembly GCF_046630445.1 of Rutidosis leptorrhynchoides. Lineage (NCBI taxonomy): Eukaryota > Viridiplantae > Streptophyta > Magnoliopsida > Asterales > Asteraceae > Rutidosis > Rutidosis leptorrhynchoides. Next base: position 381,198,259 of record NC_092343.1, on the reverse strand, counting down.
AAGCATTTTGTTTAAAGGTTAAAATAATGGAAATCGTTATATCATAAAACGTTTTAGAAAAGTAAAATCATATATTTTCATAATAGGTTTCAAGTTTTTAAATTACAGTCTGTTGGTGAAGCATGCGATAAAGTTCAAAGGTTAAATAAACGTATGAAATAATCTTAATGAAAAATGTCGAGTTACTTAACTTGTCGATATCCAACATCTAAGTTATTTACACTCCACGTTCTTACTTATAAATCACTTTACCATTTTTCGAATGTCATCAAAAAGAATAGATTTCTTAAATTACATTGGACCTTATAACATAGACCCGTAATCATATCACAATGTATCTGATAAATCAATCATTTGATATTATCTTCTAATTCCATCGATAAACATATTGAAACAAATACGTTCATGTAAAGTATTATACGTTTAATACTTTATTAATATTTTTAAGTTATAATATATATATATATATACACATGTATATACATATTTATTTATATATAACGATTCGTGAATCGTCGGAATTTGGTCGAGGTTATAATGAATGTATGAAAACAATTTAAAATTCTTGAGATTTAACTTAACAAACTTTGCTTATCGTGTCGGAATAATATAAAGATAAAGTTTAAATTTGATCGGAAATTTCCGGATCGTCACAGTACCTACCCGTTAAAGAAATTTCGTCTCGAAATTTGAGTAAGGTCGTCATGGTTAACCATAAAACTGTTTTCATGACGAATATGAGTTGATAAATAGAGTTTCATCATTACTGAGTAATGTAGATAAAACGATTCGATTATGTGAAGCGTACGAGGGTAGCTGTCACAACAGCTTGAGATAGAAATTTAACTTTTGACGTAGTCACGGTGGATTTCTGGAATTCAAGGGATTTAAAGAAATCTTTAAAATCTGAATAAAATTTGATTCTTCGGAGATTAAGGAATAGGATCTTCTTTGGTTAAATGCGATAATCTGTTTTGATTGCTCTGTCGGATATTTCATTATAAATCCACCCTCTTTATTTCCTTTATATTTTGGAGTTCCATCCTTTTGTTTTCTCTTCTCGACTTTAAGTCAGCGAATAATGGTTCAGAATTCGTAAGTATGGAGTTTCGAACGAACATGACTAATGTTCTAAGGAAGAAATTGTAATAGCAAGATCTTGATTGGTTAAATTACCAGAATTCAAGAGAAAAGACAGAATTATCAAGAAATTATGTTCTTGATATGTTTAGAGATTAGATAGAATGTAAGAGCCGCGTAACATGGCACATGATGACGTTATGGTCTGTGAATCATCATGTTTCATTAGAAACTCAGCATGACTTACTGTAATATAATCACGTTGATCAAGTGTCATTATATTATACTAACTCATGCTTCAGTTCCCAACACTACTTCGAAAACATTCATACTTCAAACTTGAAGATTTCAGATTTTAGAAACTAAACAGTTTCCTTTATGATATAACACTGATATCACGAAGAGATAAATGATTTCGGACAAGAATACTTATGAAAATATCCTCAGAAATATTGAAGATATTTATGATGATATTTTTGGAATTTCTAAGATCGAAGGTTGATGAAGAAAGATTTTCCGCAAGATTTTAACATGACTTCGAAGCAGGATATTCTCTAAAGATTTCATCGGATCCAGAATTACCTGGATTCTTTGAATATAGGGTTTGGTCCTTGTATTTGTCCTTGGTCTCCTTCATGGTTAGCTCAATCTGTTTTTCAGTACCAAATTTTCTATCGAGCGTTCCCAACATTCCATTCTTTATTATCAAACTTTTGGCCGTTTAGACCATCTACGATTTTGCTGTTTTCTCTGCATTTAATGCTACCATATCTGGGTCATCGGTTATCAATCCGAGGTGGTTTCAAGAGAATTGTGTTTTTAGATGATTAAACGTTGATGGTAATATGGTGGAATATAAAAGGTTCCCCGGTAACAATAAAGAGCAAGTATATATATCAAAATTATGATATGGTTGTTTCGAACGAAAAGTCGAAGTTGATTTGCTGGAGCTGTGACAAAATTTGCTACTTTGAAAAGGAATTGCAAAGTGATTTTCGGTAATAACAACGCCCAGGGAGCTAGCACAGATACGTGTTAAATGTTTACTCAGGTTCCGAGTGTTTTCAGGTGCATAACTATATGCATCGATCTTTTCTTCCGTAGATGAAGTGCGGTTGGTTTATCCTCTCGATTGAGGTGTTTTCAAGAATCATAAAAGATTTGAATGCAGATTGTAATCGTCAAGATACAAATGAAGTTTAGGATGAAATCAAGTGGCAAACTTGAAGAATTGTTTAGTTTCATATGTTATAATCAATATTTTAAATCATTATAATTGTCCAATGTTATTAGTCCACAGTCGATAGTCCACAATTAACAGTCCAATAATTCATATATAGTTTAATATATAATATTCGAATTAATTAATACGTATCGTGACCCGTATACATGTCTCAGACTCGATCACAACTCAAAGTATATATATTATTGTAGAATCAACCTCAACCCTGTATAGCTAACTCCAACATTACTGCATATAGAGTGTCTATGGTTATTCCAAATAATATATATATATATATATATATATATATATATATATATATATATATATATATATATATATATATATATATATATATATATGCGTCGATATGATATGTCAAAACCTTGTATACGTGTCTCGATATTTAAAATGCGTAAAAATAAATAACAGAAATTAAATGACGATAAATAAAATTGCAAGAATATAAATTGCGATAAATAAATTGCGATAAATAAAATGTAATCAGTTAGCTAGGAACAGTTAGCTAGGAACAGTTAGCGTGAATTCTTAACAAAATTTCTCATAGTTAATTTGTTTGTTTCTAACAAATTTTATTTTGTCCAATGTTTTCTTCATTATGCCACTTGTTGAATTCTGATAGGTCAAAATCCAAATATAAAATTGGATGAAAATGATTATTCTGCGGTGAACGGATACGTATATCGGTGGTTGTAAGTAGGATAGTATATGACTGTTGAATCAGATTCGAAAAATGTACAATGTAACTTATTAATGTGAAATCTAAATATTCCTCAGGTATTACCTACCCGTTAAAATATTTTCACCATTAACAGTTTGTACGAAATAATTTTTAATTACAATCTTTATGAAAAAAATATATATATACCTATATATTTTCTTCGGATGTAATCATGGATTTAATGAGTCAATATGATATTAAACTCATTTGATTTACCGTTAGAACAAGAATATATAATCTCTAAAACATTAGAGATTACATAATTGCTATGTCGAATGAAAATAAATGATGTAGAACGTCATGTTGAACAATGATTATACTCGAGGTACAGAATGAGATGTCGAAGCTGGTGACGCGGATGTTGTTGTTGGTGGTACTAGTGCTGTTGGTGCTGAGGCTGGTGATGTTACTGGTGTTGGTGATACTGCAGGTGCTTAAAAATTGTGTACCGTGCTCTCTAAAGTTAACACTCGAGCTCCGAGTTCTTTAAATTCTTCTACTAACCCTGGTTGGTTATCGGTGTGAGGTAAAGGTCAGATATCTTCTCTAGTTCTGTTAATGGTAGTCTCAAGACGAAAAATTCTTGCAAAAAGGGTATAAACGGTGTTGCGAACGGGTTCGCCAGTTAGCGGGTCAAGTACTCCAAGGTTAGGTGGTAGATTTGGTTCATGATATGGAGTACCTTCTTCCCTTCTCCATAGGGTGAGTATGTCGCGAACCCACCCCCATTTTCTCCAGTAATCACGGTAGTTGATTGGTTGGTGTGCTCCTGTCACGCTGTCTTCGGAGTCAGAGGAACTTGGTCGATTCGTAGAGGTCATCTTAAGCGATCACAGAAAAGATTTTTGGTATGAAGAGTTTAGTGACAGAAATTGATAGTTGGATGGTATTCTCAATGCATAATGTGCATAGATATATATAGTACCAGGATCCCTTAAATTATGGAGAAATTTACGAGAGATATCAGGCAAGGTCTACAGTAACAGATACGCTAAGATATGAATTTTGTCTATACACTTATTCATGCAATCAATGCAGTAAAAGGTGTCTAGACTAAGAATAATGAGCAGGTAATTTCCTAAAGATGATAAGCAGATGATTTCCGACAAAAATGTTAAGCGAAACTTTTGACATGCAGACACGGTCGAAGTCCAGACTCACTAATGCATCCTAACGACTATCAGTTAGACACACTAATGCAGACCTGGTTCGCTAAGACCACCGCTCTGATACCTACTGAAAGGACCCGTTCATATACATTATAAACGATTCACAATAGTTGATTACATCGCGAGGTATTTGACCTCTATATGATACATTTTACAAACATTGCATTCGTTTTTAAAAGACAAACTTTCTTTACAACGAAAATTGACGGTATGCACACCATTTCATAATACATCCAACTATAATTGACTTAATAATAATCTTGATGAACTCAGTGACTTGAATGCAACGTCTTTAAAAATATGCCATGAATGACTCCAAGTAATATCCTTAAAATGAGCTAATGCACAGCGGAAGATTTCTTTAATACCTGAGAATAAACATGCTTTAAAGTGTCAACCAAAAGGTTGGTGAGTTCATAGGTTTATCATAACAATCATTTCAATATATTAATAGACCACAAGATTTCCGTACACTCGCAAGTGTATAAAAGTATTCTATAAGTTGTAGGCACCCGGTAACAAGCCTTAACGTTCATGTTTTACCCTCTGAAGTACACCAGATCAGGTGTGTTTAAAATAACCTCGAAGTACTAAAGCATACCATAGTCAGGATGGGGTTTGTCAGGCCCAATATGTAGCGACCCGAACTTTTCCATGTTTATATATATTAATTGAGATTGATGTTTACATGATTAAATGTTTCCAACATGTTAAGCAATCAAACTTGTTAAGACTTGATTAATTGAAATAGGTTTCATATAGACAATTGACCACCCAAGTTGACCGGTGATTCACGAACGTTAAAACTTGTAAAAAAACTATATGATGACATATATATGGTTATATATATAGTTAACATGATATTATGATAAGTAAACATATCATTAATTATATTAACAATGAACTACATATGTAAAAACAAGACTACTAACTTAATGATTTTGAAACGAGACATATATGTAACGTTTATCGTTGTAACGACATTTAACTGTATATACATCATACTAAGATATATTATATATCATAATATCATGATAATATAATAATTTAACATCTCATTTGTTATAATAAACAATGGGTTAACAACATTCAACAAGATCGTTAACCTAAAGGTTTCAAAACAACACTTACATGTAACGACTAACGATGACTTAACGACTCAGTTAAAATGTATATACATGTAGTGTTTTAATATGTATTTATACACTTTTGAAAGACTTCAATACACTTATCAAAATACTTTTACTTAACAAAAATGCTTACAATTACATTCTCGTTCAGTTTCATCAACAATTCTACTCGTATGCACCCGTATTCGTACTCGTACAATACACAGCTTTTAGATGTATGTACTATTGGTATATACACTCCAATGATCAGCTCTTAGCAGCCCATGTGAGTCACCTAACACATGTGGGAACCATCATTTGGCAACTAGCATGAAATATCTCATAAGATTACAAAAATATGAGTAATCATTCATGACTTATTTACATGAAAACAAAATTACATATCCTTTATATCTAATCCATACACCAACGACCAAAAACACCTACAAACACTTTCATTCTTCAATTTTCTTCATCTAATTGAACTCTCTCAAGTTCTATCTTCAAGTTCTAAGTGTTCTTCATAAATTCCAAAAGTTCTAGTTTCATAAAATCAAGAATACTTTCAAGTTTGCTAGCTCACTTCCAATCTTGTAAGGTGATCATCCAACCTCAAGAAATCTTTGTTTCTTACAGTAGGTTATCATTCTAATACAAGGTAATAATCATATTCAAACTTTGGTTCAATTTCTATAACTATAACAATCTTATTTCAAGTGATGATCTTACTTGAACTTGTTTTCGTTTCATGATTTTGCTTCAAGAACTTTGAGCCATCCAAGGATCCATTGAAGCTAGATCCATTTTTCTCTTTTCTAGTAGGTTCATCCAAGGAACTTAAGGTAGTAATGATGTTCATAACATCATTCGATTCATACATATAAAGCTATCTTATTCGAAGGTTTAAACTTGTAATCACTAGAACATAGTTTAGTTAATTCTAAACTTGTTCGCAAACAAAAGTTAATCCTTCTAACTTGACTTTTAAAATCAACTAAACACATGTTCTATATCTATATGATATGCTAACTTAATGATTTAAAACCCGGAAACACGAAAAACACCGTAAAACTGGATTTACGCCGTCGTAGTAACACCGCGGGCTGTTTTGGGTTAGTTAATTAAAAACTATGATAAACTTTGATTTAAAAGTTGTTATTCTGAGAAAATGATTTTTATTATGAACATGAAACTATATCCAAAAATTATGGTTAAACTCAAAGTGGAAGTATGTTTTCTAAAATGGTCACCTAGACGTCGTTCTTTCGACTGAAATGACTACCTTTACAAAAACGACTTGTAACTTATTTTTCCGACTAGAAACCTATACTTTTTTTGTTTAGATTCATAAAATAGAGTTCAATATGAAATCATAGCAATTTGATTCACTCAAAACGGATTTAAAATGAAGAAGTTATGGGTAAAACAAGATTGGATAATTTTTCTCATTTTAGCTACGTGAAAATTGGTAACAAATCTATTCCAACCATAACTTAATCAACTTGTATTATATATTATGTAATCTTGAGATACCATAGACACGTATACAATGTTTCGACCTATCATGTCGACACATCTATATATATTTCGGAACAACCATAGACACTCTATATGTGAATGTTGGAGTTAGCTATACAGGGTTGAGGTTGATTCCAAAATATATATAGTTTGAGTTGTGATCAATACTGAGATACGTATACACTGGGTCGTGGATTGATTCAAGATAATATTTATCGATTTATTTCTGTACATCTAACTGTGGACAACTAGTTGTAGGTTACTAACGAGGACAGCTGACTTAATAAACTTAAAACATCAAAATATATTAAAAGTGTTGTAAATATATTTTGAACATACTTTGATATATATGTATATATTGTTATAGGTTCGTGAATCAACCAGTGGCCAAGTCTTACTTCCCGACGAAGTAAAAATCTGTGAAAGTGAGTTATAGTCCCACTTTTAAAATCTAATATTTTTGGGATGAGAATACATGCAGGTTTTATAAATGATTTACAAAATAGACACAAGTACGTGAAACTACATTCTATGGTTGAATTATCGAAATCGAATATGCCCCTTTTTATTAAGTCTGGTAATCTAAGAATTAGGGAACAGACACCCTAATTGACGCGAATCCTAAAGATAGATCTATTGGGCCTAACAAACCCCATCCAAAGTACCGGATGCTTTAGTACTTCGAAATTTATATCATATCCGAAGGGTGTCCCGGAATGATGGGGATATTCTTATATATGCATCTTGTTATTGTCGGTTACCAGGTGTTCACCATATGAATGATTTTTATCTCTATGTATGGGATGTGTATTGAAATATGAAATCTTGTGGTCTATTGTTACGATTTGATATATATAGGTTAAACCTATAACTCACCAACATTTTTGTTGACGTTTTAAGCATGTTTATTCTCAGGTGATTATTAAGAGCTTCCGCTGTCGCATACTTAAATAAGGACAAGATTTGGAGTCCATGCTTGTATGATATTGTGTAAAAACTGCATTCAAGAAACTTATTTTGTTGTAACATATTTGTATTGTAAACCATTATGTAATGGTCGTGTGTAAACAGGATATTTTAGATTATCATTATTTGATAATCTACGTAAAGCTTTTTAAACCTTTATTGATGAAATAAAGGTTATGGTTTGTTTAAAAATGAATGCAGTCTTTGAAAAACGTCTCATATAGAGGTCAAAACCTCGCAACGAAATCAATTAATATGGAACGTTTTTAATCAATAAGAACGGGACATTTCAGTTGGTATCCGAGCGTTGGTCTTAGAGAACCAGAAAATTTGCATTAGTGTGTCTTATCGAGTTTGTTAGGATGCATTAGTGAGTCTGGACTTCGACCGTGTTTTCTTTAAAAATGATTGCTTAACATTTTTGTTGGAAACTATATATTTTTAACATATGAATATTATGTGATATATTAATCTCTTAACGTGTTTGATATTATGTGATAGATGTCTACCTCTAGAACAAGTCCCATTGACTCACCTAATAATAATGAAGAGTCAAATGTAAATTGGAATGATTTGTGGACTGATTCACAAGTTCCCGAAGAGGAACCGGAAGAAGAGTCGGAACCGGAAGAAGAATCGGAACCGGAAGAAGAATCGGAACCGGATGAAGAAATAGAACCGGTGGGGGAAATAATAAAACGGTTAAGTAAAAGAAAATCCTCAACCAACCGACCAAAGTTAATTATGGTCAATGGTGTTTCCGCCAAGGAAGCAAAATATTGGGAGGATTACCAATTCTCCGATGAATCGGATTCCGACGAGAATTCCGATGATGTTATAGAAATTACCCCAACTGAATTTAAAAAGGCAAAAGAAAATAATAAGGGAAAGGGCATAAAAATAGAGAAATCTAATTCCAACCCCGATGAACTTTATATGTATCGTCAACCCCCGAAGTCCTTAAGTTGTAACAATGACCCGGGAACCTCTAAACCACCAGGTTTTTCTAAACCAATGTGGACAACGACGGCTCGTATTAGGGGAACATCATATATCCCTAGAAACTTGGCAAAACGAACCAAAACCGAAGAAGAAGAAACGAGCGAGTCGGAATAAGATAGTTGTATTCGTGTGGTGTAATATATGGAATATAGTGTTCTTATGCTTTATGATATATGTAAAAATTGCTTGTATTAATAAGTATTTTTTTTATGAATCTAACTCTTGTCTATTTTACAGTTTAAAAACACAAAATGGATAGACAACCCAATATTTTAAGAGACCTACCCGGAGACATGATTGATGAAATCTTGTCTAGAGTCGGCCAGAATTCTTCGGCACAACTATTTAAGGCGAGATCAGTTTGTAAGACATTCGAAGAACGTTCCAAGAATGTCTTGGTTTATAAGAGACTTTCGTTTGAAAGATGGGGGATATCACATTGGGAAACCCATAAGTTACGATGTGTTTACTTTGACGCATATATTGCGGGGAACCCAAATGCTATTTTACGCAACGGGTTAAGAAATTATTTTGACTCAATATATCCGAATATTGGACTTCGTGATTTAGAAAAAGCGGCTAACATGCAACATAAAGAAGCATGTTATGCTTACGGATTAGTAATGTTCGCTTCTCACCAAAGTGAGAACAAGAACATCGGGCTACAACTATTAAACAAAACGTTTCCACAAGTGACGGAGTCGGTAATTGGGGTAAGAAATGAGGTTTTTAGATTATTACGGGACTGTTGGACATTACGTAACCCTCGTCCCTTTGATGACGTTACAACACGCTGTCTTATCAACGGCCATAACGGTTATGTTGCACAAGACCAAGGATGGGAAGTAGTCCTAGTAAAACCAGAATGCATGACTTGTTTCTGGACGTATGAATTACGTGTCTTTATTGCCTTTGCTGAACGACTTGTGTACTAGCTAGAATTGTCTTCACAACTATCATGTATCAAAGTTATTGTGTGTTATATTTCATGCTTTATGTAAAATAAGCGGTATTGTAAGTTTGTAAAATATTGTATAAAAGTTTGAACGCGAAATATTATTATAATCAGTTTTTCATATAGAATTGTAGTAGTTGAATTGTATATTAGCTACTAAGTATGAACTTAACGGGTAGGTACTACCCGAATTTAAACTTATAAAACGCTAATATGAAGAAAAAGCTTTTATAAATGAGTTCATATTATGCTACGAAATACTATTAACTACTCTTAATATTCTGTATGATTAACTTGTTCCATTTAACTATTTTGAAGGAAATGGCACCGACTACTCGACACACCGTGAATATGAATGAAGAGGAATTCCGTACTTTTCTAGCTTCAAACATAGCCGCAGTACAGGCTGCGCTACATACCAACAATAACCTTGGATCTAGCAGTACAGGAAATCGTGTAGGATGCACCTACAAAGAATTCACTGCCTGCAAACCTTTGGAATTTGATGGAACCGAAGGACCGATCGGATTGAAACGGTGGACCGAGAAGGTTGAATCGGTGTTTGCCATAAGTAAGTGTACTGAAGAGGACAAAGTGAAGTACGCTACGCATACCTTCACAGGTTCTGCGTTAACATGGTGGAATACCTATCTAGAGCAAGTGGGACAAGATGATGCGTACGCACTACCGTGGTCAGCATTCAAGCACTTGATGAACGAGAAGTACCGTCCCAGAACCGAGGTCAATAAGCTCAAGACAGAACTTAGAGGGTTACGAACCCAAGGATTTGATATTACCACGTACGAAAGACGATTCACAGAATTGTGCCTATTGTGTCCGGGAGCATTCGAAGATGAGGAAGAGAAGATCGACGCGTTTGTGAAAGGATTACCGGAAAGAATCCAAGAAGATATAAGTTCACACGAGCCCGCCTCCATACAACAGGCATGTAGAATGGCTCACAAACTAGTGAACCAGATTGAAGAAAGAATTAAAGAACAGACTGCTGAAGAGGCCAATGTGAAGCAAGTCAAAAGAAAGTGGGAGGAAAACGGTGATAAGAATCACCAATACAACAACAACAGCAATTACAACAATAATCGCAACAATTATCCCAACAATCGCAACATCAATCGCAACTACAACAAACGGCCCAACAACAACAACAACAACAACAACAACAACAGCAACTACAACAATCATCTCAACAACAATAATAACCGCAACAACAACAACAATCAGAAGCAACTATGCCAAAGGTGTGAAAAGAATCACTCGGGGTTCTGCACCAAATTTTGCAACAAGTGTAAAAGAAATGGTCATAGCGCGGCGAAGTGTGAGGTCTACGGACCAGGGGTTAATAGAACGAAAGGAACAAATGGTGTCGGAATGAGTAATGGCGGAGCAAGTAGTGTCGGAGCAAGTTATGCCAATGTAGTTTGTTATAAATGTGGAAAACCAGGCCACATTATTAGAAATTGCCCGAACCAGGAGAACACGAATGGACAAGGCCGTGGAAGAGTTTTCAATATTAATGCGGTAGAGGCACAGGAAGACCCGGAGCTTGTTACGGGTACGTTTCTTATTGACAATAAATCTGCTTACGTTTTATTTGATTCGGGTGCGGATAGAAGCTATATGAGTAGAGATTTTTGTGCTAAATTAAGTTGTCCATTGACGCCTTTGGATAGTAAATTTTTACTCGAATTAGCAAATGGTAAATTAATTTCAGCAGATAATATATGTCGGAATCGAGAAATTAAACTGGTTAGCGAAACATTTAAGATTGATTTGATACCAGTAGAGTTAGGGAGTTTTGATGTGATAATCGGTATGGACTGGTTGAAAGAAGTGAAAGCGGAGATCGTTTGTTACAAAAATGCAATTCGCATTATACGAGAAAAAGGAAAACCCTTAATGGTGTACGGAGAAAAGGGCAACACGAAGCTACATCTTATTAGTAATTTGAAGGCACAAAAACTAATAAGAAAAGGTTGCTATGCTGTTCTAGCACACGTCGAGAAAGTACAAACTGAAGAAAAGAGCATCAATGATGTTCCCATTGCAAAAGAATTTCCCGATGTATTTCCGAAAGAATTACCGGGATTACCCCCACATCGATCCGTTGAATTCCAAATAGATCTTGTACCAGGAGCTGCACCAATAGCTCGTGCTCCTTACAGACTCGCACCCAGCGAGATGAAAGAACTACAAAGCCAATTACAAGAACTTTTAGAGCGTGGTTTCATTCGACCAAGCACATCACCGTGGGGAGCTCCTGTTTTGTTTGTCAAGAAGAAAGATGGTACATTCAGGTTGTGTATCGACTACCGAGAGTTGAACAAACTTACCATCAAGAACCGCTACCCACTACCGAGAATCGACGACTTATTTGATCAACTACAAGGCTCGTCTGTTTATTCAAAGATTGACTTACGTTCCGGGTATCATCAAATGCGGGTGAAAGAAGATGATATTCCAAAGACTGCTTTCAGAACACGTTACGGTCATTACGAGTTTATGGTCATGCCGTTTGGTTTAACTAATGCACCAGCTGTGTTCATGGACCTTATGAACCGAGTGTGTGGACCATACCTTGACAAGTTTGTCATTGTTTTCATTGATGACATACTTATTTACTCAAAGAATGACCAAGAACACGGTGAACATTTGAGAAAGGTGTTAGAAGTATTGAGGAAGGAAGAATTGTACGCTAAGTTTTCAAAGTGTGCATTTTGGTTGGAAGAAGTTCAATTCCTCGGTCACATAGTGAACAAAGAAGGTATTGAGGTGGATCCGGCAAAGATAGAAACTGTTGAAAAGTGGGAAACCCCGAAAACTCCGAAACACATACGCCAGTTTTTAGGACTAGCTGGTTACTACAGAAGGTTCATCCAAGACTTTTCCAGAATAGCAAAACCCTTGACTGCATTAACGCATAAAGGGAAGAAATTTGAATGGAATGATGAACAAGAGAAAGCGTTTCAGTTATTGAAGAAAAAGCTAACTACGGCACCTATATTGTCATTGCCTGAAGGGAATGATGATTTTGTGATTTATTGTGATGCATCAAAGCAAGGTCTCGGTTGTGTATTAATGCAACGAACGAAGGTGATTGCTTATGCGTCTAGACAATTGAAGATTCACGAACAAAATTATACGACGCATGATTTGGAATTAGGCGCGGTTGTTTTTGCATTAAAGACTTGGAGGCACTACTTATATGGGGTCAAAAGTATTATATATACCGACCACAAAAGTCTTCAACACATATTTAATCAGAAACAACTGAATATGAGGCAGCGTAGGTGGATTGAATTATTGAATGATTATGACTTTGAGATTCGTTACCACCCGGGGAAGGCAAATGTGGTAGCCGATGCCTTGAGCAGGAAGGACAGAGAACCCATTCGAGTAAAATCTATGAATATAATGATTCATAATAACATTACTACTCAAATAAAGGAGGCGCAACAAGGAGTTTTAAAAGAGGGAAATTTAAAGGATGAAATACCCAAAGGATCGGAGAAGCATCTTAATATTCGGGAAGACGGAACCCGGTATAGGGCTGAAAGGATTTGGGTACTAAAGCATACCATAGTCAGGATGGGGTTTGTCAGGCCCAATATGTAGCGACCCGAACTTTTCCATGTTTATATATATTAATTGAGATTGATGTTTACATGATTAAATGTTTCCAACATGTTAAGCAATCAAACTTGTTAAGACTTGATTAATTGAAATAGGTTTCATATAGACAATTGACCACCCAAGTTGACCGGTGATTCACGAACGTTAAAACTTGTAAAAAAACTATATGATGACATATATATGGTTATATATATAGTTAACATGATATTATGATAAGTAAACATATCATTAATTATATTAACAATGAACTACATATGTAAAAACAAGACTACTAACTTAATGATTTTGAAACGAGACATATATGTAACGTTTATCGTTGTAACGACATTTAACTGTATATACATCATACTAAGATATATTATATATCATAATATCATGATAATATAATAATTTAACATCTCATTTGTTATAATAAACAATGGGTTAACAACATTCAACAAGATCGTTAACCTAAAGGTTTCAAAACAACACTTACATGTAACGACTAACGATGACTTAACGACTCAGTTAAAATGTATATACATGTAGTGTTTTAATATGTATTTATACACTTTTGAAAGACTTCAATACACTTATCAAAATACTTTTACTTAACAAAAATGCTTACAATTACATTCTCGTTCAGTTTCATCAACAATTCTACTCGTATGCACCCGTATTCGTACTCGTACAATACACAGCTTTTAGATGTATGTACTATTGGTATATACACTCCAATGATCAGCTCTTAGCAGCCCATGTGAGTCACCTAACACATGTGGGAACCATCATTTGGCAACTAGCATGAAATATCTCATAAGATTACAAAAATATGAGTAATCATTCATGACTTATTTACATGAAAATAAAATTACATATCCTTTATATCTAATCCATACACCAACGACCAAAAACACCTACAAACACTTTCATTCTTCAATTTTCTTCATCTAATTGAACTCTCTCAAGTTCTATCTTCAAGTTCTAAGTGTTCTTCATAAATTCCAAAAGTTCTAGTTTCATAAAATCAAGAATACTTTCAAGTTTGCTAGCTCACTTCCAATCTTGTAAGGTGATCATCCAACCTCAAGAAATCTTTGTTTCTTACAGTAGGTTATCATTCTAATACAAGGTAATAATCATATTCAAACTTTGGTTCAATTTCTATAACTATAACAATCTTATTTCAAGTGATGATCTTACTTGAACTTGTTTTCGTTTCATGATTTTGCTTCAAGAACTTTGAGCCATCCAAGGATCCATTGAAGCTAGATCCATTTTTCTCTTTTCTAGTAGGTTCATCCAAGGAACTTAAGGTAGTAATGATGTTCATAACATCATTCTATTCATACATATAAAGCTATCTTATTCGAAGGTTTAAACTTGTAATCACTAGAACATAGTTTAGTTAATTCTAAACTTGTTCGCAAACAAAAGTTAATCCTTCTAACTTGACTTTTAAAATGAACTAAACACATGTTCTATATCTATATGATATGCTAACTTAATGATTTAAAACCCGGAAACACGAAAAACACCGTAAAACTGGATTTACGCCGTCGTAGTAACACCGCGGGCTGTTTTGGGTTAGTTAATTAAAAACTATAATAAACTTTGATTTAAAAGTTGTTATTCTGAGAAAATGATTTTTATTATGAACATGAAACTATATCCAAAAATTATGGTTAAACTCAAAGTGGAAGTATGTTTTCTAAAATGGTCACCTAGACGTCGTTCTTTCGACTGAAATGACTACCTTTACAAAAACGACTTGTAACTTATTTTTCCGACTAGAAACCTATACTTTTTTTGTTTAGATTCATAAAATAGAGTTCAATATGAAATCATAGCAATTTGATTCACTCAAAACGGATTTAAAATGAAGAAGTTATGGGTAAAACAAGATTGGATAATTTTTCTCATTTTAGCTACGTGAAAATTGGTAACAAATCTATTCCAACCATAACTTAATCAACTTGTATTATATATTATGTAATCTTGAGATACCATAGACACGTATACAATGTTTCGACCTATCATGTCGACACATCTATATATATTTCGGAACAACCATAGACACTCTATATGTGAATGTTGGAGTTAGCTATACAGGGTTGAGGTTGATTCCAAAATATATATAGTTTGAGTTGTGATCAATACTGAGATACGTATACACTGGGTCGTGGATTGATTCAAGATAATATTTATCGATTTATTTCTGTACATCTAACTGTGGACAACTAGTTGTAGGTTACTAACGAGGACAGCTGACTTAATAAACTTAAAACATCAAAATATATTAAAAGTGTTGTAAATATATTTTGAACATACTTTGATATATATGTATATATTGTTATAGGTTCGTGAATCAACCAGTGGCCAAGTCTTACTTCCCGACGAAGTAAAAATCTGTGAAAGTGAGTTATAGTCCCACTTTTAAAATCTAATATTTTTGGGATGAGAATACATGCAGGTTTTATAAATGATTTACAAAATAGACACAAGTACGTGAAACTACATTCTATGGTTGAATTATCGAAATCGAATATGCCCCTTTTTATTAAGTCTGGTAATCTAAGAATTAGGGAACAGACACCCTAATTGACGCGAATCCTAAAGATAGATCTATTGGGCCTAACAAACCCCATCCAAAGTACCGGATGCTTTAGTACTTCGAAATTTATATCATATCCGAAGGGTGTCCCGGAATGATGGGGATATTCTTATATATGCATCTTGTTATTGTCGGTTACCAGGTGTTCACCATATGAATGATTTTTATCTCTATGTATGGGATGTGTATTGAAATATGAAATCTTGTGGTCTATTGTTACGATTTGATATATATAGGTTAAACCTATAACTCACCAACATTTTTGTTGACGTTTTAAGCATGTTTATTCTCAGGTGATTATTAAGAGCTTCCGCTGTCGCATACTTAAATAAGGACAAGATTTGGAGTCCATGCTTGTATGATATTGTGTAAAAACTGCATTCAAGAAACTTATTTTGTTGTAACATATTTGTATTGTAAACCATTATGTAATGGTCGTGTGTAAACAGGATATTTTAGATTATCATTATTTGATAATCTACGTAAAGCTTTTTAAACCTTTATTGATGAAATAAAGGTTATGGTTTGTTTAAAAATGAATGCAGTCTTTGAAAAACGTCTCATATAGAGGTCAAAACCTCGCAACGAAATCAATTAATATGGAACGTTTTTAATCAATAAGAACGGGACATTTCACAATAGATCTATCTTTAGGATTCGCGCCTACCGTACATAGACAAGTAGTTTAATGTTACCAACTAAGGGTATATTTCTGGTTTAAACCCACGTAGAATTAGTTTTAGTACTTGTGCCTATTTCGTAAAACATTTATAAAAACAGCGCATGTATTCTCAGTCCCAAAAATATATATAAAAGGGATCAAATGAAACTCACAATACTGTATTTTGTAGTAAAAATACATATGACGTCATTGAACAAGTGTAATGTTGGCCTTGGATTCACGAACGTATCAATGTTGAGATTCAATATTGTAGAAAAAGTATGTAGATGCAACGGAGATGATAAACACTAGTTTGACTCACGAGCAATACTCCCGAACCATACCCATAACCTCCATAGCTTTAACCCATAATTTCCTTAGCTCTATCCCGCTCGAAAAACAATTTCGAAATCACTCGGACAGCACTCCGTCGTAATATTTTATGTATACTGATAATATCTTGAAATAATACGGAGTAAATATATATATGTAAATTGATTGAGGGAGTTTAGAAAAAATATTTTCAAGTTTCTATCAAATAATGAAACCTATTGAATTCTATTTATAATAGATTTTTGAATTATTAAAGTGAATTATTAAAGTATGAATTATTAAAGTGAATTATTAAAGTATGAATTATTAAAGTGAATTATTAAAGTATGAATTATTAAAGTGAATTATTAAAGTATGAATTATTAAAGTGAATTATTAAAGTATGAATTATTAAAGTGAATTATTAAAGTATGAATTATTAAAGTGAATTATTAAAGTATGAATTATTAAAGTGAATTGTTAAAGTATGAATTATTAAAGTTAAGGTAAAGTAAAAATAAAGTAAAGGTAAAGTTTAAGTATAGTAAAAGTATAAAACTATGTACGTATAATACGCGTATAAATATATATAATATTAATTTAAATTGTTATATATATTTAATAAAATAAAATATAAATATCGTTATCTTTATCATACCGGTTAAGTAATGAGTTGTTAAAAGTGGTTCTAGATATTTATAAAAGTTATATACGTTTTAATAATAAAGTTCTTTTTAAACTGAACACGTTTTTGTACGTTTGAAACTAAATCAAATAAATATGATAATTTTGTTTTCCAAAACTAAATATATTTAAGAAGCATTTTGTTTAAAGGTTAAAATAATGGAAATCGTTATATCATAAAACGTTTTAGAAAAGTAAAATCATATATTTTCATAATAGGTTTCAAGTTTTTAAATTACAGTCTATTGGTGAAGCATGCGATAAAGTTCAAAGGTTAAATAAACGTATGAAATAATCTTAATGAAAAATGTCGAGTAACTTAACTTGTTGATATCCAACATCTAAGTTATTTACACTCCACGTTCTTACTTATAAATCACTTTACCATTTTCTGAATGTCATCAAAAAGAATAGATTTCTTAAATCACAGTGGACCTTATAACATAGACCCGTAATCATATCACAATGTATCTGATAAATCAATCATTTGATATTATCTTCTAATTCCATCGATAAACATATCGAAACAAATACGTTCATGTAAAGTATTATACGTTTAATACTTTATTAATATTTTTAAGTTATAATATATATATATACATATATATACATATTTATTTATATATAACGGTTCGTGAATCGTTGGAATTTGGTCGAGGTTATAATGAATGTATGAACATAATTTAAAATTCTTGAGATTTAACTTAACAAACTTTGCTTATCGTGTCGGAATAATATAAAGATAAAGTTTAAATTTGATCGGAAATTTCCGGATCGTCACAATATGTGACATATGTTTAAGATAACTTGGTAATTTTTTCCACACTTGGCTTTTATTTTCCTTTTTATTGTCCTCTATTCCATTTTAAATGAATTCTAACATTTTGGTTTGTTTCTCAATTTATGTCCTTTCCGAGGTAACAATAATTTCGGTGTTAACACCTAGTTTATCATTCATAAATATGTATAAACATGATTTTGAGTTCATTTAATTGAAAATTTTGAAAAATTTTACTAGAATTGGGTAGTCAGTATATAAGACTAGGGCTGTTCTTTATTATCAGAGAGCACTAGATTCTAATACAACTACTACTTTACTAGTATTTCTAAGGGTAACCAAGTGTTTAAAGTAAAAAAAATTTAAATATTCGAAAGAATTTAACCCCTTTCCACACTTAAGATCTTGCAATGCCCTCATTTGCAAGAAATCAGTAACAATTTAAATTATTGAGGGTGATTAGCGTAGAAATGATTAAATTTTACCAAAGTTTCCAAACATATTGGCGTTTGTATGCTGAATGATAAATGGTGCATATGATTTTTTCATTTCGTCTGTTGTTACATCACATTTATTTGTCATCTTGTCATGAAAATTAGTAGCTTTTGCTGAACTTAATGCCAGTCTTTGAAAATGCGCTGTTTTACCCTGTTTTGTACAATCTACAATATACATACATACAAATATAAACATGCATGGCAATTTGAAATGGGACTTAATATCCCACTTTCAAATCCTAAATGTGAAATATTAGTACACAATAATAATAAAAATGATAAAGATTACATAAGTATATTCAATAACATAAGTTTAAACATGAATAAGTAAAAAGATAAAAACATAAAAATCATATAAATAACCAAATGGAACTAAATCAGTCTGGATATGGGTTCCAGTTCATCTCGTCAGGTGGGTTCCATTGTTGGTTATAGGTGTTTTGATAGGCTTGGTTATAGTCATACCGGTTAAAGGGTGGTCGGATATCGGGGCTGTGTGGCGGAAAATGAGCAGGTCGAGTAGGTACATAGTTATTTGGTACCTGATATGATAGCTGGCTCATGATTTGGTGCTGATGAACTAACCAGCTATCGTGTTGGCGTCGCCTATAATCCTCGTATACTCGTTCGGAGTTCCACTGCTCATACATACTATGTATGGCCGCGTTCGTCATTGCTTCCTCATCTATACGAACGTGGACGTCAAGAATAGCATCTCGAAAGACATCCCTAATGTCTTCCACCTCCTCCATTTCCTCGTCTGAGCCTCTCTCTACCTGAGGATGAGATCCCTCATAGGGTACTGCCTGGTTACGTCTACTTTTCAATACCTTAGCACCCACATAAACTTTCAATCCTAAGGGCTCAACCTGTTCTTTACAAAGCTGTAATGGACCCCCTTGGTTCCTATCAACACCTAAATACTCTCCAATGAGAGTAACAAAAATACCTCCTCCTATTATACTCCCTTCCTGCATTCCCTCTACCATTTTAGATAAATAAAAAGCAACACAGTAAGGGATATTGACAAAGCTTCTAGGATCCCGAATACACTTTAGGTAGAATAAATCATGTAAGGTAATTTTTTCTTTATTGTGACCTCTCTGTGTAATCGAGTTAGCCAAAAATCTATGAATAATACGAAGCTCGGCTCTGTCAATATGTGTATAGGAGTGTCCTCCTGCTCATGTAAAAACATCAAAATGTGACATTCGCCTCCAAATGGCGTCAGCGTCAAAATTGCTATCTACCCTTTCACCATAATGAATTAAGTTTGTACAATCGGGTAGTAGCAACTCACCAGGAGTATATATCTGTAAAGCCCTGGCCATGTCCAGCATGAACATTCTGTACATCCTACCGCCAAGGATAAACCTAAGAAATCTTCTATCATCTATTCTAACTATATTTGTATCAAGTGATACAGTACTCATCAACTCAACACACCATTCCTTATATACAGGTCTACGAATGGTGAAAAGACGTTCCCAATCTGTAAAAGAAGAACTGCCATACCTTTGAACTAAAAGCTGTTTAACACGGTCAGCTAGATGGACCGTTTCCAAAGGATCCCAATCGATTACCCTTGGCACCTCTACATTTTTTGTTACCAATTTGAATTTGTTCCTTTGATATGTCTTGTAATCTCTCCATCTCCTATCAAATCTTAGATTAGGATGCAGAGTGTGCTCAGGAATCGTTGGGAATTCTACTGGCGGCCTCATTGGGAATACTATGAATTCATCAACAAACTGTACCGGATCATAATAAGGTATGTGCTGATCAGGCTGTTGTTGTGGTTCTTGTTCGTGTTGCATTTCTGGTTCTGGTGCTGGTGCTGGTCGTCTAGATGATGATGCTCCTGAACCTCCAGTATCAGCTTTCTGCAAAACACATTAAACACAAAATTTGTGCATCCAAATATGCATTAGTGTTAGCAAAATAACAACTTAAAACAATCACAATAACATGTTAAATCAAAATTAAACTTATACACATTTTCACAATTTTTCACAATTCTACACTTTTCAAATAAGCACATATGAAAATGTATACAAAGTTCATAAGCATTTAACTCAAATAACATGTCAAAATAGTCATTACTAATAATTAAACAAGTCTCAAATGGCAAATATATCAAATTAATCAAGTTCATGAATTTTGGACTTAAAAAGTCCACTTTAATCTCCAAAAATCATGTTTAGGATCAATGTTTGGATCATTTAACTATCTAAACATGTTACACTACTCAATTTAGCAATAATTCATGACGAAAATCGGCCATAACCTGTTTATATGAAAAAGCCCCAAATTGCTCAAGAACACAAACCCTAGATTTCTAAAATTTTTGAAGTTTTTGGCTTCAAATCATGTTAAATAGCATCAATATAGGTTATACATGCATAAAATACTAACAATTTAACACTAATTACACTAGAAATTAACAAAATTGCATTAGATAAAAAATTGGAATTATCACAAAAACTAGCAAATTTATGAGTTTAGGGGTGTAATTTTTACCATTTTGCTGAAGAATGAGAATCTAGGCATGATTAGAGCAAGAAAAATGACGAATTACGGTGGAAAATTGCGAATTTTAGAGGTGATTTTCGGGTTGGTTCGTATATGTGTGTGTGTTTTGTGTTGGGACAGAACCGCTGAACTGCTTGTATCAGGCCTAAAATACAGGTCCATGCAATCGCATGGCTTCAAATGCCTAACTCCATGCGATCGCATGGAGTCCCGGGTACGTGTTCTGGGCTTTTTTTTTTTATATAAAACCTTATAGTTTATAAAAATTATAATTAATTAAATTTTTAAAAATTTGTTTTCCTTTAGGAGCGAGGGTGTTTCGGATCGATGTCCTAGTCCGTCCCTCGACAAAATTTTAAAATTTGTCAATTCAAAGCGCGGTTTTAAAAGTAAAGATTTTTGGGTTTTTTAATGTTTTTGGCACACTTTAATTCAATAAGATTAAAAATAATGATAATAAAAGTTCTCGTCCCTCCCTCGGGTAAAGCAATTTCGGTTCAACGACCTAGTCTTCAACTCACGACGAATTTTAAAAATCATATTTTTAACTTAGCGAAATAAAGTAAATTTATGTTTTTAAATTCACACAACTTAAATTTAAAATATGCATAAAATTAAAAATTCACATTTTTTTTAAAAAATTAAAATTTTACACCAAACTTATATTATATTTTTGTTTTTATACATACAAACTTAAAAATATCAATTGTTCAAATATTTACAATTTTAAATATATTAATTTAAAAAGTTTACAATATTAATTTAAGATTTATATATTAATTTTAAAAACATGGTAAAAATAAAATTAAAAATCTTTTTGGTCTTTTATCCCACTTTAATCAATCAAATATTATAAAAAATATGCGCCCCTCTTTTCGGTAAAGTAATTTCGGTTCCATGACCTAATTTAACTCATGACGAATTTTTGAAATATTTTGGGTTGATTGATTAAAGATATTTATACCTTAAGAATAAACGTTAAATTTCGCAGTGATGTAATAAATTTTTGTATGATATCAATAATTTCGGTCGCCAAACCTAATTTTATTCAATACCAATTTAATACTTTATAGCGAACAATTTAGCGTTTATTATCAAAAGGTTAAAAATAAAAATAAAAAATAAAAACTGTACAGACTTACCTGTGAGATAGTATTCTTAGTTATATGATCTATCCCATTCATAAGATAGTCGGTTTAATTGGTTTTCCATAGCTACATAGGCGTAACCTCGAGCATTCAGTGTTTTTTCTTCTAAACATATGAACGGTCCGTCTCTGCATAAAGTAACAAATTTAGTATTTGAATAGGTTTGATTATTTGAACATTTACCTCCATGTGACCATTTTCCGCATTTGTGACATCTTTCAAGGTGTCGTGCTCTTCTTTTCGCTGCGGATTTTGATTTTCCTTTACCAAACTGTAACTTATTATCATCTGGATTCTTTTCTTACTCCGTCCAATCTTTTTCTGATTACTGATACTAGTTCACTCGGAAGTGTGTCATTATTACGTTTAGTGATCAAAGCGTGTAGCATTAGACCATGGTTTAGTTCACAGGCAGTCTTCATTTCGTAAAAACCTAAAAAAAATAAAAATTCAGAATGGAGGGAGAAGACTAGTTCTTTAGGGTCTGCTAGGGAAAGACCATTCGGGTTCCATTTTCGAGAACTACACGAAAACAGAAAATCTAACTCTAACAGAAATACATATTATCCT
The DNA here is from genome assembly GCF_046630445.1 of Rutidosis leptorrhynchoides. Classification (NCBI taxonomy): domain Eukaryota; kingdom Viridiplantae; phylum Streptophyta; class Magnoliopsida; order Asterales; family Asteraceae; genus Rutidosis; species Rutidosis leptorrhynchoides. Next base: position 381,175,070 of record NC_092343.1, on the reverse strand, counting down.
TTAAAGACTTGATTCTCCCCACACTTAGTTAGCTGTGGTATCGAAATTGTGATTAACTTCGTTGTCGACTTCCATCGGATTATCTATGTAATGTTTAACTCCGTGACCATTAACTTTAAATTCAATTCCATTTGAATTTATTAATTCTATCGTTCCGTATGGGAAAACTCTTTTGACTATGAATGGTCTAGACCATCTTGATTTCAATTTTCCAGGAAATAGCTTGAATCGTGAATTGAAAAGAAGAACTCTGTCTCCTTCTTTAAATTCTTTTGAACTTCTGATTCTTTTATCATGCCATTTCTTCGTTCTTTCTTTATAGATTAACGAATTTTCGTATGCTTCATGTCTTAATTCTTCTAATTCGTTTAGTTGACTTAATCGTAGACGTCCAGCTTCATGTAAATCAAGATTACATGTCTTCAAAGCCCAAAATGCTTTGTGTTCAATTTCTACTGGAAGATGACATGCTTTTCCGTAGACGAGTTTAAAAGGTGTGGTTCCAATTGGAGTTTTGTAGGCTGTTCTAAAAGCCCAGAGTGCATCCTCCAATTTAATGGACCATTCCTTCGGATTTGATCCTACGGTTTTCTCTAGAATACGTTTTAAAGCTCGGTTGGTATTTTCAACTTGTCCACTTGTTTGTGGATGATATGCGGTGGAGATTTTATGAGTTACTCCATATCTTTTAAGAACTTTCTCAAGTTGATTATTACAGAAATGAGTTCCCCGATCACTTATTAAAGCTTTCGGTGTTCCAAACCTTGCAAAAAGACGTTTTAAAAAGTTGACTACAACTCGTGCATCGTTAGTTGGGAGAGCTTGTGCTTCCCCCCATTTAGATACATAATCAATGGCTACGAGAATATAGAGATTATTATGAGATTTTGGAAATGGACCCATAAAGTCAATACCCCAAATGTCAAATACTTCGCATACTTGAATGACATTTTGTGGCATTTCATTACGTTGACTTATTTTTTCGGCCCTTTGACAAGCATCACAGGATTTGCAAAGAAGGTGAGCGTCTTTGTAAATTGTAGGCCAATATAATCCAGCATCATAAACTTTTCTTGCTGTTAGTTGAGGCCCATAATGCCCTCCTGTTGGTCCTGTGTGACAATGGTTTAAAATTTTACTAGCTTCATCTACGAATACACATCGGCGTATTATTCCATCGGGACAACTTTTAAACAAATGTGGATCTTCCTAGAAATAATGTTTTATATCACTGAAGAATTTTTTTCGTTTCTGGTACGATAATCCTTTTTCAAGGAATCCACATACTAAGTAGTTTGCATAGTCTGCAAACCATGGAATTTCAGTATAATCTATCTTCAATAGATATTCATCAGGAAAGTTGTCTTGTATGGCCGATTCATTTAGAACTTCTAATTCGGGATTTTCAAGACGAAAAAGATGATCAGCGGCGAGATTTTCTGCTCCTCTTTTATCTCGGATTTCAATATCGAACTCTTGTAAGAGTAAGATCCAATGGATTAATCTTGGTTTGGCATCTTGTTTCGAAAATAGGTATCTAAGAGCAGAATGGTCGGTATAGACCACCGTTTTTGCTAGAACGAGATATGAACGAAATTTGTCAAAAGCAAAGACAATAGCAAGGAGTTCTTTTTCAGTAGTTGTATAGTTCGTTTGTGCTCCTTATAACATCTTACTAGCATAATATATAGGTTGAAATCGTTTTTCAATCCTTTGTCCTAAAACGGCTCCCATTGCAAAATCACTTGCATCGCACATTAGTTCAAACGATAGATTCCAATTTGGTGTTATCATGATCGGCGCATTAGTGAGTTTCTCTTTAAGAATATTAAAAGATTTGATGCATTCATCTGAAAAGATGAATGGAGCATCCTTTTCTAGGAGTTTATTCATAGGAGTGGCAATTTTAGAAAAAACTTTTATGAAACGTCGGTAAAAACCGACATGCCCTAGAAAACTCCTAACTCCTCTAACATTGGTGGGATGTGGAAGTTTAGCAATTACATCTACTTTAGCTCTATCCACTTCAATTCCTTCTTTTGAAATTTTATGTCCAAGAACGATGCCTTCTTTAACCATGAAATGGCATTTCTCCCAATTAAGTACTAGATTTGATTGTTCGCATCTAATCAGCATTCGTTCAAGATTAGCTAGACATGATTCAAATGTATCACCGAAGACTGAAAAGTCATCCATGAAAACTTCCATGCATTCTTCTATCATGTCGTGAAAAATCGCCATCATACACCTTTGAAAGGTTGCAGGGGCGTTGCAAAGTCCAAATGGCATGCGTTTGTAAGCAAAAGTACCATAAGGGCACGTGAATGTGGTTTTTTCTTGATCTTCGGGTGCTATTGGAATTTGAAAATATCCGAAAAAACCATCAAGAAAACAATAGTAACTATTTCCGGCTAATCTTTACAACATTTGATCAATAAAAGGTAAGGGAAAGTGATCTTTTCTGGTGGCGTCATTTAATTTTCAATAATCAATACATACACGCCATCCTGTTACAGTCCTAGTAGGAATAAGCTCATTTTTTTCATTTGTAATGACAGTCATGCCACCCTTCTTAGGCACTCATTGAACTGGGCTTACCCATGGACTATCAGAAATTGGATAAATTAAACCTGCGTCTAGCAGTTTAATAATTTCTTTTTTAACTACATCTTGCATATTCGGATTTAGTCTTCGTTGGCGTTGCACATACGTTTTATGACCTTCTTCCATAGGGATTTTATGTGTGCAATACGAAGGACTTATTCCTTTAATATCATGAATCTTCCATGCAATGGCTGGTTTATGAGCTTTCAACACAGAAATGAGTTGTGATTTCTCATTTTCAGTAAGAGAAGACGATATTATTACAGGTAATTCAGATTCACCATGTAAATAAGCGTATTCCAAATGGTTTGGAAGTGGCTTTAATGTGATGACCCGGGAATTTCCGACCAAAATTTAAACTTAATCTTTATATGATTTCGATAAGATAAGCAAAGTCTGTAATGTTGAAGTCTCAAAAACTGTGAACTGTACTCATGTATACATTTGACCTTTGACCATTCCCGATGATTCACGAACAATTGTGTGTAAATAAAAAAAATGTAAATATGAAATTTGATATATATAAATATTATTACTAATAATATTATTAATATTAATATAATTAGTATTAAGGTTAAAATTATCATTAATAAATATTATTATTATAAATTTCACTAAACTTATTATTATTGTGACTTATTATTATTACTTTTATTATTATTAATACTAATATAATTATTATGATTATTATTATTATTATTATTATTGTTTAATGTATATAGATTATTATTAATTTAATTATAATTATTAATTATTAATAATAATTATATAAAATCTTACCTACACTTTTGGAATCTAATTCAGTTGCACATCTCAATCCATAATGTATTGATTTTTGTTTCTGTCTCAAGTTGTTACACGTCTACATCCAATTCGTACAAATCAAAGTTTACATCACGAGAACAAAACAAATTGTTAGAGATAATTGATTTCTTTCTCTTTCTGTTTCATGTCTCCTTCTCCTATCTAACTTTCTGTCGACTTCAATCTCAGTACAAAACAAACTGGAATTGAATTTATCTGTTACAACACGTAAGCCATCACCTTATAGATAATATCACTTGCAAATTGTAGAATTAAAAACTGAGAATAAAAAGAACCCAGTTTCCACGACCACCTTCTAAACCCGCTACCTACTATTCATGAACACTACAAACATCACCACTAAAGCCGCCACACCACAACCATTCATCTCATTGTTGATACCTGCTGCTGCTACTACTCTATATTTTCTTTCAAATTAAACGGTAACGAAAATAAAAATGATGAAGATGAATATTTTACTTACACGACCCGCGTAATTTTAACACAACATTATATGTTTCGTGTAGGTTACCTGCTCTTGTTTCTGTTTCACCGGTCACTAAACCCATCCACCATCGATATCCAATATCACCTTATCACCATGAACTACCACCTTTAACCCTTAAGACACCACCTTCCTTAAATCCACCCACAACATCACCATAACTATCACCACTTCTCTCTTCTCTCTCTCTCACTTGTTACGTTCTATTTCAGCTTCTTGTTTTTCTGTTTACAGACAACTCTCCAAATAACTAATCGACCCATCAAATTTATGTGGTACGCTTCCTGTCTCTCCTTCAGTCACCTGCTACTTCTATCTTGATACTACTATAGTTGTTTCTTCCGTTCGGTTTATATATACCCAAAAGAATAATGATTCTGTAGTAAAAAAAAAAAGTTAGAATGATGATGATATAACAAATGAATACTTTATGATAATGGATAATGAGCAGTAAAAGGAAGTGGCGTACAACAAGAATAGATCAATGAAGTAAACCAAAAATCCTTTTGTTGTTCTTTTTGTCGATTTCTGTTTGGAAAATACTGGATACCGAAATCCTCTTTTAAGTTTGGACGTGGCCAACTTTGATTTTTTGTTGGGCCATGTGTGATTTAATTTGCTAGTTGGTGTGTTACTGATTATGTCAAAACCCACTACAAAGTTTAAATGGCCACTAAACCTAACCCACTCAAATTGTTTGTAATTGATACAAGTAAAATATACGGAGTAATGGGACATCACAAGCAGCGAACGATTTTTATAAAGGAAAGGGTGGAACAATTTAAATCTTAAAGGCAGACAAATGGGGTTTGTTCATGAACTTCTTTTGCTAGTGGATTGTAAGATGATTCTATGGGTGGGCCGAAAAAGGAAGTAACATAATGATGCGGTATATTGATTGAATGGAAGTTGACGTTCATAATTTTTTTTTCTTTCTTTTCTCCTCAACCGTCGTGCCTATTGTTACCACTAATTTCCTAAGACTTCCAAATTAATTAAACCAAAGAGTTATGAGCCATCCCTCACTCCCTCTCTCACTTATATTTTAATTACAAACCGCTGCAATAAACCACCCATTTAACCACTTAATGCCATTTATTTATTTTTCTGTTTCTTTTACGTTTAACAGACAGAACCCCATAAACCTTTGCTAAATGATTTGGGCCGAGTCTTGTTGGGTTATTTATCTGGCCCAACAGCCGTTTCTCTTGGGCTGAAACAAGAAAAGTGAATGATGATACAGTGATACGATGATACATGTTTAGAATTGATGATGATAGTTTTAAAGCGAAAATAAATGGGTAGTGGTGATATTCGATTATGATCAAGTACGATGATGATTAGGATGTTGAAGATGATATTATTATGATGATGTTTATGAATGATAATATGAATTGGGACGATTGATGATGAAAACATGATCTCGTGTGATAGTAATTATGATAATAATGGTATAAGATAATAATGATAATTAGAATGATCCTGATGGGAATGAAGAAGAAAACACACAGATACAATGGTTAAAAAGACTTAGTTTACGAATTAATTCAGAAAGTTATGAGCGGAGCAGTGGTTGAGCATATGTCTATTGAACGAGAGGTCGCGGGTTCGAGCCCGACAGATGACGGTTTTTTCTTTTTCATTGAACTATTTCACTAAGGTAGTTAATTTATTTATTATTATTATTATTATTATTATACTTATTATTGTTATTATTGTTATTAGTAAATATTATTATTATTATTATCATATCATTGCAAATATTAAAAATATAAATATTAGTATCATTATTATTATTAGTAAAATATTATTTTTATAATTATTATTATTAGTATTCATGATTATTAATATTAACATTTTTAGTAAAAGTATCATTTTTATTTAAGATTATCATTTTTATCATTAATATTACAAGTAGCATTTCTAACTCTATTATCATCATTATTATTTTATCATTTCAAATAGTATTTTAGTATTATTATAATTTTAACAAACAAACGATATATATATACAAAAATATATTTAACACATATAACATAACAAAATTTATATTAAATATATAAATGAATATATGAAACATATAGGTTATTAAAATAAAAATAATATAATCAATAAAATTATACATATATAAATTTGTTCGATTACAATTATGTGTGTTAATATATATAAATGATATAGGTTCGTGAATCCGAGGCCAACCCTACATTGTTTAGATGTTTAATGTCGTCGTATGTATTTTTACTACAAAATACAATACGGTGAGTTTCATTTACCCTTTTACTCTTTACATTTTTTGGGCTGAGAATACATGCAAATGCTTTATTAATTGTTTTACAATATTTATATGCGTGAGTTTCATTAATCCCTTTTTAAATGCTCTTGCAATATATATTTTTGGGACTGAGAATACATGCGCTTTTATAAATGTTTTACGAAATAGACACAAGTAATCGAAACTACATTATATGGTTGAATGATCGAAAATTGAATATGTCCCTTTTTATTAAGTCTGGTAATCTAAGAATTAGGGAACAGACACCCTAATTGACGCGAACTCTAAAGATAGATCTATCGGGCCCAACAAGCCCCATCCAAAGTACCGGATGCTTTAGTACTTTGAAATTTATATCATGTCTGAAGGAGGATCCAGGAATGATGGGGATATTCTTATATGCATATTGTTAATGTCGGTTACCAGGTGTTCAATCCATATGAATGATATTTTTGTCTCTATGCATGGGACGTATGTTTATGAGAAATGGAAATATTAAATCTTGTGGTTTATTAAAATTATGAAATAATTATTTATGCTAAACTAATGAACTCAACAACCTTTTAGTTGACACTTGAAAGCATGTTTATTCTCAGGTACGAAAGAAATCTTCCGTTGTGCATTTGATCATTTTAAAGATATTATTTGGAGTCATTCATGACATATTTCAAAAGACGTTGCATTCGAGTCGTTGAGTTTATCAAGATCATTATTAAGTCAATTATAGTTGGATATATTATGAAATGGTATGCATGTCTGTCAACTTCATATGTAATGAAAGATTGTCTTTTCAAAACGAATGCAATGTTTGTAAAATGTATCATATAGAGGTCAAGTACCTCGCGATGTAATCAACTGTTGTGAGTCATTTATAATCGATATGGACTTCGTCCGGATGGATTAGGACGGGTCCTTTCGGTTGGTTTCAGAGCGGTGGTCTTAGTGATCCGGGTCTTGCATTAGTGTGTCTAACTGATAGTCGTTAGGATGCATTAGTGAGTCTGGACTTCGACCGTGTCTGCATGTCAAAAGTTTTTCTTATCATTTTTGTCAGAAATCATCTGCTTATCATCCTTAGGAAATTACCTGCTTATCATTCTTAGTCTAGACACATCTTACTGCAATGATTGCATGAATAGTGTATAGAAAAAATTCGTATCTTAGGGTATCTGCTAATTCATATTTTAGCGTATCTGTTACTGTAAACTTTGCCTGACAGCTTCCGTAGATTCCTCCGTAACTTATGAGATTTTAGTATTATATATGCATATGTAAATTATGTATTGCAGGGTACTAATCTACATCCTATAATCTATTTCCTATCAAAAATCCTTCATCTGATCGTACGAGATGAATCCCTCAACCAGTTCGAGTCCCTCAGATTTCGATAGCTATCCCGATAGTTATTTCGACAAATATTTCGACATAGATGTTCACCTAAGCTCCGAAAACAGCGTCATCGGCATGAATCAACCAATCAGCCGTTATCAATTCATCTGATGGGTTCGTAGTCGACTTAATTAATGGAAACGCGCAGAAGGTAATCCCTTCCACCAACCGGATTCACCTCTTGACAATGAACCTGAAGCGTTTACCGACGAACCTGTTTGAGACACCATTTTCAGTCTCATTTCCAGGGTAACTTGACAAGATTATATTCTATCCACAATTCTGAACCTTATTCATCCGCTCGTTCCGACCGACAATCATCCTGGAGTAATAAGTCAACGAACTTCGCGCTCGAATAATCAATTCGGAGAATATGGTGCAAAATGTACCAGCTTCAGCAACATCACCGGCACCAATAGTACAATCAATAACAGCACCAGTACCATCAATAATCCATGCTTCAATATCATCATATGTACTTTGAGTATGATCTTCGTTTTACGTATCATTCTACCTCATTTATCTTCGTTCGACATGGCGAATATGTAATCTTTAAAGTTTTAGAGATTATTTATTCTAGTTCCAACCGAAAAGCAAATGAGTTTAATATCATATTAACTCATTAAATCCATGAATACATCTGAAGAAAATATATATGTATATATGTTTTCATAAAGATTGTAATTAAAAATTCTCTTGTACAAACTGTTAATTGTGAAAATATTTTAACGGGTAGGTAATACCAGAGGACTACTTAAATTTCACATTAATAAGTTACATTGTACGTTCTTCGAATCTGTTTCAACAAGTCATATACTATCCTACTTACATCCACCGATATACAAATCCGTTCACCACAGAATAACCATATTCATCCAATTACATATTTGGATTTTGATCTATCAGAATCCATCAAGTGGCATAACGAAGAAATAATGGACACAATAAAAATTGATTAGAAACAGATTAATTAACAATATGAAATTCTATTAAGAATCCACGCTAACAAAATCCTAGCTAACTGTTCCTAGCTAACTGTTAATTCCGTATTACCATTTAATTATCGCAATTTATTTATCGCAGTTTATTTATCGCAATTTATATTCTCGCAATTTTATTTATCGTCATTTAATTTCTGTTATTTACTTTACGCACTTTATTATTCGTCATTTAAATTTCTGTTATTTATTTTTACGCACTTTAAATATCGGGACATGTATACAAGGTTTTGACATATCATATCGACGCATTTATATATATTATTTGGAATAACCATAAACACTCTATATGCAGTAATGAACGAGTTCTCTATACAGGGTTGAGGTTGATTCTACAATAATATATATAATTTGAGTTATGATCGAGTCTGAGACATGTATACGGGTCACGATATGTATTAATTAATTCGAATATTATATATTAAATTATATATGAATTATTGGACTGTCAACTGAAGACTACAAACACTGGACAATTAAAATAAATTAAAATATTGATTATAACATATGAAACTAAACAATTCTTCAAGTTTGCCACTTGATTTCATCTTAAACCTCATTTGTATATTGACAATTCTAATCTGCGTTCAAACCTTTCATGATTCTTAAAAACACCTCAATTGAAAGGATGAACCAACCTCACTTCATCTATGGAAGAAAAGATTGACGCATATAGTTATGCACCTGAAAACTCCCGGACCCTAAGTAAAAGTTTAACACGGGTCTGTGTTAGCTCCTTTGGCATTGTTATTACCGAAAATAACATTGCAACTCTTTTTCAAATTAGCCAATTTTATCACAGCTTCAACAAATCAACTTCAACTTCCATTCGAATTAGCCTTATTATAACCTCGATATATAAGTTTGCCTGTCGTCATCGTTACCAGAGAACCGTTTATATTTCACCACATTAGCAGTAAAATTACCAGTAACTTCAATGAATTTGGACTTTCCAAAAAATCATTATATTCATTGAAACCCCATCTTGTAATCATCTATACCCTGTAACAATAATTGCCATACCAATTACCGGGAATCAACAATCAGTATTTCGAATCTCGTAGCATTTCTACATCAATAGTTATATGTATACATATAACAATTATCTCCTAGGATTACGATCTTCAATTCTGAAATTTTGAAAAGGCACCCAGTTTACGAATCGATACTCTGAATGTTGGAAAAGCTCAGAAACGTTGGAACTGGAAAACGGATAAAGTTAACCATGAAGGAGACCAAGGACAAATACAAGGACCATACCCTATATTCAAAGAATCCAGATAATTCTGGATCCGTTGAAATCTTTAGAGAATATCTTGCTCCGAAGTCATGTTAAAATCTTGCGGAAAATCTTTCTCCATCAACCATCGAACTTAGAAATTCTAAAGTATCATCATCAATATCTTCGATATTTCTGAGGATATTTTCATAAATATTCTCGTCCAAAATTATATACCTCTTCGTGCTTCATGTGTATCATTATATTGGAAACATTCAATAGAAAATTTAGTACCGAAAAGCAGATTATGCGAAACTATGAAGAAAGCCGTGGACAAATCACAAAGAATAAGTTTGACTTCAAAGAATCCAAATGATTCTGTTTCTGATGAAATCTATAGCGAATACCTTGCTTCTGACTCTAAACTCTTGCGGACAAATTTTCTTCACCATCCTTCGATATTAGAAATTCCAAGATATCATCGTATCTTTCATTATAAATATCCTCCATATTTCTGAAGATATTTTTATAACTATTCTTATCTGAAATCATTAATCTCTTCGTGCTATTAGTGTTACATCATATAGAAACTGTTAGTTTCTATATTCTGTAAACTTTCGAGCTTAAAATATGAATGTCATTGAAGTAATGTTGGGAACTGATGCATGAGTTAGTATAATATAATGACACTTGATCAACGTGATTATATTACAGTAAGTCATGCTGAGTTTCTAATGAAACGTGATGATCCACAGACCATAACGTCATCATGTGCCATGTTACACGACTCTTACATTCTATCTAATCTCCAAACATATCAAGAACGCACCTTTCTGATATTTCTATCTTTTCTCTTGAATTCTAGTAATTGAACCAATCAAGATCGTGCTATTACAATTTCTATCTTAGAACATTAACTCTGTTCATTCTGAAATTCATATTTACGAATTCTGGACCATTTTTCACTTGACTTAAAGTCGGGAAGAGAAAACAAAAGAATGAGACCCCAACATATAAAGGAAATGAATAGGGTGCATTTTAGTGTAAAATCAGACAGAGCAATCGAGACAGATCATCGCTTTTAACCAAAAAGGATTCTAATTTTCTTAATTATCGGAGAACCAAATTTTATTACGAAGATTTTCTCTAAATCCCTTGAACTCCGGAAATCAACCATATCTACGTCAAAAGATATGACAAAACATTATTTATTCATTTCACTCTTTTGTGATAGCTTCATTCGTACTCTTCGAATAAACGGATTGTTTTATCCGTATTACTCAATGATGATAAAACTCTATTTATCAACTCATATTGTCATGAAAACATTTTTATTGTTAGCCATGACCACCTCACTCAAATTTTGGGACGAAATTTCTTTAACGGGTAGGTACTGTGATGACCCGGGAATTTCCGACCAAAATTTAAACTTAATCTTTATATGATTTCGATAAGATAAGCAAAGTCTGTAATGTTGAAGTCTCAAAAACTGTGAACTGTGCTCATGTATACATTTGACATTTGACCATTCCCGATGATTCACGAACAATTGTGTGTAAATAAAAAAAATTGTAAATATGAAATTTGATAATATAAATATTATTACTAATAATATTATTAATATTAATATAATTAGTATTAAGGTTAAAATTATCATTAATAAATATTATTATTATAAATTTCACTAAACTTATTATTATTGTGACTTATTATTATTACTTTTATTATTATTAATACTAATATAATTATTATGATTATTATTATTATTATTATTTAATGTATATAGATTATTATTAATTTAATTATAATTATTAATTATTAATAATAATTATATAAAATCTTACCTACACTTTTGGAATCTAATTCAGTTGCACATCTCAATCCATAATGTATTGATTTTTGTTTCTGTCTCAAGTTGTTACACGTCTACATCCAATTCGTACAAATCAAAGTTTACATCATGAGAACAAAACAAATTGTTAGAGATAATTGATTTCTTTCTCTTTCTGTTTCATGTCTCCTTCTCCTATCTAACTTTCTGTCGACTTCAATCTCAGTACAAAACAAACTGGAATTGAATTTATCTGTTACAACACGTAAGCCATCACCTTATAGATAATATCACTTGCAAATTGTAGAATTAAAAACTGAGAATAAAAAGAACCCAGTTTCCACGACCACCTTCTAAACCCGCTACCTACTATTCATGAACACTACAAACATCACCACTAAAGCCGCCACACCACAACCATTCATCTCATTGTTGATACCTGCTGCTGCTACTACTCTATATTTTCTTTCAAATTAAATGGTAACGAAAATAAAAATGATGAAGATGAAGATTTTACTTACACGACCCGCGTAATTTTAACACAACATTATATGTTTCGTGTAGGTTACCTGCTCTTGTTTCTGTTTCACCGGTCACTAAACCCATCCACCATCAATATCCAATATCACCTTATCACCATGAACTACCACCTTTAACCCTTAAGACACCACCTTCCTTAAATCCACCCACAACATCACCATAACTATCACCACTTCTCTCTTCTCTCTCTCTCACTTGTTACGTTCTATTTCAGCTTCTTGTTTTTCTGTTTACAGACAACTCTCCAAATAACTAATCGACCCATCAAATTTATGTGGTACGCTTCCTGTCTCTCCTTCAGTCACCTGCTACTTCTATCTTGATACTACTATAGTTGTTCCTTCCGTTCGGTTTATATATACCCAAAAGAATAATGATTCTGTAGTAAAAAAAAAAGTTAGAATGATGATGATATAACAAATGAATACTTTATGATAATGGATAATGAGCAGTAAAAGGAAGTGGCCTACAACAAGAATAGATCAATGAAGTAAACCAAAAATCCTTTTGTTGTTCTTTTTATCGATTTCTGTTTGGAAAATACTGGATACCGAAATCTTCTTTTAAGTTTGGACGTGGCCAACTTTGATTTTTTTGTTGGGCCATGTGTGATTTAATTTGCTAGTTGGTGTGTTACTGATTATGTCAAAACCCACTACAAAGTTTAAATGGCCACTAAACCTAACCCACTCAAATTGTTTGTAATTGATACAAGTAAAATATACGGAGTAATGGGACATCACAAGCAGCGAACGATTTTTATAAAGGAAAGGGTGGGACAATTTAAATCTTAAAGGCAGACAAATGGGGTTTGTTCATGAACTTCTTTTGCTACTGGATTGTAAGATGATTCTATGGGTGGGCCGAAAAAGGAAGTAACATAATGATGCGGTATATTGATTGAATGGAAGTTGACGTTCATAATTTTTTTTCTTTCTTTTCTCCTCAACCGTCGTGCCTATTGTTACCACTAATTTCCTAAGACTTCCAAATTAATTAAACCAAAGAGTTACGAGCCATCCCTCACTCCCTCTCTCACTTATATTTTAATTACAAACCGCTACAATAAACCACCCATTTAACCACTTAATGCCATTTATTTATTTTTCTGTTTCTTTTACGTTTAACAGACAGAACCCCATAAACCTTTGCTAAATGATTTGGGCCGAGTCTTGTTGGGTTATTTATCTGGCCCAACAGCCGTTTCTCTTGGGCTGAAACAAGAAAAGTGAATGATGATACAGTGATACGATGATACGTGTTTAGAATTGATGATGATAGTTTTAAAGTGAAAATAAATGGGTAGTGGTGATATTCGATTATGATCAAGTACGATGATGATTAGGATGTTGAAGATGATATTATTATGATGATGTTTATGAATGATAATATGAATTGGGACGATTGATGATGATAACATGATCTCGTGTGATAGTGATTATGATAATAATGGTATAAGATAATAATGATAATTAGAATGATCCTGATGGGAATGAAGAAGAAAACACACAGATACAATGGTTAAAAAGACTTAGTTTACGAATTATTTTAGAAAGTTATGAGCGGAGCAGTGGTTGAGCATATGTCTATTGAACGAGAGGCCGCGGGTTCGAGCCCGACAGATGACAGTTTTTTCTTTTTCATTGAACTATTTCACTAAGGTAGTTAATTTATTTATTTATTATTATTATTATTATTATTATTATTATTATTATTATTATTATTATTATACTTATTATTGTTATTATTGTTATTAGTAAATATTATTATTATTATCATATCATTACAAATATTAAAAATATAAATATTAGTATCATTATTATTATTAGTAAAATCATTATTTTTATAATTATTATTATTAGTATTCATGATTATTAAAATTAACATTTTTAGTAAAAGTATCATTTTTATTTAAGATTATCATTTTTATCATTAATATTACAAGTAGCATTTCTAACTCTATTATCATCATTATTATTTTATCATTTCAAATAGTATTTTAGTATTATTATAATTTTAACAAACAAACGATATATATATACAAAAATATATTTAACACATATAACAAAACAAAATTTATATTAAATATATAAATGAATATATGAAACATATAGGTTATTATTATAAAAATAATATAATCAATAAAATTATACATATATAAATTTGTTCGATTACAATTATGTGTGTTAATATATATAAATGATATAGGTTCGTGAATCCGAGGCCAACCCTACATTGTTTAGATGTTTAATGTCGTCGTATGTATTTTTACTACAAAATACAATACGGTGAGTTTCATTTACCCTTTTACTCTTTACATTTTTTGGGCTGAGAATACATGCAAATGCTTTATTAACTGTTTTACAATATTTATATGCGTGAGTTTCATTAATCCCTTTTTAAATGCTTTTGCAATATATATTTTTGGGACTGAGAATACATGCGCTTTTATAAATGTTTTACGAAATAGACACAAGTAATCGAAACTACATTATATGGTTGAATGATCGAAAATTGAATATGCCCCTTTTTATTAAGTCTGGTAATCTAAGAATTAGGGAACAGACACCCTAATTGACGCGAACTCTAAAGATAGATCTATCGGGCCCAACAAGCCCCATCCAAAGTACCGGATGCTTTAGTACTTTGAAATTTATATCATTTCCGAAGGAGGATCCAGGAATGATGGGGATATTCTTATATGCATATTGTTAATGTCGGTTACCAGGTGTTCAATCCATATGAATGATATTTTTGTCTCTATGCATGGGACGTATGTTTATGAGAAATGGAAATATGAAATCTTGTGGTCTATTAAAATTATGAAATGATTATTTATGCTAAACTAATGAACTCACCAACCTTTTGGTTGACACTTGAAAGCATGTTTATTCTCAGGTACGAAAGAAATCTTCCACTGTGCATTTGATCATTTTAAAGATATTATTTGGAGTCATTCATGACATATTTCAAAAAACGTTGCATTCGAGTCGTTGAGTTTATCAAGATCATTATTAAGTCAATTATAGTTGGATATATTATGAAATGGTATGCATGTCTGTCAACTTCATATGTAATGAAAGATTGTCTTTTCAAAACGAATGCAATTTTTGTAAAATGTATCATATAGAGGTCAAGTACCTCGCGATGTAATCAACTGTTGTGAGTCGTTTATAATCGATATGGACTTCGTCCGGATGGATTAGGACGGGTCCTTTCAGTTAACTCTAATTTCGGAGGTTCTTCTATCGATAATTTGTATCGATATCTGTCTTCTTCTTTTAGCATTTGAATTTCTTCTGTTGTTGGTTCATATCCATTAGCTATAAGTGTAGCTAACATTTCAGCTTCATCAATTGGTTCATTACCTTCTCCTAAAGAACATTCTCCTGTTCCTTGTAATTCTGGAAATTCTTCTAACAATTCTGCATGTGAATCTATAGTTTGAATATAATAACATGTATCATCTGCAGATTGTGGTTGTTGCATTGCTCTATCAACTGAAAAGGTAACACTCTCATCCTCTATACTTAGAGTCAGTTTCTTACCAAACACGTCTATCATTGCTTTAGCTGTGTTTAAGAATGGTCTTCCTAATATGAGAGGAACTTGAGAATCTTCTTCCATGTCCAGAACAACAAAATCTACTGGAAATACTAAAGTACCAACTTTAACTAGCATATTCTCCATTATCCCTCTAGGATATTTTATTGATCGATCAGCTAGTTGTATACTTATTCTGGTTGGTTTCAATTCTCCAAGGTCTAGTTTAGTGTATAGTGAATACGGCATTAAATTTATACTAGCACCTAAGTCTTCCAATGCTTCTATTGAACTAAGACTACCCAGAAAACATGGAATTGTGAAACTTCCTGGATCAGATAGTTTTTCTGGTATCTTATTCAACAGTACTGCTGAACAATTAGCATTCATAGTAACAGCCGAGAGTTCTTCCATTTTCTTTCTATTTGAGATTAGATCTTTCAGAAATTTAGCATATCTAGGCATTCCTGAAATCACATCAATGAAAGGAAGATTTACATTTATCTGTTTAAACATATCCAAGAATTTGGATTGCTCGGCTTCAAGTTTCTCTTTCTTCATTTTACTCGGGTAAGGAAGTGGTGGTTGGTATGGTTTAACATAAGGTTTAGCCTTAACTGTGTTATCTTCATTAACCTTTTCAACTACCGGTTCTTTTTCCTTATCTTGATCAGGTTGTGGTTCTTGTGGAGTAGGAATAGCTTCATCAGAAGTTACAGGTAATTCAGGTGGTTTAAGTGTTGTACCACTTCTTGTGGTAATGGCTTTAGTTGTTTCATTCCGGGGGTTTGCATTTGTATCACTAGGTAAACTTCCCGGTTTTCTTTCACCTATTAACCTTGCTAGGTTACTTACTTCTTGTTCCAAGTTTTGAATAGAAGCTTGTTGATTTCTAAATGCTTGAGCATTTTGTTCATTAGTTTGTTTTTGATATGTGAAAAACTGCGTTTGAGTTTCAACTAGCTTCGTCATCATATCTTCTAAATTCGGATTTTTTTCATTGGGTTGTGGTGGTTTGTTTTGAAAATTAGGTCTTTGCTTGTTGTAAGTATTGTTAGATACTTGTTGATTGCTAGGACCTTGTTGGTTATTGTATGGAATATTTCGGTTATAATTCTGATTTTGATTGTAAATCGGTCTTGGCGGTTGATAATTATTCTGATAATTATTTCCAGGCCTTTGGTTTAGATATGAAACATTCTCTCTTTGTTCCATTGAGTGGATATCTTTAGTCATCTTTTCCATTCGTCTCTCCACAGCATCTATCTTTGCGGAAATGGAATCTAAGTCATGGCTAGAATCGGCTCTAGCTGCTTTAGATGATCTAACGATATCTTTTTCTTGGTGCCATTCATGTGAGTGGGAAGTAGTGTTATCAATAATTTTGTAAGCATCAATTTCGGTTTTCTTCATAATGGAACCACCAACTGCTATATCTATGTCTTTTCTTGTAGTGATGTCGCATCCTTGGTAGAATATTTGTACTATTTGACAGATGTCTAAACCATGTTGCGGACATCCTCTTAATAACTTTCCAAATCTTGTCCACGCCTCATATAGAGTTTCATTCGGTTTCTGTGTGAACGTAACAATTTCTCCTTGAAGTCTTACGGCTTTAGATGCCAGAAAGAATTGTTTAAGAAATTTTTCAACTAAAACGTCCCATGTATTGATCGCCCCTTCAGGTAACGATTCCAACCAATCTGTGGCTTCTCCCTTTAAAGTCCAGGGAAATAACATGAGATATATCTGTTCATCCTCCACTTCTCGGATTTTAAATAGAGTGCAGATCCTATTAAAGGTACGAAGATGTTCATTTGGATCCTCCTTCGGCGCACCACTAAATTGGCATTGATTAGTCACCATGTGTAGAATTTGTCCTTTGATTTCATAATCTGGCGCATTAATATCAGGATGAGTAATTGCGTGACCTTGGCCAGTACGTTTAGCTCTCATTCGGTCTTCCATACTTAAAGGTTCCAGATTCTCCATAATTGAATTTGTTGAATCGGAATCACTAGAGGATTCTGATTTAATGGTTCGTTCCTCAACAATCTCTGCTTGAATGATTGGTGGTTTCGGAGGAAAATTTAATGGTTCAGGATCTATGAATCGTCCCTGAATATTCTCCGGATTCTCAATTGTGAGGTCGGGTTCAAAAAATGGATTATTGGAAATTTGAATTGGAGTACTTGGTCGACTAGATGATGATTCTAAAGAAAAATCAACGGCGGTAATATTTGCTAGATGTCTTGATCGAGTTACAGGTGGTGAACGTACAAAAGGTGGTGAACGTCTTGCTCGGTGCATTCACTGAATATCCTATTAGTTTTTAAAAGGAAAGAAAAAATTATATAAGTTATCCAATTAATAGACTTTTCTGATTTTGCCCACGTTTCGAATAGCCAAAAGATGCAGCAGAGGGGCAGGATTCGTTTGGTCTCAATATAATTGAGTACTGTTTGGTTCAAATAACCCGGTCCACGTACAAATCCAACTATTACTACGAACTAGAAAATTTTGATGTCTATCAATTTAACCACTTAAAATAAATTTTCGTAATTTTAAGAAATTTAGATAAGAAGTAGAATAAAAATCTATGTCCTAAAACTAGAATGGCGAGAAATAAGAAAGAAAAAGAGCGCGTCAAAAAAGGTCGAAAAAGAAAAGATCGAAAAAATAAGAAAGAAAAAGAGTGACTTATAAAACTTAAAAATACTTGACTAACCCAACCTTATTACTATCACTAACTTAAAATTATAATCGCAAATTGAGATTACTAATTGGAATGATAATTGATACATAGGTAAAAGGCATCTAAAAATATTAAAGCTTACAAGTAAAACTGTATCCCAAATGGCAATATCTTAAAAAGGAAAAAAAGGCGTCGCAAAATTCTAAAGCACCTATATCTTAGTCTAAAGAAAAAGCACTTAAGGGATTTTACGGCAAAGCCTAAAAATCTAGAAATAAAAATAACTATGGCAAAAACTATGAATTAAAACTAAATACGAGCGAAAAATACAAATATTACGCTAAAAACAATTAAAAAAATAAAATATAAAAATATACTAAAAGTTGTAAAAAGTACAATTTTTATAAAAATATTATTTTTATATTATTTATTTTATAAAACTATTAATTTTAAAATTTAATTAAACTAAATAAACTAAATATATAAATTAAATCTAAAAACTAATAACTAATTAAATAATAAAACCTAATTAGGGTTTATTAAATAATAATAATAATACCCGTAATTAATGCAGTTTTAGGGTTGCAGTTGGCGTGTCAGACACTCTCATGCGATCGCATGAGTTTATGCCTTTGGGCTCATGCAATCGCATGAGCTGAGGTTTTGGGCCAGGTTACGGGTTGCTACAGTAGCAGGCCCGAGTGTTTTTATTTTTTATTTTTTTATTTTGCTGTTTTGAATTTTCTGTTTTATATATTTATGTAATATATTTATATAAATTAAATAAAACTTATATTTTTATAAAATAAAGATAAAGAAACTTTTATAGAACTTAAATATTTAACAAACTCTTAAAAATATTTATATTTTTGTTTTCTTTTTATATTTTCGAATATTTAAAACGTATTTTTACAAAAGCGTTTTTTTTTTAAAGTAAACTAAAAATAAAAATTTTTTTGTTTTTTTTCTTTTTAGCGTTGTGCTTCCGACTTTTAAGCAAGAAAGTTCCCCGGCAGCGGCGCCAAAAATACTTGATGTTAAAGCTAAGGGGTATAAAATACTATTAAATTTTTACAAGAAAATACTATTAAATACGATACAATTTTACACAAGATATTTATTTATTTAGAGAATGGATATACTTAAACCTTGCTACAACACTTATAGGCAGTGTACCTAATCGTACAGTAGTGTAGTTTTTAGTAAGTCCGGTTCGTTCCACAGGGAAAATCTTTTAATCAAAGCTTAACGCTATATTAGTTTAATTTATAAAAATACAAATATATATATAAGTAATATTATTATTATTATAAAGGGGGTTTTTACCGTTTAATAACCGGTTTGTCGATTTTAAAACTTTAGTCGCAGTTAAAACCAAATGTAAAATATTAAATAAATAAAAGACTTAATTTAAAGCATAAAGTAAATAACGATAATGAAATTGCGAATAATAAAAGTGCGATAAAATAAACTTGCGATAATTAAAAAGTACGATAATTAAAAGTGCAATTAAATACAATAACAATAAATAAAAATGCGATAATTAGAAGTGCAATTAAATATAAAATAAAGGAAATTAAATAAGAAATAAAAGAATTATGCTTATTTAAACTTCCGTAATCATGATGATTGACGTGTTGATTTTAGTTTTATGCCCATGGGTTAATTGTCCTTTGTCCTGGATTATTTAATATGTCTGTCTGGTTTTTGTCCATAACAGTCCATCAGTCATAAATATAAAGTGCGAGTGTCCTCGTCAAATTATCCTTATACCCGAAGTCAAATATTCCAACTAATTGGGGACTAAACTGTAACAAGGTTTTATTACTTTGTTTAATAATTACACCAGGATGTCGACTGAGTGTAACCCAAGGTTTTACTACTTTGTTATCAATTATGCCAAGTGTCCTTGTACATAATTTCACCCCTGTTTTAATAATTCTAGTGACTATTAATCCATTCCCGTGTCCGGTTAAATGAACGATTATTCGTACATATAAATACCCTGCCCATCGTATCCGATCGAGTGTATATAGTTATTTATAGGGACGTTCAATTGTAAATCTTTATATTAAAATTAACACACTATCATTTAGTTAAACAAATATAAAGCCCATTAATAGCCCATAGTCTAATTTCCACAAGTGTCGTTCTTTTGTCCAAACTCCAATTATGGTACAAAGCCCAATTACCCAATTTTAATATTTTTAGCCCAACATCATGATTACTTCGGATTAAATAAGCATAATAATAACTTAGCTACAAGACATTAATGTAAAAAGGTTGAACATAACTTACAATGATTAAAAATAGCATAGCGTTACACGGACAGAATTTCGACTTACACCCTTACAACATTCGCTAACACACCCTTATTATTATAAATTAAAATTAAAATTAAAATTAAAATTAAAATATAAATATATATTACGTATGAATGAGGAGAAGAAAAAGATGTGTTTTGTGTTACACCAAAGCTCGATTTTTATAGGCATGTGGGCTGGAACTGTGCACCATGCGTGAAATGTCCCGTTCTTATTGATTAAAAACGTTCCATATTAATTGATTTCGTTGCGAGCTTTTGACCTCTATATGAGACGTTTTTCAAAGACTGCATTCATTTTTAAAACAAACCATAACCTTTATTTCATCAATAAAGGTTTAAAAAGCTTTACGTAGATTATCAAATAATGATAATCTAAAATATCCTGTTTACACACGACCATTACATAATGGTTTACAATACAAATATGTTACAACAAAATAAGTTTCTTGAATGCAGTTTTTACACAATATCATACAAGCATGGACTCCAAATCTCGTCCTTATTTAAGTATGCGACAGCGGAAGCTCTTAATAATCACCTGAGAATAAACATGCTTAAAACGTCAACAAAAATGTTGGTGAGTTATAGGTTTAACCTATATATATCAAATCATAATAATAATAGACCACAATATTTCATATTTCAATACACATCCCATACATAGAGATAAAAATCATTCATATGGTGAACACCTGGTAACCGACATTAACAAGATGCATAATATAAGAATATCCCCATCATTCCGGGACACCCTTCGGATATGATATAAATTTCGAAGTACTAAAGCATCCGGTACTTTGGATAGGGTTTGTTAGGCCCAATAGATCTATCTTTAGGATTCGCGTCAATTAGGGTGTCTGTTCCCTAATTCTTAGATTAACAGACTTAATAAAAAGGGGCATATTCGATTTCGATAATTCAACCATAGAATGTAGTTTCACGTACTTGTGTCTATTTTGTAAATCATTTATAAAACCTGCATGTATTCTCATCCCAAAAATATTAGATTTTAAAAGTGGGACTATAACTCACTTTCACAGATTTTTACTTCGTCGGGAAGTAAGACTTGGCCACTGGTTGATTCACGAACCTATAACAATATATTCATTTATATCAAAGTATGTTCAAAATATATTTACAACACTTTTAATATATTTTGATGTTTTAAGTTTATTAAGTCAGCTGTCCTCGTTAGTAACCTACAACTAGTTGTCCACAGTTAGATGTACAGAAATAAATCGATAAATATTATCTTGAATAAATCCACGACCCAGTGTATACGTATCTCAGTATTGATCACAACTCAAACTATATATATTTTGGAATCAACCTCAACCCTGTATAGCTAACTCCAACATTCACATATAGAGTGTCTATGGTTGTTCCGAAATATATATAGATGTGTCGACATGATAGGTTGAAACATTGTATACGTGTCTATGGTATCTCAAAATTACATAATATACAATACAAGTTGATTAAGTTATGGTTGGAATAGATTTGTTACCAATTTTCACGTAGCTAAAATGAGAAAAATTATCCAATCTTGTTTTACCCATAACTTCTTCATTTTAAATCCGTTTTGAGTGAATCAAATTGCTATGGTTTTATAATGAACTCTATTTTATGAATCTAAATAGAAAAAGTATAGGTTTATAGTTGGAAAAAATAAGTTACAAGTCGTTTTTGTAAAGGTAGTCATTTCAGTCGAAAGAACGACGTCTAGATGACCATTTTAGAAAACATACTTCCACTTTGAGTTTAACCATAATTTTTGGATATAGTTTCATGTTCATAATAAAAATCATTTTCTCAGAATAACAACTTTTAAGTTTATCATAGTTTTTAATTAACTAACCCAAAACAGCCCGCGGTGTTACTACGACGGCGTAAATCCAGTTTTACGGTGTTTTTCGTGTTTCCAGATTTTAAATCATTAAGTTAGCATATCATATAGATATAGAACATGTGTTTAGTTGATTTTAAAAGTCAAGTTAGAAGGATTAACTTTTGTTTGCGAACAAGTTTAGAATTAACTAAACTATGTTCTAGTGATTACAAGTTTAAACCTTCGAATAAGATAGCTTTATATGTATGAATCGAATGATGTTATGAACATCATTACTACCTTAAGTTCCTTGGATAAACCTACTGGAAAATAGAAAAATGGATCTAGCTTCAACGGATCCTTGGATGGCTCAAAGTTCTTGAAGCAGAATCATGACACGAAAACAAGTTCAAGTAAGATCATCACTTGAAATAAGATTGTTATAGTTATAGAAATTGAACCAAAGTTTGAATATGATTATTACCTTGTATTAGAATGATAACCTACTGTAATAAACAAAGATTTCTTGAGGTTGGATGATCACCTTACAAGATTGGAAGTGAGCTAGCAAACTTGAAAGTATTCTTGATTTTATGTAACTAGAACTTGTAGAATATATGAAGAACACTTAGAACTTGAAGATAGAACTTGAGAGAGATTAATTAGATGAAGAAAATTGAAGAATGAAAGTGTTTGTAGGTGTTTTTGGTCGTTGGTGTATGGATTAGATATAAAGGATATGTAATTTTGTTTTCATGTAAATAAGTCATGAATGATTACTCATATTTTTGTAATTTTATGAGATATTTCATGCTAGTTGCCAAATGATGGTTCCCACATGTGTTAGGTGACTCACATGGGCTGCTAAGAGCTGATAATTGGAGTGTATATACCAATAGTACATACATCTAAAAGCTGTGTATTGTACGAGTACGAATACGGGTGCATACGAGTAGAATTGTTGATGAAACTGAACGAGGATGTAATTGTAAGCATTTTTGTTAAGTAGAAGTATTTTGATAAGTGTATTGAAGTCTTTCAAAAGTGTATAAATACATATTAAAACACTACATGTATATACATTTTAACTGAGTCGTTAAGTCACCGTTAGTCGTTACATGTAAGTGTTGTTTTGAAACCTTTAGGTTAACGATCTTGTTAAATGTTGTTAACCCAATGTTTATAATATCAAATGAGATTTTAAATTATTATATCATCATGATATTATCATGTATGAGTATCTCTTAATATGATATATATACATTAAATGTCTTTACAACGATAATCGTTACATATATGTCTCGTTTAAAAATCATTAAGTTAGTAGTCTTGTTTTTACATATGTAGTTCATTGTTAATATACTTAATGATATGTTTACTTATCATAGTATCATGTTAACTGTATATATATCCATATCTATGTCATCATATAGTTTTTACAAGTTTTAACGTTCGTGAATCACCGGTCAACTTGGGTGGTCAATTGTCTATATGAAACATATTTCTATTAATCAAGTCTTAACAAGTTTGATTGCTTAACATGTTGGAAACATTTAATCATGTAAATATCAATCTCAATTAATATATATAAACATGGAAAAGTTCGGGTCACTACAGTACCTACCCGTTAAATAAATTTCGTCCCGAAATTTTAAGCTGTTGAAGGTGTTGACGAATCTTCTGGAAATAGATGCGGGTATTTCTTCTTCATCTGATCTTCACGCTCTCAGCTGAACTCGGGTCCTCTACGAGCATTCCATCGAACCTTAACAATTGGTATCTTGTTTTGCTTAAGTCTTTTAACCTCACGATCCATTATTTCGACGGGTTCTTCGATGAATTGGAGTTTTTCGTTGATTTGGATTTCATCTAACGGAATAGTGAGATCTTCTTTAGCAAAACATTTCTTCAAATTCGAGACGTGGAAAGTGTTATGTACAGCCACGAGTTGTTGAGGTAACTCAAGTCGGTAAGCTACTGGTCCGACACGATCAATAATCTTGAATGGTCCAATATACCTTGGATTTAATTTCCCTCGTTTACCAAATTGAACAACGCATTTCCAAGGTGCAACTTTAAGCATGACCATCTCTCCAATTTCAAATTATATATCTTTTCTTTTAATGTCAGCGTAGCTCTTTTGTCGACTTTGGGCGGTTTTCAACCGTTGTTGAATTTCGATGATCTTCTCGGTAGTTTCTTGTATTATCTCCGGACCCGTACTCTGTCTATCCCCCACTTCACTCCAACAAATTGGAGACCTGCACTTTCTACCATAAAGTGCTTCAAACGGCGCCATCTCAATGCTTGAATGGTAGATGTTGTTGTAGGAAAATTCTGCTAACGGTAGATGTCGATCCCAACTGTTTCCGAAATCAATAACACATGCTCGTAGCATGTCTTCAAGCGTTTGTATCGTCCTTTCACTCTGCCCATCAGTTTGTGGATGATAGGCAGTACTCATGTCTAGACGAGTTCCAAATGCTTGCTGTAATGTTTGCCAGAATCTTGAAATAAATCTGCCATCCCTATCAGAGATAATAGAGATTGGTATTCCATGTCTGGAGATGACTTCCTTCAAATACAGTCGTGCTAACTTCTCCATCTTGTCATCTTCTCTTATTGGCAGGAAGTGTGCTGATTTGGTGAGACGATCAACTATTACCCAAATAGTATCAAAACCACTTGCAGTCCTTGGCAATTTAGTGATGAAATCCATGGTAATGTTTTCCCATTTCCATTCCGGGATTTCGGGTTGTTGAAGTAGACCTGATGGTTTCTGATGCTCAGCTTTGACCTTAGAACACGTCAAACATTCTGCTACGTATTTAGCAACATCGGCTTTCATAACCGGCCACCAAAAATGTTTCTTGAGATCCTTGTACATCTTCCCCATTCCGGGATGTATTGAGTATCTGGTTTTATGAGCTTCTCTAAGCACCATTTCTCTCATATCTCCAAATTTTGGTACCCAAATCCTTTCAGCCCTATACCGGGTTCCGTCTTCCCGAATATTAAGATGCTTCTCCGATCCTTTGGGTATTTCATCCTTTAAATTTCCCTCTTTTAAAACTCCTTGTTGCGCCTCCTTTATTTGAGTAGTAAGGTTATTATGAATCATTATATTCATAGATTTTACTCGAATGGGTTCTCTGTCCTTCCTGCTCAAGGCATCGGCTACCACATTTGCCTTTCCCGGGTGGTAACGAATCTCAAAATCATAATCATTCAATAATTCAATCCACCTACGCTGCCTCATATTCAGTTGTTTCTGATTAAATATGTGTTGAAGACTTTTGTGGTCGGTATATATAATACTTTTGACCCCATATAAGTAGTGCCTCCAAGTCTTTAATGCAAAAACAACCGCGCCTAATTCCAAATCATGCGTCGTATAATTTTGTTCGTGAATCTTCAATTGTCTAGACGCATAAGCAATCACCTTCGTTCGTTGCATTAATACACAACCGAGACCTTGCTTTGATGCGTCACAATAAATCACAAAATCATCATTCCCTTCAGGCAATGACAATATAGGTGCCGTAGTTAGCTTTTTCTTCAATAACTGAAACGCTTTCTCTTGTTCATCATTCCATTCAAATTTCTTCTCTTTATGCGTTAATGCAGTCAAGGGTTTTGCTATTCTGGAAAAGTCTTGGATGAACCTTCTGTAGTAACCAGCTAGTCCTAAAAACTGGCGTATGTGTTTCGGAGTTTTTGGGGTTTCCCACTTTTCAACAGTTTCTATCTTTACCGGATCCACCTTAATACCTTCTTTGTTCACTATGTGACCGATGAATTGAACTTCTTCCAACCAAAATGCACACTTTGAAAACTTAGCGTACAATTCTTCCTTCCTCAATACTTCTAACACCTTTCTCAAATGTTCACCGTGTTCTTGGTCATTCTTTGAGTAAATAAGTATGTCATCAATGAAAACAATGACAAACTTGTCAAGGTATGGTCCACACACTCGGTTCATAAGGTCCATGAACACAGCTGGTGCATTAGTTAAACCAAACGGCATGACCATAAACTCGTAATGACCGTAACGTGTTCTGAAAGCAGTCTTTGGAATATCATCTTCTTTCACCCGCATTTGATGATACCCGGAACGTAAGTCAATCTTTGAATAAACAGACGAGCCTTGTAGTTGATCAAATAAGTCGTCGATTCTCGGTAGTGGGTAGCGGTTCTTGATGGTAAGTTTGTTCAACTCTCGGTAGTCGATACACAACCTGAATGTACCATCTTTCTTCTTGACAAACAAAACAGGAGCTCCCCACGGTGATGTGCTTGGTCGAATGAAACCACGCTCTAAAAGTTCTTGTAATTGGCTTTGCAGTTCTTTCATCTCGCTGGGTGCGAGTCTGTAAGGAGCACGAGCTATTGGTGCAGCTCCTGGTACAAGATCTATTTGAAATTCAATGGATCGATGTGGGGGTAATCCCGGTAATTCTTTCAGAAATACATCGTGAAATTCTTTTGCAATGGGAACATCATTGATGCTCTTTTCTTCAGTTTGTACTTTCTCGACGTGTGCTAGAACAGCATAGCAACCTTTTCTTATTAGTTTTTGTGCCTTCAAATTACTAATAAGATGTAGCTTCGTGTTGCCCTTTTCTTCGTACACCATTAAGGGTTTTCCTTTTTCTCGTATAATGCGAATTGAATTTTTGTAACAAACGATCTCTGCTTTCACTTCTTTCAACCAGTCCATACCGATTATCACATCAAAACTCCCTAACTCTACTGGTATCAAATCAATCTTAAATGTTTCACTAACCAGTTTAATTTCTCGATTCCGACATATGTTATCTGCTGAAATTAATTTACCATTTGCTAATTCGAGTAAAAATTTACTATCCAAAGGCATCAATGGACAACTTAATTTAGCACAAAAATCTCTACTCATATAGCTTCTATCCGCACCCGAATCAAATAAAACGTAAGCAGATTTATTGTCAATAAGAAACGTACCCGTAACAAGCTCCGGGTCTTCCTGTGCCTCTGCCGCATTAATATTGAAAACTCTTCCGCGGCCTTGTCCATTCGTGTTCTCCTGGTTCGGGCAATTTCTAATAATGTGGCCCGGTTTTCCACATTTATAACAAACTACATTGGCATAACTTGCTCCGACACTACTTGCTCCGCCATTACTCGTTCCGACACCATTTGTTCCTTTCGTTCTATTAACCCCTGGTCTATAGACCTCACACTTCGCCGCGCTATGACCATTTCTTTTACACTTGTTGCAAAATTTGGTGCAGAACCCCGAGTGATACTTTTCACACCTTTGGCATAGCTGCTTCTGATTGTTGTTGTTGTTGCGGTTATTATTGTTGTTGGGATGATTGTTGTAGTTGCTGCTGTTGTTGTTGTTGTTGTTGTTGTTGTTGTTGTTGTTGTTGTTGTTGTTGTTGGGCCGTTTTTTGTAGTTGCGATTGATGTTGCGATTGTTGGGATAATTGTTGCGATTATTGTTGTAATTGCTGTTGTTGTTGTATTGGTGATTCTTATCACCGTTTTCCTCCCACTTTCTTTTGACTTGCTTCACATTGGCCTCTTCAGCAGTCTGTTCTTTAATTCTTTCTTCAATCTGGTTCACTAGTTTGTGAGCCATTCTACATGCCTGTTGTTTGTAGGCGGGCTCGTGTGAACTTATATCTTCTTGGATTCTTTCCGGTAATCTTTTCACAAACCCGTCGATCTTCTCTTCCTCATCTTCGAACGCTCCCGGGCACAATAGGCACAATTCTGTGAATCGTCTTTCGTACGTGGTAATATCAAATCCTTGGGTTCGTAACCCCCTAAGTTCTGTCTTGAGCTTATTGACCTCGGTTCTGGGACGGTACTTCTCGTTCATCAAGTGCTTGAATGCTGACCATGGTAGTGCGTACGCATCGTCTTGTCCCACTTGCTCTAGATAGGTATTCCACCATGTTAACGCAGAACCTGTGAAGGTATGCGTAGCGTACTTCACTTTGTCCTCTTCAGTACACTTACTTATGGCAAACACCGATTCGACCTTCTCGGTCCACCGTTTCAATCCTATCGGTCCTTCGGTTCCATCAAATTCCAAAGGTTTGCAGGCAGTGAATTCTTTGTAGGTGCATCCTACACGATTTCCTGTACTGCTAGATCCAAGGTTATTGTTGGTATGTAGCGCAGCCTGTACTGCGTCTATGTTTGAAGCTAGAAAAGTACGGAATTCCTCTTCATTCATATTCACGGTGTGTCGAGTAGTCGGTGCCATTTCCTTCAAAATAGTCAAATGGAACAAGTTAATCATACAGAATATTAAGAGTAGTTAATAGTATTTCGTAGCATAATATGAACTCATTTATAAAAGCTTTTTCTTCATATTAGCGTTTTATAAGTTTAAATTCGGGTAGTACCTACCCGTTATGTTCATACTTAGTAGCTAATATACAATTCAACTACTATAATTCTATATGAAAAACTAATTATAATAATATTTCGCGTTCAAACTTTTACACAATATTTTACAAACTTACAATACCGCTTATTTTACATATAGCATGAAATATAGCACACAATAAATTTGATACAAGATAGTTGTGAAGATAATTCTAGCTAGTACACAAGTCGTTCAGCAAAGGCAATAAAGACACGTAATTCATACGTCCAGAAACAAGTCATGCATTCTGGTTTTACTAGGATTACTTCCCATCCTTGGTCTTGTGGAACATAACCGTTATGGCCGTTGATAAGATAGCGTGTTGTAACGTCGTCAAAGGGACGAAGGTTACGTAATGTCCAACAGTCTCGTAACAATCTAAAAACCTCATTTCTTACCCCAATTACCGACTCCGTCACTTGTGGGAACGTTATGTTTAATAGTTGTAGCCCGATGTTCTTGTTCTCACTTTGGTGAGAAGCGAACATTACTAATCCGTAAGCATAACATGCTTCTTTATGTTGCATGTTAGCCGCTTTTTCTAAATCACGAAGTCCAATATTCGGATATATTGAGTCAAAATAATTTCTTAACCCATTGCGTAAAATAGCATTTGGGTTCCCCGCAATATATGCGTCAAAGTAAACACATCGTAACTTATGGATTTCCCAATGTGATATCCCCCATCTTTCGAATGAAAGCCTTTTATAAACCAAGGCATTCTTGGAACGTTCTTCGAATGTCTTACAAACTGATCTCGCCTTAAATAGTTGTGCCGAAGAATTCTGACCGACTCTAGACAAGATTTCATCAATCATGTCTCCGGGTAGGTCTCTTAAAATATTGGGTTGTCTATCCATTTTGTGTTTTTATACTGTAAAATAGACAAGAGTTAGATTCATAAAAAAAATACTTATTAATACAAGCAATTTTTACATATATCATAAAGCATAAGCACACTATATTACATATATTACACCACACGAATACAACTATCTTATTCCAACTCGCTTGTTTCTTCTTCTTTGGTTTTGGTTCGTTTTGCCAAGTTTCTAGGGATATATGATGTTCCCCTAATACGAGCCGTCGTTTTCCACATTGGTTTAGAAAAACCTGGTGGTTTAGAGGTTCCCGGGTCATTGTTACAACTTAAGGACTTCGGGGGTTGACGATACATATAAAGTTCATCGGGGTTGGAATTAGATTTCTCTATTTTTATTCCCTTTCCCTTATTATTTTCTTTTGCCTTTTTAAATTCAGTTGGGGTAATTTCTATAACATCATCGGAATTCTCGTCGGAATCTGATTCATCGGAGAATTGGTAATCCTCCCAATATTTTGCTTCCTTGGCGGAAACACCATTGACCATAATTAACCTTGGTCGGTTGGTTGAAGATTTTCTTTTACTTAACCGTTTTATTATTTCCCCCACCGGTTCTATTTCTTCATCCGGTTCCGATTCTTCTTCCGGTTCCGATTCTTCTTCCGGTTCCGATTCTTCTTCCGGTTCCGACTCTTCTTCCGGTTCCTCTTCGGGAACTTGTGAATCAGTCCACGAATCATTCCAATTTACATTTGACTCTTCATTATTATTAGGTGAGTCAATGGGACTTGTTCTAGAGGTAGACATCTATCACATAATATCAAACGCGTTAAGAGATTAATATATCACATAATATTCACATGTTAAAAATATATAGTTTCCAACAAAATTTGTTAAGCAATCATTTTTCAAGTAAACACGGTCGAAGTCCAGACTTACTAATGCATCCTAACAAACTCAATAAGACACACTAATGCAAAATTCTGGTTCTCTAAGACCAACGCTCGGATACCAACTGAAATGTCCCGTTCTTATTGATTAAAAACGTTCCATATTAATTGATTTCGTTGCGAGGCTTTGACCTCTATATGAGACGTTTTTCAAAGACTGCATTCATTTTTAAAACAAACCATAACCTTTATTTCATCAATAAAGGTTTAAAAAGCTTTACGTTGATTATCAAATAATGATAATCTAAAATATCCTGTTTACACATGACCATTACATAATGGTTTACAATACAAATATGTTACAACAAAATAAGTTTCTTGAATGCAGTTTTTACACAATATCATACAAGCATGGACTCCAAATCTCGTCCTTATTTAAGTATGCGACAGCGGAAGCTCTTAATAATCACCTGAGAATAAACATGCTTAAAACGTCAACAAAAATGTTGGTGAGTTATAGGTTTAACCTATATATATCAAATCATAATAATAATAGACCACAAGATTTCATATTTCAATACACATCCCATACATAGAGATAAAAATCATTCATATGGTGAACACCTGGTAACCGACATTAACAAGATGCATAATATAAGAATATCCCCATCATTCCGGGACACCCTTCGGATATGATATAAATTTCGAAGTACTAAAGCATCCGGTACTTTGGATGGGGTTTGTTAGGCCCAATAGATCTATCTTTAGGATTCGCGTCAATTAGGGTGTCTGCTCCCTAATTCTTAGATTACCAGACTTAATAAAAAGGGACATATTCGATTTCGATAATTCAACCATAGAATGTAGTTTCACGTACTTGTGTCTATTTTGTAAATCATTTATAAAACCTGCATGTATTCTCATCCCAAAAATATTAGATTTTAAAAGTGGGACTATAACTCACTTTCACAGATTTTTACTTCGTCGGGAAGTAAGACTTGGCCACTGGTTGATTCACGAACCTATAACACTATATACATATATATCAAAGTATGTTCAAAATATATTTACAACACTTTTAATATATTTTTATGTTTTAAGTTTATTAAGTCAGCTGTCCTCGTTAGTAACCTACAACTAGTTGTCCACAGTTAGATGTACAGAAATAAATCGATAAATATTATCTTGAATCAATCCACGACCCAGTGTATACTTATCTCAGTATTGATCACAACTCAAACTATATATATTTTGGAATCAACCTCAACCCTGTATAGATAACTCCAACATTCACATATAGAGTGTCTATGGTTGTTCCGAAATATATATAGATGTGTCGACATGATAGGTCGAAACATTGTATACGTGTCTATGGTATCTCAAGATTACATAATATACAATACAAGTTGATTAAGTTATGTTTGGAATAGATTTGTTACCAATTTTCACGTAGCTAAAATGAGAAAAATTATCCAATCTTGTTTTACCCATAACTTCTTCATTTTAAATCCGTTTTGAGTGAACCAAATTGATATGGTTTCATATTGAACTCTATTTTTTGAATCTAAATAGAAAAAATATAGGTTTATAGTCGGAAAAAATAAGTTACAAGTCATTTTTGTAAAGGTAGTCATTTCAGTCGAAAGAACGACGTCTAGATGACCATTTTAGAAAACATACTTTCACTTTGAGTTTAACCATAATTTTTGGATATAGTTTCATGTTCATAATAAAAATCATTTTCTCAGAATAACAACTTTTAAATCAAAGTTTATCATAGTTTTTAATTAACTAACCCAAAACAGCCCGCGGTGTTACTACGCCGGCGTAAATCCGGTTTTACGGTGTTTTTCGTGTTTCCAGATTTTAAATCATTAAGTTAGCATATCATATAGATATAGAACATGTGTTTAGTTGATTTTAAAAGTCAAGTTAGAAGGATTAACTTTTGTTTGCGAACAAGTTTAGAATTAACTAAACTATGTTCTAGTGATTACAAGTTTAAACCTTCGAATAAGATAGCTTTATATGTATGAATCGAATGATGTTATGAACATCATTACTACCTTAAGTTCCTTGGATAAACCTACTGGAAAAGAGAAAAATGGATCTAGCTTCAACGGATCCTTGGATGGCTCGAAGTTCTTGAAGCAGAATCATGACACGAAAACAAGTTCAAGTAAGATCATCACTTGAAATAAGATTGTTATAGTTATAGAAATTGAACCAAAGTTTGAATATGATTATTACCTTGTATTAGAATGATAACCTACTGTAAGAAACAAAGATTTCTTGAGGTTGGATGATCACCTTACAAGATTGGAAGTGAGCTAGCAAACTTGAAATTATTCTTGATTTTATGTAACTAGAACTTGTAGAATATATGAAGAACACTTAGAACTTGAAGATAGAACTTGAGAGAGATCAATTAGATGAAGAAAATTGAAGAATGAAAGTGTTTGTAGATGTTTTTGGTCGTTGGTGTATGGATTAGATATAAAGGATATGTAATTTTGTTTTCATGTAAATAAGTCATGAATGATTACTCATATTTTTGTAATTTTATGAGATATTTCATGCTAGTTGCCAAATGATGGTTCCCACATATGTTAGGTGACTCACATGGGCTGCTAAGAGCTGATCATTGGAGTGTATATACCAATAGTACATACATCTAAAAGCTGTGTATTGTACGAGTACGAATACGGGTGCATACGAGTAGAATTGTTGATGAAACTGAACGAGGATGTAATTGTAAGAATTTTTGTTAAGTAGAAGTATTTTGATAAGTGTATTGAAGTCTTTCAAAAGTGTATAAATACATATTAAAATCCTACATGTATATACATTTTAACTGAGTCGTTAAGTCATCGTTAGTCGTTACATGTAAGTGTTGTTTTGAAACCTTTAGGTTAACGATCTTGTTAAATGTTGTTAACCCAATGTTTATAATATCAAATGAGATTTTAAATTATTATATTATCATGATATTATCATGTATGAATATCTCTTAATATGATATATATACATTAAATTTCTTTACAACGATAATCGTTACATATATGTCTCGTTTAAAAATCATTAAGTTAGTAGTCTTGTTTTTACATATGTAGTTCATTGTTAATATACTTAATGATATGTTTACTTATCATAGTATCATGTTAACTATATATATATATCCATATCTATGTCATCATATAGTTTTTACAAGTTTTAACGTTCGTGAATCACCGGTCAACTTGGGTGGTCAATTGTCTATATGAACCATATTTCAATTAATCAAGTCTTAACAAGTTTGATTGCTTAACATGTTGGAAACATTTAATCATGTAAATATCAATCTCAATTAATATATATAAACATGGAAAAGTTCGGGTCACTACAATGCGATCGCATGGAGTTTCTTCCTCCAGGCCATGCGATCGCATGGCCAGCTGGGGAGACTCAAAAGTCTTTGTTTTTTTATGCCGACGGTTTTTAAATATAATATAATATATATATTAATTTTAAGAATTAATTATATATTATATTATATTCATGTGCATAGTTGACTTGTAATTTTTAGTCCGTTGCGTCGAGCGTTGAGAGTTGACTCTGGTCCCGGTTCCGGATTTTTGAACGTCCTTGCGTACAATTTAATATCTTGTACTTTGCGTTTTGAATCTTGTACTCTTGTAATTTTGAGACGTTTCTTATCAATAATTAGAACCTCATTGATTGTATTTTGTACTTTTGAGCTTTTTGGTCGTTTGCGTCTTCAATTCGTCGAATCTGTCTTTTGTATTCACCTTTTATTATTTAAACAAATATCACTTGTAAATAGAACAGTTGCAACTAAAAGCTTGTCTTTCTGGAGGGATAATGCTATGAAATATATGTTCGTTTTTAGCATTATCAGCTACATGTCTTAGACTTACTCTTGTGTCATGATAGCCAAAACTTGGTTAATATTACTTTTAGAGTTCATTTATGTGTCGGATCTAAGATCTTGATGTAACTTTGGTTCATCAAACTACTTGCAACACTTAATTGAGTTGTGCTACTCATCTTAGACTTACACTTGTGTTATGATGGTCAAAACTTGGTAAAGATGATGCAAACACATCAACGAGTTGTACACTTGAAGCTATATGCATCAAGGATGAGAACCTTGATAAGCACCGAGCACCAAGAACCCACTGGAACACTAAACCTACTGTTGTTCTGGTCAGATCTGAATACCTGGGCTACTGTAAAGTTGATTTTCAGTTAGCTATGTTTGATTAGATAATTTTTTGTTTAAGACTCGTCTTAATCCGAGTAACGGTTTAAGATCTATGGTCCTCCGAGTGTCACTATGTCCTTTTAACGTTGTGCTGAAAATTCTGACCTACTCGCACTTAAACCGTCGCCACGGTCAAACGAAGATGAGTTTGATTCTAGAATTTATACAGCAACTAAAGGACTTATATACGGAGCCATGGCCACTGGTCTCACCTTATTTCAGTAGGTATAGGGTCCGTGGTGACTGATCGAATTCAGCCTTTGATTTAAACTCTTTTCTAGAATGAAACATACTTTATACGCTTTGTTTGATGATGAATGATGATAACCCTTAAGACCTAATTTACATACTTATAAATGTATTGAGACGATTTACTGACTTAGTAACTTTTGACTTAGGTTGAGGACCTTCCGGACCTACATACTTGCTTACTTTCCCTAGTCAACTTTACTACTACTTTACCACTGTGAGTTATAGCATCCCTTTTTACTTTAACTAAACGTTTTACATACTAGGCACGAGTACTTAAACATATATATGTGTGGGTTATACAACAGCATAAACATTCCATTTAGCACGGTAACGTTTAGTCATTGGTTTTTGAACCGGTGAACGCGAATCTTAGATATGGATCCATAGGGTTTGACATCCCCACTCGGGATAGTAGCGCTAGCATTTAACGGGTGTTTAATACTTCGTAATACATTCGCACTCGCCAAGTGTACTTTCAGGGGGTTATAAACGTTAAGTTAGTTACCAAGTGCCCACGGTTAAACATATACTTTACATACTGTTTTGAAACGCTCTTTGTAGCACCGAAATCTCGTGGCCTACCTTACATTACTGTTATACTTAAACTATAGCTCACCAACCTTTGTGTTGACATTTTTAAGCATGTTTTTCTCAGGTGCTTAAGGTTGCTTGCTTCCGCTGTTGTACTAGTCTTGCTGATTAGCCACCTGCTGCCTTATTAGAGATGTCACCGCATGAAACATTTTATCTTGCATTCAAACTTTACTACTTTTGAAACAATGATTTGTAACGACCTGAGGGTCACGTACTTTTACCTTTGCTTCTATTCATAGAAGCATACTTTTGATGTAAAACATTCGACGTTAGTTATGATGTCACCTTTTATCATGAATGCAAACTTGTTTTGAAAACGCATATAGTGTTTGACCTTGTAATGATCCTGTTGTTGATGATCCATAAATGTTGATTTAGTACGTGGCGTAACATTTGGTATCAGAGCATTGGTTGTAGGGAATTAGGTTGCATTAGTGAGTCTAAGACCGACTCGAGTAGGATTCACTAATAGGACTAATCTACAACTTGCTAGTTTACTTATTTTCGCTGAACTTACTGCATGATGCTGCTTACTTTTACTACTATATGTCGTATGCTATTACATGATTTCACTACTGCATGCTATTATCTGCTTTCAATTGCATGATACTTGTCGTTATTGCCATGCTACGTACTGTTACACATGATCTAGACTATCGTAGTTACTTTGCCTAATACGTGCTTGTTTTATGACTTAATGACGTGGAAAAAGTTATTTTTCCTTGTTCAAATGTCGGATATTCCACCTGTCATCATTTTGGACAGCGACACAGACTCAACAGCCACTTCACCGACCGTTGTTGCCGATTCCCAGATGCCATCATCGATACCTTCCAGTGACTCCTCTGGAGCCAGCAGTCATGCACCTGCCCCAGTGGTTACCTCTGACGGAGCCGAGGACCTCCAGGAGATTCCAACTCCACTTTCCCTGGACCCTCGGAGCCACAGCAAAATCCTGGTGGTGCTGTGATTCCCGTGGATCTTGGGGAAGGTCCAGTCCGTAATAAGCATAACCATTGGTGCCGACGCGCTCCTGATGGACGTCTCGTGCCGATCGGACCCGCCAGATACCGACAGATGATGGCCGCCCGAGGAGAGCCAGTACAGCCACCCGTACAGCCACCTCCACATGATTCAGATGACCTGTCATCCGACGACTCATCCACAGAAGACTCTAGTGACGATGACTCTGACGAGGAGGACCCCGATGATGCACCTGTACAGCCACCCTCCACCCCGCCAAAGAAGCGGTACTGTTTCAATGGTACCGTCATTCCAGGGATCAATGGAGGACGAGCATTCACTGACGTATATGGTCGGCGTCGTAAGGTTACCGCCCGAAAGCGGCTTGTGCCGTACCCTGCTGATCCTTTTGTGCGTAAGCCTTACCGCTTTGTAGCCTCTACTTCTGAAGCCGGACCGTCTGCACCATCGGCACCACCTGCACCACCGGCACCACCTGCACCATAAGCACCGCCTACCCTACCATCTCCTACTATCGAGGAACTGACAAGGGAGGTGGAGATCCTCCGTGCTCGGGTAACTGAGCTTGAGGACCAGATGTCTTACGTAATGGACATCCTACGCCCACCATCACCATAGGACATTTGTAGTAGATTTGATTATGTAATCTAGTTGTAGTTTCATGTATTACTTATGTATTGTACGAAATTATGCAGATGTATGCAACTTATTATTAATGAATGGAACTTTGCGTTATTTAATTCCTGCACGGTGTTCTATTTATGTTACTGTGTGATGATTCTGTGGTATTTGTACCTAGATGCGTTACTTAATAAACATGTGATGTGTTGATTCCATGTTGGTTACCATACTGTATTATTATTAATTGAATGTTGGATTTTGAATTGAGTCAAAATTTTTGTTTAGAACATCATGGCCAACGGACGATCAACACCCACCGCAGCCCAAATCGAGGATATGGTTAATGAACGAGTCGTCGCACCTTTAGCGGAAAGAAACCTCCAAGCTCCACCGCCACCGGTTAATCAGCCCATTCATAATGGATGCACATACAAAGAGTTTCAAAGTTGCAAACCCCACAACTTTAGTAGAACGGAGGGGCCAGTTGGTCTCACTAGATGGTTTAAGAAGTTAGAATCTGTGTTTCGAGTTAGTAACTGCTCAGAGGCAAACAAAACCAAGTTTGCTTCATGTACGCTGTCTGACGGCGCACTAACATGGTGGAACACGTTAGCTCAAGCAAAGGGCATTGATGAGGCGTTTACTACCCCATGTGAGGAATTCAAAGGGGCCCTGATTGAGGAATATTGCCCTAGGATAGAGATCCAGAAGATGGAGATGGAGTTTATGCAGTTGAAGGTTGTGGGGAACGATCTCGATGGTTATAACCGTAGATATTTAGAACTAGCCCTGATATGTCCTACCATGGTTACCCCAGAGTTCAAGCGTATGGAAAGATATTTGTGGGGACTTCCTAAGTCCATTAAGGGAAATGTCACCTCGTCTAAGCCACCCAATGTCCTGGAAGGAATGCGCATGGCGCATACCTTAATGAACCAAATCATCATCGATGAACCGGAGAAGGCTAAGTCTGAAGCGGGTAGTAGTGACAAGCGTAAGTGGGATAACAACAAGGGGAGAACCTATTATCAAACCCCCGCCAAGAGGTACAACAACGGTGGAAATCCCAACCCAAGCACAAGCTCAAACCCGAACTACAAGGGTACTTTACCGCAATGCAAGAGGTGTTACAAGCACCATACCGGGTATTGTAATGTAGTTTGTGAAAAGTGCCAACGGACTGGGCATATCGGTAAGGACTGCAAGGTCACCACCCTGAATGTGAAGGCGAACCCGAATGGACCGAAAAAGTGCTACGAATGCGGACAGACGGGCCACTTCAGAAATGCGTGTCCCAACAAAAGAAAGGACGGTGGACCACCGCGTGGCAGAGCTTTCAACGTTAATGCAAGGGACGCCCATGAGAACCCCGACTTGGTGACAGGTATATTCACTATCAACAATCTATTAGCTTCTGTCTTATTTGATACTGGTGCTGATAGGAGTAATGTATGTAGACACTTTTGCGATAAGATAAATTGGTCATTAGTTCCTTTAAAAAAGAGTATGCTTGTTGAGGTAGCCAATAGAAAACTTGAAAAAGTTGACCAAATTAGCCGAGGAGCTATTATCAACATAGCTGGTGCGGATTTCGAAATTGATTTGATACCCATCAAATTGGGAAGTTTTGACGTGATCGTCGGTATGGATTGGTTGACCAAGATAAGGGCTGACATTATCTGTGGAGATAAAGCTCTTCGTATACCACAAGGAGATGGTGAGCTACTGATCATTTACGGAGAGAGATGTACCTCGAAGCTTAACCTCATTAGTTGCGTGAAAGCGCAAAAGATCATGAAGAAAGGACGTCTTGCTGTTATAGCACATGTGAAAACGGTAGAAACTGAGGTGAAGAGTGTGAACGACGTTCGAATTGTGAACGAGTTTTTAGATGTCTTTCCTGAAGAATTGCCTGGATTACCGCCACCGAGAGTAGTAGAGTTTCAGATCGATTTAGTGCCAGGAGCTGCACCTGTAGCTCGCGCACCTTATTGACTTGCACCTTCCGAAATGCAGGAGTTGCAGAGCCAATTACAAGAACTGCTAGACCGAGGGTTTATCCAACCAAGTTTCTCGCCTTGGGGCGCACCTATTTTGTTTGTGAAGAAGAAGGACGGATCTTTCCGTATGTGTATCAACGACCGTGAACTCAACAAATTGACGATCAAGAATCGGTATCCTCTTCCCCATATTGATAATCTTTTTGATCAACTACAAGGATCGAGCATTTACTCCAAGATCGATTTACGATCCGGTTATAACCAGTTGAGGGTGAAGGAGAGTGATGTAATGAAAACCGCGTTCAGAACTCGCTATGGTAACTATGAGTTTCTTGTGATGCCATTCGGCCTGACCAATGCACCTACAGTATTTATGGACCTCATGAATCGTGTCTGCAAGCCTTACTTGGATAAGTTCGTTATCGTCTTCATAGATGATATCCTCATCTACTCCAAGAATGAAGAAGAGCATGAACAACACCTCCGACTAGTGCTCGAACTTTTGAGATAAGAGCAACTTTATTCGAAATTCTCCAAGTATGAATTTTGGTTGAAGGAAGTCCAATTTCTGGGTCATGTTGTGAGCGACCAGGGTATCAAAGTTGATCCCGCCAAGATTGAAGCTATCAGCAAGTGGGAGACCCCCACTACTCCAACTCATATCCGTCAATTTCTAGGTCTCGCCGGTTACTACCAAAGATTTATTGAAGGTTTCTCTCTGATTGCGCGTCCTTTGACCGCGCTGACTCACAAAGGGAAGAAGTTCATTTGGGAACCCGCACACGAATCAGCATTTCAAACCTTGAAAAAGAAGTTAACCACCGCACCTATCTTATCACTTCCTGAAGGCAGTGACGATTTCGTCATTTATTGCGATGCTTCAAAAAGTGGTTTTGGTTGTGTACTGATGCAAAGATCAAAGGTCATTGCCTATGCTTCTCGTCAACTAAAGATTCACGAACGGAACTACACTACTCACGATCTCGAACTTGGACCCGTTGGCTTTGCTCTCAAATTGTGGAGACACTATTTGTATGGAACTAAGAGCACTATCTTCACCGATCACAAGAGTCTCCAACATATATTCAATCAGAAGCAACTGAATATGAGACAGCGTCAATGGATCGAGACGCTGAACGACTATGATTGTGAACTTCGTTATCACCCTGGCAAGGCCAATGTTGTAGCTGACGCTTTGAGTCGAAAGGAGAGGATGGGACCTCTTCATGTTCGGGCTTTGAACATCACCATCCATTCAAATCTCAATAGCCAGATCCGAGTAGCCCAAGATGAGGCTCTCAAGGAGGAGAATATATCTCATGAACATTTGAACATACTTATCTCTCGATTCGAGGTTAAGGAG
This sequence comes from Rutidosis leptorrhynchoides, assembly GCF_046630445.1. Classification (NCBI taxonomy): domain Eukaryota; kingdom Viridiplantae; phylum Streptophyta; class Magnoliopsida; order Asterales; family Asteraceae; genus Rutidosis; species Rutidosis leptorrhynchoides. Next base: position 381,134,304 of record NC_092343.1, on the reverse strand, counting down.
ACCGGACTTCGATATTTTGCCGGAAGGATTTGGGTACCTCTTTACGGGGACCTACCGAACCTTATACTTGATGAAGCCCACAAGTCGAGATATTCGATTCACCCCGAAGTGGGCAAAATGTATCACGATCTTAAGGAACAGTATTGGTGGCCTAATCTTAAGAAGGATGTTGCAACTTATGTTAGTAAGTGTTTGACTTGTTCGAAAGTTAAAGCCGAACATCAGAGGCCCTCTAGATTACTTCAGCAACTGGAAATCCCATAATGGAAGTGGGAAAGGATAACGATGGACTTTATTACCAAGCTACCAAAGACGGTGGGTGGATACGATACCATTTGGGTTATCGTTGACCGTCTTACTAAATCTGCACACTTTCTAGCGATGAAGGAAACAGATACGATGGAGAGACTTGCTCAACTATACATCAAAGAGGTTGTATCTCGTCATGGTGTACCTTTATCGATCATCTCAGATCGCGATCCCCGTTTTGCTTCTAGATTTTGGCGTTCTTTACAAGAAGCCATAGGAACCCGTCTCGACATGAGTACTGCATATCACCCACAGACTGACGGGCAAAGTGAATGCACGATTCAGACCTTGGAGGACATGTTGCGTGCATGTGTTATCGATTTCGGAAAGGCCTGGGAAAGGCATTTGTCGCTAGCTGAATTCTCTTACAACAACAGTTATCATTTAAGTATTAATGCCGCACCTTTTGAAGCGTTGTATGGCTGCAAGTACCGATCTCCTATTTGTTGGGCCGAAGTAGGCGAAAAGCAAATCACTGGACCCGAGGTAGTCCATGAAACAACGGAGAAGATTGCCCAGATTCAAGCGAGACTTAAGACGGCTCGTGATCGCCAAAAGAGTTATGCCGATCTTAAACGTAAAGACTTTGAATTCAACATCAGTGACCGTGTAATGTTGAAGGTTGCACCTTGGAAAGGTGTGATTCGTTTTGGAAAACGTGGAAAGTTAAACCCACGATACATTGGTCCTTTTGAAATCTTAGAACGTGTTGGACCCGTTGCTTACCGTTTGGATCTTCCAATGCAATTGAGCTCAGTTCATCCTACCTTCCACGTGTCAAATTTGAAGAAGTATCTTGCTGCACCGGAACTTTTCATACCACTGGAAGAACTTACAATTTATGACAAACTCCACTTCGTGGAAGAACCTGTTGAAATTATGGACCGTGAGGTCAAAACTTTGAAACGCAACATGATTCCGATCGTCCGAGTACGATGGAATGCCAAATGAGGACCTGAGTTTACCTGGGAGTGAGAGGATCAAATGATGCAGAAATATCCTCACCTTTTCCCGACTCCTCCATCTACCTCAGCTTAAAATTTCAGGATGAAATTTTCTTTAACAGGTGGGTAATGTAACAACCCGGAATTTTCCAACGTTTATTATTAATATTTATTATTAATACTTGCGCTTTAATAAATGTATTGTTATGCATTTACTTGTCACTTTATTTAACTTTACTTGGCCCGACAAGTCTTTGTGACACGCGTACTTTTCACGAATAATATTTTCGAATATTATTTACATTCATGATTAATTAATATTAGTCATTTTTAATTAACCAAGGTTAGTGGTTAATTACTTGGGCTTTATTTATTTAAAATGCATACTTACTTGGACTTGGGCCTTAATTAATAAACTTGGACTTGTAAGCCCACCCTACACTCATTATGGACTTGTAAGCCCATGTATTATGTTAGTATTACATTAAGAGTAAGCTTGGTTAATTAAGTTAATTTAAAGACAAAACCTTACAAGCATGCATGCATTCTTTTCCAGGCTTTTAACCTCATTACCCATCTTAGCTTACACCTCCATCCCACACTCTAAAGTTTGCAATTTGACTTCCCTTTTTACTCCCAAAAACTGTCCACTTCAAGGGTGAATGAGGAGTTCATTTTTCACTTCACTTTGTTACTTATTCATTTGTATTTCATTTCCTTTACACACACTTACATACAACACTTCAAACTCTCTCAACTTTTCTCTCTTTTCTTGTAAGTTACAACATTTTTTTTCTTCTTTCTTTTGCTTCTAAAAACCGTAACCAACATTCATCATCATCATGATTTCATGTTTAATTACTTGTTTGTTTGTAGTTTGTTACTTGTTTGTTGTTGTTGTTGTAAAGATCAAGTTCTTTAGCTTGTATCTTCATGGATCTTGGTTACTTCCATTATCTGATGAAGAACCAAGAACAAAGAACCTAAAACTTACTAGTTGGTGGTTCTATATTTAAGTGTTTTCAAGACTAAAATTTCATAAGTTTATAATCTTCTTTGTTTTCGTGTTTGTAGACTTGAATTCTTAAGATTCAAAACTTTAGTTTGAATCTTCTTAAGTATGAAGCAAATATAAACATAATACTTGTAGATCTAGTTTATTTATTCATTTTTACTTACTTTAAATTTGTGTTTGATGTTCATGGTCAAGTATTACTAGTTAAAACTTGATCTCATACTTCTTGAAACCAAAGTTAACTTTGAAAGTTCAAAAACATGGAAGTATAACTTTTTAGTTATAACTCCATATACTTGTGTTGGATTTAACTTAAGAACTTTAGATCTAGACTTTTGGGTCTAGGATCTTCAAGATCTAACTAAGATCTATGTTCTACAACCTAAGATCTTGTTTACTTAAGTTTAATTTCAAGTTGTTGCTTAATATTACTTGTATAACTCTTGTATGTGTTGGATCTAAGATTTGGATGTAACTTTAGTTCATCAAACTTCATACAACTCTTAAGTGAGTTGTGCTACATGTCTTAGACTTACACTTGTGTCATGATAGCCAAAACTTGGTTAATATTACTTTTAGAGTTCATGTATGTGTCGGATCTAAGATCTTGATGTAACTTTGGTTCATCAAACCTACTTGCAACACTTAATTGAGTTATGCTACTCATCTTAGACTTATACTTGTGTTATGATGATCAAAACTTGGTAAATATGATGCAAACACATCAACGAGTTGTACACTTGAAGCTATATGCATAAAGGATGAGAACCGTGATAAGCATCGAGCACCAAGAACCCACCGGAACACACTACCTACTGTTTTTCGGGTCTGATCAAAATACTTGGGCTACTGTAAAGTTAATTTTCAGTTAGCTCTGTTCGAGTAGATAATTTTTCGTTTAAGACTCATCTTAATCCGAGTTACGGTTTAAGATCTATGGTCCTCCGAGTGTCACTATGTCCTTTTAACGTTGTCCTAAAAATTCTGACCTACTCGCACTTAAACCGTCGCCACGGTCAAATGAAGACGAGTTTGATTCTAGAATTTATACAGAAACTAAAGGAATTATATATGGAGCCATGGCCACTGGTCTCACCTTATTTCAGTAGGTATAGAGGCTGTGGTGACTGATCGATTTCAGCCTTTGATTTAAACTCTTTTCTAGAATGAAACATACGTTATACGCTTTGTTTGATGATGAATGATGATGACCCTTAAGACCTAATTTACATACTTATAAACCTATTGGGACGATTTACTGACTTAGTAACTTTTGACTTAGGTTGAGGACCTTCCGGACCTACATACTTGCTTACTTTCCCGAGTCAACTTTACTACTGCTTTACCACTGTGAGTTATAGCATCCCTTTTTACTTTAACTATTTTGGGAACTGAGAATACATGCGCATTTTATGTTTTACATACTAGGCACGAGTACTTAAACTTATATATGTGTGGGTTATACAACGGCATAAACATTCCCTTTAGCTCGGTAACGTTTAGTCATTGGTTTTTGAACCAGTGAACGCGAATCTTAGATATGGATCCATAGGGTTTGACATCCCCACTCGGGCTAGTAGTGCTAGCATTTAACGAGTGTTTAATACTTCGTAATACATATGCACTCGCCAAGTGTACTTTCAGGGGGTTATAAACGTTAAGTTAGTTACCAAGTACCCACGGTTAAACATATACTTTACATACTGTTTTGAAACGCTCTTTGTAGCACCGAAATCTCGTGGCCTACCTTACATTACTGTTATACTTAAACTATAGCTCACCAACCTTTGTGTTGACATTTTTAAGCATGTTTTTCTCAGGTGCTTAAGGTTGCTTGCTTCAACTGTTGTACTAGTCTTGCTGATTAGCCACCCGCTGCCTTATTAGAGATGTCACCGCATGAAACATTTTATCTTGCATTCAAACTTTACTACCTTTGAAACAATGATTTGTAACGACCTGAGGGTCACGTACTTTTACCTTTGCTTCTATTCATAGAAGCATACTTTTGATGTAAAACATTCGACGTTAGTTATGATGTCACCTTTTATCATGAATGCAAACTTGTTTTGAAAACGCATATACTGTTTGACCTTGTAATGATCCTGTTGTTGATGGTCCGTACATGTTGATTTAGTACGTGGCGTCACAAAGTTTGCCGACACTCCTTTATTATTAAAATATATATTATATTTAATTTATTTAATTATTTATATATTATATTATATTTACATGCATAGTTAGTTTGTAAATTTTGTCCTAATGACTTGGACGTTGTCACTCGACTCATGTCCTGGTTCCGGTTTCCCAAACACTATTTCGTACGCTTAGAAAACTAACACTTTATGTTCTGTGTAACGTACCCTTATCCAAATATAGACTTAAGTAAATGAAAAACCATCCCACTCAAAGTGTAACTTATTCATTCAAGTGTTTCGGTCATTTACGTTCTTAAATCAAAGTCTCATTATTTATCAATGTATATTTTTAAATCAAAACGTTTTATATCAAGGTTAATATGGTATTTTATCATTTTATAAAATATATAAATATATAAATATTCATTTAGAAATATAACTGTATATATATTATAAATATTGAGTAATATAATATTTAGTTTTTCAAATACTAATTATATTTCAAAGTATAATTTAAGATCAAAAATATTATATCATATAACGTTTACGCTTTAAAAATATAATTCCTTTATACGCTAACGTTTATTTTAATTTCCTTAAACTTTCTAAATAATATATCTTAATATCGATCGAATCAAATAAACAAGTGTTACTATCTTTTACTTAACTAATCATATATATATATATATATATATATATATATATATATATATACATATATATATATATGTATATGTGTGTGTATATATATATATATATATATATATAAACACGTTTTAAATACACGTTGCAAGTTATTTATATATTTATATTAAATCACGGACCGTTATCATTTGAAATTTGTCAAAAGGTTTCTAGAAAGATTCTAAATTTTATGATAACGTTGAAACCTTTATCCTTATTAAAATGGCTCGTTAACAATTTGTCAAAAGTGGTTCCAGATATTTATAAAATTATATTCCTTTTTAAAGAAAACGTGACATCATATTACATAATTTCAATAATTCTTAATAATAACAGATAACAATATTAAACTTAATAATTACATCTTGACATGTTGTAAAATGTACTAACCTTTCGAAATATATCATAGTATGTTTTATATTTTTAAAATAATAATTATATGTATTTGTGATTTAATATATAGCATAAAACTTTATTTAGGTTTTATATACATTTTCAATTTACATTATGAAACGTTTTAATAATAGACTCCTTTTAGACTGAAAACATTTTCGTACGTTTGAAATTAAATCAAATAACTATTTTAGAGTTTACCCTTCTAAACTAATTATATTCAAATCACATAATTTATTACTAGAACTTATGTTCATCTTAAATCCTTATAAGTTTGTGTTAACTTGTTTAATAACAATCAAGTCTTACTATATCTATTAATTGTATTCGAAACCACTCAATTATAAGTTTAATATTCATATATACTCATTTCACATAACGCATTTTATTACGTAAACGTTTATCTATAACGAACAAGTATAACGTCATACGTTTAATATTTTGCTAACATTTACAAGTCATAAAATAGATTTCCTAATATATTGACATGTCAATCAAACTGTTTAATGTTTTGTTAATATTTCTCAAATTAACAATCACACATATGTATATATTCATACATATCTATTTACACATAATTGTTCGTGAATCGTCAGGCATGGTCAAAGGGTAATTGATTACATGAATATAGATTTCAAAACTTTCTAGACTCAACATTACAGATTTTACTTATCGTGTCGGAAACATATAAAGATTAAAGTTTAAATTTGATAGGAAATTTTCGGGTCATCACAGTACCTACCCGTTAAAGAAATTTCGTCTCTAAATTTGATCGAGGTCGTCATGCCTAACTATAAAAATGTTTTCATGATGAATATGAGTTGATAAATAGAGTTTTATCATCATTGAGTAATATAGATAAAACAATTTGATTACGCGAAGAGTATAATCGAAGCTATCGCAAGAGAGTGAAATGAGTAAATGTAGAATCGTTTTAACTGATGACGTAGTTACGATTGATTTCTGGAATTCATGGGATTTAAAGAAAATCTTCGTAATAAAATTTGGTTCTTCGGTGATTAAGGAAATTAGGATCTTCTTTGATTTAATGCGATATTCCATCTTGATTTCTCTGTCGGATATTTCACTATAAATCCACCTTCTTCGTTTCCTTACATATCACACCTTCTATTCTTTCTCCTCAAGTCATACTTTAAAACATTCGTCAATATGCTCCATCCCGTTCTGATCCTTGATATACTCTTAACTTTCATATCTGTCATTCTTCTTTTTTATCTACCACCGGAGGATTTTATTTACTTTTACTATTACCTTGGTGTTATAGTGTTTTTAATTCTCCCGTGCCTTTACGTGGCAATACGTATTGATATGCACGGTTTGTAATTTATGTGTTGTTGTCGAGCTTTATATTTTCTTTTATATTCAAGGGTTCCATACTTTTGTCTCCTCTTCCCGACTATAAGCCAATCGAATAATGGTTCGGAATTCGTTGGTATGGATTTTGAAATGAACATAGTTAATGTTCTAAGAAAGAAATCGTAATGGCACGATCTTGACTTGGCAAATTACCAGAATATCCGAAAAGATAGAACTATCAAGGAGATATGTTCTTAATATGTTTGGAGATTGGGTAGAATGTAAGAGTCGTGTAAATGGCACACGATGACGGTATGTTCTGTGAATCATCACGTTCCATTAGAAACTCAGCATGACTTACTGTAATATAATCACGTTGATCAAGTGTCATTATATTATACTAACTCATGCTTCAGTTCCCAACACTACTTCAAAACATTCATATTTTAAACTCGAAGGTTTCAGAATTTAGAAACTAAAATAGTTTCTTTTATTATATAACACATATAGCATGAAGAGGTAATGGTTCCAGGTAAGAATAGTTATGGAAATATCTTCAGAAATATAGAGGATATTTATAATGGAAGATATGATGATATCTTAGAATATTTAAGATAAGATGATGATGAAGAATATTGTCCGTAAAGGTTTTAGAGTAAGGAGCAAGGTATTCGTTAATGACGTTATCAGAAACAGAATCATCAGGATTCTTTAAATACAGTGTTTGGTCCTTGTATTTATCTTTGGTCTACTCAATCCGTTTTCCAGTTCCAAACCTTCTCTTTTTCTCAGCTTTACCACCATACCATTCTTTATCATCAAACTTTGACTGTTAAAGTTGTTTACAGTTTTTGCTGCTTTATCAGCATTTCCAGAACTAGTTCGTAGTTCAGGGTGTTTTTCAGAAACTTCACATTCAAAGTATGTAAGTATTGGAGTTAGGCGTTATATGTATACATATAACTGTTGGCATAAAATTGCTGCGAATTTCAAAATACTGATTGCTGATTCCCAGTAGTTGGTATGACAATTATTGTTACAAGTTGTAGATGAGTACTTGATAATGAAGAAGTATCGTGATTTCTCGGAGAGGCTTAAAGATCAATGAAATTGTTGATAAGTTTACTGCTAATGTGGCGAGATATGAAAGGTTCCCCAGTAACAATGATGAAGGGGTAATCTTTATAATAAGGCTTATTCGAATGAACAACTGAAGATGATTTGCTGGAGCTGTGACAAAACTGTCTATTTTGAAAATAGATTGAAAAGTTATTTTTGGTAATAAATGCCAAAGGATCTGACATGGATACGTGTTAAACTATGACTTTTGGTTTCGAAAGTTTTTCAGGCGCATGACGGTGGGTAATATGTGGTTGGATCATCATCTCGCGTGTCTTCAGGAATTTCGAAGGGTTTGAACACAGATTGTAATTATTAATATACATATGATGTTCTAGGATTTTGAATGATACAATTATTTTTCTGGGTGCCATGAATAGAAATGATGTTCTAGTATAGTTTTGAAATCAAAGAATATGTAGGAATTCTAAGAGTGATAATTTCTGTTATATCTCGAATTGAATTCTGAGATTTCAAAATCAGAATATGTGATTAGATTTGAATAAGTATGGTTGTTTTGATTTCTATAGAAGAATGTATATTGTTGTGAAAGTATGGAGTATAGTTGGTGATTGTTGAATCAGAATTGAAGAATGTAACATATTAATTGTGAATTTAAATATCTCTCGGGTATTACCTACCCGTTAAAAAAAAATTCACAAGTAATATTTTGTACCAGAGAATTTTATCACAATCTTTATGAAAATATAAGTATATTTTCTTCAGATGTAATACAGATTTGATGAGTTATGTTCATTTGATCTTAGACTGGAATTAGAAATGAATATTCTCTAACATTAGAAATTAAATAATCTTCACTATGTATTTCACTACTGTGATCAATTCTTCATTATTTATTTTTATAGATATTTCCTTAGTGAATCATGCTGATGCTCATAGAACTCTTGCTAACTTCGCAAGATACAAATGTTGTTTTCCAGTAAGTTTCGAGTACATCGAAGATGAAAGTGTAAAATCAAACATGTTATTGAATGATACACTTGGTTTATTATGAAACCGAATTCAGAGATTGTGGTTAACGATGGTTAGGTTGTTAATGAAGGATGTACATCATAGCATATTAGTAATATGAATTTAACCGAGTAGTATCTACTTTTTTTTCAATTCATACTCAATAGCGTAGTACGAAAAGATTTATTATAGTTTCAAAATTCATATATATAAAATATATATATAAATTCTTCAGAAAGAATGAGTTAATCCTTCATAACTCGTTGATACAATATACTCGTTGTTGATCAGTGATGATGTCCACGGCGATTCTTGAACTGGCGGAGCTTGTGATGTTATAGGTGCTACTAGTGCTGATAATGCTGATAGTACTGACGGTGCTGGTGGTGCTGACGATATTGTTGGTGCTGGTGATACTTCCGGTAACTGCTGGTGATGCTTGTATAACAAGTCTAGCTTGTAAATCGCGCACCATTCTTGTCGGGGTTTCGATTCTTCTCTCTATCATCTCTATCCATTCTACTCATCTGATTTACGGTTAGAACTAGAAATAGTAATCTCTAAAACTTTTAGAAACTACATATTCTCTGCAGAATATTTCTTCAATGAAGTGATAAATTAATACTTCATTATTTGTTGTTTGTTGATACTCCTTGGTATCTATGGTGCGTGTGATGTTGATATCCGAGGTACAGATTGTGATGTTGAGGCGTGTGATGTGGATGTGATGGTTGGTGGTGGTAATGATACTATTGATGTTGATGATGGTGGTACCGTTAATGCCGGTGATGCTGCTGGTGCTTATGGTATTGAGGCTTGCGATGTGGATGTTGCTGGCGGTACTGGTGTTGCTGATGGTACTTGTAATCTTTGCACCATGTGTTCCAAAGCCACTACTCAAGCGCGAAGCTCGTTGACTTCTTCTATTATACCGGGATGGTCGGTGGTTCGGACGATCGGATAAATAAGATTTAGAATATGGGATAGTATATAATCGTGACGAGATACTCTGGAAATGAGAGAGAAAATGGTTTTTCAAACAGGTTCGCCGGTAAGTGCTTCAGGTTCATCGCCAAGAGGTGAATGTGGTGGATGGAAGGGATCACCTTCTTCTTGTCTCCAATGATTAAGTTGACTACGAACCGACCCCCAATTCATCCAAAATAGATGATGGCTAATTGGTTGATCCATTCCAGTCACACTGCTTTCGGAGCTCGAGTGGAAATCCATATCGGAATAGCTGTCGGAATCTGAGGAGTTCGCACTGGTTGAGGGATCCATCTCGTATGATCAGGGAAATGAATTTTTAGTATGAAATAGATTATAGGAGTTAGGTTTGGTATTCTTTAATACATAATTTACATATGTATATATAATACCAAAATCTCATAAGTTACGGAGGAACCTTTGAAAGATGTCAGTCAAAGTTTACAGTAACAGATATGCTAAGATAAGAATTCGTCTATACACTATTATGCAATAAATGAAGGAAAACGCGTCTAGACTTAAGAATATAAGCAGGTAATTTCCTAAGGATGATAAGTAGATGATTTCCGACTAGAAATGATAAGCAAAACTTTTGACATGCAGACACGGTCGAAGTCCAGACTCACTAATGCATCTTAATAACTATCAGTTAGACATACTAATGCAAGACTTGGTTTGCTAAGACCACCGCTCTGATACCACATGAAGCAACCCGTCCTAATCCATAAGGACGAATACGATAACATATGATTACATTGCGAGGTATTGACCTCTATATGATACATTTTTACAAACATTGCATTCGTTTTTAAAAGACAAACTTTCATTTCATCGAAAGTTGACAGGTATGCATACCAATTCATAATATCCAAATTATAAATGACCTAATCTGTCATTTACTTAATAATAATATTTATTGAACTTCAACGACTCGAATGCAATGTCTTTTGATATATGTCATGAATGACTCCAAGTAATATCTTTAAAATGAGCAAATGCACAGCGGAAGATTTCTTTCAAACCTGAGAATAAACATGCTTTCAAGTGTCAACTAAAAGGTTGGTGAGTTCATTAGTTTATCATAATCGATCATTTCCATAATTTTAATAGACCACGAGATTTTCATATTTTCATTTCTCATAAACAACATGCATGCATATAGCAATCTGCATAAAAATCATTCATATGGTGAACACCTGGTAACCGAACTAACAAGGATGCATATGGAATATCCCCATCATTCCGGGACTCTCATCGGACATGATAAAATCGAAGTACTAAAGCATCCGTAACTCGGATGGGATTTGTTGGGCCCATAGATCTATCTTTAGGATTTGCGTCAATTAGGGGCTGTTCCCTAATTCTTAGGCTACCAAGTTAAAAGGGGCATATTCGATTTCGATAATTCAACCATAGAACGTAGTTTCGATTATTTATGTCTATTTTGTAAAACATTTATAAAAACAGCGCATGTATTCTCAGTCCCAAAAATATATATTGTAAAAGCATTTAAAAGGGAGTAATGAAACTCACCATACTGTATTTCGTAGTAAAAATACATATAACATCATTGAACAAGTGTAGGGTTGGCCTCGGATTCATGAACCTAAATTAATTATATATTTATATGCTGATCAATATCTGTCTAACAATTAAGGTCAAGTCATAGTGTACTACAATCCTAATGCTCGAGATTATTATGCAAACGCTAGCAAATGTCATATAATCCAAAAATGGTTTTTAGAATCTATACATGTTTATTATATAACTTAAATATAGCCGTTTTATATATTTAAGTATATTTATCAGATTTTCATTAAAGTAAATAATACAAGTCATTTATTAATAAATATATATTTATAATAAATTATATATATGATAAAAATATACTTTTATATAATTTTAAGTAGTGTTATTTATAAAGTTCACTTAGTACCATAAAAATATTGTGGCATGTATTATTAATGTAATTATATTACGTATGATAAAAATATCTTTGTATCTCATATTCATTTGATAAAATAAAAATAATAATAAGTAAAGTTGTATTTATAATAATAATATTAATTATTTTTAATAATAATAATAATAATAATAATAATAATAATAATAATAATAATAATAATAATAATAATAATAATAATAATAACAATATTTATATTTACTAATGATGATAATAATAGATAATGATCTTTTGTAATAATACAAATGTTATAATAATATTATTTCTGATAAAGATATTATATTCATATTTAACGATAATAACAATAAATAACAATGTTTTATATGAGAATGATAATTCTTATTCGAAATGATAATTTTTAATAATAATAATACTAAAATGATAATAATAATGATATTTTATAACAGTAATGATATTTTATCAAAATGATAATTTTAATGATAGTTTTAATATAAATGATGCTTTTAATAATAATAACGATAAAAATAACAACTTGATAGTTTTCATAAAAATGTTTAATTATTTTAATAATATTAATAATCATAATAATAATAATAATAATAATAATAATAATAATAATAATAATAATAATAATAATAATAATAATATTGATTATTAAATAATAATAATAATAATAATAATAATAATAATAATAATAACGATAATAACGAAGATAACGATAATAACGATAACGATAACGATAACGATAACGATATCGATATCGATAACCATTTTAACAATAATACTTTAAAATTATAGATAATTCAATTGATGATATCTTTTAATCCGTTCATCAAAATCATACGATATCTAAATGAAAAGTTTATAGTTTTTCGCCAGCTTTCCAATGACATGCATATCATATATCTTATCTCAATCGCATATGTATCTAATTCATGAACTATCATAAAGTATATAACGACAATAATAAGCATACAAGCATGCATAATCCTATATACTCGAGCACTAGTCATGGATACACTATTAATATATAAAAGTTAAGTTATGAGTGCTCACGTATCAATATTGAGATTCAATATTGCAGGAAAGTACGTAAACGCAACGGAGACGATAAAAACTAGATTGACGTCATGAGCATACCCCCGATCCATACCCATAACCTCCTTAGCTATAACCCAGAATTTCCTTAGCTCTATCATACTCGAAAAACTCATTTTGAAAACCCGTTTTAAATCATTCGAGCATCACTCCATCGTAGTATTTTATGTATAACTAATACTAATAATATTAATATTAGTACTACTACTAATAATAATAAGATTAATATTAATAATATTAATATTAATAATAATTATAATTATAATTTATAAGTATAGAGAGAGATGCGAGAGATAGAAACTGGAACCAGAGGAGTCGTGCATTTTATAATCCTTTGCCACTAACACTTACCATGCGATCGCATGGCCAAGACACACACAAACCATATTCGACTAATCAAGTTTGCTGACACTCCTTTATTATTAAAATATATATTATATTTAATTTATATAATTATTTATATATTATATTATATTTACATGCATAGTTAGTTTGTAAATTTTGTCCTAATTACTTGGACGTTGTCACTCGACTCATGTCCTGGTTCCGGTTTCCCAAACGCTATTTCGTACGCTTAGAAAACTAACACTTTATGTTCTGTGTAACGTACCCTTATCCAAATATAGACTTAAGTAAATGAAAAACCATCCCACTCAAAGTGTAACTTATTCATTCAAGTGTTTCGGTCATTTACGTTCTTAAATCAAAGTCTCATTATTTATCAAAGTATATTTTTAAATCAAAACGTTTTATATCAAGGTTAATATTGTATTTTATCATTTTGTAAAATATATAAATATTCATTTAGAAATATAACTGTATATATATTATAAATATTGAGTAATATAATATTTAGTTTTTCAAATACTAATTATATTTCAAAGTATAATTTAAGATCGAAAATATTATATCATATAACCTTTACGCTTTAAAAATATAATTCCTTTATGCGCTAACGTTTATTTTAATTTCCTTAAACTTTCTAAATAATATATCTTAATATCGATCGAATCAAATAAACAAGTGTTACTATCTTTTACTTAACTAATCATATATATATATATATATATATATATATATATATATATATATATATATATATATATATATATATATATATATATATATATATATATATATATATATATATATATATATATATATATATATATATATATATATATTTTATAAACACGTTTTAAATACACGTTGCAAGTTATTTATATATTTATATTAAATCACGGACCGTTATCATTTGAAATTTGTCAAAAGGTTTCTAGAAAGATTCTAAATTTTAAGATAACGTTAAATCCTTTATCCTTATTAAAATGGCTCGTTAACAATTTGTCAAAAGTGGTTCCAGATATTTATAAAATTATATTCCTTTTTAAAGAAAACGTGACATCATATTACATAATTTCAATAATTCTTAATAATAACAGATAACAATATTAAACTTAATAATTACATCTTGACATGTTGTAAAATGTACTAACCTTTCGAAATATATCATAGTATGTTTTATATTTTTAGAACAATAATTATATGTATTTGTGATTTAATATATAGCATAAAACTTTATTTAGGTTTTATATACATTTTCAATTTACATTATGAAACGTTTTAATAATAGACTCCTTTTAGACTGAAAACGTTTGAAATTAAATCAAATAACTATTTTAGAGTTTACCCTTCTAAACTAATTATATTCAAATCACATAATTTATTACTAGAACTTATGTTCATCTTAAATCCTTATAAGTTTGTGTTAACTTGTTTAATAACAATCAAGTGTTACTATATCTATTAATTGTATTCGAAACCACTCAATTATAAGTTTAATATACATATATACTCATTTCACATAACACGTTTTATTACGTAAACGTTTATCTATAACGAACAAGTATAATGTCATACGTTTAATATTTTGCTAACATTTACAAGTCATAAAATAGATTTCCTAATATATTGACATGTCAATCAAACCGTTTAATGTTTTGTTTATATTTTTCAAATTAACAATCACACATATGTATATATTCATACATATCTATTTACACATAATTGTTCGTGAATCGTCAGGCATGGTCAAAGGGTAATTGTTTACATGAATATAGATTTCAAAACTTTCAAGACTCAACATTACAGATTTTGCTTATCGTGTCGGAAACATATAAAGATTAAAGTTTAAATTTGATCTGAAATTTCTGGGTCATCACACCTAATTCTTAGGTTACCAAGTTAACAGGGGCAATATTCGGTATAGTAATCCAACCAAAGAATGTAGTTTCAAGTACTTGTGTCTATTTTGTAAAACATTTATAAAACTGCATGTATTCTCATCCCAAAAATATTAGATAGTAAAAATGGGACTATAACTCACTTTCAAAGATTTTCAATTCGTCGAAAATCAGACTTGGCCACGGATCGATTCACGAACCTATAACAAATATATACATATATATCAAAGTATGATAGAAATATATTTACATCATATTTTTATTTACGTGTTAATGAATTAAGTTGTTAAGTTAGCAATCCAACGTTAGTAGTCCACATTTAGTAGTCCACATTTAGTAGTCCACAGTTAGTAGTCCATATATAGATCGATATATCACCCTGAAATAATCAAAACATATTACACTTTCTTAATGTAATCAAGACCCATAGTATACATATTATCTCGAATCACTCCACGACCCATTGTATACATGTCTCAGACTCGATCACAACCCATGGTATATTATTTTAGAATCAACCTCGACCCATTATATGCTAACTTGAGATTACCGCATATAGTGTCTTATGGTTATTCAAAATAATATATACATGATGTCAATATGATATGTCAAAATATTGTATACGTGTCTATGGTTTATCGAGGCATATTATATACATGGTGTCGTATTGTGTAACTTGTCTTAATTAATCAAGATTATATTATATTGTCACAAGACATGTTAGAATACATGTATAATACAATAAAAGTTAGCTAGGATATTGTTAATATAGATTTGTTATAAAAATTTCCGTAGCTAAAACTAGTAATTCTATCCAATTTTGTTTTACCCATAATTTCTTCATTACAAATCCGTTTTGAGTGAATCAAATTGCTATGGTTTTGTAACGAACCAAAATTTATTAATCTAAGCAGAAAAAGTATAGGTTTATAGTTGGAAATATAGGTTACAAGTCATTTTTTAAATAGATAGTCATTTCCGTCGAAAGAACGACATCTTGATGACCATTTTGAAAAACATACTTCTACTTTGAGTTTAACCATGATTTTTGGATATAGTATCATGTTCATATGAAATATCATTTTCCCAGAAGAACAACTTTTAAATCAAAGATTATCATAGTTTTTAATTATCCAACCCAAAACAGCTATCGGTTTTACTACGACGGCGTATGTCCGATTTTATGGTGTTCTTCGTGTTTCCAAGTTTTAAATCATTAAGTTAGCATATCATATAGATATAAAACATGTGTTTAGTTTTTTTTAAAAGTTAAGTTAGAAGGATTAACTTTGTTTGCGAAAAAGTTTAGAATTAACTAAACTATGTTCTAGTGATTACGAGTTATTTTCATCGAATAAAATGGTTATATAAATATGTATCGAAGGATGTTATGAACATCATCACTACCTCAAATATAGTAGGTAAACATACTGGAAATAACAAGAAATGATCTTGGGCTTCAAAGGATCTTGGATGGATTGAAAGTTTTTGAAGTAGAATCATAACACGAAAACAAGTTCAAATAAGATTACTACTTGAATTAAGATGATTATGATTATAGGAATTGAACCAAAGCTTGAATAAGATTATTACCTTGATTAGAAATGAAAAGTTACTGATATTTGATGGAAGTTCTTGATCTTTGATAAGTTGTTGGATTGGATTAAAAAGATTGAAAATTATCTTGAAGTCTTTTTGATTCTTTCTTTCTTTAGGTTGTTTTATGAAACTAAAACTTATAAAATTTATGAAGAACACTTAGAACTTGAAGATAAAACTTGAGAGAGATTAATTAGATGAAGAAAATTGAAGAATTAAAGTGTTTGTATGTGTTTTTGGTAGTGACTCATGCTGTTGGATTTAAAGGAATTCTAGTTTGTATGTTAGTTTAATAATTCATGATATAAAACAAAGAATGGTTATGTAACTTGTTTTCTAGTTAGATATTTGGTATTAGATGAAAAAGCTTGAGTCCCACAGGTTATTAATCATTTAGGGCTGCTAAGGAGCTGATTATTGAGTGTATATACCAATAGTATATACATCTAGAAGCTGGGTATTATACGAGTAAGAATACTGAATGAATATGAGTTGAATTGTTGATGAAAAAGAATGGGAATGTAATTGTAACCATTTTTGTTAAGTATAAGTATTTTGATATATGTCTTTCAGTCTTTCAAATGTGTATTAATACATCTTAATACACTATATATATATACATTTTAATTAAGTCGTTAACTCATCGTTAGTCGTTGCATGTATGAGTTGTTTCGAAGTCTATAAGTTAACGATCTCGTTTAATGTAATTAACCCATTGTTATTATATCTAATGAGATGTTAAATTGTTATATTATCATGATAACATAGTGTGTTAATATGTCCTAATACGATGTATATATATATGTATATATATATATATATATATATGTATATATATATATATATATATTAAGACGTTATTACATCGATAATCGTTACATATATATATCGTTTCGAAATCCTTAAGTTAGTAGTCTTGTTTTACATATGTAGTTCATTGTTAATACACTTAATGATATATTTAATTATCATTTTATCATGTTAAACATAGTGTATTAATATCTTAATACGATACATATGTATTTATTTTAATTAAGACATTGTTATAACGATAATCGTTATATACATCGTTTCGAGTTCCTAAATTCAGTAGTCTCATTTTATGTATATAACTTATTGTTAATATACTTAATGAGATACTTACTTATCATAATATCATGTTATATATATATATATATATATATATATATATATATATATATATATATATATATATATATATATATATATCCTCATGTCGTTTTTACAAGTTTTAATGTTCGTGAATCGTCGGGCAAACTGGGTGGTCAATTGTCTACATGAAACTCATTTCAATTAATCAAGTCTTAACAAGTTTGATTGCTTAACATGTTGGAGACATTTAATCATGTAAATATTAATCTCATATAATATATAATCATGGAAAAATAATCCGGGTTATTACATTACCTACCCGTTAAATAAATTTCGTCCCGAAATTTCAAGCAGTTGGAGGTGTTGACGCATATTCAGGAAATAAGTGCGGATACTTCTACTTCATCTGATCTTCACGCTCCCAGGTGAACTCGGGTCCTCTACGAGCATTCCACCGAACCTTAACGATTGGTATTTTTCTTTGCTTGAGTCCTTTAGCCTCACGATCCATTATTTCGACGGGTTCTTCAACGAATTGTAGTTTTTCGTTAATTTTAATCTCGTCTAATGGGACAGTGAGATCTTCTTTAGCTAAGCATTTCTTCAAATTCGAGACATGGAAGGTATTATGTACACTAGCGAGTTGTTGAGGTAATTCAAGTCGGTAAGCCACTGGTCCAACACGATCAATAATTTTGAATGGCCCAATGAATCTAAGGTTTAGTTTCCCCCGTTTTCCAAATTGAACGACACCCTTCCAAGGTGATACCTTAAGCATATCCATGTCATCAATTTCAAATTCTAAATATTTTCTTCTAACGTCCGCGTAGCTCTTTTGTCAACTCTGAGCGGTTTTCAAACGTTGTTGAATTTGAATGATTTTCTCGGTAGTTTCATGGATAATTTCAGGACCCGTAATTTGTTTATCCCCCACCTCGCTCCAACAAATCGGAGATCTGTACTTCCTTCCATAAAGTGCTTCGAATGGTGCCGCATTAATACTCGAGTGGTAACTGTTGTTGTAGGAAAATTAAGCTAGCGGTAGATGTCGATCCCAACCATTTCCAAAATCAATAACACATGCGCGTAGCATGTCTTCAAGTATCTGTATCGTCCTTTCACTTTGCCCATCTGTTTGTGGATGATAGGCAGTACTCATGTCTAGGCGAGTTCCCAATGCTTGATGTAACGTCTGCCAGAAACTTGAAACAAATCTGCCATCCCTATCAGAGATAATAAAGATTGGTATTGATAATGCTAAAAATGAACATATATTTCATAGCATTATCCCTCAAGAAAGACAAGCTTTTAGTTGCAATTGTTCTATTTACAAGTGATATTCGTTTAAATAATAAAAGGTGAAGACAAAAGACAGATTCGACGAATTGAAGACGCAAAAGACCAAAAAGCTCAAAAGTACAAATTACAATCAAAGAGGTTCAAATTATTGATGAGAAATGTCTCGAAATTACAAGAGTACAAGACGCAAAACGCAAAATACAAGATATTAAATTGTACGCAAGGGCGTTCTAAAATCCGGAACCGGGACCAGAGTCAACTCTCAACGCTCGACGCAACGGACTAAAAATTACAAGTTAACTATGCACACAAATATAATATAATATTTAAATAATTCTATAAATTATTTATATATTATATATTATATTAAAACCGTCGGCAAGAAAGAAAACAAGCTCATGTGAGCTGGAAAAAGAGATCATGCGATCGCATGGCCTGGAGGTGCATTTTCCATGCGATCGCATGGCAGTAGGTATCAGGCCACACTCCTATAAATTCGCATTTTTGGTTGATCAAATATATATCTTTTTCTCTATCTCTCTCACGTATACATATATATATATATTATATTTTAATTTTAATTTTAAATTCTAATAATCAGGGTATGCTAGCGAATGTTGTAAGGGTGTAAGTCGAAATTCTGTCCGTGTAACGCTACGCTATTTTTAATCATTGTAAGTTATGTTCAACCTTTTTAAATTAATGTCTCGTAGCTAAGTTATTATTATGCTTATTTAATCCGAAGTAATCATGATGTTGGGCTAAAATATTAAGACGGGGTAATTGGGCTTTGTACCATAATTGGGGTTTGGACTAAAGAACGACACTTGTGGAAATTAGACTATGGGCTATTAATGGGCTTTATATTTGTTTAATTAAATGATAGTTTGTTAATTTAATATAAAGATTTACAATTGGACGTACCTATAAATAACCATATACACTCGATCAGACACGATGGTCGGGATATTTATAAGTACTAATAATCGTTCATTTAACCGGACACGGAAATGGATTAATAGTCTATGGACTTATTAAAACAGGGGTGAATTATATACAAGGAAAATTGGTGTAATTATAGTTTAAGTCCCCAATTAGTTGGAATATTTGACTTCGGATATAAGGATAATTTGACGAGGACACTCGCACTTTATATTTATGACTGATGGACTGTTATGGACAAAAACCAGATGGACATATTGAATAATTCAGGACAAAGGACAATTAACCCATGGTAATAAACTAAAATCAACAGGTCAAACATCATGATTACAGGAGTTTAAATAAGCATAATTCCTTTATTTCATATTTAATTTCCTTTATTTCATATTTAATTGCACTTTTAATTATCGTACTTTTTAATTATCGCAATTTTATTTACCGTTATTTTATTTATCACACTTTAATTTATCTCACTTTAATTATTGTCATTTACTTTACGCTTTAAATTAAGTTATATTTATTTTTAATATTTTACATTAGGTTTTAACTGCGACTAAAGTTTTAAAATCGACAAACCGGCCATTAAACGGTAAAAACCCCCTTTTATAATAATAATACTACTTATATATATATTTATATTTATACAAATATAGTTTTAAAAATATAGCGTTAAACTTGGCGAGTTCCCTGAGGACGAACCGGACTTACTAAAAACTACACTACTGTACGATTAGGTACACTGCCTATAAGTGTTGTAGCAAGGTTTAGGTATATCCACTCTATAAATAAATAAATAACTTGTGTAAAATTGTATCGTATTTACAAGTATTTTGTTGTAAAAATATAACTATTTTATACATCACCTCGCACACATCAAGTATTTTTGGCGCCGCTGTCGGGGAAACTAAAACGCCGAAAGCGAAACGCTATATATATATAAAAAATTTGAAAAAAAGACTTTACTTCTTTTTAATTTACTTTTGTAAAAATACGCTTTTGTAAAAATACGCTTTTGTAAAAATACATTATAATTATTAAAAATACAAAAAACATAAAAAGAATAACAATATATTTATATTTTTAAGAGTTTGATAAAATATATAAAATTATAAAATATTTCTATTTCTATTTTTAGTTTGTAAAAATGTAAGTTTTATTTAATTTAGATAAATACTTTTTATAAATATTAAAACAAAAAATTAAAAAAATAAAAAAAAGTAAAACACTCGGGCCTGACACTGTTGCAGCCCGGTCTTCTAGCCCGGATCCAAGAGCCATGTGATCTCATGGCCCAGAGGCGTAGAACTCATGTGACCGCATGAGGCTGTCTGACACACCGAAGTTGACCTAGTTCAGCATTATTTACGGGGTAATTATTATTATTATTATTTAATTAAAATGCTAATTAGGGTTAGTGTTTTTAATTATTTAATTTTAGTTTTTAATTAATTTGTATTTTATGTTTATTTAGTTTTATAAATATATAAAAATTAATACTTTTATAAAATAAATAATATAAAAATAATATTTTTATAAAAATTGTACTTTTTACTACTTTAAGTTTATTTTTATATTTTGTATCTTTTTAATTGTTTTAGCGTAATATTTGTATTTTTCGCTCGTATTTAGTTTTAAGTCATAGTTTTTGCCGTAGTTTTTTTTTTATTTCTAGATTTTTAGGCTTTACCGTAAAATCTCTTAAGTGCTTTTTCTTTAGACTAAGATTTAGGTGCTTTAAAATTTTTTGACGCCGTTTTATAAAATTTAGTACCTTTTTAAGTTATTACCGTTTTGGATATAGTATTTCTTTTAAGCTTTAATATCTTTAGACGCAACTTTTAATTTTTAGTTTTTAGACTTTTAAGTTTCGATGCGCTACGTTCTTTTTATTATTTTTCGACCTTTTATTTTTCGACGTTTTTCGACGCGCTCTTTTTCTTTCTTATTTTTCGCCGCTCTAGTTTTTAGGACATATAATTTTCTATTTCTTCTCTAAAATTTCTTTAAATTTCAACGAAAAATTATTTTAAGTGGTTAAATTGATAGACATCCAAATTTTCTGTTTCGTATTAATAGTTGAATTTGTTAGTGGCTGAGTTGTGAGCTTCCGATTTAAAGGGTTCTGGCTCCCTGCTGCATCTATTGGCTATTCGAAACGTGGGCAAAAGCAGAAAAGTTTATTAATTTGATAACTTATATAATTTTTTATCTTTTATAACTAATAGGATATTCAGTGAATGCACCGAGCAAAACGTTCACCACCTTTTATACGTTCACCACCTGTAACTCGATCAAGACATCTAGCAAATATTGTCGTCGTTGATTTTTCTTTAGAATCGTCATCCAGTCAACCAAGTACTCCGATTCAAATTTCATATAATCCATTTTTTGAACCCGACCTCACAATTGAGAATCCGGAGAATATTCAGGGACAATTCAGAGATCCTGAACCATTAATCTTTCCACCGGAACCACCAATCATTCAAACGGAGATTTTTGAGGAACAACCCATTAAATCAGAATCCTCTAGTGATTCAGATTCAACATATTCAATCATAGAAAATCTGGAACCTCTAAGTATGGAAGACCGAATGCGAGTTAAACGCACTGGCCAAGGTCACGCGATTACTCAACCAGACATTAATGAGCCAGACTATGAAATCAAAGGACAAATCCTACACATGGTAACTAATCAATGCCAATTTAGTGGTGCACCGAAGGAAGATCCAAATGAACATCTTCGTACCTTTAATAGGATCTGTACACTATTCAAAATCAGAGAAGTGGAGGATGAGCAGATATATCTCATGTTATTTCCCGGGACTTTAAAGGGAGAAGCCAAAGATTGGTTGGAATCGTTACCTAAAGGGGCGATTGATACATGGGATGTTTTAGTTGAAAATTTTCTTAAATAATTCTTTCCGGCTTATAAAGCCGTGAGACTTCAAGGAGAAATTGTTACGTTCACACAAAAGCCAAATGAAACTCTATATGAAGCGTGGACCAGATTTGGAAAGTTATTGAGAGGATGTCCGCAACATGGTTTAGACACTTGTCAAATAGTACAAACATTCTACCAAGGATGCGACATCACTACAAGAAAAGACATCGATATAGCAGCTGGTGGTTCCATTATGAAGAAAACTGCAACTGACGCTTACAAAATTATTGTCAAATAGTACAAACATTCTACCAAGGATGCGGCATCACTACAAGAAAAGACATCGATATAGCAGCTGGTGGTTCCATTATGAAGAAAACTGCAACTGACGCTTACAAAATTATTGATAACGCTGCTTCCCACTCACATGAGTGGCATCAAGAAAAAGATATCGTTAGATCATCTAAAGCAGCTAGAGCCGATTCTAGTCATGACTTAGATTCCATTTCCGCAAAGATAGATACTGTCGAAAGACGAATGGAAAAGATGACTAAAGATATTCACTCAATAAGAATTAGTTGTGAGCAGTGTGGAGGACCACATTTGACAAAAGATTGTCTCAGTATTGAACTAATAATGGAACAAAGAGAGAATGTTTCATACATAAAAAAAAGGCCTGGAAATAATTATCAGAATAATTATCAACCGCCAAGACCAATCTACAATCAAAATCAGAAGTATAACTGAAATGTTCCATACAACAACCAACAAGGTCCTAGCAATTAACAAGTATCCAACAATACTTACAATCAGCAAAGACCTAATTTTCAAAACAAATCACCACAAACCGATGATAAAAAGCCAAATTTAGAAGATATGATGTCGAAGCTAGTTGAATCTCAAACGCAGTTTTTCACATCTCAGAAACAAACCAATGAACAAAATGCTCAAGCATTTAGAAATCAACAAGCTTCTATTCAAAATGTGGAATAAGAAGTAAGCAACCTAGTAAGGTTGATAGGTGAAAGGAAACCGGGAAGTTTACCTAGTGATACAAATGCTAACACCCGGAATGAAACAGCTAAAGCCATTACCACAAGAAGTGGTATTACACTAAAACTGTAACATCCCGCCTTTTTCCGTTTACTTTTCCTTTTAATTATTTAAAGTCCGTTATATGTTTATAACACCTCCCGTTAATACGCGTTTTAAATTATCTCGTTTAGGTAATTCATGAACTCGATTAAAACTTGAGGGACCAATCTTGCCATGTGACCAAACTTTTGACTAGGTCAAAGTGGTCAAACCACTCCCATCCATTCATCTTTTTCATTTTCATTTTTCCTTTTCTCTTCATACTTTCCATTTTTCTTTCAATTCTCCAAACAAAGGAATCATCATCTAAATTCGTTCAAGAAAGCTTCAATCAAAACAAATTACATATTTGAACTCCTTGCAACTTCCTCTTCGATTCCATACCGATTACATCTCATTTGGGTAACTTTCTAAAATCACTAGATTTTGTGTTCTTGATGTTTTTAACTTATAAAGTTGTTAATTATTGTCTATGGCTCAAGTCTAACATGAATACATGATTTATATGTTCGATCTTGTTATTTTTGATAACTAGCATGAACTTGAAAGTTTGGTGTGTTTGATTGATGATTTGGTTGCTTAAATGTTGTTAAATGTTATAAATGCATGTATTAAATGTGTTCCTATTATCACTAGCTTCAATTTGATGTGTAGGTTGCTTGAGAAAGCTCCATAAACTTGATTAGTGAATTTGGTGAATTTGAGTTAGGGTTTGATAAGCTTGAAATGAATATTTGATGCATTGTCTGACATGAATTATTGTTAGTAAGTAGTTAGTTGTATTGTATGCTTGATTATCTACAAAACGGCGTGTTTTATGTATGCATTAAATGTCCGAATCATAAATGTGCACTTGTAAAATTTGAAGCATTAAATGTGTGCATTGATTGATCATTTGATTTGAAAAGTCGGTTATTGCAAATAAGGTTTTCGGTTGGTGAAATGTGTTTAGTTGGGTTCCTTGTCAAATTAGCTTTCTAACGATATAAGGTGCGAGTTCTAACTGTTAGCGTTTTGTAATTTATGCTTGAAAGAGTTTTGATTTGAGACTTGAACAATTGAGACTGACCAGGTACCAGCACACGACCAATGCTGCGGCGCGGCAATCCTGGGTCGCGGCGCGACCTAAGCCGTGTCCAGCTTCTGACCTACTTGTCAATTATACGGAAAATGTTTGGCATGCTATGGACCTTCGATTCATATGAGACTTGTTATAACATACTTATATATGAATAATTAGCACAGAAAAATAGTTTGGGACCCGACCCGAACGCGTTGACTTTTTCGTTGACTTTGACCGACCAAAGTTTGACTTTTTGTCAAACTTAACCAAATGATCATGCAATCTTTCTAACATGATCCTATACTTGTATCTTGCATGAAACTTGACAATTTGATTCACATGCTACATAATCGAGTCGTATTGAGCCATAGGACTAATTGGATATCTTTGACCTATCGTGTTTACCGTTATTGATACGACCTATTTGTTTAGGTCAAGACTAGCATTGTTCTTTGCGCACGTTACTTGTCGAAGTACTTATTTGCTCTTGCACTCAAAGTGAGATCATAGTCCCACTTTTTACTCTTTTGAACTTACTTTTGGGATGAGAAAACATAAACGCTTCTTTTAACTAAGTGAACACAAGTACATGAAAACAAACATTCTACATATGAGTTTAGAATGAAAATCCTCAATTCGATTATCATTAGTTACACTTGACGGTGTAAGCGAGAACTTATGTTATATGGCCATATGGGTTTGACAAACCCTCATTCGGACGGTTCGCTACCGTTATTCGGATGAAATATATTTTTGGGAAACGGTGTATGTTCTAACACTATTGTGATGGGGTACTAAGGAAGGAAACGTTAAGCTTTGATAATTGGGTGCTCGTGAATATTAACTTTTAGAATGTATTACTATTTATCAATGATGCAAATCTTGTGGTTCGACTTACTTTTACTCACTGACTTACTTAAACCTATGATTTCACCAACGTTTTCGTTGACAGATTTCTATGTTTTTCTCAGGTCCTTGAACATTTGGTGATACATGCTTCCGCTCGTTCTTTTTGATACTTGCTTTGAATGTCGAGTATTCTTGCATATGTGGAGCGTCTTTTGACTACTTTAACTGTGTCGCATGTGTTTCATTTGTACTTTAAACATCGTTATGTACTAGTTATGGAAACTACTTTTGTAAACTTTGAAACATCCACACTTATGAAATGAATGCGACATATTTTCGGTCAAACTTTGTCTTAAAGACTTATGACCATGTAATGGGACCTATGTAGACGGTGCCGTCAAACATGATTTGGTCGGGTCGCTACAGATGGTATCAGAGCATTGGTTGTAGGGATTTAGAGTTCATTGGTGTCGACCCCGAGTCATAGGGTACATTGGTGAGTCTAGACTACAACCGGCATATAGACTTGACACAGGAATTACTTGATTACTTGTGCATTTATACTCGAACTCTCCTACTCACATCTATTCTTATTCTACCTTAATCTCACGTTGACTAATTTGATTGACACGCCACCTTGACTATATGAAGTAATGTCGAATGCACATATGAATTAGGGTAATATAATTTCCGGGATTATATTACGGTGACTCATATGAACGTTCCGACATTATGATATAATGAATTTAAGGCGAGTCAAGGAAAATTTTCTCTCTATCTTTATTCCATATCACGGTTAGTATTATTTAGAATACTAACCAATTGTATTCTTTTGTTTTGAAGGAACAATGCCTCCTCGCCATGTGCCACGCCGTGAAACTCCCGAACAAGCACTACAACGAATGGTGGCTACCACCGTAGAGGCGGCCATGGCCAGTCACTCCACAACAACAACAACAATAACAACAACCACAACAACAACAACCAAGGAGCCGGTAACTCTAGCGAAGGGTGCTCCTACAAGGCTTTTATGGGGTGCAAACCTCACACTTATGATGGAACCGGGTTACCGGTTACACTCAATCGATGGTTCGAACAAACGAAGGCCGTCTTTAGCATAAGCGGTTGTCGGGACCAAGATAAGGTCAAGTACTCCACCCACACTCTCGCCGGCGTCGCTCTTACATGGTGGAACACCTATGTACAATCGGTGGGAACCGATGAAGCTCATGCCCTCTCTTGGGCCGATTTAAGGGAAAAGATGATTGTTGAATATTTCCCTCGTGAAGAAACCCGAAAGCTCGAACAAGAGCTAAGAACTTTGAAAGCGGTCGGAAACGATCTCAAGGCCTACAATCAACGATTCGCCGAGCTATCCTTGATGTGTCCCAACCTCGTGAACCCCGAATCTCAAAGGGTTGAACTCTATATGGATGTTCTTCCAAAGAGCATCAAACAAGGTGTGATGTCCTCCAAACCCGCTAATCACCAAGCCGCTTTGAACATGGCCCGCCAATTGATTGAAACGGTTGATGAAATCGTAGTGCCGGCTCCTAAGGCTGAGGACAAATTGGGTGGCAACAAAAGGAAATGGGAAGCCACTCCATCAAGCAACTACAACAACAACACCTTCACCAAAAAGCCTTTCACTAACGACGGCAAGAAAGGTTATGCCGGAACTCAACCTTTTTGCAACAAATGTCACAAGCACTACTTGGGTGAATACGGCAAGCTAATTTGCCACCGGTGCCAAGGAGTTGGTCATAAGGCCAACAATTGCTCAAGTGGGGCCCAATCCTCCAAAAACGGTCACTTGTTATGAATGTGGCCAAACGGGCCATTATAGGAACGAATGCCCGAAGAAGAAGGCCAACCCCAACACACGTGGCCGAGCCTTCAACATTAACACCGAGGAAGCCCGGGATGACAATGAACTAGTCACGGGTACGTTTCTTCTCAACAACACTTATGTTACTTGTTTATTCGATTCGGGTGCCGATAAGAGTTTTGTATCGAAGACTTTGACTCATTCTTTTAGCACTCCACCACTTCCACTAGATACCACTTATACCATTGAAGTGGCCAACGGAAAACTATTGAGTGCCGATACATATTACCGGGGGTATACGTTAAACATTTTGGGTAATGAGTTTGAAATTGACTTGATACCCATGGAACTAGGAAGCTTCGATGTAATAATCAGTATGAATTGGCTAGCCAAAACGAAATCTCACATTCTTTGTGATCTTAACGCAATCCGAATTCCTATCGAGAATGGTGAACCTTTGATTGTTTATGGCGATAAGAGTTGCACCGGACTCAACCTCGTTTCGTGCATTAAAGTTAGAAAACTACTCCGTAAGGGTTGTTTTGCGATCCTTGCTCATGTTAAGAAAGTCGAGTCTGATGAGAAACATATCGATGATGTGCCAATTGTTAGTGACTTTTCCGATGTATTTCCCGACTAATTGCCGGGTCTTCCACCACATCGACCGGTTGAATTCCAAATCGATCTTATTCCGGGAGCTGCACCCGTAGCACGTGCACCATATAGACTCGCTCCATCTGAAATGCAAGAATTGCAAAGTCAAATCCAAGAACTACTTAATCGTTGTTTTATCTAACCTAGCCATTCACCTTGGGGTGCTCCGATTTTGTTTGTTAAAAAGAAAGACGGATCCCTACAAATGTGCATTGATTATCGTGAACTAAAAAAATTGACGGTTAAAAACCAATATCCTCTTCCTCGCATCGATGACCTCTTTGATCAACTACAAGGGTCTTGTGTATATTCGAAAATCGATCTCCGCTCGGGTTATCATCAATTAAGGGTTAAGGGGGAAGATGTCTCCAAAACCGCTTTCTGAACTCGTTATGGTAGTTATGAATTCCTTTTCATGCCATTTGGTCTCACTAACGCACCAGCGGTGTTAATGGATCTTATGAACCGCGTGTGCAAACCGTATCTTGACAAATTCGTTATCGTGTTCATCGATGATATTTTGGTTTATTCTAAAAGCGAAGGAGAACACGAGGAACACCTTCGACTTGTGCTTGAACTTTTAAGACAAGAACGACTCTATGCCAAATTCTCCAAGTGTGAATTTTGGTTGAAGGAAGTTCAATTTCTTGGTCATGTTGTAAGTGATCAAGGTATTAAAGTCGATCCATCAAAAATTTAAGCCATTAGTAAATGGAAGACTCCTACTACTCCTACTCACATACGTCAATTCTTGGGTCTCGCCGGATACTATCATAGATTCATCAAGGATTTCTCTTTGGTTGCTCGTCCTCTAACCGCGTTAACTCACAAGGGAAAGAAATTCGTTTGGGCAACCGAACAAGAATCCGCTTTTCAAATCTTGAAAACAAAGCTAACCACTGCTCCTATCTTGTCACTTCCCGAAGGCAACGATGATTTTGTTGTGTATTGCAATGCCTCGAAACATGGTTTTGGGTGTGTGTTGATGCAACGAACGAAAGTCATTTCTTATGCTTCTCGACAACTCAAAATTCATGAACGAAACTACACGACACATTAACTCGAACTCGAAGCTGTTGTCTTCGCACTTAAAATGTGGAGACACTATCTTTATGGAACCAAGAGTACTATCTTCACGGATCACAAAAGCCTCCAACACATCTTTGATCAAAAGCAACTAAACATGAGACAACGAAGGTGGATTGAAACCTTAAACGATTACGATTGCGAGCTTCATTACCATCCCGGGAAGGCAAATGTAGTAGCCGATGCCTTAAGTCGAAAAGAAAGAGCGGTGCCTCTTCGTGTCCGAGCTTTAAACATCACCATCCACACCAACCTTAATAGCCAAATTCGGGTAGCCCAAGATGAGGCTCTCAAGGATGAAAACGTTTCACACGAGCTCTTGAATATTCTCGTCTCTCGAGTAGAAGTTAGGGAGACCGGACTTTGATATTTCGCCGGAAGGATTTGGGTGCCTAGATATGGGGACCTACGAAGTCTTATTTTAGATGAAGCCCATAAGTCACGATAGTCGATTCACCCCGGTGCCAATAAGATGTACCACGACCTTAAACAACAATATTGGTGGCCGAACATCAAAAGGGACGTAGCTACTTATGTTTCCAAGTGTTTGACATGTTCCAAAGTCAAAGCCGAACACCAAAGATCGTCCGGACTACTTCAACAACCCGAGATCCCGCAATGGAAGTGGGAAAGAATAACGATGGATTTTATCACCAAACTACCAAAAACGACGGGCGGTTATGATACTATTTGGGTTATTGTTGACCGTCTCACCAAATCCGCACACTTCCTTGCCATGAAAGAAATAGACAAAATGGAGAAACTTGCACAACTTTACTTTAAGGAGATCGTAGCCTGACACGGTGTACCTTTATCGATTATCTCCGACCGAGATGGCCGTTTTGTTTCTAGATTTTGGCGTACCTTGCAAGAAGCGTTGGGAATGCGTTTAGACATGAGCACCGCCTATCATCCACAAACCGATGGGCAAAGTGAACGTACAATACAAACCTTGGAGGATATGTTACGAGCTTGTGTTGTCGATTTTGGGAAAGCTTGGGACAAGCACTTACCTCTCGCCGAATTCTCCTACAACAATAGTTATCACGCGAGTATAAAAGCCGCACCTTTTGAAGCGTTATATGGCCGAAAGTGTCGCTCTCCTCTTTGTTGGGCCGAGGTAGGCGACGTGCAAATCACCGACCCGAACTCATTCACGAAACCACCGAGAAAATCGTTCAAATCCGAGATAGGCTTAGGACGGCCCGAAGTCGTCAAAAGAGCTATACCGACAAACGACGCAACGACCTCGAATTTTAAGTCGGTGACCGAGTAATGTTAAAAGTCGCACCTTGGAAAGGTGTAATCCGTTTTGGGAAACGCGGGAAGCTAAATCCAAGGTATATTGGTCCTTTCGAAATCTTGGAGCGTATTGGAACCGTTGCTTATCATTTAGATCTTCTACCTCAATTGAGCTCCGTTCATCCTACCTTCCATGTATCTAACTTGAAAAAGTGTTTTGCCGAACCCGATATCGTCATCCCCCTCGAGGAACTTACTATTGATGACAAACTTCATTTTGTGGAGGAACCGGTTGAAATTTTGGACACCTCCGTCAAGACATTGAAACAAAGCCGAATTCCGATTGTTAAAGTCCGTTGGAACGCCAAAATAGGACCCGAGTTTACTTGGGAAAGGCAAGATCAAATGCAAAGGAAATACCCTCATCTATTCCCGGTTCCGAAAACGCAAGATTTCGAGGAAGAAACAACGACTACTACGCCTACTTAAATTTCGGGACGAAATTTCTTTTAAGGAGTAGGTAATGTAACATCCCGCCTTTTTCCGTTTACTATTCCGTTTAATTATTTAAAGTCCGTTATATGTTTATAACACCTCCCGTTAATACGCGTTTTAAATTATCTCGTTTAGGTAATTCACGCACCCGATTAAAACTTGAGAGACCAATCTTGCCATGTGACCAAACTTTTTACTAGGTCAAAGTGGTCAAACCACTCCCATCCATTCATCTTTTTCATTTTCATTTTTCCTTTTCTCTTCATACTTTCCATTTTTCTTTCAATTCTCCAAACAAAGGAATCATCATCTAAATTCGTTCAAGAAAGCTTCAATCAAAACAAATTACATATTTGAACTCCTTGCAACTTCTTCTTCGATTCCATACCGATTACATCTCATTTGGGTAACTTTCTAAAATCACTAGATTTTGTGTTCTTAATGTTTTTAACTTATAAAGTTGTTAATTAGTGTCAATGGCTCAAGTCTAACATGAATACATGATTTATATGTTCGATCTTGTTATTTTTGATAACTAGCATGAACTTGAAAGTTTGGTGTGTTTGATTGATGATTTGGTTGCTTAAATGTTGTTAAATGTTATAAATGCATGTATTAAATGTGTTCCTATTATCACTAGCTTCAATTTGATGTGTAGGTTGCTTGAGAAAGCTCCATAAACTTGATTAGTGAATTTGGTGAATTTGAGTTAGGGTTTGATAAGCTTGAAATGAATATTTGATGCATTGTCTGACATGAATTATTGTTAGTAAGTAGTTAGTTGTATTGTATGCTTGATTATCTACAAAACGGCGTGTTTTATGTATGCATTAAATGTCCGAATCATAAATGTGCACTTGTAAAATTTGAAGCATTAAATGTGTGCATTGATTGATCATTTGATTTGAAAAGTCGGTTATTGCAAATAAGGTTTTCGGTTGGTGAAATGTGTTTAGTTGGGTTCCTTGTCAAATTAGCTTTCTAACGATATAAGGTGCGAGTTCTAACTGTTAGCGTTTTGTAATTTATGCTTGAAAGAGTTTTGATTTGAGACTTGAACAATTGAGACTGACCAGGTACCAGCACACGACCAATGCTGCGGCGCGGCAATCCTGGGTCGCGGCGCGACCTAAGCCGTGTCCAGCTTCTGACCTACTTGTCAATTATACGGAAAATGTTTGGCATGCTATGGACCTTCGATTCATATGAGACTTGTTATAACATACTTATATATGAATAATTAGCACAGAAAAATAGTTTGGGACCCGACCCGAACGCGTTGACTTTTTCGTTGACTTTGACCGACCAAAGTTTGACTTTTTGTCAAACTTAACCAAATGATCATGCAATCTTTCTAACATGATCCTATACTTGTATCTTGCATGAAACTTGACAATTTGATTCACATGCTACATAATCGAGTCGTATTGAGCCATAAGACTAATTGGATATCTTTGACCTATCGTGTTTACCGTTATTGATACGACCTATTCGTTTAGGTCAAGACTAGCATTGTTCTTTGCGCACGTTACTTGTCGAAGTGCTTATTTGCTCTTGCGCTCAAGGTGAGATCATAGTCCCACTTTTTACTCTTTTGAACTTACTTTTGGGATGAGAAAACATAAACGCTTCTTTTAACTAAGTGAACACAAGTACATGAAAACAAACATTCTACATACGAGTTTAGAACGAAAATCCTCAATTCGATTATCATTAGTTACACTTGACGGTGTAAGCGAGAACTTATGTTATATGGCCATATGGGTTTGACAAACCCTCATTCGGACGGTTCGCTACCGTTATTCAGATGAAATATATTTTCGAGAAACGGTGTATGTTCTAACACTATTGTGATGGGGTACTAAGGAAGGAAACGTTAAGCTTTGATAATTGGGTGCTCGTGAATATTAACTTTTAGAATGTATTACTATTTATCAATGATGTAAATCTTGTGGTTCGACTTACTTTTACTCACTGACTTACTTAAACCTATGATTTCACCAACGTTTTCGTTGACAGATTTGTATGTTTTTCTCAGGTCCTTGAACATTTGGTGATACATGCTTCCGCTCATTCTTTTTGATACTTACTTTGAATGTCGAGTATACTTGCATATGTGGAGCGTCTTTTGACTACTTTAACTGTGTCGCACGTGTTTCATTTGTACTTTAAACATCGTTATGTACTAGTTATGGAAACTACTTTTGTAAACTTTGAAACATCCACACTTATGAAATGAATGCGACATATTTTTCGTCAAACTTTGTCTTAAAGACTTATGACCATGTAATGGGACCTATGTAGACGGCGCCGCCAAACATGATTTGGTCGGGTCGCTACACAAACCACCGGAAATACCTATAATTTCTGATGAAGCTATTCCTACTCCACAAGAACCACAGCCTGAGCAAGATAAGGAAACAGAACCGGTAGTTGAGAAGGTTAATGAAGATAACACAGTTAAGGCTAAACTTTATGTTAAACCATACCAACCACCACTTCCTTACCCGAGTAAAATGAGAAAAGAGAGACTTGAAGCCAAGCAATCCAAATTCTTGGATATGTTTAAACAAATAAATGTCAATCTTCCTTTCATTGATGTGATTTCAGGAATGCCTAGATATGCTAAATTTCTGAAAGATCTAATCACAAATAGAAAGAAAATGGAAGAACTCTCGGTTGTTACTATAAATGCCAATTGTTCTGCAGTGCTGTTAAATAAGATACCAGAAAAATTATCTGATCCAGGAAGTTTCACAATTCCATATTTTCTGGGTAGTCTTAGTTCAATAAAAGCATTGGCAGATTTAGGTGCTAGTATAAATCTAATGCCGTATTCATTGTACGCTAAACTAGACCTTGGAGAATTGAAACCATCACGAATAAGTATACAACTAGCCGATCGATCAGTAAAATATCCTAGAGGGATAATGGAAAACATGCTAGTTAAAGTTGGTACTTTAGTATTTCCAGTAGATTTTGTTATTCTAGACATGGAAGAAGATTCTCGAGTTCCTCTCATTTTAGGAAGACCATTCTTAAACACGGCTAAAGCAATAATAGACGTGTTTGGTAAGAAACTGACCCTAAGTATAGAGGACGAGAGTGTTACCTTTTCAGTTGATAGAGCCATGCAACAACCGCAATCTGCAGATGATACATGTTATTATATTCAAACTATAGATTCACATGCAGAATTATTAGAAGAATTTCCAGAATTACAAGGAACAGGAGAATGTTCTTTAGGAGAAGGAACTGAACCAATTGATGAAGCTGAAATGTTAGCTACACTTATGTCTAATGGATATGAACTAACAACAGAAGAAATTCAAATGTTAAAAGAAGAAGACAGATATCGATATAAATCATCGATAGAAGAATCACCGACATTAGAGTGAAAGCCACTTCCAAATCATTTGGAATACGCTTATTTACATGGTGAATCCGAATTACCTGTAATAATATCGTCTTCTCTTACTGAAAATGAAAAATCTCAACTCATTTCTGTGCTAAAAGCTCATAAACCAGCTATTGCATGGAAGATTCATGACATCAAAGGCATAATTCCTTCGTATTGCACACATAAAATCCTTATGGAAGAAGGTCATAAAACGTATGTGCAACGCCAAAGAAGACTAAATCCTAATATGCAAGATGTTGTTAAGAAAGAAATTATTAAACTGCTAGATGCAGGTTTAATTTATCCAATCTCTGATAGTCCATGGGTAAGCCCAGTTCAATGTGTACCTAAGAAGGGTGGCATGACTGTCATCACAAATGAGAAAAATGAGCTTATTCCTACTAGGACTGTAACAGGATGGCGTGTTTGTATTGATTATAGAAAATTAAATGACGCCACCAGAAAAGATCACTTTCCCTTACCTTTCATTGATCAAATGTTGGAAAGATTAGCCGGAAATAGTTACTATTGTTTTCTTGATGGTTTTTCCGGATATTTTCAAATTCCAATAGCACCTGAGGACCAATAGAAAACCACGTTCACATGCCGTTATGGTACTTTTGCTTACAAACGCATGCCATTTGGACTTTGCAACGCCCCTGCAACGTTTCAAAGGTGCATGATGGCGATTTTTCACGACATGATAGAAGAATGCATGGAAGTTTTCATGGATGACTTTTCAGTCTTCATTGATACTTTTGAATCATGTCTAGTTAATCTTGAACGAATGCTTATTAGATGCGAACAATCAAATCTAGTACTTAATTGGGAGAAATGCCATTTCATGGTTAAAGAAGGCATCGTTCTTGGTCATAAAATTTCAAAGGAAGGAATTGAAGTGGATAGAGCTAAAGTAGATGTAATTGCTAAACTTCCACATCCCACCAATGTTAGAGGAGTTAGGAGTTTTCTAGGGCATGCCGGTTTTTATCGACGTTTCATAAAAGATTTTTCTAAAATTGCCACTCCTATGAATAAACTCCTAGAAAAAGATGCACCATTCATCTTTTCAGATGAATGCATCAAATCTTTTAATATTCTTAAAGAAAAACTCACTAATGCGCCGATCATGATAACGCCAAATTGGAATCTACCGTTTGAACTAATGTGCGATGCAAGTGATTTTGCAATGGGAGCCGTTTTAGGACAAAAGATTGAAAAACGATTTCAACCTATATATTATGCCAGTAAGACGTTACAAGGAGCACAAACGAATTATACAACTACTGAAAAAGAACTCCTTGCTATTGTCTTTGCTTTTGACAAATTTTGTTCATATCTCGTTCTATCTAAAACGGTGGTCTATACCGACCATTCTGCTCTTAGATACCTATTTTCGAAACAAGATGCCAAACCACGATTAATCCGTTGGATCTTACTCTTACAAGAGTTCGATATTGAAATCCAAAACAAAAAGGAAGCAGAAAATCTCGCAGCTGATCATCTTTCTCGTCTTGAAAATCCCGAATTAGAAGTTCTAAATGAATCAGCCATACAAGACAACTTTCCTGATGAATATCTATTGAAGATAGATTATAGTGAAATTCCATGGTTTGCAGACTATGCAAACTACTTAGTATGTAGATTCCTTGAAAAAGGTTTGTTGTACCAAAAACGAAAGAAATTCTTTAATGATATAAAACACTATTTCTGGGAAGATCCACATTTGTTTAAAAGTTGTCCCAATGGAATAATATGCCGATGTGTATTCGGAGATGAAGCTAGTCAAATCTTAAACCATTGTCACACAGGACCAACAGGAGGGCATTATGGGCCTCAGCTCACAGCAAGAAAAGTTTACGATGCTGGATTCTATTGGCCTACAATTTTCAAAGACGCACACCTTCTTTGCAAATCCTGTGATACTTGTCAAAGGGCCAAAAAAATAAGTCAACGTGATGAAATGCCACAAAATATCATTCAAGTATGTGAAGTATTTGACATTTGGGGTATTGAATTTATGGGTCCATTTCCAAAATCTCATAATAATCTCTACATTCTCGTTGCCATTGATTATGTATCTAAATGGGGAAAGCACAAGCTCTCCCAACTAACGATGCACGAGTTGTAGTCAACTTTTTAAAACATCTTTTTGCAAGGTTCGGAACACCAAAAGCTTTAATAAGTGATCGGGGGACTCATTTTTGTAACAATCAACTTGAAAAGGTTCTTAAAAGATATGGAGTAACTCATAAAATCTCAACCGCTTATCATCCACAAACAAGTGGACAAGTTAAAAATACCAACCGAGCATTAAAACGTATTCTAGAGAAAACCGTAGGATCAAATCCGAAGGAATGGTCCATGAAATTGGAGGATGCACTCTGGGCTTTTAGAACAGCCTACAAAACTCCAATTGGAACCACACCTTTTAAAATCGTTTACGAAAAAGCATGTCATCTTCTAGTAGAAATTGAACACAAAGCATTTTGGGCTTTGAAGACATGTAATCTTGATTTACATGAAGCCAGACGTCTACGATTAAGTCAACTAAACGAATTAGAAGAATTAAGACTTGAGGCATATGAAAATTCCTTAATCTCTATAAGGAAAGAACGAAGAAATGGCATGATAAAAGAATCAGAAGTTCAAAAGAATTTAAGGAAGGAGACAGAGTTCTTCTTTTCAATTCACGATTCAAGCAATTTTCTGGAAAATTGAAATCAAGATGGTCTGGACCATTCATAGTCAAAAGAGTTTTCCCGTACAGAACAGTAGAATTAATAAATTCAAATGGGATTGAATTTAAAGTTAATGATCACAGAGTTAAACATTACATACATGGTCCGATGGAAGTTGACAATGAAGTTAATCACAATTTCAACACCACATCTAATTAAGTGTGGGGATGTTCGAATCTTTTTAGGGTAATATGTATATCTTTTAGAGTTAGATATTCTGTTTTCATGTAGTTCTCGAGAATGGAATCCGAATGGTCTTTCCCTAGCAGACCCTAAAGAACTAGTCTTCCCCCCCCCCCCATTCTGAATTTTTATTTTTTAGGTTTTACGAGATGAAGAATTCCTTTGATCTGAACCATGGTCTAATGCTACACGCTTTGATCACTAAACGTAATAATGACATACTCCCGAGTGACCTGGTATCAGTAATAAGTGCCAAATTGGACGGAGTAAGAAAAGAACTCAGAAACGATCATAATAGGTTACATTTTGGAAAAGGAAAATCAAAATCTGCAGCAAAAAGAAGAGCACGACACCTTGAAAGATGTCACAAATGCTGAAAATGGTCACACGAAGGAAAATGCTCGACGAATCAGACATATTCCAATACCAAGTTCGTTACTTTATGCAGAGAAGGACCGTTCATATGTTTCGAAGAAAAATCGTTGAATGCTCGAGGTTATGCCTATGTAGCTATGGAAAACCAATTAGTCCGACTATCTTATGAGTGGGCTAAATCAGGTCACTGAGAATTCTATCTCACAGGTAAGTATGTACAGTTTTTATTTTTATTTTATTGCTTTTAACGTTTTGATAATAAACGCTGAATCGTTCGCTATAAAGTATTAAATTGTTATTCAATAAAATTAGGTATGTGTAACCGAAATTATTGATATCATACAAAAATTTATTACATCACTGCAAAATTTATTTTATATTCTTAAGGTATAAATATCTTCAATCAATCAGCCCAAAATATTTCAGAAATTCGTCAGGAGTAAAACTAGGTAATATAGCCGAAATTACTTTACCGAAAAGAGGGGCGTATATTTTTGATATTATTTGATTAATTAAAGTGGGATAAAAGACCAAAAAGATTTTTAATTTTTATTTTTACTTTGTTTTTAAAATTAATATATTAATTTAAAATTATTATTGTAAACTTTTAAAATCAATATATTTAAGTTTGTAAATATTTGAAAAATTTATGTTTTTAATATAAGTTTGTATGTATAAAAACAAAATTATAATATAAATTTGGTTTGAATTTTTAAAATTTTAATAATATGAATTTTTAATTTTATGCATTTTAAATTTAAGTTTGGTGTGAATTTAAAAACAAAAATTTACTTTATTTCACTAAGATAAAAATATGATTTTTAAAATTCGTCGTGAGTTGAAAACTAGGTCATTGAACCGAAATTGCTCTACCCAAGGGAGGGACGAGAACTTTTATTATCATTATTTTTAATCTTATTGAATTAAAGTATGCCAAAAATATTTATAAAAAAAACCCAAAAATCTTTGCTTTTAAAACTGAGCTTTGAATTGACAAATTTTAAAATTTTGTCGAGAGACGGACTAGGACAACGATCCAAAACGCCCTCATCCTAAAAAGAAACAAAATTTTAAATTTAATAAATTATTTGTTTTAATAAGTTAAAGGTTTTATAAAAAAAAAAAAAAAAAAAAAGGGGACCTCATGCGATCGTATGAGATTTACCCTGTAACCTCATGCGATCGCATGAGGCTGGAAAACTGGCCAGAAACATAAAGCCCAGCGAGTTCTGCTTCTGTCTTCACTCCACACATACACAAACACACGAACACATACACACATATCACCCTAAAATCATCATTTTTTTACCAAATTTTACCAAATTTCACCAAATTTCTCGCTACAATCCGCTCTAAACATGAATTTGATAAGAAGTTTATCAAGAAGGGTAACAATTTTACCCCTAAACCTCTTTAAATTTGATTTTTTAGTGTTCTTGAGCTATATTTTACCTAATTTGATTTTGTTAATTTCTAGTATAATTAGAGTTAAATTGTTAGTATATTATGCATGTATAACCTAGATTGATGCTATTTAACATGATTTGAAGCCAAAAACTTCAAAATTTTTAGGAA
Organism: Rutidosis leptorrhynchoides; assembly: GCF_046630445.1. Taxonomy (NCBI): domain Eukaryota; kingdom Viridiplantae; phylum Streptophyta; class Magnoliopsida; order Asterales; family Asteraceae; genus Rutidosis; species Rutidosis leptorrhynchoides. The sequence continues at coordinate 381,094,741 of NC_092343.1, read as the reverse complement.
TCTAGGGTTTGTGTTCTTGAGCAATTTATGGCTTTTTGATATAAACAGGTTATGGCCAATTTTTGTCATGAATTATTGCTAAATTAAGTAGTGTAACATGTTTAGGTAGCTAAATGATCCAAACTTTGATCCTAAACTTGATTTTTGAGAATTAAAGTGGACTCTTTAGGTATAAAATTTATGAACTTGATTAAATTGATGTAAATGCCATTTGAAACTTGTTTAATTGCAAGTAATAGTTGTTTTAACATGTTATTTGAGTTGAATGCTTATGAACTTTGTAAATATTTTCATATATGCTTATTTGAAAAAGTATAGAATTGTTAAAATTGTGAAAATGCGTATAAGTTTAATTTTGATTTAACATGTTATTGTAATTGTGTTAATTTGTTATTTTGCTAACACTAATGCATATTTGGATGCACAAATTTTGTGTTTAATGTGTTTTGCAGAGATTTACTAATACTGATGGTGCATCATCATCATCTAGACAACCTGCTCCAGAACCTGAACCAGAAATGCAATATGAACCTGAACCGGAACAACAACAGGAACAACAACAACCTGATCAACACGTACCTTATTATGATCCGCTACAATTTGTTAATGCCTTCATAGTATTTCCGATGCATCCGCCAGTAGAATACCCAACGATTCCTGAACACACCTTGCATCCTAATCTGAGATTCGATAGAAGCTGGAGAGATTACCCGACATATCAAAGTAACAAATTCAAACTGATACCGAAAAATGTCGAAGTTCAGAGGGTAATCGATTGGGAGCCTTTAGAAAGGGTCCAACTAGTTAACTCAGTTAGGGAACATCTGATCCAAAGGTATGGCAGTTCTTCTTTTTCTGATTGGGAACGTCTATTCACCATTCGTAGACCTGTATATAAGGAATGGTGTATTTAGCTTATGAGTACTATAGCGTTAAATGCAGATGTAGATAGATTATATGATAGAAGTTTTCTTAGATTTATACTTGGCCGTAGGATGTACAGGATGTCCATGCTGGACATGGCTAGGGCTTTGTAGATATATACTCCTGGTGAATTACTACTACCCGATTGTATAAATTTGATTTATCGTGGTGAAAGGGTAGATAGGAATTTTGACGCGAACGCCGTCTGGAGGCATATGACAGGTTATAATGTTTTTACGCTAGGAGGAAAATACCCCTATTTACATATTAACAAAGCCGAGCTTCGTATAATTCATAGATTTTTGGCTAACTCGATTACACAGAGAGGTCACAATAAGGAGAAAATGACCTTACATGATTTATTTTACCTAAAGTGTATTCGAGACCCAAGAGGCTTTGTTAATATCCCTTACTGTGTTGGTTTTTATTTATCTAAGATGGTGGAAGGAATACAGGAAGGGGGAATAATAGGAGGAGGTATTTTTGTTACTCTCATTGGAGAGTATTTGGGTGTAGATAGGGATCAAGGTGGTCCACTTATGGTATGTAGGGAACAGGTTGAGCCTTTAGGATTGAGGGTCTATCAGGGTGCTAAGGTATTGAAAAGTAGACGCAATCAGGAAATACCATATGTTGGTAGTCATCATCAGGTAGAGAGAGGGTCAGATGAGGAAATGGAGGAAGCGGATGACATTAGGGATGTCATTAGGGAGGCTATGACTGACGTCTACCAGCGTTAGATGAGGTAGATATGACAAACGGGGAGAGATTTAGTCGGATGGAGCAGTGGCAAGCCCGGAATGATTACGAGCATTCTAGGCAATGACAGCATGATAGATGGGACTATCATCAGCGTCAGATCATGAGCCGGCTGTCACCTCAGGATCACTACGTACCGACCCGACCTACTTACTATCCTCCACACCAGCCCGAGATGAGACCACCATATAATCTCTACGACCCTAACCAGGCCTACCAATACACCTATCACCAACCATGGAACCCGGACGACAACATGAACTGGAACCCCTATCCAGATTGATATAGTTCCGTTGGTGATTTCTATGATTTTTATTTTTTATTATTTTTATTTATTTATGTTTAAACAAATGATATTGTGATACATTAATGTATTGTTTTATATTTTTATTATTTTGTACTAATATTTCATATTTGATTTGAAAGTGGGATTTTAAGTCTCATTTCAAATTATCATGCATGTTTATATTTGTATTGTATGTATTTTATTTCATATACACAACAGGATAAAACAGCGCATTTTCAAAGACTGGCATTAAGTTCAGCAAAAGCTACTGATTTTGACAACAAAATGAAAAACAAATGTGATGTAACAACAAGACGGAATGAACAAATGATGTGCACCATTTATCATTCAGCAAACAAACGCGAATATGTTTTGAGACTTTGGTAAAATTTAATCATTTTTCTACGCTAATCACCCTCAATAATTTAAATTGTTACTGATTTCTTGCAAGTGAGGGCATTGCAAGATCTTAAGTGTGGGAAGGGGTTAAATTCTTTCGGATTTTTAAATTTTTGACTTATACACTTGGTTACCATTAAAAATACTAGTAACGCAGTAGTTGTATTAGAATCTAGTGCTATCTGATAATAAAGAACAGCCCTAGTCTTATATACTGACTACCCAATTCTAGTAAAATTTTTCAAAATTTTCAATTAAATGAATTCAAAATCATGTTTATACATATTTATGAACGATAAAACTAGGTGTTAACACCGAAATTATTGTTACCTCAGAAAGGACATAAATTGAGAAACAACCCAAAATGTTAGAATTCATTTAAAATGGAATAGAGGACAATAAAAATGCAAAGACAGGAAAATAAAAGCCAAGTGTGAGAAAAATTTACCAAGTTATTTAAAATATATATCACATATTTTTGTACAAATAATTGAAGATACTTTTGTTTTGGACAAAATTAACCGTTTTACCCGGAAAATTGTAAGATATTTGAAAGAAAGATGGATCTACACGATGAATCAATTCCATCATTAAAAGGAAGTAAAGTCTTCTGAAAAAGACACGCGCTTCTTGATTTAGGTCAGGAAGTTGTCGTCCAGACCAGTTGTAGAGTCTACGAAAAACCTTGAAAAGTTTTCTCGAAAATCAGCTGGAAATCCACGGACCTCAGTATCAAACAGGGTCGCCAAGTGGTCAGACTTATCCTAACCATGAGAGGATCTGTCTCGTAAATTGGGGAGGGCGCCGTGCAAATTAGCTTGATAAGACTAATGAATCAGACCCCCAGAAAAGATAATCTCCTTAAACATTAAAAATCAGCTTTTAAGACTGATATTACTCAATCCTTGAGATTGACTTTTAAAGATTGAGAATTCAAACTCATGGAATTCAATGATATCTAAACTCGAGCTTGAACGAGAAAATATTTTGATCAAATTACAAACCGATTTGTTTTCTGAAAACCCATTTTTAATGCGTTCATTACCATTGAACGTAAAATCCTAGGAATTCACCTGGAATTCATTAGGTCACCTGAACCAAATCGGGTGTCAACCGTAAGAACGGTGGTTGTATAGCATGGTCGAAGATAGGAACTTATGCCAGACCGAAAAACTATAGGGTGAGCTTTACTATTGCTCCTACAAAGGATAGTAATTGCATCCGACACATTATATACCATAATTAAAAGCATGTCATGGGACATTGCCTTAACAGTTGCTTGTTCAACGCTTTTCTTTACAACCGGACGGTAGTTTACCGAAAGGTAATATACGAAGCAAGTAAACTGGATGTGTTGCTTTCCCAATACAAGGTTAGCAAGTGGGTGACACAAAACTGCAAGTTTTGAGCTAAAATTTTCAAATCTGAAACCCAACAAACCCACAAAAAGATTTTGCAAACATCGGTGAAGGGTTATTTCGGAAAACTTATCTAGGGTAAAAGCTAGATTGTATTTTCAAAAGATCAAATATTTTCATAAAGATCCAACTTCCTTAAGGATCTAAATTTTCATAGTCATGTGGGACTGTAAACCACATCGTTACTACCATTGTTCATACCGCTGTATAGAAATCACTGATGTACAAAGTGTGAAGAATAAAGAAGTGATTCTAGTATTTTTATTTCAAGACTATATTGCTTGAGGACAAGCAACGCTCAAGTGTGGGAATATTTGATAATGCTAAAAACGAACATATATTTCATAGCATTATCTCTCAAGAAAGACAAGCTTTTAGTTGCAATTGTTCTATTTACAAGTGATATTCGTTTAAATAATAAAAGGTGAAGACAAAAGACAGATTCGACGAATTGAAGACGCAAACGCCCAAAAAGCTCAAAAGTACAAATTACAATAAAAGAGGTTCAAATTATTGATGAGAAACTTCTCGAAATTACAAGAGTACAAGACGCAAAATGAAAAATACAAGATATTAAATTGTACGCAAGGACGTTCGAAAATCCGAAACTGGGACCAGAGTCAACTCTCAACGCTCGACGCAACGGACTAAAAATTACAAGTTAACTATGCACACAAATATAATATAATATTTAAATAATTCTATAAATTATTTATATATTATATATTATATTAAAAACCGTCAGAAGAAAGAAAACAAGCTCATGTGAGCTGGAAAAAGAGGCCATGCAATCGCATGGCCTGGAGGTGCATTTTCCATGCGATCGCATGGCAGTAGGTATCAGGCCACATTCCTATAAATTCGCAGTTTTGGTTGATCAAATATATATCTTTTTCTCTATCTCTCTCACGTATATATATATATATATATATATATATATATATATATATATATATATATATATATATATATATATATATATATATATATATATATATATATATATATATATATATATATATATATATATATATATATATATATATATATATATATATATATATATATATATATATATATATATATATATATATATATATATATATATATATATTATATTTTAATTTTAATTTTAATTTTAAATTCTAATAATAAGGGTATGTTAGCGAATGTTGTAAGGGTGTAAGTCGAAATTCTGTCCGTGTAATGCTACGCTATTTTTAATCATTGTAAGTTATGTTTAACCTTTTTAAATTAATGTCTCGTAGCTAAGTTATTATTATGCTTATTTAATCCGAAGTAATCATGATGTTGGGCTAAAATATTAAGACGGGGTAATTGGGCTTTGTACCATAATTGGGGTTTGGACAAAAGAATGACACTTGTGGAAATTAGACTGTGGGCTATTAATGGGCTTTATATTTGTTTAATTAAATGATAGTTTGTTAATTATATACAAGGAAAATTGGTGTAATTATAGTTTAAGTCCCCAGTTAGTTGGAATATTTGACTTCGGATATAAGGATAATTTGACGAGGACACTCGCACTTTATATTTATGACTGATGGACTGTTATGGACAAAAACCAGATGGACATATTGAATAATCCAAGACAAAGGACAATTAACCCATGGTAATAAACTAAAATCAACACGTCAAACATCATGATTACGGAAGTTTAAATAAGCATAATTCCTTTATTTCATATTTAATTTCCTTTATTTCATATTTAATTGCACTTTTAATTATCGTACTTTTTAATTATCGCAATTTTATTTACCGTTATTTTATTTATCGCACTTTAATTTATCGCACTTTAATTATTGTCATTTACTTTACGCTTTAAATTAAGTTATATTTACTTTTAATATTTTACATTAGGTTTTAACTGCGACTAAAGTTTTAAAATCGACAAACCGGTCATTAAACGGTAAAAAACCCCTTTTATAATAATAATACTACTTATATATATATATTTATATTTATACAAATATAGTTTTAAAAATATAGCGTTAAACTTGACGAGTTCCCTGAGGACGAACCGGACTTACTAAAAACTACACTACTGTACGAATAGGTACACTGCCTATAAGTGTTGTAGAAAGGTTTAGGTATATCCACTCTATAAATAAATAAATAACTTGTGTAAAATTGTATCGTATTTACTAGTATTTTATTGTAAAAATATAACTATTTTATACACCACCTCGCACACATCAGGCATTCCATGTCTGGAGACGACTTCCTTCAAGTATAGTCGTGCCAACTTTTCCATTTTATCATCTTCTCTCATTGGTAGAAAGTGTGCTGACTTGGTAAGACGATCGACTATTACCCAAATTGTATCATAACCACTTGCAGTCCTTGGCAATTTAGTAATGAAATCTACGGTAATGTTTTTCCATTTCCATTCCAGGATTTCAGGTTGTTGAAGTAGACCTGATGGTTTCTGATGTTCAGCTTTGACTTTAGAACAAGTCAAACATTCTCCTACATATGTAGCAATATCGGCTTTCATACCCGGCCACCAAAAGTGTTTCTTGAGATCTTGGTACATTTTCCCCGCTCCAGGATGTATTAAATATCTTGTTTTATGTGCTTCTTGAAGTACCATTTCTCTCGCATCCCCAAACTTTGGTAACCAAATTCTTTCAGCCAAATACCGGGTTCCGTCTTCTCTAATAGTAAGTTGTTTATCCAATCCTTTATTTCTTTTTAAAACTACCTTCCTTCAAAACCCCCTGTTGCGCCTCTTTTATTCGAGTAGTAAGGTTAGTATGAATAATTATATTCATAGCTTTTACCCGCATAGGTTCTCTGTCCTTTCTATTCAAAGTGTCAGCTACCACATTCGCTTTTATCGGGTTGTAACGAATCTCAAAGTCATAATCATTTAACACCTCAATCCACCTACGCTGCCTCATGTTCAGTTGTTTTTGATCAAATATACGTTGGAGACTTTTGTAATCGGTATATATGATACTTTTGACCCCATATAAATAATACCTCCATGTTTTTAATGCAAAAACAACAGCGCCCAATTCTAAATCATGAGTCGTATAATTCCGCTAGTGAATCTTCAATTATCTTGACGCATAAGCAATTACCTTCGTTCGTTGTATTAATACACAATTGAGACCTTGCTTTGAGGCGTCACAATATATCACAAAATCGTCATTCCCTTCAGGCAATGATAATATAGGTGTCGTAGTTAAATTTCTTCTTAAATAATTGAAACGCTTTCTCTTGTTCATCCTTCCATTTAAATTTATTCCCTTTATGCATTAACGCAGTCAAGGGTTTTGCTAATTTGGAAAAATCTTGGATGAATCTTCTGTAATAACCAGCCAATCCTAAAAATTGGCATATATGCGTCGGAGTTTTCGGGATTTCCCACTTTTCAACGGTTTCAATCTTTGCCGGATAAACCTGAATACCTTCTTTGTTCACTACGTGACTGAGGAATTCAACTTCTTTCAACCAAAATGCACACTTTGAAAACTTAGCGTGCAGTTCTTCCTTCCTCAACAATTCTAGCACTTTTCTCAAATGTTCTCCGTGCTCTTGATCATTTTTGGAGTAAATAAGTATGTCATCGATGAACAATGACAAACTTGTCAAGATATGGACCACACACTCGGTTCATGAGGTCCATGAACACAGCTGGTGCGTTAGTCAATCCAAACGGCATAACCATAAACTCATAATGACCATAACGCGTTCTAAAAGCAGTCTTTGGAATATCATCCTCCTTCACCCGCATTTGATGATAGCTGAAACGTAAATCAATCTTCGAATAAACCGACGAACCTTGCAGTTGATTAAATAAATCGTCGATTCTCGGTAGTGGATAACAGTTCTTGATGGTAAGCTTGTTCAATTCTCGATAATCGATACACAATCTGAACGTACCATCCTTCTTCTTGACAAACAACACCGGTGCTCCCCATGGTGATGTGCATGGTCGAATGAAACCACGCTCCAAAAGTTCTTGTAATTGGCTTTGTAATTCTTTCATTTCGCTGGGTGCGAGTCTGTAAGGAGCAGGAGCTATTGGTGCAGCTCCTGGTACAAGATCTACTTGAAATTCAACGGATCGATGTGGAGGTAGTCCCAGTAATTCTTTCTAAAATACATCGGGAAATTCTTTTGCGACGGGAACATCATTGATGTTCTTTTCTTCGGTTTGTACTTTCTCGACGTGTGCTAGAATGGTATAGCAACCTTTTCTTATTAGCTTTTGCGCCTTCAAGTTACTAATAAGATTTAACTTCGCTTTGCTCTTTTCTCCGTACACCATTAAGGGTTTTCCCTTTTCGCGCATAATGCGAATCGCATTTTTGTGACAAACGACCTCCGCTTTCCCCTTTTTCAACCAGTCCATGCCGATTATCACATCAAAACTCCCTAACTCTACGGGTAACAAGTTTATCTTAAACGTTTCGTCAACCAGATTAATTTTTTGATTCCGACATATTTTATCGGCTTTAATTAATTTGCCATTTGCTAATTGGAGTAAAAACTTATTATCCAAAGGCGTTAAAGGGCAACTTAACTTGGCACAAAAATCTCTACTATATAGCTTCTATCCGCACCTGAATCAAATAAAACATAAGCAGGTTTTTCATCAATAAGAAACGTACCAGTAACAAGCTCCGGGTCTTCCTGTGCTTCTGCCGCGTTGATGCTTAAAACTCTTCTGCAGACTTGCCCATTATTATTCCCTTGATCTGGGCATGTGTTTCTGAAATGACCCGGCTTTTCGCATCCATAACAAATAATGGTGGCATTATTTGTTCCGATGTTATTTGTTCCTCTATTCTTGTTAGCCAATGGTCCGTAAACTTCACATTTCAACGTCCCATGACCCTTCCTATTACACTTGGTACATGATGTCGTACAGTACCAGGTCGGATGGTATTCTTCACACCTTTGGCATGGAATTTTCTAATTTTGTTGTCTTTGTTGTGATTGTTAAGGTTGTTGTTGTGGTGGTTATTATTGTTGGGGGGGTTGTTATAGTTGTTGTGGTTTTTGTTGGGGCTACGATTTTTGTTGCGCTTGTTGCTGCGATAAATGGTGCGATTGTATCTGTGGTTAATATTGTTGTTATATTGGTAACCCTTGTCACTGGTTTCTTCCCACTTCCTCTTACCTTCTTTTACTTTGGCCTCTGTAGTGACCCGAACTTTTCCATGATTATATATTATATGAGATTCATATTTACATGATTAAATGTTTCCAACACGTTAAGCAATCAAACTTGTTAAGACTTGATTAATTGAAACGGAATTTATGTAAACGTTTGACCACCCAGTTTGCCCGACGATTCACGAACGTATATATATATATATATATATATATATATATATATATATATATATATATATATATATATATATATATATATATATATATATATATATATATAACATTGGTATTATGATAAGTAAGTATCTCATTAAGTATATTAACAATGAACCATATACATAAAATGAGACTACTAACTTAAGGATTTCGAAACGATATACATATATAACAATTATCGTTGTAATAACGACTTAATGCATATGTACCATATTAAGATACATTAATACACTATGTTTAACATGATAAAATGATAATCAAGTATATCATTAAGTGTATTAACAAAGAAGTATATACATGAAACAAGACTACTAACTTATGAGTTTCAAAACAATACATACATGTAACGACTAACGACGAATTAATGGCTTAATTAAAATGTATGAATATGAAGTGTATTAAGATGTATTAATACACATTTGAAAGGCTTAAGTACATATATCAAAATACTTGTACTTGACAAAAAAAAATTACAATTGTATTCCCATTTGTTTTTCATCAAGAATTCTACTCGTATTCATACAGTATTTGTACTCGTATTGTACACAGCTTCTAGATGTATTTACTATTGATCTATACCAATAAAAATCTGCTCCTTAGTAGCCCTAAATGATTAAGAGACATGTGAAACCAAACATTTGGCAACTATCTTGAATTATTACACTAAAAATCAAACTACAACTTGCATAAATGGACACCCCCATTCACGAATTCATGCACCTCACACACACTTTCATTTTGCAACTTTATTTCATCCATTTGATCTCTCTCTTGTTCTCTCATATTGTTCTAAGAGTTCTTCAGCAACTTCATCAAAATCTAGCTCAATCTAGCTCACATATCCTAACCTAGATCATCATACAAAACAATCACTCAAGAACACTTCAAAAACACTTCCAAGTTTGCTAGATTACTTTCAGTCTTGCAAATCCATTTTTAGTGATTATCCAACCTCAAGATATCTTCATTCATATCAGTAGGTGTTCTTTCTAAATCAAGGTAATAACTATATTTAAGCTTTGATTAAAATTTATAAACATAACTATCTTATTTCAAGTATTAATCTTACTTGAACTTGTTTTCGTGTCATGATCCGACTTCAAGAACTTTCAAGCCATCCAAGATCCTTTGCATCTCTAGATCATTTCTTTTCATTTCCAGTAGGTTTGCCTACTATACTTGAGTTAGTGATGATGTTCATAACATCGTTCGATTCATACTTATATAATCATCTTATTCGACACAAACAAATTGTAATCACTAGAACATAGTTTAGTTAATTCTAAACTTGTTCGCAAGCAAAGTTAATTCTTCTAACTTGACTTTTAAAAACAACTAAAAACATGTTTTATATCTATATGATATGCTAACTTAATGATTTAAAACTTGGAAACATGAAGAACACCGTAAAACCGGACATACGCCGTCGTAGTAAAACCGGTGGCTGTTTTGGGTTGGATAATTAAAAACTATGATAATCTTTCATTTAAAAGTTGTTCTTAAGGAAAAATGATATTTCATATGAACATGAAACTATATCCAAAAATCATGGTTAAACTCAAAGTAGAAGAATGTTTTTCAAAATGGTCATCAAGATGTAGTTCTTTCGACGAAAATGACTATCTATTTCAAAAACGACTTGTAACCTGTAACTCCGACTATAAACCTGTTAGTGCATGAAATGGAGTTATCCATCGCTGTCGAACAACATGAGAATGGTTTAGGTCTACGTTGTACACCTAGGATAGGTTTGAAATAGAAAACTCATGTCGCAGGAGCATATGTGGCCAAACGTGTAATATAGGTCTGTCATATGAGTGACTAATGTCACTCGTACGGTTGAATACTGTCAGACGTACGGTTGAGACCTCAACCGTGCGTGTGAGCTAACAGATGACAGACACTATAAATAGAGTTTTCCTTGTTCATTGTCATTTGAGGCTTTTCCACCAAGAACACTTGAGTGTGTGTGAGGTGTGTGCTCCTCCTCTTCACCTTCATGGTGAGGAGGATCCATGGTGGATTGATGCTCCAACCACCATGGAAATGACAAAGTGATTAGTCTAATTCATGTATTTGATTATTGTAATCATTTCTATCAGTTTATTACATGTAATTTGGACTATAATCAGCAGATTATTATTACTTTGTTCATTGTTCATCTTTGTTCATCATCTTATCTCATGTTTATGCTCAAATTGCTAATCGATGCTTGTTCCTTGATCAAACGATCCTAGCAACTGATGCAAGGGATCCAACAAATGGTATCAGAGCCTAAGATCAAATAGGATTCGATTAATCTGTTGCAATTTGATGAAATTGAAGTTTAGAGCTTGATTTTGACTTTTGTTGACTTTTTAGATTTTGATGATTTAGGCCGAATTAAAGAGAACTAATAATGAGGAGTTGTTTGTAATCATTTAGTGATTGATTCCTTAAAATTATAGGTCCTAATTCATTGATTTGGTCGAGTTTTAAGAAATTTTGTGTTCTTGATAAAAGTGGACTGATTTTGATTAATCAGTGAATTTTGGGTGTTTGTTTGTGAAATCTGTCAATGGGTTTGTGTTTAGCGGGTCCTAATGCTTCTTCCTGCAAATTTTGAGCCATTTTTGTTGAGTTTTGAGTGATTTGCCATTATCACCGCCACTAACCACCATAGCTCCTCCATACTCGCCGGAAAATCTCAAGAACACGATGAACAACCCAAATTCACGTGTAAGAGGTGAAACGTACAACTGATACTTCAGAAACACGAGTGGAGAGCTTAAACGTACGGTTAATGTGTTAAAAAATCGAATTTATACGTTTAATGGTGAATCGTACGTGTGAGGTTTTTAGGTTGAAGCTGGAACTGAATTTAACTCAAACGTACGCGTGAGGTCATGTGTACACGAGTAAACAACTAAAACCTTTGGTTTATCCTCAATTTAGTCGAATTTGTAGAGTTTTAATCTGGTACGTACGGTTGAAGAACAAAAAAAAAATGGTAGAAGAAGCTAGTACAGCACTCGATGGCAGGACCGTAATATAAGGGAACTTTTATTGGGGGACTCACCTGTTGTCTCTTGTCCTCACATGGTATTGTTATTCATCGGATGAATTAAAAGAGAGATGAAAAGAACGCGGACCCCACCTGCCATTCTCTTGTCCCTTGTCCCCTAATCCTACACCAATGAACTTAGACCCATTTGTTAACCAAATACATCTAAATTATTTAAACCATTAAATCCAAGATCCATGAACTACAAATATCCAACCCAGATCCGAGCAGCAAGCTGACCCGTGACAAGATCCGACCCAAATTCAACCCAACAGCAAACAATTAAATATTTAACGATGTTAGTCCCTACAGTTAAATATTTAATAGCTGTTAAACGCCAGGGACTTTCAATGCAAAATTTTGAGAATATTGTTGGAATTTTCATTTTTAGCCCTAAAGTTTAAGAAAGTTTCATTTTCAGCCCCTGAAGTTTCAAAAATTTACAATTTTGGTCCCTTAACTTTTGAAGTTTACACTGCGGTCACTGAACTTTTCAGATTTTTCAGAGATAGGTCCTTAACTTGTGTATTTGTTTATCGATGATCCTGGAATGTTACTTTTTCAGCTGTTAAGTTATGTGTTGGAGGATTAGTCAACAAAACAAAGTTATTTATACCTATTGATGTGTGATTGAGATGTGATCGAGATATGATCAAGAGATGATTTGAGATGTGATTGTATCGAGAAGCGTACGAGAAAGTGATTTGTGCAGGAAATATGAATTAAGCTACACGTTTAAGAATTTAGTGACTCACTGGGGTCTTGCATCATGATAATTCTGACCCGACCTTGGTCTGCACGAGAGAAGTAGCAACGAGACACCATGAGCCCGTGAACCTTTGCTGTTATACATTAAGTGATGTCACACGTATCTTAAATTCAGTCGTATAGGTTCGTTTGATCTGTACGAATGAAGATTTGAACTCGTGCGAAGCTACTTTGGATTTTTATTCGTGGGGTGTAATTATAAGACGCACAATCAACATCGACCTACTCAAGCGTTATTGATACTGAGAGAAGATGTTTACTATTCACTGAAGCATTCATATACAAAGTTTAGTGGACAACCTCCTTTGTCCATTGAACTTATTTAGAAAGTGAATATGTAAAAGCACTTGTGTTATGCAAAGATTAGTGGGGCAGCCAGGAGCATCTGACTGTGTATGGGCCAACGACGTGTTTTTTTCCGCATTGTCCATGTAAGATGAGTACACGAGACACGAGTGTTATGAAGAGTTTATGTGGGGTAATCAGAACCATCTGATTATTTATGGGCTGAAACGTTTTAAATTCCCAATTACGAGAGTTCCATTGTGTGATGGAAGCTGGTTGTGGAAATTCCGCTGGATATAGAGCATTTGAGATGATTCCACTATGTCAATGAAATTGACGAGAGTGATGCGCAATCATGAGATACCAAATTGACGACGTGTGATGAATCAAATAAACTGTGCATTGGATTTCTCTGATATTTTGCCCATTACAGTAGGCAAGTCGTGATGAAGACGTTTATGCTTGATTAAAGTGTCGAGAGAATGGGATATATTGAACGCTGAGAAAGAAGATTCTGCAGTCAAGATACTTTGAGTGTGTCTTTTATCAGAGGAGTTCATCGGAGATTGATATCATTTCAGTCTTAGGGGGAGTACTACTGCAATTGGTTCTGTGGGTTTGTGCAAGTGGATTTGAGGTCTCTTCGAGAATATCAAACGGCAATTCGTAATGGCGGAATCTCAATGACCAAAAATCATTGAGATGCAAAGTTCTGTATTACATGCATTCAAGAAGACCTTTAATGAAGCCTGAAGATTCAGAAGACCCGGTACCACTGCAGAGACTGACTGAAGATTGCAAGAGGTGTTTTCAACGACATATCGACAGCAAGATTCTCCAGCAATATCCAAGGGGGAGTTGTTAGTACATGAAATGGAGTTTTCCATCGCTGTCGAACAACCTGAGAATGGTTTAGGTCTACGTTATATACCTAGGATAGGTTTGAACTAGAAAACTCATGTCGCAGGAGCATATGTGACCAAACATGTAATATAGGTCTGTCATACGAGTGACTGATGTCACTCGTACAGTTGAATACTGTCAGACGTACTGTTGAGACCTCAACCGTGCGTGTGATGAAATGTCCCGTTCTTATTGATTAAAAACGTTCCATATTAATTGATTTCGTTGCGAGGTTTTGACCTCTATATGAGACGTTTTTCAAAGACTGCATTCATTTTTAAAACAAACTATAACCTTTATTTCATAAATAAAGTTTTAAAAAGCTTTACGTAGATTATCAAATAATGATAATCTAAAATATCCTGTTTACACACGACCATTACATAATGGTTTACAATACAAATATGTTACATCGAAATCAGTTTCTTGAATGCAGTTTTTACACAATATCATACAAACATGGGCTCCAAATCTTGTCCTTATTTTAGTATGCAACAGCGGAAGCTCTTAGTATTCACCTGAGAATAAACATGCTTTAAACGTCAACAAAAATGTTGGTGAGTTATAGGTTTAACCTATATATATCAAATAGTAACAATAGACCACAAGATTTCATATTTCAATACACATCCCATACATAGAGATAAAAATCATTCATATGGTGAACACCTGGTAACCGACATTAACAAGATGCATATATAAGAATATCCCCATCATTCCGGGACACCCTTCGGATATGATATAAATTTCGAAGTACTAAAGCATCCGGTACTTTGGATGGGGTTTGTTAGGCCCAATAGATCTATATTTAGGATTCACGTCAATTAGGGTGTCTGTTCCCTAATTCTTAGATTACCAGACCTAATAAAAAGGGGCATATTCGATTTCGATAATTCAACCATAGAATGTAGTTTCACGTACTTGTGTCTATTTTGTAAATCATTTATAAAACCTGCATGTATTCTCATCCCAAAAATATTAGATTTTAAAAGTGGGACTATAACTCACTTTCACAGATTTTTACTTCGTCGTGAAGTAAGACTTGGCCACTGGTTGATTCACGAACCTATAACAATATATACATATATATCAAAGTATGTTCAAAATATATTTACAACACTTTTAATATATTTTGATGTTTTAAGTTTATTAAGTCAGCTGTCCTCGTTAGTAACCTACAACTAGTTGTCCACAGTTAGATGTACAGAAATAAATCGATAAATATTATCTTGAATCAATCCACGACCCAGTGTATACGTATCTCAGTATTGATCACAACTCAAACTATATATATTTTGGAATCAACCTCAACCCTGTATAGCTAACTCCAACATTCACATATAGAGTGTCTATGGTTGTTCCGAAATATATATAGATGTGTCGACATGATAGGTCGAAACATTGTATACGTGTCTATGGTATCTCAAGATTACATAATATACAATATAAGTTGATTAAGTTATGGTTGGAATAGATTTGTTACCAATTTTCACATAGCTAAAATGAGAAAAATTATCCAATCTTGTTTTACCCATAACTTCTTCATTTTAAATCCGTTTTGAGTGAATCAAATTCCTATGGTTTCATATTGAACTCTATTTTATAAATCTAAACAGAAAAAGTATAGGTTTATATTCGGAAAAATAAGTTACAAGTCATTTTTGTAAAGGTAGTCATTTCAGTCGAAAGAACGTCTAGATGACCATTTTAGAAAACATACTTCCACTTTGAGTTTAACCATAATTTTTGGATATAGTTTCATCTTCATAATAAAAAACATTTTCCCAGAATAACAACTTTTAAATCAAAGTTTATCATAGTTTTTAATTAACTAACCCAAAATAGCCCGCGGTGTTACTACGACGGCGTAAATCCGGTTTTACGGTGTTTTTCGTGTTTCCAGGTTTTAAATCATTAAGTTAGCATATCATATAGATATAGAACATGTGTTTAGTTGATTTTAAAAGTCAAGTTAGAAGGATTAACTTTTATTTGCGAACAAGTTTAGAATTAACTAAACTATGTTCTAGTGATTACAAGTTTAAACCTTCGAATAAGATAGCTTTATATGTATGAATCGAATGATGTTATGAACATAATTACTACCTAAAGTTCCTTGGATAAACCTACTAGAAATGAGAAAAATAGATCTAGCTTCAAAGGATCCTTGGATGGCTTGAAAGTTCTTGAAGCAGAATCATGACACGAAAACAATTTCAAGTAAGATTTCCACTCGAAATAAGACTGTTATAGTTATAGAAATTGAATTCATGTTTGAATATGATTATTACCTTGTATTATAAAGATAACCTACTGTAAGTAACAAAGGTTTCTTGATCTTGGATGATTACTTGGAATGGATTTAGAAAACTTGGAAGTAAACTTGCAATCTTGGAAGTATTCTTGATTTTATGAAACTAGAACTTTTTGGAATTTATGAAGAACACTTAAAACATGAAAATAGAACTTGAGAGAGATCAATTAGATGAATAAAATTGAAGAATGAAAGTGTTTGTAGGTGTTTTTGGTCGTTGGTGTATGGATTAGATATAAAGGATATGTAATTTTGTTTTCATGTAAATAAGTCATGAATGATTACTCATATTTTTGTAATTTTATGAGATATTTCATGCTAGTTGCTAAATGATGGTTCCCACATGTGTTAGGTGACTCACATGGGCTGCTAAGAGCTGATCATTGGAGTGTATATACCAATAGTACATACATCTAAAAGCTGTGTATTGTACGAGTACGAATACGGGTGCATACGAGTAGAATTGTTGATGAAACTGAACGAGGATGTAATTGTAAGCATTTTTGTTAAGTAGAAGTATTTTGATAAGTGTATTGAAGTCTTTCAAAAGTGTATGAGTACATATTAAAACACTACATGTATATACATTTTAACTGAGTCGATAAGTCATCGTTAGTCGTTACATGTAAATGTTGTTTTGAAACCTTTAGGTTAACGATCTTGTGGAATGTTGTTAACCCATTGTTTATTATAACAAATGAGATTTTAAATTGTTATATTATCATGATATTATGATATATAATATATCTTAGTATGATATATATACAGTTAAATGTCGTTACAACGATAATCGTTACATATATGTCTCGTTTCGAAATCATTAAGTTAGTAGTCTTATTTTTACATATGTATTTCATTGTTAATACACTTAATAATATATTTACTTATCATTTAACATAATTAACCAAGTGTATCAATATCTTAATATGATTCATATGTACCTAGTAAGACGTTGTTATAACGATAATCGTTATATATATCGTTTTCGAGTTTCTTAAATTAATAGTCTCATTTTTATGTATATAACTCATTGTTAAAATACCTAATGAGTTACATACTTATAATTAAATCATGTTAACTATATATATATAACCATATATATGTCATCGTATAGTTTTTACAAGTTTTAATGTTCGTGAATCACCGGTCAACTTGGGTGGTCAATTGTCTATAAGAAACCTATTTCAATTAATAAAGTCTTAACAAGTTTGATTGCTTAACATGTTGGAAACACTTAATCATGTAAATAACAATTTCATTTAATATATATATAAACATGGAAAAGTTCGGGTCACTACATGTGAGCTGACAAATGATAGACACTATAAATAGAGTTTTCCTTGTTCATTATCATTTGAGGCTTTTCCACCAAGAACACTTGAGTGTGTGTGAGGTGTGTGCTCCTCCTCTTCACCTTCATGGTGAGGAGGATCCATGGTGGATTGATGCTCCAACCACCATGGAAATTACAAAGTGATTAGTCTAATTCATGTATTTGCTTATTGTAATCATTTCTATCAGTTTATTACATGTAATTTGGACTATAATCAGCAGATTATTATTACTTTGTTCATTGTTCATCTTTGTTCATCATCTTATCTCATGTTTATGCTCAAATTGCTAATCGATGCTTGTTCCTTGATCAAACGATCCTAGCAACTGATGCAAGGGATCCAAAAAAACCACCACTTTTTTTGTTTAGTTTCATAAATTTCAGTTCGTTACGAAAACCATAGCAATTTGATTCACTCAAAATGGAGTTGAAATGAAGAAATTATGGGTAAAATAAAATTGGATAGAATTACGAGTTTTAGCTACGTGAATTTTTCTAACAAATTTATACTAACCTTATCCTAGCTAACTTTACCTATATCCTACATGTATTTATACATGTCTTGATCCCTTCCTAGTAGAAATACAATTTATAGTAGTTGTGGTTAATTCTACGACAATATATTATAGTCTTAATAAAAATCGTAAGACACCATGTATATATATGGCTTGATATCCATAGACACGTATACTATATTTTGACATATCATATTGACATCATCTATATATATTATTTTGAATAACCCATAAGACACTATATGCGGTAATGCTCGAGTTAGCATATAATGGGTCGAGGTTGATTCTAAAATAATATATATACCATGGGTTGTGATCGAGTCTGAGACATGTATACAATGGGTCATGGGTGATTCAGATAATATACATACTATGTGTCTTAATTGTATTAAGACAATATATAATAGTGTTAGTTAATTCTAACACGATATATATATACAATGGGTCATGGGTGATTTAGATAATATACATACTATGTGTCTTAATTATATTAAGACAATATATAATAGTGTTAGTTAATTCTAACACGATATATATATATATATATATTGAACTATCGGACTATCGGACTATTGGACTACTAACGTTGGACTACTAATTTAACAAATTAAATCATCAACACGTAATAAAAATATTGTGAATATATTTTCTATCATACTTTGATATATATGTATATATTTGTTATAGGTTCGTGAATCGACCCGTGGCCAAGTCTTATTTCTGTCGAATTGAAAATCTGTGAAAGTGAGTTATTGTCCCATTTTTACTATTTAATATTTTTGGGATGAGAATACATGCAGTTTTATAAATGTTTTACAAAATAGACACAAGTACTTGAAACTACATTCTATGGTTGAATTATTAAACCGAATATCGCCCTGTCAAGCTTGGTAACCTAAGAATTAGGGAAATGGCCCCTAATTGACGCGAATCCCAAAGATAGATCTATTGGCCCTAACAAACCCCATCCGGGTTACAGATGCTTTAGTACTTCGAGTTTTATATTATACAGATGAGAGGTTCTGTTTAGGGATATTCTATGCATTAAAGTTAATGTCGATTACCAGGTGTTCAATTCATACGAATGATTTTTATGCAGATCGATATTTATTAAAAATGAAATCTTGTGGTCTATTATTACAATTTGATATGTAGGTTAAAACTATAACTCACCAACGTTTTTGTTGACATTTAAGCATGTTTATTCTCAGGTGATTATTAAGAGCTTCTACTGTTGCATAATAAATTAAGGACAAGATTTGGATTCCATGTTGTATAATATTGTTTAAAAACTGTATTCGGAAACTTATATTGTTGTACCATATTATTGTTAACCATTATGTATTGGTCGTGTGTAATCGTTGTATTTTAGATTATCATTACTTGATAATCTACGTTATATCTTTGAAATCTTTGTCGATAAAATAAAGGTTATGGTTTGTTTTAAAAACAAATGCAGTCTTTAAAAAACCTCTCATATAGTGGTCAAAACCTCGTGATGAAACCAATTATTATGAAACGTTTATAATTGATATGAACGGGGCATTTTAGTTGGCATCAGAGCGTTGGTCTTAGAGAACCAGAAATTTGCATTAGTGTGTCTAACCGAGTTTGTTAGGATGCATTAGTGAGCCTGGACTTCGACCGTGTGTATTTTTTAAAATGATTGTTTAACACTTTTGTTGGAAACTATATATTTTTACATGTAAATATTATGTGGTATATTACTAATGTGTTAGTTAATGTGTGATAGATGTCTACTTCTAGCATCAATCCCATCGACTCACCTATTAATAATAAAGAGTCGAATATATTTTGGGAAGATTCACAAATTCCGGAAGAAGAATAACCGGGAGAAGAAGAACCAGAAGAAGAGGAATCGGAAGAAGAAAAACCGGAAGAAGAGGAACCAGAAGAAGAGGAACTGGAAGAAGAAGAACCGGAAGAAGAAGATTCGGAGGAAGAAGCATTAAAAGAATTAAATAAGAAAAAATCTTCAATCAATGGACCAAAGTTAAAAATGGTCAATGGTGTCTACGCTGAGGAGGAAAAATATTGGGAAAATTACCAATTTTCTGATGAATCGGATCCCGATGAGGATTCCGATGATGTGATAGAAATTACCCCAGCCCAATTTAATAAAGAAAAAGAAAACAATAAGGGAAAATCTATCAAAATAGAGAAACCCGATGAAACCTATGTTAACATGAAATACCCCGATGGAATATACTGCAAACACCCGTATTTCTTAAGCTTTAACTATAGCCCGGGAACATCTAAGCCACCAGGTTTTTCTAGACCATTTGTAAAAAGGACTGCTCGTATTAGTACGGGTCCATTTATCCTTAAGGAAATTGCTAAACGAACCGAGTCTGAGAAAGAAGAAACAAGCGAGTCTGAATAAAGAGTTGTAATTATTTACTTTTACCATGCCATGTAAAATATGTATTGTAGTGTGCTTGTACTTTTGTGCTATATGTAAAAATTGCTTGTAATATTTGGTTATTCTATTATCTTTTACGCATCTAATCTTCGTCTCTTTTACAGTATAAAAATACGAAATGGACGTTAAGGATAAACAACCGAATATTTTAGAAGACCTACCACGGGATATGATTGATGAAATCTTGTCTAGAGTCGGTCAGGATTCATCGGCACAATTGTTTATGGAGAAATTAGTTTGTAGGATGTTTGAAAGACGTTCCAGGCATCCATTGATTTATAGAAGGCTTTCCTTCGATAGGTGGTGTATCTCACACTGGGGACACCCTAAGTTGGCTCGTCTTTTCTTTGAGGCTATGTGTGTAGTAAACCCTAATGCACTTTTCCACTTCGGGTTGAGGGCCTATTTTGACTCCCTATATCCCAATATAGGACTTCATTCTTTAGAAAGGACTTCAAACATGCAACTCAAAGAAGCATGTTACATTTACGGGTTAGTGATGTTCACCTCTCATCAAATTGAGAAAAAGAACATCGGGTTGCAACTACTTAATAAAAAATTTCCACGAGTGACGAATTCAGTAGTTGAGGTGAGAAATAAGGTTTTTAAGTTGTTACGGGGCTGCTGGGTGTTTCGTAACCCCCGTCCTTTTGACGACGTTACAACAAGCTGCCTTGCCAACGGCCACAACGGTTATTCCCCACTTAACCAAGGATGGGAAATAGTATCAGTGAAACCCGAATGCATGACTTGTTTCTGGTCTTATGAATTACGTGTCTTTATCGCTTTCACTGAACAATTTGAGCTTCACTAGAATTGTCTTAACACCTGCCTTGTATCATAGTTAGCATGTACTATATTTCATGCTATTTGTAAAATAGCGGTATTGTATAATTGTAAAATATTGTATCAAAGTTTGAACATGTAATATTATTGAAATTAGTTTTTCATATTAGAATTGTAGTAGTTGAATTGTATGTTAGCTATTAAGTATGAACTTTAACCGGTAGGTACTACTCGAATTAAAATTATAAAACGCTAATATGAAGAAAAGGCTTTTATAAATAAGTTCATATTATGCTACGTATCACTTTTGACTACTCCTAATATTCTGTATGATTAACTGGACTCTTTTAGCTATTTTGAAGGAAATGTCTCCAACAACCAGGCACACCCTGAACATGAGCGAGGAAGATTTCCGTGTTTTCCTTGTCGCAAACATAGTTGCAGTACAAGCTACGATGCAAAACAACAACAATAACTCAGGATCTAGCAGTGGAACTAACTCCACATGAAATCGTGTAGCATGCTCCTACAAGGAATTCACTGCTTGTAGACCTCTTAAGTTCGATGGAATCGAAGGACCAATCGGACTAAAACGATGGACTGAGAAGGTTGAATTTGTGTTTGCTATAAGCAAATGCACTGAAGAAGATAGGGTGAAATACGCCACGCATACTTTTACAGGTACTGCGTTAACATGGTGGAACACCTATCTCGAACAGGTGGGACAAGATGTTGCTTACGCACTACCGTGGTCATCATTCAAACACATGATGAATGAGCAGTACCGTCTCGGAAATGAGGTCAATAAGATCAAAGTAGAGCTTAGATAATTACGAACGCAAGGATTCGATATTACCACATACGAACGACGATTCACAAAGTTGTGTCTATTGTGTCCAAGAGTGTTCGAAGATGAAGAAGAGCAGATCGACGCGTTTGTAAAAGGGTTACCAGAGAGAATTCAGGAGGATGTGAGTTCGAGCGCGCCCACCTCAATGCAAAAGGCAAGTCGAATGGCTCACAAACTCATATACTAGATTGAAGGAAGGATTAAAGAGCAGGCGACAGAGGAGGCCAAGATGAAACAAATCAAGAGAAAGTGGGAAGAAAACAGTGACATGGGTCGCCAATACAACAACAACAATCACAACCACAATCGCAACAACAATCACAACAACCGCAACATCAATCGCAACAACAACAATCGCAAGCCCAATAACAACTACAATAACAACTACAACAATCGTCCCAACTACAATAACAACTACAACAACCGTCCCAACAACAATAACAACCACAACAACAACATACCAACAATAACAACAAGAGGCAGAAACCATGCCAGAGGTGTGAAGGATACCATCCGACCGGGTTCTGTACGGCATCATGTACTATGTGTAATATAAAGGGCCATGGTGCGACGAAGTGCGAAATCTACGGATCAATGGCTAAAGGAACAAATAATGCCGACATTACTTGTTTCGAATGCGGAAAGAAGGGCCATTACAAAAGTATGTGTCCAAATCAGGAGAATAATAATGGTCAAGGCCGTGGAAGAGCTTTCAACATCAATGCAACAGAAGCATAGGAAGACTCGGAGCTTGTTATGGGTACGTTTCTTATTGATGAAAAACCTGCTTATGTTTTATTTGATTCGGGTGCGGATAGAAGCTATATGAGTAAAGATTTTTGTGCCAAATTAATTTGCCCTTTAACGCCTTTGGATAATAAGTTTTTACTCGAATTAGCAGATGACAAATTAGTTAAAGCTGATAAAATATGCCGGAACCAAAAAATTAAACTGGTTGACGAAAGGTTTAAGATTAACTTGATACCATTAGAGTTAGGAAGTTTTGATGTGATAATTGGCATGGACTGGTTGAAAAAGGAGAGTGCAGAAGTCGTTTATTATAAAAATGCAATTCGCATTATGCGCGAAAAGGGAAAACCCTTAATGGTGTACAGAGAAAAGAGCAACGCGAAGCTAAATCTTATTAGTAATTTGAAGGCGCAAAAGCTAATAAGAAAAGGTTGCTATGCCATTATAGCACACGTCGAGAAGGTACAAACTGAAGAAAAGAACATCAATGATGTTCCCGTCGCAAAAGAATTTCCCGATATATTTATGAAAGAATTACCGGACTACCTCCACACCGATCCGTTGAATTTCAAATAGATCTTGTACCAGGAGCTGCACCAATAGCTCGTGCTCCTTACAGACTCGTACCCAACAAAATGAAGGAATTACAAAGCCAATTACAAGAACTTTTGGAGCGTGGTTTCATTTGACCAAGCACATTACCATGGGGAGCACCGGTGTTGTTTGTCAAGAAGAATGATGGTACGTTCAGACTGTGTATCGATTACCGAGATTTGAACAAGCTTACCATCAAGAACCGTTATCCACTACTAAGAATCGACAATTTATTCGATCAACTGCAAGGTTTGTCGGTTTATTCGAAGATTGATTTACGTTCCGGATATCATCAAATGCGGGTGAAGGAGGATGATATTCCAAAGACTGCTTTTAGAACGTGTTATGGTCATTACGAGTTTATGGTTATGCCGTTTGGTTTGACAAACGCACCAGCATTGTTCATGGACCTCATGAACCGAGTGTGTGGACCATATCTTGACAAGTTTGTCATTGTTTTCATCGATGACATACTTATTTACTCCAAAAATGATCAAGAGCACGGAGAACATTTGAGAATGGTTCTAGAATTGTTGAGGAAAGAAAAACTGTACGCTAAGTTTTCAAAGTGTGCATTTTGGTTGAAAGAAGTTCAATTCCTTGGTCACGTAGTGAACAAAGAAGGTATTCAGGTTGATCCGTCAAAGATTGAAACCGTTGAAAACTGGGAAACCCCGAAAACTCCGAAGCATATACGCCAATTTTTAGGATTGGCTGGTTACTACAGAAGCTTCATCCAAGATTTTTCCAAAGTAGCAAAACCCTTGACTGCATTAACGCATAAAGGGAAGAAATTTGAATGGAAGGATGAGCAAGAGAAAGCATTTCAATTGTTAAAGAAAAAGTTAACTACGGCACCTATATTGTCATTGCCTGAAGGGAATGATGATTTTGTGATTTATTGTGACGCTTCAAAGGAAGGTCTCGGTTGTGTATTAATGCAACGAAAGAAGGTAATTGCTTATGCATCTAGACAATTGAAGATTCATGAGCAGAATTATACGACTCACGATTTGGAATTGGGAGCTGTTGTTTTTGCATTAAGGATATGGAGGCACTACTTATATGGGGTCTACTTCAATAACCTAAAATCCCGGAATGGAAATGGGAAAACATTACCATGGATTTCATTACTAAATTGCCAAGGACTGTAAGTGGTTATGATACAATTTGGGTAATAGTCGATCGTCTTACCAAGTCAGCACACTTCCTACCAATGAGAGAAGATGAGAAAATGGAGAAGTTAGCACGATTATACTTGAAGGAAGTCGTTTCCAGACATGGAATACCAATCTCTATTATCTTTGATAGGGATGCAGATTTGTTTCAAGGTTTTGGCAGACGTTACAACAAGAATTGAGGACTCTTCTAGACATGAGTACTACCTATCATCCACAAACTAATGGGCAGTGTGAAAGAACGATAAAGGCACTTGAAGACATGCTACGAGCATGTGTTATTGATTTTGGAAAAGCTTGGGATTGACATCTACCGTTAGCTGAATTTTCCAACAACAACAGCTACCACTAGAGTATTGAGGCGGCACCGTTCGAGGCACTTTATGGTAGAAAGTGCAGGTCTCCAATTTTTTTGGAGCGAGGTGGGGGATAAACAAATTACGGGTCCGGAAATTATCCAAGAAACTACCGAAAAAATCATTCAAATTCAACAACGGTTGAAAACCGCCCAGAGTCAACAGAAGAGCTACGCGGACATTAGAAGAAAAGTTTTATAATTTGAAATTGGTGACATGGTCATGCTTAAGGTATCACCTTTGAAAGGAGTTGTTCGTTTTGAAAAACATGGAAAACTAAACCCGAGATACATTGGGCCATTCAAGATTATTGATCGTGTTGGGCCAGTAGCTTATCAACTTGAATTACCTCAACAACTAGTTGGCGTACATAATACCTTCCACGTCTCGAATTTGAAGAAATTCTTAACTAAAGAAGATCTCACTATTCCTTTAGACGAAATTAAGATTAACGAAAAACTACAATTCGTTGAAGAACCCGTCGACGTAATAGATCGTGAGGTTAAAGGACTTAAGCAAAACAAAATACCAATTGTTAAGGTTTGGTGGAATGCTCGTAGAGGACTCTTATTCACCTGGGAGTGTGAAGGTCAGATGAAGCAGAAGTATCCGCACTTATTTCTCGAAGATGCGTCAACACCTCCAACTACTTTAAATTTCGGGACGAAATTTATTTAACGGGTAGGTACTGTAGTGACCCGAACTTTCATATATTATATGAGATTCATATTTACATGATTAAATGTTTCCAACTTTTTAAGCAATCAGACTTGTTAAGACTTGATTAATTGAAACGGAATTTATGTAAACGTTTGACCACCCAGTTTGCCCGACGATTCACGAACGTTAAAACTCGTAAATGACATGATATATATATATATATATATATATATATATATATATATATATATATATATATATATATATATATATAACATTGGTATTATGATAAGTAAGTATCTCATTAAGTATATTAACAATGAACCATATACATAAAATGAGACTACTAACTTAAGGATTTTGAAACGATATATATATATATATATATATATATATATATATATATATATATAACAATTATCGTTGTGATAATGACTTAATGCATATGTATCATATTAAGATACATTAATACACTATGTTTAACATGATAAAATGATAATCAAGTATATCATTAAGTGTATTAACAAAGAACTATATACATGAAACAAGACTACTAACTTATGAGTTTCAAAACAATACATACATGTAACGACTAATGACGAATTAATGGCTTAATTAAAATGTATGAATATGAAGTGTATTAAGATGTATTAATACAAATTTGAAAGGCCTAAGTACATATATCAAAATACTTGTACTTGACAAAAATAATTACAATTGTATTTCCATTTGTTTTTCATCAAGAATTCTACTCGTATTCATACGGTATTTGTACTCGTATTGTACAAGCTTCTAGATGTATTTACTATTGATCTATACCAATAAAAATCTGCTCCTTAGCAGCCCTAAATGATTAAGAGACATGTGGAACCAAACATTTGGCAACTAGCTTGAATTAATACACTAAAAATCAAACTACAACTTGCATAAATGGACACCCCCATTCACGAATTCATGCACCTCACACACACTTTCATTTTGCAACTTTCTTTCATCCATTTGATCTCTCTCTTGTTCTCTCATATTTTTCTAAGTGTTCTTCAGCAACTTCATCAAAATCTAGCTCAATTTAGCTCACATATCCTAACCTAGATCATCATACAAAACAATCACTCAAAAACACTTCAAAAACACTTCAAAAACACTTCCAAGTTTGCTAGATTACTTTCAATCTTGCAAATCCATTTTTAGTGATCATCCAACCTCAAGATATCTTCATTCATATCAGTAGGTTTTCTTTCTAAATCAAGGTAATAACTATATTTAAGCTTTGATTAAAATTTATAAACATAACTATCTTATTTCAGTAGTAATCTTACTTGAACTTGTTTTCGTGTCATGATTCTACTTCAAGAACTTTCAAGCCATCCAAGATCCTTTGAAGCTCTAGATCATTTATTGTCATTTCCAGTAGGTTTACCTACTATACTTGAGGTAGTGATGATGTTCATAACATCGTTCGATTCATACTTATATAATCATCTTATTCGACACAAACAAATTATAATCACTAGAACATAGTTTAGTTAATTCTAAACTTGTTCGCAAAAAAAGTTAATCCTTCTAACTTAACTTTTAAAAAAACTAAAAACATGTTTTATATCTATATGATATGCTAACTTAATGATTTAAAACTTGGAAACGCTAAGAACACTGTAAAACAGGACATACGCAGTCGTAGTAAAATCGAGAACTGTTTTGGGTTGGATAATTAGAAACTATGATAATCGTTGATTTAAAAGTTGTTCTTCTAGGAAAATGATATTTCATATGAACATGAAACTATATCCAAAAATCATGGTTAAACTCAAAGTAGAAGTATGTTTTTCAAAATGGTCATCAAGATGTCGTTCTTTCGACAGAAATGACTATCTATTTCAAAAATGACTTGTAACCTGTAACTCTGATTATAAACCACCACTTTTTCTATCTAGTTTCATAAATTTTAGTTCGTTACAAAACCATAGCAATATGACTCACTCAAAACGGAGCTGTAATGAAGAAATTATGGGTAAAACAAAATTGAATAGAATTACTAGTTTTAGCTACGTGAATTTTTCTAAAAAATTTATACTAACCTTATCCTAGCTAACTTTACCTATATCCTACATGTATTTATACATGTCTTGATCCCTTCCTAGTATAAATACAATTTATAGTAGTTGTGGTTAATTCTACGACAATATATTATAGTCTTAATAAAAATCGTAAGACACCATGTATATATATGACGTGATATCCATAGATACGTATACAATGTTTTGACATATCATATTGACAATATCTATATATATTATTTTGAATAACCCATAAGACACTATATGCGGTAATGCTCGAGTTAGCATATAATGGGTCGAGGTTGATTCTAAAACAATATATACCATGGGTTGTGATCGAGTCTGAGACATGTATACAATGGGTCGTGAGTGATTCAGATAATATACATACTATGTGTCTTAATTATATTAAGACAATATATAATTGATTTAGTTAATTCTAACACGATATATATATATATATATATATATATATATATATATATATATATATATATATATATCATTGGACTATCGGACTATTGGACTACTAACGTTGGACTACTAATTTAACAAATTAAATCATCAACACGTAATAAAAATATTGTGAATATATTTTCTATCATACTTTTATATATATGTATATATTTGCTATAGGTTCGTGAATCGACCCGTGGCCAAGTCTTATTTTAGACGAATTAAAAATCTGTGAAAGTGAGTTATAGTCCCATTTTTACTATCTAATATTTTTGGAATGAGAATACATGTAGTTTTATAAATGTTTTACAAAATAGACACAAGTACTTGAAACTACATTCTATGGTTGGATTATTAAACCGAATATTGCCCCGTCAAGCTTGGTAGTCTAAGAATTAGGGAAATGGCCCATAATTGACGCGAATCCTAAAGATAGATCTATTGGGCCTAACAAACCCCATCCGGGTTACGGATGCTTTAGCACTTCGAGGTTTATATTATATAGACGAGAGGTTCTGTTTGGGGATATTCTATGCATTAAAGTTAATGTCGGTTACCAGGTGTTCAATTCATACTAGTGATTTTTATGCAAATCGGTATTTATGAAAAAATGAAATCTTGTGGTCTATTATTACAATTTGATATGTTGGTTAAACCTATAACTCACCAACATTTTTGTTAATGTTTAAGCATGTTTATTCTCAGGTGATTATTAAAAGCTTCCGCTGTTGCATAATAAATTAAGGACAAGATTTGGAGTCCATGTTGTATAATATTGTTTAAAATCAGCATTCGGAAACTTATATTGTTGTACCATATTATTGTTAACCATTATGTAATGGTCGTGTGTAATCTTTGTATTTTAAATTATCATTACTTGATAATCTACGTTATATCTTTGAAATCTTTGTCGATAAAATAAAGGTTATGGTTTGTTTTAAAAACGAATGCAGTCTTTAAAAAATGTCTCATATAGAGGTCAAAACCTCACGATGAAACCAATTATTATGAAACGTTTATAATTGATATGAACGGGGCATTTCAGCCTCCCCGGCCACCATCTCTTTATTTCTTCTCTCTATCTGGCCTATGAGTTTGTGAGCCATTCGACTCGCTTTCTGCATTAAGGTAGGCGCGGATGCACTTACATTTTCCTGAATTCTAACCGGCAGCCCTTTCACAAATGCATCGATATGTTCTTCCTCGTCCTCAAACATACCAGGACACATTAGAGACAGTTTTGTGAATCGTTGCTCATATGAGGTGATAACATACCCCTGAGTTTTTAATTCTCTAAGCTCCGCCTTGAGCTTATTGACTGCATTCCTGGGACGGTACTGCTCATTCAACATGTGTTTGAATGCGGACCACGGTAGCGCGTAAATAGTATATTGTCCCACCTGCTCGAGATAGGTATTCCACCAGGTTAACGCAGTACCTGTGAAAGTATGCGTGGCGTATTTCACCTTATCTTCTTCAGCACATTTTCTTATAGCAAATACCGATTCGACCTTCTCGGTCCACCATTTTAGTCCGACTGGTCCTTCGGTTCCATCGAACTCAAGAGGTTTACAGGCAGTCAATTCCTTGTAGGAGCATCCTACACGAATTCTTATGGAGTTAACTCCACTGCTAGACCCTGAGTTATTGTTGTTGTTTTGCATCGCAGCTTGTACTGCGACTATGTTCGCAGCTTGGAAAACACGAAAATCTTCCTCGCTCATGTTCAGGGTGTGCTTGGTTGTTGGAGACATTTCCTTCAAAAATAGCCAAAAGAGTTCAGTTAATCATACAGAATATTAGGAGTAGTCAATAGTATTACGTGGCATAATATGAACTAATTTATAAAAGCCTTTTCTTCATATTAGCATTTTATAATTTTAATGGGTAGTACCTACCCGTTATAGTTCATACTTAATAGCTAACATACAATTCAACTACTACAATTCTGATATGAAAAACTAATTTCAATAATATTACATGTTCAAACTTTGATACAATATTTTACAATTATACAATACCGATATTTTACATATAGCATGAAATATAGTACACAATAACTATGATACAAGGAAGATTTTAAGACAATTCTAGTCAAGCTCAAATTGTTCAGTGAAGGCAATAAAGACAAGTAATTTATAAGACCAGAAATAAGTCATGCATTCGGGTTTCACTAATACTATTTCTCATCCTTGGTCAAGTGGGGAATAACCGTTGTAGACGCTGGCAAGGCAGCACGTTGTAACGTCGTCAAAAGGACGGAGGTTACGAAATACCCAACAACTCCGTAACAACTTAAAAACCTTATTTCTCACCTCAACTACTGAATCCGTCACCCGTGGGAATGTTTTATTAAGAAGTTACAACCCGATGTTCTTTTTCTCAGTATGATGAGAGGCAAACATCACTAACTCGTAAACGTAACATGCTTCTTTAAGTTGCATGTTCGAAGTCCTTTCTAAAGAACGAAGTCCTATATTGGGATATAGGGAGTCAAAATAGGCCCTCAACCCAAAGCGGAAAAGTGCATTAGGGTTTCCCCCACACAGAGCCTCAAAGAAAACACGAGCCAACTTAGGGTGTCCCCAGTGTGAGATACACCACCTATCGAAGGAAAGCCTCCTATAAATCAAGGGATGCCTGGAACGTCTTTCAAACGTCCTACAAACTAATTTCTCCATAAGCAATTGAGCCGATGAATCCTGACCGACTCTAGACAAGATTTCATCAATCATATCCCGTAGTAGGTCTACTAAAATATTCGGTTGTCTATCCTTAACGTCCATTTTGTATTTTTATACTGTAAAAGAGACGAAGATTAGATCCGTAAAAGATAATAGGATAACAAAACATTACAAGCAATTTTTACATATATCATAAAAGTACAAGAACGCTACAATACATATTTTACACAGCATGGTAAAAGTAAATAATTACAACTCTTTATTCAGACTCACTTGTTTCTTCTTTCTCGGACTCGGTTCGTTTTGCAATTTTTTTAGGGATAAATGGACCCGTACTAATACGAGAAGTCCTTTTTACAAATGGTCTAGAAAAACCTGGCGGCTTAGATGTTCCCGGGCTATAGTTAAAGTTTAAGAAATACGGGTGTTTACGGTATATTCCGTCGGGGTATTTCCTGATAACATAGGGTTCATCGGGTTTGGGATGTGGTTTCTCTATCTTGATAGATGGAGATTTTCCCTTATTATTTTTATTTTCTTTATTAAACTGCGCCAGTGTAATTTCTATCACTTCATCGGAATCCTCATCGGAATTCTCTTTCGGTTCCTCAGGAAATTGGGAATCTTCCCAGTATTTTTCTTCCTCGGCGGAGACACCATTAACCATTTTTAACTTTGGTACATTGGTTGAAGATTTTGACTCAATATTCGAGTAGATTGAGTGACTACTATAATCGGAGTCGTTTGATAGCCTAGCATGATCGGATGAAGTCATCTAATCGCATAATAGCAAGCACGTTAAGAGATTTAATATATCACATAATATTTGCATGTCAAAAATATATAGTTTCCAACAAAAGAGTTAAGCAATCGTTTTTAAAATAAACACAGTCGAAGTCCAGACTCACTAATGCATCCTAACAAACTTGATAAGACACACTAATGCAAATTTCTGGTTCTCTAAGACCAACGCTCTGATGCCAAATTTAATGCCCCGTTCATATCGATTATAAACGTTTCATAATAATTGGTTTCATTGCGAGGTTTTGACCTCTATATGAGACATTTTTCAAAGACTGCATTTGTTTTTTTAACAAACCATAACCTTTATTTTTATCGAAAAAGGTTTCAAAGACATAACGTAGATTATCAAGTAATTATAATCTAAAATGTAACGTTCACACACGATCCTTACATAACAATAAAAAATAATAATATGTTACAACAAAATAAGTTCCCGAATGCAGTTTTTAAACAATATTATACAACATGCTGACTCCAAATCTTGTCCTTAATTAGCATGCAACAGCGGAAGCTTTTAATAATCACTAGAGAATAAACATGCTTAAAACGTCAATAAAAATGTTGGGGAGTTATAGGTTTAACCTATATATATATATATATATATATATATATATATATATATCAATTTGTAATAATAGACCACAAGATTTCATTTTATAAATAATCAAACACTCGCAAGTGTATAAAAATCATTGGTATGATGAATACATGGTAACCGATATTAACATAATGCATATAGAATATCCCCCGCATACCGACACTTCGCAATCAGTATGCTATATATACCGACAATCGCAATCAGTGTATATATAAATCGAAATACTAAAGCAGTTCATATCTCTGACTAGGGCTTGTAAGTATCCGTAGATCTACCTTTAGGATTCGCGTGTCTATTTAACAGGGGTGATATTCGGTATAGTAATCCAACCATAGAATGTAGTTTCAAGTACTTGTGTCTATTTTGTAAAACATTTATAAAACTTCATGTATTCTCATCCCAAAAATATTAGATAGTAAAAATGAGACTATAACTCACTTTCAAAGATTTTCAATTCATCAAAAATCAAACTTGGCCATGGATCGATTCACGAACCTATAACAAATATATACATATATATATATCAAAGTATAATAGAAATATATTTACATCATATTTTTATTTACGTGTTGATGAATTAAGTTAAGTTAGCAGTCCAACGTTAGTAGTCCACAGTTAGTAGTCCATATATAGATCGATATATCACCCTAAAATAATCAAGACATATTACATTTTCTTAATATAATCAAGACCCATAGTATACATATTATCTCGAATCACTCCACGACCCATTGTTTACATGTCTCAGACTCGATCACAACCCATGGTATATTATTTTAGAATCAACCTCGACCCATTATATGCTAACTCGAGATTACCTCATATAGTGTCTTATGGTTATTCAAAATAATATATACATGATGTCAATATGATATGTCAAAACATTGTATATGTGTCTATGGTTTATCGAGACATATTATATACATGGTGTCGTATTGTGTAACTTGTCTTAATTAACCAAGATTATATTATATTGTCACAAGACATGTTAGAATACATGTATAATACAATAATAGTTAGCTAGAATATGGTTAATATAGATTTGTTATAAAAAATTTCGTAGCTAAAACTAGTAATTCTATCCAATTTTGTTTTATCCATAATTTCTTCATTACAAATCCGTTTTGAGTGAATCAAATTGCTATGGTTTCGTGAAAAACCAAAATTTATTAATCTAAACAGAAAAAGTATAGGTTTATAGTCGGAAATACAGGTTACAAGTCATTTTTGAAATAGATAGTCATTTCCGTCGAAAGAACGACATCTTGATGACCATTTTGAAAAACATACTTCTACTTTGAGTTTAACCATGATTTTTGGATATAGTATCATGTTCATATGAAATATCATTTTCTCAGAAGAATAACTTTTAAATCAAAGATTATCATAGTTTTTAATTATCCAACCCAAAACAGCTCCCGATTTTACTACGACGGCGTATGTCTGATTTAACGGTGTTCTTCGTGTTTCCAAGTTTTAAATCATTAAGTTAGCATATCATATAGATATAAAATATGTGTTTAGTTGTTTTTAAAAGTTAAGTTAGAAGGATTAACTTTGTTTGCGAACAAGTTTAGAATTAACTAAACTATGTTCTAGTGATTACGAGTTATTTTCATCTAATAAAATGGTTATATAAATATGAATCGAACGATGTTATGAACATCATCACTACCTCAAATATAGTAGGTAAACATACTGGAAATAACAAGAAATGAGCTTGGGCTTCAAAGGATCTTGGATGGCTTGAAAGTTCTTGAAGTAGAATCATGACACGAAAACAAGTTCAAGTAAGATTACTACTTGAATTAAGATGATTATGATTATAGGAATTGAACCAAAGCTTGAGTATGATTATTACCTTGATTAGAAATGAAAATTTACTGAGATTAGATGGAAGTTCTTGATCTTTAATGAGTTGTTGGATTGGATTAAAAAAATTGAAAGTAATCTTGAAGTCTTCTTGATTCTTTCTTTCTTTAGGTTGTTTTATGAAACCAGAACTTATAGAATTTATGAAGAACACTTAGAACTTGATAATAGAACTTAAGAGAGATCAATTAGATGAATGAAATTGAAGAATGAAAGTGTTTGTATATTATTTTTGGTCGTGACTCATGGTGTTGGATTTAAAGGAATTATAGTTTGTATTTTAGTTTAAAAATTCATGATATAAAATAAAGAATGGTTATGTAACTTGTTTTCTAGTTAGATATTTGGTATTAGATGACAAATCTTGAGTCCCACATGTTATTAATCATTTAGGGCTGCTAAGGAGCTGATTATTGAGTGTATATACCAATAGTATATACATCTAGAAGCTGGGTATTATACGAGTACGAATACTGAATGAATACGAGTAGAATTCTTGATGAAAACGAATGGGAATGTAATTGTAACCATTTTTGTTAAGTATAAGTATTTTGATATATGTCTTTAAGTATTTCAAATGTGTATTAATACATCTTAATACACTACATATATATACATTTTAATTAAGTCGTTAACTCATCATTAGTCGTTACATGTATGAGTTGTTTCGAAGCCTATAAGTTAACGATCTCGTTTAATGTAATTAACCCATTGTTATTATATCTAATGAGATGTTAAATTGTTATATTATCATGATAACATAGTGTGTTAATATGTCCTAATACGATATATATATATATATATATATATATATATATATATATATATATATATATATATATATATATATATATATATATATATATATATATATATATATATATGTATATATATATATATATTAAGACGTTATTACATCGATAATCGTTACATATATATCGTTTTGAAATCCTTAAGTTAGTAGTCTTGTTTTACATATATAGTTCATTGTTAATACACTTAATGGTATATTTAATTATCATTTTATCATGTTAAATGATGTTATGCGAGGTGTATATGAAATAGCTTATATTTTACTAGAAAAAACAAATAAATACGATACAATTTTACACAAGATATTTATTTATTTATAGAATGGATATACTTAAACCTTGCTACAACACTTATAGGCAGTGTACCTAATCGTACAGTAGTGTAGTTTTTAGTAAGTCTGGTTCGTTCCACAGGGAAAATCTTTAAACAAAGCTTAACGCTATATTAGTTTTATTTTATAAAAATACAAAAATATATATAAGTAATATTATTATAATAAAGGGGGGGTTTTTACCGTTTAATGACCGGTTTGTCGATTTTAAAACTTAGTCGCAGTTAAAACCTAATGTAAAATATTAAAAATAAATATAACTTAATTTAAAGCGTAAAGTAAATAACGATAATGAAATTGCGATAAATAAAAGTGCGATAAAATAAACTTGCGATAATTAAAAAGTACAATTAATTAAAATTGCAATTAAATACAATAACAATAAATAAAAGTGCGATAATTAAAAGTGCAATTAAATATAAAATAAAGGAAATTAAATATGAAATAAAATAATTATGCTTATTTAAACTTCCGTAATCATGATGTTTGACGTGTTGATGTTAGTTTTATGCCCATGGGTTAATTGTCCTTTGTCCTGGATTATTTAATATATCCGTCTGGTTTTTGTCCATAACAGTCCATCAGTCATAAATATAAAGTGCGAGTGTCCTCATCAAATTATCCTTATACCCGAAGTCAAATATTCCAACTAATTGGGGACTTAAACTGTAACAAGGTCTTAATACTTTGTTATCAATTATGCCAAGTGTCCTTGTACATAATTTCACCCCTGTTTTAATAATTCCATAGACTATTAATCCATTCTCGTGTCCGGTTAAATGAACGATTATTCGTACATATAAATACCCCGCCCATCATGTCCGATCGAGTGTATATGGTTATTTATAGGTACATCCAATTGTAAATCTTTATATTAAAATTAACAAACTATCATTTAGTAAAACAAATATAAAGCCCATTAATAGCCCATAGTCTAATTTCCACAAGTGTCGTTCTTTTGTCCAAACCCCAATTATGGTACAAAGCCCAATTACCCAATTTTAGTAATTAGCCCAACATCATGATTACTTCGGCTTATATAAGCATAATAATAACTTAGCTACGAGACATTAAATTAAAAAGGTTGAACATAACTTACAATGATTAAAAATAGCGTAGCGTTACACGGACAGAATTTCGACTTACACCCTTACAACATTCGCTAACATACCCTTATTATTAGGATTTAAAATTAAAATTAAAATTAAAATTAAAATTAAAATATATATATATACGTTTACATATAGATAGAGAGATTGATGGATGGATATTTAAAACGATCAAAATGCGTTGCCTTTTATAGGCAGATTTGGATTTGAGTGCTCCGCGAGTCGCGGTCAATTTCCCCTTCAAACTCCGCGAGTCGCGGAGTTTGAATTTC
The DNA here is from genome assembly GCF_046630445.1 of Rutidosis leptorrhynchoides. NCBI lineage: Eukaryota > Viridiplantae > Streptophyta > Magnoliopsida > Asterales > Asteraceae > Rutidosis > Rutidosis leptorrhynchoides. The sequence continues at coordinate 381,057,814 of NC_092343.1, read as the reverse complement.
CAGCTCACTCCAATTTGGATCTTTACTTGCCGACGGATTTTAATAATATAAATATAATATAAATATATAATTTATATAATTAATTATATATTATATTATATTTATATACATAATTAATTTGTAACTTTCGGTCCGTTGCGTCGAGCGTTGAGAGTTGACTCATGTTCTGGTTCCGGATTTTCGAACGTCCTTGCGTACAATTTAATATCTTGTACTTTGCGTTTTGAATCTTGTATTCTTGTAATTTCGAGACGTTTCTTATCAATAATTGGAACCTCTTTGATTGTATTTTGTACTTTTGAGCTTTTTGGTCGTTTGCGTTTTCAATTCGTCGAATCTGTCTTTTGTCTTCACCTTTTATTATTTAAACGAATATTACTTGTAAATAGAACAATTGCAACTAAAAGCTTGTCTTTCTTGAGGGATAATGCTATGAAATATATGTTTGTTTTTAGCATTATCAAATATTCCCACACTTAAGCGTTGCTTGTCCTCAAGCAATATAGTCTTGAAATAAAAATACTTGAATCACTTCTTTATTCTTCACACTTTGTACATCAGTGATTTCAATACGGCGGTATGAACAATGATAGTAACGATGTGGTTTACAGTCTCACATGACTATAAAAATTTAGATCCATTAAGGACATTGGATTTTTATGAAAACATTTGATCTCTTGAAAATTTAATCTAGCTTTTACCCTAGATAAGTTTTCTGGAATAACCCTTCACCGATGTTTGCAAAATATTTTTGTGGGTTTGGTGGGTTTTAGATTTGAAAATTTTAGCTCAAAACTTGTGGTTTTGTGTCACCCACTTGCTAACCTTGTATTAGGAAAGCAACACGTCCAGTATACTTGCTCCGTATATTACCTTTCGATAAACTACCGGCCGGTTGTAAAGGAAAGCGTTGAACAAGCAACTGTTAAGGCAATGTCCCCTGACATGCTTTTAATTATGGTATATAACGTGTCAGACGCAATTACTATCCTTGGTATGAGCAATAGTAAAGCTCACCCTTATAATTTTCCGGTCTGGCACAAGGTCCTGTATTTGACCATGCTATGCAACCACCGTTCTTACGGTTGACACCCGATTTGGTTCAGGTGACCTAAAGAATTCCAGGTGAATTCCTAGGATTTTACGTTCAATGGCAATGAACGCATTGAAAATGGGTTTTCAGAAAACAAATCGGTTTGTAATTTTGATCAAAATATTTTCTCGTTCAAGTTCGAGTTTAGATATCATCGAATTCCATGAGTTTATAATTCTCAATCTTTAAAGTCAATCTCTAGGATTGAGTAATATCAGTCTTAAAAGCTGATTTTGATCTTTAAAGGAGATTATCCTTTCTGGGGATCTGATTCATTAGTCTTATCCAGCTAATTTGCACGGCGTCCTCCCCATTTTACAAGACAGATCCTCTCATGGTTAGGATAAATCTGACCACTTGGCGACCCTGTTTGATGCTGAGGTCCGTGGATTTCCTGCTGATTTTGGTGATGACTTTTCTAGATTTTTCGTCAACCTACAGCTGGTCTGAACGACAACTTCTTGACCTAAATCAAGAAGCGCGTTTCTTTTTCTGAAGACTTTACTTCCTTTAAATGATGGAATTGATTCATCGTGTAGATCCATCTTTTTTTTTTTTACAGTAAATCGGGTAAAACTGTTTAGTTTAGTCCAAAGCAAAAGTATCTTCAATTATTTGTTACAGAAATATGTGACGTATGTTTAAAATAACTTGGTAAATTTTCCCACACTTGGCTTTTATTTTCTTTTATTTGCCTTTTTATTGTCCTCTATTCCATTTTAAATGAATTCTAACATTTTGGTTTGTTTCTCAATTTATGTCCTTTCCGAGGTAACAATAATTTCGGTGTTAATACCTAGTTTTATCGTTCATAAATATGTATAAACATGATTTTGAGTTCATTTAATTGAAAATTTTGAAAAATTTTACTAGAATTGGGTAGTCAGTATATAAGACTAGGGCTGTTCTTTGTTATCAGAGAGCACTAGATTCTATTACAACTACTGCGTTACTAGTATTTTTAATGGTAACCAAGTGTTTAAATAATTTTTTTTTAAAATCCGAAAGATTTTAACCCCTTCCCACACTTAAGATCTTGCAATGCCCTCATTTGCAAGAAATCAGTAACAATTTAAATTATTGAGGGTGATTAGCGTAGAAAAATGATTAAATTTTACCAAAGTTTCCAAACATATTGTTGTTTGTGTTGAATGATAAATGGTGCACATCATTTGTTCATTCCGTCTTGTTGTTATTTCACATATATTTTGCATCTTGTCGTCAAAATTAGTTGCTTTTGCTGAACTTAATGCCATTCTTTGAAAATGCGTTGTTTTACCCTGTTGTGTACATAAGATAAACTGCAAACATATATACATATTTTTGAAGTTTGGTATATTACCCCACATTTAAAAATTATTAAAATCTAATAATAAAAGTTAGAAAATTATAAAAACTATTACAATATCAACATAAGTGTTAAATGTAGTAACATTACAAAAATAAAATAAATAAAACTAAATAAACAAGGGTTGATACTGATACCAGTAGGGGTTCCATGCATAACCGTATGTGTTATAAAATGCTTCAGCTGGATTATAAGTAGGATACGGTGGTTGGATTTCTATAGACCAGGGAGGAAATATGGGCTTTGGAGTAGGAATATAGTTTCTACCTACATGTTGGCAATGAGCTATGATGTGGTTTTGATGAACTTGCCAATCTTCAAATGCTCGATGTCTAGCATTTTCATACTCTTGTGAAGCTATAAACCTTTGCATTCTATCATTTCATTTCCCCCTCCCACATTACCTGGCTGTTGATTTCTTTCAACATGTGGATGTCTTCCATTATATGGTACTGCGGCGTTATTTCACCTCTTCAAAACCTTAGCACCATGATATACATTTAAACCAATTGTATCGTGGGGTTCTGGTTCTTCGATTAATAATCCCCCCCCCCGACTTATATCCACATCGAGATACTCCGCAATTAATGTAATAAATATACCACCTCCTATTATACTGTGTGGTCTCATCCCCCTAACCATAGTCGATAAATAATAACCCACACAATAAGGTATACTTACAGCGCTTTGTAGGTTCGAATACACATGTGGTAAAATAAATCTTGCTCATTTACCTTTTCCTTATTTTTACCTCGCTGTGTAATCGAGTTCGCGAGAAACATGTGAATTACTCTTAACTCAGCTCTATCTATATCCGTATAAGAGTAATTTCCCCATTTAAATCGGTGATGGCTAGTCATTTGACTCCATACACCATGCGTATCAAAATTTTCATCAATCTTCCTACCATTTAATATCAACCCTTGACAATCGGCAGATGCTAGCTCCTCAGGCGTATATATACGTAAAGCCTGAGCCATGTCTAGTAGAGACATGTGGCGCATCGAACCTCCTAACAAAAATCTAATAAAAGTTCGATCGGTTAAAGTAGGTACCCGATCATTTATTTCTATACTACACAATAATTCTTCACACCATACTTTATATACAGGTCTACGCATGTTGAATAAACGTACCCAATCACTAAAAGTAGAATTACCATACCTTTGAGTAAGTAATTCCCTGATTGGCTCGGCCAATTCCACTACCTCTAATGGTTCCCATTCTATTACCCTAGGTACTTCAACAGCTTTAGAATGAAGAGTGTGCAAGCCCCTTTGGTATTTTGGATAATCTATCCAACGTCTGTCTAATCTCAAGTTCGGGTGCAAATCTTCCACGTGCATATCTGAAAATGTCATAACTGGATGAGGTATATCTTGTTTGTAATAGTTATCAAGATCCTGTTGTTCCGCATTCTCAGGAGGAGCAATGCGAGCTTGGGATGAAGATTCGCCCTTTTCAGTCTGTAAAACACATCAAACACAATTTTTGTGCATCCAAATATGCATTAGTGTCAGCAAAATCATCAATCAAAATAATTACAATGACATGTTCAATTTATATCAAACTTATGCTTATTTTCATATTTTTATCAAATCTACACTTTTTCAAATAAGCATATACGAAAATGTTCGCCAAGTTCATAAGCATTCAACTCAAATAACATGTCAAAATAATCATTATTAGCAATTAAACAAGTTTCAAATGGCAATTATATCTCAAAAATCAAGTTCATGAATTTTAGACTTGAAAAAGTCTACTTTAATTCTCAAAAATCATGTTTAGGCTCAAAGTTTGGATCATTTAACTACCTAAACATGTTACACTACTTAATTTAGCAATAATTCATGACAAAAATCGGCCATAACATGTCTATATCAAAAAGCCCCAAATTGCTCAAGAACACAAACACTAGATTACTCAAAATTTGAAGTTTAAGGCTTCTAATCATGTTAAATAGCATCAATCTAGGTTATACAAGCATAATATATAAGCAATTTAAGCATAATTACACCAAAAAGCATCAAAATCAAATTGGGTATAAATTTGTTCAAGAACACTAATTTTCGGATTAAATGGGTGTTTTGATGAAGAAATTACCATTTTCCTTGAGTAATTCCTTGATAGCATCCTTCTCAACATAATTTTGTGAAAGATTTGATGAAAAATGGTGAAAAAAATTCGGATTTGTGTGTGTTTTTGGGTTTATTTTCGCAGTATTTTGGGGTGTGGGTGTGGATACTGATCTGTTCGATCAGTTTATATTTTTTTCTGGAATTTTGATGCTCCGCGAGTCGCGGTATTTACCCATTACAAACTCCGCGAGTCTCGGTGTTTGTATTATTTTTTTTTTATATAAAAATCTTAACTTATAAAATAATTAATTAATTAATTTTAAAATTTTGTTTCCCTTGTTATTTAGGACGAGGTCGTTTCGGAACGATGTCCTAGTCCGTCCCACGACAAAATTTTAAAATTTGTCAATTTAAAGTGCGGTTTTAAAAGCAAAGATTTTTGGGTTTTTTTTAATGTTTTAGGCATACTTTAATTCAATAAGATTAAAAATAATGATAATAAAAGTTCTCGTCCCTCCCTCGGGTAAAGCAATTTCGGTTCAACGACCTACTCTTCAACTTACGACGAATTTTTAAAAATCATATTTTTAACTTAGCAAAATAAAGTAAATTTTTATTTTTTAAATTCACACCAAACTTAAATTTAAAATGCATAAAAATAAAAATTCATATTTTAAAAATTCACACCAAACTTAAATTATATTTTTATTTGTATATATACAAACTTATATTAATTTTTCAAATATTTACAATTTTAAATAAGTTTACAATATTAAATTAATATTTATATATTAATTAAAAAAACATGGTAAAAATAAAATTAAAAATCTTTTTGGCTTTTATTCCACTTTAATCAATCAAATATTATCAAAAATATGCGCCCCTCTTTTCGGTAAAGTAATTTCGGTTCCATGACCTAATTTAACTCATGACGAATTTTTGAAATATTTTGGGTTGATTGATTAAAGATATTTATACCTTAAGAATAAACGTTAAATTTCGCAGTGATGTAATAAATTTTTGAATGATATCAATAATTTCAGTCGCAAGACCTAATTTCATCGAATACCAATTTAATACTTTATAGCGAACAAATTAGCGTTTATTATCAAAAGGTTAAAAATAAAAATAAAAATAAAAACTGTACAGACTTACCTGTGAGATAGATTTCTTAGTGATATGCTCTAGCCCACTCATAAGATAGTCGGACTAATTGATTTTCCATGGCTACATAGGCGTAACCTCGAGCATTCAGTGTTTTTTCTTCTAAACATATGAACGGTCCATCTCTGCATAAAGTAACAAATTCGGTGTTTGAATAGGTTTGATTATTTGAACATTTACCTTCGTGTGACCATTTTCCGCATTTGTGACATTTTTCAAGGTGTCGTGCTCTTCTTTTCGCTGCGGATTTTGATTTTCCTTTACCAAATTGTAACTTATTATCTTCGCATCTGGATTCTTTTCTTACTCCGTCCAATTTTTCTCTGATTACTGATACCAGTTCACTCAGAAGTGTGTCATTATTACGTTTAGTAATCAAAGCGTGTAGCATTAGGCCATGGTTTAGTTCACAGGAAGTCTTCATTTCGTAAAACCTAAAAAAAAAATAAAAATTCAGAATGGGGGGAGAAGACTAGTTCTTTAGGGTCTGCTAGGGAAAGACCATTCGGGTTCCATTTTCGAGAACTACACGAAAACAGAAAATCTAACTCTAACAGAAATACATATTATCCTTTAAAGACTTGATTCTCCCCACACTTAGTTAGCTGTGGTATCGAAATTGTGATTAACTTCGTTGTCGACTTCCATCGGACTATCTATGCAGTGTTTAACTCTGTGACCATTAACTTTAAATTCAATCCCATTTGAATTTATTAATTCTATCGTTCCGTATTGGAAAACTCTTTTGACTATGAATGGTCCAGACCATCTTGATTTCAATTTTCCAGGAAATAGCTTGAATCGTGAATTGAAAAGAAGAACTCTGTCTCCTTCTTTAAATTCTTTTGAAATTCTGATTCTTTTATCATGCCATTTCTTCGTTCTTTCCTTATAGATTAACAAATTTTCGTATGCTTCATGTCTTAATTCTTCTAATTCATTTAATTGACTTAATCGTAGACGTCCAGCTTCATGTAAATCAAGATTACATGTCTTCAAAGCCCAAAATGCTTTGTGTTCAATTTCTACTGGAAGATGACATGCTTTTTCGTAAACGAGTCAAAAAGGTGTGGTTCCAATTGGAGTTTTGTAGGCTGCTCTAAAAGCCCAGAGTGCATCCCCCAATTTAATGGACCATTTCTTTGGATTTGATCCTACGGTTTTCTCTAGAATACGTTTTAAAGCTCGGTTGGTATTTTCAACTTGTCCACTTGTTTGTGGATGATACGCAGTGGAGATTTTATGAGTTACTCCATATCTTTTAAGAACTTTCTCAAGTTGATTATTACAAAAATGAGTTCCCTGATCACTTATTAAAGCTTTCGGTGTTCCAAACCTAGCAAAAAGAACGTTTTAAAAAGTTGACTACAACTCGTGCATCGTTAGTTGGGAGAGCTTGTGCTTCCGCCCATTTAGATACATAATCAATGGCTACGAGAATGTAGAGATTATTATGAGATTTTGAAAATGGACCCATAAAGTCAATACCCCAAATGTCAAATACTTCACATACTTGAATGACATTTTGTGGCATTTCATCACGTTGACTTATTTTTCCGGCCCTTTGACAAGCATCATAGGATTTACAAAGAAGGTGTGCGTCTTTGTAAATTGTAGGCCAATAGAATCCAGCATCATAAACTTTTCTTGCTGTTAGTTCAGGCCCATAATGCCCTCCTGTTGGTCCTGTGTGACAATGGTTTAAAATTTTACTAGCTTCATCTCCGAATACACATCGGCATATTATTCCATCGGGACAACTTTTAAACAAATGTGGATCTTCCCAGAAATAGTGTTTTATATCACTAAAGAATTTCTTTCGTTTTTGGTACGATAATCTTTTTTCAAGGAATCCACATACTAAGTACTTTGCATAGTCTTCAAACCATGGAATTTCATTATGATCTATCTTCAATAGATATTCATCAGGAAAGTTGTCTTGTATGGCCGATTCATTTAGAACTTCTAATTCAGGAATTTCAAGACGAGAAAGATGATCAGCGGCGAGATTTTCTGCTCCTCTTTTATCTCGGATTTCAATATCGAACTTTTGTAAGAGTAAGATCCAACGGATTAATCTTGGTTTAGCATCTTGTTTCGAAAATAGGTATCTAAGAGCAGAATGGTCGGTATAGACCACCGTTTTAGCTAGAACGAGATATGATCGAAATTTGTCAAAAGCAAAGACAATAGCAAGGAGTTCTTTTTCAGTAGTTGTGTAATTTGTTTGTGCTCCTTGTAACGTCTTACTAGCATAATATACAGGTTGAAATCATTTTTCAATCCTTTGTCCTAAAACGGCTCCCATTGCAAAAATCACTTGCATCGCACATTAGTTCAAACGGTAGATTCCAATTTGGTGTTATCATGATCGGCGCATTAGTGAGTTTCTCTTTAAGAATATTAAAAGATTTGATGCATTCATCTGAAAAGATGAATGGAGCATCCTTTTCTAGGAGTTTATTCATAGGAGTGGCAATTTTAGAGAAATCTTTTATGAAACGTCGGTAAAAACCGGCATACCCTAGAAAACTCCTAACTCCTCTAACATTGGTGGGATGTGGAAGTTTAGCAATTACATCTACTTTAGCTCTATCCACTTCAATTCCTTCCTTTGAAATTTTATGACCAAGAACGATACCTTCTTTAACCATGAAATGGCATTTCTCCCAATTAAGAACTAGATTTGATTACTCGCATCTAATAAGCATTCGTTCAAGATTAGCTAGACATGATTCAAAAGTATCACCGAAGACTGAAAAGTCATCCATGAAAACTTCCATGCATTCTTCTATCATGTCGTGAAAAATCGCCATTATGCAACTTTGAAAGGGTGCAGGGGCGTTGCAAAGTCCAAATGGCATGCTTTGTAAGCAAAAGTACCATAAGGGCACGTGAATGTGGTTTTCTCTTGGTCCTCGGGTGCTATTGGAATTTGAAAATATCCGGAAAATCCATCAAGAAAACAATAGTAACTATTTTCGGCTAATCTTTCCAACATTTGATCAATGAAAGGTAAGGCAAAGTGATCTTTTCTGGTGTCGTCATTTAATTTTCTATAATCAATACAAACACGCCATCCTGTTACAGTCCTAGTAGGAATAAGTTCATTTTTCTCATTTGTAATGACAGTCATGCCACCTTTCTTAGGTACGCATTGAACTGCGCTTACCCATAGACTATCAGAAATTGGATAAATTAAACATGCATCAAGCAGTTTAATAATTTCTTTCTTAACTACATCTTGCATATTAGGATTTAGTCTTCGTTGGCGTTGCACATACATTTTATGACCTTCTTCCATAAGGATTTTATGTGTGCAATACGAAGGACTTATTCCTTTAATATCATGAATCTTCCATGCAATGGCTGGTTTATGAGCTTTTAACACAGAAATGAGTTGTGATTTCTCATTTTCAGTAAGAGAAGATGATATTATTACAGGTAATTCAGATTCACCATGTAAATAAGCGTATTCCAAATGATTTGGAAGTGGCTTTAACTCTAATGCCGGAGGTTCTTCTATCGATAATTTATATCGATATCTGTCTTCTTCTTTTAGCATTTGAATTTCTTCTGTTGTTGGTTCATATCCATTAGCCATTAGTGTAGCTAACATTTCAATTTCATCAATTGGTTCAGTTCCTTCTCCTAAAGAACATTCTCCTGTTCCTTGTAATTCTGGAAATTCTTCTAACAATTCTGCATGTGATTCTATAGTTTGAATATAATAACATGTATCATCTGCAGATTGCGGTTGTTGCATTACTCTATCAACTGAAAAGGTAATACTCTCATCCTCTATACTTAGGGTCAGTTTCTTACCAAACACGTCTATCATTGCTTTAGCCGTGTTTAAGAATGGTCTTCCTAATATGAGAGGAACTTGAGAATCTTCTTCCATGTCCAGAACAACAAAATCTACTGGAAATACTAAAGTACCAACTTTAACTAGCATGTTCTCCATTATCCCTCTAGGATATTTTATTGATCTATCGGCTAGTTGTATACTTATTCTTGTTGGTTTTAATTCTCCAAGGTCTAGTTTAGTGTATAGTGAATATGGCATTAAATTTATACTAGCACCTAAGTTTGCCAATGCTTCTATTGAACTAAGACTACCCAGAAAACATGGAATTGTGAAACTTCCTGGATCTGATAGTTTTTCTGGTATCTTATTCAACAGTACTGCTGAACAATTAGCATTCATAGTAATAGCCGAGAGTTCTTCCATTTTCTTTCTATTCGATATTAGATCTTTCAGAAATTTAGCATATCTAGGCATTCCTGAAATTACATCAATGAAAGGAAGATTTACATTTATCTGTTTAAACATATCCAAGAATATGGATTGCTCGGCTTCAAGTTTCTCTTTTTTCATTTTACTCGGGTAAGGAAGTGGTGGTTGGTATGGTTTAACATAAGGTTTAGCCTTAACTGTGTTATCTTTATTAACCTTTTCAACTACCGGTTCTTTTTCCTTATCTTGTTCAGGTTGTGGTTCTTGTGGAGTAGGAATAACTTCATCAGAAATTACAGGTATTTCAGGTGGTTTAAGTGTTGTACCACTTCTTGTGGTAATGGCTTTAGCTGTTTCATTCCGGGGGTTAGCATTTGTCTCACTAGGTAAACTTCCCGGTTTTCTTTCACCTATTAACCTTGCTAGGTTACTTACTTCTTGTTCCAAATTTTGAATAGAAGCTTGTTGATTTCTAAATGCTTGAGCATTTTGTTCATTAGTTTGTTTCTGAGATGTGAAAAACTGCGTTTGAGTTTCAACTAGCTTCGTCATCATATCTTCTAAATTCGGCTTTTTATCATCGGTTTGTGGTGGTTTGTTTTAAAAATTAGGTCTTTGCTGGTTGTAAGTATTGTTGGATACTTGTTGATTACTAGGACCTTGTTGGTTGTTGTATGGAACATTTCGGTTATAATTCTGGTTTTTATTGTAAATTAGTCTTGGCAGTTGATAATTATTCTGATAAATATTTCCAGGCCTTTGGTTTATGTATGAAATATTCTCTCTTTGTTCCATTGTTAGTTCAATACTGAGACAATCTTTTGTCAAATGTGGTCCTCCACACTGCTCACAAGTAATTCGTATTGAGTGTATATCCTTAGTCATCTTTTCCATTCGTCTCTCGACATCATCTATCTTTGCGGAAATGGAATCTAAGTCATGGATAGAATTGGCTCTAACTGCTTTAGATGATCTAACGATATCTTTTTCTTGGTGCCACTCATGTGAGTGGGAAGCAGTGTTATCAATAATTTTGTAAGCATCAGTTTCGGTTTTCTTCATAATAGAACCACCAGCTGCTATATCGATGTCTTTCCTTGTAGTGATGTCGCATCCTTGGTAGAATATTTGTACTATTTGACAGGTGTCTAAACCATGTTGCGGACATCCTCTTAATAACTTTCCAAATCTGGTCCATGCCTCATATAGAGTTTCATTCGGTTTCTGTGTGAACGTAACAATTTCTCCTTGAAGTCTTACGGCTTTAGATGCCGGAAAGAATTGTTTAAGAAATTTTTCAACTAAAACATCTCATGTATCAATCGCCCCTTCAGGTAACGATTCCAACCAATCTTTGGCTTCTCCCTTTAAAGTTCAGGGAAATAACATGAGATATATCTGTTCATCCTCCACTTCTCTTATTTTAAATAGTGTGCAGATCCTATTAAAGGTACGAAGATGTTCATTTGGATCTTCCTTCGGCGCATCACTAAATTGGCATTGATTAGTTACCATGTGTAGAATTTGTCCTTTGATTTCATAATCTGGCGCATTAATGTCAGGATGAGTAATTGCGTGACCTTAGCCAGTGTGTTTAGCTCTCATTCGGTCTTCCATACTTAAAGGTTCCAGATTTTCCATGATTGAATTTGTTGAATCTGAATCACTAGAGGATTCTGATTTAATGGTTCGTTCCTCAACAATCTCTGTTTGAATGATTGGTGGTTCCGGAGGAAAAATTAATGGTTCAGGATCTATGAATTGTCCCTGAATATTCTCCGGATTCTCAATTGTGAGGTCGGGTTCAAAAAATGGATTATCAGAAATTTGAATTGGAGTACTTGGTCGACTGGATGACGATTCTAAAGAAAAATCAACGGCGACAATATTTGCTAGATGTCTTGATCTGGTTACAGGTGGTGAACGTACAAAAGGTGGTGAACGTCTTGCTCAGTGCATTCACTGAATATCCTATTAGTTTTTAAAAGGAAAGAAAAATTATATAAGTTATCCAATTAATAGACTTTTCTGATTTTGCCCATGTTTCGAATAGCCAAAAGATGCAGCAGAGGGGCAGGATTCGTTTGGTCTCAATATAATTGAGTACTGTTTGGCTCCAATAACCCAGTCCACGTACAAATCCAACTATTACTACGAACCAGAAAATTTTGATGTCTATCAATTTAATCACTTAAAATAAATTTTCATAATTTAAAGAAATATTAGATAAGAAATAGAGAAAATTCTAAGTCCTAAAACTAGAATTGCGAGAAATAAGAAAGAAAAAGAGCGCGTCGATATTAAAATTGGAGAAATAAGAAAGAAAAAGAGCGACTTATAAAACTTTAAAACACTCGACTATCCCAACCTTATTATTATCACTAACTTAAAATTAAAATTGCAAATTGAGATTACTAATTGGAGTGATAATTGATACATAGGTAAAAGGCGTCGAAAAATAAAAATAAGAAAGTAGCGCGTTGAAACTTAAAAAAGAACTAAAAACTAAGAATTAAAAGTTGCGTCTAAAAATATTAAAGCTTACAAGTAAAACTATATCCCAAATGGCAATATCTTAAAAAAAATACTAAAACTTAGATAGGCGTCGCAAAATTCTAAAGCACCTAAATCTTAGTCTAAAGAGAAAGCACTTAAGGGATTTTACGACAAAGCCAAAAAATCTAGAAGTAAAAATAACTATGGCAAAAATTATGACTTAAAACTAAATACGAATGATAAAAATACAAAAATTACGAATAAACGATTAAAAAAATACAAGAATAAAAATAAGATTAAAATTGATAAAATTATTTAATTTTATAAAAATATTATTTTTATATATTTATATTATAAAAGTATTAATTTTTATATATAAATAAACTAATTATAATTAATTATTACTAATTAAATTGAAACTTAAATTAAATATTAAACTAATTAACCCTAATTAATAATAATAATAATAAATACTCCGTAATTAATGCTTACTAGGGTTTCTGTGTGACCTGTCTGGGCGGCTCCGCGAGTCGCGGTGAACCCAGTTCAAAACCCCCACAAGTCGCAGAGATTGCAGGTTCAACGTGTACCAGGTTCAAATTTGACAGGTTCAGTTTTTATTATATTTTTTTTATATTTTTCTATTTTATATTTTCTGTTTTAATAATTAAATAAAATATTTATATAAATTAAATAAAAACTTATGTTTTTAAAAACTAAAATAAAAATAGAAATACAGAAATTTTATAAAACTTAAATATTTAACAAACTCTTAAAAATATTTATATTTTTGTTTTTCATTTTATATTTTCGAATATTTAAAACGTATTTTTACAAAAACGTATTTTTATAAAAGTAAACTAAAAATAAAAATCTTTTTTTTATATTAGCGTTGCGCTTCCGGCTTTTAAGCTAGATTTTGTTTCCCCGGCAGCGGCGCCAAAAATACTTGATGTTATGCGAGGTGTATATGAAATAGCTTATATTTTACTAGGAAAAACTATTAAATACGATACAATTTTACACAAGATATTTATTTATTTATAGAATGGATATACTTAAACCTTGCTACAACACTTATAGGCAGTGTACCTAATCGTAAAGTAGTGTAGTTTTTAGTAAGTCCGGTTCGTTCCACAGGGAAAATCTTTAAACAAAGCTTAACGCTATATTAGTTTTTTTTTATAAAAATATAAAAATATATATAAGTAATATTATTATTATAAAGGGGGGTTTTTACCGTTTAATGACCGGTTTGTCGATTTTAAAACTTAGTCGCAGTTAAAACCTAATGTAAAATATTAAAAATAAATATAACTTAATTTAAAGCGTAAAGTAAATAACGATAATGAAATTACGATAAATAAAAGTGCGATAAAATAAACTTGCGATAATTAAAAAGTACAATTAATTAAAAGTGCAATTAAATACAATAACAATAAATAAAAGTGCGATAATTAAAAGTGCAATTAAATATAAAATAAAGGAAATTAAATATGAAATAAAATAATTATGCTTATTTAAACTTCCGTAATCATGATGTTTGACGTGTTGATTTTAGTTTTATGCCCATAGGTTAATTGTCCTTTGTCTTGGAATTATTTAATATGTCCGTCTGGTTTTTGTCCATAACAGTCCATCAGTCATAAATATAAAGTGCGAGTGTCCTCGTCAAATTATCCTTATACTCGAAGTCAAATATTCCAACTAATTGGGGACTTAAACTGTAACAAGGTCTTAATACTTTGTTATCAATTATGCCAAGTGTCCTTTTACATAATTTCACCCCTGTTTTAATAATTCCATAGACTATTAATAAATTCCCGTGTCCGGTTAAATGAACGATTATTCGTACATATAAATACCCCGCCCATCGTGTCCGATCGAGTGTATATGGTTATTTATAGGTACATCCAATTGTAAATCTTTATATTAAAATTAAAAAAAATATCATTTAGTTAAACAAATATAAAGCCCATTAAAAGCCCATAGTCTAATATCCACAAGTGTCGTTCTTTTGTCCAAACCCCAATTATGGTACAAAGCCCAATTACCCAATTTTAGTAATTAGCCCAACATCATGATTACTTCGGCTTAAATAAGCATAATAATAACTTAGCTACGAGACATTAAATTAAAAAGGTTGAACATAACTTACAATGATTAAAAATAGCGTAGCGTTACACGGACAGAATTTCGACTTACACCCTTACAACATTCGCTAACATACCCTTATTATTAGGATTTAAAATTAAAATTAAAATATAAATATATATATACGTTTACATATAGATAGAGAGATTGATGGATGGATATTTAAAATGATCAAAATGCGTTGCCTTTTATAGGCAGATTTGGATTTGAGTGCTCCGCGAGTCGCGGTCAATTTCCCCTTCAAACTCCACGAGTCGCGGAGTTTGAATTTCCAGCTCACTCCAATTTGGATCTTTACTTGCCGACGGATTTTAATAATATAAATATAATATAAATATATAATTTATATAATTAATTATATATTATATTATATTTATATACATAATTAATTTGTAACTTTCGGTCCGTTGCGTCGAGCGTTGAGAGTTGACTCATGTCCCGGTTCCGGATTTTTGAACGTCCTTACGTACAATTTAATATCTTGTACTTTGCATTTTGAATCTTGTACTCTTGTAATTTCGAGATGTTTCTTATCAATAATTGGAACCTCTTTGATTGTATTTTGTACTTTTGAGCTTTTTGGTCGTTTGCGTCTTTAATTCGTCGAATCTGTCTTTTGTCTTCACCTTTTATTATTTAAACGAATATCACTTGTAAATAGAACAATTGCAACTAAAAGCTTGTCTTTCTTGAGGGATAATGCTATGAAATATATGTTCGTTTTTAGCATTATCATTAAACATAGTGTATTAATATCTTAATACGATACATATGTATTTATTTTAATTAAGACGTTGTTATAACGATAATCGTTATATACATCGTTTCGAGTTCCTAAATTCAGTAGTCTCATTTTATGTATATAACTCATTGTTAATATACTTAATGAGATACTTACTTATCATAATATATATACATATATATATATATATATATATATATATATATATATATATATATATATATATATATATATATCCTCATGTCGTTTTTACAAGTTTTAACGTTTGTGAATCGTCGGGCAAACTGGGTGGTCAATTGTCTACATGAAACTCATTTCAATTAATCAATTCTTAATAAGTT
The DNA here is from genome assembly GCF_046630445.1 of Rutidosis leptorrhynchoides. Lineage (NCBI taxonomy): Eukaryota > Viridiplantae > Streptophyta > Magnoliopsida > Asterales > Asteraceae > Rutidosis > Rutidosis leptorrhynchoides. Next base: position 381,042,158 of record NC_092343.1, on the reverse strand, counting down.
TGCTTGCTTAATATGTTGGAAACATTTAATCATGTAAATATTAATCTCATATAATATATAATGATGGAAAAATAATCCGGGTTATTACATGATAGATCTGGGATCAAGTTTGTTGGAAGTTTCTTGTCGAACATGAGCTTCGCAACCCCAAACTTTCAAGTAAGACAAATTTGGAATCTTTCCATGCCATAACTCGTATGGTGTCTTATTTACCTTTTTGGTTGGTACCATATTTAATATACGAGCAGCAGATGATAAGGCATATGTCTAGAAGGATGGAGGAAGTGTAGTATGATTCATCATAGATCGAACCATATCAACTAGGGTTTGGTTCCTCCTCTCAGAAACACCATTATGTTGTGGTGTTCCGGGTGGAGTGCGTTGCGAAATAATTCCACAATTCTTTAGATGATCGTCAAACTCTTAACACAAGTACTCACCTCCTCGATCTGATCGAAGGACCTTTATCGTTTTGCCGAGCTGATTTTGAACCTCATTTTGAAACACTTTGAACGTTTCAAATGCCTCATGTTTATGTTTCAACAAATAAACATAACCAAATCTACTAAAATCTTCAGTAAATGTTATGAAGTATCTTTCACCATTTCTTGACATAGTTCTAAAAGGACCACATACATTGGAATGTATAAGTCCCAAAAGATCCTTTGATCTTTCTCCGGAACTGGAGAAAGGAGCCTTTGTCATCTTCCCGCTTAAACAAGATTTATACACATCAAATGACTCAGAGTTGGTTGATTTCAAAATTCCATCAGATTGGAGTTTGGTTATGCGTTTATTGTTTATGTGACCTAGACGACAATGCCATAGAAAAGTTTGATTCAAGTCACACTTGGATCTTTTTGTGTTTATGTTATACATAGAACTATTATTGGATGTATCTTGTATGTAAACTTCATATATGCTATTGTGAGGGCGTGCCTCAAAATAAAAAACATCTTTCTTGAAAACCGAAATATTACCATTAGAAAAAGCATACGAGTAACCAGATTCATACAATCGTGCAACTGAAATAATGTTCCTAGTTAAGCTAGGGATATAGTAACAATTATTTAATATTAGATACAGGCCATTTGGTAACAAAAGTTCATCAGTGCCTATTGCTACGACGGCAACATGTGCTCCATTAACAACATGCAATACCAAATCGCCTGATTTCAGCTGCTTACTTTTTCTCAGTCCCTGCACATTATTGCAAATGTGAGTTCCACAACCAGTATCAAATACCCATAAATTACTAGAAAAAGCAAATAGTTCTATCATATAGATACCTGAAGTGCGAGCATTGCTAGCCTTTACAATCTTCAGCTCTGCAAGGTAAATCGGGCAATTTCACTTCCAGTGACCAACTTCTTCACAATGGAAACAAGTGGAATCCTTGGCAGGTTTCTCTTTCTTCTTGATAGAATCCTTTGGGACAAACTTTTTTCCTTTGTGGTTGCCTCGACTTTTAGGATTTCCTTTACCTTTGCCTTTGCCTTGTGCTTTTACTTCAGAGGTTTTGGATGGAATATTCTTCTCGGCAGTCTTAAGCATCAAGTGCAACTCTGAGATAGATTTCTCCCAATTGTTCATATTGTAGTTCAAGACAAACTGGTCATATGACTTTAGTAGTGAGTTGAGGATCAAGTCTATTGCCAACTCAGGACCAATGGAAGATCCAAGCCTCTCAAGCTGATATATGTATCTCTTCATTTTCAGAACATAAGAGCTAACAGATGTCCCCTCTACCATCTTGCATGCATGTAACGCTCTGACAGTTTCAAAGCGTTGTTGCCTAGCTTGTTGTTGGAACATGTCCTTCAACTGCTGAAGCATCTCATAAGCATCATGATGTTCCAGGTCCTTTTGCAAGTCTGGAATCATGGTGGCTAGCATAAGGCAAGCTACCTATATCGAGTCATCCATGTGCTTAGTCCAAGCATCTCGGATGCCCTTAGTGGCATTAGCAGGAGGTTCCTCGGGAACGGGTCCATCAAGTACATACGACTTCTTTTCAAGTTTGAGAACAATTCTCAAATTACGATACCAGTCTAAGAACTTCGTACCATTGTGTTTTTCCTTTTCTAAAACAGATCTTATAGAAAGGTGGTGAATGGGTGTAGTTGCATTGGGTGACATCTACAAAATTAACAAAGGTCTTTTAGTATTTTAATATTTGATCCTTTAATAAATTAATTACCCTTTTCTAAAAAATATTAACTTGTTAAAGGCTAGAATCCAAGTTATATTTAACCTTGGGTGGTTGGCTGATGCTCTCTCCACTAAGTTTAAATCAACAAGGTAGGTAGCGAGTACCAATTGCATGTCTAATGCAATTTCTAGATCTTAATGGGATCCTTAACAAAAATTGTCAACTGGTATGTTTAATCCCATTTACGCCTTAGGCCTCTTGTATTTGGCTGATGCTCTCTCCACAAGAAGCACCAATTAAGTCGTCCTATTTTAAAACTATGATGTTCGGCCCAAGACTATCATGGAAATTGCGATGCACCATCTCGATAATCACAAGATGATCGTTGTGGTTGGCTGATGCTCTCTCCACAACGACGTACAAGTGACAAGGGAGTGTCCCAAAAAGGATGGCATAAACTTACATTTTAAAAGGGATTTTATGTTTTATATTATTTCAATTATACAAACACATTTTTGTATAATAACTATTGCATGCATTCAACAATATGTTATACATATACTTTAGATAAAATCATATCTTATAAGTGGGTCATGAGTTTATAGAATTTCTATTTTAGTCACTCATGGCGTGCCCAATTTTAAACTAATATCTTATATTAATATGTATATATTGAGCGCGCTAAATTGAGATCATTTTTAGTTTCTAATAAAACTCATTTTATTTAGAACTTTATACAAGAGTTTGGTTTGAGTTTATTAAATTCATAATTTATTAAAACTCATTTTGGAATGTGATTTTGAGCTTTATGTAAAAACTCATTTTTTATTAAAACTCATTTTATACTTTTACATAAGACATTTTCAAAATTATATATAAATTTACCAAACTTTCATTTTGTGTTTAGTTTGTTATAAAAACATATTTTCTAGCATGCAAATATCCTATATTCAAACATGCAACATACAAACATAAACACAACAATCAATAGGTGCATAGCCAAGCCTTTCCAAATCGGTTTTTGTGAGCCAATGAAGGAACCGGGTCAATCTAAGGACATAACAAGTATTCATGCTCCATTGTGATGTCTTGAAGCTCCCACTTGCCTTGTCAACCTTTGATGTTGCAAATGACTCCAAAGTTGCTTAGAACTCCATCTTGATTTTTCTTCATGTCTTGTTATATTTTTAAAGATAAAATATACAAGTCTATACTAATACTTTTACATCTCAAAATAAACAAAATATGAAAAATAAAATTATTACAAACCATAATAAATGAAAGAATAATTTACAACCAAATTGAAAGGACCCGTTCATATACGTTATAAACGATTCACAATAGTTGATTACATCGCGAGGTACTTGACCTCTATATGATACATTTTACAAACATTGCATTCGTTTTTGAAAAGACAATCTTTCATTACATTAAAAGTTGACGGCATGCATACCATTTCATAATATATCTAACTATAATTGACTTAATAATAATCTTGATGAACTCAACGACTCGAATGCAACGTCTTTTGAAATATGTCATGAATGACTCCAAGTAATATCTCTAAGGTGAGGAAATGCACAGCGGAAGATTTCTTTCATACCTGAGAATAAACATGCTTTAAAGTGTCAACCAAAAGGTTGGTGAGTTCATTAGTTTAACATAAATAATCATTTCATAATTTCAATAGACCACAAGATTTCATATTTCCATTTCTCATAAACATACGTCCCATGCGTAGAGACAAAAATATCATTCATATGGATTGAACACCTGGTAACCGACATTCACAATATACATATAAGAATATCCCCATCATTCCGGGATCCACCTTCGGACATGATATAAATTTCAAAGTACTAAAGCATCCGGTACTTTGGATGGGGCTTGTTGGGCCCGATAGATCTATCTTTAGAGTTCGCGTCAATTAGGGTGTCTGTTCCCTAATTCTTAGATTACCAGACTAAATAAAAAGGGGCGTATTCGATTTCGATCATTCAACCATATAATGTAGTTTCAATTACTTGTGTCTATTTCATAAAACAGTTATAAAAACAGCGCATGTATTCTCAGTCCCAAAAATATATATTGCGAAAGCATTTAAAAAAAAGGGAATAATGAAACTCACCAGACTGTATTTTGTAGTAAAAATACACATGACGACATTTAACAAGTGTAGGGTTGGCTTTGGATTCACGAACCTATATCATTTGTATATATATTAATACATATAATCGTAATTGAACAATTTTATATATTATAACTTATGTTATATTATATATATATATATATATATATATATATATATATATATATATATATATATATATATATATATATATCTAATTCGTGTATATAATTAAAATAGTTAATATTTGTATAGTTATATATATAAATATGATTAATATTATATTAAAAATCGATAATTTGTTATATGTACATATTTATACAAATAATCTTAATGTATATATTTATATGTAATGTTATGGTAGTGTAATAAGTATACTCTTATATAGGAAATACTTATTTGTTATAATAATATTGTTACTAATAATAATCTATATGATAATTTTATTAATATTATAAATTTTGATAAAAATGATAATAATAATAATAATAATAATAATAATAATAATAATAATAATAATAATAATAATAATACTAATAATTATAAAAGGATGCTAATACTAATATTAGTGAAAATAATAATAAGTTGTGTTATTTTCGTAGTAACAATAATAATAATAATCATATTCATAATAATAATAAAAATCATACTTTATATTAGTAATAATAATAATACTTTTAATTCATAACAATATTACATAATAATAAATAAAATTAAAATATTAGTAATCATATCATCAATTTTAACCAAATCATAATTTATAATAACAATAACAATAATAATATTAATAATATTAATAATAATAATAATAATAAGAAGAAGAAGTATACTACCTTAGAGAATAGTTTCCTAAAAAGATGTCGCAGCTCAGATTCGAACCCAAGACCTCTCGGTTACATGACACACCTCCTAACCATTTCTCTAATTCCTTTATCTGTTTTAAATCCCCTGATTAATCTATATAACTCGTACACCATCATCATTTTTAGCCCAATCCAATTATTTTATCTAAGCCCAATTATAAAATGCATAATCCTGGTGTCCCAATTACACAACGTAAATAAGCCTAATAGGAAAGATAGGCCCAAGTTGTATTAAGGTTTCATTGTATAGCAACATTCATTAACAGCAAAAGTCGGCAACCTTCATCGTCATCATTCAATCATCGTGACATCATGTGATCCCCATCTTAATCTAATTCATCTATCATCGCCTTTATCTCTAATTCAGCATCATCGTTCTAATCTCATCATCATCAGTTCAGCCCGTCATCAACATCAGTGATACCATCATCTTCGATTAACATCATCATCGTGACCAAATCATAATTTAATAGGAATTTAGTCATAATATTTCTCTTAATGATATACTGTGTAATAGTAACTTAAAACTTGGATTTAGTTATACCTTTGAACGAGAAAATAAGAGACAAGGGTTGGTTTCGGGTTGTGGGGATCAACTGAAAGCATAAGGCAGAATGAGGCGAGTAGTAATAATGATTTGAAGCACACAGTTATAGTGATAAGTGGTGATGGTACTGGGCCGCTAAATGGGCCATTCATAATGGTCCGATATTTCACAAACATATAGGGTTGGGCTTCGTTGATGAATGAGCTGATCAACCATATCGACTGAAGTAAAAAAAATAATAATAGCAACAGGTTATATTGTTGGTATTCGGTTGTTAACCACAAAAAGAAACACAATCCAATAGAAACTACTTTAATGTTTATGTTCTTAACCACCGTAAGAGTTGTTGATCGATCAAAGGCACAAACCCAACTTCAACAGTTAATAGCTGCAGTTTTGCATGAGCAGCTGAACTAAAGGCAGTGGTGTACGAAGGTGCTTAGTTGGGTTGAACACGATCAGAAGCACAGAAACAGTAAGTAACCGTAATAGTAGCAGATGAGAGAGTTTTCATTTGTTTTGCATATTCTCGAACAAAAGTGCACACAATAGTAGTCGTCTTGGTTTTTAGGCCTTGGTTTTGTTCGATAGATGATATAAACAAAAAAAAACAGCAGTCTCTCGTCATGGTCTAGCGGTTTTAAATGGAGGTTCTTACAGTAACAAGAAGGTTATAGGTTATGGTAATGATTAGGGGTGGTGGTTGACGATGGTTAATTGGTGATGGTTTAGTGGTGATGTTCTCTTGATGAAGATGGTGGCGTTAGAAGGTAGTAATGGATAGGGTGGTGAGGTTGTAATGTTGGGTGGCGATGGAGGTTGTGTGGTGATGGAAGATGGCTATTGAGTTGTGATTGAATCAAATAAAATAACACAGATATATGGTGATGAATGTTTTGTTGTATAGTAAAACAATAATAAGAAGTTTTGAGCAAGTGGGGTTTTTCTTTTTCTATATGCGCGTAAGTATATATGCATATATAGAGAAAAGTGGTCTAATTTATCAATCAAGTGGGAGTCTTGGATGCTCTCATCTTTATCATTATATTACTCATATAATTCATAATATGATAAAACAAAACGTGAGTATATTTAAAATAATAAAAAAAATATAGCAGCCCTCTTTCTTGACATCTTATGTCGATTGTTTTATTTGAGTGCTTTTCGTGTTCCGTAGTTAATCAGTAGCGGATAAAAGTTCTAAAAAAAAATCTCAAACTTTTACAGTAATTATCTTTATTTATTTCAATCATTATGGTATAGAATTTAATCATAAATTATTAAATAAAAACTACATTAATTATTCACTCCCAGCCCTCAAGTAAAATATAAAAAGTTTTAAAATTTAACAAATAGCTCCTAAATACATTTTTACTAAGTCTATAATTTATAAAACCCATTTTCGGATCATCTTTTATTTTAAAATAATATAAGTTCGAATTAAACTTCTCTAAATAATAATCGAAACGTCCAACGAGTATTACAATCATTAAATATTAATTTTTAATATACTTTTATTTATATATATAGATATTTTTAAATAATAATAATTATCATATTTTGCTTTATTGTACATAGATAAATTTTGGTAATAACAACATACAATATTTAAAAATTATATTTCTAATTATTATATATATATACACATATCAAGTTACAATTAATTATTCGTGAATCGTCGGAAATAGTCGAAGGGTAAATGAACACATAAACACAGTTTAAAATTTTTGAGATTTCAACATTACAGACTTTGCTTATCGTGTCAGAAAAATATAAAGATTAAGTTTGAATTTGGTCGGAAATTTCCGGGTCGTCACAGTACCTACCCGTTAAAGAAATTTCGTCCCGAAATTTGATCGAGGTCATCATGGCTAACAATAAAAATGTTTTCCTGACGATTATGAGTTGCTAAAATAGAATTTTATTACCATTTTGTATTATGGATAAAATGATTCAATTACTCGAAGAGTATGAATGAAGCTATCACAAAAGATTGAGATGAGAAAAGTAAAGTTTCGTCATATCTTCTGACGTAGATATGGTAAATTTCTGGAATTTATGGGATTTAGAGAAAATCTTGAAGATCTATAAGATCTGATTCTTCGAGATTCAAGGAAATTAAGATCTCTATAATTAAATACGGTGATCTGTCTCGATTACTCTGTCTGATATTTCTATTATAAATTAAACTCTTCCGTTCCATTATTCTCACCATTCCTATACTTTCTTTCTTAATTCATACATCCAAAAGATTGTGAAAATGCTTAATCCAGTTCTAATCTTTGTCCTTATCTTGACTATCGCCACAATCATTCTCCTTTTCCAACTTCCACTGGAGGAATCCGTTTTCTTCTACTTTGTCCTTGGGGTTATAGTGTTTTTAATTCTCCCGTGTCTTTATGTTGCAATAAACATTGACATACACGGCTTGTAATTTACGTGTTGTTATCAAGCTTTATATCCTCCTTTATATTTCGGAGCTCCATGCTTTTATTTTCTCTTCACAACCTATAGTAAAGCGAGTAACAGTCCGGAATTCGTAGTATGGAGTTTTGAATGAACTTAATGTTCTAAACAAGAAAGAACGTAATAGCACGATTTGAGTTGTCAAATTACTAAAATCACTGAGAATAGAACTATCAAGAATATACTTTCTTGATATGTTCAGATGTTAAGCAGAATGAAAGAATTATGTAACATGGCACATGATGACTTTATGATCTGTGAATCATCACGTCCCATTAGAAACTCAGCATGACTTACTGTAATATAATTACGTTGATCAAGTGTCATTATATTATACTAACTCATACATCAGTTCCCAACATTACTTCAATAACATTCACATTTTAAGCTCGAATGTTTACAGAATATAGAAACTAACAGTTTCTATATGATGTAACACTGATAACACGAAGAGATTGATGATTTCAGATAAGAATAATTATAAAAATATCTTCAGAAATATGGAGGATATTTATAATGAAGGATATGATGATATCTCAGAATATCTAAGATCAGAGGATGATAGAAACTATTGTCTGCAAGGGTTTAGAGTAAGGAGCAAGATATTCACTAAAGACTTTAACAGACATTGAATTATTTGGATTCTTTGAAGTCAAACTTATTCTTAGTGATTTGTCCATGGATTTCTTCATAATTTCGCATAGTCTGCTTTTCGGTACTAAATTTTCTATTGATTGTTTCCAATATAATGATACACAGGAAGTACGAAGAGGTATATAATTTCGGACGAGAATATTTATGAAAATATCCTCGAAAATATCGAAGATATTGATGATGATATTTTGGAATTTCTAAGTTCGATAGTTGATGAGGAAGATTTTCCGCAAGATTTTAACATGAGTACAGAGCAAGATATTCTTTGAAGGTTTCATCGGATCCAGAATTACCTGGATTCTTTGAATATATGGTATGGTCCTTGTATTTATTCTCGATCTCCTTCGTGGTTAGCTCAATTCGTTTTCCAGTTCTAACTTTTCTGAGCTTTTCCAACATACTATTCTTTATCATCAAACTTTCGATGATTATGGTCGTTTACGGTTGTCTATGGTTTCTGCTGCTTCATTCAGCTTTTTCAACATTCAGAGTATTGATTTGTGACTGAGTGCTTTTCAGGATTCCAGAAGGAGAGATCATAATTCTAAAAGATGAATGCCATTCATATAACTGTTGATGTAGATATGCTGTGAGTTTTCAAAGTACTGTTTGCTGATTCCCGGTAATTGTTATGGCAGTTCTTGTTACAAGATATGGATGAGTATATGGTAGAGTTTCGATGAATAAATATAATGATTTGTCATAGAGATTTAAGCCAAAAAAACAACGAGGTTGCTGGTACGTCTTCTGGTAATATGGTGGAATATAAAAGAATTCTCCGGTAACGATGATGAAAGGGTAATCTTTATAATAGGGTTTATTTGAATAAATAACTTGAAGTTGATTTGCTGGAGCTGTCACAAAATTGGCTAATTTGGAAAGAAATTGCGTTGTTATTTTCGGAAATAATAATGTCAAAGAAGCTAGTACAGATACGCGTTAAATATTTATACAGATTCCGAGAATTTTTCAGGTGCATAACTATATGCGTAAATCTCTTCTTCCGTAGATGAAGTGCGGTTGATTCATCCTCCCGATTGAGGTGTTTTCAAGAACCACGAAAGGTTTGAACGCAGATTGTAATTGTCAAAATACAAATGAGGTTTAAGATGAAATCAAGTGGCAAACTTGAAGATTTGTTTAGTTTCATATGTTATAATCAATATTTTAATACATTTTAATTGTCCACTGTTGGTAGTCCTCAATTGATTAGTCCACAGTTATCTAGGAACAGTTAGCTAGGAACAGTTAGCGTGGATTCTTAACAAAATTTCTTATAGTTAATTTGTTTGTTTCTAACAAATTTTATTTTGTCAAATGTTTTCTTCATTATGCCACTTGTTGGATTCTGATAAAACGCAATCCCGATATGAAATTGTATTAATATGGTTATTCTGTGGTGAACGGATTTGTATATTGGTGGATGTAAGTAGGATAGTAAGTGACTGTTGAATCAGATTCAAAAAATGTACAGTGTATCTTATTAATGTGAAATTTAAATATTTCTCAGGTATTACCTACCCGTTAAAATATTTTCACCATTAATTGTTTGTACAAAAGAATTTTTAGTTACAATCTTTATGAAAATATACTTACATATATATTCTCTTCAGATGTAATCATGGATTTAATGAGTTTATATGATATCAATCTCATTTGATTTTCGGTTTGAGCTAGAATAAATAATCTCTAAGACTTTAGAGATTACATAACTGTCATGAAGAACGAAAATAATTGATGTAGAATGATACGTAGATTGATGATTATAATCGATGTACAGAATGAGATGTTGAGGCATGGATTGTTGATGGTTTATGTTGCTGTTGATGGTACTGTTGATGCTGTTGATGTTGCTGAAGCTGGTACGTTTTGCACCATATTCTTCAAATTTATTTTTCGAGCGCGAAGTTTGTTGACTTCTTCTATTACGCCAGGATGATTGGCTGTTTGAACAAGTGGATGAATAAGGTTTAGAATCTGAGTTATGATATAGTCGTGGCGAGATATTTGGGAAATGAGGGTGAAATGGTGTTACGAACAGGTTCGCCGGTAAGTGCTTCAGGTTCTTCGCCAAAAGGTGTATTCGGTTAGTGGATGGGATCGCCTTCTGCGCGTCTCCATTGATTAAGTCGACTATGAATCCATCAGATAAATTGGGGATGGATGATTGGTTGATTCATTTTGGTGTCGTTGCTTCCGGAGTTTAGATGACTATATATTCTGAATAACTGTCGGGATGTCTATCGAAATAGCTATTGGAACCTGAGGAACTCGAACTGGTTGAGGGATTCATCTCGTACGATCGGATGAAAGATTTTCGATAAGAAATAGATTATAGGATGTAGTTTAGTATCCTGCAATACATAATTTACATATGCATATATAATACTAAAATCCCATAAGTTACGGAGGAATCTACAGAAAATGTCAGGCAAAGTTTACAATAAGAGATACGTTAAGATATGGATTAGTAGATATGCTAAGATATGAATTTTGTCTATACACTATTCATGCAATCATTGCAATAAGATGTGTCTAGACTAAGAATGATAAGCAGGTAATTTTTCTAAGGATGATAAGCAGATGATTTCCGACAAAAATGATAAGCAAAACTTTTGACATGCAGACACGGTCGAAGTCCAGACTTACTAATGTATTCTAACGACTATCAGTTAGACTCACTAATGCAAGACCCGGTTCGCTAAGACCACCGCTCTGATACCAACTGAAAGGACCCGTTCATATACGTTATAAACGATTCACAATAGTTGATTACATCGCGAGGTACTTGACCTCTATATGATACATTTTACAAATATTGCATTCGTTTTTGAAAAGACAATCTTTCATTACATTGAAAGTTGACGGCATGCATACCATTTCATAATATATCTAACTATAATTGACTTAATAATAATCTTGATGAACTCAACGACTCGAATGCAACGTCTTTTGAAATATGTCATGAATGACTCCAAGTAATATCTCTAAGGTGAGGAAATGCACAGCGGAAGATTTCTTTCATACCTGAGAATAAACATGCTTTAAAGTGTCAACCAAAAGGTTGGTGAGTTCATTAGTTTAACATAAATAATCATTTCATAATTTCAATAGACCACAAGATTTCATATTTCCATTTCTCATAAACATACGTCCCATGCGTAGAGACAAAAATATCATTCATATGGATTGAACACCTGGTAACCGACATTCACAATATACATATAAGAATATCCCCATCATTCCGGGATCCACCTTCGGACATGATATAAATTTCGAAGTACTAAAGCATCCGGTACTTTGGATGGGGCTTGTTGGGCCCGATAGATCTATCTTTAGAGTTCGCGTCAATTAGGGTGTCTGTTCCCTAATTCTTAGATTACCAGACTAAATAAAAAGGGGCGTATTCGATTTCGATCATTCAACCATATAATGTAGTTTCAATTACTTGTGTCTATTTCGTAAAACAGTTATAAAAACAGCGCATGTATTCTCAGTCCCAAAAATATATATTGCGAAAGCATTTAAAAAAAGGGAATAATGAAACTCACCAGACTGTATTTTGTAGTAAAAATACATATGACGACATTTAACAAGTGTAGGGTTGGCTTTGGATTCACGAACCTATATCATTTGTATATATATTAATACATATAATCGTAATTGAACAATTTTATATATTATAACTTATGTTATATTTTATATATATATATATATATATATATATATATATATATATATATATATATATATCTAATTCGTGTATATAATTAAAATAGTTAATATTTGTATAGTTATATATATAAATATGATTAATATTATATTAAAAATCGATAATTTGTTATATGTACATATTTATATAAATAATCTTAATGTATATATTTATATGTAATGTTATGGTAGTGTAATAAGTATACTCTTATATAGGAAATACTTATTTGTTATAATAATATTGTTACTAATAATAACTTATATGATAATTTTATTAATATTATAAATTTTGATAAAAATGATAATAATAATAATAATAATAATAATAATAATAATAATAATAATAATAATAATAATAATAATAATAATAATAATAATAATAATAATAATACTAATAATTATAAAAGGATGCTAATACTAATATTAGTGAAAATAATAATAAGTTGTGTTATTTTCGTAGTAACAATAATAATAATAATCATATTCGTAATAATAATAAAAATCATACTTTATATTAGTAATAATAATAATACTTTTAATTCATAACAATATTACATAATAATAAATAAAATTAAAATATTAGTAATCATATCATCAATTTTAACCAAATCATAATTTATAATAACAATAACAATAATAATATTAATAATATTAATAATAATAATAATAATAATAATAATAATAATAATAATAATAATAATAATAATAATAATAATAATAATAATAATAATAATAATAATAATAAGTATACTACCTTAGAGAATAGTTTCCTAAAAAGATGTCGCAGCTCAGATTCGAACCCAAGACCTCTCGGTTACATGACACACCTCCTAACCATTTCTCTAATTCCTTTATCTGTTTTAAATCCCCTGATTAATCTATATAACTCGTACACCATCATCATTTTTAGCCCAACTAACAACAGCATGGGCTCCCGATCCAATTATTTTATCTAAGCCCAATTATAAAATGCATAATCCTGGTGTCCCAATTATACAACGTAAATAAGCCTAATAGGAAAGATAGGACCAAGTTGTATTAAGGTTTCATTGTATAGCAACATTCATTAACAGCAAAAGTCGACAACCTTCATCATCATCATTCAATCATCGTGACATCATGTGATCCCCATCTTAATCTAATTCATCTATCATCGCCTTTATCTCTAATTCAGCATCATCGTTCTAATCTCATCATCATCAGTTCAGCCCGTCATCAACATCAGTGATACCATCATCTTCGATTGACATCATCATCGTGACCAAATCATAATTTAATAGGAATTTAGTCATAATATTTCTCTTAATGATATACTGTGTAATAGTAACTTAAAACTTGGATTTAGTTATACCTTTGAACGAGAAAATAAGAGACAAGGGTTGGTTTCGGGTTGTGGGGATCAACCGAAAGCATAAGGCAGAATGAGGCGAGTAGTAACAATGATTTGAAGCACACAGTTATAGTGATAAGTGGTGATGGTACTGGGCCGCTAAATGGGCCATTCATAATGGTCCGATATTTCACAAACATATAGGGTTGGGCTTCGTTGATGAATGAGCTGATCAACCATATCGACTAAAGTAAAAAAAAATAATAATAGCAACAGGTTATATTGTTGGTATTCGGTTGTTAACCACAAAAAGAAACACAATCCAATAGAAACTACTTTAATGTTTATGTTCTTAACCACCGTAAGAGTTGTTGATCGATCAAAGGCACAAACCCAACTTCAACAGTTAATAGCTGCAGTTTTGCATGAACAACTGAACTAAAGGCAGTGGTGTACGAAGGTGCTTAGTTGGGTTGAACACGATCAGAAGCACAGAAACAGTAAGTAACCGTAATAGTAGCAGATGAGAGAGTTTTCATTTGTTTTGCATATTCTCGAACAAAAGTGCACACAATAGTAGTCGTCTTGGTTTTTAGGCCTTGGTTTTGTTCGATAGATGATATAAACAAAAAAAACAGCAGTCTCTCGTCATGGTCTAGCGGTTTTAAATGGAGGTTCTTACAGTAACAAGAAGGTTGTAGGTTATGGTAATGATTAGGGGTGGTGGTTGACGATGGTTAATTGGTGATGGTTTAGTGGTGATGTTCTCTTGATGAAGATGGTGGCGTTAGAAGGTAGTTGTAGTGACCCGAACTTTTCCATGTTTATATATATTAATTGAGATTGATATTTACATGATTAAATGTTTCCAACATGTTAAGCAATCAAACTTGTTAAGACTTGATTAATTGAAATATGTTTCATATAGACAATTGACCACCCAAGTTGATCGGTGATTCACGAACGTTAAAACTTGTAAAAACTATATGATGACATATATATGGATATATATATATAGTTAACATGATACTATGATAAGAAAACATATCATAAAGTATATTAACAATGAACTACATATGTAAAAACAAGACTACTAACTTAATGATTTTTAAACGAGACATATATGTAACGATTATCGTTGTAAAGACATTTAATGTATATATATCATATTAAGAGATATTCATACATGATAATATCATGATAATATAATAATTTAAAATCTCATTTGATATTATAAACATTGGGTTAACAACATTTAACAAGATCGTTAACCTAAAGGTTTCAAAACAACACTTACATGTAACGACTAACGATGACTTAACGACTCAGTTAAAATGTATATACATGTAGTGTTTTAATATGTATTTATACACTTTTGAAAGACTTCAATACACTTATCAAAATACTTCTACTTAACAAAAATGCTTACAATTACATCCTCGTTCAGTTTCATCAACAATTCTACTCGTATGCACCCGTATTCGTACTCGTACAATACACAGCTTTTAGATGTATGTACTATTGGTATATACACTCCAATGATCAGCTCTTAGCAGCCCATGTGAGTCACCTAACACATGTGGGAACCATCATTTGGCAACTAGCATGAAATATCTCATAAAATTACAAAAATATGAGTAATCATTCATGACTTATTTACATGAAAACAAAATTACATATCCTTTATATCTAATCCATACACCAACGACCAAAAACACCTACAAACACTTTCATTCTTCAATTTTCTTCATCTAATTGATCTCTCTCAAGTTCTATCTTCAAGTTCTAAGTGTTCTTCATAAATTCCAAAAGTTCTAGTTTCATAAAATCAAGAATACTTTCAAGTTTGCTAGCTCACTTCCAATCTTGTAAGGTGATCATCCAACCTCAAGAAATCTTTGTTTCTTACAGTAGGTTATCATTCTAATACAAGGTAATAATCATATTCAAACTTTGGTTCAATTTCTATAACTATAACAATCTTATTTCAAGTGATGATCTTACTTGAACTTGTTTTCGTGTCATGATTCTGCTTCAAGAACTTCGAGCCATCCAAGGATCCATTGAAGCTAGATCCATTTTTCTCTTTTCCAGTAGGTTTATCCAAGGAAATTAAGGTAGTAATGATGTTCATAACATCATTCGATTCATACATATAAAGCTATCTTATTCGAAGGTTTAAACTTGTAATCACTAGAACATAGTTTAGTTAATTCTAAACTTGTTCGCAAACAAAAGTTAATCCTTCTAACTTGACTTTTAAAATCAACTAAACACATGTTCTATATCTATATGATATGCTAACTTAATGATTTAAAACCTGGAAACACGAAAAACACCGTAAAACCGGATTTACGCCGTCGTAGTAACACCGCGGGCTGTTTTGGGTTAATTAATTAAAAACTATGATAAACTTTGATTTAAAAGTTGTTATTCTGAGAAAATGATTTTTATTATGAACATGAAACTATATCCAAAAATTATGATTAAACTCAAAGTGGAAGTATGTTTTCTAAAATGGTCATCTAGACGTCGTTCTTTCGACTGAAATGACTACCTTTACAAAAACGACTTGTAACTTATTTTTCCGACTATAAACCTATACTTTTTCTGTTTAGATTCATAAAATAGAGTTCAATATGAAACCATAGCAATTTGATTCACTCAAAAAGGATTTAAAATGAAGAAGTTATGGGTAAAACAAGATTGGATAATTTTTCTCATTTTAGCTACGTGAAAATTGGTAACAAATCTATTCCAACCATAACTTAATCAACTTGTATTGTATATTATGTAATCTTGAGATACCATAGACACGTATACAATGTTTCGACCTATCATGTCGACACATCTATATATATTTCGGAACAACCATAGACACTCTATATGTGAATGTTGGAGTTAGCTATACAGGGTTGAGGTTGATTCCAAAATATATATAGTTTGAGTTGTGATCAATACTGAGATACGTATACACTGGGTCGTGGATTGATTCAAGATAATATTTATCGATTTATTTCTGTACATCTAACTGTGGACAACTAGTTATAGGTTACTAACGAGGACAGCTGACTTAATAAACTTAAAACATCAAAATATATTAAAAGTGTTGTAAATATATTTTGAACATACTTTAATATATATGTATATATTGTTATAGGTTCGTGAATCAACAGTGGCCAAGTCTTACTTCCCGACGAAGTAAAAATCTGTGAAAGTGAGTTATAGTCCCACTTTTAAAATCTAATATTTTTGGGATGAGAATACATGCAGGTTTTATAAATGATTTACAAAATAGACACAAGTACGTGAAACTACATTCTATGGTTGAATTATCGAAATCGAATATGCCCCTTTTTATTAAGTCTGGTAATCTAAGAATTAGGGAACAGACACCCTAATTGACGCGAATCCTAAAGATAGATCTATTGGGCCTAACAAACCCCATCCAAAGTACCGGATGCTTTAGTACTTCGAAATTTATATCATATCCGAAGGGTGTCCCGGAATGATGGGGATATTCTTATATATGCATCTTGTTATTGTCGGTTACCAGGAGTTCACCATATGAATGATTTTTATCTCTATGTATGGGATGTGTATTGAAATATGAAATCTTGTGGTCTATTGTTACGATTTGATATATATAGGTTAAACCTATAACTCACCAACATTTTTGTTGACGTTTAAAGCATGTTTATTCTCAGGTGAATATTAAGAGCTTCCGCTGTTGCATACTAAAATAAGGACAAGATTTGGAGTCCATGTTTGTATGATATTGTGTAAAAACTGCATTCAAGAAACTGATTTCGATGTAACATATTTGTATTGTAAACCATTATGTAATGGTCGTGTGTAAACAGGATATTTTAGATTATCATTATTTGATAATCTACGTAAAGCTTTTTAAACCTTTATTTATGAAATAAAGGTTATGGTTTGTTTTAAAAATGAATGCAGTCTTTGAAAAACGTCTCATATAGAGGTCAAAACCTCGCAACGAAATCAATTAATATGGAACGTTTTTAATCAATAAGAACGGGACATTTCAGTTGGTATCCGAGCGTTGGTCTTAGAGAACCAGAAAATTTGCATTAGTGTGTCTTATCGAGTTTGTTAGGATGCATTAGTGAGTCTGGACTTCGACCGTGTTTTCTTTAAAAATGATTGCTTAACATTTTTGTTGGAAACTATATATTTTTAACATATGAATATTATGTGATATATTAATCTCTTAACGTGTTTGATATTATGTGATAGATGTCTACCTCTAGAACAAGTCCCATTGACTCACCTAATAATAATGAAGAGTCAAATGTAAATTGGAATGATTTGTGGACTGATTCACAAGTTCCCGAAGAGGAACCGGAAGAAGAGTCGGAACCGGAAGAAGAATCAGAACCGGAAGAAGAATCGGAACCGGATGAAGAAATAGAACCGGTGGGGGAAATAATAAAACGGTTAAGTAAAAGAAAATCCTCAACCAACCGACCAAAGTTAATTATGGTCAATGGTGTTTCCGCCAAGGAAGCAAAATATTTGGAGGATTACCAATTCTCCGATGAATCGGATTCCGACGAGAATTCCGATGATGTTATAGAAATTACCCCAACTGAATTTAAAAAGGCAAAAGAAAATAATAAGGGAAAGGGCATAAAAATAGAGAAATCTAATTCCAACCCCGATGAACTTTATATGTATCGTCAACCCCCGAAGTCCTTAAGTTGTAACAATGACCCGGGAACCTCTAAACCACCAGGTTTTTCTAAACCAATGTGGACAACGACGGCTCGTATTAGGGGAACATCATATATCCCTAGAAACTTGGCAAAACGAACCAAAACCGAAGAAGAAGAAACGAGCGAGTCGGAATAAGATAGTTGTATTCGTGTGGTGTAATATATGTAATATAGTGTTCTTATGCTTTATGATATATGTAAAAATTGCTTGTATTAATAAGTATTTTTTTATGAATCTAACTCTTGTCTATTTTACAGTTTAAAAACACAAAATGGATAGACAACCCAATATTTTAAGAGACCTACCCGGAGACATGATTGATGAAATCTTGTCTAGAGTCGGCCAGAATTCTTCGGCACAACTATTTAAGGCGAGATCAGTTTGTAAGACATTCGAAGAACGTTCCAAGAATGTCTTGGTTTATAAGAGACTTTCGTTTGAAAGATGGGGGATATCACATTGGGAAACCCATAAGTTACGATGTGTTTACTTTGACGCATATATTGCGGGGAACCCAAATGCTATTTTACGCAACGGGTTAAGAAATTATTTTGACTCAATATATCCGAATATTGGACTTCGTGATTTAGAAAAAGTGGCTAACATGCAACATAAAGAAGCATGTTATGCTTACGGATTAGTAATGTTCGCTTCTCACCAAAGTGAGAACAAGAACATCGGGCTACAACTATTAAACAAAACGTTTCCACAAGTGACGGAGTCGGTAATTGGGGTAAGAAATGAGGTTTTTAGATTATTACGGGACTGTTGGACATTACGTAACCCTCGTCCCTTTGATGACGTTACAACACGCTGTCTTATCAATGGCCATAACGGTTATGTTGCACAAGACCAAGGATGGGAAGTAGTCCTAGTAAAACCAGAATGCATGACTTGTTTCTGGACGTATGAATTACGTGTCTTTATTGCCTTTGCTGAACGACTTGTGTACTAGCTAGAATTGTCTTCACAACTATCTTGTATCAAAGTTATTGTGTGCTATATTTCATGCTTTATGTAAAATAAGCGGTATTGTAAGTTTGTAAAATATTGTATAAAAGTTTGAACGCGAAATATTATTATAATCAGTTTTTCATATAGAATTGTAGTAGTTGAATTGTATATTAGCTACTAAGTATGAACTTAACGGGTAGGTACTACCCGAATTTAAACTTATAAAACGCTAATATGAAGAAAAAGCTTTTATAAATGAGTTCATATTATGCTACGAAATACTATTAACTACTCTTAATATTCTGTATGATTAACTTGTTCCATTTAACTATTTTGAAGGAAATGGCACCGACTACTCGACACACCGTGAATATGAATGAAGAGGAATTCCGTACTTTTCTAGCTTCAAACATAGCCGCAGTACAGGCTGCGCTACATACCAACAATAACCTTGGATCTAGCAGTACAGGAAATCGTGTAGGAAGCACCTACAAAGAATTCACTGCCTGCAAACCTTTGGAATTTGATGGAACCGAAGGACCGATCGGATTGAAACGGTGGACCGAGAAGGTTGAATCGGTGTTTGCCATAAGTAAGTGTACTGAAGAGGACAAAGTGAAGTACGCTACACATACCTTCACAGGTTCTGCGTTAACATGGTGGAATACCTATCTAGAGCAAGTGGGACAAGATGATGCGTACGCACTACCGTGGTCAGCATTCAAGCACTTGATGAACGAGAAGTACCGTCCCAGAACCGAGGTCAATAAGCTCAAGACAGAACTTAGAGGGTTACGAACCCAAGGATTTGATATTACCACGTACGAAAGACGATTCACAGAATTGTGCCTATTGTGTCCGGGAGCATTCGAAGATGAGGAAGAGAAGATCGACGCGTTTGTGAAAGGATTACCGGAAAGAATCCAAGAAGATATAAGTTCACATGAGCCCGCCTCCATACAACAGGCATGTAGAATGGCTCACAAACTAGTGAACCAGATTGAAGAAAGAATTAAAGAACAGACTGCTGAAGAGGCCAATGTGAAGCAAGTCAAAAGAAAGTGGGAGGAAAACGGTGATAAGAATCACCAATACAACAACAACAGCAATTACAACAATAATCGCAACAATTATCCCAACAATCGCAACATCAATCGCAACTACAACAAACGGCCCAACAACAACAACAACAACAACAACAACAACAACAACAACTACAACAATCATCCCAACAACAATAATAACCGCAACAACAACAACAATCAGAAGCAGCTATGCCAAAGGTGTGAAAAGAATCACTCGGGGTTCTGCACCAAATTTTGCAACAAGTGTAAAAGAAATGGTCATAGCGCGGCGAAGTGTGAGGTCTACGGACCAGGGGTTAATAGAACGAAAGGAACAAATGGTGTCGGAACGAGTAATGGCGGAGCAAGTAGTGTCGGAGCAAGTTATGCCAATGTAGTTTGTTATAAATGTGGAAAACCAGGCCACATTATTAGAAATTGCCCGAACCAGGAGAACACGAATGGACAAGGCCGTGGAAGAGTTTTCAATATTAATGCGGTAGAGGCACAGGAAGACCCGGAGCTTGTTACGGGTACGTTTCTTATTGACAATAAATCTGCTTACGTTTTATTTGATTCGGGTGCGGATAGAAGCTATATGAGTAGAGATTTTTGTGCTAAATTAAGTTGTCCATTGACGCCTTTGGATAGTAAATTTTTACTCGAATTAGCAAATGGTAAATTAATTTCAGCAGATAATATATGTCGGAATCGAGAAATTAAACTGGTTAGCAAAACATTTAAGATTGATTTGATACCAGTAGAGTTAGGGAGTTTTGATGTGATAATATGTATGGACTGGTTGAAAGAAGTGAAAGCGGAGATCGTTTGTTACAAAAATGCAATTCGCATTATACGAGAAAAAGGAAAACCCTTAATGGTGTACGGAGAAAAGGGCAACACGAAGCTACATCTTATTAGTAATTTGAATTCACAAAAACTAATAAGAAAAGGTTGCTATGCTGTTCTAGCACACGTCGAGAAAGTACAAACTGAAGAAAAGAGCATCAATGATGTTCCCATTGCAAAAGAATTTCCCGATGTATTTCCGAAAGAATTACCGGGATTACCCCCACATCGATCCGTTGAATTTCAAATAGATCTTGTACCAGGAGCTGCACCAATAGCTCGTGCTCCTTACAGACTCGCACCCAGCGAGATGAAAGAACTGCAAAGCCAATTACAAGAACTTTTAGAGCGTGGTTTCATTCGGCCAAGCACATCACCGTGGGGAGCTCCTGTTTTGTTTGTCAAGAAGAAAGATGGTACATTCAGGTTGTGTATCGACTACCGAGAGTTGAACAAACTTACCATCAAGAACCGCTACCCACTACCGAGAATCGACGACTTATTTGATCAACTACAAGGCTCGTCTGTTTATTCAAAGATTGACTTACGTTCCGGGTATCATCAAATGCGGGTGAAAGAAGATGATATTCCAAAGACTGCTTTCAGAACATGTTACGGTCATTACGAGTTTATGGTCATGCCGTTTGGTTTAACTAATGCACCAGCTGTGTTCATGGACCTTATGAACCGAGTGTGTGGACCATACCTTGACAAGTTTGTCATTGTTTTCATTGATGACATACTTATTTACTCAAAGAATGACCAAGAACATGGTGAACATTTGAGAAAGGTGTTAGAAGTATTGAGGAAGGAAGAATTGTACGCTAAGTTTTCAAAGTGTGCATTTTGGTTGGAAGAAGTTCAATTTCTCGGTCACATAGTGAACAAAGAAGGTATTAAGGTGGATCCGACAAAGATAGAAACTGTTGAAAAGTGGAAAACCCCGAAAACTCCGAAACACATACGCCAGTTTTTAGGACTAGCTGGTTACTACAGAAGGTTCATCCAAGACTTTTCCAGAATAGCAAAACCCTTGACTGCATTAACACATAAAGGGAAGAAATTTGAATGGAATGATGAACAAGAGAAAGCGTTTCAGTTATTGAAGAAAAAGCTAACTACCGCACCTATATTGTCATTGCCTGAAGGGAATGATGATTTTGTGATTTATTGTGATGCATCAAAGCAAGGTCTCGGTTGTGTATTAATGCAACGAACGAAGGTGATTGCTTATGCGTCTAGACAATTGAAGATTCACGAACAAAATTATACGACGCATGATTTGGAATTAGGCGCGGTTGTTTTTTCATTAAAGACTTGGAGGCACTACTTATATGGGGTCAAAAGTATTATATATACCGACCACAAAAGTCTTCAACACATATTTAATCAGAAACAACTGAATATGAGGCAGCGTAGGTGGATTGAATTATTGAATGATTACGACTTTGAGATTCGTTACCACCCGGGGAAGGCAAATGTGGTAGCCGATGCCTTGAGCAGGAAGGACAGAGAACCCATTCGAGTAAAATCTATGAATATAATGATTCATAATAACATTAATACTCAAATAAAGGAGGCGCAACAAGGAGTTTTAAAAGAGGGAAATTTAAAGGATGAAATACCCAAAGGATCGGAGAAGCATCTTAATATTCGGGAAGATGGAACCCGGTATAGGGCTGAAAGGATTTGGGTACCAAAATTTGGAGATATGAGAGAAATGGTACTTAGAGAAGCTCATAAAACCAGATACTCAATACATCCTGGAACGGGGAAGATGTACAAGGATCTCAAGAAACATTTTTGGTGGCCGGGTATGAAAGCCGATGTTGCTAAATACGTAGGAGAATGTTTGACGTGTTCTAAGGTCAAAGCTGAGCATCAGAAACCATCAGGTCTACTTCAACAACCCGAAATCCCGGAATGGAAATGGGAAAACATTACCATGGATTTCATCACTAAATTGCCAAGGACTGCAAGTGGTTTTGATACTATTTGGGTAATAGTTGATCGTCTCACCAAATCAGCACACTTCCTACCAATAAGAGAAGATGACAAGATGGAGAAGTTAGCACGACTGTATTTGAAGGAAGTCATCTCCAGACATGGAATACCAATCTCTATTATCTCTAATAGGGATGGCAGATTTATTTCAAGATTCTGGCAGACATTACAGCAAGCATTAGGAACTCGTCTAGACATGAGTACTGCCTATCATCCACAAACTGATGGGCAGAGCGAAAGGACGATACAAACGCTTGAAGACATGCTACGAGCATGTGTTATTGATTTCGGAAACAGTTGGGATCGACATCTACCGTTAGCAGAATTTTCCTACAACAACAGCTACCATTCAAGCATTGAGATGGCGCCGTTTGAAGCACTTTATGGTAGAAAGTGCAGGTCTCCGATTTGTTGGAGTGAAGTGGGGGATAGACAGATTACGGGTCCGGAGATTATACAAGAAACTACCGAGAAGATCATCCAAATTCAACAACGGTTGAAAACCGCCCAAAGTCGACAAAAGAGCTACGCTGACATTAAAAGAAAAGATATAGAATTTGAAATTGGAGAGATGGTCATGCTTAAAGTTGCACCTTAGAAAGGCGTTGTTCGATTTGGTAAACGAGGGAAATTAAATCCAAGGTATATTGGACCATTCAAGATTATTGATCGTGTCGGACCAGTAGCTTACCGACTAGAGTTACCTCAACAACTCGCGGCTGTACATAACACTTTCCACGTCTCGAATTTAAATAAATGTTTTGCTAAAGAAGATCTCACTATTCCGTTAGATGAAATCCAAATCAACGAAAAACTTCAATTCATCGAAGAACCCGTCGAAATAATGGATCGTGAGGTTAAAAGACTTAAGCAAAACAAGATACCAATTGTTAAGGTTCGATGGAATGCTCGTAGAGGACCCGAGTTCACCTGGGAGCGTGAAGATCAGATGAAGAAGAAATACCCGCATCTATTTCCAGAAGATTCGTCAACACCTTCAACAGCTTAAAATTTCGGGACGAAATTTATTTAACGAGTAGGTACTGTAGTGACCCGAACTTTTCCATGTTTATATATATTAATTGAGATTGATATTTACATGATTAAATGTTTCCAACATGTTAAGCAATCAAACTTGTTAAGACTTGATTAATTGAAATATGTTTCATATAGACAATTGACCACCCAAGTTGATCGGTGATTCACGAACGTTAAAACTTGTAAAAACTATATGATGACATATATATGGATATATATATATAGTTAACATGATACTATGATAAGAAAACATATCATAAAGTATATTAACAATGAACTACATATGTAAAAACAAGACTACTAACTTAATGATTTTTAAACGAGACATATATGTAACGATTATCGTTGTAAAGACATTTAATGTATATATATCATATTAAGAGATATTCATACATGATAATATCATGATAATATAATAATTTAAAATCTCATTTGATATTATAAACATTGGGTTAACAACATTTAACAAGATCGTTAACCTAAAGGTTTCAAAACAACACTTACATGTAACGACTAACGATGACTTAACGACTCAGTTAAAATGTATATACATGTAGTGTTTTAATATGTATTTATACACTTTTGAAAGACTTCAATACACTTATCAAAATACTTCTACTTAACAAAAATGCTTACAATTACATCCTCGTTCAGTTTCATCAACAATTCTACTCGTATGCACCCGTATTCGTACTCGTACAATACACAGCTTTTAGATGTATGTACTATTGGTATATACACTCCAATGATCAGCTCTTAGCAGCCCATGTGAGTCACCTAACACATGTGGGAATCATCATTTGGCAACTAGCATGAAATATCTCATAAAATTACAAAAATATGAGTAATCATTCATGACTTATTTACATGAAAACAAAATTACATATCCTTTATATCTAATCCATACACCAACGACCAAAAACACCTACAAACACTTTCATTCTTCAATTTTCTTCATCTAATTGATCTCTCTCAAGTTCTATCTTCAAGTTCTAAGTGTTCTTCATAAATTCCAAAAGTTCTAGTTTCATAAAATCAAGAATACTTTCAAGTTTGCTAGCTCACTTCCAATCTTGTAAGGTGATCATCCAACCTCAAGAAATCTTTGTTTCTTACAGTAGGTTATCATTCTAATACAAGGTAATAATCATATTCAAACTTTGGTTCAATTTCTATAACTATAACAATCTTATTTCAAGTGATGATCTTACTTGAACTTGTTTTCGTGTCATGATTCTGCTTCAAGAACTTCGAGCCATCCAAGGATCCATTGAAGCTAGATCCATTTTTCTCTTTTCCAGTAGGTTTATCCAAGGAAATTAAGGTAGTAATGATGTTCATAACATCATTCGATTCATACATATAAAGCTATCTTATTCGAAGGTTTAAACTTGTAATCACTAGAACATAGTTTAGTTAATTCTAAACTTGTTCGCAAACAAAAGTTAATCCTTCTAACTTGACTTTTAAAATCAACTAAACACATGTTCTATATCTATATGATATGCTAACTTAATGATTTAAAACCTGGAAACACGAAAAACACCGTAAAACCGGATTTACTCCGTCGTAGTAACACCGCGGGCTGTTTTGGGTTAATTAATTAAAAACTATGATAAACTTTGATTTAAAAGTTGTTATTCTGAGAAAATGATTTTTATTATGAACATGAAACTATATCCAAAAATTATGGTTAAACTCAAAGTGGAAGTATGTTTTCTAAAATGGTCATCTAGACGTCGTTCTTTCGACTGAAATGACTACCTTTACAAAAACGACTTGTAACTTATTTTTCCGACTATAAACATATACTTTTTCTGTTTAGATTCATAAAATAGAGTTCAATATGAAAACATAGCAATTTGATTCACTCAAAACGGATTTAAAATGAAGAAGTTATGGGTAAAACAAGATTGGATAATTTTTCTCATTTTAGCTACGTGAAAATTGGTAACAAATCTATTCCAACCATAACTTAATCAACTTGTATTGTATATTATGTAATCTTGAGATACCATAGACACGTATACAATGTTTTGACCTATCATGTCGACACATCTATATATATTTCGGAACAACCATAGACACTCTATATGTGAATGTTGGAGTTAGCTATACAGGGTTGAGGTTGATTCCAAAATATATATAGTTTGAGTTGTGATCAATACTGAGATACGTATACACTGGGTCGTGGATTGATTCAAGATAATATTTATCGATTTATTTCTGTACATCTAACTGTGGACAACTAGTTATAGGTTACTAACGAGGACAGCTGACTTAATAAACTTAAAACATCAAAATATATTAAAAGTGTTTTAAATATATTTTGAACATACTTTAATATATATGTATATATTGTTATAGGTTCGTGAATCAACAGTGGCCAAGTCTTACTTCCCGACGAAGTAAAAATCTGTGAAAGTGAGTTATAGTCCCACTTTTAAAATCTAATATTTTTGGGATGAGAATACATGCAGGTTTTATAAATGATTTACAAAATAGACACAAGTACGTGAAACTACATTCTATGGTTGAATTATCGAAATCGAATATGCCCCTTTTTATTAAGTCTGGTAATCTAAGAATTAGGGAACAGACACCCTAATTGACGCGAATCCTAAAGATAGATCTATTGGGCCTAACAAACCCCATCCAAAGTACCGGATGCTTTAGTACTTCGAAATTTATATCATATCTGAAGGGTGTCCCGGAATGATGGGGATATTCTTATATATGCATCTTGTTATTGTCGGTTACCAGGTGTTCACCATATGAATGATTTTTATCTCTATGTATGGGATGTGTATTGAAATATGAAATCTTGTGGTCTATTGTTACGATTTGATATATATAGGTTAAACCTATAACTCACCAACATTTTTGTTGACGTTTAAAGCATGTTTATTCTCAGGTGAATATTAAGAGCTTCCGCTGTTGCATACTAAAATAAGGACAAGATTTGGAGTCCATGTTTGTATGATATTGTGTAAAAACTGCATTCAAGAAACTGATTTCGATGTAACATATTTGTATTGTAAACCATTATGTAATGGTCGTGTGTAAACAGGATATTTTAGATTATCATTATTTGATAATCTACGTAAAGCTTTTTAAACCTTTATTTATGAAATAAAGGTTATGGTTTGTTTTAAAAATGAATGCAGTCTTTGAAAAACGTCTCATATAGAGGTCAAAACCTCGCAACGAAATCAATTAATATGGAACGTTTTTAATCAATAAGAACGGGACATTTCAGTAGTAATGGATAGGGTGGTGAGGTTGTAATGTTGGGTGGGGATGGAGGTTGTGTGGTGATGGAAGATGGCTATTGAGTTGTGATTGAATCAAAAAAAATAACACAGATATATGGTGATGAATGTTTTGTTGTATAGTAAAACAATAATAAGAAGTTTTGAGTAAGTGGGGTTTTTCTTTTTCTATATGCGCGTAAGTATATATGCATATATAGAGAAAAGTGGTCTAATTTATCAATCAAGTGGGAGTCTTGGATGCTCTCATCTTTATCATTATATTACTTATATAATTCATAATATGATAAAACAAAACGTGAGTATATTTAAAATAATAAAAAAAATATAGCAGCCCTCTTTCTTGACATCTTATGTCGATTGTTTTATTTGAGTGCTTTTCGTGTTTCGTAGTTAATCAGTAGCGGATAAAAGTTCTCAAAAAAAATCCCAAACTTTTACAGTAATTATCTTTATTTATTTCAATCATTATGGTATAGAATTTAATCATAAATTATTAAATAAAAACTACATTAATTATTCACTCCCAGCCCCCAAGTAAAATATAAAAAGTTTTAAAATTTAACAAATAGCTCCTAAATACATTTTTACTAAGTCTGTAATTTATAAAACCCATTTTCGGATCACCTTTTATTTTAAAATAATATAAGTTCGAATTAAACTTCTCTAAATAATAATCGAAACGTCCAACGAGTATTACAATCATTAAATATTAATTTTTAATATACTTTTATTTATATATATAGATATTTTTAAATAATAATAATTATCATATTTTGCTTTATTGTACATAGATAAATTTTGGTAACAACAACATACAATATTTAAAAATTATATTTCTAATTATTATATATATATACACATATCAAGTTACAATTAATTGTTCGTGAATCGTCGGAAATAGTCGAAGGGTAAATGAACACATAAACACAGTTCAAAGTTTTTGAGATTTCAACATTACAGACTTTGCTTATCGTGTCAGAAAAATATAAAGATTAAGTTTGAATTTGGTCGGAAATTTACGGGTCGTCACACAAATCAATTTTCAACACAACCAAATAATGGTCTAAAGGCTTTCTATGCACCATGCAACTTAATATATCAACTAGTAAATATATTGCAACTTCTACAACCATGCATGCATGTAAAAAGAATGGTTGTAGCAAATAAAATAACAAAGTTGCATTTTAGAAATCTACAACTTTCTTTCTTAAGAGAAAAGTTGTTCATTTCTAATAATATGAACAAGTTCATACGTTACATAATATAAGTTTCTTAAGACTAAACTTATGTTTACACTACTAACACATGTGAACCTATAGGGTCACACACATATAGAGCAACTAGATACCAATCAAGTATTTAAATGTGATTTAAATATAATAAACCATAATATGTATGATGACATTATTATTTAGATGAAATAATTATGTAAAATGAAGTAACAATATATATACACATATTACATATGCACATCTAGTAATGTTGAAAGTAATATTGAAATGTGTTATATTTGTTTAACAAATATATAAAATAAGGACAAGTGTATGCAATGTCTTATACAAGTCTACACACTAAATTTGTGCGTAGAAATGGTAGTCACATGACCATACTCTTAAGCCATCACTATATGTCTTGTATGCATTTATTGGCTATGTATGTGTGTGTAAGTATTACTTACAAAAGGAGACTTACATACATTTTTGAGTGGTGAACTTACACACATACTTGAAAGAAAACATCCACGTATTCTTTCAAATACGATATAATATTTTCTATTATTTAAACGATCTTAAAATATATTTAATGAACTTTGAAGATAATTAGTTTTGAAAAACTGAATGTATTATATCATTAAATAAAGATTTCAATTATATATATATATATATATATATATATATATATATATATATATATATATATATATATATATATATATATATATATATATATATATATATATATATATATCTTGTTTAAATAATAAGACGTACAAAATTTATATATTTCCAAACGTTAAATATATTTTACAACGAAATAAAATATTTTATTAGAAATATTAATTTAGGTATAAAACCTTTTGATTATAATTATTTTCTTGTAATAAAGATTTAAAATAATATTATTAAATATATTTTAATAAGTAACGAAAAGCACAAACGATGATCTAGAGACGTAAATGGCCAAAACGCTCAAACGTACAAGTTACACTCCAAGTGGTATAATTTATCGATGAATTACATCCAAATATTGACAAGAATACAAGACGCGAAACGTAAAGTACAAGATATTAAAGCGTACGAAATGACGTTCGAAAAATCGGAAACGAGACATAAACCGATCATTAACGTACAAGTCGACGGAACTAAAATTACAAGTCAACTATGCACGAGAATATAATATAATATATATATAATTATATAAATTAAATATATATATATTATATATTTAATTAAAACTGTAGGCAGCCCATGTGAATTTCAAGTGTGATAAGGAAGCTGGACGCGATCGCGGCCCATATACATAGCAAAACTCCGCGATCGCGGAGAAACATAAGACTCGTCATGTAGCTCCATGCGATCGCATGGAAATTAGACACAAACCCCATGCGATCACATGAGTGTCGGTTTCAGCAAAACTCTTTAAATTGAATTCGTTTTTTGCTCGATTACACACACACCTCAATCTATATCTCTCACTCTCTGTATATATATATATATATATATATATATATATATATATATATATATATATATATATATATATATATATATAATAGTTTTAGTTTAATTAGTTTAGGCAATGTAATGGGTTTTTCGAATGGGATAGAGCTAAGGAAATTATGGGTTATAGCTAAGGAGGTTATGGGTATTGCTCGGGGGTTGTGATCGTGAATCAAAGGTCAACCTAGTGTTTATCATTTCCGTTGCGACCACATATTTTCCTGCAACATTGAATCACAATATTGATACGTGAGTGATGACTCCATTTTTATCATTTAATATTGTTACTAGTATTATTAGGATTATTATTGTCATTATTGATATGATTATGACTATATGGTTATGATATAGAAGTGGACTAAAAGCTACTAAATAAGTTGATTATGAAGTAACAAGTATAAGTATTATGATTTAATTAAGATACTGTTAAGGTTATGATGTAGATAAAATATCATTATCATTATTATCATTATTAAAACCATCATTTACATTAATATTAATATTAATATTATTATTAATATGATTATTATAATTATTATCATTGATATTATTATCAATATTTTCATTAAAATTACCATTTTATTAAAAACTAACATTTTTATTAATATTATAATCATTATTATTATTAGTATTATAATTAAAATTATTAACAAAAGTATCATTATTATTAAAGTTATCATTTTTATTAAAATTTTCATTATTGTTAAAATTATCATTATTATTATTAATAATATTATTCTTATTATGATTATTATAAAATTAGGATTTTTATAATTATTATCATTAATATAATTAGTATTATCATTATCACTGTTATTATTATTATTATTAAGATTACAAATAAATATTACTCACATAAAAATACATTATAATTATATTAATATTACATATCACTATATTTTTAACATTAAAATGATATTAATTTAGCTATATATAAATTATATCAATTAATATATAAATATATATTTTAACATATATAAATCTTAATATAAAGTTTTATTATTAATATATTGTAATGAATGATAAAATTTATATTATTAAACTACTTTAAGTATTTACTATATTAATATTAATAAATGAATTATGAAAATAAATATTAACTACTTAAAATATATATAAAATAAATATAAGTCGTTTAATTATTAATATCACAGAATATATAATCACATTTTAAGATATGATATAAATATAAATTTTAAAACATTATATAATATTTCTAAACATTAACATATAATATTTATAATAAATGACATATATTATTTACTTTAAATCTGATATATATATATATATATATATATATATATATATATATATATATATATATATATATATATATATATATATATATATTAATTATTTATTTAAAATATATAAAATAACTATATTTAATATAACAAACGAATCATTAAATATAACAAGTATATTAATAATATTAATATATGAACTTGTTATATGTTTTAATATATATATATATATATATATATATATATATATATATATATATATATATATATATATATACATATATATATATATATATACATATATATATATACATATACATATATATATATACATATATATATATATATATATATATATATATATATATATATATATATATATATATATATATATATATATATATATAATACAGTATCGTGAGTTTCATTTGCTCCCTTTTTAATTGTTTTTGCAATATATATTTTTAGGCTGAGAATACATGTGCTTCTTTTATAAATGTTTTACAAAATAGACACAAGTAATGAAACTACATTCTATGATGGATTTGTTATACCGGATATCCCTATTATTTTTAGTAACCTAATAATTAGTTGGACGACATAACTGCCTCAAATTGACGCGAATCCTAAAGGTAGATCTACGGGCACTAACACCCCCCATTCTGGAAAATGGAATGCTTTAGAACTTTGAATTTTTAGTATACAGAGTGCGGCCTATATGTTGGGGGATATTACTTTGACGTCTTGTTAATGTCGGTTACCAGGCAACTTATCATATGAATGATTTTTACAGATGGGTATTCCTATATGTTTATGAAAATGAAATCTTGCGGTCTATTGAAATGATTGTTTATGATAAACCTATGAACTCACCAACCTTTTGGTTGACACTTTTAAGCATATTTATTCTCAGGTATGAAAGAAATCTTTTGCTGTGCATTTGCTCATTTTAAAGATATTACTTGGAGTCGTTCATGGCATATTTCAAAAGACGTTGCATTCAAATCATTTGAGTTCAAAAAGATTGTTATTAAATAAATGACAGATTAGTTATTTATATTTGGGAAACAAGATAATATCATTGGTATGCATATTTGTAAACTTTCATTGAATGAAAATTTGTCTTTTAAAAGAATGCAATGTTTGTAAAACGTATTATATAGAGGTCAGTACCTCGCAATGAGACCAGATGTTGATGTATTCGTCCAGGTGGATCTGGACGGGTCGTTACATGTGGTATCAGAGCGTTGGTCCTAGCGAACCAGGTCTTGCACTAGTGTGTCTAACTGATAGTTGTTAGATTGCATTAGTGAGTCTGGACTTCGACCTTAGCTGCATATTATAAGTTTTGCTTATCATTTCTTGTCAGAAATTACTTGCTTATAATTCTTAGTCTAGACATGTCTTACTGCATTTATTTCATAGATAGTGTATAAATAAATTCATATCTTACCATATCTGTTACAGTAAACTCTACCTGACAGCTTCCGAAAGTTCCTCCGTAATATGCGGGATCCCTTGTACTATATATAGGTATTTTTTGTAATTAGAATACCATCTGATATTTGAAAATCATTTCATATCGAAAAATCTTATATCTGACCGTGTAAGATGGAGTCCGCAACTAGTTCGAGCTCCTCGAATTCCAACAGTTATTCTGATATGGATATCTACCTGAGCTCCGAAAGCAATGTAACCAGAATGGATCAACCAATTAGCCATCATCTATTCTGGATGAAATGGGGATGGGTTCGTAGTCGACTTGATCAATGGAGAAGAGAAGAAGGTGATCCTTTCCACCCACCAAATTTCCCGCTTGGTGAAGAACCTGAAGCACTTACCGGCGAACCAATTCGGAACACCATTTTCACCCTCATTTCCAGAATAGCTCTCAATGATTACGTAATATATACAATTCTAAATCTTATTCATCCCCTTGTTCAAACCGCCAATCATCTCGGAGTAATAGAAGAAATCAACGAGCTTTGCGCCCGAGTATTGGCTTTGGAGAATATGGTGCAAAATTTACAAGCACCAGTAGCACCACCAGCACCACCAGCATCAACACCAACAGCACCAGTACCACCACCAACAACATCCGCATCACAATCCTTAACATCACAATCTGTACCTCGAGCATCAACATCATACGCCCCATAGATAACAAGGAATACCAACAACAATAAATGATAAAGTGTTGATAACTTCATTGGAGAAATATTCTACGACGATTATGTAATCTCTAAAGTTTTAGAGATTATTTATTCTAGTTCTAACAGTAAATCGGATGAGTGGATGGATAGAGATGATAGAAGGTAAAGTAGAAACCCTGACAGGAATGGTGCGTGATTTACAAGCTAGACTTGTTATACAAGCACCATCTGAAATGCCCCGTTCATATTGATTATAAACGTTTCATATTAATTGGTTTCATTGCGAGGTTTTGACCTCTATATGAGACGTTTTCTAAAGACTGCATTCATTTTTAAAATAAACCATAACCTTTATTTATTTGATAAAGGTTTATTGACATAATATAGATTATCAATCAATGATAATCTAAAATACAAAGTTTACACACGACCATTACAAGATGATTAATAATATGTTACAACAAAATATGTTCCTGAATGCAATTTTTAAACAATATCATACAAGCATGCTGACTCCAAATCTTGTCCTTAATTAGCATGCAACAGTGGAAGCTTTTAATAATCACCCGAGAATAAACATGCTTAAAATGTCAACAAAAAGTTGGTGAGTTATAGGTTTAACCTATATTTGTCAAATTGTAATAATAGGCCACAAGATTTCAATTCATAAACATAAAGGTATTCTGTCTGTAAAAATCATTCATATGATTAATTGCCTGGTAACCAACATTAATAAGACGTCAAAATAATATCCCCCCGCATACAGGCCACACTCTGTATAATAAAAACTCGAAGTACTAAAGCATTCCATTTCCAAAATGGGGGTTGTTAGTGCCCATAGATCTATCTTTAGGATTCGCGCCAATTAGTGTGTACACTAATTATTAAGTTACCAAGCAAAAGTGAAATAGGGATATCCGGTATAACAAATCCATCATAGAATGTAGTTTCATTACTTGTGCCTATTTTGTAAAACATTTATAAAACTGCATGTATTCTCATCCCAAAATATTAGATAGTAAAAATGGGACTATAACTCACTTTCACAGATTTTTAATTCGTCGAAAATCAGACTTGGCCACGAATCGATTCACAAACCTATAACAAATATATATATATATATATATATATATATATATATATATATATATATATATATATATCAAAGTATGATAGAAATACATTTACATCATATTTTTATTTACGTGTTGATGATTTAAGTTGTCCAGTTAGCAGTCCCATGTTAGTAGTCCATATATAGTCTAATATATCACCCTGGAATAATCAAGACGTATTGTACAAGACTTAATCATGACCCAAGGTACAACGATTGTCTTAGAATTAATCTAGACGTATTGTGTACATGGTGTCTTTCGATTTATCCGACGTATTGTATAACTATTGTCTTAATTAATCAAGATTATATTATATTGTCTCAGACTTAACCAAGACTAGTTTATTACAGAGAAATAGTTATGAAATGTATAAATACGAGTATAATACAAGAAAATTTAGCTAGGATATGGTTAGTATAGATTTTGTAAAAACAATCCCGTAGCCCTTTAAGCTATTTCTAACCAATATTGTTTTGCCCATAACTTCTTCATTACAAATCGGTTTTGAGTGAATCAAATTGCTGTGGTTTCGTAATGAACTCTATTTTCTAAAACTAAACTAAAAGAGGTGGTCATATTGAAAATGGTGGTCATATCTATCAAAGGAACGACACCTTGATGACCATTTTGAAAAACATACTTCTACTTTGTGTATAACCACCATTTTTAGATATATTATCATGTTCATAAGAAATATCATTTTCCCCTAAAACAAAATTTAATTGCAAAGGTTAAGATAGTTTTTAATTATCCAACCCAAAACAACCCCCGGTTTTACTACGACGGCGTATGTCCGGTTTTACGGTGTTCTTCATGTTTTCAAGTTTTAAGTCCTTAAGTTAGCATATCATATAGATATAATACATGTGTGTAGATGTTTTTAAAAGTCAATTTAGAAGGATTAACTTTGTTTGCGAGTAAGTTTAGAATTAACTAAACTATGTTCTAGTGATTACAAGTTATTTTCTTCGAATAAGATAGTCATATAAGTATGAATCGAACGAGGTTATGAACATCATTACTACCTCAAGTATAGTAGGTAAACCTGCTAGAAATGATGAGAAATGATCTTGAGCTTCAACGGATCTTTGATGGCTTGGAAGTTCTTGAAGTAGAATCATGACACGAAAACAAGTTCAAGTAAGATTACTACTTGATTTAAGATAGTTATGTTTATAGAATTTAATCAAAGCTTAAATATAATTATTACCTTGATTTAGAAAGAATAACTATTGAAATATATGAAGGTTTCTTGAGATTGGATGATCACTTGAAATGGATTTGCAAGATTGAAAGTAATTTAGCAAACTTGAAAGTGTTCTTGAAGTGTTCTTGAGTAGTTGTTTTGTATTTTGATTTAAGCTTGGATTTTTGAGCTAGATTGAGCTAGATTTTGATGAATATGATGAAGAACACTTAGAATATAAAGATAAAACTTGATAGAGATCAATTTAATGCAAGAAAATTGAAATGAGAATGTGTTTGTGTGAGTGCATATTCACGTGAACTAGGGGTGTCCATATAGGCTCCATTAGTTTGTAATTTTGCTAATTATTTGATGCTAGATGTTAAATGATGGTTCCCACATGTTTGTTGACTCATTAAGGGCTGCTAAGATCTGATCATTTGAGTATATATACCAATAGTATATACATCTAGAAGCTGGGTATTATACGGGTGAAAATACCGTATGAATACGAGTAAAATTCTTGATGAAAACGAATGGGAATATAATTATAATTATCTTTGTTAAGTATAAGTGTTTTGATATATGTACTTAACTCTTTCAAATGTGTATTAATTCATCTTAATACAATACATATATACATTTTAATTAAGTCGTTCATTCGTCATTAGTCGTTACATGTATATATTGTTTCGAAACCCTTAAGTTAGTAGTCTTGTTTTATGTATATAGTTCATTGTAAATACACTTAATGATATACTTAATTATCATTTTATCATGTTAAACATAGTGCATTAATATATCTTAATACGATACATATGTATTTATTTTAATTAAGACGTTATTACATCGATAATCGTTACATATATATATTGTTTCGAAACCCTTAAGTTAGTAGTCTCATTTTATGTATATAGTTCATTGTTAATATACTTAATGAGATACTTAATTATCATAATACAATGTTATATATATATATATATATATATATATATATATATATATATATATATATATATATATATATATATATATATATGTCCATATATATATATCATCATGTCATTTTTACAAGTTTTAACATTCGTGAATCGTCGGACAAACTGGGTGGTCAAATGTTTACATGAAACTCGTTTCAATTAATCAAGTCTTAAAAAGTTTGATTGCTTAACATGTTGGAAACATTCATGTATATAAATATCAATTTCATATATATATTCATGGAAAAGTCCTGGTCATTACAGTACCTACCCGTTAAATAAATTTCATTCCGAAATTTTAAGCATTTGAAGTTGTTGACGCATCTTCTGGAAATAAGTGCGGGTATTTCTGCTTCATCTGATCTTCACGCTCCCAGGTGAACTCGAGTCCTCTACGAGCATTCCATCGAACTTTAACTATTGGTATTTTTCTTTGTTTGAGACCTTTAACCTCACGATCCATTATTTCGATGAGTTCTTCAACGAGTTGTAGTTTTTCGTTAATCTTAATTTCGACTAAAGGGATAGTGAGATCTTCTTTAGCTAAGCATTTCTTCAAATTCGAGATGTGGAAGGTATTATGTACACCAGCGAGTTGTTGAGGTAATTTAAGTCGATAAGCTACCGGTCCAACACGATCAATAATCTTAAATGGCTCAATGTATCTCGGGTTTAGTTCCACCCATTTTCCAAAACGAACGACACCTTTCCAAGGTGATACCTTAAGCATGACGATGTCACCAATCTTAAATTCTAAAGATTTTCTTCTAACATCCGTGTAGCTCTTTTGTCGACTCTGGGCGGTTTTCAACCGTTGTTGAATTTGGATGATTTTCTCGGTAGTTTCGTGGATAATTTCTGGACCCGTAATTTGTTTATCCCCCACCTCACTCTAACAAATCGGAGATCTACACTTGCTTCTATAAAGTGCTTCGAACGGTGCCGCATTAATACTTGAGTGGTATCTATTGTTGTAGGAAAATTAAGCTAACGGTAGATATCGATCCCAATCGTTTCCAAAATCAATAACACATGCTTGTAGCATGTCTTCAAGTGTCTGAATCGTCATTTAACTTTGGCCATCGGTTTTTGGATGATATGCAGTACTTAAGTCTAGACGAGTTCCCAATGCTTGATGTAACGTCTGCCAAAATCTTGAAATAAACCTGCCATCATGATCAGGGATGATAAAGGCTGGTATTCCATGTATGGAGACGACTTCCTTTAAGTATAGTCGGGCCAATTTCTCCATCTTATCATCTTCTCTCATTGGCAGAAAGTGTGCCGACTTGGTAAGACGATCGACTAATACCCAAATCATATCATAACCACTTGCAGTCCTTAGCAATTTAGTAATGAAATCCATGGTAATGTTTTCCTATTTCTATTCCGGGATTTCAGGTTGTTAAAGTAGACCTGATGGTTTCCGATGTTCGGCTTTGACCTTAGAACAATTCAAACATTCTCCTACATATGTAGCAATATCGGCTTTCATACCTGGCCACCAAAAGTGTTTCTTGAGGTCTTGGTACATTTTCCCCGCTCCGGGATGTATTGAGTATCTGGTTTTATGTGCTTCATTAAGTACCATTTTCCACTAATCCCCAAACTTTGGTACCCAAATTCTTTTAGCCAAATACCGGGTTCCGTCTTCCCGAATATTAAGCTGTTTATCCAATCCCTTGGGTATTTCCTTTTCAAAACTTCCTTCTTTCAAAACTCCCTTCTGTGCCTCTTTTATCCGAGTAGTAAGAATAGTATGAATAATTATATTCATAGCTTTTACTCGGATAGGTTCTCTGTCCTTTCTACTTAAGGCATCGGCTACAACATTTGCCTTCCCCGGGTGGTAATGAATTTTGACATCATAGTCATTTAACAATTCCACCCATCGTCGTTGTCTCATGTTCAGTTGCTTTTGATTAAATATATGTTGGAAACCTTTGTAGGCAGTATATATGATTCTTTTGACCCCATATAAGTAATGCCCCCACATCTTCGTACGTTGCATTAACACACAACCGAGACCTTGCTTTGAGGCGTCACAATAAATCACAAAATCATCATTCCCTTCGGGTAATGACAATATAGGCGTTGTAGTTAACTTTTTATTTAATAATTAAAACGCATTTTCTTGCTCATCCTTCCAATCAAATTTCTTCCCTTTATGCATTAATGCAGTCAGGGGTTTTGCTACTTTAGAAAAGTCTTGGATGAACCTCTTGTAGTAACCAGCCAATCCTAAAAATTGACGTATGTGTGTTGGAGTTTTCGAGGTTTCCCACTTTTCAACGACTTCAACCTTTGCTGGATCAACCTGAATTTCTTCTTTGCTCACTATGTGACCGAGGAATTGCACTTCTTCCAACCAAAATGCACACTTAGAAAACTTAGCATACAGTTCTTCATTCCTCAACAATTCTAGCACCATTCTCAAATGTTCTTCATGCTCTTGGTCATTCTTAGAGTAAATAAGTATGTCATCGATGAAAACAATGACAAATTTTTCAAGATATGGTCCACACACTCGGTTCATGAGGTCCATGAACACAGCTGGTGCGTTAGTCAATCCAAACGGCATGACCATAAACTCATAATGACTGTAACGTGTTCTAAAGCAGTCTTTGAGATATCATCCTCCTTCACCCGCATTTGATGATATCCAGAAAGTAAATCAATCTTCGAATAAACAGATGAACCTTGCAGTTGATCAAATAAATCGTCGATTCTTGGTAGTGGATAACGGTTCTTGATGGTAAGTTTTTTCAACTCTCGGTAGTCAATACATAAAGTGAACGTACCATCCTTCTTTTTAACAAACAACACCAGAGCTCCCCACGGTGATGTGCTTGGTCGAATGAAACCAAGCTTCAAAAGTTCTTGTAATTGGCTTTGTAATTCCTTCATTTCACTGGGTGCAAGTCTGTAAGGAGCACGACCTATCGGTGCAGCTCCTGGTACAAGGTCTATTTGAAATTCAACGGATCGGTATGGAGGTAGTCCCAGTAATTCTTTCGGAAATACATTGGAAAAATCTTTTGCGACGGGAACATCATTGATGTTCTTTTCTTCGGGTTTGACTTTCTCAACGTGCGCTAAAATTGCATAGCAACCTTTCCTTATTAGCTTTTGCGCCTTTAAGCTACTAATAAGGTTTAACTTCGCGTTACCCTTTTCTCCGTACACCATTAAGGGTTTTCCCTTTTCGCGCAGAATACGAATCGCATTCTTGTAACAAACGACCTCTGCTCTTTCCTTTTTCAACCAGTCCATACCAATTATCACATCAAAACTCCCTCACTCAACTGGTATCAAATTAATTTTAAACATTTTTGACAAGCAGTTTAATTTTTCGGTTCTGGCATATTTTATCGGCTTTAATTAATTTACCATTTGCTAATTTGAGTAAAAACTTATTACCCAAAGGCGTTAAAGGACAACTTAATTTGGCACTAAAATCTCTACTCATATAGCTTCTATCCGCACCCAAATCAAATAAAATATAAGCAGGTTTATCGTCAATAAGAAATGTACCCGTAACAAGCTCTGGGTCTTCCCGCGCTTCTGCCGCATTGAAGTTGAAGACTCTTCCACGGCCTTGTCCATTAGTATCCCCTTGGTTCGGGCACTTACTCTTAATGTGACCCGGTTTTCCACATCCATAACAAACTATGGCTACATTATTCATTCTTGTTTTCTTGTTAGCCGTTGGTTCGAAAACCTCACACTTTATTGCACTATAACCCGATTTATTGCACCTGTTACATATCACCCTACAGAAATGATCCGGGTGATATCCTTCGCACCTTGGTCATGGAGTTTTCTACCTCTTGTTGTTATTGTTGTTGAGACAGTTGTTGTAGTTGTTATTGTTGTAGTTGTTGTTGGGGTTACGATTGTTGTTGCGGTTAATGTTACGGTTGTTGTGGTTATTATTGCGATTGTGGTTGTGATTGTTGTTGTTGTTGTATTGGTGACCCTTGTCACTGTTTTCTCCCCACTTCCTC
Organism: Rutidosis leptorrhynchoides; assembly: GCF_046630445.1. Lineage (NCBI taxonomy): Eukaryota > Viridiplantae > Streptophyta > Magnoliopsida > Asterales > Asteraceae > Rutidosis > Rutidosis leptorrhynchoides. The sequence goes on along the minus strand of NC_092343.1, from coordinate 381,000,978 downwards.
TTGAGTTGCTTCATTTTGGCCTCCTCGGCCGTCTGTTCTTTAATTCTTCCCTCAATCTAGTTTATGAGTTTGTGAGCCATTCGACTTGCCTTCTGCATTGAGGTGAGCGCGTATGAACTCACATCCTCTTGAATCCTCGCCAGTTACCCTTTCACAAACGCGCCAATCTGTTTTTCATCATCTTCGAACACTCCTGGACACAATAGAGACAACTCTGTGAATCGTCGCTCGTATGTGGTGATATTGAATTCTTGTGTTCGTAATTCTCTAAGCTCTATTTTGAGTTTATTGACTTCATTTTTGGGACGGTACTGCTCATTCATCAAGTGTTTGAATGCTAACCATGGTAGTGCGTAAGCAGCATCTTGCCCCACCTGTTCGAGATAGGTGTTCCACCATGTTAACGCAGTACCTGTGAAAGTATGCGTGGCGTATTTCACCCTATCCTCTTCAGCACATTTGCTTATTGCAAACACTGATTCAACCTTCTCGGTCCATCGCTTTAGTCCGACTGGTCCTTCGATTCCATCGAACTCAAGGGGTTTACAAGAAGTGAAATCCTTGTAGGAGCATCCTACACGATTTCTTGTGGAGTTAGTTCCACTGCTAGATCGTGATTGATTGTGGTTGTTTTGCATCGCAGCTTGTACTGAGGCTATGTTCGCAGCAAGGAAAACACGGAAATCTTCCTCGCTCATGTTCATGTTGTGTTTGGTTATTGGAGCCATTTCCTTCAAAAATAGCCAAAAGAGTTAAGTTAATCATATAGAATATTAGGAGTAGTATTTTGTAGTATAATATGAACTTATTATTCTAAAATACTTTTCTTCATATTAGCATTTTATAATCATAATTCGGGTAGTACCTACCCGTTAAAGTTCATACTTAATAGCTAGTACAAAAATTAACTACTATTATCAAGATAATATTCTACCATGAAAAACTTAATACATTAATACTTCACGCTTAAACTTTAAGTACAATAATTTACAATCATACAATACCACTATTTTACATGAAATATAGCACACGATAACTATTATACAAGGCATGAAGCATGGTAGCTGCAGAGGTAATTCTAGTTAAACTCAAATTGTTCCGTAAAAATACGTAACTCATAGGACCAAAATTAAGACATGTATTCTGGTTTAACCAATATTATTTCCCATCCCAGATTGAGTGGAAAATAACTGTTGTAGCCCTAGATAGTGCAGCTCGTTGTGACGTCGTCAAAAGGATGGGGATTACATAATACCCAACAGCGTCATAACAAATCAAAAACCTTTGCCCTCATCTCAACCACTAAATCCGTTACCATTGGAAATGTTCTGTTAAGAAGTTGTAACCCGATGTTCTTTTTCTCAATTTATTGAGAGGCAAACATAACTAACCCATAAACGTAACATGCTTCTTTAAGTTGCCTGTTTGAAGCTTTTTCTAAATAATGAAGTCCTATATCGGGGTATATAGTGTGAAGACCCGTTCAAATCCATCCGGACGAAGTCCATATCGATTATAAACGATTCACAACAGTTGATTACATCGCGAGGTACTTGACCCCTATATGATACATTTTACAAACATTGCATTCATTTTTGAAAAGACTGAAATGTCCCGTTCTTATTGATTAAAAATGTTCCATATTAATTGATTTCGTTGCGAGGTTTTGACCTCTATATGAGACGTTTTTCAAAGACTGCATTCATTTTTAAAACAAACCATAACCTTTATTTCATCAATAAAGGTTTAAAAAGCTTTACGTAGATTATCAAATAATGATAATCTAAAATATCCTGTTTACACACGACCATTACATAATGGTTTACAATACAAATATGTTACAACAAAATAAGTTTCTTGAATGCAGTTTTTACACAATATCATACAAGCATGGACTCCAAATCTCGTCCTTATTTAAGTATGCGACAGCGGAAGCTCTTAATAATCACCTGAGAATAAACATGCTTAAAACGTCAACAAAAATGTTGGTGAGTTATAGGTTTAACCTATATATATCAAATCATAATAATAGATCACAAGATTTCATATTTCAATACACATCCCATACATAGAGATAAAAATCATTCATATGGTGAACACCTGGTAACCGACATTAACAAGATGCATATATAAGACTATCCCCATCATTCCGGGACACCCTTCGGATATGATATAAATTTCGAAGTACTAAAGCATCTGGTACTTTGGATGGGGTTTGTTAGGCCCAATAGATCTATCTTTAGGATTCGCGTCAATTAGGGTGTCTGTTCCCTAATTCTTAGATTACCAGACTTAATAAAAAGGGGCATATTCGATTTCGATAATTCAACCATAGAATGTAGTTTCACGTACTTGTGTGTATTTTGTAAATCATTTATAAAACCTGCATGTATTCTCATCCCAAAAATATTAGATTTTAAAAGTGGGACTATAACTCACTTTCACAGATTTTTACTTCGTCGGGAAGTAAGACTTGGCCACTGGTTGATTCACGAACCTATAACAATATATACATATATATCAAAGTATGTTCAAAATATATTTACAACACTTTTAATATATTTTGATGATTTAAGTTTATTAAGTCAGCTGTCCTCGTTAGTAACCTACAACTAGTTGTCCACAGTTAGATGTACAGAAATAAATCGATAAATATTATCTTGAATCAATCCACGACCCAATGTATACGTATCTCAGTATTGATAACAACTCAAACTATATATATTTTGGAATCAACCTCAACCCTGTATAGCTAACTCCAACATTCACATATAGAGTGTCTATGGTTGTTCCGAAATATATATAGATGTGTCGACATGATAGGTCGAAACATTGTATACGTGTCTATGGTATCTCATGATTACATAATATACAATACAAGTTGATTAAGTTATGGTTGGAATAGATTTGTTACCAATTTTCACGTAGCTAAAATGAGAAAAATTATCCAATCTTGTTTTACCCATAACTTCTTCATTTTAAATCCGTTTTGAGTGAATCAAATTGCTATGGTTTCATATTGAACTCTATTTTATGAATCTAAACATAAAAAGTATAGGTTTATAGTCGGAAAAATAAGTTACAAGTCATTTTTGTAAAGGTAGTCATTTCAGTCGAAAGAACGACGTCTAGATGACTATTTTAGAAAACATACTTCCACTTTGAGTTTAACCATAATTTTTGGATATAGTTTCATGTTCATAATAAAAATCATTTTCTCAGAATAACAAATTTTAAATCAAAGTTTATCATAGTTTTTAATTAACTAACCCAAAACAGCCCGCGGTGTTACTTCGACGGCGTAAATCCGGTTTTACGGTGTTTTTCGTGTTTTCAGGTTTTAAATCATTAAGTTAGCATATTATATAGATATAGAACATTTGTTTAGTTGATTTTAAAAGTCAAGTTATAAGGTTTAACTTTTGTTTGCGAACAAGTTTAGAATGAACTAAACTATGTTCTACTGATTACAAGTTTAAACCTTCGAATAAGATAGCTTTATATGTATGAATCGAATAATGTTATGAACATCATTACTACCTTAAGTTCCTTGGATAAACCTACTGGAAAAGATAAAAATGGATCTAGCTTCAACGGATCCTAGGATGGCTCGAAGTTCTTGAAGCAGAATCATGACACGAAAACAAGTTCAAGTAAGATCATCACTTGAAATAAGATTGTTATAGTTATAGAAATTGAACCAAAGTTTGAATATGATTATTACCTTATATTAGAATGATAACCTACTGTAAGAAACAAAGATTTCTTGAGGTTGGATGATCACCTTACAAGATTGGAAGTGAGCTAGCAAACTTGAAAGTATTCTTGATTTTATGTAACTAGAACTTGTAGAATTTATGAAGAACACTTAGAACCTGAAGATAGAACTTGAGAGAGATTAATTAGATGAAGAAAATTGAAGAATGAAAGTGTTTGTAGGTGTTTTTGGTCGTTGGTGTATGGATTAGATATAAAGGATATGTAATTTTGTTTTCATGTAAATAAGTCATGAATGATTACTCATATTTTTGTAATTTTATGAGATATTTTATGCTAGTTGACAAATGATGGTTCCCACATGTGTTAGGTGACTCACATGAGCTGCTAAGAGCTGATCATTGGAGTGTATATACCAATAGTACATACATCTAAAAGCTGTGTATTGTACGAGTACGAATACGGGTGCATACGAGTAGAATTGTTGATGAAACTGAATGAGGATGTAATTGTAAGCATTTTTGTTAAGTAGAAGTATTTTGATAAGTGTATTGAAGTCTTTCAAAAGTATATAAATACATATTAAAACACTACATGTATATACATTTTAACTGAGTCGTTAAGTCATCGTTAGTCGTTACATGTAAGTGTTGTTTTGAAACCTTTAGGTTAACGATCTTGTTAAATGTTGTTAACCCAATGTTTATAATATCAAATGAGATTTTAAATTATTATATTATCATGATATTATCATGTATGAATATCTCTTAATATGATATATATACATTAAATGTCTTTACAACGATAATCGTTACATATATGTCTCGTTTAAAAATCATTAAGTTAGTAGTCTTGTCTTTACATATGTAGTTCATTGTTAATATACTTAATGATATGTTTACTTATCATAGTATCATGTTAACTATATATATCCATATATATGTCATCATATAGTTTTTACAAGTTTTAACGTTCGTGAATCACCGGTCAACTTGGGTGGTCAATTGTATATATGAAACATATTTCAATTAATCAAGTCTTAACAAGTTTGATTGCTTAACATGTTGGAAACATTTAATCATGTAAATATCAATCTAAATTAATATATATATAAACATGAAAAAGTTCGGGTCACTACAGTACCTACCCGTTAAATAAATTTCGTCCCGAAATTTTAAGCTGTTGAAGGTGTTGGCGAATCTTCTGGAAATAGATGCAGGTATTTCTTCTTCATCTGATCTTCATGTTCCCAGGTGAACTCGGGTCCTCTACGAGCATTCCATCGAACCTTAACAATTGGTATCTTGTTTTTCTTAAGTCTTTTAACCTCACGATCCATTATTTCGACGGGTTCTTCGATGAATTGAAGTTTTTCGTTGATTTGGATTTCATCTAACGGAATAGTGAGATCTTCTTTAGCAAAACATTTCTTCAAATTCGAGACGTGGAAATTGTTATGTACAGCCGCGAGTTGTTGAGGTAACTCAAGTCGGTAAGCTACTGGTCCGACACGATCAATAATCTTGAATGGTCCAATATACCTTGGATTTAATTTCCCTCGTTTACCAAATCGAACAACGCCTTTCCAAGGTGCAACTTTAAGCATGACCATCTCTCCAATTTCAAATTCTATATCTTTTCTTTTAATGTCAGCATAGCTCTTTTGTTGACTTTGGGCGGTTTTCAACCGTTGTTGAATTTGGGTGATCTTCTCGGTAGTTTCTTGTATAATCTCCGGACCCGTAATCTGTCTATCCCCCACTTCACTCCAACAAATCAGAGACCTGCACTTTCTACCATAAAGTGCTTCAAACAGTGCCATCTCAATGCTTGAATGGTAGCTGTTGTTGTAGGAAAATTCTGCTAACGGTAGATGTCGATCCCAACTGTTTTCGAAATCAATAACACATGCTCGTAGCATGTCTTCAAGTGTTTGTATCGTCCTTTTGCTCTGCCCATCAGTTTGTGGATGATAGGCAGTACTCATGTCTAGACGAGTTCCTAATGCTTGCTGTAATGTCTGCCAGAATCTTGAAATAAATCTGCCATCCCTATCAGAGATAATAGAGATTGGTATTCCATGTCTGGAGACGACTTCCTTCAAATACAGTCGTGCTAACTTCTCTATCTTGTCATCTTCTCTTATTGGCAGGAAGTGTGTTGATTTGGTGAGATGATCAACTATTACCCAAATAGTATCAAAACTACTTGCAGTCCTTGGAAATTTAGTGATGAAATCCATGGTAATGTTTTTCCATTTCCATTCCGGAATTTTGGGTTGTTGAAGTAGACCTGATGGTTTCTGATGCTCAGCTTTGACCTTAGAACATGTCAAACATTCTCCTACGTATTTAGCAACATCGGCTTTCATACCCGGCCACCAAAAATGTTTCTTGAGATCCTTGCACATCTTCCCCGTTCCAGGATGTATTGAGTATCTGGTTTTATGAGCTTCTCTAAGTACCATTTCTCTCATATCTCCAAATTTTGGTACCCAAATCCTTTCAGCTCTATACCGGGTTCCGTCTTCCCGAATATTAAGATGCTTCTCCGATCCTTTGGGTATTTCATCCTTTAAATTTCCCTCTTTTAAAACTCCTTGTTGCGCCTCCTTTATTTGAGTAGTAAGGTTATTATGAATCATTATATTCATAGATTTTACTCGAATGGGTTCTCTGTCCTTCCTGCTCAAGGCATCGGCTACCACATTTTCCTTCCCCGGGTGGTAATGAATCTCAAAGTCGTAATCATTCAATAATTCCATCCACCTACGCTGCCTCATATTCAGTTGTTTCTGATTAAATATGTGTTGAAGACTTTTGTGGTCGGTATATATAATACTTTTGACCCCATATAAGTAGTGCCTCCAAGTCTTTAATGCAAAAACAACCGCGCCTAATTCCAAATCATGCGTCGTATAATTTTGTTCGTGAATCTTCAATTGTCTAGACGCATAAGCAATCACCTTCGTTCGTTGCATTAATACACAACCGAGACCTTGCTCTGATGCATCACAATAAATCACAAAATCATCATTCCCTTCAGGCAATGACAATATAGGTGCCGTAGTTAGCTTTTTCTTCAATAACTGAAACGCTTTCTCTTGTTCATCATTCCATTCAAATTTCTTCCCTTTATGCGTTAATGCAGTCAAGGGCTTTGCTATTCTGGAAAAGTCTTGGATGAACCTTCTGTAGTAACCAGCTAGTCCTAAAAACTGGCGTATGTGTTTCGGAGTTTTCGGGGTTTCCCACTTTTCAACAGTTTCTATCTTTGCCGGATCCACCTTAATACCTTCTTTGTTCACTATGTGATCGAGGAATTGAACTTCTTCCAACCAAAATGCACACTTTGAAAACTTAGCGTACAATTCTTCCTTCCTCAATACTTCTAACACCTTTCTCAAATGTTCACCGTGTTCTTGGTCATTCTTTGAGTAAATAAGTATGTCATCAATGAAAACAATGACAAACTTGTCAAGGTATGGTCCACACACTCGGTTCATAAGGTCCATGAACACAGCTGGTGCATTAGTTAAACTAAACGGCATGACCATAAACTCGTAATGACCGTAACGTGTTCTAAAAGTAGTCTTTGGAATATCATCTTCTTTCACCCGCATTTGATGATACCCGGAACGTAAGTCAATCTTTGAATAAACAGACGAACCTTGTAGTTGATCAAATAAGTCATCGATTCTCGATAGTGGGTAGCGGTTCTTGATGGTAAGTTTGTTTAACTCTCGGTAGTCGATACACAACCTGAATGTACCATCTTTCTTCTTGACAAACAAAACAGGAGCTCCCCATGGTGATGTGCTTGGTCGAATGAAACCACGCTCTAAAAGTTCTTGTAATTAGCTTTGCAGTTCTTTCATCTCGCTGGGTGCGAGTCTGTAAGGAGCACGAGCTATTGGTGCAGCTCCTGGTACAAGATCTATTTGAAATTCAACGGATCGATGTGGGGGTAATCCCAGTAATTCTTTCGGAAATACATCGGGAAATTCTTTTGCAATGGGAACATCATTGATGCTCTTTTCTTCAGTTTGTACTTTCTCGACGTGTGCTAGAACAGCATAGCAACCTTTTCTTATTAGTTTTTGTGCCTTCAAATTACTAATAAGATGTAGCTTCGTGTTGCCCTTTTCTCCGTACACCATTAAGGGTTTTCCTTTTTCTCGTATAATGCGAATTGCATTTTTGTAACAAACGATCTCTGCTTTCACTTCTTTCAACCAGTCCATACCGATTATCACATCAAAACTCCCTAACTCTACTGGTATCAAATCAATCTTAAATGTTTCGCTAACCAGTTTAATTTCTCGATTCCGACATATATTATCTGCTGAAATTAATTTACCATTTGCTAATTCGAGTAAAAATTTACTATCCAAAGGCGTCAATGGACAACTTAATTTAGCACAAAAATCTCTACTCATATAGCTTCTATCCGCACCCGAATCAAATAAAACGTAAGCAGATTTATTGTCAATAAGAAACGTACCCGTAACAAGCTCCGGGTCTTCCTGTGCCTCTGCCGCATTAATATTGAAAACTCTTCCGCGGCCTTGTCCATTCGTGTTCTCCTGGTTCGGGCAATTTCTAATAATGTGGCCCGGTTTTCCACATTTATAACAAACTACATTGGCATAACTTGCTCCGACACTACTTGCTACGCCATTACTCGTTCCGAAACCATTTGTTCCTTTCGTTCTATTAACCCCTGGTCCGTAGACCTCACACTTCACCGTGCTATGACCATTTCTTTTACACTTGTTGCAAAATTTGGTACAGAACCCCGAGTGATACTTTTCACACCTTTGGCATAGCTGCTTCTGATTGTTGTTGTTGTTGCGGTTATTATTGTTGTTGGGATGATTGTTGTAGTTGCTGTTGTTGTTGTTGTTGTTGGGCCATTTGTTGTAGTTGCGATTGATGTTGCGATTGTTGGGATAATTGTTGCGATTATTGTTGTAATTGCTGTTGTTGTTGTATTGGTGATTCTTATCACCGTTTTCCTCCCACTTTCTTTTGACTTGCTTCACATTGGCCTCTTCAGCAGTCTGTTCTTTAATTCTTTTGTTCAATCTGGTTCACTAGTTTGTGAGCCATTCTACATGCCTGTTGTATGGAGGCGGGCTCGTGTGAACTTATATCTTCTTGGATTCTTTCTGGTAATCCTTTCACAAACGCGTCGATCTTCTCTTCCTCATCTTCGAATGCTCCTGGACACAATAGGCACAATTCTGTGAATCGTCTTTCGTACGTGGTAATATCAAATCCTTGGGTTCGTAACCCTCTAAGTTCCGTCTTGAGCTTATTGACCTCGGTTCTGGGACGGTACTTCTCGTTCATCAAGTGCTTGAATGCTGACCAAGGTAGTGCGTACGCATCGTCTTGTCCAACTTGCTCTAGATAGGTATTCCACCATGTTAACGCAGAACCTGTGAAGGTATGCGTAGCGTACTTCACTTTGTCCTCTTCAGTACACTTACTTATGGCAAACACCGATTCGACCTTCTCGGTCCACCGTTTCAATCCGATCGGTCCTTCAGTTTCATCAAATTCCAAAGGTTTGCAGGCAGTGAATTCTTTGTAGGTGCCTCCTACACGATTTCCTGTACTGCTAGATCCAAGGTTATTGTTGGTATGTAGCGCAGCCTGTACTGCAGCTATGTTTGAAGCTAGAAAAGTACGGAATTCCTCTTCATTCATATTCACGGTGTGTCGAGTAGTCGGTGCCATTTCCTTCAAAATAGTCAAATGGAACAAGTTAATCATACAGAATATTAAGAGTAGTTAATAGTATTTCGTAGCATAATATGAACTCATTTATAAAAGCTTTTTCTTCATATTAGCGTTTTATAAGTTTAAATTCGGGTAGTACCTACCCGTTAAGTTCATACTTAGTAGCTAATATACAATTCAACTACTACAATTCTATTTGAAAAACTGATTATAATAATATTTCGCGTTCAAACTTTTACACAATATTTTACAAACTTACAATACCGCTTATTTTACATATAGCATGAAATATAGCACACAATAAATTTGATACAAGATGGTTGTGAAGATAATTCTAGCTAGTACACAAGTCGTTCAGCAAAGGCAATAAAGACACGTAATTCATACTTCCAGAAACAAGTCATGCATTCTGGTTTTACTAGGATTACTTCCCATCCTTGGTCTTGTGGAACATAACCGTTATGGCCATTGATAAGACAGCGTGTTGTAACGTCGTCAAAGGGACGAGGGTTACGTAATGTCCAACAGTCCCGTAACAATCTAAAAACCTCATTTCTTACCCCAATTACCGACTCCGTCACTTGTGGGAATGTTTTGTTTAATAGTTGTAGCCCGATGTTCTTGTTCTCACTTTGGTGAGAAGCGAACATTACTAATCCGTAAGCATAACATGCTTCTTTATGTTGCATGTTAGCCGCTTTTTCTAAATCACGAAGTCCAATATTCGGATATATTGAGTCAAAATAATTTCTTAACCCATTGCGTAAAATAGCATTTGGGTTTCCCGCAATATATGCGTCAAAGTAAACACATCGTAACTTATGGATTTCCCAATGTGATATTGTAGTGACCCGAACTTTTCCATGTTTATATATATTAATTGAGATTGATATTTACATGATTAAATGTTTCCAACATGTTAAGCAATCAAACTTGTTAAGACTTGATTAATTGAAATATGTTTCATATAGACAATTGACCACCCAAGTTGACCGGCGATTCACGAACGTTAAAACTTGTAAAAACGACATGATGATATATATATGGATATACATATGGTTAACATGAGATTATGATAAGTAAGTATCTCCATAAGTATATTAACAATGAGTTATATACATATAAACAAGACTACTAACTTAAGGATTTCGAAACGAGACATATATGTAACGATTATCGTTATAACGACATTTAAATGTATATATATCATATTAAGATATATTAATATATCATAATATCATGATAATATAATAATTTAACATCTCATTAGATATAATAAACAATGGGTTAACAATATTAATTGAGATCGTTAACTTAAAGGTTTCAAAACAACACTTACATGTAACGACTAACGATGACTTAACGACTCCGTTAAAATGTATATACATGTAGTGTATTTAGATGTATTAAAATACTTTTGGAAGACTTCAAGACATATATCAAAACACTCATACTTAACGAAAATGGTTACAGTTACTTTCCCATTCTTTTCTTTCATCAAGAATTCTAGTCGTATTCTTACCCGTATTATACACAGCTTCAAAACGTACTTACTATGGGTATATACCAATAGGAACTAGCATGGGATTCCACTCTTGATTATGTCATATATGACTAATCAATTTTAACTTCTACCATGAGCTAGTCAACTAACTAGAACTCCTTTTAACCCCACTCACCACTCACCAATTAACACTCATCATTCACTCCATTTCACTTCCAATTCTCTTTCTAATTCTCTCTCAACACACCCACACTATTATGAACGTATTTTTCCAGTAGTTAATCATCATCTTCATCAAAAATCACTTCAAGAATCAAGCTATAATCATCATAGGAAGAACACTTCAAGAATACTTCAAAAATCCCTTCAAGTTTACTAATTTACTTCCAAGCTTTCTAATCCATTCCAAGTAATCATCTAAGATCAAGAAACCTTTGTTATATACAGTAGGTTATCTTTCTTATTCAAGGTAATATTCATATTCAAACTTTGATTCAATTTCTATAACTATAAACTATCTTAATTCGAGCAAAAATCTTACTTGAACTTGTTTTTGTGTCATGATCCTACTTCAAGAACTTTCAAGCCATCCAAGATCCTTTGAAGCTAGATCATTTCTTGTCACTTCCAGTAGGTTTACCTACTAAACTTGAGGTAGTAATGATGTTCATAACATCATTCGATTCATATATATAAAACTATCTTATTCGAAGGTTTAAACTCGTAATCACTAGAACATAGTTTAGTTAATTCTAAACTTGTTCGCAAACAAAAGTTAATCCTTCTAACTTGACTTTTAAAATCAACTAAACACATGTTCTATATCTGTATGATATGCTAACTTAATGATTTAAAACCTGGAAACACGAAAAACACCGTAAAACCGGATTTACGCCGTCGTAGTAACACCGCGGGCTGTTTTGGGTTAGTTAATTAAAAACTATGATAAACTTTGAGTTAAAAGTTGTTATTCTGAGAAAATGATTTTTATTATGAACATGAAACTATATCCAAAAATTATGGTTAAACTCAAAGTGGAAGTATGTTTTCTAAAATGGTCATCTAGACGTCGTTCTTTCGACTGAAATGACTACCTTTACAAAAACGACTTGTAACTTATTTTTCCGACTATAAACCTATACTTTTTCTGTTTAGATTCATAAAATAGAGTTCAATATGAAACCATAGCAATTTGATTCACTCAAAACGGATTTAAAATGAAGAAGTTATGGGTAAAACAAGATTGGATAATTTTTCTCATTTTAGCTACGTGAAAATTGGTAACAAATCTATTCCAACCATAACTTAATCAACTTGTATTGTATATTATGTAATCTTGAGATACCATAGACACGTATACAATGTTTCGACCTATCATGTCGACACATCTATATATATTTCGGAACAACCATAGACACTCTATATGTGAATGTTGGAGTTAGCTATACAGGGTTGAGGTTGATTCCAAAATATATATAGTTTGAGTTGTGATCAATACTGAGATACGTATACACTGGGTCGTGGATTGATTCAAGATAATATTTATCGATTTATTTCTGTACATCTAACTGTGGACAACTAGTTGTAGGTTACTAACGAGGACAGCTGACTTAATAAACTTAAAACATCAAAATATATTAAAAGTGTTGTAAATATATTTTGAACATACTTTGATATATATGTATATATTGTTATAGGTTCGTGAATCAACCAGTGGCCAAGTCTTACTTCCCGACGAAGTAAAAATCAGTGAAAGTGAGTTATAGTCCCACTTTTAAAATCTAATATTTTTGGGATGAGAATACATGCAGGTTTTATAAATGATTTACAAAATAGACACAAGTACATGAAACTACATTCTATGGTTGAATTATCGAAATCGAATATGCCCCTTTTTATTAAAGTCTGGTAATCTAAGAATTAGAGAACAGACACCCTAATTGACGCGAATCCTAAAGACAGATCTATCGGGCCCAACAAGCCCTATCCAAAGTACCGGATGCTTTAGTACTTCGAAATTTATATCATATCCGAAGGGTGTCCCGGAATGATGGGGATATTCTTATATATGCATCTTGTTAATGTCGGTTACCAGGTGTTCACCATATGAATGATTTTTATCTCTATGTATGGGATGTGTATTGAAATATGAAATCTTGTGGTCTATTATTATGATTTGATATATATATATAGGTTAAACCTACAACTCACCAACATTTTTGTTGACGTTTTAAGCATGTTTATTCTCAGGTGATTATTAAGAGCTTCTGCTATCGCATACTTAAATAAGGTCGAGATTTGGAGTCCATGCTTGTATGATATTGTGTAAAAACTGCATTCAAGAAACTTATTTTGTTGTAACATATTTGTATTGTAAACCATTATGTAATGGTCGTGTGTAAACAGGATATTTTAGATTATCATTATTTGATAATCTACGTAAAGCTTTTTAAACCTTTATTGATGAAATAAAGGTTATGGTTTGTTTTAAAATGAATGCAGTCTTTGAAAAACGTCTCATATAGAGGTCAAAACCTCGCAACGAAATCAATTAATATGGAACGTTTTTAATCAATAAGAACGGGACATTTCAGTTGGTATCCGAGCGTTGGTCTTAGAGAACCAGAATTTTGCATTAGTGTGTCTTATCGAGTTTGTTAGAATGCATTAGTGAGTCTGGACTTCGACCGTGTTTACTTGAAAAATGATTGCTTAACAAATTTTGTTGGAAACTATATATTTTTAACATGTGAATATTATGTGATATATTAATCTCTTAACGCGTTTGATATTATGTGATAGATGTCTACCTCTAGAACAAGTCCCATTGACTCACCTAATAATAATGAAGAGTCAAATGTAAATTGGAATGATTCGTGGACTGATTCACAAGTTCCCGAAGAGGAACCGGAAGAAGAGTCAGAACCGGAAGAAGAATCGGAACCGGAAGAAGAATCGGAACCGGATGAAGAAATAGAACCGGTGGGGGAAATAATAAAACGATTAAGTAAAAGAAAATCCTCAACCAACCGACCAAGGTTAGTTATGGTCAATGGTGTTTCCGCCAAGGAAGCAAAATATTGGGAGGATTACCAATTCTCCGATGAATCGGATTCCGACGAGAATTCCGATGATGTTATAGAAATTACCCCAACTGAATTTAAAAAGGCAAAAGAAAATAATAAGGGAAAGGGCATAAAAATAGAGAAATCTAATTCCAACCCCGATGAACTTTATATGTATCATCAACCCCCGAAGTCCTTAAGTTGTAACAATGACCCGGGAACCTCTAAACCACCAGGTTTTTCTAAACCAATGTGGATAACGACGGCTCGTATTAGGGGAACATCATATATCCCTAGAAACTTGGCAAAACGAACCAAAACCGAAGAAGAAGAAACAAGCGAGTCGGAATAAGATAGTTGTATTCGTGTGGTGTAATATATGTAATATATCGTGCTTATGCTTTATGATATATGTAAAAATTTCTTGTATTAATAAGTATTTTTTTTTATGAATCTAACTCTTGTCTATTTTACAGTATAAAACACAAAATGGATAGACAACCCAATATTTTAAGAGACCTACCCGGAGACATGATTGATGAAATCTTGTCTAGAGTCGGTCAGAATTCTTCGGCACAACTATTTAAGGCGAGATCAGTTTATAAGACATTCGAAGAACGTTCCAAGAATGTCTTGGTTTATAAGAGACTTTCGTTTGAAAGATGGGGGATATCACATTGGGAAACCAATAAGTTACGATGTGTTTACTTTGACGCATATATTGCGGGGAACTCAAATGCTATTTTACGCAATGGGTTAAGAAATTATTTTGACTCAATATATCCAAATATTGGACTTCATGATTTAGAAAAAGCGGCTAACATGCAACATAAAGAAGCATGTTATGCTTACGGATTAGTAATGTTCGCTTCTCACCAAAGTGAGAACAAGAACATTGGGCTACAACTATTAAAAAAAACGTTCCCACAAGTGACGGAGTCGGTAATTGGGGTAAGAAATGAGGTATTTAGATTGTTACGGGACTGTTGGACATTACGTAACCCTCGTCCCTTTGACGACGTTACAACACGATGTCTTATCAACGGCCATAACGGTTATGTTCCACAAGACCAAGGATGGGAAGTAATCCTAGTAAAACCAGAATGCATGACTTGTTTCTGGACGTATGAATTACGTGTCTTTATTGCCTTTGCTGAACGACTTGTGTACTAGCTAGAATTATCTTCACAACCATCTTGTATCAAATTTATTGTGTGCTATATTTTATGCTATATGTAAAATAAGCGGTATTGTAAGTTTGTAAAATATTGTGTAAAAGTTTGAACGCGAAATATTATTATAATCAGTTTTTCATATAGAATTGTAGTAGTTGAATTGTATATTAGCTACTAAGTATGAACTTAACGGGTAGGTACTACCCGAATTTAAACTTATAAAACGCTAATATGAAGAAAAAGCTTTTATAAATGAGTTCATATTATGCTACGAAATACTATTAACTACTCTTAATATTCTGTATGATTAACTTGTTCCATTTGACTATTTTGAAGGAAATGGCACCGACTACTCGACACACCGTGAATATGAATGAAGAGGAATTCCGTACTTTTCTAGCTTCAAACATAGCCGCAGTACAGGCTGCGCTACATACCAACAATAACCTTGGATCTAGCAGTACAGGAAATCGTGTAGGATGCACCTACAAAGAATTCACTGCCTGCAAACCTTTGGAATTTGATGGAACCGAAGGACCGATCGGATTGAAACGGTGGACCGAGAAGGTCGAATCGGTGTTTGCCATAAGTAAGTGTACTGAAGAGGACAAAGTGAAGTACGCTACGCATACCTTCACAGGTTCTGCGTTAACATGGTGGAATACCTATCTAGAGCAAGTGGGACAAGAGGATGCGTACGCACTACCGTGGTCAGCATTCAAGCACTTGATGAACGAGAAGTACCGTCCCAGAACTGAGGTCAATAAGCTCAAGACAGAACTTAGAGGGTTACGAACCCAAGGATTTGATATTACCACGTACGAAAGACGATTCACAGAATTGTGCCTATTGTGTCCGGGAGCATTCGAAGATGAGGAAGAGAAGATCGACGCGTTTGTGAAAGGATTACCGGAAAGAATCCAAGAAGATATAAGTTCACACGAGCCCGCCTCCATACAACAGGCATGTAGAATGGCTCACAAACTAGTGAACCAGATTGAAGAAAGAATTAAAGAACAGACTGCTGAAGAGGCCAATGTGAAGCAAGTCAAAAGAAAGTGGGAGGAAAACGGTGATAAGAATCACCAATATAATGTAACATCCCGCGTTTTTCCGTTAAATTTAATTTTAACACCGTCTTTTTTTTTAAAACATAATCTTTCGTATTTAAATTAATAGTTTCCGTGAGTAACGTTCATTATATTCCCGCTATTTAATTTTGACATCACCCGTTTACTCGAGCGTTTTAAAATATTCGTTTGGTTAATTACCGCACCCGCTTTGAAACTTGAGGGACCAATCTCGTCACTTGGCCAAATTGGGGCAACTAGTCACCACCTCCCCACCTTCCTCACCATTCAATCACCTCCATCTCTCTCTCTTTCTCTCTAGCAAGAACACACACACAAACACCCAATTCAAACATTCATCATCTAAATTCGGATCGGGAAGCAAACTTCAAAACAAATTACATATTCGTGATCCTCTCTTCATCCTCTACATTTTGATACCAATTTCATCAAGTTTGGGTAACATTTCTAAAACTCTAGATTTCTTTAAATTCGTGTTTTTGACTTGAAATGTTGTTAGTTAGTGTCTATGGCTCGTGTATAACATGAATATATGATTTTGTATGCTCGATCTTGATGTTTTGGTGTAACTAGCTTGAAAATGAAAAGTGTATGCTTAATCTTTGATTTTGGATGATCAAATGTGTTAGATTGTTAAAGTTCAGGTTTTAAAAGTGTTACTAGCATCATTAGCTTCATGTTGATGTATAGATTGATTAAAGAAACTTCATAAACGTGATTATTGATTTTGTGAACTTTTGGTTAGGGTTTGATAGCTTTAAAACGAACTTTTGATGCGTTGAATGCTTGTTAATGTTGTTAGTAAGTGTTTAGATGCAATGTATGCTTAATTACCTTCGAAACGGCATATCGTATGTGTAAATTGGATTCCCGAATCATAAAATACGTTTTACGAACTTGAAACTTTGAAAATAAACCTTTCTTGATCAATTGACGAGTTTTCGGTTATTGTAATTGATGTTTTTGCTTGTGAAAGGTAGTTAATTGTATTCCTTGTCGAAATAGCTTTCCGATGATATAAAATACATGTTCTAATTGTTTGCGGGTCAAGTGTTGTGTTAGAAAAGGTTTTGGTTCGTGCACACTTGGAAAAACTGACCAGAATTCTCTGCCCAGGTAGTGGCGCGGCGCGCCACATCCCCGCGCGGCGCGCAGAATCACCTGGCCAGATTCTGACCTCTTGGACCCATTTCACGTGAAATGTTTGACTAGCTACCGACCTCCGATTCACATGAAACTTGTTCTAATATACTTGTATATGAATAACTAGCATAGAAAAATAGTCCGGGACCCGACCCGAACGTGTTGACTTTTTCGTTGACTTTGACCAAGTTTGACTTTTAGTCAAACTTAACCAAACTTTTATGCAATCGTTCTAACATGCTTTTATACGTGATTCTTGTATGAAACTTGACAAATTGATCCACATGCTATATTTAATCGAGTCGTAACGAGCCATAGGACTAATTGAACACATTTCACCCGACCTTGTATCGTAACCGATTAATTGACACAACTTATTTGTTTAGGTCAAGGCTAAGCAACTATCATGCACACGTTTACTTGTGAAGTACTTTTATACTCGTGCACTCGAGGTGAGATCATAGTCCCACCTTTTCAACAACTTTTTATACTTTTAAATTGTGGGCTGAGAAACATATACTTTGTTACATTTTGTACTACTTACTTTTATACTTTGAACACAAGTACAAGGAAAACAAACATTCCACAGCGAGTTAGAACAAAAATCCTCAATTCGATTATCATTAGTTACACTTGCAGGGTGTAAGCGAGAACTTATATTGTGTGGCCATACGGGTTTGACAAACCCTCATTACGGACGGTTCGCTACCGTCTACGGATGAAATATATTTTCGAGAAACAGTGTATGTTCTAACACTATTGTGATGGGGTTCTATGGAAGGAAACGTTAAGTCTTGATAATTGGGTGCTCGCGAACAATACTTTTGGAATGCAAACGATTATGATAATCAACGTTACGGGAATACTAAATCTTGTGGTTCAAAAACAACGTTTATTACAAACACCTATGATTTCACCAACGTTTTTCGTTGACAGTTTTCTATATGTTTCTCAGGTTCATACTCGGCTATTTGATACATGCTTCCGCACACTTTGATTTCTTGCTTGAGGTCAAGCATGCATGCATACGCTAGGGATAGCACTTTTGGATTCAAACTTTTGTTTACATACTTACGCTATTTATAGCAACTGTGTTTTTAAACTAATTATGTCGCAAGTTATTTCATTTATACTTTATGACTTTTGTAAACTTAGACTTGTTGTCGAACGGTTTTGTAAACTAAACTTGCAAGTCTTGTACCTTTCAAATGAATGCGACATAATTTTGGTCAAACGAGTCTCATATAGGGACTACGACCACGCAACGGGACCTAAGTTAACGGCGCCGTCAATAACGGTTTTGGTCGGGTCGTTACATATAACACAACAGCAATTACAACAATAATCGCAACAATTATCCCAACAATCGCAACATCACTCGCAACTACAACAAACGGCCCAACAACAACAACAACAACAACAACAACAACAACAGCAACTACAACAATCATCCCAACAACAATAATAACCGCAACAACAACAACAATCAGAAGCAACTATGCCAAAGGTGTGAAAAGCATCACTCGGGGTTCTGCACCAAATTTTGCAATAAGTGTAAAAGAAATGGTCATAGCGCGGCGAAGTGTGAGGTCTACGGACCAGGGGTTAATAGAACGAAAGGAACAAATGGTGTCGGAACGAGTAATGGTGGAGCAAGTAGTGTCGGAGCAAGTTATGCCAATGTAGTTTGTTATAAATGTGGAAAACCGGGCCACATTATTAGAAATTGCCCGAACCAGGAGAACACAAATGGACAAGGCCGTGGAAGAGTTTTCAATATTAATGCGGCAGAGGCACAGGAAGACCCGGAGCTTGTTACGGGTACGTTTCTTATTGACAATAAATCTGCTTACGTTTTATTTGATTCGGGTGCGGATAGAAGCTATATGAGTAGAGATTTTTGTGCTAAATTAAGTTGTCCATTGACGCCTTTGGATAGTAAATTTTTACTCGAATTAGCAAATGGTAAATTAATTTCAGCAGATAATATATGTCGGAATCGAGAAATTAAACTGGTTAGTGAAACATTTAAGATTGACTTGATACCAGTAGAGTTAGGGAGTTTTGATGTGATAATCGGTATGGACTGGTTGAAAGAAGTGAAAGCAGAGATCGTTTGTTACAAAAATGCAATTCGCATTATACGAGAAAAAGGAAAACCCTTAATGGTGTACGGAGAAAAGGGCAACACGAAGCTACATCTTATTAGTAATTTGAAGGCACAAAAACTAATAAGAAAAGGTTGCTATGCTGTTCTAGCACACGTCGAGAAAGTACAAACTGAAGAAAAGAGCATCAATGATGTTCCCATTGCAAAAGAATTTCCCGATGTATTTCCGAAAGAATTACCGGGATTACCCCCACATCGATCCGTTGAATTTCAAATAGATCTTGTACCAGGAGCTGCACCAATAGCTCGTGCTCCTTACAGACTCGCACCCAGCGAGATGAAAGAACTGCAAAGCCAATTACAAGAACTTTTAGAGCGTGGTTTCATTCGACCAAGCACATCACCGTGGGGAGCTCCTGTTTTGTTTGTCAAGAAGAAAGATGGTACATTCAGGTTGTGTATCGACTACCGAGAGTTGAACAAACTTACCATCAAGAACCGCTACCCACTACCGAGAATCGACGAC
Organism: Rutidosis leptorrhynchoides; assembly: GCF_046630445.1. Taxonomy (NCBI): domain Eukaryota; kingdom Viridiplantae; phylum Streptophyta; class Magnoliopsida; order Asterales; family Asteraceae; genus Rutidosis; species Rutidosis leptorrhynchoides. Next base: position 380,980,900 of record NC_092343.1, on the reverse strand, counting down.
TTATTTGATCAACTACAAGGCTCGTCTGTTTATTCAAAGATTGACTTACGTTCCGGGTATCATCAAATGCGGGTGAAAGAAGATGATATTCCAAAGACTGCTTTTAGAACACGTTACGGTCATTACGAGTTTATGGTCATGCTGTTTGGTTTAACTAATGTACCAGCTGTGTTCATGGACCTTATGAACCGAGTGTGTGGACCATACCTTGACAAGTTTGTCATTGTTTTCATTGATGACATACTTATTTACTCAAAGAATGACCAAGAACACGGTGAACATTTGAGAAAGGTGTTAGAAGTATTGAGGAAGGAAGAATTGTACGCTAAATTTTCAAAGTGTGCATTTTGGTTGGAAGAAGTTCATTTCCTCGGTCACATAGTGAACAAAGAAGGTATTAAGGTGGATCCGGCAAAGATAGAAACTGTTGAAAAGTGGGAAACCCCGAAAACTCCGAAACACATACGCCAGTTTTTAGGACTAGCTGGTTACTACCGAAGGTTCATCAAAGACTTTTCCAGAATAGCAAAACCCTTGACTGCATTAACGCATAAAGGGAAGAAATTTGAATGGAATGATGAACAAGAGAAAGCGTTTCAATTATTGAAGAAAAAGCTAACTACGGCACCTATATTGTCATTGCCTGAAGGGAATGATGATTTTGTGATTTATTGTGACGCTTCAAAGCAAGGTCTCGGTTGTATATTAATGCAACGAACGAAGGTGATTGCTTATGCGTCTAGACAATTGAAGATTCACGAACAAAATTATACGACGCATGATTTGGAATTAGGCGCGGTTGTTTTTGCATTAAAGACTTGGAGGCACTACTTATATGGGGTCAAAAGTATTATATATACTGACCACAAAAGTCTTCAACACATATTTAATCAGAAACAACTGAATATGAGGCAGCGTAGGTGGATTGAATTATTGAATGATTACGACTTTGAGATTCGTTACCACCCGGGAAAGGCAAATGTGGTAGCCGATGCCTTGAGCAGGAAGGACAGAGAACCCATTCGAGTAAAATCTATGAATATAATGATTCATAATAACCTTACTACTCAAATAAAAGAGGCGCAACAAGGAGTTTTAAAAGAAGGAAATTTAAAGGATGAAATACCCAAAGGATCGGAGAGGCATCTTAATATTCGGGAAGACGGAACCCGGTATAGGGCTGAAAGGATTTGGGTACCAAAATTTGGAGATATGAGAGAAATGGTACTTAGAGAAGCTAATAAAACCAGATACTCAATACATCCTGGAACGGGGAAGATGTACAAGGATCTCAAGAAACATTTTTGGTGGCCGGGTATGAAAGCCGATGTTGCTAAATATGTAGGAGAATGTTTGACGTGTTCTAAGGTCAAAGCTGAGCATCAGAAACCATCAGGTCTACTTCAACAACCCGAAATCCCAGAATGGAAATGGGAAAACATTACCATGGATTTCATCACTAAATTGCCAAGGACTGCAAGTGGTTTTGATACTATTTGGGTAATAGTTGATCGTCTCACCAAATCAGCACACTTTCTGCCAATAAGATGAAATGTCCCGTTCTTATTGATTAAAAACGTTCCATATTAATTGATTTCGTTGCGAGGTTTTGACCTCTATATGAGACGTTTTTCAAAGACTGCATTCATTTTAAAACAAACCATAACCTTTATTTCATCAATAAAGGTTTAAAAAAACTTTACGTAGATTATCAAATAATGATAATCTAAAATATCTTGTTTACACACGACCATTACATAATGGTTTACAATACAAATATGTTACAACAAAATAAGTTTCTTGAATGCAGTTTTTACACAATATCATACAAGCATGGACTCCAAATCTCGTCCTTATTTAAGTATGCGACAACGGAAGCTCTTAATAATCACCTGAGAATAAACATGCTTAAAACGTCAACAAAAATGTTGGTGAGTTATTGGTTTAACCTATATATATCAAATCATAATAATAGACCACAAGATTTCATATTTCAATACACATCCCATACATAGAGATAAAAATCATTCATATGGTGAACACCTGGTAACCGACATTAACAAGATGCATATATAAGAATATCCCCATCATTCCAGGACACCCTTCGGATATGATATAAATTTCGAAATACTAAAGCATCCGGTACTTTGGATGGGGTTTGTTAGGCCCAATAGATCTATCTTTAGGATTCGCGTCAATTGGGGTGTCTGTTCCCTAATTCTTAGATTACCAGACTTTATAAAAGGGGCATATTCGATTTCGATAATTCAACCATAGAATGTAGTTTCACGTACTTGTGTCTATTTTGTAAATCATTTATAAAACCTGCATGTATTCTCATCCCAAAAATATTAGATTTTAAAAGTGGGACTATAACTCACTTTCACAGATTTTTTACTTCGTCGGGAAGTAAGACTTGGCCACTGGTTGATTCACGAACCTATAACAATATATACATATATATCAAAGTATGTTCAAAATATATTTACAACACTTTTAATATATTTTGATGTTTTAAGTTTATTAAGTCAGCTGTCCTCGTTAGTAACTTACAACTAGTTGTCCACAGTTAGATGTGCAGAAATAAATCGATAAATATTATCTTGAATCAATCCACGACCCAGTGTATACGTATCTCAGTATTGATCACAACTCAAACTATATATATTTTGGAATCAACCTCAACCCTGTATAGCTAACTCCAACATTCACATATAGAGTGTCTATGGTTGTTCCGAAATATATATAGATGTGTCGACATGATAGGTCGAAACATTGTATACGTGTCTATGGTATCTCAAGATTACATAATATACAATACAAGTTGATTAAGTTATAGTTGGAATAGATTTGTTACCAATTTTCACGTAGCTAAAATGAGAAAAATTATCCAATCTTGTTTTACCCATAACTTCTTCATTTTAAATCCGTTTTGAGTGAATCAAATTGCTATGGTTAAATATTGAACCCTATTTTATGAATCTAAATAGAAAAAGTATAGGTTTATAGTCGGAAAAATAAGTTACAAGTCGTTTTTGTAAAGGTAGTCATTTCAGTCGAAAGAACGACGTCTAGATGACCATTTTAGAAAACATACTTCCACTTTGAGTTTAACCATAATTTTTGGATATAGTTTCATGTTCATAATAAAAATCATTTTCTCAGAATAACAACTTTAAAATCAAAGTTTATCATAGTTTTTAATTAACTAACCCAAAACAGCCCGCGGTGTTACTACGACGGCGTAAATCCGGTTTTACGGTGTTTTTCGTGTTTCCAGGTTTTAAATCATTAAGTTAGCATATCATATAGATATAGAACATGTGTTTAGTTTATTTTAAAAGTCAAGTTAGAAGGATTAACTTTTGTTTGCGAACAAGTTTAGAATTAACTAAACTATGTTCTAGTGATTACAAGTTTAAACCTTCGAATAAGATAGCTTTATATGTATGAATCGAATGATGTTATGAACATCATTACTACCTTAAGTTCCTTGGATAAACCTACTGGAAAAGAGAAAAATGGATCTAGCTTCAATGGATCCTTGGATGGCTCGAAGTTCTTGAAGCAGAATCATGACACGAAAACAAGTTCAAGTAAGATCATCACTTGAAATAAGATTGTTATAGTTATAGAAATTGAACCAAAGTTTGAATATGATTATTACCTTGTATTAGAATGATAACCTACTGTAAGAAACAAAGATTTCTTGAGGTTGGATGATCACCTTACAAGATTGGAAGTGAGCTAGCAAACTTGAAAGTATTCTTGATTTTATGAAACTAGAACTTTTGGAATTTATGAAGAACACTTAGAACTTGAAGATAGAACTTTAGAGAGATCAATTAGATGAAGAAAATTGAAGAATGAAAGTGTTTGTAGGTGTTTTTGGTCGTTGGTGTATGGATTAGATATAAAGGATATGTTATTTTGTTTTCATGTAAATAAGTCATGAATGATTACTCATATTTTTGTAATTTTATGAGATATTTCATGCTAGTTGCCAAATGATGGTTCCCACATGTGTTAGGTGACTCACATGGGCTGCTAAGAGCTGATCATTGGAGTGTATATACCAATAGTAAATACATCTAAAAGCTGTGTATTGTACGAGTACGAATACGGGTGCATACGAGTAGAATTGTTGATGAAACTGAACGAGGATGTAATTGTAAGCATTTTTGTTAAGTAGAAGTATTTTGATAAGTGTCTTGAAGTCTTTCAAAAGTGTATGAATACATATTAAAACACTACATGTATATACATTTTAACTGAGTCGTTAAGTCATCGTTAGTCGTTACATGTAAATGTTGTTTTGAAACCTTTAGGTTAACGATCTTGTTAAATGTTGTTAACCCAATGTTTATAATATCAAAAGAGATTTTAAATTATTATATTATCATGATATTATGATGTACGAATATCTCTTAATATGATATATATACATTAAATGTCGTTACAACGATAATCGTTACATATATGTCTCGTTTCAAAATCATTAAGTTAGTAGTCTTGTTTTTACATATGTAGTTCATTGTTAATATAATTAATGATATGTTTACTTATCATAATATCATGTTAACTATATATATAACCATATATATGTCATCATATAGTTTTTACAAGTTTTAACGTTCGTGAATCACCGGTCAACTTGAGTGGTCAATTGTCTATATGAAACCTATTTCAATTAATCAAGTCTTAACAAGTTTGATTGCTTAACATGTTGGAAACATTTAATCATGTAAATATCAATCTCAATTAATATATATAAACATGGAAAAGTTCGGGTCACTACAGTACCTACCCGTTAAATAAATTTCGTCCCGAAATTTTAAGCTGTTGAAGGTGTTGACGAATCTTCTGAAAATTGATGCGGGTATTTCTTCTTCATCTGATCTTCACGCTCCCAGGTGAACTTGGGTCCTCTACGAGCATTCCATCGAACCTTAACAATTGGTATCTTGTTTTGCTTAAGTCTTTTAACCTCACGATCCATTATTTCGACGGGTTCTTCGATGAATTAAAGTTTTTCGTTGATTTGGATTTCATCTAACGGAATAGTGAGATCTTCTTTAGCAAAACATTTCTTCAAATTCGAGACGTGGAAAGTGTTATGTACAGCCGCGAGTTGTTGAGGTAACTCAAGTCGGTAAGCTACTGGTCCGACACGATCAATAATCTTGAATGGTCCAATATACCTTGGATTTAATTTCCCTCGTTTACCAAATCGAACAACGCCTTTCCAAGGTGCAACTTTAAGCATGACCATCTCTCCAATTTCAAATTCTATATCTTTTCTTTTAATGTCAGCGTAGCTCTTTTGTCGACTTTGGGCGGTTTTCAACCGTTGTTGAATTTGGATGATCTTCTCGGTAGTTTCTGGTATAATCTCCGGACCCGTAATCTGTCTATCCCCCACTTCACTCCAACAAATCGGAGACCTGCACTTTCTACCATAAAGTGCTTCAAACGGCGCCATCTCAATGCTTGAATGGTAGCTGTTGTTGTAGGAAAATTCTGCTAACGGTAGATGTCGATCCCAACTGTTTCCGAAATCAATAACACATGCTCGTAGCATGTCTTCAAGCGTTTGTATCGTCCTTTCGCTCTGACCATCAGTTTGTGGATGATAGGCAGTACTCATGTCTAGACGAGTTCCTAATGCTTGCTGTAATGTCTGCCAGAATCTTGAAATAAATCTGCCATCCCTATCAGAGATAATAGAGATTGGTATTCCATGTCTGGAGATGACTTCCTTCAAATACAGTCGTGCTAACTTCTCCATCTTGTCATCTTCTCTTATTGGCAGGAAGTGTGCTGATTTGGTGAGACGATCAACTATTACCCAAATAGTATCAAAACCACTTGCAGTCCTTGGCAATTTAGTGATGAAATCCATGGTAATGTTTTCCCATTTCCATTCCGAGATTTCGGGTTGTTGAAGGAGACCTGATGGTTTCTGATGCTCAGCTTTGACCTTAGAACACGTCAAACATTCTCCTACGTATTTAGCAACATCGGCTTTCATACCCGGCCACCAAAAATGTTTCTTGAGATCCTTGTACATCTTCCCCGTTCCAGGATGTATTGAGTATCTGGTTTTATGAGCTTCTCTAAGTACCATTTCTCTCATATCTCCAAATTTTGGTACCCAAATCCTTTCAGCCCTATACCGGGTTCCGTCTTCCCGAATATTAAGATGCTTCTCCGATCCTTTGGGTATTTCATCCTTTAAATTTCCCTCTTTTAAAACTCCTTGTTGCGCCTCCTTTATTTGAGTAGTAAGGTTATTATGAATCATTATATTCATAGATTTTACTCGAATGGGTTCTCTGTCCTTCCTGCTCAAGGCATCGGCTACCACATTTGCCTTTCCCGGGTGGTAACGAATCTCAAAGTCGTAATCATTCAACAATTCAATCCACCTACGCTGCCTCATATTCAGTTGTTTCTGATTAAATATATGTTGAAGACTTTTGTGGTCGGTATATATAATACTTTTGACCCCATATAAGTAGTGCCTCCAAGTCTTTAATGCAAAAACAACTGCGCTTAATTCTAAATCATGCGTCGTATAATTTTGCTCGTGAATCTTCAATTGTCTAGACGCATAAGCAATCACCTTCGTTCGTTGCATTAATACACAACCGAGACCTTGCTTTGATGCGTCACAATAAATCACAAAATCATCATTCCCTTCAGGCAATGACAATATAGGTGCCGTAGTTAGCTTTTTCTTCAATAACTGAAACGCTTTCTCTTGTTCATCATTCCATTCAAATTTCTTCCCTTTATGCGTTAATGTAGTCAAGGGTTTTACTATTCTGGAAAAGTCTTGGATGAACCTTCTGTAGTAACCAGCTAGTCCTAAAAACTGGCGTATGTGTTTCGGAGTTTTTGGGGTTTCCCACTTTTCAACAGTTTCTATCTTTGCCGGATCCACCTTAATACCTTCTTTGTTCACTATGTGACCGAGGAATTGAACTTCTTCCAACCAAAATGCACACTTCGAAAACTTAGCGTACAATTCTTCCTTCCTCAATACTTCTAACACTTTTCTCAAATGTTCACCGTGTTCTTGGTCATTCTTTGAGTAAATAAGTATGTCATCAATGAAAACAATGACAAACTTGTCAAGGTATGGTCCACACACTCGGTTCATAAGGTCCATGAACACAGCTGGTGCATTAGTTAAACCAAACGGCATGACCATAAACTCGTAATGACCGTAACGTGTTCTGAAAGCAGTCTTTGGAATATCATCTTCTTTAACCCGCATTTGATGATACCCGGAACGTAAGTCAATCTTTGAATAAATAGACGAGCCTTGTAGTTGATCAAATAAGTCGTCGATTCTCGGTAGTGGGTAGCGGTTCTTGATGGTAAGTTTGTACAACTCTCGGTAGTCGATACACAACCTGAATGTACCATCTTTCTTCTTGACAAACAAAACAGGAGCTCCCCACGGTGATGTGCTTGCTCGAATGAAACCACGCTCTAAAAGTTCTTGTAATTGGCTTTGCAGTTCTTTCATCTCGCTGGGTGCGAGTCTGTAAGGAGCACGAGCTATTGGTGCAGCTCCTGGTACAAGATCTATTTGAAATTCAACGGATCGATGTGGGGGTAATCCCGGTAATTCTTTCGAAAATACATCGGGAAATTCTTTTGCGACGGGAACATCATTGATGCTCTTTTCTTCAGTTTGTACTTTCTCGACGTGTGCTAGAACAGCATAGCAACCTTTTCTTATTAGTTTTTGTGCCTTCAAATTACTAATAAGATGTAGCTTCGTGTTGCCCTTTTCTCCGTACACCATTAAGGGTTTTCCTTTTTCTCGTATAATGCGAATTGCATTTTTGTAACAAACCATCTCTGCTTTCACTTCTTTCAACCAGTCCATACCGATTATCACATCAAAACTCCCTAACTCTACTGGTATCAAATCAATCTTAAATGTTTCGCTAACCAGATTAATTTCTCGATTCCGACATATATTATCTGCTGAAATTAATTTACCATTTGCTAATTCGAGTAAAAATTTACTATCCAAAGGCGTCAATGGACAACTTAATTTAGCACAAAAATCTCTACTCATATAGCTTCTATCCGCACCCGAATCAAATAAAACGTAAGCAGATTTATTGTCAATAAGAAACGTACCCGTAACAAGCTCCGGGTCTTCCTGTGCCTCTGCCGCATTAATATTGAAAACTCTTCCGCGGCCTTGTCCATTCGTGTTCTCCTGGTTCGGGCAATTTCTAATAATGTGGCCCGGTTTTCCACATTTATAACAAACTACATTGGCATAACTTGCTCCGACACTACTTGCTCCGCCATTACTCGTTCCGACACCATTTGTTCCTTTCGTTCTGTTAACCCCTGGTCCGTAGACATCACACTTCGCTGCGCTATGACCATTTCTTTTACACTTGTTGCAAAATTTGGTGCAGAACCCCGAGTGATACTTTTCACACCTTTGGCATAGCTGCTTCTGATTGTTGTTGTTGTTGCGGTTATTATTGTTGTTAAGATGATTGTTGTGGTTGCTGTTGTTGTTGTTGTTGTTGTTGTTGTTGTTGTTGGGCTGTTTGTTGTAGTTGCGATTGATGTTGCGATTGTTAGGATAGTTGTTGCGATTATTGTTATAATTGCTGTTGTTGTTGTATTGGTGATTCTTATCACCGTTTTCCTCCCACTTTCTTTTGACTTGCTTCACATTGGCCTCTTCAGCAGTCTGTTCTTTAATTCTTTCTTCAATCTGGTTCACTAGTTTGTGAGCCATTCTACATGCCTGTTGTATGGAGGCGGGCTCGTGTGAACTTATATCTTCTTGGATTCTTTCCGGTAATCCTTTCACAAATGCATCGATCTTCTCTTCCTCATCTTCGAATGCTCCCGGACACAATAGGCACAATTCTGTGAATCGTCTTTCGTACGTGGTAATATCAAATCCTTGGGTTCGTAACCCTCTAAGTTCTGTCTTGAGCTTATTGACCTCGGTTCTGGGACGGTACTTCTCGTTCATCAAGTGCTTGAATGCTGACCACGGTAGTGCGTACGCATCGTCTTGTCCCACTTGCTCTAGATAGGTATTCCACCATGTTAACGCAGAACCTGTGAAGGTATGCGTAGCGTACTTTACTTTGTCCTCTTCAGTACACTTACTTATAGCAAACACTGATTCGACCTTCTCGGTCCACCGTTTCAATCCGATCGGTCCTTCGGTTCCATCAAATTCCAAAGGTTTGCAGGCAGTGAATTCTTTGTAGGTGCATCCTACACGATTTCCTGTACTGCTAGATCCAAGGTTATTGTTGGTATGTAGCGCAGCCTGTACTGCGGCTATGTTTGAAGCTAGAAAAGTACGGAATTCCTCTTCATTCATATTCACGGTGCGTCGAGTAGTCGGTGCCATTTCCTTCAAAATAGTCAAATGGAACAAGTTAATCATACAGAATATCAAGAGTAGTTAATAGTATTTCGTAGCATAATATGAACTCATTTATAAAAGCTTTTTCTTCATATTAGCTTTTTATAAGTTTAAATTCGGGTAGTACCTACCCGTTAAGTTCATACTTATTAGCTAATATACAATTCAACTACTACAATTCTATATGAAAAACTGATTATAATAATATTTCGCGTTCAAACTTTTATACAATATTTTACAAACTTAGAATACCGCTTATTTTACATAAAGCATGAAATATAGCACACAATTACTTTGATACAAGATAGTTGTGAAGATAATTCTAGCTAGTACACAAGTCGTTCAGCAAAGGCAATAAAGACACGTAATTCATACGTCCAGAAACAAGTCATGCATTCTGGTTTTACTAGGACTACTTCCCATCCTTGGTCTTGTGGAACATAACCGTTATGGCCGTTGATAAGACAGCGTGTTGTAACGTCGTCAAAGGAACGAGGGTTACGTAATGTCCAACAGTCCCGTAACAATCTAAAAACCTCATTTCTTACCCCAATTACTGACTCCGTCACTTGTGGGAACGTTTTGTTTAATAGTTGTAGGCCGATGTTCTTGTTCTCACTTTGGTGAGAAGCGAACATTACTAATCCGTAAGCATAACATGCTTCTTTATGTTGCATGTTAGCCGCTTTTTCTAAATCACAAAGTCCAATATTCGGATATATTGAGTCAAAATAATTTCTTAACCCATTGCGTAAAATAGCATTTGGGTTCCCCGCAATATATGCGTCAAAGTAAACACATCGTAACTTATGGATTTCCCAATGTGATATCCCCCATCTTTCGAACGAAAGCCTTTTATAAACCAAGGCATTCTTGGAACGTTCTTCGAATGTCTTACAAACTGATCTCGCCTTAAATAGTTGTGTCGAAGAATTCTGACCGACTCTAGACAAGATTTCATCAATCATGTCTCCGGGTAGGTCTCTTAAAATATTGGGTTGTCTATCCATTTTGTGTTCTTATACTGTAAAATAGACAAGAGTTAGATTCATAAAAAAAAAAATTATTAATACAAGCAATTTTTACATATATCATAAAGCATAAGCACACTATATTACATATATTACACCACACGAATACAACTATCTTATTCCGACTCGCTTGTTTCTTCTTCTTCGGTTTTGGTTCGTTTTACCAAGTTTCTAGGGATATATGATGTTCCCCTAATACGAGCCGTCGTTATCCACATTGGTTTAGAAAAACCTGGTGGTTTAGAGGTTCCCGGGTCATTATTACAACTTAAGGACTTCGGGGGTTGACGATACATATAAAGTTCATCGGGGTTGGAATTAGATTTCTCTATTTTTATGCTCTTTCCCTTATTATTTTCTTTTGCCCTTTTAAATTCAGTTGGGGTAATTTCTATAACATCATCGGAATTCTCGTCGGAATCCGATTCATCGGAGAATTGGTAATCCTCCCAATATTTTGCTTCCTTGGCGGAAACACCATTGACCATAATTAACCTTGGTCGATTGGTTGAGGATTTTCTTTTACTTAACCGTTTTATTATTTCCCCCACCGGTTCTATTTCTTCATCCGGTTCCGATTCTTCTTCCGGTTCCGATTCTTCTTCCGGTTCCGACTCTTCTTCCGGTTCCTCTTCGGGAACTTGTGAATCAGTCCACGAATCATTCCAATTTACATTTGACTCTTCATTATTATTAGGTGAGTCAATGAGACTTGTTCTAGAGGTAGACATCTATCACATAATATCAAACGCGTTAAGAGATTAATATATCACATAATATTCACATGTTAAAAATATATAGTTTCCAACAAAATTTGTTAAGCAATCATTTTTCAAGTAAACACGGTCGAAGTCCAGACTCACTAATGCATCCTAACAAACTCGATAAGACACACTAATGCAAAATTCTGGTTCTCTAAGACCAACTCTCTGATACCAACTGAAATGTCCCGTTCTTATTGATTAAAAACGTTCCATGTTAATTGATTTCGTTGCGAGGTTTTGACCTCTATATGAGACGTTTTTCAAAGACTGCATTCATTTTAAAACAAACCATAACCTTTATTTTATCAATAAAGGTTTAAAAAAACTTTACGTAGATTATCAAATAATGATAATCTAAAATATCCTGTTTACACACGACCATTACATAATGGTTTACAATACAAATATGTTACAACAAAATAAGTTTCTTGAATGCAGTTTTTACACAATATCATACAAGCATGGACTCCAAATCTCGTCCTTATTTAAGTATGCGACAACAGAAGCTCTTAATAATCACCTGAGAATAAACATGCTTAAAACGTCAACAAAAATGTTGGTGAGTTATAGGTTTAACCTATATATATCAAATCATAATAATAGACCACAAGATTTCATATTTCAATACACATCCCATACATAGAGATAAAAATCATTCATATGGTGAACACCTGGTAACCGACATTAACAAGATGCATATATAAGAATATCCCCATCATTCCGGGACACCCTTTGGATATGATATAAATTTCGAAGTACTAAAGCATCCGGTACTTTGGATGGGGTTTGTTAGGCCCAATAGATCTATCTTTAGGATTCGCGTCAATTAGGGTGTCTGTTCCCTAATTCTTAGATTACCAGACTTTATAAAAGGGGCATATTCGATTTCGATAATTCAACCATAGAATGTAGTTTCACGTACTTGTGTCTATTTTGTAAATCATTTATAAAACCTGCATGTATTCTCATCCCAAAAATATTAGATTTTAAAAGTGGGACTATAACTCACTTTCACAGATTTTTTACTTCGTCGGGAAGTAAGACTTGGCCACTGGTTGATTCGCGAACCTATAACAATATATACATATATATCAAAGTATGTTCAAAATATATTTACAACACTTTTAATATATTTTGATGTTTTAAGTTTATTAAGTCAGCTGTCCTCGTTAGTAACTTACAACTAGTTGTCCACAGTTAGATGTACAGAAATAAATCGATAAATATTATCTTGAATCAATCCACGACCCAGTGTATACATATCTCAGTATTGATCACAACTCAAACTATATATATTTTGGAATCAACCTCAACCCTGTATAGCTAACTCCAACATTCACATATAGAGTGTCTATGGTTGTTCCGAAATATATATAGATGTGTCGACATGATAGGTCGAAACATTGTATACGTGTCTATGGTATCTCAAGATTACATAATATACAATACAAGTTGATTAAGTTATGGTTGGAATAGATTTGTTACCAATTTTCACGTAGCTAAAATGAGAAAAATTATCCAATCTTGTTTTACCCATAACTTCTTCATTTTAAATCCGTTTTGAGTGAATCAAATTGCTATGGTTAAATATTGAACCCTATTTTATGAATCTAAACAGAAAAAGTATAGGTTTATAGTCAGAAAAATAAGTTACAAGTCGTTTTTGTAAAGGTAGTCATTTCAGTCGAAAGAACGACGTCTAGATGACCATTTTAGAAAACATACTTCCACTTTGAGTTTAACCATAATTTTTGGATATAGTTTCATGTTCATAATAAAAATCATTTTCTCAGAATAACAACTTTTAAATCAAAGTTTATCATAGTTTTTAATTAACTAACCCAAAACAGCCCGCGGTGTTACTACGACGGCGTAAATCCGGTTTTACGGTGTTTTTCGTGTTTCCAGGTTTTAAATCATTAAGTTAGCATATCATATAGATATAGAACATGTGTTTAGTTTATTTTAAAATTCAAGTTAGAAGGATTAACTTTTGTTTGCGAACAAGTTTAGAATTAACTAAACTATGTTCTAGTGATTACAAGTTTAAACCTTCGAATAAGATAGCTTTATATGTATGAATCGAATGATGTTATGAACATCATTACTACCTTAAGTTCCTTGGATAAACCTACTGTAAAAGAGAAAAATGGATCTAGCTTCAATGGATCCTTGGATGGCTCGAAGTTCTTGAAGCAGAATCATGACACGAAAACAAGTTCAAGTAAGATCATCACTTGAAATAAGATTGTTATAGTTATAGAAATTGAACCAAAGTTTGAATATGATTATTACCTTGTATTAGAATGATAAACTACTGTAAGAAACAAAGATTTCTTGAGGTTGGATGATCACCTTACAAGATTGGAAGTGAGCTAGCAAACTTGAAAGTATTCTTGATTTTATGAAACTAGAACTTTTGGAATTTATGAAGAACACTTAGAACTTGAAGATAGAACTTGAGAGAGATCAATTAGATGAAGAAAATTGAAGAATGAAAGTGTTTGTAGGTGTTTTTGGTCGTTGGTGTATGGATTAGATATAAAGGATATGTTATTTTGTTTTCATGTAAATAAGTCATGAATGATTACTCATATTTTTGTAATTTTATGAGATATTTCATGCTAGTTGCCAAATGATGGTTCCCACATGTGTTAGGTGACTCACATGGGCTACTAAGAGCTGATCATTGGAGTGTATATACCAATAGTACATACATCTAAAAGCTGTGTATTGTACGAGTACGAATACGGGTGCATACGAGTAGAATTGTTGATGAAACTGAACGAGGATGTAATTGTAAGCATTTTTGTTAAGTATAAGTATTTTGATAAGTGTCTTGAAGTCTTTCAAAAGTGTATGAATACATATTAAAACACTACATGTATATACATTTTAACTGAGTCGTTAAGTCATCGTTAATCGTTACATGTAAATGTTGTTTTGAAACCTTTAGGTTAACGATCTTGTTAAATGTTGTTAACCCAATGTTTATAATATCAAAAGAGATTTTAAATTATTATATTATCATGATATTATGATGTACGAATATCTCTTAATATGATATATATACATTAAATGTCGTTACAACGATAATCGTTACATATATGTCTCGTTTCAAAATCATTAAGTTAGTAGTCTTGTTTTTACATATGTAGTTCATTGTTAATATAATTAATGATATGTTTACTTATCATAATATCATGTTAACTATATATATAACCATATATATGTCATCATATAGTTTTTACAAGTTTTAACGTTCGTGAATCACCGGTCAACTTGAGTGGTCAATTGTCTATATGAAACCTATTTCAATTAATCAAGTCTTAACAAGTTTGATTGCTTAACATGTTGGAAACATTTAATCATGTAAATATCAATCTCAATTAATATATATAAACATGGAAAAGTTCGGGTCACTACATAAGAGAAGATGACAAGATGGAGAAGTTAGCACGACTGTATTTGAAGGAAGTCGTCTCCAGACATGGAATACCAATCTCTATTATCTCTGATAGGGATGGCAGATTTATTTCAAGATTCTGGCAGACATTACAGCAAGCATTAGGAACTCGTCTAGACATGAGTACTGCCTATCATCCACAAACTGATGGGCAGAGCGAAAGGACGATACAAACGCTTGAAGACATGCTACGAGCATGTGTTATTGATTTCGGAAACAGTTGGGATCGACATCTACCGTTAACAGAATTTTCCTACAACAACAGCTACCATTCAAGCATTGAGATGGCGCCGTTTGAAGCACTTTATGGTAGAAAGTGTAGGTCTCCGATTTGTTGGAGTGAAATGGGGGATAGACAGATTACGGGTCCAGAGTTTATACAAGAAACTACCGAGAAGATCATCCAAATTCAACAACGGTTGAAAACCGCCCAAAGTCGACAAAAGAGCTACGCTGACATTAAAAGAAAAGATATAGAATTTGAAATTGGAGAGATGGTCATGCTTAAAGTTGCACCTTGGAAAGGCGTTGTTCGATTTGGTAAACGAGGGAAATTAAATCCAAGGTTTATTGGACCATTCAAGATTATTGATCGTGTCGGACCAGTAGCTTACCGACTTGAGTTACCTCAACAACTCGCGGCTGTACATAACACTTTCCACGTCTCAAATTTGAAGAAATGTTTTGCTAAAGAAGATCTCACTATTCCGTTAGATGAAATCCAAATCAACGAAAAACTTCAATTCATCGAAGAACCCGTCGAAATAATGGATCGTGAGGTTAAAAGACTTAAGCAAAACAAGATACCAATTGTTAAGGTTCGATGGAATGCTCGTAGAGGACCCAAGTTCACCTGGGAGCGTGAAGATCAGATGAAGAAGAAATACCCGCATCTATTTCCAGAAGATTCGTCAACACCTTCAACAGCTTAAAATTTCGGGACGAAATTTATTTAACGGGTAGGTACTGTAGTGACCCGAACTTTTCCATGTTTATATATATTAATTGAGATTGATATTTACATGATTAAATGTTTCCAACATGTTAAGCAATCAAACTTGTTAAGACTTGATTAATTGAAATATGTTTCATATAGACAATTGACCACCCAAGTTGACCGGCGATTCACGAACGTTAAAACTTGTAAAAACGACATGATGATATATATATGGATATACATATGGTTAACATGAGATTATGATAAGTAAGTATCTCCATAAGTATATTAACAATGAGTTATATACATATAAACAAGACTACTAACTTAAGGATTTCGAAACGAGACATATATGTAACGATTATCGTTGTAACGACATTTAAATGTATATATATCATATTAAGATATATTAATATATCATAATATCATGATAATATAATAATTTAACATCTCATTAGATATAATAAACAATGGGTTAACAATATTAATTGAGATCGTTAACTTAAAGGTTTCAAAACAACACTTACATGTAACGACTAACGATGACTTAACGACTCCGTTAAAATGTATATACATGTAGTGTATTTAGATGTATTAAAATACTTTTGGAAGACTTCAAGACATATATCAAAACACTCATACTTAACGAAAATGGTTACAGTTACTTTCCCATTCTTTTCTTTCATCAAGAATTCTAGTCGTATTCTTACCCGTATTATACACAGCTTCAAAACGTACTTACTATGTGTATATACCAATAGGAACTAGCATGGGATTCCACTCTTGATTATGTCATGTATGACTAATCAATTTTAACTTCTACCATGAGCTAGTCAACTAACTAGAACTCCTTTTAACCCCACTCACCACTCACCAATTAACACTCATCATTCACTCCATTTCACTTCCAATTCTCTTTCTAATTCTCTCTCAACACATCCACACTATTATGAACGTATTTTTCCAGTAGTTAATCATCATCTTCATCAAAAATCACTTCAAGAATCAAGCTATAATCATCATAGGAAGAACACTTCAAGAATACTTCAAAAATCCCTTCAAGTTTACTAATTTACTTCCAAGCTTTCTAATCCATTCCAAGTAATCATCTAAGATCAAGAAACCTTTGTTATATACAGTAGGTTATCTTTCTTATTCAAGGTAATATTCATATTCAAACTTTGATTCAATTTCTATAACTATAAACTATCTTAATTCGAGCAAAAATCTTACTTGAACTTGTTTTTGTGTCATGATCCTACTTCAAGAACTTTCAAGCCATCCAAGATCCTTTGAAGCTAGATCATTTCTTGTCACTTCCAGTAGGTTTACCTACTAAACTTGAGGTAGTAATGATGTTCATAACATCATTCGATTCATATATATAAAACTATCTTATTCGAAGGTTTAAACTCGTAATCACTAGAACATAGTTTAGTTAATTCTAAACTTGTTCGCAAACAAAAGTTAATCCTTCTAACTTGACTTTTAAAATCAACTAAACACATGTTCTATATCTGTATGATATGCTAACTTAATGATTTAAAACCTGGAAACACGAAAAACACCATAAAACCGGATTTACGCCGTCGTAGTAACACCGCGGGCTGTTTTGGGTTAGTTAATTAAAAACTATGATAAACTTTGAGTTAAAAGTTGTTATTCTGAGAAAATGATTTTTATTATGAACATGAAACTATATCCAAAAATTATGGTTAAACTCAAAGTGGAAGTATGTTTTCTAAAATGGTCATCTAGACGTCGTTCTTTCGACTGAAATGACTACCTTTACAAAAACGACTTGTAACTTATTTTTCCGACTATAAACCTATACTTTTTCTGTTTAGATTCATAAAATATAGTTCAATATGAAACCATAGCAATTTGATTCACTCAAAACGGATTTAAAATGAAGAAGTTATGGGTAAAACAAGATTGGATAATTTTTCTCATTTTAGCTACGTGAAAATTGGTAACAAATCTATTCCAACCATAACTTAATCAACTTGTATTGTATATTATGTAATCTTGAGATACCATAGACACGTATACAATGTTTTGACCTATCATGTCGACACATCTATATATATTTCGGAACAACCATAGACACTCTATATGTGAATGTTGGAGTTAGCTATACAGGGTTGAGGTTGATTCCAAAATATATATAGTTTGAGTTGTGATCAATACTGAGATACGTATACACTGGGTCGTGGATTGATTCAAGATAATATTTATCGATTTATTTCTGTACATCTAACTGTGGACAACTAGTTGTAGGTTACTAACGAGGACAGCTGACTTAATAAACTTAAAACATCAAAATATATTAAAAGTGTTGTAAATATATTTTGAACATACTTTGATATATATGTATATATTGTTATAGGTTCGTGAATCAACCAGTTGCCAAGTCTTACTTCCCGACGAAGTAAAAATCAGTGAAAGTGAGTTATAGTCTCACTTTTAAAATCTAATATTTTTGGGATGAGAATACATGCAGGTTTTATAAATGATTTACAAAATAGACACAAGTACGTGAAACTACATTCTATGGTTGAATTATCGAAATCGAATATGCCCCTTTTTATTAAAGTCTGGTAATCTAAGAATTAGGGAACAGACACCCTAATTGACGCGAATCCTAAAGACAGATCTATCGGGCCCAACAAGCCCCATCCAAAGTACCGGATGCTTTAGTACTTTGAAATTTATATCATATCCGAAGGGTGTCCCGGAATGATGGGGATATTCTTATATATGCATCTTGTTAATGTCGGTTACCAGGTGTTCACCATATGAATGATTTTTATCTCTATGTATGGGATGTGTATTGAAATATGAAATCTTGTGGTCTATTATTATGATTTGATATATATATAGGTTAAACCTACAACTCACCAACATTTTTGTTGACGTTTTAAGCATGTTTATTCTCAGGTGATTATTAAGAGCTTCCGCTATCGCATACTTAAATAAGGACGAGATTTGGAGTCCATGCTTGTATGATATTGTGTAAAAACTGCATTCAAGAAACTTATTTTGTTGTAACATATTTGTATTGTAAACCATTATGTAATGGTCGTGTGTAAACAGGATATTTTAGATTATCATTATTTGATAATCTACGTAAAGCTTTTTAAACCTTTATTGATGAAATAAAGGTTATGGTTTGTTTTAAAATGAATGCAGTCTTTGAAAAACGTCTCATATAGAGGTCAAAACCTCGCAACGAAATCAATTAATATGGAACGTTTTTAATCAATAAGAACGGGACATTTCAGATATCCCCTATCTTTCGAACGAAAGCCTTTTATAAACCAAGGCATTCTTGGAACGTTCTTCGAATGTCTTACAAACTGATCTCGCCTTAAATAGTTGTGCCAAAGAATTCTGACCGACTCTAGACAAGATTTCATCAATCATGTCTCCGGGTAGGTCTCTTAAAATATTGGGTTGTCTATTTATTTTGTGTTTTTATACTGTAAAATAGATAAGAGTTAGATTCATAAAAAAAATACTTATTAATACAAGCAATTTTTACATATATCATAAAGCATAAGCACACTATATTACATATATTACACCACACGAATACAACTATCTTATTCCGACTCGCTTGTTTCTTCTTCTTCGGTTTTGGTTCATTTTGCCAAGTTTCTAGGGATATATGATGTTCCCCTAATACGAGTCGTCGTTTTCCACATTGGTTTAGAAAAACCTGGTGGTTTAGAGGTTCCCGGATCATTGTTACAACTTAAGGACTTCGGGGGTTGACGATACATATAAAGTTCATCGGGGTTGGAATTAGATTTCTCTATTTTTATGCCCTTTCCCTTATTATTTTCTTTTGCCCTTTTAAATTCAGTTGGGGTAATTTCTATAACATCATCGGAATTCTCGTCGGAATCCGATTCATCGGAGAATTGGTAATCCTCCCAATATTTTGCTTCCTTGGCGGAAACACCATTGACCATAATTAACCTTGGTCGATTGGTTGAGGATTTTCTTTTACTTAACCGTTTTATTATTTCCCCCACCGGTTCTATTTCTTCATCCGGTTCCGATTCTTCTTCCGGTTCCGATTCTTCTTCCGGTTCCGACTCTTCTTCCGGTTCCGACTCTTCTTCCGGTTCCGATTCTTCTTGATTAAAAACGTTCCATATTAATTGATTTCGTTGCGAGGTTTTGACCTCTATATGAGACGTTTTTCAAAGACTGCATTCATTTTTAAAACAAACCATAACCTTTATTTCATCAATAAAGGTTTAAAAAGCTTTACGTAGATTATCAAATAATGATAATCTAAAATATCCTGTTTACACACGACCATTACATAATGGTTTACAATACAAATATGTTACAACAAAATAAGTTTCTTGAATGCAGTTTTTACACAATATCATACAAGCATGGACTCCAAATCTCGTCCTTATTTAAGTATGCAACAGCGGAAGCTCTTAATAATCACCTGAGAATAAACATGCTTAAAACGTCAACAAAAATGTTGGTGAGTTATAGGTTTAACCTATATATATCAAATCATAATAATAGACCACAAGATTTCATATTTCAATACACATCCCATACATAGAGATAAAAATCATTCATATGGTGAACACCTGGTAACCGACATTAACAAGATGCATATATAAGAATATCCCCATCATTCCGGGACACCCTTCGGATATGATATAAATTTCGAAGTACTAAAGCATCCGGTACTTTGGATGGGGTTTGTTAGGCCCAATAGATCTATCTTTAGGATTCGCGTCAATTAGGGTGTCTGTTCCCTAATTCTTAGATTACCAGACTTAATAAAAAGGGGCATATTCGATTTCGATAATTCAACTATAGAATGTAGTTTCACGTACTTGTGTCTATTTTGTAAATCATTTATAAAACCTGCATGTATTCTCATCCCAAAAATATTAGATTTTAAAAGTGGGACTATAACTCACTTTCACAGATTTTTACTTCGTCGGGAAGTAAGACTTGGCCACTGGTTGATTCACGAACCTATAACAATATATACATATATATCAAAGTATGTTCAAAATATATTTACAACACTTTTAATATATTTTGATGTTTTAAGTTTATTAAGTCAGTTGTCCTCGTTAGTAACCTACAACTAGTTGTCCACAGTTAGATGTACAGAAATAAATCGATAAATATTATCTTGAATCAATCCACGACCCAGTGTATACGTATATCAGTATTGATCACAACTCAAACTATATATATTTTGGAATCAACCTCAACCCTGTATAGCTAACTCCAACATTCACATATAGAGTGTCTATGGTTATTCCGAAATATATATAGATGTGTCGACATGATAGGTCGAAATATTGTATACGTGTCTATGGTATCTCAAGATTACATAATATACAATACAAGTTGATTAAGTTATGGTTGGAATAGATTTGTTACCAATTTTCACGTAGCTAAAATGAGAAAAATTATCCAATCTTGTTTTACCCATAACTTCTTCATTTTAAATCCGTTTTGAGTGAATCAAATTGCTATGGTTTCATACTGAACTCTATTTTATGAATCTAAATAGAAAAAGTATAGTTTATAGTCGGAAAAATAAGTTACAAGTCATTTTGTAAAGGTAGTCATTTCAGTCGAAAGAACGACGTCTAGATGACTATTTTAGAAAACATACTTCCACTTTGAGTTTAACCATAATTTTTGGATATAGTTTCATGTTCATAATAAAAATCATTTTCTCAGAATAACAACTTTTAAATCAAAGTTTATCATAGTTTTTAATTAACTAACCCAAAACAGCCCGCGGTGTTACTACGACGGCGTAAATCCGGTTTTACGGTGTTTTTCGTGTTTCCAGGTTTTAAATCATTAAGTTAGCATATCATATAGATATAGAACATGTGTTTAGTTGATTTTAAAAGTCAAGTTAGAAGGATTAACTTTTGTTTGCGAACAAGTTTAGAATTAACTAAACTATGTTCTAGTGATTACAAGTTTAAACCTTCGAATAAGATAGCTTTATATGTTTGAATCGAATGATGTTATGAACATCATTACTACCTTAAGTTCCTTGGATAAACCTACTGGAAAAGAAAAAAATGGATCTAGCTTCAACGGATCCTTGGATGGCTCGAAGTTCTTGAAGCAGAATCATGACACGAAAACAAGTTCAAGTAAGATCATCACTTGAAATAAGATTGTTATAGTTATAGAAATTGAACCAAAGTTTGAATATGATTATTACCTTGTATTAGAATGATAACCTACTGTAAGAAACAAAGATTTCTTGAGGTTGGATGATCACCTTACAAGATTGGAAGTGAGCTAGCAAACTTGAAAGTATTCTTGATTTTATGTAACTAGAACTTGTAGAATATATGAAGAACACTTAGAACTTGAAGATAGAACTTGAGAGAGATCAATTAGATGAAGAAAATTGAAGAATGAAAGTGTTTGTAGGTGTTTTTGGTCGTTGGTGTATGGATTAGATATAAAGGATATGTAATTTTGTTTTCATGTAAATAAGTCATGAATGATTACTCATATTTTTGTAATTTTATGAGATATTTCATGCTAGTTGCCAAATGATGGTTCCCACATATGTTAGGTGACTCACATGGGCTGCTAAGAGCTGATCATTGGAGTGTATATACCAATAGTACATACATCTAAAAGCTGTGTATTGTACGAGTACGAATACGGGTGCATATGAGTAGAATTGTTGATGAAATTGAACGAGGATGTAATTGTAAGCATTTTTGTTAAGTAGAAGTATTTTGATAAGTGTATTGAAGTCTTTCAAAAGTGTATAAATACATATTAAAACACTACATGCATATACATTTTAACTGAGTCGTTAAGTCATCGTTAGTCGTTACATGTAAGTGTTGTTTTGAAACCTTTAGGTTAACGATCTTGTTAAATGTTGTTAACCCAATGTTTATAATATCAAATGACATTTTAAATTATTATATTATCATGATATTATCATGTATGAATATCTCTTAATATGATATATATACATTTAATGTCTTTACAACGATAATCGTTACATATATGTCTCGTTTAAAAGACATTAAGTTAGTAGTCTTGTTTTTACATATGTAGTTCATTGTTAATATACTTAATGATATGTTTACTTATCATAGTATCATGTTAACTATATATATATCCATATATATGTCATCATATAGTTTTTACAAGTTTTAACGTTCGTGAATCACCGGTCAACTTGGGTGGTCAATTGTCTATATGAAACATATTTCAATTAATCAAGTCTTAACAAGTTGATTGCTTAACATGTTGGAAACATTTAATCATGAAAATATCAATCTCAATTAATATATATAAACATGGAAAAGTTCGGGTCACTACAGTGACAAACTTTCATTTCATCGAAAGTTGACAGCAGGCATACATTTCATAATATATCTAACTATAATTGACTTAATAATAATATTGATGAACTCAACGACTTGAATGCAATGCCTTTTGAAATATGTCATGAATGACTCCAAGTAATATCCCTAAAATGGGCAAATGCACAGCGAAAGATTTCTTTCGTACCTGAGAATAAACATGCTTTAAAGTGTCAACCAAAAGGTTGGTGAGTTCATTAGTTTAACATAAGTAATCATTTCATAATTTTAATAGACCACAAGATTTCATATTTCCATTTCTCATAAACATACGTCCCATGCATAGAGACAAAAATATCATTCATATGGATTGAACACCTGGTAACCGACATTCACAATATACATATAAGAATATCCTCATCATTCCGGGATCCTCCTTCGGACATGATATAAATTTCGAAGTACTAAAGCATCTGGTACTTTGGATGGGGCTTGTTAGGCCCGATAGATCTATCTTTAGAGTTCGCATCAATTAGGGTGTCTGTTCCCTAATTCTTAGATTACCAGACTTAATAAAAAGGGGCATATTCGATTTCAATAATTCAACCATATAATGTAGTTTCGAATACCTGTGTCTATTTCGTAAAACATTTATAAAAAATGCGCATGTATTCTCAGCCCAAAAATATAAAGGGTAAAAAGGTAAATGGAACTCACCTAATTTATTTTGTAGTAAAAATACATAGAACGACATTGAACAAGTATAGGGTTGGCCTCGGATTCACGAACCTATATCATTTGTGTATATATATCAATACACATAATCGCAAGCAAATAAGTTTATATATATCACCTAGTAATGATATCATTTTTATACTAATAATATATTTATATTTCATTTATTCCTTTTTATAAAATATTTTGTTATGTTATACATTTTAAATATATATATTTATGTATTTCATTTGTTTATCAAAATAGAAGTTCAAATTATACTAAGTTATTATTAGTACAAACCCTGATAATGTCATTAATAATATACTTATGTTAATATTAACAATTTTATTATTCATAAAAAATATACTAATACTAATATTTACGAAAATAATAATAATTTGTATTAATTTCATCTTGTATATAATAATAACCTTTTCATCATAATGATAGAAATATTAAAGTTTTAAAATTAATGATAATATAATAACTGATACTCATAATAATAATAATAGGTATAATACTTATAGTTATGGTAATAATAATTATAAGTATGGTGATAATATTAATATTAATGAATATGATAATAGGTTGTATCGTTTTTCTAATAATGTTAATAATATTCATAACCCTAATAATAATAATAATTATAATGAGAATACTAATAATCATAATAATACCTACGCTAATATTAACAATGATATTCCTAATACTTAATATTAATAATAATAATAACGCTCCTGCTTAATTGTGGTAATAATAATAATAACACCAACAATAATAATAATCATGATAATAATTAGTAACTAATAATAATAATAATAATAATAGAATTTGAAAACTACCTCAAGTGAAATGCGTTCAGGAAAGAAAAAAAATTGTGACAACCCCTGGACTCGAACCCGTGACCTCCCGCTCACTCAACAAATCCCTTTACCACTAGACCAGATTCGTTTTTCTGTAATTAAACCCAATTATATACTTATAACCCGATTTCTTTTCATGTTCATCTTCTTCATCCTTAAGCTAATCGATCAATTCCAAGTTCAAAACCAAAGTAACCTATTCATTGCTTCATTTTAATCTTGTAAACGTTTGTTAATTTAGAAAGAGAGAAAAGAAAAAAAAAAATAACAGAAGCAGCTGGCTCCTGCTGCCGTCGCTATTTGTCAAAAAAAAATTGATTTCACATTCAAGAAAGATTTGGACAGAAGTTACAATACAAAATACATTTAAAATCACTTTTAAAAACTATTGGAATCATTAATTTAGATTAAATCATTACAGAGATGTTGAATTTGTGTGATGAACATTTGTTGACTTTTCAATTTCGAAAGTTTCACTCCTAAATTCGACTTTGAATTTGCGAATCAGTAATTGAAACTTTACAGATAGGATCACGACATGATTTTGATCACTTCTGCATTTATAGATTTTGAATTAAAAATTGAATTCCTATTTTGGCTAAAAAGCATGAAGGAACAGAGGGAACAGCTCGTTTTTTTTTTTTTTAAATTCACAGCTACCACGAATTTTTGGACTGTTATAATTTGTTAGTGAGGGTTGAGAGTTAAAAGGTTTTTAATTCATAATACAGAGTAATCGATCAGTTTGAAATATAAGATATGATCGACATCTATTATTCACGGGTTAACAGAAAAATAAAGAAAAAAAAACAGATGGAAAACCTTTACAGCTATTGTACTTTTAACAATAATAATTAATACATTATTAATAAATGTATTAATAATAATGATACTATTAATATTAAAATATTAATAATAATAATAATAATAATAATAATAATAATAAGAATAATAATAATAATAATAATAATAATAATAATAATAATAATAATAATAATAATAATAATAATAATAATAATAATAATAATAATAATAATAATAATAATAATAATAATAATAATAATAATAATAATAATAATAATAATAATAATAATAATAAGAATAGAAATATTAATAATAATAATAATAATAAGTAACCATAATAATAATGAAAAATGATACAAATAACATTTTTTATTAATAATAATAATAATAAGAATAATAATAATAATAATAATAATAATAATAATAATAATAATAATAATAATAATAATACTAACTAATAAAGATAATAATAATATAAGTGATAATAATATATCAATTTGTATCAAATTCCATATTTTTATTTTATGTCTTCAAATAATAATATTAATAATTAATAATATAAATATTGATATAAATATTGGAAGTAAATAATAATATTACCATAGCAAATTTTATTTTAACTCATAATCAGATTTAATATTTTAACCTTACATATTAGAGTATGTAATGTTTACTATTATCATAATATATATTGAATATTTAATATTTATAATTTTATATATATTACAACATACATATAATAATATATATGTATAGATTTCATACACATATATTTTCAAATTACCATTTCTATAATTATGTTTTATCAAATTTCATTACATAAATAAGTATATTATTTATATATATTGAAACAAATAAATTTAAAATATACATTTATATTTTTCTACAGGCAATTGTTCGTGAATCGTCGGGAATCGTCAAAGGTTTAAATTATTACATGAACAAAGTTCAAAAGTTTTTGAGACTCTACATTACCGACTTTGCTTATTGTATCAAAAATAAATAAGATTCAGGTTTAAATTTGGTTGAAATTCCCGGGTCATCACAGTACCTACCCGTTAAAGAAATTTCGTCCCGAAATTTAATCGTGGTCGTCATAGCTAACATTAAAAATGTTTTCATGATGAATTTGAGCTGATAATTAGATTTTTATTATCATTGAATAATAATGATAAAATAATTTGATTAATCTAAGAATATGAGTGAAGCTATCGCAAAAGAGTGAATTGAAGAAAATAAGATTTTGACTTAACCGGTGACGTAGTCACGATTGAATTTCGAAATTCAAGGGATTTAAAGAGAATCTTGGAAATCTATAAGATCTGATTCTTCGAGATTTATGGAAATTAAGATCTCTTTAATTAAATACGGTGATCTGCCCCGATTACTACGTCTGATATTTTCTTTATAAATTTACCTTTTCCGTTCCATTTGTTTTCACCACTTCTATACTCAATTCCAAAATTCAAAAGATTTATGAAAATGCTTAACCCTGTTTTGATCCTTGTTCTTATTCTAACTATCGCAATGATCGTTCTTCTTTTCCAACTCCCACCTGAAGAATCTGTTTATTTCTATTATGCTCTAGGGATTATTGTATTCATAATCCTCCCGTGTCTTTATATTGCTATACGCACTGATATCCACAGTTTGTAATTTCGGTGTTGTTGTTGGGCTTTATATTTTCCCTTATATATCGGAGCTTCATGTTCTTGTTTTCTCTTCCCGACTTTAAATCAAGCGAATAATGGTCCAGAATTCATAGGTATAGAATTTCGAATGAATTTAATGTTCTAAACAAGAAAGAACGTAATAGCACGATTTGATTTGTCAAATTACCAGAATCACTGAGAATAGAACAATCAAGAATATATTTTCTTGATATGTTCAGAAATTAAGCAGAATGAAAGAGTTATGTAACATGACACATGATGACGTTATAGTCTGTGAATCATCACGTTCCATTAGAAACTCAGTATGACTTACTATAATATAATCACGTTGATCAAGTGTCATTATATTATACTAACTCATGCATCAGTTCCCAACATTACTTCAATAACATTCATATTTTCAGCTCGAAAGTTTACAGAATATAGAAACTAACAGTTTCTATATGATGTAATACTAATAACACGAAGAGATTAATGATTTTAGATAAGAATAGTTATAAAAATATCTCCAGAAATATGGAGGATATTTATAATGAAAGATACGATAATATCTCGGAATATCTAAGATCAGAGGATGATAGAAACTATTATCTGCAAGGGTTTAGAGTAAGGGGCAAGATATTCACTAAAGACTTTAGCAGACATTGGATCATTTAGATTCTTTGAAGTCAAACTTATTCTTTGTGATTTTTCCACGGCTTTCTTCCTAGTTTCTTATAATCTGCTTTTCGGTACTAAATTTTCTATTGAATGTTTCCAATATAATGATACACAGGAAGCACGAGGAGGTTTATAATTTCGAACGAGAATATTTATGAAAATATCCTCGGAAATATCGAAGATATTGATGATGATATTTTGGAATTTCTAAGTTCAATTGTTGATGGAGAAAGATTTTCCGCAAGATTTTAACATGACTTCGGAGCAAGATATTCTAGAAAGATTTCAATGGATCCAGAATTATCTGGATTCTTTGAATACAGGGTATGGTCCTTGTATTTGTCCTTGGTCTTCTTCGTAGTTAGCTCAATCCGTTTTCCAGTTCCAACTTTTCTGAGCTTTTCCAACATACTATTCTTTATCATCAAACTTTCGATGATTAAGGTCGTTTTACGGTTGTCTATGGTTTCTGCTGCTTCATTCAGCTTTTTCAACATTCAGAGTATTGATTTGTGACTGAGTACTTTTCAGAATTTCAGAATAAGAGATCATAATTCTAAGAGATAAATGTCATACATATAAATGTTGATGTAGATATGCTGTGAGTTTTCAAAGTACTGATTGCTGATTCTCGGTAACTGTTATGGCAGTTCTCGTTACAAGATGCGGATGAGTATATGATAGGGTTTCAATGAATAAATATAATGATTTGTCAGAGAGATTTAAGCCAAAAACAACGAGGTTGCTGGTACGTCTTCTGGTAATATGGTGGAATATAAAAGAATTCTCTAGTATTAAAAGGGTAATTGTATATATCAGGATTATAGTAAGGCTACTTTGAATGAAAAGTCAAAGTTGACCTGCTGGAGCTGTGACAAAATTGGCTACTTTGAAAAGGGATCGCAAAGTTATTTTTGCTAATAAATGCCAAAGGATTTGACGCGGCTACGTGTTAAACTTTTACTCAGTTGCCGAGAGTTTCTCAAGTGCATAACTATATGCATAAATCTTTCCTTCCGTAGATGAAGTGCGGTTGATTCATCCTATCAATTGAGGTGTTTTCAAGAATTATGAAAGGTTTGAACGCAAAATGTAATCGTGAAGATACAAATGATGTTTAAGACGAAATCAAGTGGAAAACTTGAAGAATTATTTAGTTTCATATGTTATAATCAATATTTTAATTTATTTTAATTGTCCAATGTTTTTAATCCACAGTCGATAGTCCACAGTTGACAGTCCAATAATTCATATATAGTTTATTATATAATATTCGAATTAATTAATACGTATCATGACCCGTATTCGTCTCAGACTCGATCACAACTCAAACTATATATATTATTGTAGAATCAACCTCAACCCTGTATAGCTAACTCCCGCATTACTGCATATAGAGTGTCTATGGTTATTTCAAATAATATATATAGATGGGTCGATATGATATGTCAAAACCTTGTATACGTGTCCCGATATTTAAAGTGCGTAAAATAAATAACTAAAATTAAATAACGATAAATAAAATTGCGAGAATATAAATTGCGATAAATAAACTGTGATAAATAAATTGCGATAATTAAATTGCGATAAATAAATTGCGATATAATAAAATGTAATACGGAATTAACAGTTAGCTAGGAACAGTTTGCTAGGATCTTGTTAGCGTGGTTTCTTAACAAAATTTCATATTGTTAATTAGTCTGTTTC
Source organism: Rutidosis leptorrhynchoides (assembly GCF_046630445.1). Classification (NCBI taxonomy): domain Eukaryota; kingdom Viridiplantae; phylum Streptophyta; class Magnoliopsida; order Asterales; family Asteraceae; genus Rutidosis; species Rutidosis leptorrhynchoides. The sequence goes on along the minus strand of NC_092343.1, from coordinate 380,951,487 downwards.
TAATCAATTTTTATTGTGTCCATTATTTCTTCATTATGCCACATGTTGGATTCAGATAAGTCAAAATCCAAATATGAAATTGAATGAAAATGGTTATTCTGTGGTGAACGGATTCGTATATCGGTGGATGTAAGTAGGATAGTATATGACTGTTGAAACGGATTCGAAGAACGTACAATGTAACTTATTAATGTGAAATTTAAATATTCCTCGGGTCTTACCTACCCGTTAAAATATTTTCACCATTAACAGTTTGTACAAAAGAATTTTTAATTACAATCTTCATGAAAATATATATACGTATATATTTTCTTCAGATGTAATCATGGATTTAATGAGTTAATATGATATTAAACTCATATGATTTTCGTGTTAGAACAAGGATATATAATCTCTAAAACATTAGGGATTACATAATCGCCATGAAGAACGAAGATAATTGATGTAGAACATCATGTAGAATGATGATTATACTCGAGGTACAGAATGAGATGTCGAAGCTGGTGATGCAAGTGTTGTTGTTGGTGGTACTAGTGATGTTGGTGATGAGGTTGGTGATGTTACCGGTGTTGGTGATACTGCTGGTGCTTGCAATTTGTGTACCGTGCTCTTTAAAGTTAACACGCGAGCTCGGAGTTCTTTAACTTCTTCTACTAACCCTGGTTGGTTATCAGTGTGAAGTAGAGATTGGATATCTTCTCTAGTTCCGTTAATGGTAGTCTCAAGACGAAAAATTCTGGCAAAAAGGGTATAAACGGTGTTGCGAACAGGTTCGCCGGTGAGCGGGTCGAGTACTCCAAGGTTAGGTGGTAGATTCGGTTCATGATATGGAGTACCTTCTTCCCTTCTCCATAGGGTGAGTATGTCGCGAACCCACCCCCATTTTATCCAGTAATCACGGTAGTTAATTGATTGGTGTGCTCCTATCATGCTGTCTTCTGAGTCAGAGGAACTTGGTTGATTCGTAGAGGCCATCTTACGCGATCTCAGGAAAGATTTTTTTTATGAAGAGTTTTAGTGACAGCAATTAATAGTTGGATGGTATTCTCAATGCATAATTTGCATAGATATATATAGATATATATAGTACCAGGTTCCCTTAAATTAAGGAGAAATTTACGAGAGATATCAGGCAAGGTCTACAATAACAGATACGCTAAGATAAGAATTGTCAGTTACGTTAAGATATAAATTTTGTCTATATACTATTCATGCAGTCAATGCAGCAAGACGTGTCTAGACTAAGAATGATAAGCAGATAATTTTTGACACAAAATGATAAGCAAAACTTTTTGACATGCAGACCAGGTCGAAGTCCAGACTCACTAATGTATCCTAACGACTACTAGTTAGACACACTAATGGAAGACCTGGTTCGCTACGACCACCGCTCTGATAACAACTGTGAAGACCCGTTCAAATCCATCTGGACGAAGTCCATATTGATTATAAACGATTCACTACAGTTGATTACATCGCGAGGTACTTGACCCCTATATGATACATTTTACAAACATTGCATTCATTTTTGAAAAGACAAACTTTCATTTCATCGAAAGTTGACAGCAGGCATACATTTCATAATATATCTAACTATAATTGACTTAATAATAATATTGATGAACTCAACGACTTGAATGCAACGTCTTTTGAAATATGTCATGAATAACTCCAAGTAATATCCCTAAAATGGGCAAATGCACAGCGGAAGATTTCTTTCGTACCTGAGAATAAACATGCTTTAAAGTGTCAACCAAAAGGTTGGTGAGTTCATTAGTTTAACATAGATAATCATTTCATAATTTTAATAGACCACAAGATTTCATATTTCCATTTCTCATAAACATACGTCCCATGCATAGAGACAAAAATATCATTCATATGGATTGAACACCTGGTAACCGACATTCACAATATACATATAAGAATATCCCCATCATTCTGGGATCCTCCTTCGGACATTATATAAATTTCGAAGTACTAAAGCATCCGGTACTTTGGATGGGGCTTGTTGGGCCCGATAGATCTATCTTTAGAGTTCGCGTCAATTAGGGTGTCTGTTCCCTAATTCTTAGATTACCAGACTTAATAAAAAGGGGCATATTCGATTTCAATAATTCAACCATATAATGTAGTTTCGAATACCTGTATCTATTTCGTAAAACATTTATAAAAAATGCGCATGTATTCTCAGCCCAAAAATATAAAGGGTAAAAAGGTAAATGAAACTCACCTAATGTATTTTGTAGTAAAAATACATTGAACGACATTGAACAAGTATAGGGTTGGCCTCAGATTCACGAACCTATATCATTTATGTATATATATATCAATACACATAATCGCAAGCAAATAAGTTTATATATATCACCTAGTAATGATATCATTTTTATACTAATAATATATTTATATTTCATTTATTCCTTTTTATAAAATATTTTGTTATGTTATACGTTTTAAATATATATATTTATGTATTTCATTTGTTTATCAAAATAGAAGTTCAAATTATACTAAGTTATTATTAGTACAAACCCTGATAATGTCATTAATAATATACTTATGTTAATATTAACAATTTTATTATTCATAAAAAATATACTAATACTAATATTTACGAAAATAATAATAATTTGTATTAATTTCAACTTGTATATAATAATAACCTTTTCATCATAATGATAGTAATATTAAAGTTTTAAAATTAATGATAATATAATAACTAATACTCATAATAATAATAATAATAGGTATAATAATTATAGTTATGGTAATAATAATTATAAGTATGGTGATAATATTAATATTAATGAATATGATAATAGGTTGTATCGTTTTTCTAATAATGTTAATAATATTCATAACCCTAATAATAATAATAATTATAATGAGAATACTAATAATCATAATAATACCTATGCTAATATTAACAATGATATTCCTAATACTTAATATTAATAATAATAATAACGCTCCTGCTTAATAGTGGTAATAATAATAATAACACCAACAATAATAATAATCATGATAATAATTAGTAACTAATAATAATAATAATAGAATTTGAAAACTACCTCAAGTGAAATGCGTTCAGGAAAGAAAAAAAATTGTGACAACCCCTGGACTCGAACCCGTGACCTCCCGCTCACTCAACAAATCCCTTTACCACTAGACCAGATTCGTTTTTCTGTAATTAAACCCAATTATATACTTATAACCCGATTTCTTTTCATGTTCATCTTCTTCATCCTTAAGCTAATCGATCAATTCCAAGTTCAAAACCAAAGTAACCAATTCATTGCTTCATTTTAATCTTGTAAACGTTTGTGAATTTAGAAAGAGAGAAAAGAAAAATAAAAAAATAACAGAAGCAGCTGGCTCCTGCTGCCGTCGCTATTTGTCAAAAAAAAATTGATTTCACATTCAAGAAAGATTTGGACAGAAGTTACAATACGAAATACATTTAAAATCACTTTTAAAAACTATTGGAATCGTTAATTTAGATTAAATCATTACAGAGATGTCGAATTTGTGTGATGAACATTTGTTGACTTTTCAATTTCGAAAGTTTGACACCAAAATTCGACTTTGATTTTGTGAATCAGTAATTGAAACTTTACAGATAGGATCACGACATGATTTTGATCACTTCTGCATTTATAGATTTTGAATTAAAACTTGAATTCCTATTTTGGCTAAAAAGCATGAAGGAACAGAGGGAACAGCTCGTTTTTTTTTTTAAATTCACAGCTACCACGAATTTTTGGACTGTTATAATTTGTTAGTGAGGGTTGAGAGTTAAAAGGTTTTTAATTCATAATACAGAGTAATCGATCAGTTTGAAATATAAGATAGGATCAACATCTATTATTCACGGGTTAACAGAAAAATAAAGAAAAATAAACAGATGGAAAACCTTTACAGCTATTGTACTTTTAATAATAATAATTAATACATTATTAATAAATGTATTAATAATAATGATACTATTAATATTAAAATATTAATAATAATAATAATAATAATAATAATAATAATAATAATAATAATAATAATAATAATAATAATAATAATAGAAATATTAATAATAATAATAATAAGTAACCATAATAATAATGAAAAATGATACAAATAACATTCTTTATTAATAATAATAATAATAATACTAACTAATATAGATAATAATAATATAAGTGATAATAATATATCAATTTGTATCAAATTCCATATTTTTATTTTATGTCTTCAAATAATAATATTAATAATTAATAATATAAATATTGATATAAATATTGGAAGTAAATAATAATATTACCGTAGCAAATTTTATTTTAACTCATAATCAGATTTAATATTTTAACCTTACATATTAGAGTATGTAATGTTTACTATTATCATAATATATATTGAATATTTAATATTTATAATTTATAATTTTATATATATTACAACATACATATAATAATATATATGTATAGATTTCATACACATATATTTTCAAATTACCATATCTATAATTATGTTTTATCAAATTTCATTACATAAATAAGTATATTATTTATATATATTGAAACAAATAAATTTAAAATATACATTTATATTTTTCTACAGGCAATTGTTCGTGAATCGTCGGGATTCGTCAAAGGTTTAAATTATTACATGAACAAAGTTCAAAAGTTTTTGAGACTCTACATTACCGACTTTGCTTATCGTATCGAAAATAAATAAGATTCAGGTTTAAATTTGGTCAAAATTCCCGGGTCATCACAGTACCTACCCGTTAAAGAAATTTTGTCCCGAAATTTGATCGTGGTCGTCATAGCTAACATTAAAAATGTTTTCATGATGAATTTGAGCTGATAATTAGATTTTTATTATCATTGAATAAAAATGATAAAATAATTTGATTAATCTAAGAATACGAGTGAAGCTATCGCAAAAGAGTGAATTGAAGAAAATAAGATTTTGACTTAACCGGTGACGTAGTCACGATTGATTTTCGAAATTCAAGGGATTTAAAGAGAATCTTGAAAATCTATAAGATCTGATTCTTCGAGATTTATGGAAATTAAGATCTCTTTAATTAAATACGGTGATCTTCCCCGATTACTACGTCTAATATTTTCTTTATAAATTTACCTTTTCCGTTCCATTTGTTTTCACCACTTCTATACTCAATTCCCATATTCAAAAGATTTATGAAAATGCTTAACCCTGTTTTGATCCTTGTTCTTATTCTAACTATCGCAATGATCGTTCTTCTTTTCCAACTCCCACCTGAAGAATCTGTTTATTTCTATTATGCTCTAGGGATTATTGTATTCATAATCCTCCCGTGTCTTTATATTGCTATACGCACTGATATCCACAGTTTGTAATTTCGGTGTTGTTGTTGGGCTTTATATTTTCCCTTATATATCGGAGCTTCATGTTCTTGTTTTCTCTTCCCGACTTTAAATCAAGCGAATAATGGTCCATAATTCGTAGGTATAGAATTTCGAATGAATTTAATGTTCTAAACAAGAAAGAACGTAATAGCATGATTTGATTTGTCAAATTACCAGAATCACTGAGAATAGAACTATCAAGAATATATTTTCTTGATATGTTCAGAAATTAAGCAGAATGAAAGAGTTATGTAACATGACACATGATGATGTTATAGTCTGTGAATCATCACGTTCCATTAGAAACTCAGCATGACTTACTATAATATAATCACGTTGATCAAGTGTCATTATATTATACTAACTCATGCATCAGTTCCCAACATTACTTCAATAACATTCATATTTTCAGCTCGAAAGTTTACAGAATATAGAAACTAACAGTTTCTATATGATGTAATACTAATAGCACGAAGAGATTAATGATTTCAGATAAGAATAGTTATAAAAATATCTCCAGAAATATGGAGGATATTTATAATGAAAGATACGATAATATCTCGGAATATCTAAGATCAGAGGATGATAGAAACTATTATCTGCAAGGGTTTAGAGTAAGGGGCAAGATATTCACTAAAGACTTTAGCAGACATTGAATCATTTGGATTCTTTAAAGTCAAACTTATTCTTTGTGATTTGTCCACGGCTTTCTTCCTAGTTTCGCATAATCTGCTTTTCGGTACTAAATTTTCTATTGAATGTTTCCAATATAATGATACACAGAAAGCGCGAGGAGGTTTATAATTTCGAACGAGAATATTTATGAAAATATCCTCAGAAATATCGAAGATATTGATGATGATATTTTGGAATTTCTAAGTTCAATGGTTGATGGAGAAAGATTTTCCGCAAGATTTTAACATGACTTCGGAGCAAGATATTCTCGAAAGATTTCAACGGATCCAGAATTATCTGGATTCTTTGAATACAGGGTATGGTCCTTGTATTTGTCCTTGGTCTTCTTCGTAGTTAGCTCAATCCGTTTTCCAGTTCCAACTTTTCTGAGCTTTTCCAACATACTATCCTTTATCATCAAACTTTCGATGATTAAGGTCGTTTTACGGTTGTCTATGGTTTCTGCTGCTTCATTCAGCTTTTTCAACATTCAGAGTATTGATTTATGACTGAGTACTTTTAGGAATTTCAGAATAAGAGATCATAATTCTAAGAGATAAATGTCATACATATAAATGTTGATGTAGATATGCTGTGAGTTTTCAAAGTACTGATTGCTGATTCTCGGTAACTGTTATGGCAGTTCTCGTTACAAGATGCGGATGAGTATATGATAGGGTTTCAATGAATAAATATAATGATTTGTCAGAGAGATTTAAGCCAAAAACAACGAGGTTGCTGGTACGTCTTCTGGTAATATGGTGGAATATAAAAGAAAACTCTGTTATTAAAAGGGTAATTATATATATCAGGATTATAGTAAGGCTACTTTGAATGAAAATTCAAAGTTGACCTGCTGGAGCTGTGACAAAATTGGCTACTTTGAAAAGGGATCGCAAAGTTATTTTTGCTAATAAATGCCGAAGGATTTGACGCGGCTATGTGTTAAACTTTTACTCAGTTGCCGAGAGTTTCTCAGGTGCATAACCATATGCATAAATCTTTCCTTTCGTAGATGAAATGCGGTTGATTCATCCTATCGATTGAGGTGTTTTCAAGAATCATGAAAGGTTTGAACGCAGAATGTAATCGTGAAGATACAAATGATGTTTAAGATGAAATCAAGTGGAAAACTTGAAGAATTATTTAGTTTCATATGTTATAATCAATATTTTAATTCATTTTAATTGTCCAATGTTTTTAGTCCACAGTCGATAGTCCACAGTTGACAGTCTAATAATTCATATATAGTTTATTATATAATATTCGAATTAATTAATATGTATCGTGACCCGTATTCATCTCAGACTCGATCACAACTCAAACTATATATATTATTGTAGAATCAACCCCAACCCTGTATAGCTAACTCCCGCATTACTGCATATAGAGTGTCTATGGTTATTCCAAATAATATATATAGATGGGTCGATATGATATGTCAAAACCTTGTATACGTGTCCCGATATTTAAAGTGCGTAAAATAAATAACAGAAATTAAATGAAGATAAATAAAATTGCGAGAATATAAATTGCGATAAATAAACTGCGATGAATAAATTGCGATAATTAAATTGCGATAAATAAATTGCGATATAATAAAATGTAATACGGAATTAACAGTTAGCTAGGAACAGTTAGCTAGGATCTTGTTAGCGTGGTTTCTTAAAAAAATTTCATATTGTTAATTAGTCTGTTTCTAATCAATTTTTATTGTGTCTATTATTTCTTCATTATGACACTTGTTGGATTCTGATAAGTCAAAATCCAAATATGAAATTGAATGAAAATGGTTATTCTGTGGTGAACGGATTCGTATATCGGTGGATGTAAGTAGGATAGTATATGACTGTTGAAACAGATTCGAAGAACGTACAATGTAACTTATTAATGTGAAATTTAAATATTCCTCGGGTCTTACCTACCCGTTAAAATATTTTCACCATTAACAGTTTGTACAAAAGAATTTTTAATTACAATCTTCATAAAAATATATATACGTATATATTTTCTTCAGATGTAATCATGGATTTAATGAGTTAATATGATATTAAACTCATATGATTTTTGGTTAGAACAAGGATATATAATCTCTAAAACATTAGGGATTACATAATTGCCATGAAGAACGAAGATAATTAATGTAGAACGTCATGTAGAATGATGATTATTCTAGAGGTACAGAATGAGATGTCGAAGCTGGTGATGCAGATGTTGTTGTTGGTGGTACTAGTGCTGTTGGTGATGAGGTTGGTGATGTTACTGGTGTTGGTGATACTGCTGGTGCTTGCAATTTGTGTACCGTGCTCTCTAAAGTTAACACTCGAGCTCGAAGTTCTTTAACTTCTTCTACTAACCCTGGGTGGTTATCAGTGTGAAGTAGAGATTGGATATCTTCTCTAGTTCCGTTAATGGTAGTCTCAAGACGAAAAATTCTGGCAAAAAGGGTATAAACGGTGTTGCGATCAGGTTCGCCGGTGAGCGGGTCGAGTACTCCAAGGTTAGGTGGTAGATTTGGTTCATGATATGGAGTACCTTCTTCCCTTCTCCATAGGGTGAGTATGTCGCGAACCCACCCCCATTTTATCCAGTAATCACGGTAGTTAATTGATTGGTGTGCTCCTGTCATGCTGTCTTCGGAGTCAGAGGAACTTGGTTAATTCGTAGAGGCCATCTCACGCGATCTCAAGAAAGATTTTTTTTTTATGAAGAGTTTTAGTGACAGCAATTAATAGTTGGATGGTATTCTCAATGCATAATTTGCATAGATATATAGCGATATATATAGTACCAGGATCCCTTAAATTAAGGAGAAATTTACGAGAGATATCAGGCAAGGTCTACAATAACAGATACGCTAAGATAAGAATTGTCAGATACGTTAAGATATGAATTTTGTCTATACACTATTCATGCAGCCAATGCAGCAAGACGTGTCTAGACTAAGAATGATAAGCAGATAATTTTCGATACAAAATGATAAGCAAAACTTTTTGACATGCAGACCAGGTCGAAGTCCAGACTCACTAATGCATCCTAACGACTACTAGTTAGACACACTAATGCAAGACCTGGTTCGCTACGACCACCGCTCTGATACCAACTGTGAAGACCCGTTCAAATCCATCTGGACGAAGTCCATATCGATTATAAACGATTCACAACAGTTGATTACATCGCGAGGTACTTGACCCCTATATGATACATTTTACAAACATTGCATTCATTTTTGAAAAGACAAACTTTCATTTCATCGAAAGTTGACAGCAGGCATACATTTCATAATATATCTAACTATAATTGACTTAATAATAATATTGATGAACTCAACGACTTGAATGCAACGTCTTTTGAAATATGTCATGAATGACTCCAAGTAATATCCCTAAAATGGGCAAATGCACAGCGGAAGATTTCTTTCGTACCTGAGAATAAACATGCTTTAAAGTGTCAACCAAAAGGTTGGTGAGTTCATTAGTTTAACATAAGTAATCATTTCATAATTTTAATAGACCACAAGATTTCATATTTCCATTTCTCATAAACATACGTCCCATGCATAGAGACAAAAATATCATTCATATGGATTGAACACCTGGTAACCGACATTCACAATATACATATAAGAATATCCCCATCATTCTGGGATCCTCCTTCGGACATTATATAAATTTCGAAGTACTAAAGCATCCGGTACTTTGGATGGGGCTTGTTGGGCTCGATAGATCTATCTTTAGAGTTCGCGTCAATTAGGGTGTCTGTTCCCTAATTCTTAGATTACCATACTTAATAAAAAGGGGCATATTCGATTTCAATAATTCAACCATATAATGTAGTTTCGAATACCTGTATCTATTTCGTAAAACATTTATAAAAAATGCGCATGTATTCTCAGCCCAAAAATATAAAGGGTAAAAAGGTAAATGAAACTCACCTAATGTATTTTGTAGTAAAAATACATTGAACGACATTGAACAAGTATAGGGTTGGCCTCAGATTCACGAACCTATATCATTTGTGTATATATATATCAATACACATAATCGCAAGCAAATAAGTTTATATATATCACCTAGTAATGATATCATTTTTATACTAATAATATATTTATATTTCATTTATTCCTTTTTATAAAATATTTTGTTATGTTATACGTTTTAAATATATATATTTATGTATTTCATTTGTTTATCAAAATAGAAGTTCAAATTATACTAAGTTATTATTAGTACAAACCCTGATAATGTCATTAATAATATACTTATGTTAATATTAACAATTTTATTATTCATAAAAAATATACTAATACTAATATTTACGAAAATAATAATAATTTGTATTAATTTCAACTTGTATATAATAATAACCTTTTCATCATAATGATAGTAATATTAAAGTTTTAAAATTAATGATAATATAATAACTAATACTCATAATAATAATAATAATAGGTATAATAATTATAGTTATGGTAATAATAATTATAAGTATGGTGATAATATTAATATTAATGAATATGATAATAGGTTGTATCGTTTTTCTAATAATGTTAATAATATTCATAACCCTAATAATAATAATAATTATAATGAGAATACTAATAATCATAATAATACCTATGCTAATATTAACAATGATATTCCTAATACTTAATATTAATAATAATAATAACGCTCCTGCTTAATAGTGGTAATAATAATAATAATACCAACAATAATAATAATCATGATAATAATTAGTAACTAATAATAATAATAATAGAATTTGAAAACTACCTCAAGTGAAATGCGTTCAGGAAAGAAAAAAAATTGTGACAACCCCTGGACTCGAACCCGTGACCTCCCGCTCACTCAACAAATCCCTTTACCACTAGACCAGATTCGTTTTTCTGTAATTAAACCCAATTATATACTTATAACCCGATTTCTTTTCATGTTCTTCTTCTTCATCCTTAAGCTAATCGATCAATTCCAAGTTCAAAACCAAAGTAACCAATTCATTGCTTCATTTTAATCTTGTAAACGTTTGTGAATTTAGAAAGAGAGAAAAGAAAAATAAAAAAATAACAGAAGCAGCTGGCTCCTGCTGCCGTCGCTATTTGTCAAAAAAAAATTGATTTCACATTCAAGAAAGATTTGGACAGAAGTTACAATACAAAATACATTTAAAATCACTTTTAAAAACTATTGGAATCGTTAATTTAGATTAAATCTTTACAGAGATGTCGAATTTGTGTGATGAACATTTGTTGACTTTTCAATTTCGAAAGTTTGACTCCAAAATTCGATTTTTGATTTTGCGAATCAGTAATTGAAAATTTACAGATAGGATCACGACATGATTTTGATCACTTCTGCATTTATAGATTTTGAATTAAAACTTGAATTCCTATTTTGGCTAAAAAGCATGAAGGAACAGAGGGAACAGCTCGTTTTTTTTTTTTAAAACAAATTCACAGCTACCACGAATTTTTGGACTGTTATAATTTGTTAGTGAGGGTTGAGAGTTAAAAGGTTTTTAATTAATAATACAGAGTAATCAATCAGTTTGAAATATAAGATAGGATCGACATCTATTATTCACGGGTTAACAGAAAAATAAAGAAAAAAAACAGATGGAAAACCTTTACAGCTATTGTACTTTTAATAATAATAATTAATACATTATTAATAAATGTATTAATAATAATGATACTATTAATATTAAAATATTAATAATAATAATAATAATAATAATAATAATAATAATAATAATAATAATAATAATAATAGAAATATTAATAATAATAATAATAAGTAACCATAATAATAATGAAAAATGATACAAATAACATTCTTTATTAATAATAATAATAATAATAATAATACTAACTAATAAAGATAATAATAATATAAGTGATAATAATATATCAATTTGTATCAAATTCCATATTTTTATTTTATATCTTCAAATAATAATATTAATAATTAATAATATAAATATTGGAAGTAAATAATAATATTACCATAGCAAATTTTATTTTAACTCATAATCAGATTTAATATTTTAACCTTACATATTAGAGTATGTAATGTTTACTATTATCATAATATATATTGAATATTGAATATTTATAATTTTATATATATTACAACATACATATAATAATATATATGTATAGATTTCATACACATATATTTTCAAATTACCATATCTTTAATTATGTTTTATCAAATTTCATTACATAAATAAGTATATTATTTATATATATTGAAACAAATAAATTTAAAATATACATTTATATTTTTCTACAGGCAATTGTTCGTGAATCGTCGGGAATCTTCAAAGGTTTAAATTATTACATGAACAAAGTTCAAAAGTTTTTGAGACTCTACATTACCGACTTTGCTTATCGTATCGAAAATAAATAAGATTCAGGTTTAAATTTGGTCGAAATTCCCGGGTCATCACATATAGAATCAAAATAAGTTCTCAACCCATAGCGAAAAGTCGCATTAGGATTTCCATAATTTATAGCCATAAAGAAAATACGGGCTAACTTATGGTTTCCCCAAGGTGAGATACACCACCTATTAAAGGAAAGCCTTTCATAAACTAAAACATGCTCGGAATGCTTTTCAAATGCCTTGCAAACTAATTTCACCATAAAAAATTGTGCCGATGAATCCTGACCAACTCTAGACAAGATTTCATCAAGCATTTCATGTAGCAGATCTTCTAAAATGTTCGGTTGTGTATCCCTAACGTCCATTTTTGTATTTCGTTTTTGTACTGTAAAAGAGATGAAAATTATTCTTAGATTTATAGAAGAAGATGATAACAAGGCATAACAAGCAATTTTTACATATAGCATAAAAGCACAAGCATGCTATAATACATATATTACAAGGCATGGTAGCTACTGAGATAGATTAGAAGTGACAAGACTTCTTATGGTGTGGGTACAATTCTGCGAAATCTTCGGGATCTGGGTAACCGAAGGGTCTTTGCAGCATCGTTCTAATTCTAGCAGTACGTTTATATCTTGGTCGGGGTGGTGCCTCAATGGTGTTAACAACAGGAGGATGGCTAGGGGTAGAAGTGTCAGGTTCACTTTTTACAATAAATCTTTTATCATACCCTGGATCGGGGAATTCTAATGGGTTCCCTTATTCAATTGTTCCTCTGTGGTTTCTAACACTTCTTCCTCAGAATCTTCTTTTTCCCGTTCTTCTCTAGATTCTTCTGGAAATTGTGAATCTTCCCAAAATGCATCCGACTCCAGGTCATCATTGTTATCAGGTAAGTTGATGATTGGTACTTTTGCTGAAGATTCGACTTCGGAGTCGCTGAATGTGATAATGAGATTGGTGCTAGAAGTAGACATCTATCACACATTAACTATCACATTATTAATATACCACATAAAATCTACATGTTAAAAATATATAGTTTCCAACAAAAGTGTTAAGCAATCATTTTTTTTAAATAGACACAGTCGAGTTCCAGACTCACTAATGCATCCTAACAAACTCGGTTAGAACACTAATGCAAATTTCTGGTTCTCTAAGACCAACGCTCTGATGCCAACTGAAATGCCCCATTCATATCGATTATAAATGTTTCATATTAATTGGTTTCATTGCGAGGTTTTGACCTCTATATGAGACATTTTTCAAAGACTGCATTCGTTTTTCAAACATACCATAACCTTTATTTATTTGATAAAGGATTAACTGACATAATATAGATTATCAATCAATGATAATCTAAAATACAAAGTTTACACACGACCATTACAAGATGATTAATAATATGTTACAACAAAATATGTTCCCGAATGCAGTTTTTAAACAATATCATACAAGCATGCTGACTCCAAATCTTGTCCTTAATTAGCATGCAGAAGCGGAGGCTTTTAATAATCACCTGAGAATAAACATGCTTAAAATGTCAACAAAATGTTGGTGAGTTATAGGTTTAACCTATATATATCAAATTGTAATAATAGGCCACAAGATTTCATTTTATAAACATACAGGTATTCCGTCTGTAAAAATCATTCATATGATTAATTACCAGGTAACCAACATTAACAAGACGTCAAAGTAATATCCCCCAGCATACAGGCCGCACTCTGTATACTACAAACTCGAAGTACTAAAGCATTCCATTTTCCAGAATGGGGGTTGTTAGTGCCCATAGATCTATCTATAGGATTCGCTCCAATTAGTGCGTACACTAATTATTAAGTTACCAAGCAAAATAAAAATTGGGATATCCGGTATAACAAATCCATCATAGAATGTAGTTTCATTACTTGTGCCTGTTTTGTAAAACATTTATAAAACTACATGTATTCTCATCCCAAAAGATTAGATAGTAAAAATGGGACTATAACTCACTTTCACAGATTTTCAATTCGTCGAAAATCAGACTTGGTCACGGATCGATTCACGAACCTATAACATATATATATATATATATATATATATATATATATATATATATATATATATATATATATATATATATATATATATATATATATATATATATATATATATATATATATATATATATCAAAGATTGATAGAAATACATTCACATCATATTTTTATTTACGTGTTGATGATTTAAGTTGTCCAGTTAGCAATCCCATGTTAGTAGTCCATATATATAATCCAATATATCACCATGAAATAATCAAGACATATTGTATACATATTGTACAAGACTCAATCATGATCCAATGTACAACTATTGTCTTAGAATTAATCTAGACGTATTATGTACATGGTGTCTTTCGATTTATCCGACGTATTGTATAACTATTGTCTTAATTAATCAAGATTATATTGTATTGTCTCGGACTTAACCAAGACTAGTATATTACAGAGAAATAGTCATGACATGTGTAAATATATGTATAATACAAGAAAAGTTAGCTAGGATATGGTTAGTATAGATTTTGTAAAAACAATCCCGTAGCCCTTTAAGCTATTTCTAATCAATATTGTTTTGCCCATAACTTCTTCATTACAAATCAGTTTTGAGTGAATCAAATTATTGTGGTTTCGTAATGAACTGTATTATCTGAAACTAAACTAAAAAAGTGGTGGTTTATAGTCAGAGTTACAGGTTACAAGTTCATTTTGAAAGGGGTGGTCATATCTGTCGAAAGAACGACACCTTGATGACCATTTTGAAAAACATACTTCTACTTTGTGTTTAACCACCATTTTTCGATATATTATCATGTTCATATGAAATATCATTTTCCCATAAAACAAACTTTAATTTCAAAGGTTAAGATAGTTTTTAATTATCTAACCCAAAACAGCCCCCGATTTTACTACGACGGCGTAAGTCCGGTTTTACGGTGTTCTTCGTGTTTTCAAGTTTTAAATTCTTAAGTTAGCATATCATATAGATATAATACATGTGTGTAGTTGTTTTTAAAAGTTAAGTCAGAAGGATTAACTTTGTTTGCGAACAAGTTTAGAATTAACTAAACTATTTTCTAGTGATTACAAGTTATTTTCTTCGAATAAGATAGTTATATAAGTATGAATCGAACGAGGTTATGAACATCATTACTACCTCAAGTATAGTAGGTAAACCTACTGGAAATGATGAGAAATGATCTTGAGCTTCAAAGCATCTTTGATGGCTTGGAAGTTCTTGAAGTAGAATCATGACACGAAAACAAATTCAAGTAAGATTACTACTTGATTTAAGATAGTTATGTTTATATAATTTAATCAAAGCTTAAATATAATTATTACCTTGATTTAAAAAGAACACCTACTGATATATATGAAGGTTTCTTGAGATTGGATGATCACTTGAAATGGACTTGCAAGATTGAACGTAATCTAGCAAACTTGAAAGTGTTCTTGAAGTTTTCTTGAAGTGTTCTTGAGTAGTTGTTTTGTATTTTGATTTAAGCTTGGATTTTTGAGCTAGATTGAGCTAGATTTTGATGAAGATGATGAAGAACACTTAGAACATAAAGATAGAACTTGAGAGAGATCAATTTGATGCAAGAAAATTGAAATGAGAATGTGTTTGTGTGAGTCCATATTCACGTGAACTAGGGGTGTCCATATAGGCTCCATTAGTTTGTAATTTTGCTAATTATTTGATGCTAGATGTTAAATGATGGTTCCCAATGTTTGTTTACTCATTGAGGGCTGCTAAGAACTGATCATTTGAATGTATATACCAATAGTATATACATCTAGAAGCTGGGTATTATACGGGTGAAAATACTATATGAATACGAGTAAAATTCTTGATGAAAACGAATTGGAATACAATTATAATTATCTTTGTTAAGTATAAGTATTTTGATATATGTCCTTAAGTCTTTCAAATGTGTACTAATACATCTTAATACAATACATATATATACATTTTAATTAAGTCGTTAATTTGTCGTTAGTCGTTACATGTATATATTGTTTCGAAACCCTTAAGTTATTAGTCTTGTTTTATGTATATAGTTCATTGTTAATACACTTAATAATATACTTAATTATCATTTTATCATGTTAAACATAGTGTAATAATATATCTTAATACGATACATATGTATTTATTTTAATTAAGACGTCATTACATCGATAATCGTTACATATATATTGTTTCGAAACCCTTAAGTTAGTAGTTTCATTCTATGTATATAGTTCATTGTCAATATACTTAATGAGATACTTAATTATCATAATACCATGTTAAATATATATATATATATATATATATATATATATATATATATATATATATATATATATATATATATATATATATATATATATATATCATTATGTCATTTTTACAAGTTTTAACGTTCATGAATCGTCGGACAAACTGGTTGGTCAAATGTTTACATGAAACTTTTTTCAATTAATCAAGTCTTAAAAAGTTTGATTGCTTATCATGTTGGAAACATTCATGTATGTAAATATCAATTTCATATATATATTAATGGAAAAGTCCAGGTCGTTACACCACCAGCAGTACCGCCAACATCACCAGCAGTATCACCAGCACCAGTAACATCTGCAGCACCACAAGCTCTGCAAACTCCATAACCACCGCAGATAACAACACCACAATCACCAATGGGTATATTGTAATAACGAGTTATGAAGTATTAACTCATTATTTCTGAAGAATTTATATGTATATTTTATATATATATGAATTTTGAAACCATAGTAAATCTTTTCGTACTAAGCTATTATGTATGAATTGAAAAAGGGTGGATACTACTCGGTTAATTCATATTACTTATATGATATAATGTACATCCTTCGTTAACGACTTAACAGTCATTAACTATAATCTCTGCTTCAGCTCAATAAAATTCTATTTCATAGTAATCAAGTGTATTATTCAAATACATGTTTGAATTTACACTTCGAAACTTTCAAGAAAACATCATTTGTGCCTTGCGAAGTTCACAAGAATTCCACGAGCACCAACATCCTTCACCGAGGAATATCAGTAAGAATAAATAATGAAGTCTTGATTACAGTAGTGAAATACTCCGCGAAGATTATGTAATCTCTAATGTTTTAGAGATTATTCATTTCTAGTTCCAGTCAAAAAATCAAATGAGTTTAATATTATATTAACTCATTAAATCCATAATTACGTCTGAGGAAAATATATATGTACGTATATTTTCATAAAGACTATAGTAAAATTCTTTTGAACAAAATATTACTTGTGAAATTTTTAACGGGTAGGTAATACCCGAGAAATATTTAAATTTCACATTAATATGTTACACTGTACATTCTTTAATTTTGATTCAATAATCTTTAACTACACTCACTACTTTCACAGCGATATACATTCTTTCATAAAAATTAGAACAACCATCTGCATACAAATTCAATTACATATTCT
This sequence comes from Rutidosis leptorrhynchoides, assembly GCF_046630445.1. NCBI lineage: Eukaryota > Viridiplantae > Streptophyta > Magnoliopsida > Asterales > Asteraceae > Rutidosis > Rutidosis leptorrhynchoides. The sequence goes on along the minus strand of NC_092343.1, from coordinate 380,933,524 downwards.
GATTTTGACATATCAAAATCCAAGTCAAAACTCTAACCGGTGACATCACTCTTAGATTCCTACATCTTTCAAAACTATACTTTGAATTCAAAACTGTACTAGAACATCACTTTTATTCATGAAACCCAGAAAAATATTCGTATCATTCAAAATTCTAGAACATCATATGTATATTGATGATTACAATTTGCGTTCAAACCCTTCATGATTCTTGAAAACACCTCAATTAAGAAACAATCGAGAGATTGGTCCAACCACACGTTATCTACAAAAAGAAAGATTTATGCGTATAGTCATGCACTTGAAAAACTCTCGGAACCTAAGTAAAAGTTTAACAAGTATCTGTGCTAGATCCTTTGGCATTGTTATTACTGAAAATGACCTTGCAATCCCTTTTCAAAGTATTTAGTTTTATCGCACATCCAACTAGTCAACTTCAACTTTTCAGATTAGCCTTATTATAACCTTGATATATACGTTTGCCCTTTATGTCATTGTTACCAGGGAAACTTTTATATTCCAACATATTAAGTGTAATCGTACCAACAACTACGGCTTAAGTCTCTCTGAAAAATCACTATATTTACTCATTGAAACCCAATAATGTACTCATCTGCATCGTGTGACAATACCTTGTCATACCAAATACCAGGAAGCATCAATCATATTTTTCGAATTTTGCAGCGTTTCTACGTCAACAGTTATATATATATATATACATATAACGTATATCTCCTGAGCTTATGTACTTCAATTCTGGATTTCTGAAAAGCACCCCAGTCTGCGAATTATTTCTCGGAATTTTGAAAAAGCTGATGAAGCAGCAAAAACCGTTGACAACTTTAACAGCCAAAAGTTTGATATTAAAGAATGACATGTTGGCAAAGCTCGGAAAAAGAAAAAGTATGAAACTGAAAAACGGATTGAGCAAACCATGAAGTAGGTTGTGGATAAATCACAAAGACTAAACCTGCATTCAAAGAATCCAGATGATTCGATATCTGCTGAAATCTTTAGCGTATACCTTGCTCCTTACTTATTCTAAATACTTGCGGAAAAGTTTCTGCATCATTCTTTGATTCTAGATATTTTAAATTTTAAGATATCATCGTATCTTTCAGTATAAATATCTACAATATTTCTGAGGATATCTTCATAACTATTCTTGTCCGAGATTATTTATCTCTTCGTGCTATCTGTGTTACATCATAAAGGAAACTGTTATAGTTTCTAAATTTCTATAACTTTCGAGTTTAAATTATGAATGCTTTTGGAGAAGTGTTGGGAATTGAAGCATGAGTTAGTATAATATAATGACGTCTGGCCAACATGGTTATATTACAGTAAGTCATGCTGAATTTCTTATGAAACGTGATGAGTCACAGATCATACCCTCATCATGTGCCGTGTTACATAACTCTTTCATTCTACTTAACCTCTAAACATATCAAGAACATATTTTCTTGATAGTTCTATCTTTTTCGTGATTTCTGGTAGTTTAACAAATCAGATCAAGCTATTACAATTTCTTTCTTGGAACATTAGTCATGTTTATTCGAAATTTAAAGATTTAGTCTACAAATCCGAGACGTCTTGATTGCTTTACTTAAAGTTGGGAAGAAAAACAAAAGCATGGAGCTCTGAAATATAAGGTAAAATATAAGCACGACAACAACATAGAAATTACAAACCGTGTATATCAATACGTATTGCAACGTAAAGACACGGGAGAATTAAAAACATTATAACCCCAAGGTAATAGTAGAAGTAAACAGATTCCTCTGGTGGCAGATGAAAAAGAAGAATGAAAGATACGATAGCCACGAAAATATCAAGAATCAGAACTGGATTTAGCATTTTCACAATCTTTTGAAAGTAAGAATTGATGAAGAAAGTATAGGAGTGGTGAAAATAATGGAACAGAAGAAATTAATTTATAGCAAAAAATCATACATAAGCAATCGAGGTAGATTACCGCATTTAATTAATGGGGATCATAATTTCCTTAATTACAGAAGAATCAAATCTTATATAGATTTACGAAGATTTTCTTTAAGTCCCTTGAATTCCGAAAATCAACCATGACTACGTCAAAAGTTAAGACGAACCTTTAATTTCTCGTTTCACTCTTTTGTGATAGCTTCAATCATACTCATCGTGTAATCAAATTATGTTATTCATATTACTCAATGGTGATAAAACTCTATATTTCAACTCATATTCTTCCTAATAATATTCTTATGGTCAACCATGACGACCTCTGTCAATTTTCGGGACGAAATTTTTTTAACGGGTAGGTATTGTGACGACCCAGAAAATTTTGACTTATTTTAAACCAAATCTATAAATGATTCCGACAAGATAAGCAGAGTCTGTTAAGTTGAGTCTCAAAAATTTTGAAATGTTTTAATACATCCATTTAACCTCAACCAATTCCAACGATTCACGAACAATTATATGTATGTATGTATATATATATATATATATATATTATAACTTGAAAACGTTAACAAAGTATTAAATGTATAATGTTGTACATTAAACTTATATGTTTCAATATATATTTAATATATTATTTTTGAAATTAAAAGATAATACCAAACGATTGAATTAGAAGATATTTTGTTTAGCATTTATCAGTCCCATAAATATTGTGATATTGTTACGGGTCTCTGTTGAGAGGTCCACTTTGATTTAAGAAATCTTTCCCTTTCAACAGTATTTAGAATAAATAGTAATGTAATCTACAAGTAAGAACAAAGTGTCAAATAACGGGAGTTAGACAAAAGTTAGTGGAGATTCATGCTTATTTTCTAATGTAAGCTTTATATTAATTTCCACATGTCTTTTGACGTGTTAACTATTTAGATTTCATAATAATTAAAGAAAAGTGGAAAACATGGAGTGTAAATAATTTAGATAATGGATGTCGACAAGACAAGTAAATTGACGTGGTGAATTAAAATGATTTCCTATATTTAATTACCCATTAGACTTTACCCTTTGATTCGCGAACAAGTAAAACTTAAACTTGAAACCCGGTATAATATAATACGTGATTTTGTTCAAAAAATGTAAACGTAATACGATATAATATTTTCTATTATTTAAATGATCTTAAAATATATATAATGAACTTTGAAGATAATTAGTTTTGAAAAACTGAATGTATTATATCATTAAATAAAGATTTCAAGTATATATATATATATATATATATATATATATATATATATATATATATATATATATATATATATATATATATATATATATATATCATGTTTAAATAATAAGACGTACAAAATTTATATATTTCCAAACGTTAAATATATTTTACAACGAAATAAAATATATTATTAGAAATATTAACTTAGATATAAAACGTTTTGATTATAATTATTTTCTTGTAATAAAGATTTAAAATAATATTATTAAATATATTTTAATAAGTAACGAGAAGTAGAAACGATGATCTAGAGACGTAAATGGCCAAAACGCTCAAACGTACAAGTTACACTTCAAGTGGTATGATTTATCGGTGAATTACGTCCAAAGATTGACAAGAATACAAGACGTGAACCGTAAAGTACAAGATATTAAAGCATACGAAATGACGTTCGAAAAACCGAAACTGAGACATAAACCGATCATTAACGTACAAGTCGACGGAACTAAAACTACAAGTTAACTATGCACGAGAATATAATAATAATATATATATATATATATATATATAATTATATAAATTAAGTATATATATATATATATATATATATATATATATATATATATATATATATATATATATATATATATATATATATATATATATTTAATTAAAACTATCGGCAGCCCATGTGAATTTCAAGTGTGATCAGGAAGCAGGCTGGCCGCGATCACGGCCCATATACATAGCAAAACTCCGCGATCGTGGAGAAACATGAGACTGGTCCTGTAGCTCCATGTGATCGCATGGAAATTTGGCACAAACCCCATGCGATCGCATGAGTGTCGGTTTCAGCAAAACTCTTTAAATTGAATTTGTTTGCTGCTCGATTACATACACACCTCAATCTATATCTCTCACTCTCTGTAATATATATATATATATATATATATATATATATATATATATATATATACATATATATATATACATATATATATATATATATATACATATATATATATATATATACATATATATATATATACATATATATATATATATATATATATATATATATAATAGGTTTAGTTTAATTAGTTTAGGCAATGTAACGAGTTTTTCGAACGTGATAGAGCTAAGGAAATTATGGGTTATAGCTAAGGAGGTTATGGGTATTGCTCGGGGGTTGTGATCGTGAATCAAAGGCCAACCTAGTGTTTATCATTTCCGTTGCATTCACATATTTTCCTGCAATTTTGAATCACAATATTGATACATGAGTGATGACTTCATTTTTATCATTTAATATTGTTACTAGTATTATTAGTATTATTATTGTCATTATTGATATGATTATGACTATATGGTTATGATATAGAAGTGGACTAAAAGCTACTAAATAAGATGATTATGAAGTAACAAGTATAAGTATTATGATTTAATTAAGATACTGTTAAGGTTATGATGTAGATAAAATATCATTATCATTATTATCATTATTAAAACCATCATTTACATTAATATTAATATTATTATTAAAATGATTATTATAATTATTATCATTGATATTATTATCAATATTTTCATTAAAATTATCATTTTATTAAAAACTATCACTTTTATTAATATTATTATCATTATTATTATTATTAGTATTATCACTAAGATTATTATCAAAAGTATCATTATTATTAAAGTTATCATTTTTATTAAAATTTTCATTATTATTAAAATTATCATTATTATTATTAATAATATTATTTTTATTATGATTATTATAAAATTAGGATTTTTATAATTATTATCATTAATATAATTAGTATTATCATTATCACTGTTATTATTATTATTATTAAGATTACAAATAAATATTACTCACATAAAAATACACTACAATTATATTAATATTATATATCACTATATATTTATCATTAAAATGATATTAGTTAAGCTATATATAAATTATATCAATTAACATATAAATATATATTTTATCTTATATAAATCTTAATATAAAGTTTTATTATTAATATATTATAATGAATGATAAAATTTATATTATTAAACTACTTTAAGTATTTACTATATTAATATTAATAAATGATTTATGAAAATAAATATTAACTACATAAAATATATAAAATAAATATAAGTCATTTAATTATTAACATCACAGAATATATAATCACATTTTAAGATATTATATAAATATATATAAATATTAATTTTAAAACATTATATAATATTTCTAAACATTAACATATAATATTTATAATAAATGACATATATTATTTACTTTAAATCTGATATATATAAATATTAATTATTTATTTAAAATATATAAAATAACTATATTTAATATAACAAACGAATCATTAAATATAACAAGTATATTAATAATATTAATATATGAACTTCTTATATGTTTTAATATATATATATAACTGATATAGGTTCGTGATGTAACAACCCATCTCAATCCATAAGGACGAATACAATAACATATGATTACATCGCGAAGTATTTGACCTCTATTTGATATATTTTACAAATATTGCATTAGTTTTTAAAAGACAACTTTCATTTCATCGAATGTTGACAAGTATGCATACCATTTCATAAAGCATCCGGACGTTCGGATGGGGTTTGTTAGGCCCATAGATCTATCTTTAGGATTCGTGTCAATTAGGGGCTGCTCCCTAATTCTTAGGCTACCAAGTTAAAAAGGGGCATATTCGGCTTCGATCCATTCAACCATATAATGTAGTTTCAATTACTTGTCTCTATTTCGTTAAACATTTATAAAAGCGCGTGTATTCTCAGTCCCAAAAATATATATTGCAGAAGCATTTAAAAAGGGAGCAAATGAAACTCACCATACTGTATTTCGTAGTAAAAATACATATAACATTATTAAACAAGTGTAAGGTTGGCCTTGAATTCACGAACCTATATTAATTATATATATTTATATGTTGGTCAATATATGTCTAACAATTTAGGTCAAGTTGTAGTGTATCACAATCCTAATGCTCGAGATTATCATGCAAATGCTAGCAAAGGTCATATAATCCAAAAATGATTTTTAGAATCTATACATGTTTAATATATAACTTAAAAATAGTCGTTTTATTTTAAATATATTTATCAGATTTCATTAGAGTAAATAATACAAGTCCTTTATTAATAATGAAAATTAAGATTCAAATATGATAAAAATATACTTTTATATATCTTAAATAATGAAATTCATAAAGTTCACCTAATAAGAATATAGTGGCATATTATTAATGTAATTATATTACGTATAAAAATATCTTTGTATCTCATATTCATTTGATAAAATAATACTGATAATAATAATAAGTAAAGTTGTATTTATAATAATTATTATTATTATTTTTAATAGTAAAAATGACATAATAATAATAATATCAATATTTATATTTACTAATGATAATAATAATCTTGATAATAATTAATAATCTTTTGCAGTAATACAAATGTTATAATAATAATAATATTTTTGATAAAAATATTATATTCATAATAACAATAAATAACAACGTTATATAAAAAACTGATAATTCTACTCGAAACGATAACTAAAATGATAATAATAATGATATTTTATAACAACAATGATATTTATCAAAATGATAATTTTTAATAAAAATGATAGTTTTAATATAAATGATGCTTTTAATAATAATAATAACGATAAAAATAATAACTTGATAGTTTCGATAAAAATATTAATTATTTTAATAATATTATTAATAATAATAATCATAATAATAATAATGATAATAATAATAATAATAATATTGATTATTAAATAATAATAATAATAATAATAATAATAATAATAATAACGATAGTAACGACGATAAGGATAACGATAACAATAACGTTAACGATAACGATAACGATAATGGTAACGATAACGATAACGATAACGATTAACGATAACGATAACGATAACGATAACGATAACCATTTTAACAATAATACTTTAGAATTATAGATAATTCAATTGACGATATCTTTTAATCCATTTATCAAAACCATACGATATCTAAATGAAAAGTTTATAGTTTTTTGCCAGCTTTCCAACGACATACATATCATATACCTTATCTCAAATACATATGTATTTAATCCATGATCTATCAAAAGTATTTAACGATAATAATAAGCATACAAGCATGCATAATCCTAAATACTCGAGCACTAGTCTGGGATACAGTATTAATATATAAAAGTTAAGTTATGAGTGCTCACGTATCAATATTGAGATTCAATAATGCAGGAAGGTACGTAGATGCAACGGAGATGATAAACACTAGGTTGACCTCACGAGCATACCCTCGAACCATACCCATAACCTCCATAGCTATAACCCATAATTTCCTTAGCCATGTCCTACTCGAAAACCAGTTTTGAAAATAACCCACTCATGACCTCGTCGTAGTATTTTAGGTATAAATCTTAATACTACTAATAATAATAACATGGTTAATAATAATTATGTTAATCTTAATAATAATATTAATATATATATATATATATATATATATATATATATATATATATATATATATATATATATATATATATATATATAAAGAGTAGAGAGTGCGTGAGATTGAATGAGGGAACTAGAGCAGAAAAACGTTCGTTTTATAGTTTGTTTCCCACATCTACACCCCATGTGATCGCATGGGGTTTGTATGTGTAAACCATGTGATCACATGGTAACACTTGCCAACCCATATGCACGATAAAAAGGTTTGCCGACACTTTTATATATTTATTTAATATATTTATTTAACTTATATAATTAATTATATGTTATATTATACTTACGAGCATAGTTAACTCGTAAAAATAGTTTCAATGACTCGGACGTTGTCACTAGACTCATGTACCACTTTCGGTTTTTCGAACGCACTTTAGTATGTTTAGAAAACTAGCACTTTTTGTTTTGTGCCTCGTACCTTTATCAAAATATAGACTTAAGTTAATGGAAAACTAACCCACTCAAAGTGTAACTTAATCTTTTGAGTGTTTTGGTCATTTACTTCTATAAATCAAAGTCTCGTTATTTAACCAAGTATATTTAAATCTAAAACGTTTTATATCAAGGTTAATATTATATTTTATCATTTTGTAAAAATATATAAATATATAAATATTCATTTAGAAATATAAATTTATATATATTATAAATATTTATTGAGTAATATAATATTTAGTTTTTCAAATACTAATTATATTTCAAAGTATAATTTAAGATCGTTTACATAATCAAAAATATTATATCATATAACGTTTATGATTTAGAAAATATAATTCCTTTATGCGTTAACGTTTATTTTAATTTCCTTAAACTTTCTAAATAATATATCTTAATATCGATCGAATCAAATAAGTAAGTGTTACTATCGTTTACTTAATTAATTTGAAATCATATATATTTAATATTATATAAACACGTTTTAAATACACGTTGCAAGTTATTTATATATCTAACAATTAATGTTCAACTTACATTATTTAAACAAAGACATTTTAATAAACAAGTTTTATTATATCAGAAAACATTTTCGCACATTTGAAAATAGATCAATCAAATATTATGGAATTCAATTCTCCACTAACTTTTGTCTAACTTTCGATAAGTGACACTTTGTTCTCATTTGTAAATCACTTTACCAATTATTCCGAATACCGTTAAAAGTAAGAGTTTCCTAATTCAAAGTGGACCTCGTAACAGAGACTCGTAATCATAATTCAATGTATCTGATAATTCAATCATATGAGATTATCTTTTAATCCCGTCGATAAATATATTAAACATATATTGAAACAAATATGTTCATGTAAAGTATTTTACATTTAATACTTTGTTAACATTTTCAATTAATAAGTATATATTATATATACATATCTATATACACATAAATGTTCGTGAATCGTCGAGCATGGTCAAAGGGTATTTGATTACATAAATAAAGATCTCAAAACTTTCGAGACTCAACACTACAGATTTTGCTTATCGTGTCGGAAACATATAAAGATTAAAGTTTAAATTTGATCAGAAATTTTTGGGTCATCACAGTACCTACCCGTTAAAGAACCCAAAATTTGATCGAGGTCGTCATGGCTAACTATAAAAATGTTTTCATGACGAATATGAGTTGATAAATAGAGTTTTATCATCATTGGGTAATATAGATAAAAACAATTTGATTACGCGAAGAGTGTAAGTGAAGCTATCGCAAGAGAGTGAAATGAGTAAATGTATATTCGTTTTAACCGATGACGTAGTTATGATTGATTTCCGGAATTCATGGGATTTAAAGAAAACCTTCGTAATAAGAATTGGTTCTTCGGTGATTAAGGAAATTAGGATCTTCTTTGATTAAATGCGATAATCTGTCTCGATTTCTCTGTCTGATATTTTACTATAAATCCACCCCCTTTGTTTCTTTATTTCCATAGCTCACACCTTCTATTCTTTCTTCTTTAATTTCATATTTCCAAAACATTCGCCAATATGCTCCATCCAGTTCTGATTCTTGATATACTCCTAACTTTCATATCTATCATTCTTCTTTTTCATCTACCACCGGAGAAATCTATTCACTTCTATTATACTCTTGGTTTTATAGTGTTTTTAGTTCTCCCGTGTCTTTACGTTGCAATACTTATTGATATTCATGGTTTTTAATTTATGCGTTGTCGTTGTCGAGCTTTATATTTTCTTTTATATTTTAGAGTTCCATACTTTTGTTTCCTCTTCCAGACTTCAAGTCAAGCGAATAATGGTCCATAATTCATAGGTATGAAGTTTTGGATGAACACATTTAATGTTCTAAGAAGGAAATCGTAATGGTACGATCTTGATTTGTCAAACTACCAGCATATCCGGAAAAATAGAACTATCAAGAAGATATGTTCTCAATATGTTTGGAGATTGGGTAGAATGTAAGAGTCGTGTAAATGACACATGATGACGGTATGTTCTGTGAATCATCACATTTCATTAGAAACTCAGCATGACTTACTGCAATATAATCATGTTGATCAAGTGTCATTATATTATACTAACTCATGCTTCAGTTCCCAACATTACTTCAAAAACATTCGTATTTTAAATTTGAATTATTCAGAATTTAGAAACTAACACGGTTTCTTTTATGTTGTATCACAGATATTGCGAAGAGATAAATGATCTCAGATAAGAATAGTTGTGAAAATATCTTCAGAAATATCGAAGATATTTATAATGAAAGATACGATGATATCTTAGAATTTCTAATATCGATGGATGATGAATAAGATTTGTCTGTGGAGGTTTAGAATAAGAAGTAAGGTGTTTGCTAACGATTTCAGCATACACTGAATCATTTGGATCCTTTGAAGGTAGATTTCTTCTTTGTGATTTTTCCACAGCCTCCTTCATGATCTGCTCAATTCGTTTTTCAGTACCAAATCTTCTCTTTTTCTGAGCTTTACCAACACACTATTCTTTATCATCAAACTTTTAACTGTTAAGGTCGTTTACAGTTTTTGCTGCTTCATCAGCATTTTTCCAATTTCGGAGAACTAGTTCATAGTTTGGGATATTTTTCAGAAACTTCACATTCGAAGTATATAAGTCTAAGCGACAGATGTTATATGTATATATATAACTGTTGGCGTAAAATTGCTGCTAAATTCAAAATACTGATTGCTGATTCCCAGTAATTGGTATGACAAACATGATGGGGTTTCAATGAATAAGTATAGTGACTTTTCAGAGAGGCTTAAGTCGAAGGTTAATGAAGTTGTTGATAATTTTACTGCTAATGTGGTGAGATATGAACAGTTCCCCGGTAACAATGATGAAGGGGTAATCGTTATAATAAGGCTTATTCGAATGATCAATTGAAGGTGATTTGCTGGAGCTGTGACAAAACTGACTACTTTGGAAAGGAATTAAAAAGTCATTTTTGCTAATAAATGCCAAAGGGTTTGACACGGGTACGCTTTAAACTATAACTTTGGTTTTGAGAGTTTTTCAGGTGCATGACGGTGGGTAACATGTGGTTAGATCATCATCTCGAGTGTTCATTATTTGAAGTGTCTTCGGGAATTTTGAAAGGGTTTGAACACAGATTGTAATCGTTAATATACATAGGGTGTTCTAGGATTTTGAATGATACAAATATTTTTTCTGGGTTCTATGAATAGAAATGATGTTCTAGCATAGTTTCAAAGTCAAAGTATAGCTTTGAAAGATGTAAGAATCTAAGAGTGATGATTTCGGTTAAATCTCGAATTGAATTCTGAGATTTCAAAATTAGAATATGTAATTAGATTTGTATGAGTATGGTTGTTTTGATTTCTATAAAAGAATACGTATTGTCGTGAAAGTAGGGAGTATAGTTACTGTTTGTTGATTTAAAATCGAAGGATGTAACATATAAATTGTGAATTTAAATATCTCTAGGGTATTACCTACCCGTTAAAAAAAATTCACAAGTAAAGTTTTGTACCAGAGAATTTTATTACAACCTTTATGAAAATATATGTATATTTTCTTCAGATGTGATACAGATTTGATGAGTTAAGTTCATTTGATCTTAAGCTGGAATTAGAAATGAATAGTCTCTAACCTTAGAGATTTCATAATCTTCACAGAGTGTTTCACTACTGTGATCAATACTTTATTATTTATTCTTATAGATATTTCCTTAGAGAATCATGATGATGCTCATAGAACTCTTGCTAACTTCGCAAGATACGAATGTTGTTTTCCAGTAAGTTTCGAGTACATCGAAGATGAAAGTGTAAAATCAAACATGTTATTGAATGATACACTTGGTTTATTATGAAATCGAATTCATTTAATTGAAGCAGAGATTGTAGTTAACGATGGTTAAGTTGTTAACGAAGGATGTACATCATAGCATATTAGTAATATGAATTTAAACAAGTAGTATCTACTCTTTTTCAATTCATACTTAATAGCTTAGTACGAAAAGATTTATTATAGTTCCAAAATTCATATATATAAAATTTATATATAAATTCTTCAGAAAGAAGGAGTTAATACTTCATAACTCGTTGATACAATATGCACGTTGTTGATTTGTAATGATATCCACAGTAATTTCTTGAACTGGCAGAGCTTATAATGTTATAGGTGCTGTTAGTGCTGATGATGCCGACGGTACTGACGGTGCTGGTGAATTTGTTGGTAAAACAAGTCTAGCTTGTAAATTACACACCATCTTTTTCAGGGTTTCCATTCTTCCTTCTATCATTTTTGTCCACTTATCTGATTTATGGTTAAGGCTGAAATAGATAATCTCTAAGACTTTAGAGATTACATAATCACCGCAGAATGTTTTTCCGATGAAGTTATGAATCAATACTTCATCGTTTGTTGTTGTTGGTACTCCTTGGTATCTATGGTGCGTGTGACGTTGATATCCGAGGTACAGATTGTGATATTTAGGCATGTGATGTTGATGTTCGAAGTACAGATTTCAGATGTGATATTGAGGTGTGGGTTGCGGATGTGGTTGTTGGTGGTGGTAATGATAATGTTGATATTAATGATGGTGGTACCGTTGATGCCAGTGATGCTACTGGTGCTTGTGGTATTGAGAGTTGCGATGTAGATGTTGTTGGTAGTACTGGTGTTGTTGCTGTAGACATAAGTCCATCTTCCAATTTGCGTACTGTACTTTCCAGAAACTCCATTCTTTCTTCAAACCTAGCACGAAGCTCCCTAACTTCTTCCATTAACCCTACTTGATTAGTAGTCAGGAGTAGAGGCTGAATCACCAACATAATTCTATGAATGCGTTCTTCGAGGAAGAATATTCGGGCAAAGAGTGTAAAAATGGTATTACGAATTGGTTGACCGGTGAGCGCGTCAAGTTCTCCGATGTCGGGAGGTAAATTTGGTTCGCGGTAGGGTTCTCCTTCTTTATTTCTCCAGCGAGTGAGTGTGTCTCGAACCCATCTCCATCTCCTCCAGAAAGAAGTGTAGTCAACTAGTTGGGGCACTTCGGTCACACTACCTTCAGAGTCTTTAGAATCGTCTTCGGAACTATATGAACTCGAACTTGGTACAGGATCCATCTTACATGGTCAGCTAAAGGATTTTTGATATGAAATGATTTTTGGATTCGGATGATATTCTAATTACATAGAATATCCATATATAGTACAAAAGATGTCGTAGATTACTGAGGAATTTACGGAATATGTCAGGCAAAGTTTACAGTAACAGATACGCTAAGATATGAATTAGCAGATACGCTAAGATATAAATTTTGTCTATACACTATTCGTGCAATCAATGCAGTATCACGTGTCTAGACTAAGAATGATAAGCATGAAATTTTCCGACAAGAAATGACAAGCAAAACTTTTTGACATGCAGACACGGTCGAAGTCCAGACTCACTAATGCATCTTAACAACTATCAGTTAGACACACTAATGCAAGACCTGGTTCGCTAAGACCTCCGCTCTGATACCACATGTAACAACCTGTCCCAATCCATAAGGACGTATACAATAACATATGATTACATCGCGAGGTATTTGACCTCTATATGATACATTTTACAAACATTGCATTCGTTTTTAAAAGACAACTTTCATTTTATCGAATGTTGACAAGTATGCATATCATTTCATAATATCTAAACTATAAATGACCTAATCTGTCATTTACTTAATAATAATCTCTATTGAACTTCAATGACTCGAATGCAACGTCTTTTGAAATATGTCATGAATGACTCCAAGTAATATCTTTAAAATGAGCAAATGCACAGCGGAAGATTTCTTTCAAACCTGAGAATAAACATGCTTTCAAGTGTCAACCAAAAGGTTGGTGAGTTCATTAGTTTATCATAATCGATCATTTCCATAATTTTAATAGACCACGAGATTTTCATATTTATAAACATAATTCCCATAGCAGAATCCTCTCGTCTGCATATAGGTAAAAATCATTCATATGGTGAACACCTGGTAACCAAACTAACAAGATGCATATAGAATATCCCCAAACAGAATCCTCTCGTCTGTATAATAATAAATCAAAGTACTAAAGCATCCGGACGTTCGGATGGGGTTTGTTAGACCCATAGATCTATCTTTAGGATTCAAGTCAATTAGGGGCTGTTCCCTAATTCTTAGGCTACCAAGTTAAAAAGGGGCATATTCGGCTTCGATCCATTCAACCATATAATGTAGTTTCAATTACTTGTGTCTATTTCGTTAAACATTTATGAAAGCGCATGTATTCTCAGTCCCAAAAATATATATATTGCAGACGCATTTAAAAAGGGAGAAAATGAAACTCACCATACTGTATTTCGTAGTAAAAATACATATAACATCATTGAACAAGTGTAAGGTTGGCCTTTGATTCACGAACCTATATTAATTATATATATGTATATGTTGGTCAATATATGTCTAACAATTTAGGTCAAGTCGTAGTGTATCACAATCCTAATGCTCGAGATTATCATGCAAACGCTAGCAAAGGTCATATAATCCAAAAATGATTTTTAGAATCTATACATGTTTAATATATAACTTAAATATAGTCGTTTTATTTTAAATATATTTATCAGATTTCATTAGAGTAAATAATACAAGTCCTTTATTAATAATGAAAATTAAGATTCAAATATGATAAAAATATAATTTTATATATCTTAAATAATGAAATTCATAAAGTTCACTTAATAAGAATATAGTGGCATATTATTAATGAAATTATATTACGTATAAAAATATCTTTGTATCTCATATTCATTTGATAAAATAATACTGATAATAATAATAAGTAAAGTTGTATTTATAATAATAATAATAATAATTATTTTTAATAGTAATAATAACATAATAATAATAATATCAATATTTATATTTACTAATGATAATAATAATCTTGATAATAATTAATAATCTTTTGTAGTAATACAAATGTTATAATAATAATAATAACATTTTTGATAAAAATATTATATTCATAATAACAATAAATAACAACGTTATATATAAAACTGATAATTCTACTCGAAATGATAACTAAAATGATAATAATAATGATATTTTATAACAACAATTATATTTATCAAAATGATAATTTTTAATAAAAATGATAGTTTTAATATAAATGATGCTTTTAATAATAATAATAACGATAAAAATAATAACTTGATAGTTTCGATAAAAATATTAATTATTTTAATAATATTATTAATAATAATAATAATAATAATAACGATAGTAACTACGATAAGGATAACGATAACAATAACGTTAACGATAACGATAACGATAACGATAACGGTAACGATAAAGATTAACGATAACGATAACAATAACCATTTTAACAATAATACTTTAGAATTATAGATAATTCAATTGACGATATCTTTTAATCCGTTCATCAAAACCATACGATATCTAAATGAAAAGTTTATAGTTTTTCGCCAGCTTTCCAACGACATGTATATCATATACCTTATCTCAAACGCATATGTATTTAATCAGTGATCAATTATAAAGTATTTAACGACAATAATAAGCATACAAGCATGCATAATCCTAAATACTCGAGCACTAGTCAGGGATACACTATTAATATATAAAAGTTAAGTTATGAGTGCTCACGTATCAATATTGAGATTCAATATTGCAGGAAGGTACGTAGACGTAACGGAGATGATAAACACTAGGTTGACCTCACGAGCATACCCTCGAAACATGCCCATAACCTCCATAGCTATAACCCATAATTTCCTTAGTCCGGTCCTACTCGAAAACCAGTTTGAAAATAACCCACTCATGACCTCGTCGTAGTATTTTAGGTATAAATCTTAATACTACTAATAATAATAACATGGTTAATAATAATTATATTAATCTTAATAATAATATTAATATATATATATATATATATATATATATATATATATATATATATATATATATATATATATATATATATATATATATATATATATATATATATACATACATATATATAGAGAGTAGAGAGTGCGAGAGATTGAATGAGGGAACCAGAGCAGAAAAACGTTCGTTTTATAGTTTGTTTCCCACATCTACACCCCATGCGATCGCATGGGGTTTGTATTTGTAAACCATGCGATCGCATGGTAACACTTGCCAGCCCATATGCACGATAAAAAGGTTTGCCGACACTTTTATATATTTATTTAATATATTTATTTAATTTATATAATTAATTATATGTTATATTATATTTACGAGCATAGTTAATTCGTAAAAATAGTTTCAATGACTCGGACATTGTCACTCAACTCATGTACCACTTTCAATTTTTCGAACGCACTTTCGTATGTTTAGAAAACTAGCACTTTTCGTTTCGTGACTCGTACCTTTATCAAAATATAGACTTAAGTTAATGGAAAACTAACCCACTCAAAGTGTAACTTAATCTTTTGAGTGTTTTGGTCATTTACTTCTATAAATCAAAGTCTCGTTATTTAAACAAGTATATTTAAATCTAAAACGTTTTATATCAAGGTTAATATTATATTTTATCATTTTGTAAAAATATATAAATATATAAATATTCATTTAGAAATATAAATTTATATATATTATAAACATTTATTGAGTAATATAATATTTAGTTTTTCAAATACTAATTATATTTCAAAGTATAATTTAAGATCGTTTACATAATCAAAAATATTATATCATATAACGTTTATGATTTAGAAAATATAATTCCTTTATGCGCTAACGTTTATTTTAATTTCCTTCAACTTTCTAAATAATATATCTTAATATCGATCGAATCAAATAAGTAAGTGTTACTATCGTTTACTTAATTAATTTAAAATCATATATATTTAATATTATATAAACACGTTTTAAATACACGTTGCAAGTTATTTATATATCTAACAATTAATATTCAACTTACGTTATTTAAACAAAGACATTTTAATAAACAAGTTTTATTATATCAGAAAATGTTTTTGCACGTTTGAAAATAGATTAATCAAATATTATGGAATTCAATTCTCCACTAACTTTTGTCTAACTTTCGATAAGTGACACTTTGTTCTCATTTGTAAATCACTTTACCAATTATTCCGAATACCGTTAAAAGTAAGAGTTTCCTAATTCAAAGTGGACCTCATAACAGAGACTCGTAGTAATAATTCAATGTATCTGATAATTCAATCATATGAGATTATCTTTTAATCCCGTCGATAAATATATTAAACATATATTGAAACAAATATGTTCATGTAAAGTATTGTACATCTAATACTTTGTTAACGTTTTCAATTAATAAGTATATATTATATATACATATCTATATACACATAAATGTTCGTGAATCATCGAGCATGGTCAAATGGTATTTGATTACATAAATAAAGATCTCAAAACTTTCGAGACTCAACACTATAGATTTTGCTTATCGTGTTGGAAACATATAAAGATTAAAGTTTAAATTTGATCGGAAATTTCCGGGTCATCACACGTGAATCCGAGGCCAACCCTGCACTTGTTCAGTGTCGTCATATGCATATTTACTATGAAATACAGTATCGTGAGTTTCATTTGCTCCCTTTTTAATTGCTTTTGCAATATATATTTTTAGGCTGAGAATACATGCGCTGCTTTTATAAATTTTTTAAAAAATAGACACAAGTAATGAAACTACATTCTATGATGGATTTGTTATACTGGATATCCCTATTATTTTTGGTAACCTGATAATTAGTTGGACGATATAATTGCCTCTAATTGACGCGAATCCTAAAGGTAGATCTACGGGCACTAACACCCCCCATTCTGGAAAATGGAATGGTTTAGTACTTCGAATTTTTAGTATACAGAGTGCGGCATGTATGCTGGGGGATATTACTTTGACGTCTTGTTAATGTTGGTTACAGGCAACTTATCATATGAATGATTTTTACAGATGGGTATTCATGTATTTTTATGAAAATGAAATCTTATGGTCTATTGAAATTATTAAAATGATTGTTTATGACAAACCTATGAACTCACTACCCTTTTAGTTGACACTTTTAATCATATTTATTCTCAGGTATGAAAGAAATTTTTCGCTGTGCATTTGCTCATTTTAAAGATTTTACTTGGAGTCGTTCATGGCATATTTCAAAAGACGTTGCATTCAAATCATTTGAGTTCAAAAAGATTGTTATTAAATAAATGACAGATTAGTTATTTATATTTGGGAAACATGATAATATCATTGGTATGCATATTTGTAAACTTTCATTGAAATGAAAGTTTATCTTTTAAAAGAATGCAATGTTTGTAAAATGTATCATATAGAGGTCAGTACCTCGCAATGGGACCAGATGTTGATGTATTCGTCCAGGTGGATCTGGAAGGGTCATTACATAATCACTATGTTTAGTGATTATGGAATTATTGGAACCCTTTTGGGTGTATTTGAAAGATTAATTTTGAAATGAGTCAAAATTAGGGTTTATGAGTCAAATTTGGGATGACAAGTATTTAATACTTGTGTTTTAGTTTAATTCACGTTATAGAACTATTTTCACTAGATTTAAGTGATTATTGGTTAGTTTGGACTTTGGTTGTGCTTGGAAGTGCAATTAGGTCAAAATTGCACTAACTGTCAATTTGGGTTGGTTTGTAATCCACCCTAATTGTATTCTTTGTTATGTGATAAATGGAATAGGTACTTTCCATTGACGTGTTGAGATTGTGGCATTGCATTCATCAAGGCGACAAGGTGAGTGTAAATATATTATATGCGTATGTATGCATAGGATGGGTGCGGGTGGGGTAGAGTGATCCTTGTGCGTTCGGGTTCACTTTACATGTGCGTGAGATGATGGACTCTATGAGTTTTGGGCCCATGTAGCACGTTTATCCGTTTTGGGTTACCACCCTTGGGGTAGTGAATCTCGTGCATTTCCGATTCATAACTACAAGTAGGTCAACCTCGTTGATGTTGTTGAAGTGATTTGGGTAGTGATTCTCGTGTAGTTCATCTTCACTAGTGAATCGCATGTGGTTTCGGATTCACGATGTCGCGTGTGGTTTCGAACATACCCATTATTGTTATGACTTAGGGTAGTGAATCTCGTGTGGTTTCGGATTCACTGAGGCGCGTGTAGTTTCGGCCGACCCTATCGTCGTTGAGATGAAGGTGGTGAATCGCGTGTGGTTTCGAATTAACTGGGCACGTGTGGTTTCAGCCGGCCTTCATGAGTTTGAGGGTAAGGGGTTAACCTTGGGATTTTGGGTAGACGTATATATATATATATATATATATATATATATATATATATATATATATATATATATATATATATATATATATATATATATATATATATATATATTGTTGTGTTGTAGCTAATCTTGCGGATTGACATGGTGGTACGTTATGTATTGCTTTGCTTAGTTATACGATGATGCGGTATGTGTTTATTATTTGTGTTGTTGATACGTATTCATTTTATGTATATGTATGTATATAGTATGTTTATCCTCACTAAGCTTTATAGCTTACCCTCTCGTTGTTTATATTTTTATAGATTTGCGTGGAAGAGGTGGCAAGGGTAAGCGCGGGAATTAGTGGACTACTGTTGGTTGCTTTAGAAGACTTTGCTTTTGGATTAGACTTAGGATTGGGTAGTGCAATCCCAATCATCATGTTCGGTCTTATGTTGGAGTTAAACGCTTTGGGTCGAAAGTGTCTTTCGTTGTTTCAAATGGGTCTTGGATTGTTATGCCCATTTTGACACCTAAACTTGTGTAATGTATAATTCAAAGTTGTTTAAACCTGTTAAGTATTGGAAATGTTTTGTGAACATAACTATGGTGTCGTTGTTATCGATATTAATGCGTTAAATAAAAGAAAAAAAATTTGGGTCGGTATAATAATGGGTTGGGTTGTTTCAATATGGTTCATAACCTCTCGGTGTTTTGTAGGTAAGCGGTATCGGTAGCCTGTACACTTGTCCTGGTAGGATGGGCTTATGTGACGCCGCAGCCAGCTTTTATCCGGGACAATGCTTCCCAGATGTGTACGTGGATAATCTCCTGGCCGGTTTGCTTAAGTGGTTCTGAGAAAAAGTACTTCATCTTGTACCATTCATACTGGTTATGCTCCAGACGAAATGTCGTCAAAGGATGTCGATACGAATCATTATGCGTATCATCAGCGACAAGCTCCGATCTTAAAGTAGAAAAGGACAGTTCACTAGATCTTTTTCAGTACTGAAAATGGACGCCAAATGCTCCGCCATTGTTACGTTGTAGCAGTGGCTAGGATTAGGGTTTCAGTTGATTTTGGGGAAGAGTCAAGAGTGTGACTGACAGAAAGAGAGAAATTTAATAAAATCTTATGTTCTATTTTCTTTCTATATTTAATTTAAATTTAACTTATTAATTTAATAAAATCTTAACTTTAATTTAATTTAAAGTTAACTTATTAATTATTGATTGATTACAGAGTAATAACTACACATATTTAATATTTACTCTGTTATATTTATATTTATATTTATATTTATATTTATATTTATATTTATATTTATATTTATATTTATATTTATATTTATATTTATATTTATATTTATATTTATATTTATATTTATATGTATATGTATATTTATATTTATATTTATATTTATATTTATATTTACATTTTATTAATATTTATACATTTTATTTTATTTATATTTATATTTTAAATTTTAATTAAGAATATTAATATATTACTCCTCCCAATTTAATAAGAAGATATAGTGACTCTGTATAGGAGGTATTCTAGTGACTGATTTTTGATTTTACACGTTTTTGTATTTTAGTGGTATGGAATTGTGCGTATAAGGGCCGTCGATAAGGTAATTTCTTCAGAGTTTCGTTGTTGTGATTTTCGAAAGTCTCGATGAATGGTTGCTGCTTGTTTAAATAGCTTTAGGTGTTTTTAGCTATTGTTTGGTTGTTGGTAGATGGTAGGATTGTCGTTCAGTTGGTATTGAATTCGCTTTTAGATCCTTTCAATTGCTCTACTGGTTATAGTTTTATTGTTCAACTAGTGAAATGACCCGTGAAATCACGGGTTTGTTTAAACGAAATAATTTAATGACATTTTTAGGCATTAAGTGAATGTAAATGCTAAAGTCATTTATTTTAATGACCCGTTTGACTAAGAAATTTGTCATTGTTTTTACAAATATATAGAGACATGTATTTTCACATAAATATATAAGGTAATTAATTTCATAAAAAGAATCCATATTTGAATATTAATAATATAATAATTATAATTATAATTATTATATTAAAAGTAAATAATAATAATAAAGTAATGGCTTTTAAATTTTTTTAGAAAATTAAAATACAATCTATATAGTCATATAAAATTCTAAAATGATGATGTCATCATTAAGCTAACCTTTAATTTTCATAATGATGATGTCATAATTATATATTAATTTAATTAAAAAAAATAATACGAAGTCTTTTATAAAAGGAAATACTAATTTTTCCTAAATTGTAAAATCTTCTACATAACACCCAAATTTTAAAGCATATTCTACAACTTTTATATAATAATTGTATTTTAATTTTCTAAAAAAATTTAAAAGGCATTTATTATTACTAATAATTATTATAATTATAATTATTATATTATTAATATTCAAATATGAATTCTTTTTACGAAATTAATTACATTACATATGTATGCGAAAATACATGTCTCTATATATTTGTAAAAACAACGACAAGTTTCTTAGTCAAACGGGTCATTACAATAAAAGAATTTAGCATTTACAATCATTTAATACCTAAAATATGTCATTAAATTGTTTCGTTTAAACAAACCCGTGATTTCACGAGTCATTTCACTAGTTATTATATATAAGTTAATACGCTTTAAAATTTGGGTGTACTAGTAGAAGATTTTATAATTTAGGAGAGATTAATATTTCCTTTTATAAAAGATTTCGTATTATTTTTTTAATTAAATTAATATAAAATTATGACATCATCATTATGAAAATTAAATAGTACTTAGCTTAATGAGGACATCTATCATTTTAGAGCTTTATATGACTATATAGATTGTATTATATTGTTTGGTTAGTTCAATGTAACTATAGCTTGTATCAATGGTTAATGGTTGTTTTTAAGTAGATCATAATGTCTACACAATTAAGTAGTCATTATTGTTTGGTTAGTTTAATAGTTCAATATAACTATATCTTGAATTGATAGTTGTTTTCAACTATAGCTTGTACTAATGGTTGATTTCAGTTGTAATTATTAAATCTGGAATCTTATTTATACAAATTTTAGTTTTTTCACCGGAAAAATTGGGAGGTTTTTTATTTGGAACGATAACAATTTTATCAACAAACTAGCGAAATGTTAGAAATTTACAAAGAGTACAAAGGGTTTTGGAGTCATATCGTCCAGTTTATTCTAGTCTTAGAGTACCTAGAATATAAGCAATTAAAAACAAAAATCACAATGTCATCAAAAATGGGCGATAAACGAAATCTTGAATATGATGCTATTGTGAAGCCGCCAAATATTTCAAAGAGCATGGAGAACAATGACCTTGAAGATGATTCTTTGCTTACCGGCCGTAATTGGAACCCCCATCAACCCAAGCTCAAATGTCATCCACTAAAGCCCAAGCTGGAAAGGTCATATCCACCCATAATTGAATACGAGACCAAATGAGAGAGCTAATTGAGCAGAGATCAAAATGTTGGGTTATTGGTTTCCAATTAATGAGAAAGGCCCAAGTCCAACAAAATTAGCCCAAGATGCAAATTGACTTAGTCAATCATTCTAGGGCATTTTAAAATTTAAGTGTGCAGCTATTTTGGATATACGAGAGATCAGAGAGATCAAGAAAAAGAGTGAGATATTCCATTCCCGGTTTTGAAAACTACAGGTCAGAACAGAGACGATCCCCGGAGATCTAACTGTTGGATCTTCATAAAATTTGGGTTGTGTCTTCCTGACATCAGTGCCAAGGTTTTCAACCATTGAATTCATTTAAATAGATCTGTAGCTCGAGTTATAGCTTCTGTATCAGACTGCATTTTTTGGGTGAAATCATTCCTCTTTTGTCGTTAATTTCTTCATATAGTTGTTAATTATTGTTGTTCAAGAGTATGATGATGTTGTATGCCTCTAGTTGATCTAGAAAAGGATTATTGTATTGCTCTCTTGTTGATGATAGTGGAATTTAAGTGGCTTACGAGTCATGTGGTTTTTACACTCGATTTTAAGGGGTTTTCCATGTAAAAAAGTCTCGTGTATATTGTGTGCGCTTGATTATTCATTATTAGTTGTTTTGGTACTGATTTGGGACTGAATTGGGTTGAATTTTGTATAGCTTGTTTGTTAGCATCCTCACGGTTTCATACAGGTCGGGAAATGTTTGTCAAACGAATGTTTGTTTCTGTTTTGTAGATTGGCCATTGTGACCATTTTCCCATCAAATTGGTATCAAGAGCTAGGTTATTTGATTTAACTTGTGTGAAAGATGGAAGCTAATACAAGTAAAATGATTAGTTTAAATGGTTCAAATTATCATGTTTGGAAAGGTAAAATGGAGAATCTTCTTTATGTGAAAGATTATTATTTACCTGTTTTTACTGAGAGTATGCCCGAGGGTAAGTCTAAAGCTCAATGGAAAATTTTGCATAGACAGGTATGTGGGTATATTTGGCAGTGGGTTGATGATAATGTTGTGAATCATATTACTGGGGAGGCTGATGCTAAAGCCTTATGGAAAAAGCTTAAACAGATATATGAACGAAAGACTGGGAATAACAAGTTGTTCTTAATTAAACAGATGATGGATTTAAAGTATCATGATGGGACTCCTATTACAGATCACCTAAATGCATATCAGGGTATTATAAATCAGCTTGCAGGAATGGGTTCAAGTTTGAGGATGAGGTTCAAGGTCTCTGGTTACTTGGTACATTACCAGACTTTTGGGAGATTTTTAGGACATCTTTGTCCAACTCTATACCGAATGGTACTATCACCGTGGAATTGGCTAAGGGTAGTATTTTGAATGAAGAGATGAGAAGAAAGTTACAAGGTACCTCTTCACAGTCAGATATCTTGGTCACAGAAATGCTGGGGAGAAGTCATAGTATAGGTCATGGTAAAAAGGGCAAGAATCGTAGAAGCTCAAGAAAAGGAAAGTTTTCTAATGTTGAGTACTATCATTGTCATGAAAAAGGGCACACAAAGTGGTATTGTCCACAGTTGAATAATGAGAAGAAAAAGGCATATGACAAGAATAAACAAAAGAAAAGTGATGGTGGTGATGATGATAAGGTTGAAGTTAACACTATTACGGATGAATTCTTTATTTGTATTGATTATGATATGATTAATCTTACTCATGATGACGTGAGTTGTATTGTTGATGGTGGTGCTACATGTCATGTTGCAATATGTAGAGATCACTTCTCATCTTACACTTCAGGTGACTATGTATTTGCTAGGATGGGTAATTCTGGGTTATCAGAGATCATTGGTATTAGAGATGTTTGTTTGAAATTTGACACGAGAATGGAGTTAATTTTGCACAATGTAAAACATGTTCCGGATATGAGACTTAATGTTATTTCAACAGGCATTATTGATGATGATGGTTATTATAACAGTTTTGGTAATGGTATTTGGAAACTAACTTTTGGTTCTATGATAGTGGGAAGAGGCAAGAAAGACTCAAGATTATACTTCACGCGTTCGAAGATCATCCAGAACATTGTTAATGTAGTAGACAATGTTGACTCTATCGAGTTGTGTCATAAAAGACTTGGCCACATGAGTGAAAAGGGGATGTCTATCTTGTTCAAGAAGAATATGTTGTCGGGTGTTAGTGGTATTGATTTGCGTAAGTGTTCTCACTATTTGGCAGAAAAACAGACCAGAGTTGTGTTTAAGAGGCATTCTCCTTTTCGAATAGAGAACGTACTTGATCTAGTTCATTCAGATGTTTGTGGGCCTATGAATACTAGGACACTTGGTGGATGTTCCAACTTTGTTACATTCATTGATGATCATTCCAGGAAAGTGTGGGTTTATACCTTAAAGTCAAAGGATCAAGTATTTGAAAAGTTTAAAGAATTTCATACACTAGTTGAAAGGCAAACGGGGAAGAAGCTCAAGTGTATTCGGACCGATAATGGAGGTGAATACATTGGTAGATTTGATGCTTATTGTAAGAAGAATGGTATTCGGCATCAAAAGACTCCACTAAAGACACCTCAGTTGAATGGCTTAGCAGAGAGGATGAACAGAACTTTGGTTGAGAGAGTTAGATGTTTTCTTTCACATGCAGGGTTGTCTGATTTCTTTTAGGGTGAGGCTTTAAATACGGCAATTCATATTATTAATCTAACCCCTTGTGTTCCTTTGCATTTTGATGTTCCTAACAGGGTTTGGAGTGGCAAAGATATTTCTTACCATCATTTACGAGTCTTTAGATGTAAAGCTTTTGTTCATGTTCCCAAAGATGAGAGGTCAAAGCTTGATATGAAGACTAAGCCATGTGTATTCCTCGGCTATGGTGAAGATGATTTTGGGAACAGGTTATATGATCCAGTTCAGAAGAAACTTGTACGAAGCCGAGATGTTGTTTTTACAGAAGATTGGATGTTAAACGATGTTGAGAAGACAGATTCAGTTCCTCAACCTAGTACTGATCTTGTTGATTTGGATCCAGTTACTCCACAACATGTTGGAGATGATGTTCATAATGATGAACATGGTATTGATGATGATTATGCTCCGGAGCAGGTAGAGATTCCAGTACCAGATGTGCCCTCATTTTTCCCACTTAGGCGGTCTACCTGAGACCATCATCCTTTTGTTAGATATTCTGCTGATGAGTATGTATTACTCACAGATGGGGGAGAGCCAGAGTGTTATGCAGAAGCTATGAAAGATGAGCATAAGAAGGAGTGGGATGAAGCCATGCAAGATGAGATTAATTCCTTACAAGAAAACGATATGTATGAGCTGCTGAAGTTACCTAAAGGCAATAGAGCTTTGAGAAACAAATGGGTATTCAAAGTGAAGACAGATGAGCTTACTTCACAACCAAGGTACAAATAGGTTAGTCGTTAAATGATTCAGCCAGAAAAAGGGTATTGATTTTGATGAGATTTTCTCACCGGTTGTGAAGATGGGATCTATTCGAGTGGTTCTTGGGTTAGCTGCTAGTCTTGATCTCGATGTTGAACAGATCGATGTCAAGACTGCTTTTCTTCACGGTGATTTGGATAAGGAAATCTACATGATGCAACCTGAAGGTTTTCAGGTTAAGGGTAAAGAAGATAATGTTTTTAGACTTCAGAAAAGTCTATATGGGTTGAAGCAAGCATCGAGACAGCGGTATAAGAAGTTTGAGTCAGTTATAGGAAAGCAAGGCTACCAAAAGACAACTTCAGATCATTGTGTTCTCTTTCAGAGGTTTAGTGATGATGATTTCATCATATTTTTGTTATACGTTGATGATATGTTGATTGTTGGTAAAAATATTAAAAGAATTGTGCAGTTGAAGCGAGAATTGAGCAAGTCTTTTGCTATGAAAGACTTGTGTAACGACCCGGATTTTTCCAATTGTTTTATACTTATGAGATTAATATTTACATAAATTAAACCTTACCAACATGACAAGCAATCCAAATTGTTGAGACTTGTGTTTTTGAAAAGAGTTTTACACAACGTTTGACCGTCCAATTTGACCGATGATATCACGAACTATATAACATATGATAATTATACGTTTGTGTATATATATGTATTTATATATATTTAACATGATCTAAGGATGGTTTAACATCTCATTGTGTACTAATGACAATGAGTTATAAGTATATTTTGAAACTACTAACTTAAGTTTTCAAAACGATAACTATACGTAACATTCTTTGATATATATACTTATAACCTATAATGCTTATACATGTATCGTATATATAATGTATTTAATCACTTTTTAAGGACTTAAATACATAAAATAATATAAGTATATTCATAAAAGATAGCTATATTTGAATTCTCATTCCGTTTCCTCAAGATTTCTATAAGTATATCTAGGGTATATGTACCCGTATCATACCCAGCTTCTATATGTATTTACTATTAGTATATACACATCCTAATCAATATTATTACTGCCCTAGATATGAGGTAACTAGGATTTGTCAAGTAGCATGAATTATTAGTAAGAAAACAAAATTAGCAATCCTTTTCTTTCTTTATAAACTAAAAACATTTTTATGAATGAACACCATTTCTTCACTCCATTTTCTCATACCTACACCCTCATTTCTCTCTCAAAATACTCCTAACTTCATACTTGATCATCTCCAAGCATTTTCCCCATCATTTAGCTTCAATTATAAGCCTTAAACACCATAAGAAAACTCTTTCAAGAACATATCAAAATAACCACCCATTTGAAGAAGTATACTTCCAACCTTTTGATCTAACTCCACCACTCTTTGATTCCAAGATTTTTTCTTATCTCTTACAGTAACTTTGTCCAAGTAACTTGAGGTTGTAACCTTGTTCATAATCTTGTTCGATTCATAATTATATAGCTATCTTATTTTATGTTGTAAAATTTTAACAACAAGAACATAGTTTGAATGATTTCAAACTTATTTGCAAACTAAATAGATCCTTCTAACTTAACTTTTAAAACACTTCAAGACCTGTAATATATCATAATGATATGCTAACTTAACAAGATATAACTTGGTTTTACAAAGAACACCTTAAAAACTGAATCTACGTCGTCAGAGTGTAACCGGGGGCTGTTTTGGGTTGGATAATTAAAAACCATCTTGAACTTTGAATTGGAAGTTCATGTTCTGGAAAAATGATATTTCTTATGAATATGTTAACACATAAAAATTTCATGGTTTAACTCAAAGTGTAAGTATATTTAGAAAAATGATCATTAAATGTTGTTTTTATGATAGAAAATGATCACTTTCATAAGTTTCACCAAAGTTTGACCTATAATCTGTGATTTCGAAAACAAACTAAGGTATTTTCAGTTCATATTCTTAAAATTTGACTCGATCCAAGGAAGTGGCAAGTTGAACCAACAAAAACGGAGTTGTAATGAAGAAACTACGACTAAAACAAGATTGGGTATCCGAAGCTAGTTTAGCTACGAAAATATTTGGAGATAAAGTAAATTAATCATATCTTTTCTAATTAATATGATATTTTATATATAATTACTTTTGATTTGATTTTATATATTTCAGGACCACCCGTAAACAACACGAGAAGATTAATCATAAGACCTCATGATTGTACGCAACACGTCATTTGACAACACGGTACTTTATGTACGCAACACGTCATTTGACAACATGGTACCATGGGTCGAGATTAATTCTGATCAATACGAATACGATGGGGTCTTTATTTATTTTATTGAGCAACTAACTGTGGACCACTAACATCGGACTGCTAACTACGGACTAAGAAAATATTAAAAGTATTATAAGTGTATATATATATATATATATATATATATATATATATATATATATATATATATATATATATATATATATATATATAACGATTACTTGAAAAGAAAATATGTTGATATATTATATATATATATGGTTAGGTTTGTGATATCTATAGGAGACCAAGTCGAGTTAAATACCTTCAAGGCAAAAGTGAGTATATAGTCCCACTTTTAAACTCTAAATATTTCGGAATGAGAATACATGCATTTTATGATTTACGTTATGGACACAAGTGATAAAAAAATATATTCTACGTTGAGTTGTACCACTGGCATACTTCCCTGTAGCTTGGTAACTACTATTTACATGTGGTATTGTAAACGCGAATCCTGTTGATAGATCTATCGGGCCTGACAACCCCAACCGGACTGGACGACCAGTATTCAACGGTTGCACAGTACTTCGTTTCGGTGACTACACTTGGTACAGTGTAGTGAGATTTCATAATAAAGGGAATATGCGACGTTGATTAAATGTTAAGTATGGTTATCAAGTGCTCAACCACTTAGAATATTTTTATTAAAATGTTTATGTATATGAAATCTTGTGGTCTATATTTATAACGCTGCTAGCATTAAACCTATATCTCACCAACTTTATGTTGACGTTTAAAGCTTGTTTATTCTCAAGTTCCTAGAAGTCTTCCGCTGTTTGAATATATGTTAGAGAAACCATGTGCACGGAGTCATACATGTTTTATTCGAGGAAGCATTGCATTCACAAAATCATCACCGTGTATTTATTTTGACTGCATTGTCAACGGAAGTATTCTTGTAAACTGTTATTTACGGTGATTGTCTATATGTAGAAATTATCAGATGTCGAAAACATTGAATTTTAAATATTCATTTATGGTATATCTTTTCAAAAGAATGTAATGTTTATAAAACGTATCATATAGAGGTCAAATGCCTCGCGATGTAATCATATGTTATTGTATTGGTCCCTATGGATTGGGTCGGGTCGTTTCATGTGGTATCAGAGCGGTGGTCTTAGCGAACCAGGTCTGCATTAGTGTGTCTAACTGATAAGTCGTTAGGTTGCATTAGTGAGTCTGGACTTCGACTGTGTCTGCATGTCAAAATTTTGCTTATCATTTTGTGTCGAAAATCATCTACTTATCATCTATAGGAAATTACCTGCTTATCATCTTAAGTCTAAACGCGTCTTACTGCATTCATTGCATGAATGGTGTATAGACAAAATTCATATCTTAGCGTATTTGCTAATTCATATCTACGCGTATCTGTTACTGTGAACTTTGTCTGACATATTCCGTAAATCCCTCTGTAATCTATGAGATCTTTTGTTCTATATATGTGGATATTCTATATAATTAGAATACCACCCGATAGCCGAAAAATCATTTCATATCGAAAAATCCTTTATTCAATCATACGAAATGGAACTCGTCACTAGTTGAAGTCCCTCGGATTTCGATATGGAATACCACTCAAGCTCCGAAAGCAGTGTGACCGAAATGGATCAACCAATCAGTCATCATCTATTTTGGATGGATTGGGGATGGGTTCGTAGCCTCCTCAATCATTGGAGACAAGAAGAAGTTGATCCCTTCCATCCACCAAATTGCCCTCTTGACGATGAACCTGAAGCGCTTACCGGCAAACCTGTTCGAGAAACCATTTTCTCTCTCATTTCCAGAGTATCTCTTCACGATTATATACTACATCAAATTCTAGATTTTATTTATCCGCTCGTCTGAACCGACAATCACCCCGGTGTAATAGAAGAAGTCAACGAGCTTCGCACTCGGGTAGTGGCTTTGGAGAATACGGTACGAAGGTTACAAACACCATCAGCAGCATAACCAGTACCGTCAATAACATCAACATCGCAAGCCTCAATACCCTAAGCACCAGCAACATCACCAGCATCAACGTTATCACCATCATCAACATCAACAGGATCATTACCACCACCAACAATCACATCCGCATCACACGCCTCAATATCACCATCCGTACCTCAGATATCAATGTCACACGCACCATAGATACCAAGAAGTACCAACAACAACAAACGATGAAGTATTGATTCATAACTTCATCGGAGAAACATTCTATGGTGATTATGTAATCTCTAAAGACATAGAGATTACCTATTTCTGCCTTAACCATAAATCAGATGAGTGGACAGAAATGATAAATGGAAGAGTAGAAACCCCGACAAGAATGATGCGTAAGGTACAAGCTAGACTTATTTTACCAACAGCATCAGCAGTACCCTTAGCCTCACCAACACAGTCAGTGCTGTCAACATCGTTAGAATCGTCAGCAACTTTAACATCACAAGCTCCACCAGTTCAAGAATCACCGTGGACATCATCAATAACGCGTATGTTGCATCAACGAGTTATGAAGTATTAACTCATTCTTCTGAAGAATTTATATAAATATTTTATATATATGAATTCGGAAACCAAAATAAATCTTTTCTTACTAAGCTATTAAGTATGAATTGAAAAAGGGTAGATACTACTCGTTTAAATTCATACTACAAATATGCAATGATGTACGTCCTTCGTCAGCAACTTAATCATCGTTAACTACAATCCCTGTTTCAATTCAATGAAATTCGTTTTATAATAAACCAAGTGTATTATTTAATAATATGTTTGATTTTACATTTTCATCTTCAATGTACTCGAAGCTTACTGGGAAACAACATTCATATCTTGCGAAGTTAGCAAGAGTTCAATGAGTATCAGCATGATTCACTAAGGAAATATATATAAGAATAAATAATGAAGTATTGATCCATAACTTCATTAATATTCTGTGAAGAATATGTGGTTCCTAATCGTTTTAGAGATTACCTATTCTAGCTCAAACCGAAAATCAAATGAGTCTAATATTATATTGACTTATTAAATTCATGATTACATCTGAAGAAGATATATATGTACATATATTTTCATAAAGATTGTAATAAAATTCTCTGGTACAAAACATTACTTGTGAAATTTTTTTTTTAACGGGTAGGTAATACCCGAGAGATATATAAATTCACAATTAATATGATTATATTCTTCGACTCTGATTCAACAATCATCAACTATACTCACTACCTTCACAATAATATACATTCTTTCATAGAAATCAAAACAACCATTCTCATCCAAATTTGATTACGACAAAACGAAATACAAGTCAAGACTTAACAGAAGACATCACTCTTAGGACTCTTACATCTTTCAAAACTATACTTTGACTTCAAAACTATGCTAGAACATCATTCGATTCTTGGAACCCAGAAAAATATTTGTATCATTCAAAGTCCTAAAACATCATAAGTATATTAACAATTACAATCTATGATCAAACCCTTCGAAATTCCTGAAGACACTTCAAATAATAGACAATCGAGATGATGATCCAACCACACATTACCCGCAGTCTTGCACCTGAAAAGCTCTCGAAACCAAGGACATAATTTAACACGTATCCGCGTTAAATCTTTTAGCATTTATTAGCAAAAATAACTTTGCGATTCCTTTTCAAAATAGCAAATTTTGTCACAGTTTCAGCAAGTCAACCTCGACTTTACATTCGAAGTAGCCTTATTATAACCTGTAATACATACGATTACCCTTTTGTTACCAGGGAACCTTTTATATTCCATGACATTATCAGCAGATGTACCAGCAACTCATTACCCCTTTGGCGGAATCAACAATTGGTATTTTGAAATCTCGCAGCATTTCTATTTCGGCAGTTATATATATATACAACGTCTATCCCCAAGAATTACATATATTTTAAATGTGAAGTTTCTGAAAAATGCTCCAGTCTACGAATTAGTGCTATTAAGTTTTGGAAAAGACTGATAAAGTGGTAAAGACAGTAGACAACAATTACGGTCAGAAGTTTGACAATAAAGAATAATAGATTGGAAAAGCTCGAACGAAAAATTTGGTACTGGAAAACGGATTGAGCAAAGTATAAAGGAGGTCGTGGACAAATCACAATGACGAAATCTACCTTCAAAGGATTCAAATGATTCAGTGTCTGCTAAAACCGTTAGTAAGAACCTTACTCCTTATTCTAAACCTTCACAGACAGATTTTCCGTGTCATTCCCTGATCTTAGATATTCTAAGATATCATCGTATTTTTCATTATAAATATCTCCGATATTCTTGAAGATATATTCCCAACTATCCTCATCAAAAATCATTTATCTCTTCACAATATTTGCGTTACAACATAAAAGAAACTGTGTTAGTTTCTAAATTCTGAAAAATTCGAGTTTAAAATATGAATGTTTTGAAGTAATGTTGGAAACTGAAGCATGAATTAGTATAATATAATGACACTTGATCAACGTGATTATATTACAGTAATTCATGCTGAGTTTCTAAATAGAACATAATGATTCACAGATCATAACGTCATCATGTGCCATGTTACACAACTCTTACATTCTACCCAATCTCCAAACATATTAAGAACATATCTCCTTGATAATTCTATCTTTTTGGACATTCTGGTAACTTACCAAATCAAGATCGTGCAATTACTATTTCCTTCTTAGAACATTAACTATGTTTATTTCAAAATCCATACCTACGAATTCCGGACCATTATTCGCTTGACTCGAAGTCGGGAAGAGGAAACAGAAGTATGGAACTGTTGAATATAAAAGAAAATATAAAGCTCAACAATAACAAATAAATTACAAACCGTGTATATCAATACGTATTGCAACGTAAAGGCACGGGAGAATTAACAATACTATAACCCCAAGGTAATAGTAGAAATAAATAAAATCCTCCGGAGGTAGATGAAAAAGAAGAATGACAGAGATGAAAGTTAAGAGTATATCCAGGATCAGTACTGGATGAAGCATACTGATAAATGTTTTAAAGTATGAATTGAGGGAGGAAGAATAGAAGGTATGAGTTGTAAGGAAATGAAGGGAGGTGGATTTATAGTAAAAGATCCGATAGAGCAATCAAAATAGATGATCGCATTTAAAGCGGATTCTAATTTCCTTGATTATCGAAGAATCAAATCTCATTATGAAGATTTTACTCCAAATCTCTTACACTTGGAAATCAATCCTATCTACGTCAAAAGATATGACGAATCTATACCTACTCATTTCACCCTTTGGTGATAGCCTCACTCGTACTCTTCACAAAAATCAAATTGCTTTATCAATATTACTTGATAATAATAAAACTCTAATTTCCAACTCGTATACGTCATGAAAACATACTTATTGTCAGCCATGACCATCCCATTCAAATTTCGGGACGAAATTTATTTAACGGGTAGGTACTGTAACGACCCGGATTTTTCCAATTGTTTTATACTTATGAGATTAATATTTACATAAATTAAACCTTACCAACATGATAAGCAATCCAAATTGTTGAGACTTGTGTTTTTGAAAAGAGTTTTACACAACGTTTGACCGTCCAATTTGACCGATGATATCACGAACTATATAACATACGATAATTATACGTTTGTGTATATATATGTATTTATATATATTTAACATGATCTAAGGATGGTTTAATATCTCATTGTGTACTAATGACAATGAGTTATAAGTATATTTTGAAACTACTAACTTAAGTTTTCAAAACGATAACTATACGTAACATTCTTTGATATATATACTTATAACCTATAATGCTTATACATGTATCGTATATATAATGTATTTAATCACTTTTTAAGGACTTAAATACATAAAATAATATAAGTATATTCACAAAAGATAGCTATATTTGAATTCTCATTCCGTTTCCTCAAGATTTCTATACGTATATCTAGGGTATATGTACCCGTATCATACCCAGCTTCTATATGTATTTACTATTGGTATATACACATCAAATCAACATCCTAATCAATATTATTACTGCCCTAGATATGAGGTAACTAGGATTTGTCAAGTAGCATGAATTATTAGTAAGAAAACAAAATTAGGAATCTTTTTCTTTCTTTATAAACTAAAAACGTTTTTATGAATGAACACCATTTCTTCACTCCATTTTCTCATACCTACACCCTAATTTCTCTCTCAAAATACTCCTAACTTCATACTTGATCATCTCCAAGCATTTTCTCCATCATTTAGCTTCAATTACAAGCCTTAAACACCATAAGAAAACTCTTTCAAGAACATATCAAAATAACCACCCATTTGAAGAAGTATACTTCCAACCTTTTGATCTAACTCCACCACTCTTTGATTCCAAGATTTTTTCTTATCTCTTACAGTAACTTTGTCCAAGTAACTTGAGGTAGTAACCTTGTTCATAATCTTGTTCGATTCATAATTATATAGCTATCTTATTTTATGTTGTAAAATTTTAACAACAAGAACATAGTTTGAATGATTTCAAACTTGTTTGCAAACTAAATAGATCCTTCTAACTTAACTTTTAAAACACTTCAAGACCTGTAATATATCATAATGATATGCTTACTTAACAAGATATAACTTGATTTTACAAAGAACACCTTAAAAACTGAATCTACGTCGTCAGAGTGCAACCGGGGGCTGTTTTGGGTTGGATAATTAAAAACCATCTTGAACTTTGAATTGGAAGTTCATGTTCTGGAAAAATGATATTTGGTTTAACTCAAAGTGTAAGTATATTTAGAAAAATGATCATTAAATGTTGTTTTTATGATGGAAAATGATCACTTTCATAAGTTTTACCAAAGTTTGACCTATAACCTGTGATTTCGAAAACAAACTAAGGTATTTTCAATTAATATTCTTAAAATTTGACTTGATCCAAGGAAGTGGCAAGTTGAACCAACAAAAACGGAGTTGTAATGAAGAAACTACGACTAAAACAAGATTGGGTATCCGCAGCTAGTTTAGCTACGAAAATATTTGGAGATAAAGTAAATTAATCATATCTTTTCTAATTAATATGATATTTTATATATAATTACTTTTGATTTGATTATATATATTTCAGGACCACCCGTAAACAACACGAGAAGATTAATCATAAGACCTCATGATTGTACGCAACACGTCATTTGACAACACGGTACTTTATGTACGCAACACGTCATTTGACAACATGGTACCATGGGTCGAGATTAATTCTGATCAATACGAATACAATGGGGTCTTTATTTATTTTATTGAGCAACTAACTGTGGACCACTAACATCGGACTGCTAACTACGGACTAAGAAAATATTAAAAGTATTAAAAGTATATATATATATATATATATATATATATATATATATATATATATATATATATATATATATATATATATATATATATATGTAACGATTACTTGAAAAGAAAATATGTTGATATATTATATATATATATGGTTAGGTTCGTGATATCTATCGGAGACCAAGTCGAGTTAAATACCTTCAAGGCAAAAGTGAGTATATAGTCCCACTTTTAAACTCTAAATATTTCGGGATGAGAATACATGCATTTTATGATTTACGTTATGGACACAAGTGATAAAAAAATATATTTTACGTTGAGTTGTACCACTGGCATACTTCCCTGTAGCTTGGTAACTACTATTTACATGTGGTATTGTAAACGCGAATCCTGTTGATAGATCTATCGGGCCTGACAACCCTGTAGTGACCCGAACTTTTCCATGTTTATATATATTAATTGAGATTGATATTTACATGATTAAATGTTTCCAACATGTTAAGCAATCAAACTTATTAAGACTTGATTAATTGAAATATGTTTCATATAGACAATTGACCACCCAAGTTGACCGGTGATTCACGAACGTTAAAACTTGTAAAAACTATATGATGACATATATATGGATATATATATATAGTTAACATAATACTATGATAAGTAAACATATCATTAAGTATATTAACAATGAACTACATATATAAAAACAAGACTACTAACTTAATGTTTTTTAAACGAGACATATATGTAACGATTATCGTTGTAAAGACATTTAATGTATATATATCATCTTAAGAGATATTCATACATGATAATATCATGATAATATAATAATTTAAAATCTCATTTGATATTATAAACATTGGGTTAACAACATTTAACAAGATCGTTAACCTAAAGGTTTCAAAACAACACTTACATGTAACGACTAACGATGACTTAACGACTCAGTTAAAATGTATATACATGTAGTGTTTTAATATGTATTTATACACTTTTGAAAGAATTCAATACACTTATCAAAATACTTCTACTTAACAAAAATGCTTACAATTACATCCTCGTTCAGTTTCATCAACAATTCTACTCGTATGCACCCGTATTCGTACTCGTACAATACACAGCTTTTAGATGTATGTACTATTGGTATATACACTCCAATGATCAGCTCTTAGCAGCCCATGTGAGTCACCTAACACATGTGGGAACCATCATTTGGCAACTAGCATGAAATATCTCATAAAATTACAAAAATATGAGTAATCATTCATGACTTATTTACATGAAAACAAAATTACATATCCTTTATATCTAATCCATACACCAACGACCAAAAACACCTACAAACACTTTCATTCTTCAATTTTCTTCATCTAATTGATCTCTCTCAAGTTCTATCTTCAAGTTCTAAGTGTTCTTCATATATTCTACAAGTTCTAGTTACATAAAATCAAGAATACTTTCAAGTTTGCTAGCTCACTTCCAATCTTGTAAGGTGATCATCCAACCTCAAGAAATCTTTGTTTCTTACAGTAGGTTATCATTCTAATACAAGGTAATAATCATATTCAAACTTTGGTTCAATTTCTATAACTATAACAATCTTATTTCAAGTGATGATCTTACTTGAACTTGTTTTCGTGTCATGATTCTGCTTCAAGAACTTCGAGCCATCCAAGGATCCGTTGAAGCTAGATCCATTTTTCACTTTTCCAGTAGGTTTATCCAAGGAACTTAAGGTAGTAATGATGTTCATAACATCATTCAATTCATACATATAAAGCTATCTTATTCGAAGGTTTAAACTTGTAATCACTAGAACATAGTTTAGTTAATTCTAAACTTGTTCGCAAACAAAAGTTAATCCTTCTAACTTGACTTTTAAAATCAACTAAACACATGTTCTATATCTATATGATATGCTAACTTAATGATTTAAAACCTGAAGACACGAAAAACACCGTAAAACCGGATTTACGCCGTCGTAGTAACACCGCGGGCTGTTTTGGGTTAGTTAATTAAAAACTATGATAAACTTTGATTTAAAAGTTGTTATTCTGAGAAAATGATTTTTATTATGAACATGAAACTATATCCAAAAATTATGGTTAAACTCAAAGTGGAAGTATGTTTTCTAAAATGGTCATCTAGACGTCGTTCTTTCGACTGAAATGCCTACCTTTACAAAAACGACTTGTAACTTATTTTTCCGACTATAAACCTATAATTTTTCTGTTTAGATTCATAAAATAGAGTTCAATATGAAACCATAGCAATTTGATTCACTCAAAACGGATTTAAAATGAAGAAGTTATGGGTAAAACAAGATTGGATAATTTCTCTCATTTTAGCTACGTGAAAATTGGTAACAAATATATTCCAACCATAACTTAATCAACTTGTATTGTATATTATGTAATCTTGAGATACCATAGACACGTATACAATGTTTCGACCTATCATGTCGACACATCTATATATATTTCGGAACAACCATAGACACTCTATATGTGAATGTTGGAGTTAGCTATACAGGGTTGAGGTTGATTCCAAAATATATATAGTTTGAGTTGTGATCAATACTGAGATACGTATACACTGGGTCGTGAATTGATTCAAGATAATATTTATCGATTTATTTCTGTACATCTAACTGTGGACAACTAGTTGTAGGTTACTAACGAGGACAGCTGACTTAATAAACTTAAAACATCAAAATATATTAAAAGTGTTGTAAATATATTTTGAACATACTTTGATATATATGTATATATTGTTATAGGTTCGTGAATCAACCAGTGGCCAAGTCTTACTTCCCGACGAAGTAAAAATCTGTGAAAGTGAGTTATAGTCCCACTTTTAAAATCTAATATTTTTGGGATGAGAATACATGCAGGTTTTATAAATGATTTACAAAATAGACACAAGTACGTGAAACTACATTCTATGGTTGAATTATCGAAATCGAATATGCCCCTTTTTATTAAGTCTGGTAATCTAAGAATTAGGGAACAGACACCCTAATTGACGCGAATCCTAAAGATAGATCTATTGGGCCTAACAAACCCCATCCAAAGTACCGGATGCTTTAGTACTTCGAAATTTATATCATATCCGAAGGGTGTCCCGGAATGATGGGGATATTCTTATATATGCATCTTGTTAATGTCGGTTACCAGGTGTTCACCATATGAATGATTTTTATCTCTATGTATGGGGTGTGTATTGAAATATGAAATCTTGTGGTCTATTATTATGATTTGATATATATAGGTTAAACCTATAACTCACCAACATTTTTGTTGACGTTTTAAGCATGTTTATTCTCAGGTGATTATTAAGAGCTTCCGCTGTCGCATACTTAAATAAGGACGAGATTTGGAGTCCATGCTTGTATGATATTGTATAAAAACTGCATTCAAGAAACTTATTTTGTTGTAACATATTTGTATTGTAAACCATTATGTAATGGTCGTGTGTAAACAGGATATTTTAGATTATCATTATTTGATAATCTACTTAAAGCTTTTTAAACCTTTATTGATGAAATAAAGGTTATGGTTTGTTTTAAAATGAATGCAGTCTTTGAAAAACGTCTCATATAGAGGTCAAAACCTCGCAACGAAATCAATTAATATGGAACGTTTTTAATCAATAAGAACGGGACATTTCAGTTGGTATCCGAGCGTTGGTCTTAGAGAACCAGAATTTTGCATTAGTGTGTCTTATCTAGTTTGTTAGGATGCATTAGTGAGTCTGGACTTCGACCGTGTTTACTAGAAAAATGATTGCTTTACAAATTTTGTTGAAAACTATATATTTTTAACATGTGAATATTATGTGATATATTAATCTCTTAACGCGTTTGATATTATGTGATAGATGTCTACCTCTAGAACAAGTCCCATTGACTCACCTAATAATAATGAAGAGTCAAATGTAAATTGGAATGATTCGTGGACTGATTCACAAGTTCCCGAAGAGGAACCGGAAGAAGAGTCGGAACCAGAAGAAGAATCGGAACCGGAAGAAGAATCGGAACCGGATGAAGAAATAGAACCGGTGGGGGAAATAATAAAACGGTTAAGTAAAAGAAAATCCTCAACCAACCGACCAAGGTTAATTATGGTCAATGGTGTTTCCACCAAGGAAGCAAAATATTGGGAGGATTACCAATTCTCCGATGAATCGGATTCCGACGAGAATTCCGATGATGTTATAGAAATTACCCCAACTGAATTTAAAAAGGCAAAAGAAAATAATAAGGGAAAGGGCATAAAAATAGAGAAATCTAATTCCAACCCCGATGAACTTTATATGTATCGTCAACCCCCGAAGTCCTTAAGTTGTAACAATGACCCGGGAACCTCTAAACCACCAGGTTTTTCTAAACCAATGTGGACAACGACAGTTAGTATTAGGGGAACATCATATATCCCTAGAAACTTGGCAAAACGAACCAAAATCGAAGAAGAAGAAACGAGCGAGTCGGAATAAGATAGTTGTATTCGTGTGGTGTAATATATGTAATATAGTGTGCTTATGCTTTATGATATATGTAAAAATTGCTTGTATTAATAAGTATTTTTTTTATGAATCTAACTCTTGTCTATTTTACAGTTTAAAAACACAAAATGGATAGACAACCCAATATTTTAAGAGACCTACCCGGAGACATGATTGATGAAATCTTGTCTAGAGTCGGTCAGAATTCCTCGGCACAACTATTTAAGGCGAGATCAGTTTGTAAGACATTCGAAGAACGTTCCAAGAATGTCTTGGTTTATAAGAGACTTTCGTTTGAAAGATGGGGGATATCACATTGGGAAACCCATAAGTTACGATGTGTTTACTTTGACGCATATATTGCGGGGAACCCAAATGCTATTTTACGCAATGGGTTAAGAAATTATTTTGACTCAATATATCCGAATATTGGACTTCGTGATTTAGAAAAAGCGGCTAACATGCAACATAAAGAAGCATGTTATGCTTACGGATTAGTAATGTTCGCTTCTCACCAAAGTGAGAACAAGAACATCGGGCTACAACTATTAAACAAAACGTTCCCACAAGTGACGGAGTCGGTAATTGGGGTAAGAAATGAGGTTTTTAGATTGTTACGGGACTGTTGGACATTACGTAACCCTTGTCCTTTTGACGACGTTACAACACGCTGTCTTATCAACGGCCATAACGGTTATGTTCCACAAGACCAAGGATGGGAAGTAATCCTAGTAAAACCAGAATGCATGACTTGTTTCTGGACGTATGAATTACGTGTCTTTATTGCCTTTGCTGAACGACTTGTGTACTAGCTAGAATTATCTTCACAACCATCTTGTATCAAATTTATTGTGTGCTATATTTCATGCTATATGTAAAATAAGCGGTATTGTAAGTTTGTAAAATATTGTGTAAAAGTTTGAACGCGAAATATTATTATAATCAGTTTTTCATATAGAATTGTAGTAGTTGAATTGTATATTAGCTACTAAGTATGAACTTAACGGGTAGGTACTACCCGAATTTAAACTTATAAAACGCTAATATGAAGAAAAAGCTTTTATAAATGAGTTCATATTATGCTACGAAATACTATTAACTACTCTTAATATTCTGTATGATTAACTTGTTCCATTTGACTATTTTGAAGGAAATGGCACCGACTACTCGACACACCGTGAATATGAATGAAGAGGAATTCCGTACTTTTCTAGCTTCAAACATAGCCGCAGTACAGGCTGCGCTACATACCAACAATAACCTTGGATCTAGCAGTACAGGAAATCGTGTAGGATGCACCTACAAAGAATTCACTGCCTGCAAACCTTTGGAATTTGATGGAACCGAAAGACCGATCGGATTGAAACGGAGGACCGAGAAGGTCGAATCGGTGTTTGCCATAAGTAAGTGTACTGAAGAGGACAAAGTGAAGTACGCTACGCATACCTTCACAGGTTCTGCGTTAACATGGTGGAATACCTATCTAGAGCAAGTGGGATAAGATGATGCGTACGCACTACCGTGGTCAGCATTCAAGCACTTGATGAACGAGAAATACCGTCCCAGAACCGAGGTCAATAAGCTCAAGACAGAACTTAGAGGGTTACGAACCCAAGGATTTGATATTACCACGTACGAAAGACGATTCACAGAATTGTGCCTATTGTGTCCGGGAGCGTTCGAAGATGAGGAAGAGAAGATCGACGCGTTTGTGAAAGGATTACCGGAAAGAATCCAAGAAGATATAAGTTCACACGAGCCCGCCTCCATACAACAGGCATGTAGAATGGCTCACAAACTAGTGAACCAGATTGAAGAAAGAATTAAAGAACATACTGCTGAAGATACCAATGTGAAGCAAGTCAAAAGAAAGTGGGAGGAAAACGGTGATAAGAATCACCAATACAACAACAACAGCAATTACAACAATAATCGCAACAATTATCCCAGCAATCGCAACATCAATCGCAACTACAACAAACGGCCCAACAACAACAACAACAACAACAACAACAGCAGCAACTACAACAATCATCCCAACAACAATAATAACCGCAACAACAACAACAATCAGAAGCAGCTATGCCAAAGGTGTGAAAAGTATCACTCGGGGTTCTGCACCAAATTTTGCAAAAGTGTAAAAGAAATGGTCATAGCGCAGCAAAGTGTGAGGTCTACGGACCAGGGGTTAATAGAACGAAAGGAACAAATGGTGTCGGAACGAGTAATGGCGGAGCAAGTAGTGTCGGAGCAAGTTATGCCAATGTAGTTTGTTATAAATGTGGAAAACCGGGCCACATCATTAGAAATTGCCCGAACCAGGAGAACACGAATGGACAAGGCCACGGAAGAGTTTTCAATATTAATGCGGCAGAGGCACAGGAAGACCCGGAGCTTGTTACGGGTACGTTTCTTATTGACAATAAATCTGCTTACGTTTTATTTGATTCGGGTACGGATAGAAGCTATATGAGTAGAGATTTTTGTGCTAAATTAAGTTGTCCATTGACACCTTTGGATAGTAAATTTTTTCTCGAATTAGCAAATGGTAAATTAATTTCAGCAGATAATATATGTCGGAATCGAGAAATTAAACTGGTTAGCGAAACATTTAAGATTGATTTGATACCAGTAGAGTTAGGGAGTTTTGATGTGATAATCGGTATGGACTGGTTGAAAGAAGTGAAAGCAGAGATCGTCTGTTATAAAAATGCAGTTCGCTTTATACGAGAAAAAGGAAAACCCTTAATGGTGTACGGAGAAAAGGGCAACACGAAGCTACATCTTATTAGTAATTTGAAGGCACAAAAACTAATAAGAAAAGGTTGCTATGCTGTTCTAGCACACGTCGAGAAAGTACAAACTGAAGAAAAGAGCATCAATGATGTTCCCGTCGCAAAAGAATTTCCCGATGTATTTCCGAAAGAATTACCGGGATTACCCCCACATCGATCCGTTGAATTTCAAATAGATCTTGTACCAGGAGCTGCACCAATAGCTCGTGCTCCTTACAGACTCGCACCCAGCGAGATGAAAGAACTGCAAAGCCAATTACAAGAACTTTTAGAGCGTGGTTTCATTCGACCAAGCACATCACCGTGGGGAGCTCCTGTTTTGTTTGTCAAGAAGAAAGATGGTACATTCAGGTTGTGTATCGACTACCGAGAGTTGAACAAACTTACCATCAAGAACCGCTGCCCACTACCGAGAATCGACGACTTATTTGATCAACTACAAGGCTCGTCTGTTTATTCAAAGATTGACTTACGTTCCGGGTATCATCAAATGTTGGTGAAAGAAGATGATATTCCAAAGACTGCTTTCAGAACACGTTACGGTCATTACGAGTTTATGGTCATGCCGTTTGGTTTAACTAATGCACCAGCTGTGTTCATGGACCTTATGAACCGAGTGTGTGGACCATACCTTGACAAGTTTGTCATTGTTTTCATTGATGACATACTTATTTACTCAAAGAATGACCAAGAACACGGTGAACATTTGAGAAAGGTGTTAGAAGTATTGAGGAAGGAAGAATTGTACGCTAAGTTTTCAAAGTGTGCATTTTGGTTGGAAGAAGTTCAATTCCTTGGTCACATAGTGAACAAAGAAGGTATTAAGGTGGATCCGGCAAAGATAGAAACTGTTGAAAAGTGGGAAACCCCGAAAACTCCGAAACACATACGCCAGTTTTTAGGACTAGCTGGTTACTACAGAAGGTTCATCCAAGACTTTTCCAGAATAGCAAAACCCTTGACTGCATTAACGCATAAAGGGAAGAAATTTGAATGGAATGATGAACAAGAGAAAGCGTTTCAGTTATTGAAGAAAAAGCTAACTACGGCACCTATATTGTCATTGCCTGAAGGGAATGATGATTTTGTGATTTATTGTGACGCATCAAAGCAAGGTCTCGGTTGTGTATTAATGCAACGAACGAAGGTGATTGCTTATGCGTCTAGACAATTGAAGATTCACGAACAAAATTATACGACGCATGATTTGGAATTAGGCGCGGTTGTTTTTGCATTAAAGACTTGGAGGCACTACTTATATGGGGTCAAAAGTATTATATATACCGACCACAAAAGTCTTCAACACATATTTAATCAGAAACAACTGAATATGAGGCAGCGTAGGTGGATTGAATTATTGAATGATTACGACTTTGAGATTCGTTACCACCCGGGGAAGGCAAATGTGGTA
Organism: Rutidosis leptorrhynchoides; assembly: GCF_046630445.1. Taxonomy (NCBI): domain Eukaryota; kingdom Viridiplantae; phylum Streptophyta; class Magnoliopsida; order Asterales; family Asteraceae; genus Rutidosis; species Rutidosis leptorrhynchoides. Next base: position 380,888,790 of record NC_092343.1, on the reverse strand, counting down.
GCCGATGCCTTGAGCAGGAAGGACAGAGAACCCATTCGAGTAAAATCTATGAATATAATGATTCATAATAACCTTACTACTCAAATAAAGGAGGCGCAACAAGGAGTTTTAAAAGAGGGAAATTTAAAGAATGAAATACCCAAAGGATCGGAGAAGCATCTTAATATTCGGGAAGACGGAACCCGGTATAGGGCTGAAAGGATTTGGGTACCAAAATTTGGAGATATGAGAGAAATGGTACTTAGAGAAGCTCATAAAACCAGATACTCAATACATCCTGGAACGGGGAAGATGTACAAGGACCTCAAGAAACATTTTTGGTGGCCGGGTATGAAAGCCGATGTTGCTAAATACGTAGGAGAATGTTTGACGTGTTCTAAGGTCAAAGCTGAGCATCAGAAACCATCAGGTCTACTTCAACAACCCGAAATCCCGGAATGGAAATGGGAAAACATTACCATGGATTTCATCACTAAATTGCCAAGGACTGCAAGTGGTTTTGATACTATTTGGGTAATAGTTGATCGTCTCACCAAATCAGCACACTTCCTGCCAATAAGAGAAGATGACAAGATGGAGAAGTTAGCACGACTGTATTTGAAGGAAGTCGTCTCCAGACATGGAATACCAATCTCTATTATCTCTGATAGGGATGGTAGATTTATTTCAAGATTCTGGCAGACATTACAGCAAGCATTAGGAACTCGTCTAGACATGAGTACTGCCTATCATCCACAAACTGATGGGCAGAGTGAAAGGACGATACAAACGCTTGAAGACATGCTACGAGCATGTGTTATTGATTTCGGAAACAGTTGGGATCGACATCTACCGTTAGCAGAATTTTTCTACAACAACAGCTACCATTCAAGCATTGAGATGGCGCCGTTTGAAGCACTTTATGGTAGAAAGTGCAGGTCTCCGATTTTTTGGAGTGAAGTGGGGGATAGACAGATTACGGGTCCGGAGATTATACAAGAAACTACCGAGAAGATCATCCAAATTCAACAACGGTTGAAAACCGCCCAAAGTCGACAAAAGAGCTACGCTGACATTAAAAGAAAAGATATAGAATTTGAAATTGGAGAGATGGTCATGCTTAAAGTTTCACCTTGGAAAGGCGTTGTTCGATTTGGTAAACGAGGGAAATTAAATCCAAGGTATATTGGACCATTCAAGATTATTGATCGTGTCGGACCAGTAGCTTACCGACTTGAGTTACCTCAACAACTCGCGGCTGTACATAACACTTTCCACGTCTCGAATTTGAAGAAATGTTTTGCTAAAGAAGATCTCACTATTCCGTTAGATGAAATTCAAATCAACGAAAAACTTCAATTCATCGAAGAACCCGTCGAAATAATGGATCGTGAGGTTAAAAGACTTAAGCAAAACAAGATACCAATTGTTAAGGTTTGATGGAATGCTCGTAGAGGACCCGAGTTCACCTGGGAGCGTGAAGATCAGATGAAGAAGAAATACCCGCATCTATTTCTAGAAGATTCGTCAACACCTTCAACTGTTTAAAATTTCGGGACGAAATTTATTTAACGGGTAGGTACTGTAGTGACCCGAACTTTTCCATGTTTATATATATTAATTGAGATTGATATTTACATGATTAAATGTTTCCAACATGTTAAGCAATCAAACTTATTAAGACTTGATTAATTGAAATATGTTTCATATAGACAATTGACCACCCAAGTTGACCGGTGATTCACGAACGTTAAAACTTGTAAAAACTATATGATGACATATATATGGATATATATATATAGTTAACATAATACTATGATAAGTAAACATATCATTAAGTATATTAACAATGAACTACATATGTAAAAACAAGACTACTAACTTAATGTTTTTTAAACGAGACATATATGTAACGATTATCGTTGTAAAGACATTTAATGTATATATATCATATTAAGAGATATTCATACATGATAATATCATGATAATATAATAATTTAAAATCTCATTTGATATTATAAACATTGGGTTAACAACATTTAACAAGATCGTTAACCTAAAGGTTTCAAAACAACACTTACATGTAACGACTAACGATGACTTAACGACTCAGTTAAAATGTATATACATGTAGTGTTTTAATATGTATTTATACACTTTTGAAAGACTTCAATACACTTATCAAAATACTTCTACTTAACAAAAATGCTTACAATTACATCCTCGTTCAGTTTCATCAACAATTCTACTCGTATGCACCCGTATTCGTACTCGTACAATACACAGCTTTTAGATGTATGTACTATTGGTATATACACTCCAATGATCAGCTCTTAGCAGCCCATGTGAGTCACCTAACACATGTGGGAACCATCATTTGGCAACTAGCATGAAATATCTCATAAAATTACAAAAATATGAGTAATCATTCATGACTTATTTACATGAAAACAAAATTACATATCCTTTATATCTAATCCATACACCAACGACCAAAAACACCTACAAACACTTTCATTCTTCAATTTTCTTCATCTAATTGATCTCTCTCAAGTTCTATCTTCAAGTTCTAAGTGTTCTTCATATATTCTACAAGTTCTAGTTACATAAAATCAAGAATACTTTCAAGTTTGCTAGCTCACTTCCAATCTTGTAAGGTGATCATCCAACCTCAAGAAATCTTTGTTTCTTACAGTAGGTTATCATTCTAATACAAGGTAATAATCATATTCAAACTTTGGTTCAATTTCTATAACTATAACAATCTTATTTCAAGTGATGATCTTACTTGAACTTGTTTTCGTGTCATGATTCTGCTTCAAGAACTTCGAGCCATCCAAGAATCCGTTGAAGCTAGATCCATTTTTCACTTTTCCAGTAGGTTTATCCAAGGAACTTAAGGTAGTAATGATGTTCATAACATCATTCAATTCATACATATAAAGCTATCTTATTCGAAGGTTTAAACTTGTAATCACTAGAACATAGTTTAGTTAATTCTAAACTTGTTCGCAAACAAAAGTTAATCCTTATAACTTGACTTTTAAAATCAACTAAACACATGTTCTATATCTATATGATATGCTAACTTAATGATTTAAAACCTGAAGACACGAAAAACACCGTAAAACCGGATTTACGCCGTCGTAGTAACACCGCGGGCTGTTTTGGGTTAGTTAATTAAAAACTATGATAAACTTTGATTTAAAAGTTGTTATTCTAAGAAAATGATTTTTATTATGAACATGAAACTATATCCAAAAATTATGGTTAAACTCAAAGTGGAATTATGTTTTCTAAAATGGTCATCTAGACGTCGTTCTTTCGACTGAAATGACTACCTTTACAAAAACGACTTGTAACTTATTTTTTCGACTATAAACCTATACTTTTTATGTTTATATTCATAAAATAGAGTTCAATATGAAACCATAACAATTTGATTCACTCAAAACGGATTTAAAATGAAGAAGTTATGGGTAAAACAAGATTGGATAATTTTTCTCATTTTAGCTACGTGAAAATTGGTAACAAATCTATTCCAACCATAACTTAATCAACTTGTATTGTATATTATGTAATCTTGAGATACCATAGACACGTATACAATGTTTCGACCTATCATGTCGACACATCTATATATATTTCGGAACAACCATAGACACTCTATATGTGAATGTTGGAGTTAGCTATAAAGGGTTAAGGTTGATTCCAAAATATATATAGTTTGAGTTGTGATCAATACTGAGATACGTATACACTGGGTCGTGGATTGATTCAAGATAATATTTATCGATTTATTTCTGTACATCTAACTGTGGACAACTAGTTGTAGGTTACTAACGAGGACAGCTGACTTAATAAACTTAAAACATCAAAATATATTAAAAGTGTTGTAAATATATTTTGAACATACTTTGATATATATGTATATATTGTTATAGGTTCGTGAATCAACCAGTGGCCAAGTCTTACTTCCCGACGAAGTAAAAATCTGTGAAAGTGAGTTATAGTCCCACTTTTAAAATCTAATATTTTTGGGATGAGAATACATGCAGGTTTTATAAATGATTTACAAAATAGACACAAGTACGTGAAACTACATTCTATAGTTGAATTATCGAAATCGAATATGCCCCTTTTTATTAAGTCTGGTAATCTAAGAATTAGGGAACAGACACCCTAATTGACGCGAATCCTAAAGATAGATCTATTGGGCCTAACAAACCCCATCCAAAGTACCGGATGCTTTAGTACTTCGAAATTTATATCATATCCGAAGGGTGTCCCGGAATGATGGGGATATTCTTATATATGCATCTTGTTAATGTCGGTTACCAGGTGTTCACCATATGAATGATTTTTATCTCTATGTATGGGGTGTGTATTGAAATATGAAATCTTGTGGTCTATTATTATGATTTGATATATATAGGTTAAACCTATAACTCACCAACATTTTTGTTGACGTTTTAAGCATGTTTATTCTCAGGTGATTATTAAGAGCTTCCGCTGTCGCATACTTAAATAAGGACGAGATTTGGAGTCCATGCTTGTATGATATTGTATAAAAACTGCATTCAAGAAACTTATTTTGTTGTAACATATTTGTATTGTAAACCATTATGTAATGGTCGTGTGTAAACAGGATATTTTAGATTATCATTATTTGATAATCTACTTAAAGCTTTTTAAACCTTTATTGATGAAATAAAGGTTATGGTTTGTTTTAAAATGAATGCAGTCTTTGAAAAACGTCTCATATAGAGGTCAAAACCTCGCAACGAAATCAATTAATATGGAACGTTTTTAATCAATAAGAACGGGACATTTCAAACCCCAACCGTACTGGACGACCAGTATTCAACGGTTGCACAGTACTTCGTTTCGGTGACTACACTTGGTACAGTGTAGTGAGATTTCATAATAAAGGGAATATGCGACGTTGATTAAATGTTAAGTATGGTTATCAAGTGCTCAACCACTTAGAATATTTTTATTAAAATGTTTATGTATATGAAATCTTGTGGTCTATATTTATAACGCTGCTAGCATTAAACCTATATCTCACCAACTTTATGTTGACGTTTAAAGCATGTTTATTCTCAGGTTCCTAGAAGTCTTCCGCTGTTTGAATATATGTTAGAGAAATCATGTGCATGGAGTCATACATGTTTTATTCGAGGAAGCATTGCATTCACAAAATCATCACCGTGTATTTATTTTGACTGCATTGTCAACGGAAGTATTCTTGTAAACTGTTATTTACGGTGATTGTCTATATGTAGAAATCATCAGATGTCGAAAACATTGAATTTTAAATATTCATTTATGGTATATCTTTTCAAAAGAATGCAATGTTTATAAAACGTATCATATAGAGGTCAAATGTCTCGCGATGTAATCATATGTTATTGTATTCGTCCCTATGGATTGGGTCGGGTCGTTTCAACTTGGGACCAGCAAAATAGATTCTTGGCATTCGAATTTCTAGAGATAGAGGTGCTAAGACGTTATATATATCATAAGAGCAATACATTGAAAAGGTGCTTAGTAGGTTCAACATGGAGAATGTTAATGTGGTCAGTTCCCCTCTTACTACCAACTTTAAGCTAACAGATAGAGATTGCCCTACTTCAAAGGAGGATGTTGAGGAGATGGACAAAGTTCCATATGCTTCAGTGGTTGGTAGCTTGATGTATGCTATGGTGTGTACTAGGCCTGATATAGCTCATGCGGTAAGTGTTGTTAGTCGGTTTATGTCAAATTCGGGTAAGAAGCATTGGGAAGCAGTCAAATGGATTATGAGATACTTACGAGGTACTTCAAAGTTGGGTATCACATTTGGAAATGGAGAGCCGATGCTTGTTGGTTATACAGACTCAGATATGGTAGGAAACAAATATAACATGAAATTCACTTCTGGATATTTGATGACCTTCGCAGGGGGAGCAGTTTCATGGCAATCAAGGTTACAAAAGTGTGTTGCATTGTCTACGACCGAGGCTGAGTACATGGCAGCAACAGAAGCGTGCAAAGAACTATTGTGGATGAAAAGGTTTCTATAAGACCTTGGGTTTAAGCAATCACAATATGTGGTTCTTTGCGATAATGAGAGTGCGATTCATTTGGCTAGAAATTCTATGTATCATAAGCGTACAAAACATATAGATGTGCGGTATCATTGGATTAGAGAACGCCTTGAAGATGGTTCGTTTGAACTTGATAAAGTTCACACCGATGATAATGGTTCCGACGTGTTCACAAAGACTTTAGCAAGTGAGAAGCTCAAGGTATGTTGTTCGATCGTCGGGATGGCGATTCCTTCCTCATAATTGGAAAGGGGGAGATTTGTTGGGTTATTGGTTTCCAATTAATGAGAAAGGCCCAAGCCCAACAAAATTGACCCAAGATGCTAGTTGACTTAGTCAATCATTCCTCAGCATTTTAAACTTCAAGTGTGCAGCTATTTTGGATATACAAGAGATCGGAGAGATCAAGAAAAAGAGTGAGATATTCCATTCCCGGTTTTGAAAACAGCATGTCAGAACAGAGACGATCCCCGGAGATCTAACTGTTGGATCTTCATAAAATTTGGGCTGTGTCTTCCTGACATCAGTGCCAAGGTTTTCAACCGTTGAATTCGTCTAAAGAGATCTGTAGCTCGAGTTATAGCTTCTGGATCAGACTGCAGTTTTTAGGTGAAATCATTCCTCTTTTGTCTTTAATTTCTTCATATACTTGTTGATTATCGTTGTTCAAGAGTATGATGATGTTGTATGCCTATAGTTGATCTAGAGAAGGATTATTGTATTGCTCTCTTATTGATGATAGTGGAATTTAAGTGGCTTACGAGTCCCGTGACTTTTACACTCGATTTTGAGGGGTTTTTCACGTAAAAAAGTCTCGTTTATATTGTGTGTGCTTGATTATTCGTTATTAGATGTTTTAGTATTGATTTGGGTTGAATTTGGTATAGCTTATTTGTTAGCATCCTCATGGTTTCATACGGGTCGGAAAATATTTGCCAAACTAGCGTTGTGTTCTAAGCATTAATCTCAAGTGCAAATGGCCCGAAAGGGTAAACTATATTGTCAAATTTGACAATCAAGGTAACCCCCAATTTCAGTAAGCCCAAAAAGGACTCAATTTTAATTTTTGCTCGCAAAAAGGACTGCGTGTTCAAATTTTTTAAAATTGAGGTAATATCAGACGAATTTTTTTTTAAAAAATCGCAAATTACTTAAAATTGAGACTTGGAACAAATTCCTAATGCTCCGAATTTCATTTTTTGTGAAGTAAATAGATTCAAAACATCACGAAAAAGGTTGAATCGACTTTTTCATCTCGACTTGTTCAAACGACTTGTTCATCTCGATTCATTGCTTTTCGTGATGTTTTGGATCTAGTTACTTTACAAAAAATGAAATTCGGAGCATTAGGAATCTGTTTCAAGTCTCAATTTGAAGTAATTCGCGATTTTTAAAAAAAATTCGTCTGATATTACCTCAATTTTAAAAAATTTGAACACGCAGTCCTTTTTGCGAGCAAAAATTAAAATTGAGTTCTTTTTTGGCTTACTGAAATTGGGGGTTACCTTGATTGTCAAATTTGACAACATAGGTTACCCTTTCGGGCCATTTGCCCTAATCTCAAACTTGTACTTCATGCTAATCTACTTTATTATTTATATGTTTAAATAATGTCTAACGAAATTAAATACCTGCAAACAACACTCTTAGCACTTCCATACAACATTACCATAACACGGTCACATTATTAGGATAATTACCCCTTACAACCACACGTCACCACAACAATACCATCACCATGGTCAAAGAATCCACGAGTACTTGGTAAAATGTTGACACCATGCTCATGTTAACGATTTTAACCCGATTATAATCAGATTTAATCATAATAGAGTTCATAAGAATTAACTAACCAACCCAATAGCGAATATTCAAAATGTTGTCCCCAAAATACATCCAAAGGAAAAAGACAAATGTAATTGATAGTGTTTTGAACATGACTTTGGTTTCAATGCATCATATACATAATCCAATGCAAATAAGTTGAACATCAAAAATCAAAAATAAAAATAAAACTTAGCCCACGTTACATGGCCAACAAGGGCTATAAAGATAAATAATCACAAACAGAAACCAGATTTAAATCATAACTAATTCGGCCTCTTAAAGCTTCATCGTTGCCACAAACGTTTAGAAGTAATAATATCGAAATAAAAGTGAGATATCACCATCCATTATTATCCATGAAAAGACTATTTTGCCCTTCCCTTAGTATTTATTTGGATGGAGCATTGTATCAAGAGTCAGTTTAGTAGGGATCAACGGGCTTGCGGAAGTTGGTTCCAGCGTAAATCGCATCTGACCCGAGCTCTTCTTCAATTCGCAGGAGCTGTATACAGTGAAAAACGATAGCTTTTGGTCAATTATGAATTATTGCTCAAAATTAGAGGTGGGAATTTGGACCCATTTAGCTTTTATTATAGTCTGATATCAGCTAATTATGGATGAAATGAAATGGGTCAGTGTGGAAATTTGGACCCATTTAGCTTTTATTATAGTCTATCATCAGTTAATTATGAATGAAATGAAATGGGTCAGTGTGGAAATTTGGACCCATTTAGCTTTTATTATAGTCTATCATCAGTTAATTATGAATGAAATGAAATGGGTCAGTGTGGAAATTTGGACCCATTTAGCTTTTATAATAGTGTAACATCAGTTAATTATGAATGAAATGAAATGGGTCAGTGTGGAAATTTGGACCCATTTAGCTTTTATAATAGTGTAACATCAGTTAATTATGAATGAAATGAAATGGGTCAGTGTGGAAATTTGGACCCATTTAGCTTTTATTATAGTCTAATATCAGTTAATTATGAATGAAATGAAATGGGTCAGTGTGGAAATTTGGACCCATTTAGCTTTTATTATAGATTTTGGAGATAATAGTCCAAGATCCAGTGATTTAAAACTTCACAAATCATGATCACAACATAAGACAATCTTATTGATGCCTTTAAAAAAAGTCAATCTTGTTGAACAAAAAGTCAAACTAATCAGTATGTTGAAATGATGATTTGGGCCTAGAAGGTGAAAAAAACAAACCTGATTGTACTTGGCAAGACGTTCTGACCTGCAAGGTGCTCCAGTCTTGATTTGGCCCTGGAGATTTTCGAATCACATTGTATAATCAGAATCCATCCTATATTTTTATATTTTCATAATTTTTATAATATAATTTATTTATTTATTATTTATGTTCATCATAATTAGATCATTACCGTTGCTAAACCCACAGAAAGATCAGCAATGAATGTGTCTTCAGTTTCACCACTGGAATACAATTTCAAAACGTTAATTTATTAAAAAATGGCGCAAAAAAAAAAAAAAAATACAAATCGGAAACATTTTTAATATATTAAAAATTTAATAATATTATAAATGTATGTATTATCATACCTGCGGTGACTGGCCATCACACCCCACCCAGCTTGTTTGGACATTTTGACGGCTTCAATACTCTCAGTCACAGATCCAATTTGGTTAACCTAAAATTAATGAACAAAATGTTAGTTATATTACTAACAGTTACACATTATATTTTTTTTATTAAATTAGGTAAGAGGGTTTTTTTTATATATATAAAAAAAGCTCTACCCATTTTCTTTCAGCCTTTTGTCTATCCGTTTGAACCATATAACGAAAATCGACCCATTTATAAGTAAACGGGTCAAAATTGCTCAAGTGATAAAACAAACATTATTAACATACCTTAAGGAGAAGAGCGTTACACGTCTTCTCAGCAATTGCCTTCTTAACTCTCTATAACACAAAATATACAATTTAAAAAGTTACTAAAAACATTAATTAAAAGATTTTGGATACTTAAAAAAAAAAGGGTCGATCCTAACCGTTGGATTAGTGACCAAAAGATCGTCACCAACGATCTGTACTTTGTCACCGCATTCTTCGGTCATTTTTCCATAATGCTCCCAATCGTCTTGATCGAACGGATCTTCGATAGATACAATTGGGTATTCGTTCACAAACGATTTGTAAAGATCCTTAAGTTGTACTCCCGAAATCTTTTGAGATCCGTCATTGTTCTATGAAAGGAAATCGATGACATCAGCATGAAACACTTTTGATATTAAAATAAAGATTAGTATTAAATAATTAATGAAATTTTTACCTCTTCCTTGAAATTGAGATCGTAGTTTTTGTCCTTTCCGTAAAATTCAGATGCAGCAACATCCATTCCAATAACAACCTACAAAAAAACAAATTTAAGAATTCGAATACGAGTATAATATGATTATATTTTTGTTTAAAGACGTTACAAATTCACTCAACTTAAAAAACTCCAGGAAATCAAGACTTGACGCATGTCATCCATAAGTGAATCTTTTGACTTATATACTTTCGAATGGGTCAATCTCTAACGGGTCAAACATGTGTAAAAGGTATATCTAAAGACTAGAAAGGCAAGGTGTTGAAAGCCACCCAAAGTGAACTTTAATGTATGTCCTTCTAAATCATTTTATTTAAAAAAAAATTAATTGTTAACACAAAGATATCACCTTTTTCATTGTTCTCATTTTGACCATATTAAACTCGCTCATTTTGCCACCTCTAAAAATAAATATACATTACCTTTCCTATGTAACCAGCTTTTTCAATCGCTGTTTTGAGCAACTCAAGGCCCTCCTTGTTTTCCTACAAACGAAACACACATTATCATGTTACGAGCTACTAATTTTTTTTTTTTTATATTTTTTTTTTAACAGCGATTGGGATCACCCGAGGGGTACTTTACCACCCGTTGCGATCATCTCCCGTGTCGACTATGCCGACGCAGCGATAATAACCCCGCCCTCATCGCTGCCCGGGAGGAAACCTTGAAACTGATCCAAGGGCACGGCCAAGTAAAACCCCCCTCCCCTTTACCCCCAAACGATATGGGAAATGTGCCATGGGTGGATACTTCATGGCAGGGATGAAATTGTGTTTTTAATATGTAGCCAACGGGGGTCGAACTTCTGACCTCCCCTAAAGGAAGCAGACCACCAACCGCTGAACCACATCAATAAAAGAAACTAGGAGTTGTTAAAATAATGAAAGTTTATAAATGAGAAATTTCAAACCATGATTACCTGAATATTAGGAGCAAAGCCACCTTCATCACCAACATTTGTTGCATCTTGACCATATTTCTTCTTAATAACAGACTGCAAAAATAAGAAATAATAAGTAATTCAGTATTCATACACTAAAGTTCATAGTACATGAATTCAGTTTAGGCTATTGAAAAAAAATTAAAAATTAAAAAAAAAAAAAAAAGTTTCATTTCACCTTTAAATTGTGGTATACTTCAACACCCATTTTCATCGCCTCCTTAAAACTAGAAGCACCCGTAGGAAGAATCATGAATTCCTGAAAGAAAAAAAAATTAAGCTTGTTAAATAAAAAATTTGTATATCCTACCACAACTATTTTTATCTTTTAAAATAAATAAATATGTAACATATATAATCATAATAACTTATACCTGCATTGCAAGTTTGTTTCCTGCATGTGATCCACCATTGATAACGTTGAATGCTGGTACTGGTAACACTAATTTGTTGTTGCCAGCCAAGTTTGCAATATGCTGCAAGAAATTTCCAAATATATCAGTTGAATTATTGTTGAGATTAGCACAAATACATACATATATATGTGTATATATATATAGGTCTTTTGTAAGATAAATTACCTTATAAAGGGGAATCTTTTTTACACTAGCCCCTGCTTTACAAAGGGCAAGAGATACTGCCAAAATAGCATTTGCTCCAAGCTAAACAATACAGTTAAGTAGTTAAATTAGTACGATTAACAGAAATGTTATGATAAAAAAATTAAAAAATAAAATAAAAAAGATGCATTTAATATATGAGAATATATATACCTTTTGCTTGCACCAACCCCACTCGTTTTTGGTTCCATCAAGTTCTTGAACCATGTAATTATCAATGCCTGTTTGATCAGTTGGATCCTGTATAAACATACATTCAAATCATAAAATCAGATATTTTATATATTCATATTAAATATTATATTTAATTTTATTACTAATATATAACAAGAGGTAAGGATGTGAAACAAACCTTGCCTATAATAGCAGGGCCAATAACATGGTTCACGTTTGAAACCGCCTAAACATATAACACAAAAATTAACATAATAACATATATAAGCATTAGGGTCGTCGAAAATGGTAAGCAAACAAGAAAATATTAAGACGATAAGCGCACCTTGGTGACACCTTTTCCTAAGTAATCCGAGCCTCCATCTCTTAATTCTAGTGCTTCGTAGACACCTATAATACAAGAGTTTTAGGCACATCTTATAAATATTAAACAACATCAAACTGATATAACATTTTTTGATAAAATTAAATGATAATGATAATAAAAAACATTTTGTGACATCATTATAAAAAAAAATTGTTTAACAATTCGTTTAATCATAGTAACTGATCGATCTTACCCGTGGATGCCCCACTAGGAACAGCAGCTCGGGCAAATGTACCATCAGATAGAGTAATATCTACCTATAAAACAAAAAAAAATTAGAAAAAAAAACCAATTTTAGTAAAACAATATCAACATACATATGCTTATTTTCACAGTTAGATGTACAATAACAATATCGGTCTATTTGATCGTATAATACATAATCAGTACATTAGTAAATATATTTACTATCTATATTGATATAAACAGAACACAATTACCTAATTATTAAATTATCTGCTATGATTCATAGCAAAAGTAATTAAAAATAACCATATTCAACTAATCAATAACTTTCATATACAAAACCTAACAATAACCCAATTGCGATTATACTCGCAATATACATTATTATACCTCGCTCAAAATTAGACCAATAAGTATAATGTCATTCTAAAAATAACCATATTCAACTAATCAATAACTTTCATGTACATAGAAGTTTATATAATATTGTTATGCATGTTCACATGCTGGTATATACAAATATGCATAAAATTTAATTATAGTCAACAAACGTATATTAGTATATACATTTGTATCTATATTAAATTAACCAAATCACAATTACCTAATTACTGCATTAACTGATCGATCTGATTCATAGCAAAAGTAATTAAAAATAACAATGGATGCATTTATCAAAAGAACGAACCTCAACCGTCGGATTGCCTCTGCTATCGAAGATTTGGCGAGCAGTAACTGATTTGATTGTGGCCATATAGTATTATTAAAATTGCAGAAATTTGAGAAATCAAAATGAGAAATTGGAATGAGGAAAAAAGAAGGTAGGTTGAGTATTTGTAGGTGTTTTGAATTATTTATAGCCTTCCCAAATTTCGTGATGAATAAGTCATTTGCTCCGATAAATATATAAAAATCATATCTTTCTATTTTTGGATATTATTATTACAAATATTTTTTCTTTTGAAATATTCATTTTTCTGCCTTGTTAGATTTTTTTTTTTTTTAACAGCGATTTGGATTAACTGAGGGGGACTTAAACCACCCGTTGCGATCATCTCCCGTTTCGACTATTGTCGATGCAGCGATAATGACTCCGCCCCCATCGCTGCCCGGGAGGAAATCTTGAAACCGATCCAAGGGCATGGCCAAGTAAAACCCCCCTCCCCTTTACCCCAAACGATATGGGAAAGGCTTAAGACCATAGTTTCATAATTTGTATAAGTTTTCTTATTGTGGCAAGTTAGATTAGTATAGGAATTTGCTAATGGTAGTTCTTAAAGGCTTAAGACCGTCGTTAACTATTTTATTATTTTATACACGTTAATGACAACTATTAGCTCAATGTCTGTCTTTAGCGAAACACAATAGACAAAAGCGTTCGTTAATAGAAAATGGCCACTGTATTTTTGCTATTAACCTCACTAATTAATGGGTATTAACGTCGATTGATCGGTGTTATTACTCTTTGATGGTTTCCAGCCTACAATCTAGAAGCCGTAATCTAGATGTTTTCTCATGAAGAAGAAGCAAACTTGAACACGATGACGACTAGCAACTTTGTTCTCCGTTCACACCATTCTAAGGAAGTAGCAAAATTGAACTCAATTACGGCTAGCCACCATATTGCGTTCACACCGATCTGCGTTCACACCTTCCACCTCCTCAATGTTTTTCTATAAATAGGGGTGTAAGCCTCATTTGTAATGCATTCGGAAAAGTGTAATCACACCTAGTTAGTGTGTGTGAGTTAAAGTGTAATCATAACCAAGAGTGAATACATCCTAGATAGTGGTGAGATTCCTAGTGTTTTAGTTTGAGAGTTTTTTTTTTTTTTGTAAGAGTTTTGTAATACTCTGTAATTTATTCTTGTGAGTAATAGAGTTATTTTCTCTCAAATTTTTGTCTACCAACGTCCAGGCGATCCTCTCATAAATCACAACAAGTGGTATCAGAGCTAGGTTAGAGGCATTGGTCGAGTGTTTAAGTTTCTTGAAGTTTTCAACCCCGTTTGTGTTGAAAAGTTATTTGTAAGGTGATAATGTCCACGGAAGAGTCAGGATCATCTTCCGAAGGCATGATTATGCTCACTGCCACCAACTACGCGTTGTGCAAACCTCGAATGGAAGATCTCCTCAGCTGTAAGGATTTGTTTGACCCTATTGAATTAAAGGGTACAAATCCTGATTCCGCCAAAGAGAAAGAGTGGAAGAAGTTAAACCGAAAAACTATTGGTCAGATCCGTCAATGGATTAATCATAGTGTCTTCCACCATGTTGCACAAGAGACAGACGCATATGTCCTCTAAAAAAAGTTGGAGGACATGTACCAGGCCAAGACTGCTCGGATTAAAGCCATGTTGATGAGGCGTTTAGTTAACATGAAGCTTAAAAGTGGAACTTCAGTTGCCGACCATACCAGTAAGTTCCAGAGCTTGGTCAACCAGTTATCATCTGTAGAGATGCCTCTTGGCGATGAAGTTCAGGTGTTACTGCTACTTAGTTCTCTTCCTGATAGTTGGGAGACGCTGGTCGTAACACTCAGCAACTCAACCCCGAATGGCAAACTTACCATGTCAATGGTCAAGGATGCCCTATTCAGTGAAGAGGCAAGGAGAAAGGACATGGACACAGATCAGACCCATGCCTTTGTCACAGAGAATCGGGGGAGACAACGAATGAGTAGCAAAAATAAATGGAGAGGCAGAAGCAAGAGTAGGGGCAGGTCTGCTGATAGCAGAAAATCAATATATAAATGCTATCATTGTGGATTAGAAGGACATATGAAGAAGAACTGCTACAGATTGAAAAAGGAACAAGATCAGAGCAGTTCACAGCCGAAGAATAAGGGTGGAGAAACATTAGTGACTATCTCTGGTGATGTCGCTTATTGTTCAACCCATGATGAGACATGCCTTCACGTCTCACGAGAAGACACTGAATGGGTGGTAGATACTGCAGCATCCTACCACGTGACTCCATACAAGGAATACTTCACAATATACAAAGATGGAAACTTTGGAGCTGTGAAAATGGGAAATTCTAGTTCCGCAGAGATTGTCAGAATTGGTGATGTCAAGATAAAGACAAGTTCTGGGAGCAATATCACTTTGAAGGATGTCCGCCATGTGCCAGATTTTGGCTGAATCTACTTTCTGGAGTAGCTCTAGACAAACACGGCTATGATAGTCATTTCAGTAGAGGCACATGGAAATTGTCAAGAGGCGCTATGATAGTCGCTCGAGGACACATTTATGGCACACTATACAAAACTCATGTGAAGATCTGTACAGACGGCCTTAATGTTGCAGAAAAAGAGGCGTCACAAAATTTATGGCACCAGAGACTCGGTCACATGAGTGAGAAAGGGTTGTCTACCCTAATAAAGAAGGAGCTTGTCAATGTAGACAATGATGTTGCACTAGATCCTTGCAATCATTGTCTGTTTGGTAAGAATCATAGAGTCTCGTTTAATTCCTCTTCAACGAGAAGATCAGAGTTACTCAGTCTGGTGCACTCTGATGTTTGCGGTCCCTTGGAGGTTGAATCAATTGGCGGCAACCGATACTTTCTAACGTTTATCGACGATGCTTCTCAAAAGGTGTGGGTATATTTCTTGCGAACGAAGGACCAGGTTTTCGATTACTTCAAACAGTTTCATGTCATGGTAGAACGTGAGACAGGAAAGAAGTTAAAGTGTCTTCGATCCGACAACGGCGGTGAATACTCTTCCAGACAGTTCGATGCCTATTGCATATGATATGGCATCCTACATGAGGTGACAGTTCCACGTACCCCTCAACACAATGGTATAGCAGAAAGAATGAACCGAACAATCATGGAACGTGTTCGGAGCATGCTCAGTATGGCTAAGCTGCCAAAGCCATTCTGAGGAGAATCAGTCAGAGCCGCATGTTACTTGATCAACCGATCTCCATCGGTACTACTGAATTTTGAAGTTCCGGAGAAACTTTGGTCTGGAAAGGATCCATCATACTCTCACTTAAGAGTATTTGGATGTTTGGCGTACGCACATGTATCCAAGGAGCTCAGGCAGAAGCTAGATGCAAGGACCACTCCATGCATATTCATAGGCTATGGAGATGAAGAATTTAGATACAGATTATGTGATGACCCGGGAATTTCCGACTAAATTTAAACTTAATCTTTATATGATTTCGACACGATAAGCAAAGTCTGTAATGTTGAGTCTCGAAAATTTAGGAAACTATGTTCATATATTCAAATTTAACCTTCGACCGATTCCGACGATTCACGAACAATTAACTGTAAATAGATATACATATATTTAAAATATATATGTATGTGTATATAAGTATATAATAATATGAAATATTATATACTGAAATTGTTTGAATTAATGGTGTAAAATAAAATAATAAAAGATATAACAAGATATAGTATTACAATAAATCTGTATATATAAATTTATGATTTCTATACATGATTATTATTTTATGTATATTACGATATATATATATATATATATATATATATATATATATATATATATATATATATATATATATATATATATATATATATATATATATATATATATATATAGAAATATGCAACATATATTATACAATTATTATATATTACATAATTAAAAAAAAATTATATTTTGAAACAGATAAATTACAATTTCAGTCGCTATCTTTTCTGTATAATTTGTCTACTTGATTGAGATACATATCGAATGCAATTACATATACAACAAAATTTCTGTTAACAATCTCTTTCTCTTTAGCTTTAGTTTCTGTTCTTGATAATGAAAACTGTCGACCACCATACCTACTACACTACAACTTTGATCAATTAATGTAAACAACATCCAATTAACCCAAACACTACTTCATCATCTATCATACTTCCTGTCTCTGGACAAAATTACAACAATCACTTACTTTGAATCCGCAAACTTATCAACTAAAATTCAATTCTAAAACTGAACCCTTTATTGCTGTTGCACTTCTACTCTCGATTTCCACCTTGCAAACACACTCCAGTTCTACAGCTTCTGTTTTCTTTTCTTTATTTTTTTCTTCTTCTTTCTTTTTCTTTTCTATCGTTGTTTCTGTACAGGGACAGCAGTAGCTGTGGTAATGTTGTTACTACAGCTGCAGACTTGTTTCTATTCCGTCCAAAACACAACCAAACCTCCACTACAAATTGACCCATGCTGCTGCAAAAGTAATTGCTACAGTTATAGTTCGTTCTGTTTGCTAATCTAGTTGAAACCACTACCACCCACGACCATCAAAACCCAGGTCAAGTATATTCGCAATCAATCAAGAAAACACAAGTCAATAGAGCAAACATATTTACAATCTAAATTGAAGAGTTAGAGAAGTATATTACACCGAAGAGTGAAAAAAATTGCTGAACCAGCTATACGAATTTTTCCTTCAAAATAGCACGAGTACACATCTGTCATTGGAGACCAAGAAAAAGCCGGTAAAATTTTAAATCTATGCGTATGATCATTTATTTACCTGATTTCCACATTATAACTATGAAAATGTCAAAATCTAGAACATAACAAATGAATCAACAATTTCAACGAAATCAAAACAAGAACTACAAATTTAAATTATGAATAAATATATGAACTCATACCTTTATACTATTAAATTCGAATTGTATAAAATTCAAAACCCTAATTTTACCTGCAACCCAATACCTTCGTTGCTATTATCGGACTGTTTCTAATTCCTATTACAGAGATCAAATCATCTCATTTGTGAAAACCTCTTGCTGCTGCTATATTAACCAAACATCACCGGTTGCTTAATCTTTTCTGTTTTTAATCAGCACTCGAACCCCACCATCCACAAACCCACTTAAACAATCGAAACCGAACAAGAACCAATAATTTTTCTTTTCTGTTACAAACACTCAATCAATTCGTACATACAATGAATAATAAATTAAACCTCTTTCAATCAACTAACAAAATTTCAATTAAATCAATGAAATCGAAATCTTTTTAGGGTTTTAATTAGGTGTTTGTTTGATTAGAACGAATTGATGGATCGTACCTGAGACTTGTCTTCAATTCCTGCGAGAAACCTTGAACGACTGAACAAATGAATTAGGTCAGATGGACGTTGTAGAAGTGATTGGGGTGAAATGGTTGTCTAGAAATATAAAGGGAAATACTAAATAAATAAAGATAAAATGCTCCGTATATCTTCCTTCATTATTTTTATAACTTTATTTAGTTACTTTATTTTTATTATTATTATTATTATTATTATTATTATTATTATTATTATTATTATTATTATTATTATTATTATTATTATTATTATTATCATCATTATACACATAATCAGTAAAACAGAAGATATAAAAGGTATATTATGAAAATAATTATAAGTATTTCTTATTAATAGGTTATATTTATAAGTTATATAAATATTAATAATCATAAACCAATTTTGTTTTTAAATACTAATTAAACTGATATAAGCTTAAAGATATATTAATAAGTGTTTAACATAAAACTTTTTTTTACAATTAAAATATTAAAGATATATAAATAATGCTAGAAACTTAATATAATATGTTTTGTTTAATTATGATTAAAGCAAATTCAATTCTTATTAATATATTAATAATTATAAATAATTAAATATATTAATATTAATTATTAATTAAATTATTTTAATAAGAACTTTAACATTAATAATTTACTATAATGATAAATATGAATGATTTAAAATTGATAATATAAATCTATTTAATTACTAACAGAACATATAAATTATTAAAATATAAAAACGGATATGAAAGTATATATAAATAGCAGTAGAAATATATATACAGTACTAATAAGAATATTATATGATTAAAAGTTATTTTATTACCATTAAAAGTTCACTATATTATTTAATATATATACTTAATATAGGTTCGTGAATCCGAGGCCAACCCTGCACTGTTCAGTATCGTCATATGTATTTTTACTACAAAATACAGTATAGTGAGTTTCATTGATTCCCTTTTACTCTTTACATTTTTGGGGCTGAGAATACATGCAAATGCTTTATTAACTGTTTTACAATATTTATATGCGTGAGTTTCATTTACTCCCTTTTTTACTCTTTACTTTTTTTGGCTGAGAATACATGCAAATGCTTTATTAACAGTTTTACAATATTTATATGTGTGAGTTATAGTCCCACTTTTAAAATCTAATATTTTTGGGATGAGAATACATGCAGGTTTTATAAATGATTTACAAAATAGACATAAGTACGTGAAACTACATTCTATGGTTGAAATATCGAAATCGAATATGCCCCTTTTTATTAAGTCTGGTAATCTAAGAATTAGGGAAAGACACCCTAATTGACGCGAACTCTAAAGATAGATCTATCGGGCCCAACAAGCCCCATCCAAAGTACCGGATGCTTTAGTACTTCGAAATTTATATCATGTCCGAAGGAGGATCCCGGAATGATGGGGATATTCTTATATGCATCTTGTTAATGTCGGTTACCAGGTGTTCAATCCATATGAATGATATTTTTGTCTCTATGCATGGGACGCTTATTTATGAGAACTGGAAATGAAAACCTTGTGGTCTATTAAAATGATGGAAATGATTATTTATGTTAAACTAATGAACTCACCAACCTTTTAGTTGACACTTTAAAGCATGTTTATTCTCAGGTACGAAAGAAATCTTCCGCTGTGCATTTGCTCATATGAGAGATATTACTTGGAGTCATTCATGACATATTTCAAAAGACGTTGCATTCGAGTCGTTGAGTTCATCAAGATTATTATTTAGTCAATTATAGTTAGATATATTATAAAATGGTATGCATTCCGTCAACTTTCGATGTAATGAAAGATTGTCTTTTCAAAAACGAATGCAATGTTTGTAAAATGTATCATATAGAGATCAAGTACCTCGTGATGTAATCAACTGTTGTGAATCGTTTATAATCGATATGGACTTCGTCCGGATGGATTAGGACGGGTCTCTACAGTTGGTATCCGAGCGGTGGTCTTAGCGAACCAGGTCTGCATTAGTGTGTCAAACTGATAAGTCGTTAGGATGCATTAGTGAGTCTGGACTTCGACCGTGTTCGCATGTCAAAAGTTTTGCTTATCATTTCGTGTCAAAAATTACCTGCTTATCATTCTTAGGGAATCACTTGCTTATCATTCTTAATCTAGACATATCTTACTGCCTGGATTTCATGAATAGTGTATAGACAAAAAAAATTCATATCTTAGCATACCTGCTACTTCATATCTTAGCGTATCTGTTACTGTAACTTTTCCTGACATATTCCGTAGATTCCTCCGTAACTTATGGGATTTTAGTATTATATATGCATATGTAAATTATGTATTGTAGGGTACTAATCTACGTCCTATACTCTATTTCTTATCGAAAATCCTTCATCTGATTGTACGAGATAAATCCCTCAACTAGTTCGAGTCCCTCCGATTCCGATAGCTATTCCGATAGTTATTCCGACAACTATTCCGATATGGATTTCCACACGAGCTCCAGCCGCAGTATAACTGGAATGGATCTACTAATTAGTCATCTTCAGTTCTGGATGAATTGAGGATGAGTACGTAGTTGACTTAACCAATGGAAACGAGAAGAAGGCGATATTTTCCACCAACCGAATTTACCTCTTGGCAAAGAACTTGAAGCACTTACCGGTGAACCAGTCCGAAATATCATTTTCACCCTGATTTCTCGAATATCTCGTCATGATTACATAATATCTCAGATTCTAAACCTTATTCATTCACTCGTTCCAACCGACAATCATCCCGGAATAATAAAAGAAGTCAACAAACTTCGCGCTCGAAAAATAAATTTGGAGAACATGGTGTAAAATTTACCGGCTTCAGCAACATCACCGGCACCAACAGTACCATCAGTAACAGCACTAGTACCATCAACAATCCATGCCTCAACATCTCATTCTGTACCTCTAGCATAATCATCGTTCTACGAATCGTTCTACATAAACTATCTTCGTCCTTCATGGCGATTATGTAATCTCTAAAGTTTTAGAGATTATGTACTCTAGTTCTAGCTGTAATCTGATGAGTTTAATATCACATTGACTCATTAAATCCATGATTACATCTGAAGAAAATATATATGTATATATATTTTTCATAAAGATTGTAATTTAAAATTCTTTCGTACAAACTGTTAATGGTGAAAATATTTTAACGGGTAGGAAATACCCGAGGAATATTTAGATTTCACATTAATAAGTTACACTATACATTCTTCAAATCTGATTCAACAGTCATTTACCATCCTACTTACATCCACAGATATACGAATCTGATTCACCAAAGAGTAACCATTTTCATTCAAATTTCATATTTGAATTTTGATCTATCAGAATCTAACAAGTTGCATAATGAAGAAAACATTGGACAAAATAAAATTTGTTAGAAACAAACAAATTAACTATGAGAAATTTTGTTAAGAATCCACGCTAACTCTTCCTAGCTAACTGTTAATTCCGTATTACCTTTTATTTATCGCAATTTATTTATCGCATTTTATTTATCGCAATTTTAATTCTCGTAATTTTATTTATCGTCATTTAATTTCTGTTATTTACTTTACGCACTTTATTTATCGTCATTTAATTTCTGTTATTTATTTTACCCACTTTAAATATCGGGACACGTATACAAGGTTTTGACATATCATATCGACGCATCTATATATATTATTTGGAATCACCATAGACACTCTATATGCAGTAATGATCGAGTTCTCTATACAGGGTTGAGGTTGATTCTACAATAATATATATAATTTGAGTTGTGATCGAGTCTGAGACATGTACACGGGTCACGATACATATTAATTAATTCAAATATTATATATTAAACTATATATGAATTATTGGACTGTCAACTGTGGACTATCGACCGAGGACTAATAACATTGGACAACTAAAATGAATTAAAATATTGATTATAACATATGAAACTAAACAACTCTTCAAGTTTGCCACTTGCTTTCATCTTAAACCTCATTTGTATCTTAACGATTCCAATCTGCGTTCAAACCTTTCATGATTCTTAAAAACACCTCAATCGAGAGGATGAACCAACTGCATCTCATCTACGGAAGAAAGATTTATGCATATAGTCATGCACCTGAAAACACTCGGAACCTGAGTAAACGTTTAACACATATCGGTGCTAGCTCCTTTGGCATTGTTATTATCGAAAATAATTTTGCAATTCCTTTTCAAATTAGAAAATTTTATCACAGCTCCAGCAAATCAACTTCGACTTTTCGTTCGAAACAACCTTATTATAACCATGATATATATGCATACTCTTTTATTGTTACCGGGGAACCTTTTATATTCCACCATATCACCAGCAGACGTACCAGCAACCTCGTTGCTTCTTGGCTTAAATCTCTCTGATAAATCATTATATTTTGAAACCCTATCATATACTCATCCGCATCTTGTAACGAGAACTGCCATACCAATTACCGGGAATCAGTAATCAGAACTTTGAAAACTCACAGCATATCTACATCAATTGTTATATGTATAACATTTATCTCTTAGAATTATGATCTTTCATTCTGAAATTCTGGAAAGCATCCCGTCTGTGAATCAATACTTGGAATGTTGAAAAAGCTGAATGAAGCAGCACAAACTGTAAAATGACCTTAACAGCCAAAAGTTTGATGATAAAGAATAGCGTGTTGGTAAATCTCAGAAAAAGAGAAGGTTTGAAACTGGAAAACGGATTGAGCAGATCATGAAGGAGATTGTGGACAAATCGCAAAGACTAAATCTGCCTTCAAAGAATCCAAATGATTCATCTACTGAAGTCATTAACGATTACGTTGCTCCTAACTCTAAACCCTCGCGGACAATATTCTTCATCATCCTCTGATCTTAGATATTCTAAGATATCATCGTATCTTTCATTATAAATATCCTCGATATTTCTGAAGATATTTTCATAACTAATCTTATCTGAAATCATTTATCTCTTCGCGCTATCAGTGTTACATCATATAAGAAACTGTTAGTTTCTATAATATGTAAACTTTCGAGCCTAAAATATGAATGTTATTGAAGTAATGTTGGGAACTGATACATGAGTTAGTATAATATAATGACACTTGATCAACGTGATTATATTACAGTAAGTCATGCTGAGTTCTAATGAAACGTGATGATGGTTCACAGTATATTATACCATCATCGTGTGTCATGTTACATAACTCTTTCATTCTGCTTAACTTCTGAACATATCAAGAAAGTATATTCTTGATAATTCTATTCTCAGTGATTCTGGTAATTTGACAAATCAAATCGTGCTAATACGTTAGTTCTTATTTAGAACACGATGTTTATTCAAAATTCCATACTTACGAATTCTGGACCGTTACTCGCTTTATTAGAGGTCGGGAGGATAATAAAAAGGCAAAGAGCTCCAAAATATAAGAGAAAATATAAAGTCCAATAACAACACGGAGGTTACAAACCATGGATATTAATAGGAACAGCAATATAAAGACATGGCATAATTAAGAATAGTATCACCCAAGGTTATATTAAAAGTAAACAGATTTTTCTGGTGGAAGATTGAAAAGAAGGATGACAGAAATGATAATTAGGAAAATAATAGGGATTAGAACTGGACTAAGCATTTTCACAATCTTTTGGATGTATGAACTAAGAAAGAAAGTATAGGAATGGTGAGAATAATGGAACGGAGGAGTTTAATTTATAATGGAAATATCAGACATAGTAATCGGGGCAGATCACCGTATTTAATTATAGAGATCTTAATTTCCTTACTCGCTGAAGATTCAAATCTTTTAGATTTCGAAGATTTTCTTAAAATCCCTTGAATTCCGAAATTCAACTATGACTAGTCAAAAGTTATGATGAAACTTGTCTTTCTCATTTCACTCTTTTGTAATAACTTCACTCGTACGCTTTGCATAATCGAATCGTTTTAGCTATAGTACTCAATGATGATGAAACTCTATTTATCAATTCATATTCGTCATGAAAACATTTTTATTGTTAGCCATGACCATCTCACTCAAATTTCGGGACGAAATTTCTTTAACGGGTAGGTACTGTGATGACCCAGGAATTTCTGACTAAATTTAAACTTAATCTTTATATGATTTCGACACGATAAGCAAAGTCTGTAATGTTGAGTCTCGAAAATTTAGGAAACTATGTTCATATATTCAAATTTAACCTTCGACCGATTCCGACGATTCACGAACAATTAACTGTAAATAGATATACATATATTTAAAATATATATGTATGTGCATATAAGTATATAATAATATGAAATATTATATACTGAAATTGTTTGAATTAATGGTGTAAAATAAAATAATAAAAGATATAACAAGATATAGTATTACAATAAATCTGTATATATAAATTTATGATTTCTATACATGATTATTATTTTATGTATATTACGATATATATATATATAATATAGAAATATGC
The DNA here is from genome assembly GCF_046630445.1 of Rutidosis leptorrhynchoides. Taxonomy (NCBI): domain Eukaryota; kingdom Viridiplantae; phylum Streptophyta; class Magnoliopsida; order Asterales; family Asteraceae; genus Rutidosis; species Rutidosis leptorrhynchoides. The sequence goes on along the minus strand of NC_092343.1, from coordinate 380,863,711 downwards.
AACATATATTATACAATTATTATATATTACATAATTAATAAAAAATTATATTTTGAAACAGATAAATTACAATTTCAGTCGCTATCTTTTCTGTATAATTTGTCTACTTGATTGAGATACATATCGAATGCAATTACATATACAACAAAATTTCTGTTAACAATCTCTTTCTCTTTAGCTTTAGTTTCTGTTCTTGATAATGAAAACTGTCGACCACCATACCTACTACACTACAACTTTGATCAATTAATGTAAACAACATCCAATTAACCCAAACACTACTTCATCATCTATCATACTTCCTGTCTCTGGACAAAATTACAACAATCACTTACTTTGAATCCGCAAACTTATCAACTCAAATTCAATTCTAAAACTGAACCCTTTATTGCTGTTGCACTTCTACTCTCGATTTCCACCTTGCAAACACACTCCAGTTCTACAGCTTCTGTTTTCTTTTCTTTATTTTTTTTCTTCTTCTTTCTTTTTCTTTTCTATCGTTGTTTCTGTACAGGGACAGCAGTAGCTGTGGTAATGTTGTTACTACAGCTGCAGACGTGTTTCTATTCCGTCCAAAACACAACCAAACCTCCACTACAAATTGACCCATGCTGCTGCAAAAGTAATTGCTACAGTTATAGTTCGTTCTGTTTGCTAATCTAGTTGAAACCACTACCACCCACGACCATCAAAACCCAGGTCAAGTATATTCGCAATCAATAAAGAAAACACAAGTTAATAGAGCAAACATATTTACAATCTAAATTGAAGAGTTAGAGAAGTATATTACACCGAAGAGTGAAAAAAATTGCTGAACCAGCTATACGAAATTTTCCTTCAAAATAGCACGAGTACACATCTGTCATTGGAGACCAAGAAAAAGCCGGTAAAGTTTTAAATCTATGCTTATGATCATTTATTTACCTGATGTCCTCATTATAACTATGAAAATGTCAAAATCTAGAACATAACAAATGAATCAACAATTTCAACGAAATCAAAACAAGAACTACAAATTTAAATTATGAATAAATATATGAACTCATACCTTTATACTATTAAATTCGAATTGTATAAAATTCAAAACCCTAATTTTACCTGCAACCCAATACCTTCGTTGCTATTATCGGACTGTTTCTAATTCCTATTACAGAGATCAAATCATCTCATTTGTGAAAACCTCTTGCTGCTGCTATATTAACCAAACATCACCGGTTGCTTAATATTTTCTGTTTTTAATCAGCACTCGAACCCTACCATCCACAAACCACTTAAACAATCGAAACTGAACAAGAACCAATAATTTTTCTTTTCTGTTACAAACACTCAATCAATTCGTACATACAATGAATAATAAATTAAACCTCTTTCAATCAACTAACAAAATTTCAATTAAATCAATGAAACCGAAATCGTTTTAGGGTTTTAATTAGGTGTTTGTTTGATTAGAACGAATTGATGGATCATACCTGAGACTTGTCTTCAATTCCTGCGAGAAACCTTGAACGAATGAACAAATGAATTAGGTCAGATGGACGTTGTAGAAGTGATTGGGGTGAATTGGTTGTCTAGAAATATAAAGGGAAATACTAAATAAATAAAGATAAAATGCTCCTTATATCTTCCTTCATTATTTTTATAACTTTATTTAGTTACTTTATTTTTATTATTATTATTATTATTATTATTATTATTATTATTATTATTATTATTATTATTATTATTATTATTATTATTATTATTATTATTATTATTATTATTATCATTATACACATAATCAGTAAAACAGAAGATATAAAAGGTATATTATGAAAATAATTATAAGTATTTCTTATTAATAGGTTATATTTATAAGTTATATAAATATTAATAATCATAAACCAATTTTGTTTTTAAATACTAATTAAACTGATATAAGCTTAAAGATATATTAATAAGTGTTTAACATAAAACTTTTTTTACAATTAAAATATTAAAGATATATAAATAATGCTAGAAACTTAATATAATATGTTTTGTTTAATTATGATTAAAGCAAATTCAATTCTTATTAATATATTAATAATTATAAATAATTAAATATATTAATATTAATTATTAATTAAATTATTTTAATAAGAACTTTAACATTAATAATTTACTATAATGATAAATATGAATGATTTAAAATTGATAATATAAATCTATTTAATTACTAACAGAACATATAAATTATTAAAATATAAAAACGGATATGAAAGTATATATAAATAGCAGTAGAAATATATATACAGTACTAATAAGAATATTATATGATTAAAAGTTATTTTATTACCATTAAAAGTTCACTATATTATTTAATATATATACTTAATATAGGTTCGTGAATCCGAGGCCAACCCTGCACTGTTCAGTATCGTCATATTTATTTTTACTACAAAATACAGTATAGTGAGTTTCATTGATCCCCTTTTACTCTTTACATTTTTGGAGCTGAGAATACATGCAAATGCTTTATTAACTGTTTTACAATATTTATATGCATGAGTTTCATTTACTCCCTTTTTTACTCTTTACGTTTTTTTACTGAGAATACATGCAAATGCTTTATTAACTGTTTTACAATATTTATATGTGTGAGTTATAGTTCCACTTTTAAAATCTAATATTTTTGGGATGAGAATACATGCAGGTTTTATAAATGATTTACAAAATAGACACAAGTACGTGAAACTACATTCTATGGTTGAATTATCGAAATCGAATATGCCCCTTTTTATTAAGTCTGGTAATCTAAGAATTAGGGAACAGACACCCTAATTGACGCGAACTCTAAAGATAGATCTATCCGGCCCAACAAGCCCCATCCAAAGTACCGGATGCTTTAGTACTTCTTAATTTATATCATGTCTGAAGGAGGATCCCGGAATGATGGGGATATTCTTATATGCATCTTGTTAATGTCGGTTACCAGGTGTTCAATCCATATGAATGATATTTTTGTCTCTATGCATGGGACGCTTATTTATGAGAACTGGAAATGAAAACCTTGTGGTCTATTAAAATGATGGAAATGATTATTTATGTTAAACTAATGAACTCACCAACCTTTTAGTTGACACTTTAAAGCATGTTTATTCTCAGGTACGAAAGAAATCTTCCGCTGTGCATTTGCTCATATTAGAGATATTACTTGGAGTCATTCATGACATATTTCAAAAGACGTTGCATTCGAGTCATTGAGTTCATCAAGATTATTATTTAGTCAATTATAGTTAGATATATTATAAAATGGTATGCATTCCGTCAAATTTCGATGTAATGAAAGATTGTTTTTTCAAAAACGAATGCAATGTTTATAAAATGTATCATATAGAGATCAAGTACCTCGCGATGTAATCAACTGTTGTGAATCGTTTATAATCGATATGGACTTCGTCCGGATGAATTAGGACGGGTCTCTACAGATTATGGGATCCAATGGAGAAAAATGTGATCAGAAGTAGGGACGTAGTGTTCCATGAAAGCCAGACAATAGAAGATATTGAAAAGCCCACAATATCTCAGAAATCAAATGTTGTTTCTCAGGTGCCAGAGGCAACGGCGGAATCATTCATGAGAAATGAATATACAGTGCAAGATGAAATACCGGAAGTAGAAGATAATGAGGAAAATGATGGTGCTGAGCAGGGGGAGCCACAACCCCATCTGCCAGACTTTTCAGGACCATCACAAGGTGAAGATGATGGTGGATCTCCTCAGTATATTCCAGAAGTTCGTAGATCTGAACGAGGTCGGATTCCATCGAATAGATTTCCGGAATTTGAGTACCTTCTACTTACTGAAGATGGAGAACCAGAGAGTTTTCATGAAGCAGTATCTCATAAGGACAACGAAAAATGGTTGCTCGCAATGCAGGATGAGATGGATTCTCTGCAGAAAAATTAGACTTATGAAATCGTAGAACTTCCATGCATGAAGAAGGCACTGAAAAACAAATGGGTGTTCAAGCTGAAAAAGGATGGCAGTGGGAAAGTGGTGAAATACAAAGCACGACTTATAGTCAAAGGATTCCAACAGAAGAAAGGGATTGATTTTGACAAGATATTTTCACCGGTAGTCAAGATGACTTCAGTTAGAGTCATACTTGAATTGGTAGCAAGTATGAACTTGGAGCTTGAACAGATGGATGTAAAGACAGCTTTTCTTCATAGAAATTTACATGGAGCAGCGGAAGGTTTTGAAGTTTCAAGAGATAACCTCGTATGCAAGCTGAAGAAAAGTTTGTACGGTTTGAAGCAGGCACCTAGGCAATGGTACAAGAAGTTTGACTCGTGCATGGTGAGTCAAGGGTACAAGAAAACTGCAGCGGATGAGTGTATCTATATTCAGAAGTTTTATGAAAGAAATTTCGTTACTCTTCTACTATATGTAGACGATATTTTGATCGTAGGGAAAGACGCAATGAAGATCAACCAGCTGAAGAAGGAACTCTCTAAGTCTTTTGACATGAAAGACTTAAGACAAGCTTAACAAATTTTGGGAATGCATATAACTCGAGACAGGAAGAATAGAAGGTTATGGCTATCTCAGGAGAAGTATATTGAACGAGTGCTTGAACGGTTCAATATGAACAATGCCAAACCAGTTATCATTCCATTAGCCAACCATTTCAAGTTAGGTAAGAGATCATGTCCCTCATCCATGGAAGAGATCGGGGAGATGTCGTCAGTACGTATTTTTTAGCAGTTGGAAGTTTGATGTATGTGATGGTGTGTAAAAGGCCTGATATTGCTCATGCAGTGGGAACAGTGAGTCATTTTCTCTCTAACCCCGGGAAAGAGCATTGGAATGCGGTAATATGGATTCTCAGATATCTTAAAGGTACTGATGTGTTGCACGGAGGGTACGAAAATACTATATATTTTTAATACGAAATACTACAAAATATGACAAGTTTTAATTATTTATTTACAGATGGATATACCTAAACCTTGCTACAACACTATAGGCAGTGTACCTAATCGTAGAGTAGTATAGTTTTTAGTAAGTCCGGTTCGTTCCACAGGGAGCTGGCTTATTTTACACTATATTTTAATTAACTATATTTGTACAAAATATATATAATTATATATAATAATATATAAAAGGGGGGGGGGGGGGTTTACCATTTAATGACTGGTTTGTTGATTTTATATCTTAAGTCACAATTAAAACCTAATGCAAAATATAAATGACGATAATTAAAGGTACGATGAAATATAAAATAAAATAATTATGCTTATTTAAACTTCCATAACCATGATGGTTGACGTTTTGAATATAATTTATTACCATGGGTTAATTGTCCTTTATCCTAGATTTATTTGAGACCTATCTGGTTTTTGGACATAATAGTTCATCGGTCATAATTATAAAATGCTCGGCAAATTTAACCTTATACCCGAAGTCAAATATTCCAACTAATTGGGGATTCGAACTGTAACAAGGTCTTAATACTTTGTTTTAATGATTCACCAGGATATCGACTGCGTACAATCCAAGGTTTTAATACTTTGTTAACAATTACACCAATTACCCTTGAATGTAATCCACCCCTGTTTCAATGAGTCCATTGACTATTAATGTATCCCCCGTTTTCCGGTCAAATGAACAATCATTAGTATTTATAAATATCCCGCTCACCGTACCCGATCGAGCGTATGTGGTTATATATAGATACGTCAAATTGTAACCTTTATATTAAATTAACAAGATATCATTTAGTTAATTAAATATAAAACCCATTAATAGCCCATAGTCCAATTTCCACAAGTGTCGGTCTTTTATCCAAACCCCAATTATGGTCCAAAACCCAATAACCTCGTCTTTAATATTTAGCCAAACATCACGATTACTTCGGCTCAAATAAGCATAATAATAACTTAGTTACGAGACATTAATTTAAAAAGGAAGAACATAACTTACATTGATTATTTATCGCGTAGTGTTACACGGACAGAACTTCGACTTCAGAACTCGTAAATAAACCGTTACATAACCTAACCTAAACTAAACTAATATATTATATATATATATATATATATATATATATATATATATATATATATATATTATACTAATAGAGGGAGTATATATATTTTGGTGTGTTGAATCAGCTGAATGCTTGAGGCATTTTATAGGCGTTTTCTGAGATTGGTGCTCTGCGAGTGCGGTGATTTTGGCCTTGGGGTCTCCGCGAGTGCGGAGTTGCAGGATCCAGCTCACCATTTTTTGGCAACTAACTTTGTCGACATATTATAAATATATATATAATATATAAATAATTTATATAATTATTTATATATTATATTTTATTCTTGTGCATAGTTGACTCGTAATTTTAGCTCCATTGTCTCGTACGTTTACGCCCAGTTTATGTCTCAGTTCCGGTTTCTCGAACGTCTTTTCGTATAATTTAATATCGTGTAATTTGCGTTTCGCGACTTGCGTTCTTGTCAATCTTTAGACGTTTTTCTTTGATAATTTAAACCACTTGGAGTGTATCTTGTACATTTGAGCATTTTGGACGTTTGCGTCTTCAAATCTTTGTTTTCGCCTTTTGTCTTCGCACTTATTTATTTAAACGAATATTACTTGAAAATAGAACATTTGCAACTGAAAACTTCACATATTGGAAGGATATTGCTACTAAATATATGTTCATTTAGAGCACTATCAGTTACAAAAAAAATATGTCTTTGTTACGGGGGAGCCGATCCAATCTTGGAAGGCTATACAGATGCAGATATGGCTGGAGACCCTTATATTATGAGATCTACTTCAGGATACATTTACACTTTTGCAGGAGGAGCTGTTTCATGGCAGTCAAGACTACAGAAGTGTGTTGCATTATCCACAACCGAAGCAGAATATATTGCTGCCACGGAAACTGGTAAAGAAATGTTGTGGTTAAAGCGTTATCTCCAAGAATTTGGAATCAAGCAAAAAGGAGTACAAGGTACATTGCGACAGTCAGAGTGCTCTAGATTTGTGACGCCCCGTACAAAACCATCGTGTACAGTTCATCAACAGGAGGATCATTACAAGGTCAAACACTATATGCTGTTTGAAAACAAGTTTTGCATTCATAAAAAGATAGCGTTTTACAAAAGATAACGTGCTTCCTATGAATAGAAGCATTAGCATAAGTATGTGACCCAGAGCTCGTTACAAAGCCATTGTTTGAAAATAACATAAGTTATGAATGCAAAATAAAAGTTTCATGATTGAAACATCTCTAAGTAATGCAGCGGAAATCTAACACAGCAGGTCCATAACAGCAAGTCTATAACACCAAGACAGCAAGTCTAACAGCGGAAGCAACATCGTCTAAAGACCTGAGAAATACACACTTAAAAAGTCAACACGAATATTGGTGGGCTATAGTTTGTCTGTAATCAGTAAAGTAATGTAGACCACGAGATTTCAGTGCTTCAACCAGCAGTTTAAATCAGTATGAAAAGTATATGCTTAACCGTGGGCACTCGGTAACTAGACTTAACATATGTATATCACCCCCTAAAGTGTACTTGGCGAGTGCATTTGTCCTCGAAGTATTAAACACCCGTTGAAAGCTAGCACGACTAGCCCGAGTGGGGATGTCAAACCCTATGGATCCATATCTAAGATTCGCGTTCACGGTTAGGAAACCAATGATTAAACGTTACCGAGCTAAGGGGAATCTTTGTGCCGTTTTGTAACCCACACATATATAAAGTTTAAGTACTCATGTCTAGTATGTAAAACATAAAAAGCGCATGTATTCTCAGTACCATAAATATTAAAAAGTAGTAAGGGATGCTATAACTCACAGTGAATAAGCAGTAAAAGTTGATACGAAAAGTATGCAGGTAGTAAGTCGGTTCGAAAGATCGTCAACCTAAGTCAAAGGTCACTAGGTCAGTATGTTGTCCCCATAAGTTTAAAAGTGCATAAATTAAGTTTAAGTGTCATCATCATCATCATCATCATCATCATCATTCTTCAAAGCTAAAGTAAGTTTGACAAGAGTAGAGATCGAAACAAAAGGCTGATTTTGGACAGCTGTTACGACCTCTATACAAATCGAAAAGATGCGTAGTCAGTGGCCATGGCTCCGTATGTGAGTCCTCTAACCACTGACTAATTTTCAGAACCTAACTCGTCTTCGTTTGACCGTGGCGACGGTTTAAGTGCGAGTAGGTCAGAAGTTTCAGCACAACGTTACAAAGGTGTAGTGGTTTTAAAAAGGCTATAAATCCTAAACCGTATATCGGATTTAGGTGAGTTTTAAACGAAAAGTCATCTACTCGAAACGAGATATCTGAAAATCAACTTTCTAGAAGCCCAGAGAGTTTGATCAGACCCCGAAAAATAGTAAACAAGTGCTCCGGTGAGATTCTTGGTGCTTGATGCTCATCACGGTTCTCATCATTGATGCTTGTAGCTTCAAGTGTACAACTCATTGATGTGATAGCATCACTTTGACCAAGATTAAACCATCAACACACAAAATGTTAAGACCAAGTAAGAATACAACTCACTTAAGAGTTTTAGAAGGATGATGAACCAAGGTTACATCATATTCTTAGTCTTAACACAAATACAAGTTCTATTTACAACTAAAGCTACAAACTTTCATTCAATCAAACAAGTAAGATCATAAACTTGATCAATTAAAGTAATGGAACCCTAAGCTAGAGAGCTTGGATCCTTTTCACACAAGTTATGAGATTACAAAGCTAGAAAGCTTGAATCTTTGGTGTTCTTGAAGATCTTGAAGCATAAAGCTTAGATCTTCAAGTTACATGAAGATCATAAACATAAGTTTTGATCTTTATAACAAAATAATGAGATCATAAGTTAGAAAACTTAGATCCAACAAAAGAAATGAAGATTCAAAGCTAGAAAGCTTGAATCTTGGTTGTTCTTGAAGATCCTTGAAGCATGAAGCTAGATCTTCAAGTTACATGAAGACCACAAACAAAAGTTTGGATCTTTGCAATAAAATACAAAGATTATAAGCTAAAATATTTAGATCTAACAAAATAAGTGAAGATTCAAAGCTAGAAAGCCTGAATCTTCCATGTTCTTGAAGGATTCAAATCCAAGTTTGAATCTACAAGATATAACAAGATCTAAAAGCTAAAGAGCTTGATCTTATGAAGAAGAAGATGATGATGATGATGATGTCGAGTATGAAGAAGGAAGAAGAAGAAGAAAAATCAAAAACTTACAAGTTTTAGTGTGAGAAATACTAGAGAGAAAATAAGAGAACAAGTGTGTGAAAAATGAGAATGAAATCAAGTGTGAAATGTGAGGAAATGGCTTAGTATTTATAGGAGATGAGGGTGGTGGGGAGGCCCTTGTAGCCGTCGGCTTTGGGGGACAAAAAGGGGGAAAAATTGCTTTTTGGTTAATGGTTGTCTAAAGTTGGTGCTTATGTTAGGATCTCATGCAACATTATGGATTATGGTTAACAAAAATGCTAGTATGTTCCCTCTAATAAATGGAAATTTATCTTACATATAATTGGGTCACTAGTCATTAATAATTGGGCTAATTAAATAGTCCACTAACTAGAGTAGGGTGGGCTTAAGTCCAACAAGGTAGAAAGTCCAACAAGACTAACTAGTGTGCTCTAGTAAATTACTAAGCGTAATTAAGCATCCAAAAACCCAGGTAATTATTATTATAAAATAACAATTAGTATTTCGTAGTCATAATATTTCGATTACAACAAAAGTTAAACGTGTACACAGTACGCAGTTCGTTCTAAACGTTAAGTGACACTAACGGTCATAAAGGCTTTCGGGGATCAAGTTTAGTAACCTACGTACTTAAAGGCACGTTTTAATATATAAATAAAAGTAATCCACATGTAGTAAGATCCCAGAGTATAATACAGCACAGCACACACAAATACGCAATTTCGTGAAAGCACAAAGCACAAAAGCAAGTCGAAAAAGTCGGGTCGTTACATTACCCACCTGTTAATGAAAATTTTGTCCCGAAATTTTAAGCTGAGGTAAACGGTAGAGTTGTGAAGAGGTGAGGATATTTCTGTTTCATCTGATCCTCTCGCTCCCAAGTAAACTCAGGTCCTCGTTTTGCATTCCATCGGACTCGGACGATCGAAATCTTGTTGTGTTCTTGACCTCACGGTCCATAATCTCAACAGGTTCTTCCACGAAATGGAGTTTGTCATCAATTGTAAGCTCCTCAAGAGGTATGACAAGTTCTGGTTCAGTAAGACATTTCTTCAGATTCGACACGTGGAAAGTGGGGTGAACAGCACTCAACTGAGTCGGGAGATCCAAACGGTAAGCAACGGGTCCAACATACTCCAAGACTTCAAAAGGACCAATATACCGCGGGTTGAGCTTCCCACGCTTTCCAAAAAGGATTACACCTTTCCAAGGTACGACTTTCAACATAACGCGGTCACCGATTTGAAATTCGCTGTCTTTTCATTTAAGGTCGGTATAGCTCTTTTGACGATCACAGGCCGTTTTGAGCCTCGCTTGAATTTGGACAATCTTCTTGGTTGTTTCATGGACGAGTTCAGGTCCGGTGAGTTTCTTTTCACCTACTTCGGCCCAATAGATAGGAGAACGACATCTGCGGCCATACAAGGCTTCGAAAGGTGCGGCCTTAATGCTCGCGTGAATGCTGTTGTTGTAAGAGAATTCTGCTAGAGGCAAATGCTTCTCCCAAGATTTCTCGAAATCAATAACACAAGCTCGTAACATATCCTCTAGGGTTTGAATTGTGCGCTCACTCTGTCTGTCGTTTGCGGGTGATACACAGTACTCATATCTAAACGTGTTCCCAAAGCTTCTTGTAAAGAACACCAAAATCTGGAAGCGAAACGGGTATCGCGGTCTGAAATAATCGATAAGGGTACACTGTGACGAGATACAATTTCCTTTATGTATAACTGCGCCAGTCTCTCCATCGTATCAGTTTCCTTCATGGCTAGAAAGTGTGCAGATTTGGTAAGACGGTCAACGATAACCCAGATGGTATCATAACCGCCCACCGTTTTTGGTAGCTTCGTGATGAAGTCCACTGTTATTCCTTCCCACTTCCATTGTGGGATTTCGGGTTGTTGAAGTAACCCAGATGGATTCTGATGTTCGGCTTTGATCTTGGAACAAGTTAAACACTTTCCAACATATGCTGCAACATCCCTTTTGAGGTTCGGCCACCAATATTGAACCTTGAGGTCGTGGTACATCTTACCAGCTCCTGGATGAATTGAATATCTTGACTTGTGGGCTTCGTCTAGAATAAGGCTCCGTAGATCCCCATAACTAGGTACCTAAATTCTTCTGGCAAAGTATCAGAGTCCAGTGTCCTTGACCTTAAATCGAGAAACGAGAATGTTCAAGTGCTCTTGAGCAATATTCTCCTCCTTGAGAGCCTCTTCTTGGTCTACGCGGATCTGGATATTGAGATTCGTCTGAATGGTGATGTTCAAGGCACGAACACGAAGAGGTACCACTCTCTCCTTTCGGCTCAAGGCATCAGCTACGACATTTGCCTTGCCAGGATGGTAACGGAGTTCACAATCATAGTCGTTCAACGTCTCGATCCATCGACGTTGTCTCATATTCAGTTGCTTCTGATCAAAGATGTGTTGGAGGCTTTTATGGTTGGTGAAGATAGTACTCTTGGTTCCATACAGATAGTGTCTCCACAGTTTGAGAGCAAAAACGAAAGCTCCAATTTCGAGATCGTGAGTCATGTAGTTCTGCTCGTGAACCTTCAGTTGTCGAGAGGCGTAAGCAATAACCTTCTTCCGTTGCATCAATACACACCCAAAGCCTTGTCGGGAGGCATCGCAATACACAACGAAATCATCACTACCTTCGGGAAGGGATAGGATAGGTGCGGTGGTTAACTTCTGCTTCAGGGTTTGAAATGCCGACTCTTGCTCAGGTTCCCAAACAAACTTCTTCCCCTTATGAGTTAACGCAGTCAAAGGACGCACAATCAACGAGAAACCTTCAATGAACCTTCGGTAATAACCGGCAAGGCCTAAGAGTTGGCGGATATGAGTCAGAATAGTGGGGGTTTCCTGAAATGTCCCGTTCTTATTGATTAAAAACGTTCCATATTAATTGATTTCGTTGCGAGGTTTTGACCTCTATATGAGACGTTTTTCAAAGACTGCATTCATTTTAAAACAAACCATAACCTTTATTTCATCAATAAAGGTTTAAAAAGCTTTACGTAGATTATCAAATAATGATAATCTAAAATATCCTGTTTACACACGACCATTACATAATGGTTTACAATACAAATATGTTACAACAAAATAAGTTTCTTGAATGCAGTTTTTACACAATATCATACAAGCATGGACTCCAAATCTCGTCCTTATTTAAGTATACGACAGCGAAAGCTCTTAATAATCACCTGAGAATAAACATGCTTAAAACGTCAACAAAAATGTTGGTGAGTTATAGGTTTAACCTATATATATCAAATCATAATAATAGACCACAAGATTTCATATTTCAATACACATCCCATACATAGAGATAAAAATCATTCATATGGTGAACACCTGGTAACCGACATTAACAAGATGCATATATAAGAATATCCCCATCATTCCGGGACACCCTTCGGATATGATATAAATTTCGAAGTACTAAAGCATCCGGTACTTTGGATGGGGTTTGTTAGGCCCAATAGATCTATCTTTAGGATTCACGTCAATTAGGGTGTCTGTTCCCTAATTCTTAGATTACCAGACTTAATAAAAAGGGGCATATTCGATTTCGATAATTCAACCATAGAATGTAGTTTCACGTACTTGTGTCTATTTTGTAAATCATTTATAAAACCTGCATGTATTCTCATCCAAAAAATATTAGATTTTAAAAGTGGGACTATAACTCACTTTCATAGATTTTTACTTCGTCAGAAAGTAAGACTTGGCCACTGGTTGATTCACGAACCTATAACAATATATACATATATATCAAAGTATGTTCAAAATATATTTACAAAACTTTTAATATATTTTGATGTTTTAAGTTTATTAAGTCAGCTGTCCTCGTTAGTAACCTACAACTAGTTGTCCACAGTTAGATGAACAGAAATAAATCGATAAATATTATCTTGAATCAATCCACGACCCAGTGTATACGTATCTCAGTATTGATCACAACTCAAACTATATATATTTTGGAATCAACCTCAACCCTGTATAGCTAACTCCAACATTCACATATAGAGTGTCTATGGTTGTTCCAAAATATATATAGATGTGTCGACATGATAGGTTGAAACATTGTATACGTGTCTACGGTATCTCAAGATTACATAATATACAATACAAGTTGATTAAGTTATGGTTGGAATAGATTTGTTACCAATTTTCACGTAGCTAAAATGAGAAAAATTATCCAATCTTGTTTTACCCATAACTTCTTCATTTTAAATCCGTTTTGAGTGAATCAAATTGCTATGGTTTCATATTGAACTCTATTTTATGAATCTAAACAGAAAAAGTATAGGTTTATAGTCGGAAAAATAAGTTACAAGTCGTTTTTGTAAAGGTAGTCATTTCAGTCGAAAGAACGACGTCTAGATGACCATTTTAGAAAACATACTTCCACTTTGATTTTAACCATAATTTTTTGATATAGTTTCATGTTTATAATAAAAATCATTTTCCCAGAATAACAACTTTTAAATCAAAGTTTATCATAGTTTTTAATTAACTAACCCAAAACAGCCCGCGGTGTTACTACGACGGCGTAAATCCGGTTTTACGGTGTTTTTCGTGTTTCCAGGTTTTAAATCATTAAGTTAGCATATCATATAGATATAGAACATATGTTTAGTTGATTTTAAAAGTCAAGTTAGAAGGATTAACTTTTGTTTGCGAACAAGTTTAGAATTAACTAAACTATGTTCTAGTGATTACAAGTTTAAACCTTCGAATAAGATAGCTTTATATATATGAATCGAATGATGTTATGAACATCATTACTACCTTAAGTTCCTTGGATAAACCTACTGGAAAATAGAAAAATGGATCTAGCTTCAACGGATCCTTGGATGGCTCGAAGTTCTTGAAGCAGAATCATGACACGAAAACAAGTTCAAGTAAGATCATCACTTGAAATAAGATTGTTATAGTTATAGAAATTGAACCAAAGTTTGAATATGATTATTACCTTGTATTAGAATGATAACCTACTGTAAGAAACAAACATTTCTTGAGGTTGGATGATCACCTTACAAGATTGGAAGTGAGCTAGCAAACTTGAAAGTATTCTTGATTTTATGTAACTAGAACTTGTAGAATATATGAAGAACACTTAGAACTTGAAGATAGAACTTGAGAGAGATCAATTAGATGAAGAAAATTGAAGAATGAAAGTGTTTGTAGGTGTTTTTGGTCGTTGGTGTATGGATTAGATATAAAGGATATGTAATTTTGTTTTCATGTAAATAAGTCATGAATGATTACTCATATTTTTGTAATTTTATGAGATATTTCATGCTAGTTGCCAAATGATGGTTCCCACATGTATTAGGTAACTCACATGGGCTGCTAAGAGCTGATCATTGGAGTGTATATACTAATAGTACATACATCTAAAAGCTATGTATTGTACGAGTACGAATACGGGTGCATACGAGTAGAATTGTTGATGAAACTGAACGAGGATGTAATTGTAAGCATTTTTGTTAAGTAGAAGTATTTTGATAAGTGTATTGAAGTCTTTCAAATGTGTATAAATACATATTAAAACACTACATGTATATACATTTTAACTGAGTTGTTAAGTCATCGTTAGTTGTTAAATGTAAGTGTTGTTTTGAAACCTTTAGGTTAACGATCTTGTTAAATGTTGTTAACCCAATGTTTATAATATCAAATGAGATTTTAAATTATTATATTATCATGATATTATCATGTATGAATATCTCTTAATATGATATATATACATTAAATGTCTTTACAACGATAATCGTTACATATATGTCTCGTTTAAAAATCATTAAGTTAGTAGTCTTGTTTTTACATATGTAGTTCATTGTTAATATACTTAATGATATGTTTACTTATCATAGTATCATGTTAACTATATATATATCCATATATATGTCATCATATAGTTTTTACAAGTTTTAACGTTCGTGAATCACCGGTCAACTTGGGTGGTCAATTGTCTATATGAAACATATTTCAATTAATCAAGTCTTAACAAGTTTGATTGCTTAACATGTTGGAAACACTTAATCATGTAAATAACAATTTCATTTAATATATATATATAAACATGGAAAAGTTCGGGTCATTACAGTACCTACCCGTTAAATAAATTTCGTCCCGAAATTTTAAGCAGTTGGAGGTGTTGACGTATCTTCTGGAAATAAATGCGGGTATTTCTTCTTCATCTAATCTTCAGGCTCCCAGGTGAACTCGGGTCCTCTACGAGCATTCCATCGAACCTTAACAATTGGTATCTTGTTTTGCTTAAGTCTTTTAACCTCACGATCCATTATTTCGACGGGTTCTTCGATGAATTGAAGTTTTTCGTTGATTTGGATTTCATCTAACGGAATAGTGAGATCTTCTTTAGAAAAATATTTCTTCAAATTCGAGACGTGGAAAGTGTTATGTACAGCCGCGAGTTGTTGAGGTAACTCAAGTCGGTAAGCTACTGGTCCGACACGATCAATAATCTTGAATGGTCCAATATACCTTGGATTTAATTTCCCTCGTTTACCAAATCGAACAACGCCTTTCCAAGGTGCAACTTTAAGCATGACATCTCTCCAATTTCAAATTCTATATCTTTTCTTTTAATGTCAGCGTAGCTCTTTTGTCGACTTTGGGCGGTTTTCAACCGTTGTTGAATTGGGATGATCTTCTCGGTAGTTTCTTGTATAATCTCCGGACCCGTAATCTGTCTATCCCCCACTTCACTCCAACAAATCGAAGACCTGCACTTTCTACCATAAAGTGCTTCAAATGGCTCCATCTCAATGCTTGAATGGTAGCTGTTGTTGTAGGAAAATTCTGCTAACGGTAGATGTCGATCCCAACTGTTTCCGAAATCAATAACACATGCTCGTAGCATGTCTTCAAGCGTTTGTATCATCCTTTCGCTCTGCCCATCAGTTTGTGGATGATAGGCAGTACTCATGTCTAGACGAGTTCCTAATGCTTGCTGTAATGTCTGCCAGAATCTTGAAATAAATCTGCCATCCCTATCAGAGATAATAGAGATTGGTATTCCATGTCTGGAGACGACTTCCTTGAAATACAGTCGTGCTAACTTCTCCATCTTGTCATCTTCTCTTATTGGCAGGAAGTGTGCTGATTTGGTGAGACGATCAACTATTACCCAAATAGTATCAAAACCACTTGCAGTCCTTGGCAATTTAGTGATGAAATCCATGGTAATGTTTTCCCATTTCCATTCCGGGATTTCGGGTTGTTGAAGTAGACCTGATGGTTTCTGATGCTCAGCTTTGACCTTAGAACACGTCAAACATTCTCCTACGTATTTAGCAACATCGGCTTTCATACCCGGCCACCAAAAATGTTTCTTGAGATCCTTGTACATCTTCCCCGTTCCAGGATGTATTGAGTATCTGGTTTTATGAGCTTCTCTAAGTACCATTTCTCTCATATCTCCAAATTTTGGTACCCAAATCCTTTCAGCCCTATACCGGGTTCTGTCTTCCCGAATATTAAGATACTTCTCCGATCCTTTGGGCATTTTATCCTTTAAATTTCCCTCTTTTAAAACTCCTTGTTGCGCCTCCTTTATTTGAGTAGTAAGGTTATTGTGAATCATTATATTCATAGATTTTACTCGAATGGGTTCTCTGTCCTTCCTGCTCAAGGCGTCGGCTACCACATTTGCCTTCCCCGGGTGGTAACGAATCTCAAAGTCGTAATCATTCAACAATTCAATCCACCTACGCTGCCTCATATTCAGTTGTTTCTGATTAAATATGTGTTGAAGACTTTTGTGGTCGGTATATATAATACTTTTGACCCCATATAAGTAGTGCCTCCAAGTCTTTAATGCAAAAACAACCGCGCCTAATTCCAAATCATGCGTCGTATAATTTTGCTCGTGAATCTTCAATTGTCTAGAGGCATAAGCAATCACCTTCGTTCGTTGCATTAATACACAACCGAGTCCTTGCTTTGATGCGTCACAATAAATCACAAAATCATCATTCCCTTCAGGCAATGACAATATAGGTGCCGTAGTTAGCTTTTTCTTTAATAACTGAAACGCTTTCTCTTGTTCATCCTTCCATTCAAATTTCTTCCCTTTATGCGTTAATGCAGTCAAGGGTTTTGCTATTCTGGAAAAGTCTTGGATGAACCTTCTGTAGTAACCAGCTAGTCCTAAAAACTGGCGTATGTGTTTTGGAGTTTTCGGGGTTTCCCACTTTTCAACAGTTTCTATCTTTGCTGGATCCACCTTAATACCTTCTTTGTTCACTATGTGACCGAGGAATTGAACTTCTTCCAACCAAAATTCACACTTTGAAAACTTAGCGTACAATTCTTCCTTCCTCAATACTTCTAACACCTTTCTCAAATGTTCACCGTGTTCTTGGTCATTCTTTGAGTAAATAAGTATGTCATCAATGAAAACAATGACAAACTTGTCAAGGTATGGTCCACACACTCGGTTCATAAGGTCCATGAACACAGCTGGTGCATTAGTTAAACCAAACGGCATGACCATAAACTCGTAATGACCGTAACGTGTTCTGAAAGCAGTCTTTGGAATATCATCTTCTTTCATCCGCATTTGATGATACCCGGAACGTAAGTCAATCTTTGAATAAACAGACGAGCCTTGTAGTTGATCAAATAAGTCATCGATTCTCGGTAGTGGGTAGCGGTTCTTGATGGTAAGTTTGTTCAACTCTCGGTAGTCGATACACAACCTGAATGTACCATCTTTCTTCTTGACAAACAAAACAGGAGCTCCCCACGGTGATGTGCTTGTTCGAATGAAACCACGCTCTAAAAGTTCTTGTAATTGGCTTTGCAGTTCTTTCATCTCGCTGGGTGCGAGTCTGTAAGGAGCACGAGCTATTGGTGCAGCTCCTGGTACAAGATCTATTTGAAATTCAACGGATCGATGTGGGGTTAATCCCGGTAATTCTTTCGGAAATACATCGGGAAATTCTTTTGCAATGGGAACATCATTGATGCTCTTTTCTTCAGTTTGTACTTTCTCGACGTGTGCTAGAACAGCATAGCAACCTTTTCTTATTAGTTTTTGTGCCTTCAAATTACTAATAAGATGTAGCTTCGTATTGCCCTTTTCTCCGTACACCATTAAGGGTTTTCCTTTTTCTCGTATAATGCAAATTGCATTTTTGTAACAAACGATCTCTGCTTTCACTTCTTTCAACCAGTCCATACCGATTATCACATCAAAACTCCCTAACTCTACTGGTATCAAATCAATCTTAAATGTTTCGCTAACCAGTTTAATTTCTCGATTCCGACATATATTATCTGCTGAAATTAATTTACCATTTGCTAATTCGAGTAAAAATTTACTATCCAAAGGCGTCAATGGACAAATTAATTTAGCACAAAAATCTCTACTCATATAGCTTCTATCCGCACCCGAATCAAATAAAACGTAAGCAGATTTATTGTCAATAAGAAACGTACCCGTAACAAGCTCCGGGTCTTCCTGTGCCTCTGCCGCATTAATATTGAAAACTCTTCCGCGGCCTTGTCCATTCGTGTTCTCCTGGTTCGGGCAATTTCTAATAATGTAGCCCGGTTTTCCACATTTATAACAAACTACATTGGCATAACTTGCTCCGACACTACTTGCTCCGCCATTACTCGTTTCGACACCATTTGTTCCTTTCGTTCTATTAACCCCTGGTCCGTAGACCTCACACTTCGCCGCGCTATGACCATTTCTTTTACACTTGTTGCAAAATTTGTTGCAGAACCCCGAGTGATACTTTTCACACCTTTGGCATAGCTGCTTCTGATTGTTGTTGTTGTTGCGGTTATTATTGTTGTTGGGATGATTGTTGTAGTTGCTGTTGTTGTTGTTGTTGTTGTTGGGCCATTTGTTGTAGTTGCGATTGATGATGCGATTGTTGGGATAATTGTTTTAATTGTTGTTGTTGTTGTATTGGTGATTCTTATCACCGTTTTCCTCCCACTTTCTTTTGACTTGCTTCACATTGGCCTCTTCAGCAGTCTGTTCTTTAATTCTTTCTTCAATCTGGTTCACTAGTTTGTGAGCCATTCTACATGCCTGTTGTATGGAGGCGGGCTCGTGTGAACTTATATCTTCTTGGATTCTTTCCGATAATCATTTCACAAACGCGTCAATCTTTTCTTCCTCATCTTCGAATGCTCCCGGACACAATAGGCACAATTCTGTGAATCGTCTTTCGTATGTGGTAATATCAAATCCTTGGGTTCGTAACCCTCTAAGTTCTGTCTTGAGCTTATTGACCTCGGTTCTGGGACGGTACTTCTCGTTCATCAAGTGCTTGAATGCTGACCACGGTAGTGCATACGCATCGTCTTGTCCCACTTGCTCTAGATAGGTATTCCACCATGTTAACGCAGAACCTGTGAAGGTATGCGTAGCGTACTTCACTTTGTCCTCTTCAGTACACTTACTTATGGCAAACACCGATTCTACCTTCTCGGTCCACCGTTTCAATCCGATCGGTCCTTCGGTTCCATCAAATTCTAAAGGTTTGCAGGCAGTGAATTCTTTGTAGGTGCATCCTACACGATTTCCTGTACTGCTAGATCCAAGGTTATTGTTGGTGTGTAGCGCAGCCTGTAGTGCGGCTATGTTTGAAGCTAGAAAAGTACGGAATTCCTCTTCATTCATATTCACGGTGTGTCGAGTAGTCGGTGCCATTTCCTTCAAAATAGTCAAATGGAACAAGTTAATCATACAGAATATTAAGAGTAGTTAATAGTATTTCGTAGCATAATATGAACTCATTTATAAAAGTTTTTTCTTCATATTAGCGTTTTATAAGTTTAAATTCGGGTAGTACCTACCCGTTAAGTTCATACTTAGTAGCTAATATACAATTCAACTACTACAATTCTATATGAAAAACTGATTATAATAATATTTCGCGTTCAAACTTTTACACAATATTTTACAAACTTACAATACCGCTTATTTTACATATAGCATGAAATATAGCACACAATAAATTTGATACAAGATGGTTGTGAAGATAATTCTAGCTAGTACACAAGTCGTTCAGCAAAGGCAATAAAGACACGTAATTCATACGTCCAGAAACAAGTCATGCATTCTGGTTTTACTAGGATTACTTCCCATCCTTGGTCTTGTGGAACATAACCGTTATGGCCGTTGATAAGACAGCGTGTTGTAACGTCGTCAAAGGGACGAGGGTTACGTAATGTCCAACAGTCCTGTAACAATCTAAAAACCTCATTTCTTACCCCAATTACCGACTCCGTCACTTGTGGGAACGTTTTGTTTAATAGTTGTAGCCCGATGTTCTTGTTCTCACTTTGGTGAGAAGCGAACATTACTAATCCGTAAGCATAACATGCTTCTTTATGTTGCATGTTAGCCGCTTTTTCTAAATCACGAAGTCCAATATTCGGATATATTGAGTCAAAATAATTTCTTAACCCATTGCGTAAAATAGCATTTGGGTTCCCCGCAATATATGCGTCAAAGTAAACACATCGTAACTTATGGATTTCCCAATGTGATATCCCCCATCTTTCGAACGAAAGCCTTTTATAAACCAAGGCATTCTTGGAACGTTCTTCGAATGTCTTACAAACTGATCTCGCCTTAAATAGTTGTGCCGAGGAATTCTGACCGACTCTAGACAAGATTTCATCAATCATGTCTCCGGGTAGGTCTCTTAAAATATTGGGTTGTCTATCCATTTTGAGTTTTTAAACTGTAAAATAGACAAGAGTTAGATTCATAAAAAAATACTTATTAATACAAGCAATTTTTACATATATCATAAAGCATAAGCACACTATATTACATATATTACACCACACGAATACAACTATCTATTCCGACTCGCTCGTTTCTTCTTCTTCGGTTTTGGTTCGTTTTGCCAAGTTTCTAGGGATATATGATGTTCCCCTAATACTAGCTGTCGTTTTCCACAACGGTTTAGAAAAACCTGGTGGTTTAGAGGTTCCCGGGTCATTGTTACAACTTAAGGACTTTAGGGGTTGACGATACATATAAAGTTCATCGGGGTTGGAATTAGATTTCTCTATTTTTATGCCCTTTCCCTAATTATTTTCTTTTGCCTTTTTAAATTCAGTTGGGGTAATTTCTATAACATCATCGGAATTCTCGTCGGAATCCGATTCATCGGAGAATTGGTAATCCTCCCAATATTTTGCTTCCTTAGCGGAAACACCATTGACCATAATTAACCTTGGTCGGTTGGTTGACGATTTTCTTTTACTTAACCGTTTTATTATTTCCCCCACCGGTTCTATTTCCTCCTCCGGTTTGTAGTGACCCGAACTTTCCCATGTTTATATATATTAATTGAGATTGATATTTACATGATTAAATGTTTCCAACATGTTAAGCAATCAAACTTGTTAAGACTTGATTAATTGAAATATGTTTCATATAGACAATTGACCACCCAAGTTGACCGGCGATTCACGAATGTTAAAACTTGTAAAAACGACATGACAATATATATACGAATATACATATGGTTAACATGAGATTATGATAAGTAAGTATCTCCATAAGTATATTAACAATGAGTTATATACATATAAACAAGACTACTAACTTAAGGATTTCGAAACGAGACATATATGTAACGATTATCGTTGTAACGACATTTAAATGTACATATATTTAAATGTCCCGTTCTTATTGATTAAAAACGTTCCATATTAATTGATTTCGTTGCGAGGTTTTGACCTCTATATGAGACGTTTTTCAAAGACTGCATTCATTTTAAAACAAACCATAACCTTTATTTCATCAATAAAGGTTTAAAAAGCTTTACGTAGATTATCAAATAATGATAATCTAAAATATCCTGTTTACACACGACCATTACATAATGGTTTACAATACAAATATGTTACAACAAAATAAGTTTCTTGAATGCAGTTTTTACACAATATCATACAAGCATGGACTCCAAATCTCGTCCTTATTTAAGTATGCGACAGCGGAAGCTCTTAATAATCACCTGAGAATAAACATGCTTAAAACGTCAACAAAAATGTTGGTGAGTTATAGGTTTAACCTATATATATCAAATCATAATAATAGACCACAAGATTTCATATTTCAATACACATCCCATACATAGAGATAAAAATTATTCATATGGTGAACACCTGGTAACCGACATTAACAAGATGCATATATAAAAATATCCCCATCATTCCGGGACACCCTTCGGATATGATATAAATTTCGAAGTACTAAAGCATCCGGTACTTTGGATGGGGTTTGTTAGGCCCAATAGATCTATCTTTAGGATTCGCGTCAATTAGGGTGTCTGTTCCCTAATTCTTAGATTACCAGACTTAATAAAAAGGGGCATATTCGATTTCGATAATTCAACCATAGAATGTAGTTTCACGTACTTGTGTCTATTTTGTAAATCATTTATAAAACCTGCATGTATTCTCATCCCAAAAATATTAGATTTTAAAAGTGGGACTATAACTCACTTTCACAGATTTTTACTTCGTCGGGAAGTAAGACTTGGCCACTGGTTGATTCACGAACCTATAACAATATATATACATATATATCAAAGTATGTTCAAAATATATTTACAACACTTTTAATATATTTTGATGTTTTAAGTTTATTAAGTCAGCTGTCCTCGTTAGTAACCTACAACTAGTTGTCCACAGTTAGATGTACAGAAATAAATCGATAAATATTATCTTGAATCAATCCACGACCCAGTGTATACGTATCTCAGTATTGATCACAACTCAAACTATATATATTTTGGAATCAACCTCAACCCTGTATAGCTAACTCCAACATTCACATATAGAGTGTCTATGGTTGTTCCGAAATATATATAGATGTGTCGACATGATAGGTCGAAATATTGTATACGTGTCTATGGTATCTCAAGATTACATAATATACAATACAAGTTGATTAAGTTATGGTTGGAATAGATTTGTTACCAATTTTCACGTAGCTAAAATGAGAAAAATTATCCAATCTTGTTTTACCCATAACTTCTTCATTTTAAATCCGTTTTGAGTGAATCAAATTTCTATGGTTTCATATTGAACTCTATTTTATGAATCTAAACAGAAAAAGTATAGGTTTATAGTCGGAAAAATAAGTTACAAGTCGTTTTTGTAAAGGTAGTCATTTCAGTCGAAAGAACGACGTCTAGATGACCATTTTAGAAAACATACTTCCACTTTGAGTTTGACCATAATTTTTGGATATAGTTTCATGTTCATAATAAAAATCATTTTCTCAGAATAACAACTTTTAAATCAAAGTTTATCATAGTTTTTAATTAACTAACCCAAAACAGCCCGCGGTGTTACTACGACGGCGTAAATCCGATTTTACGGTGTTTTTCGTGTTTCCAGGTTTTAAATCATTAAGTTAGCATATCATATAGATATAGAACATGTGTTTAGTTGATTTTAAAAGTCAAGTTAGAAGGATTAACTTTTTTTTGCGAACAAGTTTAGAATTAACTAAACTATGTTCTAGTGATTACAAGTTTAAACCTTCGAATAAGATAGCTTTATATGTATGAATCGAATGATGTTATGAACATCATTACTACCTTAAGTTCCTTGGATAAACCTACTGGAAAAGAGAAAAATGGATCTAGCTTCAACGGATCCTTGGATGGCTCGAAGTTCTTGAAGCAGAATCATGACACGAAAACAAGTTCAAGTAAGATCATCACTTGAAATAAGATTGTTATTGTTATAGAAATTGAACCAAAGTTTGAATATGATTATTATCTTGTATTAGAATGATAACCTACTGTAAGAAACAAAGATTTCTTGAGGTTGGATGATCACCTTACAAGATTGGAAGTGAGCTAGCAAACTTGAAAGTATTCTTGATTTTATGTAACTAGAACTTGTAGAATTTATGAAGAACACTTAGAACTTGAAGATAGAACTTGAGAGAGATCAATTAGATGAAGAAAATTGAAGAATGAAAGTATTTGTAGGTGTTTTTGGTCGTTGGTGTATGGATTAGATATAAAGGATATGTAATTTTGTTTTCATGTAAATAAGTCATGAATGATTACTCATATTTTTGTAATTTTATGAGATATTTCATGCTAGTTGCCAAATGATGGTTCCCACATGTGTTAGGTGACTCACATGGGCTGCTAAGAGCTGATCATTGGAGTGTATATACCAATAGTACATACATCTAAAAGCTGTGTATTGTACGAGTACGAATACGGGTGCATACGAGTAGAATTGTTGATGAAACTGAACGAGGATGTAATTGTAAGCATTTTTGTTAAGTAGAAGTATTTTGATAAGTGTATTGAAGTCTTTCAAAAGTTTATAAATACATATTAAAACACTACATGTATATACATTTTAACTGAGTCGTTAAGTCATCGTTAGTCGTTACATGTAAGTGTTGTTTTGAAACCTTTAGGTTAACGATCTTGTTAAATGTTGTTAACCCAATGTTTATAATATCAAATGAGATTTTAAATTATTATATTATCATGATATTATCATGTATGAATATCTCTTAATATGATATATATATATATTAAATGTCTTTACAACGATAATCGTTACATATATGTCTCGTTTAAAAATCATTAAGTTAGTAGTCTTGTTTTTACATATGTAGTTCATTGTTAATATACTTAATGATATGTTTACTTATCATAGTATCATGTTAAATATATATATTTCCATATATATGTCATCATATAGTTTTTACAAGTTTTAACGTTCGTGAATCACCGGTCAACTTGGGTGGTCAATTGTCTATATGAAACATATTTCAATTAATCAAGTCTTAACAAGTTTGATTGCTTAACATGTTGGAAACATTTAATCATGTAAATATCAATCTCAATTAATATATATAAACATGAAAAAGTTCGGGTCACTACAGTACCTACCCGTTAAATAAATTTCGTCCCGAAATTTTAAGCTGTTGAAGGTGTTGACGAATCTTCTGGAAATAGATGCGGGTATTTCTTCTTCATCTGATCTTCACGCTCCCAGGTGAACTCGGGTCCTCTACGAGCATTCCATCGAACCTTAACAATTGGTATCTTGTTTTGCTTAAGTCTTTTAACCTCACGATCCATTATTTCGACGGGTTCTTCGATGAATTGCAGTTTTTCATTGATTTGGATTTCATCTAACGGAATAGTGAGATCTTCTTTAGCAAAACATTTCTTCAAATTCGAGACGTGGAAAGTGTTATGTACAGCCGCGAGTTGTTGAGGTAACTCAAGTCGGTAAGCTACTGGTCCGACACGATCAATAATCTTGAATGGTCCAATATACCTTGGATTTAATTTCCCTCGTTTACCAAATCGAACAACGCCTTTCCAAGGTGCAACTTTAAGCATGACCATCTCTCCAATTTCAAATTCTATATCTTTTCTTTTAATGTCAGCGTAGCTCTTTTGTCGACTTTGGGCGGTTTTCAACCGTTGTTGAATTTGGATGATCTTCTCGGTAGTTTCTTGTATAATCTCCGGACCCGTAATCTGTCTATCCCCCACTTCACTCCAACAAATCGGAGACCTGCACTTTCTACCATAAAGTGCTTCAAACAGCACCATCTCAATGCTTGAATGGTAGCTGTTGTTGTAGGAAAATTCTGCTAACGGTAGATGTCGATCCCAACTGTTTCCGAAATCAATAACACATGCTCGTAGCATGTCTTCAAGCGTTTGTATCGTCCTTTCACTCTGCCCATCAGTTTGTGGATGATAGGCAGTACTCATGTCTAGACGAGTTCCTAATGCTTGCTGTAATGTCTGCCAGAATCTTGAAATAAATCTGCCATCCCTATCAGAGATAATAGAGATTGGTATTCCATGTCTGGAGACGACTTCCTTCAAATACAGTAGTGCTAACTTCTCCATCTTGTCATCTTCTCTTATTGGCAGGAAGTGTGCTGATTTGGTGAGACGATCAACTATTACCCAAATAGTATCAAAACCACTTGCAGTCCTTGGCAATTTAGTGATGAAATCCATGGTAATGTTTTCCCATTTCCATTCCGGGATTTCGGGTTGTTGAAGTAGACCTGATGGTTTCTGATGCTCAGCTTTGACCTTAGAACACGTCAAACATTCTCCTACATATTTAGCAACATCGGCTTTCATACCCGGCCACTAAAAATGTTTCTTGAGATCCTTGTACATCTTCCCCGTTCCAGGATGTATTGAGTATCTGGTTTTATGAGCTTCTCTAAGTACCATTTCTCTCATATCTCCAAATTTTGGTACCCAAATCCTTTCAGCCCTATACCGGGTTCCGTCTTCCCGAATATTAAGATGCTTCTCCGATCCTTTGGGTATTTCATCCTTTAAATTTCCCTCTTTTAAAACTCCTTGTTGCGCCTCCTTTATTTGAGTAGTAAGGTTATTATGAATCATTATATTCATAGATTTTACTCGAATGGGTTCTCTGTCCTTCCTGCTCAAGGCATCGGCTACCACATTTGCCTTCCCCGGGTGGTAACGAATCTCAAAGTCGTAATCATTCAACAATTCAATCCACCTACGCTGCCTCATATTCAGTTGTTTCTGATTAAATATGTGTTGAAGACTTTTGTGGTCGGTATATATAATACTTTTGACCCCATATAAGTAGTGCCTCCAAGTCTTTAATGCAAAAACAACCGCGCCTAATTCCAAATCATGCGTCGTATAATTTTGCTCGTGAATCTTCAATTGTCTAGAGGCATAAGCAATCACCTTCGTTCGTTGCATTAATACACAACCGAGACCTTGCTTTGATGCGTCACAATAAATCACAAAATCATCATTCCCTTCAGGCAATGACAATATAGGTGCCGTAGTTAGCTTTTTCTTTAATAACTGAAACGCTTTCTCTTGTTCATCCTTCCATTCAAATTTCTTCCCTTTATGCGTTAATGCAGTCAAGGGTTTTGCTATTCTGGAAAAGTCTTGGATGAACCTTCTGTAGTAACCAGCTAGTCCTAAAAACTGGCCTATGTGTTTCGGAGTTTTCGGGGTTTCCCACTTTTCAACAGTTTCTATCTTTGCCGGATCCACCTTAATATCTTCTTTTTTCACTATGTGACCGAGGAATTGAACTTCTTCCAACCAAAATGCACACTTTGAAAACTTAGCGTACAATTCTTCCTTCCTTAATACTTCTAACACCTTTCTCAAATGTTCACCGTGTTCTTGGTCATTCTTTGAGTAAATAAGTATGTCATCAATGAAAACAATGACAAACTTGTCAAGGTATGGTCCACACACTCGGTTCATAAGGTCCATGAACACAGCTGGTGCATTAGTTAAACCAAACGGCATGACCATAAACTCGTAATGACCGTAACGTGTTCTGAAAGCAGTCTTTGGAATATCATCTTCTTTCACCCGCATTTGATGATACCCGGAACGTAAGTCAATCTTTGAATAAACAGACGAGCCTTGTAGTTGATCAAATAAGTCTTCGATTCTCGGTAGTGCGTAGCGGTTCTTAATGGTAAGTTTGTTCAACTCTCGGTAGTCGATACACAACCTGAATGTACCATCTTTCTTCTTGACAAACAAAACAGGAGCTCCCCACGGTGATGTGCTTGGTCGAATGAAACCACGCTCTAAAAGTTCTTGTAATTGGCTTTGCAGTTCTTTCATCTCGCTGGGTGCGAGTCTGTAAGGAGCACGAGCTATTGGTGTAGCTCCTGGTACAAGATCTATTTGAAATTTAACGGATCGATGTGGGGGTAATCCCGGTAATTCTTTCGGAAATACATCGGGAAATTCTTTTGCAATGGGAACATCATTGATGCTCTTTTCTTCAGTTTGTACTTTCTCGATGTGTGCTAGAACAGCATAGCAACCTTTTCTTATTAGTTTTTGTGCCTTCAAATTACTAATAAGATGTAGCTTCGTGTTTCCCCTTTCTCCGTACACCATTAAGGGTTTTCCTTTTTCTCGTATAATGCGAATTGCATTTTTGTAACAAACGATCTCTGCTTTCACTTCTTTCAACCAGTCCATACCGATTATCACATCAAAACTCCCTAACTCTACAGGTATCAAATCAATCTTAAATGTTTCGCTAACCAGTTTAATTTCTCGATTCTGACATATATTATCTGCTGAAATTAATTTACCATTTTCTAATTCGAGTAAAAATTTACTATCCAAAGGCGTCAATGGACAACTTAATTTAGCACAAAAATCTCTACTCATATAGCTTCTATCCGCACCCGAATCAAATAAAACGTAAGCAGATTTATTGTCAATAAGAAACGTACCCGTAACAAGCTCCGGGTCTTCCTGTGCCTCTACCGCATTAATATTGAAAACTCTTCCGCGGCCTTGTCCATTCGTGTTCTCCTGGTTCGGGCAATTTCTAATAATGTGGCCCGGTTTTCCACATTTATAACAAACTACATTGGCATAACTTGCTCCGACACTACTTGCTCCGCCATTACTCGTTCCGACACCATTTGTTCCTTTCGTTCTATTAACCCCTGGTCCGTAGACCTCACACTTCGCCGCGCTATGACCATTTCTTTTACACTTGTTGCAAAATTTGGTGCAGAACCCCGAGTGATACTTTTCACACCTTTGGCATAGTTGCTTCTGATTGTTGTTGTTGTTGCGGTTATTATTGTTGTTGGGATGATTGTTGTAGTTGCTGTTGTTGTTGTTGTTGTTGTTGTTGTTGGGCCGTTTATTGTAGTTGCGATTGATGTTGCGATTGTTGGGATAATTGTTGCGATTATTGTTGTAATTGCTGTTGTTGTTGTATTGGTGCTTCTTATCACCATTTTCCTCCCACTTTCTTTTGACTTGCTTCACATTGGCCTCTTCAGTAGTCTGTTCTTTAATTCTTTCTTCAATCTGGTTCACTAGTTTGTGAGCCATTCTACATGCCTGTTGTATGGAGGCGGGCTCGTGTGAACTTATATCTTCTTGGATTCTTTCCGGTAATCCTTTCACAAACGCGTCGATCTTCTCTTCCTCATCTTCGAATGCTCCCGGACACAATAGGCATAATTCTGTGAATCGTCTTTCGTACGTGGTAATATCAAATCCTTGGGTTCGTAACCCTCTAAGTTCTGTCTTGAGCTTATTGACCTCGGTTCTGGGACGGTACTTCTCGTTCATCAAGTGCTTGAATGCTGACCACGGTAGTGCGTACGCATCGTCTTGTCCCACTTGCTCTAGATAGGTATTCCACCATGTTAACGCAGAACCTGTGAAGGTATGCGTAGCGTACTTTACTTTGTCCTCTTCAGTACACTTACTTATGGCAAACACCGATTCGACCTTCTCGGTCCACCGTTTCAATCCGATCGGTCCTTCGGTTCCATCAAATTCCAAAGGTTTGCAGGCAGTGAATTCTTTGTAGGTGCATCCTACACGATTTCCTGTACTGCTAGATCCAAGGTTATTGTTGGTATGTAGCGCAGCCTGTACTGCGGCTATGTTTAAAGCTAGAAAAGTACGGAATTCCTCTTCATTCATATTCACGGTGTGTCGAGTAGTCGGTGCCATTTCCTTCAAAATAGTCAAATGGAACAAGTTAATCATACAGAATATTAAGAGTAGTTAATAGTATTTCGTAGCATAATATGAACTCATTTATAAAAGCTTTTTCTTCATATTAGCTTTTTATAAGTTTAAATTCGGGTAGTACCTACCCGTTAAGTTCATACTTAGTAGCTAATATACAATTCAACTACTACAATTCTATATGAAAAACTGATTATAATAATATTTCGCGTTCAAACTTTTATACAATATTTTACAAACTTACAATACCGCTTATTTTACATAAAGCATGAAATATAGCACACAATAACTTTGATACAAGATAGTTGTGAAGATAATTCTAGCTAGTACACAAGTCGTTCAACAAAGGCAATAAAGACACGTAATTCATACGTCCAGAAACAAGTCATGCATTCTGGTTTTACTAGGACTACTTCCCATCCTTGGTCTTGTGGAACATAACAGTTATGGCCGTTGATAAGACAGCGTGTTGTAACGTCGTCAAAGGGACGAGGGTTACGTAATGTCCAACAGTCCCGTAACAATCTAAAAACCTCATTTCTTACCCCAATTACCGACTCCGTCACTTGTGGGAACGTTTTGTTTAATAGTTGTAGCCCGATGTTCTTGTTCTCACTTTGGTGAGAAGCGAACATTACTAATCCGTAAGCATAACATGCTTCTTTATGTTGCATGTTAGCCGCTTTTTCTAAATCACGAAGTCCAATATTCGGATATATTGAGTCAAAATAATTTCTTAACCCATTGCGTAAAATAGCATTTGGGTTCCCCGCAATATATGCGTCAAAGTAAACACATCGTAACTTATGGATTTCCCAATGTGATATCCCCCATCTTTCGAACGAAAGCCTTTTATAAACCAAGGCATTCTTGGAACGTTCTTCGAATGTCTTACAAACTGATCTCGCCTTAAATAGTTGTGCCGAAGAATTCTGACCGACTCTAGACAAGATTTCATCAATCATGTCTCCGGGTAGGTCTCTTAAAATATTGGGTTGTCTATCCATTTTGTGTTTTTATACTGTAAAATAGACAAGAGTTAGATTCATAAAAAAAATACTTATTAATACAAGCAATTTTTACATATATCATAAAGCATAAGCACACTATATTACTTATATTACACCAAACGAATACAACTATCTTATTCCGACTCGCTTGTTTCTTCTTCTTCGGTTTTGGTTCGTTTTTCCAAGTTTCTAGGGATATATGATGTTCCCCTAATACGAGCCGTCATTATCCACATTGGTTTAGAAAAACCTGGTGGTTTAGAGGTTCCCGGGTCATTGTTACAACTTAAGGACTTCGGAGGTTGACGATACATATAAAGTTCATCGGGGTTGGAATTAGATTTCTCTATTTTTATGCCCTTTCCCTTATTATTTTCTTTTGCCTTTTTAAATTCAGTTGGAGTAATTTCTATAACATCATCGGAATTCTCGTCGGAATCCGATTCATCGGAGAATTGGCAATCCTCCCAATATTTTGCTTCCTTGGCGGAAACACCATTGACCATAATTAACCTTGGTCGGTTGGTTGAGGATTTTCTTTTACTTAACCGTTTTATTATTTCCCCCACCGGTTCTATTTCTTCATCCGGTTCCGATTCTTCTTCCGGTTCCGATTCTTCTTTCGGTTCCGACTCTTCTTCCGGTTCCTCTTCGGGAACTTGTGAATCAGTCCACGAATCATTCTAATTTACATTTGACTCTTCATTATTATTAGGTGAGTCAATGGGACTTGTTCTAGAGGTAGACATCTATCACATAATATCAAATGCGTTAAGAGATTAATATATCACATAATATTCACATGTTAAAAATATATAGTTACCAACAAAATTTGTTAAGCAATCATTTTTCAAGTAAACACGGTCAAAGTCCAGACGAACTAATGCATCCTAACAAACTCGATAAGACATACTAATGCAAAATTCTGGTTCTCTAAGACCAACGCTCGGATACCAACTGAAATGTCCCGTTCTTATTGATTAAAAATGTTCCATATTAATTGATTTCGTTGCGAGGTTTTGACCTCTATATGAGACGTTTTTCAAAGACTGCATTCATTTTAAAACAAACCATAACCTTTATTTCATCAATAAAGGTTTAAAAAGCTTTACGTAGATTATTAAATAATGATAATCTAAAATATCCTGTTTACACACGACCATTACATAATGGTTTACAATACAAATATGTTACAACAAAATAAGTTTCTTGAATGCAGTTTTTACACAATATCATACAAGCATGGACTCCAAATCTCGTCCTTATTTAAGTATGCAACAGTGGAAGCTTTTAATAATCACCTGAGAATAAACATGCTTAAAACGTCAACAAAAATGTTGGTGAGTTATAGGTTTAACCTATATATATCAAATCATAATAATAGACCACAAGATTTCATATTTCAATACACATCCCATACATAGAGATAAAAATTATTCATATGGTGAACACCTGGTAACCGACATTAACAAGATGCATATATAAAAATATCCCCATCATTCCGGGACACCCTTCGGATATGATATAAATTTCGAAGTACTAAAGCATCCGGTACTTTGGATGGGGTTTGTTAGGTGTAACATCCCGTGATTTTCCGTTAAATTTATTTTAACATCCGTCTTTTTTTTTTATATAATATCTTTCGTTATTCAAATTTGTATCTTTCGTTAACTAACGTTCATAATATTCTCGTTATCTAATTATAACGTCATCAATTACTCGAACGTTTTTAAAATATTCGTTGGGTTAATTCCCGCACCCGCTTAAAAACTCGAGGGACCGAGATTGCCAAATGGGCAAACTAGTTGACTAGGTCAACTAGTCAACCCACTTACCACATCCATTCATTTCATCTCCACCTCCCACCTTCATCCTCCTCTTTCTCTCTACTTCCCATTTTTGAACTCAAAACCCTCAAACATAAAATCATCATCTAAATCCGATTGGAGAAGCAACCATCAAAACAAATTATATATTCGTGATCCTCTCATCATCCTCTTTGATTTGATGCTAACTACTTCGATTTTGGGTAACATTTCTAAAACACTAGATTTCTTTAAATTTGTGTTCTTGACTTAAAAGTGTGTTAATTAGTGTCTATGGCTCATTGTGATGTCGTGTATGTAATTTGTATGCTCGATTTATTGTTTTTGGTGTAACTAGCTTGAATGTAAAAATTGCTTGCTTAATCTTTGATTTTGGATGATTAAAAGTTGTTGAATTGTTAAAGTTCATGTATTAAATGTGTTACTAGCATCATTAGCTTCAAATTGATGTGTAGGTTGATTAAGAAAACTTCAAAAACATGATTATTGATTTTGAGATGTTTGACTAGGGTTTGATAGTTCTTGACATGAATTTTTGGATGCTTGAATGTCATGGAATGTTAATTGTTAGTGTCTAGTAGTAATGTATGCTTCATTACCTTCAAAACGGCATATCATATGTGTGAATTGGTTTCCCGAAACTCAAAATGCAATTGATGAACTTGAAACTTTGATTATGAACGTTTAATGCGGTTTTTGGTTGTTGTTAGTGATGAATTGCTTGATGAAATGTGCTTAGTTGTTTTCCTTGTCAAATTACCTTTCTAACGATATAGGTTATGCGTTTTAAGTGTTTTCGGTGCATGAAATGTGTTATATTGTATTTTGGTTCGTGACTTGGACCATTTTTCTGCAAACTGCATGATTCCCAGGTATTGCGCGCCGCGCATTTACCCGCGCGCCGCGCAGAATCAGAGATCCCAGATGTTTGCCTTCTTGGTTGAGTTCTGACCAGAAATTGCACTTGGGTGCGCGCCGCGCAACCCAGTGCGCGCCGCGCAAAAGCCCCAGGCCACTCTCTTTTGTTTTTAAATGTCGCAAAAATGTTTCCGCTTAACTAAAACTCCGTTTAACATGAAACTTGACTATTAGGCTCTTATATGACTTCTCGTCTTGGGAAAATTGTCGGATACCCGACCCGACCCCGTTGACTTTGACTTTGACCAAGTTTGACTTTTAGTCAAACTTAACCAAACGATTATACAATCGTTCCAACATACTTAACTACTTGTATCGTGCATGAAACTTGACAAATTGATTCACATGCTATATAGATCGAGTCGTAACGAGCCATAGGACTAATTGAACATCTTTGACCGTTTGTGTTTACCGTTATTGATACAACCTATATGTTTAGGTCAAGACTAGCTTTGTCTTTGCACGCGTCTACTTGTTGAAGTACTTTATTAACTCTTGCACTCAAGGTGAGATCATAGTCCCACCTTTTCAACAACTTTTATATTTTTAAATCGTGGGCTGAGAAAACATATACTTTGTTACATCTTGTACTACTTACTTTTATGTTTTGAACACAAGTGTGAAAACAAACATTCCACGTGCGAGTTAGAACAAAAATGCCTCAATTCGATTATCATTAGTTACACTTGCAGGGTGTAAGCGAGAACTTATATTGTGTGGCCATACGGGTTTAACAAACCCTCATTCGGACGGTTCGCTACCGTTATGCGGATGAAATATATTTTTGTGTTTTAGTGTGGGTTCTAGCACTGTGTGATGGGGTAACGTTGGTTAAGTTTTGATAATTGAGTGCTCGCGTATAACAACACTTTTGGAATGCAAATGATTTGGATAATCTACGTTATGGAAATACAAAATCTTGTGGTTCAAAAACAACGTTTAATACTTACTAAACCTATGATTTCACCAACGTTTTCGTTGACAGATTCTTCTATGTTTTCTCAGGTTTTGAATGCTTAGTGATACATGCTTCCGCACTCTTTTGATACTTGCTTGGATGTCGAGTATACATGCATTTTGGAGCATCTTTTGAACTTATTTAAACTGTGTCGCATAGTTTTCATTTGTACTTATAACGTTGTAACTTAACTTGTGGTCAATTATCTTTGTAAACTTTGAAACAATCTTTACACTTGAATGGATGCGACATATTTTGGGTCAAACGTCTGTTTTAAAGACTTATGACCAGGTAATGGGACCTACGTAGTCGACGCCGTCACTTGACGATTTGTCGGGGTCGCTACAAGTGGTATCAGAGCTTTGGTTGTAGGGATTTAGAGTTCATTTGTGTCCACCCCGAGTCATAGGGTACATAGGTGAATCTAGACTACAACCGGCATATAGACTGAAGTAGGAATTACTTGACTATTTGTGCATCTATACTCGAACTCTTCTATCATATCTAACTCGTATTCGATCTTGATCTTACGTTGATAAATTTTGTTGACGCGCCACCTTGACTTTATGAGGTAATGTTAAATGCACATGAGAATCAGGGTAATATAATTTCCGGGATTATATTACGGTGATTCATATGGACATTCCGACATTATGACATAAAGAATTTAAGGCGAGTCAAGGAAAATTTTCTCTACATCATCATTCCCTATCATGATTAGTATTATTGAGAATACTAATCAACGATATTCTTGTGTCTTGAAGGAACAATGCCTCCCCGTCGCGGGCCACGTAATGAAACTTCCGAACAAGCTTTTCAACGCATGATAGCCACCGCCATAGGTGCGGCTATGGCTAGTATCTCCTCCGACATCAATAACAACCACAACCACAACAACCATGGAGCCGGTAATTCAAACGAGGGTTGCTCCTACAAAACTTTCATGGGGTGCAAACCTCACACCTTCGATGGGACCGGAGGACCGGTTGTGCTCACCCAATGGTTTGAGCAAACCGAAGCCGTTTTTAGCATAAGCGGTTGTCGGGACCAAGACAAAGTCAAATATTCCACCCACACTTTCGCCGGTATCGCCCTCACATGGTGGAATACGTATGTGCTGTCGGTGGGTATCGATGAAGCTCACACTCTCTCATGGGCTGACTTAAAGAAAAAGATGATCACCGAATACTTCCCGCGCGAAGAGACCCGTAAGCTCGAACACGAACTAAGAACTTTAAAAGCGGTCGGGAATGACCTAAAGGCATATAATCAACGATTTTCTGAGCTATCCTTGATGTGCCCAAACCTCGTGACCCCCGAACCTCTAAGGGTTGAACTTTACATGGATGGTCTTCCCAAGAGCATCAAACAAGGAGTAATGTCATCCAAACCCAGTAATCACCAAGAGGCCCTGAATATGGCCCGTCAATTGATCGAAACAGTAGACGAGATTGAAGTGCCGGCACCTAAAGCCGAGGATGAGTCGGGTGACAACAAAAGAAAATGGGAAGCCCCCCAATCGAGCAACTACAACAACAACTTTTCCAAGGAACCTCTCACCCCCGTCGGCAAGAAAAGTTATGCCTGGACACGACCTTTTTGCAACAAATGCCACAAGCATCATTTTGGTGAATGTGGCAAGCTAATTTGCCATCGGTGCCAAGGTAGTGGTCATATTGCCAAGTATTGTGGAAGTACCACCCCCGTCACTCAAAAGGGGCCCGACGCACCAAAGCCGAGTATTTGCTACAAATGTGGCCAATCGGGTCATTTTAGGAATGAATGCCCAAAGAATAAAGCAAAAACCAACGCGCGCCGATAAACTTTCAACATCAACGCCTAGGATGCCCGAGACGCCGATGGACTAGTCACGGGTATGTTTCTTCTCGAAATTCTCACGTTTCATGTTTATTCGATTCGGTTACCGTTAGACGTTTTATAATCAAGGCTCTGACTCATACTCTTTGCACTTCACCTTTTTCCCCTAGACACTACTTAGGCAATTTAAGTGACCAACGGAAAATATTGTGTGCCTATAAATTTTATTGGAGGATATACGTTAAGACTTTTGACTTGACACCTATAGAACTAGGGAGCTCGGAACCTATTCGTTAAAAAGAAAATGTTTCCCCATCATCTTGTATAGATTATTATGAACTGAGTAATTTTCGGTTGGAAACCGATACCCTCTCCCTCGCATCCATGACCTCATGATTACTTGCATGAATCCCGTGTGTATTCCAAAACGACCTCCGTTCCGGTTATCATCAATTGGGGGTTAAGGGAGACGATGACTCCTAAGCCATCTTCCGAACTCGCAACGTTAGTTGTAAATCCCTCTTAGTACCGTTTGATTTATTTAGGACTCCGTCCGTATTCATGAACCTCCTAAACCACGTATGCAACTTATCTAGAAAAATCTGTTATCATATTTATAGATGACATCTTAACTTATTCAAGTAAAGAAGGCAAACGAACAACATCTCCGTCTTACGCTCGAACTTTTGAGAAAATAGCAACTCTATACCGAATTCTTCGAGTGAGGATTTTGGTTAAACGAAGTTCAATTTCTAGACCCTGTTGATAGTGGTCAAAGTATTTCAATACATCTCACAATCGAAACCACACGTAACCGGGAAACTCTCACGACTCAGACTTGTACTCGTAAAATCTTCGATCTCACCGGTTGTTACCGCAGATTCATTTTCAACTTTATCTCGTGATGCTCGTTCTTTACCCTCGATAACTCATTAAGGTAGAAATTTAAACCTCTCCGTGTCCGAACCTTGAACGTAATTTTTTTCACGCAAACCTTACTAGCTAAATTCGATTAGCACAATGGAATGCGAATATGGAGATATTTCTACTTGAACGCCTGAAAGGCATACTCTCTCGACTCAAAATTGACGTAACTGAAATTCGTTATTTTGCACGAAGAATTCGAATACATAATTGTGGACCCGATCAATTTTTCTCGTCATCATGTACCACACTACATACCTCTGTTATTTCGCCGTTACCATCTGATATTACTGGGACTTAAGATAACACACAATCCAAGGATACTTCACTCTTCTTTGACTTAACGTCCTTGTGTTTCTGATAATCGGCCAACCACTATTCAACCCCGAACTATACAACTACGTGTACTATCTCGTTTCTCTTTCAAACCTCAACTTTTGACAACGAGAGGCACAATATGGCAACCTCGAGATGTAAACTCATCCTATCTAAGTCCTCATTTCACTCCTACCTTCATCGCTCGCACTTCCGTATAAGGAAACCTTTGTAACAATTTGATGGATAGAGAAACTCTTCATATTACATTAGTATTCACCACGAGGGT
Organism: Rutidosis leptorrhynchoides; assembly: GCF_046630445.1. NCBI lineage: Eukaryota > Viridiplantae > Streptophyta > Magnoliopsida > Asterales > Asteraceae > Rutidosis > Rutidosis leptorrhynchoides. The sequence continues at coordinate 380,825,854 of NC_092343.1, read as the reverse complement.
GAATAGTCCTAACGAACATTTTGAGCCCTAACTAACTCGTTCAAACATATCTTAAGGAATTCTTTTTCCAATACGGTGTACCATTGCCAATTACCTCGAATCAATACTCGTATCGCTTCTAGTTTTGCAAGAAACCTTGGGAACCCGCTTAGACACGAGTACCGCGTACCACCCACAAATCGATGAACCGAGTAAACGAACGATTTACATCTTGGAAAGACATGTTTCGATCTTGAATTTTCGCTTTTAGTTGATCCCTCATACTACGATAGTTACCATTCGTGTACCAACGCCGCACTTCCGAAATCCTATATGACCGCAAATGTCATACCCCTATTCGTTGGGCCAACGCATGTGGCAAACAAACACCGCATCTTAACTCGTTTAAGAAACAACAAGTGAGATCATTCAAGTCCGAGAAGGGCTCGAGACGACCCGTAGTCGCCAAAAGAGTTATACCAAACTTAGATGAAAACCTCACAAAATCCCAGTGTGTGACCGCGTAGTATTAAGAAACCGCACCTTGGAAAGGTGTAATTCATTTTGGGAAATTGAGGAAGGTTATATCCGCAATATTGAACCTTTTGAAACCTTGGGGCGTATTGGAGCCGCTCCCTACCATTTAGAACTGCCGACTCAATTAAGTTTCCGTTTACCTTACATTTCGTGTAACAAACTTAGAAACGTGTCCTGCGGAACAGGAACTTGCAATCCTTCTAGATGCACCAACTATTGATGACAAACTACTCTTCATAGGAAAACCGGCTGAACTTGTGGATCGTAAAACCAAACCTTACTACTACGTAACACCCCGACTATTCAGATTCGTGGAAATGCCTAAGGATGTATCTTCACTGCTCCGTAGATTGAACAACGCTAGGTCGCGAGTAAGAGACATCGACTACTACTTCCAACTAAATTTCGGGACGAAATTTCTTTTGAGGTGTGGATAATGTAACATCCCGTGATTTTCCGTTAAATTTATTTTAACATCCGTCTTTTTTTTTTATATAATATCTTTCGTTATTCAAATTTGTATCTTTCGTTAACTAACGTTCATAATATTCTCGTTATCTAATTATAACGTCATCAATTACTCGAACATTTTTAAAATATTCGTTGGGTTAATTCCCGCACCCGCTTTGAAACTCGAGGGACCGAGATTGCCAAATGGGCAAACTAGTTGACTAGGTCAACTAGTCAACCCACTTACCACATCCATTCATTTCATCTCCACCTCCCACCTTCATCCTCCTCTTTCTCTCTACTTCCCATTTTTGAACTCAAAACCCTCAAACATAAAATCATCATCTAAATCCTATTGGAGAAGCAACCATCAAAACAAATTATATATTCGTGATCCTCTCATCATCCTCTTCGATTTGATGCTAACTACTTCGATTTTGGGTAACATTTCTAAAACACTAGATTTCTTTAAATTTGTGTTCTTGACTTAAAAGTGTGTTAATTAGTGTCTATGGCTCATTGTGATGTCGTGTATGTAATTTGTATGCTCGATTTGTTGTTTTTGGTGTAACTAGCTTGAATGTAAAAATTGCTTGCTTAATCTTTGATTTTGGATGATTAAAAGTTGTTGAATTGTTAAAGTTCATGTATTAAATGTGTTACTAGCATCATTAGCTTCAAATTGATGTGTAGGTTGATTAAGAAAACTTCAAAAACATGATTATTGATTTTGAGATGTTTGACTAGGGTTTGATAGTTCTTGACATGAATTTTTGGATGCTTGAATGTCATGGAATGTTAATTGTTAGTGTCTAGTAGTAATGTATGCTTCATTACCTTCAAAACGGCATATCATATGTGTGAATTGGTTTCCCGAAACTCAAAATGCAATTGATGAACTTGAAACTTTGATTATGAACGTTTAATGCGGTTTTTGGTTGTTGTTAGTGATGAATTGCTTGATGAAATGTGCTTAGTTGTTTTCCTTGTCAAATTACCTTTCTAACGATATAGGTTATGCGTTTTAAGTGTTTTCGGTGCATGAAATGTGTTATATTGTATTTTGGTTCGTGACTTGGACCATTTTTCTGCAAACTGCATGATTCCCAGGTATTGCGCGCCGCGCATTTACCCGCGCGCCGCGCAGAATTAGAGATCCCAGATGTTTGCCTTCTTGGTTGAGTTCTGACCAGAAATTGCACTTGGGTGCGCGCCGCGCAACCCAGTGCGCGCCGCGCAAAAGCCCCAGGCCACTCTCTTTTGTTTTTAAATGTCGCAAAAATGTTTCCGCTTAACTAAAACTCCGTTTAACATGAAACTTGACTATTAGGCTCTTATATGACTTCTCGTCTTGGGAAAATTGTCGGATACCCGACCCGACCCCGTTGACTTTGACTTTGACCAAGTTTGACTTTTAGTCAAACTTAACCAAACGATTATACAATCGTTCTAACATACTTAACTACTTATATCGTGCATGAAACTTGACAAATTGATTCACATGCTATATAAATCGAGTCGTAACGAGCCATAGGACTAATTGAACATCTTTGACCGTTTGTGTTTACCGTTATTGATACAACCTATATGTTTAGGTCAAGACTAGCTTTGTCTTTGCACGCGTCTACTTGTTGAAGTACTTTATTAACTCTTGCACTCAAGGTGAGATCATAGTCCCACCTTTTCAACAACTTTTATATTTTTAAATCGTGGGCTGAGAAAACATATACTTTGTTACATCTTGTACTACTTACTTTTATGTTTTGAACACAAGTGTGAAAACAAACATTCCACGTGCGAGTTAGAACAAAAATGCCTCAATTCGATTATCATTAGTTACACTTGCAGGGTGTAAGCGAGAACTTATATTGTGTGGCCATACGGGTTTAACAAACCCTCATTCGGACGGTTCGCTACCGTTATGCGGATGAAATATATTTTTGTGTTTTAGTGTGGGTTCTAGCACTGTGTGATGGGGTAACGTTGGTTAAGTTTTGATAATTGAGTGCTCGCGTATAACAACACTTTTGGAATGCAAATGATTTGGATAATCTACGTTATGGAAATACAAAATCTTGTGGTTCAAAAACAACGTTTAATACTTACTAAACCTATGATTTCACCAACGTTTTCATTGACAGATTCTTCTATGTTTTCTCAGGTTTTGAATGCTTAGTGATACATGCTTCCGCACTCTTTTGATACTTGCTTGGATGTCGAGTATACATGCATTTTGGAGCATCTTTTGAACTTATTTAAACTGTGTCGCATAGTTTTCATTTGTACTTATAACGTTGTAACTTAACTTGTGGTCAATTATCTTTGTAAACTTTGAAACAATCTTTACACTTGAATGGATGCGACATATTTTGGGTCAAACGTCTGTTTTAAAGACTTATGACCAGGTAATGGGACCTACGTAGTCGACGCCGTCACTTGACGATTTGTCGGGGTCGCTACATTAGGCCCAATAGATCTATCTTTAGGATTCGCGTCAATTAGGGTGTCTGTTCTCTAATTCTTAGATTACCAGACTTAATAAAAAGGGGCATATTCGATTTCGATAATTCAACCATAGAATGTAGTTTCACGTACTTGTGTCTATTTTGTAAATCATTTATAAAACCTGCATGTATTCTCATCCCAAAAATATTAGATTTTAAAAGTGGGACTATAACTCACTTTCACAGATTTTTACTTCGTCGGGAAGTAAGACTTGGCCACTGGTTGATTCACGAACCTATAACAATATATATACATATATATCAAAGTATGTTCAAAATATATTTACAACACTTTTAATATATTTTGATGTTTTAAGTTTATTAAGTCAGCTGTCCTCGTTAGTAACCTACAACTAGTTGTCCACAGTTAGATGTACAGAAATAAATCGATAAATATTATCTTGAATCAATCCACGACCCAGTGTATACGTATCTCATTATTGATCACAACTCAAACTATATATATTTTGGAATCAACCTCAACCCTGTATAGCTAACTCCAACATTCACATATAGAGTGTCTATGGTTGTTCCGAAATATATATAGATGTGTCGACATGATAGGTCGAAACATTGTATACGTGTCTATGGTATCTCAAGATTACATAATATACAATACAAGTTGATTAAGTTATGGTTGGAATAGATTTGTTACCAATTTTCACGTAGCTAAAATGAGAAAAATTATCCAATCTTGTTTTACCCATAACTTCTTCATTTTAAATCCGTTTTGAGTGAATCAAATTGCTATGGTTTCATATTGAACTCTATTTTATGAATCTAAACAGAAAAAGTATAGGTTTATAGTCGGAAAAATAAGTTACAAGTCGTTTTTGTAAAGGTAGTCATTTCAGTCGAAAGAACGACGTCTAGATGACCATTTTAGAAAACATACTTCCACTTTGAGTTTGACCATAATTTTTGGATATAGTTTCATGTTCATAATAAAAATCATTTTCTCAGAATAACAACTTTTAAATCAAAGTTTATCATAGTTTTTAATTAACTAACCCAAAACAGCCCGCGGTGTTACTACGACGGCGTAAATCCGGTTTTACGGTGTTTTTCGTGTTTCCAGGTTTTAAATCATTAAGTTAGCATATCATATAGATATAGAACATGTGTTTAGTTGATTTTAAAAGTCAAGTTAGAAGGATTAACTTTTGTTTGCGAACAAGTTTAGAATTAACTAAACTATGTTCTAGTGATTACAAGTTTAAACCTTCGAATAAGATAGCTTTATATGTATGAATCGAATGATGTTATGAACATCATTACTACCTTAAGTTCCTTGGATAAACCTACTGGAAAAGAGAAAAATGGATCTAGCTTCAACGGATCCTTGGATGGCTCGAAGTTCTTGAAGCAGAATCATGACACGAAAACAAGTTCAAGTAAGATCATCACTTGAAATAAGATTGTTATTGTTATAGAAATTGAACCAAAGTTTGAATATGATTATTACCTTGTATTAGAATGATAACCTACTGTAAGAAACAAAGATTTCTTGAGGTTGGATGATCACCTTACAAGATTGGAAGTGAGCTAGCAAACTTGAAAGTATTCTTGATTTTATGTAACTAGAACTTGTAGAATTTATGAAGAACACTTAGAACTTGAAGATAGAACTTGAGAGAGATCAATTAGATGAAGAAAATTGAAGAATGAAAGTGTTTGTAGGTGTTTTTGGTCGTTGGTTTATGGATTAGATATAAAGGATATGTAATTTTGTTTTCATGTAAATAAGTCATGAATGATTACTCATATTTTTATAATTTTATGAGATATTTCATGCTAGTTGCCAAATGATGGTTCCCACATGTGTTAGGTGACTCACATGGGCTGCTAAGAGCTGATCATTGAAGTGTATATATCAATAGTACATACATCTAAAAGCTGTGTATTGTACGAGTACGAATACGGGTGCATACGAGTAGAATTGTTGATGAAACTGAACGAGGATGTAATTGTAAGCATTTTTGTTAAGTAGAAGTATTTTGATAAGTGTATTGAAGTCTTTCAAAAGTTTATAAATACATATTAAAACACTACATGTATATACATTTTAACTGAGTCGTTAAGTCATCGTTAGTCGTTACATGTAAGTGTTGTTTTGAAACCTTTAGGTTAACGATCTTGTTAAATGTTGTTAACCCAATGTTTATAATATCAAATGAGATTTTAAATTATTATATTATCATGATATTATCATGTATGAATATCTCTTAATATGATATATATATATATTAAATGTCTTTACAACGATAATCGTTACATATATGTCTCGTTTAAAAATCATTAAGTTAGTAGTCTTGTTTTTACATATGTAGTTCATTGTTAATATACTTAATGATATGTTTACTTATCATAGTATCATGTTAACTATATATATTTCCATATATATGTCATCATATAGTTTTTACAAGTTTTAACGTTCGTGAATCACCGGTCAACTTGGGTGGTCAATTGTCTATATGAAACATATTTCAATTAATCAAGTCTTAACAAGTTTGATTGCTTAACATGTTGGAAACATTTAATCATGTAAATATCAATCTCAATTAATATATATAAACATGAAAAAGTTCGGGTCACTACATATATCATATTAAGATATATTAATATATCATAATATCATGATAATATAATAATTTAACATCTCATTAGATATAATAAACAATGGGTTAACAACATTAATTGAGATCGTTAACTTAAAGGTTTCAAAACAACACTTACATGTAACGACTAACGATGACTTAACGACTCAGTTAAAATGTATATACATGTAGTGTATTTAGATGTATTAAAATACTTTTAGAAGACTTCAAGACATATATCAAAACACTCATACTTAAAGAAAATGGTTACAGTTACTTTCCCATTCTTTTCTTTCATCAAGAATTCTAGTCGTATTCTTACCCGTATTATACACAGCTTCAAAACGTACTTACTATGGGTATATACCAATAGGAACTAGCATGGGATTCCACTCTTGATTATGTCATGTATGACTAATCAATTTTAACTTCTACCATGAGCTATTCAACTAACTAGAACTCCTTTTAACCACACTCACCACTCACCAATTACCACTCATCATTCACTCCATTTCACTTCCAATTCTCTTTCTAATTCTCTCTCAACACACACACACTATTATGAACGTATTTTTCCAGTAGTTAATCATCATCTTCATCAAAAATCACTTCAAGAATCAAGCTATAATCATCATAGGAAGAACACTTCAAGAACACTTCAAAAATCCCTTCAAGTTTACTAATTTACTTCCAAGCTTTCTAATCCATTCCAAGTAATCATCTAAGATCAAGAAACCTTTGTTATATACAGTAGGTTATCTTTCTTATTCAAGGTAATATTCATATTCAAACTTTGATTCAATTTCTATAACTATAAACTATCTTAATTCGAGTAAAAATCTTACTTGAACTTGTTTTTGTGTCATGATCCTACTTCAAGAACTTTCAAGCCATCCAAGATCCTTTGAAGCTAGATCATTTCTTGTCCCTTCCAGTAGGTTTACCTACTAAACTTGAGGTAGTAATGATGTTCATAACATCATTCGATTCATACATATAAAGCTATCTTATTCGAAGGTTTAAACTCGTAATCACTAGAACATAGTTTAGTTAATTCTAAACTTGTTCGCAAACAAAAGTTAATCCTTCTAACTTGACTTTTAAAATCAACTAAACACATGTTCTATATCTATATGATATGCTAACTTAATGATTTAAAACCTGGAAACACGAAAAATACCGTAAAACCGGATTTACGCCGTCGTAGTAACACCGCGGGCTGTTTTGGGTTAGTTAATTAAAAACTATGATAAACTTTGATTTAAAAGTTGTTATTCTGAGAAAATGATTTTTATTATGAACATGAAACTATATCCAAAAATTATGGTTAAACTCAAAGTGGAAGTATGTTTTCTAAAATGGTCATCTAGACGTCGTTCTTTCGACTGAAATGACTACCTTTACAAAAACGACTTGTAACTTATTTTTCCGACTATAAACCTATACTTTTTCTGTTTAGATTCATAAAATAGAGTTCAATATGAAACCATAGCAATTTGATTCACTCAAAACGGATTTAAAATGAAGAAGTTATGGGTAAAACAAGATTGGATAATTTTTCTCATTTTAGCTACGTGAAAATTAGTAACAAATCTATTCCAACCATAACTTAATCAACTTGTATTGTATATTATGTAATCTTGAGATACCATAGACACGTATACAATGTTTCGACCTATCATGTCAACACATCTATATATATTTCAGAACAACCATAGACACTCTACATGTGAATGTTGGAGTTAGCTATACAGGGTTGAGGTTGATTCCAAAATATGTATAGTTTGAGTTGTGATCAATACTGAGATACGTATACACTGGGTCGTAGATTGATTCAAGATAATATTTATCGATTTATTTCTGTATATCTAACTGTGGACAACTAGTTGTAGGTTACTAACGAGGGCAGCTGACTTAATAAACTTAAAACATCAAAATATATTAAAAGTGTTGTAAATATATTTTGAACATACTTTGATATATATGTATATATTGTTATAGGTTCGTGAATCAACCAGTGGCCAAGTCTTACTTCCCGACGAAGTAAAAATCTGTGAAAGTGAGTTATAGTCCCACTTTTAAAATCTAATATTTTTGGGATGAGAATACATGCAGGTTTTATAAATAATTTACAAAATAGACACAAGTACGTGTAACTACATTCTATGGTTGAATTATTGAAATCGAATATGCCCCTTTTTATTAAGTCTGGTAATCTAAGAATTAGGGAACAGACACCCTAATTGACGCGAATCCTAAAGATAGATCTATTGGGCCTAACAAACCCCATCCAAAGTACCGGATGCTTTAGTACTTCGAAATTTATATCATATCCAAAGGGTGTCCCGGAATGATGGGGATATTCTTATATATGCATCTTGTTAATGTCGGTTACCAGGTGTTCACCATATGAATGATTTTTATCTCTATGTATGGGATGTGTATTGAAATATGAAATCTTGTGGTCTATTGTTACGATTTGATATATATAGGTTAAACCTATAACTCACCGACATTTTTGTTGACGTTTAAAGCATGTTTATTCTCAGGTGAATATTAAGAGCTTCCGCTGTTGCATACTAAAATAAGGACAAGATTTGGAGTCCATGTTTGTATGATATTGTGTAAAAACTGCATTCAAGAAACTGATTTTGATGTAACATATTTGTATTGTAAACCATTATGTAATGGTCGTGTGTAAACAGGATATTTTAGATTATCATTATTTGATAATCTACGTAAAGCTTTTTAAACCTTTATTTATGAAATAAAGGTTATGGTTTGTTTTAAAAATGAATGCAGTCTTTGAAAAACGTCTCATATAGAGGTCAAAACCTCGCAACGAAATCAATTAATATGGAACGTTTTTAATCAATAAGAACGGGACATTTCAGTTGGTATCCGAGCGTTGATTTTAGAGAACCAGAATTTTGCATTAGTGTGTCTTATCGAGTTTGTTAGGATGCATTAGTGAGTCTGGACTTCGACCGTGTTTACTTGAAAAATGATTGCTTAACAAATTTTGTTGGAAACTATATATTTTTAACATGTGAATATTATGTGATATATTAATCTCTTAACGCGTTTGATATTATGTGATAGATGTCTACCTCTAGAACAAGTCCCATTGACTCACCTAATAATAATGAAGAGTCAAATGTAAATTGGAATGATTCGTGGACTGATTCACAAGTTCCCGAAGAGGAACCGGAAGAAGAGTCGGAACCGGAAGAAGAATCGGAACCGGATGAAGAAATAGAACTGGTGGGGGAAATAATAAAACGGTTAAGTAAAAGAAAATCCTCAACCAACCGACCAAGGTTAATTATGGTCAATGGTGTTTCCGCCAAGGAAGCAAAATATTGGGAGGATTACCAATTCTCCGACGAATCGGATTCCGACGAGAATTCCGATGATGTTATAGAAATTACCCCAACTGAATTTAAAAAGGCAAAAGAAAATAATAAGGGAAAGGGCATAAAAATAGAGAAATCTAATTCCAACCCCGATGAACTTTATATGTATCGTCAACCCCCGAAGTCCTTAAGTTGTAACAATGACCCGGGAACCTCTAAACCACCAGGTTTTTCTAAACCAATGTGGATAACGACGGCTCGTATTAGGGGAACATCATATATCCCTAGAAACTTGGCAAAACGAACCAAAACCGAAGAAGAAGAAACAAGCGAGTCGGAATAAGATAGTTGTATTCGTGTGGTGTAATATAAGTAATATAGTGTGCTTATGCTTTATGATATATGTAAAAATTGCTTGTATTAATAAGTATTTTTTTTATGAATCTAACTCTTGTCTATTTTACAGTATAAAAACACAAAATGGATAGACAACCCAATATTTTAAGAGACCTACCCGGAGACATGATTGATGAAATCTTGTCTAGAGTGTAGTGACCCGAACTTTTCCATGTTTATATATATATTAATTGAGATTGATATTTACATGATTAAATGTTTCCAACATGTTAAGCAATCAAACTTGTTAAGACTTGATTAATTGAAATATGTTTCATATAGACAATTGACCACCCAAGTTGACCGGTGATTCACGAACGTTAAAACTTGTAAAAACTATATGATGACATATATATGGATATATATATATAGTTAACATGATACTATGATAAGTAAACATATCATTAAGTATATTAATAATGAACTACATATGTAAAAACAAGACTACTAACTTAATGATCTTTAAACGAGACATATATGTAACGATTATCGTTGTAAAGACATTTAATGTATATATATCATATTAAGAGATATTCATACATGATAATATCATGATAATATACTAATTTAAAATCTCATTTGATATTATAAACATTGGGTTAACAACATTTAACAAGATCGTTAACCTAAAGGTTTCAAAACAACACTTACATGTAACGACTAACGACGACTTAACGACTCAGTTAAAATGTATATACATGTAGTGTTTTAATATGTATTTATACACTTTTGAAAGACTTCAATACACTTATCAAAATACTTCTACTTAACAAAAATGCTTACAATTACATCCTCGTTCAGTTTCATCAACAATTCTACTCGTATGCACCCGTATTCGTACTCGTACAATACACAGCTTTTAGATGTATGTACTATTGGTATATACACTCCAATTATCAGCTCTTAGTAGCCCATGTGAGTCACCTAACACATGTGGGAACCATAATTTGGCAACTAGCATGAAATATCTCATAAAATTACAAAAATATGAGTAATCATTCATGACTTATTTACATGAAAAAAAAATTTCATATCCTTTATATCTAATCCATACACCAACGACTAAAAACACCTACAAACACTTTAATTCTTCAATTTTCTTCATCTAATTAATCTCTCTCAAGTTCTATCTTCAAGTTCTAAGTGTTCTTCATAAATTCTACAAGTTCTAGTTACATAAAATCAAGAATACTTTCAAGTTTGCTAGCTCACTTCCAATCTTGTAAGGTGATCATCCAACCTCAAGAAATCTTTGTTTCTTACAGTAGGTTATCATTCTAATACAAGGTAATAATCATATTCAAACTTTGGTTCAATTTCTATAACTATAACAATCTTATTTCAAGTGATGATCTTACTTGAACTTGTTTTCGTGTCATGATTCTGCTTCAAGAACTTCGAGCCATCCAAGGATCCGTTGAAGCTAGATCCATTTTTCTCTTTTCCAGTAGGTTTATCCAAGGAACTTAAGGTAGTAATGATGTTCATAACATCATTCAATTCATACATATAAAGCTATCTTATTCGAAGGTTTAAACTTGTAATCACTAGAACATAGTTTAGTTAATTCTAAACTTGTTCGCAAACAAAAGTTAATCCTTCTAACTTGACTTTTAAAATCAACTAAACACATGTTCTATATCTATATGATATGCTAACTTAATGATTTAAAACCTGGAAACACGAAAAACACCGTAAAACCGGATTTACGCCGTCGTAGTAACACCGCGGGCTGTTTTGGGTTAGTTAATTAAAAACTATGATAAACTTTGATTTAAAAGTTGTTATTCTGAGAAAATGATTTCTATTATGAACATGAAACTATATCCAAAAATTATGGTTAAACTCAAAGAGGAAGTATGTTTTCTAAAATGGTCATCTAGACGTCGTTCTTTCGACTGAAATGACTACCTTTACAAAAACGACTTGTAACTTATTTTTCCGACTATAAACCTATACTTTTTCTGTTTATATTCATAACATAGAGTTCAATATGAAACCATAGCAATTTGATTCACTCAAAACGGATTTAAAATGAAGAAGTTATGGGTAAAACAAGATTGGATAATTTTTCTCATTTTAGCTACGTGAAAATTGGTAACAAATCTATTTCAACCATAACTTAATCAACTCGTATTGTATATTATGTAATCTTGAGATACCATAGACACGTATACAATGTTTCGACCTATCATGTCGACACATCTATATATATTTCGGAACAACCATAGACACTCTATATGTGAATGTTGGAGTTAGCTATACAGGGTTGAGGTTGATTCCAAAATATATATAGTTTGAGTTGTGATCAATACTGAGATACGTATACACTGGGTCGTGGATTGATTCAAGATAATATTTATCGATTTATTTCTGTACATCTAACTGTGGACAACTAGTTGTAGGTTACTAACGAGGACAGCTGACTTAATAAACTTAAAACATCAAAATATATTAAAAGTGTTGTAAATATATTTTGAACATACTTTGATATATATGTATATATTGTTATAGGTTCGTGAATCAACCAGTGGCCAAGTCTTACTTCCCGACGAAGTAAAAATCTGTGAAAGTGAGTTATAGTCCCACTTTTAAAATCTAATATTTTTGGGATGAGAATACATGCATGTTTTATAAAAGATTTACAAAATAGACACAAGTACGTGAAACTACATTCTATGGTTGAATTATTGAAATCGAATATGCCCCTTTTTATTAAGTCTGGTAATCTAAGAATTAGAGAACAGACACCCTAATTGACACGAATCCTAAAGATAGATCTATCGGGCCCAACAAGCCCCATCCAAAGTACCGGATGCTTTAGTACTTCGAAATTTATATCATATCCGAAGGGTGTCCCGGAATGATGGGGATATTCTTATATATGCATCTTGTTAATGTCGATTACCAGGTGTTCACCATATGAATGATTTTTATCTCTATGTATGGGATGTGTATTGAAATATGAAATCTTGTGGTCTATTATTATGATTTGATATATATAGGTTAAACCTATAACTCACCAACATTTTTGTTGACGTTTTAAGCATGTTTATTCTCAGGTGATTATTAAGAGCTTCCGCTGTCGCATACTTAAATAAGGACGAGATTTGGAGTCCATGCTTGCATGATATTGTGTAAAAACTGCATTCAAGAAACTTATTTTGTTGTAACATATTTGTATTGTAAACCATTATGTAATGGTCGTGTGTAAACAGGATATTTTAGATTATCATTATTTGATAATCTACGTAAAGCTTTTTAAACCTTTATTGATGAAATAAAGGTTATGGTTTGTTTTAAAATGAATGCAGTCTTTGAAAAACGTCTCATATAGAGGTCAAAACCTCGCAACGAAATCAATTAATATGGAACGTTTTTAATCAATAAGAACGGGACATTTCAGTTGGTATCCGAGCGTTGGTCTTAGAGAACCAGAATTTTGCATTAGTGTGTCTTATCGAGTTTGTTAGGATGCATTAGTGAGTCTGGACTTCGACCGTGTTTACTTGAAAAATGATTGCTTAACAAATTTTGTTGGAAACTATATATTTTTAACATGTGAATATTATGTGATATATTAATCTCTTAACGCGTTTGATATTATGTGATAGATGTCTACCTCTAGAAAAAGTCCCATTGACTCACCTAATAATAATGAAGAGTCAAATGTAAATTGGAATGATTCGTGGACTGATTCACAAGTTCCCGAAGAGGAACCGGAAGAAGAGTCGGAACCAGAAGAAGAATCGGAACCGGAAGAAGAATCGGAACCGGATGAAGAAATAGAACCGGTGAGGGAAATAATAAAACGGTTAAGTAAAAGAAAATCCTCAACCAACCGACCAAGGTTAATTATGGTCAATGGTGTTTCCGCTAAGGAAGCAAAATATTGGGAGGATTACCAATTCTCCGATGAATCGGATTCTGACGAGAATTCCGATGATGTTATAGAAATTACCCCAACTGAATTTAAAAAGGCAAAAGAAAATAATAAGGGAAAGGGCATAAAAATAGAGAAATCTAATTCCAACCCCGATGAACTTTATATGTATCGTCAACCCCCGAAGTCCTTAAGTTGTAACAATGACCCGGGAACCTCTAAACCACCAGGTTTTTCTAAACCAATGTGGAAAATAACGGCTCGTATTAGGGGAACATCATATATCCCTAGAAACTTGGCAAAACGAACCAAAACCGAAGAAGAAGAAACAAGCGAGTCGGAATAAGATAGTTGTATTCGTGTGGTGTAATATATGTAATATAGTGTGCTTATGCTTTATGATATATGTAAAAGTTGCTTGTATTAATAAGTATTTTTTTTTTATGAATCTAACTCTTGTCTATTTTACAGTATAAAAACACAAAATGGATAGACAACCCAATATTTTAAGAGACCTACCCGGAGACATGATTGATGAAATCTTGTCTAAAGTCGGTCAGAATTCTTCAGCACAACTATTTAAGGCGAGATCAGTTTGTAAGACATTCGAAGAACGTTCCAAGAATGCCTTGGTTTATAAAAGGCTTTCGTTCGAAATATGGGGGATATCACATTGGGAAATCCATAAGTTACGATGTGTTTACTTTGACGCATATATTGCGGGGAACCCAAATGCTATTTTACGCAATGGGTTAAGAAATTATTTTGACTCAATATATCCGAATATTGGACTTCGTGATTTAGAAAAAGCGGCTAACATGCAACATAAAGAAGCATGTTATGCTTACGGATTAGTAATGTTCGCCTCTCACCAAAGTGAGAACAAGAACATCGGCCTACAACTATTAAACAAAACGTTCCCACAAGTGACGGAGTCGGTAATTGGGGTAAGAAATGAGGTTTTTAGATTGTTACGGGACTGTTGGACATTACGTAACCCTCGTCCCTTTAACGACGTTACAACACGCTGTCTTATCAACGGCCATAACGGTTATGTTCCACAAGACCAAGGATGGGAAGTAGTCCTAGTAAAACCAGAATGCATGAATTGTTTCTGGACGTATGAATTACGTGTCTTTATTGCCTTTGCTGAACGACTTGTGTACTAGCTAGAATTATCTTCACAACTATCTTGTATCAAAGTTATTGTGTTCTATATTTCATGCTTTATGTAAAATAAGCGGTATTGTAAGTTTGTAAAATATTGTATAAAAGTTTGAACGTGAAATATTATTATAATCAGTTTTTCATATAGAATTGTAGTAGTTGAATTGTATATTAGCTACTAAGTATGAACTTAACGGGTAGGTACTACCCGAATTTAAACTTATAAAACGCTAATATGAAGAAAAAGCTTTTATAAATGAGTTCATATTCTGCTACGAAATACTATTAACTACTCTTAATATTCTGTATGATTAACTTGCTCCATTTGACTATTTTGAAGGAAATGGCACCGACTACTTGACACACCGTGAATATGAATGAAGAGGAATTCCGTACTTTTCTAGCTTCAAACATAGCCGCAGTACAGGCTGCGCTACATACCAACAATAACCTTGGATCTAGCAGTACAGGAAATCGTGTAGGATGCACCTACAAAGAATTCACTGACTGCAAACCTTTGGAATTTGATGGAACCGAAGGACCGATCGGATTGAAACGGTGGACCGAGAAGGTCGAATCGGTGTTTGCCATAAGTAAGTGTACTGAAGAGGACAAAGTAAAGTACGCTACGCATACCTTCACAGGTTCTGCGTTAACATGGTGGAATACCTATCTAGAGCAAGTGGGACAAGACGATGCGTACGCACTACCGTGGTCAGCATTCAAGCACTTGATGAACGAGAAGTACCGTCCCAGAACCGAGGTCAATAAGCTCAAGATAGAACTTAGAGGTTTACGAACTCAAGGATTTGATATTACCACGTACGAAAGACGATTCACAGAATTGTGCCTATTGTGTCCGGGAGCATTCGAAGATGAGGAAGAGAAGATCGACGTGTTTGTGAAAGGATTACCGGAAAGAATCCAAGAAGATATAAGTTCACACGAGCCCGCCTCCATGCAACAGGCATGTAGAATGGCTCACAAACTAGTGAACCAGATTGAAGAAAGAATTAAAGAACAGACTGCTGAAGAGGCCAATGTGAAGCAAGTCAAAAGAAAGTGGGAGGAAAACGGTTATAAGAATCACCAATACAACAACAACAGCAATTACAACAATAATCGCAACAATTATCCCAACAATCGCAACATCAATCGCAACTACAACAAACGGACCAACAACAACAACAACAACAACAATAGCAATTACAACAATCATCCCAACAACAATAATAACCGCAACAACAACAACAATCAGAAGCAGCTATGCCAAAGGTGTGAAAAGTATCACTCGGGGTTCTGCACCAAATTTTGCAACAAGTGTAAAAGAAATGGTCATAGCGCGGCGAAGTGCGAGGTCTACGGACCCGGGGTTAATAGAACGAAAGGAACAAATGGTGTCGGAACGAGTATTGGCGGAGCAAGTAGTGTCGGAGCAAGTTATGCCAATGTAGTTTGTTATAAATGTGGAAAACCGGGCCACATTATTAGAAATTGCCCGAACCAGGAGAACACGAATGGACAAGGCCGTGGAAGAGTTTTCAATATTAATGCGGCAGAGGCACAGGAAGACCCGGAGCTTGTTACGGGTACGTTTCTTATTGACAATAAATCTGCTTACGTTTTATTTGATTCGGGTGCGGATAGAAGCTATATGAGTAGAGATTTTTGTGCTAAATTAAGTTGTCCATTGACGCCTTTGGATAGTAAATTTTTACTCGAATTAGCAAATGGTAAATTAATTTCAGCAGATAATATATGTCGGAATCGAGAAATTAAACTGGTTAGCGAAACATTTAAGATTGACTTGATACCAGTAGAGTTAGGGAGTTTTGATGTGATAATCGGTATGGACTGGTTGAAAGAAGTGAAAACAGAGATCGTTTGTTACAAAAATGCAATTCGCATTATACGAGAAAAAGGAAAATCCTTAATGGTGTACGGAGAAAAGGCTAACACGAAGCTACATCTTATTAGTAATTTGAAGGCACAAAAACTAATAAGAAAAGGTTGCTATGCTGTTCTAGCACACGTCGAGAAAATACAAACTGAAGAAAAGAGCATCAATGATGTTCCTGTCGCAAAAGAATTTCTCGATGTATTTCCGAAAGAATTACCGGGATTACCCCCACATCGATCCGTTGAATTTCAAATAGATCTTGTACCAGGAGCTGCACCAATAGCTCGTGCTCCATACAGACTCGCACCCAGCAAGATGAAAGAACTGCAAAGCCAATTACAAGAACTTTTAGAGCGTGGTTTCATTCGACCAAGCACATCACCGTGGGGAGCTCCTGTTTTGTTTGTCAAGAAGAAAGATGGTACATTAAGGTTGTGTATCGACTACCGAGAGTTGAACAAACTTACCATCAAGAACCGATACCCACTACCGAGAATCGACGACTTATTTGATCAACTACAAGGCTCGACTGTTTATTCAAAGATTGACTTACATTCCGGGTATCATCAAATGCGGGTGAAAGAAGATGATATTCCAAAGACTGCTTTCAGAACACGTTACGGTCATTACGATTTTATGGTCATGCCATTTGGTTTAACTAATGCACCAGCTGTGTTCATGGACCTTATGAACCGAGTGTGTGGACCATACCTTGACAAGTTTGTCATTGTTTTCATTGATGACATACTTATTTACTCAAAGAATGACCAAGAACACGGTGAACATTTGAGAAAGGTGTTAGAAGTATTGAGGAAGGAAGAATTGTACGCTAAATTTTCAAAGTGTGCATTTTGGTTGGAAGAAGTTCAATTCCTCGGTCACATAGTGAACAAAGAAGGTATTAAGGTGGATCCGGCAAAGATAGAAACTGTTGAAAAGTGGGAAACCCCGAAAACTCCGAAACACATACGCCAATTTTTAGGACTAGCTGGTTACTATAGAAGGTTCATCCAAGACTTTTCCAGAATAGCAAAACCCTTGACTGCATTAACGCATAAAGGGAAGAAATTTGAATGGAATGATGAACAAGAGAAAGCGTTTCAGTTATTGAAGAAAAAGCTAACTACGGCACCTATATTGTCATTGCCTGAAGGGAATGATGATTTTGTGATTTATTGTGACGCATCAAAGCAAGGTCTCGGTTGTGTATTAATGCAACGAACGAAGGTGATTGCTTATGCGTCTAGACAATTGAAGATTCACGAACAAAATTATACGACGCATGATTTGGAATTAGGCGCGGTTGTTTTTGCATTAAAGACTTGGAGGCACTACTTATATGGGGTCAAAAGTATTATATATACCGACTACAAAAGTCTTCAACACATATTTAATCAGAAACAACTGAATATGAGGCAGCGTAGGTGGATTGAATTATTGAATGATTACGACTTTGAGATTCGTTACCACCCGGGGAAGGCAAATGTGGTAGCCGATGCCTTGAGCAGGAAGGACAGAGAACCCATTCGAGTAAAATCTATGAATATAATGATTCATAATAACCTTACTACTCAAATAAGGGAGGCGCAACAAGGAGTTTTAAAAGAGGGAAATTTAAAGGATGAAATACCCAAAGGATCGGAGAAGCATCTTAATATTCGGGAAGACGGAACCCGGTATAGGGCTGAAAGGATTTGGGTACCAAAATTTGAAGATATGAGAGAAATGGTACTTAGAGAAGCTCATAAAACCAGATACTCAATACATCCTGGAACGGGGAAGATGTACAAGGATCTCAAGAAACATTTTTGGTGGCCGGGTATGAAAGCCGATGTTGCTAAATACGCAGGAGAATGTTTGACATGTTCTAAGGTCAAAGCTCAGCATCAGAAACCATCAGGTCTACTTCAACAACCCGAAATCCCAGAATGGAAATGGGAAAATATTACCATGGATTTCATCACTAAATTGCCAAGGACTACAAGTGGTTTTGATACTATTTGGGTAATAGTTGATCGTCTCACCAAATCAGCACACTTCCTGCCAATAAGAAAAGATGACAAGATGGAGAAGTTAGCACGACTGTATTTGAAGGAAGTCGTCTCCAAACATGGAATACCAATCTCTATTATCTCTGATAGGGATGGCAGATTTATTTCAAGATTCTGGCAGACATTACAGCAAGCATTAGGAACTCGTCTAGACATGAGTACTGCCAATCATCCACAAACTGATGGGCAGAGCGAAAGGACGATACAAACGCTTGAAGACATGCTACGAGCATGTGTTATTGATTTCGGAAACAGTTGGGATCGACATCTACCGTTAGCAGAATTTTCCTACAACAACAGCTACCATTCAAGCATTGAGATGGCGCCGTTTGAAGCACTTTATGGTAGAAAGTGCAGGTCTCCGATTTTTTGGAGTGAAGTGGGGGATAGACAGATTACGGGTCCAGAATTATACAAGAAACTACCGAGAAGATCATCTAAATTCAACAACGGTTGAAAACCGCCCAAAGTCGACAAAAGAGCTACGCTGACATTAAAAGAAAAGATATAGAATTTGAAATTGGAGAGATGGTCATGCTTAAAGTTGCACCTTGGAAAGGCGTTGTTCGATTTGGTAAACGAGGGAAATTAAATCCAAGGTATATTGGACCATTCAAGATTATTGATCGTGTCGGACCAGTAGCTTACCGACTTGAGTTACCTCAACAACTCGCGGCTGTACATAACACTTTCCACGTCTCGAATTTGAAGAAATGTTTTGCTAAAGAAGATCTCACTATTCCGTTAGATGAAATCCAAATCAACGAAAAACTTCAATTCATCGAAGAACCCGTCGAAATAATGGATCGTGAGGTTAAAAGACTTAAGCAAAACAAGATACCAATTGTTAAGGTTCGATGGAATGCTCGTAGAGGACCCGAGTTCACCTGGGAGCGTGAAGATCAGATGAAGAAGAAATACCCGCATCTATTTCCAGAAGATCCGTCAACACCTTCAACAGCTTAAAATTTCGGGACGAAATTTATTTAACGGGTAGGTACTGTAGTGACCCGAACTTTTCCATGTTTATATATATATTAATTGAGATTGATATTTACATGATTAAATGTTTCCAACATGTTAAGCAATCAAACTTGTTAAGACTTGATTAATTGAAATATGTTTCATATAGACAATTGACCACCCAAGTTGACCGATGATTCACGAACGTTAAAACTTGTAAAAACTATATGATGACATATATATGGATATATATATATATATATATATATATATATATATATATATATATATATATATATATATATATATATATATATATATATATATATATATAGTTAACATGATACTATGATAAGTAAACATATCATTAAGTATATTAACAATGAACTACATATGTAAAAACAAGACTACTAACTTAATGATTTTTAAACGAGACATATATGTAACGATTATCGTTGTAAAGACATTTAATGTATATATATCATATTAAGAGATATTCATACATGATAATATCATGATAATATAATAATTTAAAATCTCATTTGATATTATAAACATTGGGTTAACAACATTTAACAAGATCGTTAACCTAAAGGTTTCAAAACAACACTTACATGTAACGACTAACGATGACTTAACGACTCAGTTAAAATGTATATACATGTAGTGTTTTAATATGTATTTATACACTTTTGAAAGACTTCAATACACTTATCAAAATACTTCTACTTAACAAAAATGCTTACAATTACATCCTCGTTCAGTTTCATCAATAATTCTACTCGTATGCACCCGTATTCGTACTCGTACAATACACAGCTTTTAGATGTATGTACTATTGGTATATACACTCCAATGATCAGCTCTTAGAAGCCCATGTGAGTCACCTAACACATGTGGGAACCATCATTTGGCAACTAGCATGAAATATCTCATAAAATTACAAAAATATGAGTAATCATTCATGACTTATTTACATGAAAACAAAATTACATATCCTTTATATCTAATCCATACACCAACGACCAAAAACACCTACAAACACTTTCATTCTTCAATTTTCTTCATCTAATTAATCTCTCTCAAGTTCTATCTTCAAGTTCTAAGTGTTCTTCATAAATTCTACAAGTTCTAGTTACATAAAATCAAGAATACTTTCAAGTTTGCTAGCTCACTTCCAATCTTGTAAGGTGATCATCCAAAATCAAGAAATCTTTGTTTCTTACAGTAGGTTATCATTCTAATACAAGGTAATAATCATATTCAAACTTTGGTTCAATTTCTATAACTATAACAATCTTATTTCAAGTGATGATCTTATTTGAACTTGTTTTCGTGTCATGATTCTGCTTCAAGAACTTCGAGCCATCCAAGGATCCGTTGAAGCTAGATCCATTTTTCTCTTTTCCAGTAGGTTTATCCAAGGAACTTAAGGTAGTAATGATGTTCATAACATCATTCAATTCATACATATAAAGCTATCTTATTCGAAGGTTTAAACTTGTAATCACTAGAACATAGTTTAGTTAATTCTAAACTTGTTCGCAAACAAAAGTTAATCCTTCTAACTTGACTTTTAAAATCAACTAAACACATGTTCTATATCTATATGATATGCTAACTTAATGATTTAAAACCTGGAAACATGAAAAACACCGTAAAACCGGATTTACGCCGTCGTAGTAACACCGCGGGCTGTTTTGGGTTAGTTAATTAAAAACTATGATAAACTTTGATTTAAAAGTTGTTATTCTGAGAAAATGATTTCTATTATGAACATGAAACTATATCCAAGAATTATGGTTAAACTCAAAGAGGAAGTATGTTTTCTAAAATGGTCATCTAGACGTCGTTCTTTCGACTGAAATGACTACCTTTACAAAAACGACTTGTAACTTATTTTTCCGACTATAAACCTATACTTTTTCTATTTATATTCATAACATATAGTTCAATATGAAACCATAGCAATTTGATTCACTCAAAACGGATTTAAAATGAAGAAGTTATGGGTAAAACAAGATTGGATAATTTTTCTCATTTTAGCTACGTGAAAATTGGTAACAAATCTATTTCAACCATAACTTAATCAACTCGTATTGTATATTATGTAATCTTGAGATACCATAGACACGTATACAATGTTTCGACCTATCATGTCGACACATCTATATATATTTCGGAACAACCATAGACACTCTATATGTGAATGTTGGAGTTAGCTATACAGGGTTGAGGTTGATTCCAAAATATATATAGTTTGAGTTGTGATCAATACTGAGATACGTATACACTGGGTCGTGGATTGATTCAAGATAATATTTATCGATTTATTTCTGTACATCTAACTGTGGACAACTAGTTGTAGGTTACTAACGAGGACAGCTGACTTAATAAACTTAAAACATCAAAATATATTAAAAGTGTTGTAAATATATTTTGAACATACTTTGATATATATGTATATATTGTTATAGGTTCGTGAATCAACCAGTGGCCAAGTCTTACTTCCCGACGAAGTAAAAATCTGTGAAAGTGAGTTATAGTCCCACTTTTAAAATCTAATATTTTTGGGATGAGAATACATGCAGGTTTTATAAAAGATTTACAAAATAGACACAAGTACGTGAAACTACATTCTATGGTTGAATTATCGAAATCGAATATGCCCCTTTTTATTAAGTCTGGTAATCTAAGAATTAGGGAACAGACACCCTAATTGATGCGATTCCTAAAGATAGATCTATCGGGCCCAACAAGCCCCATCCAAAGTACCGGATGCTTTAGTACTTCGAAATTTATATCATATCCGAAGGGTGTCCCGGAATGATGGGGATATTCTTATATATGCATCTTGTTAATGTCGATTACCAGGTGTTCACCATATGAATGATTTTTATCTCTATGTATGGGATGTGTATTGAAATATGAAATCTTGTGGTCTATTATTATGATTTGATATATATAGGTTAAACCTATAACTCACCAACATTTTTGTTGACGTTTTAAGCATGTTTATTCTCAGGTGATTATTAAGAGCTTCCGCTGTCGCATACTTAAATAAGGACGAGATTTGGAGTCCATGCTTGCATGATATTGTGTAAAAACTGCATTCAAGAAACTTATTTTGTTGTAACATATTTGTATTGTAAACCATTATGTAATGGTCGTGTGTAAACAGCATATTTTAGATTATCATTATTTGATAATCTACGTAAAGCTTTTTAAACCTTTATTGATGAAATAAAGGTTATGGTTTGTTTTAAAATGAATGCAGTCTTTGAAAAACGTCTCATATAGAGGTCAAAACCTCGCAACGAAATCAATTAATATGGAACGTTTTTAATCAATAAGAACAGGACATTTCATAGAGTCGGTCAGAATTCTTCGGCACAACTATTTAAGGCGAGATCAGTTTGTAAGAAATTTGAAGAACGTTCCAAGAATGCCTTGGTTTATAAAAGGCTTTCGTTCGAAAGATGGGGGATATCACATTGGGAAATCCATAAGTTACTATGTGTTTACTTTGACGCATATATTGCGGGGAACCCAAATGCTATTTTACGCAATGGGTTAAGAAATTATTTTGACTCAATATATCCGAATATTGGACTTCGTGATTTAGAAAAAGCGGCTAACATGCAACATAAAGAAGCATGTTATGCTTACGGATTAGTAATGTTCACTTCTCACCAAAGTGAGAACAAGAACATCGGGCTACAACTATTAAACAAAAACGTTCCCACAAGTGACGGAGTCGGTAATTGGGGTAAGAAATGAGGTTTTTAGATTGTTACGGGACTGTTGGACATTACGTAACCCTCGTCCCTTTGACGACGTTACAACACGATGTCTTATCAACGGCCATAATGGTTATGTTCCACAAGACCAAGGATGGGAAGTAATCCTAGTAAAACCAGAATGCATGACTTGTTTCTGGACGTATGAATTACGTGTCTTTATTGCCTTTGCTGAACGACTTGTGTACTAGCTAGAATTATCTTCACAAATATCTTGTATCAAAGTTATTGTGTGCTATATTTCATGCTTTATGTAAAATAAGCGGTATTGTAAGTTTGTAAAATATTGTATAAAAGTTTGAACGCGAAATATTATTATAATCAGTTTTTCATATAGAATTGTAGTAGTTGAATTGTATATTAGCTACTAAGTATGAACTTAACGGGTAGGTACTACCCGAATTTAAATTTATAAAACGCTAATATGAAGAAAAAGCTTTTATAAATGAGTTCATATTATGCTACGAAATACTATTAACTACTCTTAATATTCTGTATGATTAACTTGTTCCATTTGACTATTTTGAAGGAAATGGCACCGACTACTCGACACACCGTGAATATGAATGAAGAGGAATTCCGTACTTTTCTAGCTTCAAACATAGCCGCAGTACAGGCTGCGCTACATACCAACAATAACCTTGGATCTAGCAGTACAGGAAATCGTGTAGGATGCACCTACAAAGAATTCACTGCCTGCAAACCTTTGGAATTTGATGGAACCGAAGGACCGATCGGATTGAAACGGTGGACCGAGAAGGTCAAATCGGTGTTTGCCATAAGTAAGTGTACTGAAGAGGACAAAGTGAAGTACGATACGCATACCTTCACAGGTTCTGCGTTAACATGGTGGAATACCTATCTAGAGCAAGTGGGACAAGATGATGCGTACGCACTACCGTGGTCAGCATTCAAGCACTTGATGAACGAGAAGTACCGTCCCAGAACCGAGGTCAATAAGCTCAAGACAGAACTTAGAGGGTTACGAACCCAAGGATTTGATATTACCACGTATGAAAGACGATTCACAGAATTGTGCCTATTGTGTCCGGGAGCATTCGAAGATGAGGAAGAGAAGATCGACGCGTTTGTGAAAGGATTACCGGAAAGAATCCAAGAAGATATAAGTTCACACGAGCCCGTCTCCATACAACAGGCATGTAGAATGGCTCACAAACTAGTGAACCAGATTGAAGAAAGAATTAAAGAACAGACTGCTGAAGAGGCCAATGTGAAGCAAGTCAAAAGAAAGTGGGAGGAAAATGGTGATAAGAATCACCAATACAACAACAGCAATTACAACAATAATCGCAACAATTATCCCAACAATCGCAACATCAATCGCAACTACAACAAACGGCCCAACTACAACAACAACAACAATAACAGCCGAAACTACAACAATCATCCCAACAACAATAATAACCGCAACAAAAACAACAATCAGAAGCAGCTATGCCAAAGGTGTGAAAAGTATCACTCGCGGTTCTGCACCAAATTTTGCAACAAGTGTAAAAGAAATGGTCATAGCGCGGCGAAGTGTGAGGTCTACGGACCAGGGGTTAATAGAACGAAAGGAACAAATGGTGTCGGAACGAGTAATGGCGGAGGAAGTAGTGTCGGAGCAAGTTATGCCAATGTAGTTTGTTATAAATGTGGAAAACCGGGCCACATTATTAGAAATTGCCAGAACCAGGAGAACACGAATGGACAAGGCCGCGAAAGAGTTTTCAATATTAATGCGGCAGAGGCACAGGAAGACCCGGAGCTTGTTACGGGTACGTTTCTTATTGACAATAAATCTGCTTACGTTTTATTTGATTCGGGTGCGGATAGAAGCTATATGAGTAGAGATTTTTGTGCTAAATTAAGTTGTCCATTGACGCCTTTGGATAGTAAATTTTTACTCGAATTAGCAAATGGTAAATTAATTTCAGCAGATAATATATGTCGGAATCGAGAAATTAAACTGGTTAGCGAAACATTTAAGATTGATTTGATACCAGTAGAGTTAGGGAGTTTTGATGTGATAATCGGTATGGACTGGTTGAAAGAAGTGAAAACAGAGATCGTTTGTTACAAAAATGCAATTCGCATTATACGAGAAAAAGGAAAACCCTTAATGGTGTACGGAGAAAAGGGCAACACGAAGCTACATCTTATTAGTAATTTGAAGGCACAAAAACTAATAAGAAAAGGTTGCTATGCTGTTCTAGCACACGTCGAGAAAGTACAAACTGAAGAAAAGAGCATCAATGATGTTCCCATTGCAAAAGAATTTCCCGATGTATTTCCGAAAGAATTACCGGGATTACCCCCACATCGATCCGTTGAATTTCAAATAGATCTTGTACCAGGAGCTGCACCAATAGCTCGGGAGATGAAAGAACTGCAAAGCCAATTACAAGAACTTTTAGAGCGTGGTTTCATTCGACCAAGCACATCACCGTGGGGAGCTCCTGTTTTGTTTGTCAAGAAGAAAGATGGTACATTCAGGTTGTGTATCGACTACCGAGAGTTGAACAAACTTACCATCAAGAACCGCTACCCACTACCGAGAATCGATGACTTATTTGATCAACTACAAGGCTCGTCTGTTTATTCAAAGATTGACTTACGTTCCGGGTATCATCAAATGCGGGTGAAAGAAGATGATATTCCAAAGACTGCTTTCAGAACACGTTACGGTCATTACGAGTTTATGGTCATGCTATTTGGTTTAACTAATGCACCAGCTGTGTTCATGGACCTTATGAACCGAGTGTGTGGACCATACCTTGACAAGTTTGTCATTGTTTTCATTGATGACATACTTATTTACTCAAAGAATGACCAAGAACACGGTGAACATTTGAGAAAGGTGTTAGAAGTATTGAGGAAGGAAGAATTGTACGCTAAGTTTTCAAAGTGTGCATTTTAGTTGGAAGAAGTTCAATTCCTCAGTCACATAGTGAACAAAGAAGGTATTAAGGTGGATCCGGCAAAGATAGAAACAGTTGAAAAGTGGGAAACCCCGAAAACTCCGAAACACATACGCCAGTTTTTAGGACAAGCTGGTTATTACAGAAGGTTCATCCAAGACTTTTCCAGAATAGCAAAACCCTTGACTGCATTAACGCATAAAGGGAAGAAATTTGAATGGAATGATGAACAAGAGAAAGCGTTTCAGTTATTGAAGAAAAAGCTAACTACGGCACCTATATTGTCATTGCCTGAAGGGAATGATGATTTTGTGATTTATTGTGACGCATCAAAGCAAGGTCTCGGTTGTGTATTAATGCAACGAACGAAGGTGATTGCTTATGCGTCTAGACAATTGAAGATTCACGAACAAAATTATACGACGCATGATTTGGAATTAGGCGCGGTTGTTTTTGCATTAAGGACTTGGAGGCACTACTTATATGGGGTCAAAAGTATTATATATACCGACCACAAAAGTCTTCAACACATATTTAATCAGAAACAACTGAATATGAGGCAGCGTAGGTGGATTGAATTATTGAATGATTACGACTTTGAGATTCGTTACCACCCGGGGAAGGCAAATGTGGTAGCCGATGCCTTGAGCAGGAAGGACAGAGAACCCATTCGAGTAAAATCTATGAATATAATGATTCATAATAACATTACTACTCAAATAAAGGAGGCACAACAAGGAGTTTTAAAAGAGGGAAATTTAAAGGATGAAATGCCCAAAGGATCGGAGAAGCATCTTAATATTCGAAAAGACGGAACCCGGTATAGGGCTGAAAGGATTTGGGTACCAAAATTTGGAGATATGAGAGAAATGGTACTTAGAGAAGCTCATAAAACCAGATACTCAATACATCCTGGAACGGGGAAGA
Source organism: Rutidosis leptorrhynchoides (assembly GCF_046630445.1). Classification (NCBI taxonomy): domain Eukaryota; kingdom Viridiplantae; phylum Streptophyta; class Magnoliopsida; order Asterales; family Asteraceae; genus Rutidosis; species Rutidosis leptorrhynchoides. The sequence continues at coordinate 380,798,423 of NC_092343.1, read as the reverse complement.
TGTACAAGGATCTCAAGAAACATTTTTGGTGGCCGGGTATGAAAGCCGATGTTGCTAAATACGTAGGAGAATGTTTGACATGTTCTAAGGTCAAAGCTGAGCATCAGAAACCATCAGGTCTACTTCAACAACCCGAGATCCCAGAATGGAAATGGGAAAACATTACCATGGATTTCATCACTAAATTGCCAAGGACTGCAAGTGGTTTTGATACTATTTGGGTAATAGTTGATCGTCTCATCAAATCAGCACACTTCCTGCCAATAAGAGAAGATGACAAGATGGAGAAGTTAGCACTACTGTATTTGAAGGAAGTCGTCTCCAGACATGGAATACCAATCTCTATTATCTCTGATAGGGATGGTAGATTTATTTCAAGATTCTGGCAGACATTACAGTAAGCATTAGGAACTCGTCTAGACATGAGTACTGCCTATCATCCACAAACTGATGGGCAGAGCGAAAGGACGATATAAACGCTTGAAGACATGCTACGAGCATGTGTTATTGATTTCAGAAACAGTTGGGATCGACATCTACCGTTAGCAGAATTTTCCTACAACAACAGCTACCATTCAAGCATTGAGATGGCGCCGTTTGAAGCACTTTATGGTAGAAAGTGCAGGTCTCCGATTTGTTGGAGTGAAGTGGGGGATAGACAGATTACGGGTTCGGAGATTATACAAGAAACTACCGAGAAGATCATCCAAATTCAACAACGGTTGAAAACCGCCCAAAGTCGACAAAAGAGCTACGCTGACATTAAAAGAAAAGATATAGAATTTGAAATTGGAGAGATGGTCATGCTTAAATTTTCACCTTGGAAAGGCGTTGTTCGATTTGGTAAACGAGGGAAATTAAATCCAAGGTATATTGGACCATTCAAGATTATTGATCGTGTCGGACCAGTAGCTTACCGACTTGAGTTACCTCAACAACTCGCGGCTGTACATAACACTTTCCACGTCTCGAATTTGAAGAAATGTTTTGCTAAAGAAGATCTCACTATTCCGTTAGATGAAATCCAAATCAACGAAAAACTCCAATTCATCGAAGAACCCGTCGAAATAATGGATCGTGAGGTTAAAAGACTTAAGCAAAACAAGATACCAATTGTTAAGGTTCGATGGAATGCTCGTAGAGGACCCGAGTTCACCTGGGAGCGTGAAGATCAGATGAAGAAGAAATACCCGCATCTATTTCCAGAAGATTCGTCAACACCTTCAACAGCTTAAAATTTCGGGACGAAATTTATTTAACGGGTAGGTACTGTAGTGACCCGAACTTTCCCATGTTTATATATATATTAATTGAGATTGATATTTACATGATTAAATGTTTCCAACATGTTAAGCAATCAAACTTGTTAAGACTTGATTAATTGAAATATGTTTCATATAGACAATTGACCACCCAAGTTGACCGGCGATTCACGAATGTTAAAACTTGTAAAAATGACATGACACTATATATACGGATATACATATGGTTAACATGAGATTATGATAAGTAAGTATCTCCATAAGTATATTAACAATGAGTTATATACATATAAACAAGACTACTAACTTAAGGATTTCGAAACGAGACATATATGTAACGATTATCGTTGTAACGACATTTAAATGTATATATATCATATTAAGATATATTAATATATCATAATATCATGATAATATAATAATTTAACATATCATTAGATATAATAAACAATGGGTTAACAACATTAATTGAGATCGTTAACTTAAAGGTTTCAAAACAACACTTACATGTAACGACTAACGATGACTTAACGACTCAGTTAAAATGTATATACATGTAGTGTATTTAGATGTATTAAAATACTTTTAGAAGACTTCAAGACATATATCAAAACACTCATAATTAACGAAAATGGTTAAAGTTACTTTCCCATTCTTTTCTTTCATCAAGAATTCTAGTCGTATTCTTACCCGTATTATACACAGCTTCAAAACGTACTTACTATGGGTATATACCAATAGGAACTAGCATGGGATTCCACTCTTGATTATGTCATGTATGAATAATCAATTTTAACTTCTACCATGAGCTAGTCAACTAACTAGAACTCCTTTTAACCCCACTCACCACTCACCAATTACCACTCATCATTCACTCCATTTCACTTCCAATTCTCTTTCTAATTCTCTCTCAACACACACACACTATTATGAACGTATTTTTCCAGTATTTAATCATCATCTTCATCAAAAATCACTTCAAGAATCAAGCTATAATCATCATAGGAAGAACACTTCAAGAACACTTCAAAAATCCCTTCAAGTTTACTAATTTACTTCCAAGCTTTCTAATCCATTCCAAGTAATCATCTAAGACCAAGAAACCTTTGTTATATACAGTAGGTTATCTTTCTTATTCAAGGTAATATTCATATTCAAACTTTGATTCAATTTCTATAACTATAAACTATCTTAATTCGAGTAAAAATCTTACTTGAACTTGTTTTTGTGTCATGATCCTACTTCAAAAACTTTCAAGCCATCCAAGATCCTTTGAAGCTAGATCATTTCTTGTCTCTTCCAGTAGGTTTACCTACTAAACTTGAGGTAGTAATGATGTTCATAACATCATTCGATTCATATATATAAAACTATCTTATTCGAAGGTTTAAACTCGTAATCACTAGAACATAGTTTAGTTAATTCTAAACTTGTTCGCAAACAAAAGTTAATCCTTCTAACTTGAATTTTAAAATTAACTAAACACATGTTCTATATCTATATGATATGCTAACTTAATGATTTAAAACCTGGAAACACGAAAAACACCGTAAAACCGGATTTACGCCGTCGTAGTAACACCGCGGGCTGTTTTGGGTTAGTTAATTAAAAACTATGATAAACTTTGATTTAAAAGTTGTTATTCTGAGAAAATTATTTTTATTATGAACATGAAACTATATCCAAAAATTATGGTTAAACTCAAAGTGGAAGTATGTTTTCTAAAATGGTCATCTAGACGTCGTTCTTTCGACTGAAATGACTACCTTTACAAAAACGACTTGTAACTTATTTTTCCGACAATAAACCTATACTTTTTCTGTTTAGATTCATAAAATAGAGTTCAATATGAAACCATAGCAATTTGATTCACTCAAAACGGATTTAAAATGAAGAAGTTATGGGTAAAACAAGATTGGATAATTTTTCTCATTTTAGCTACGTGAAAATTGGTAACAAATCTATTCCAACCATAACTTAATCAACTTGTATTGTATATTATGTAATCTTGAGATACCATAGACACGTATATAATGTTTCGACCTATCATGTCGACACATCTATATATACTTCGGAACAACCATAGACACTCTATATGTGAATGTTGGAGTTAGCTATACAGGGTTGAGGTTGATTCCAAAATATGTATAGTTTGAGTTGTGATCAATACTGAGATACGTATACACTGGGTCATGGATTGATTCAAGATAATATTTATCGATTTATTTCTGTATATCTAACTGTGGACAACTAGTTGTAGGTTACTAACGAGGGCAGCTGACTTAATAAACTTAAAACATCAAAATATATTAAAAGTGTTGTAAATATATTTTGAACATACTTTGATATATATGTATATATTGGTATAGGTTCGTGAATCAACCAGTGGCCAAGTCTTACTTCCCGACGAAGTAAAAATCTGTGAAAGTGAGTTATAGTCCCACTTTTAAAATCTAATATTTTTGGGATGAGAATACATGCAGGTTTTATAAATGATTTACAAAATAGACACAAGTACGTGAAACTACATTCTATGGTTGAATTATTGAAATCGAATATGCCCCTTTTTATTAAGTCTGGTAATCTAAGAATTAGGGAACAGACACCCTAATTGACGCGAATCCTAAAGATAGATCTATTGGGCCTAACAAACCCCATCCAAAGTACCGGATGCTTTAGTACTTCGAAATTTATATCATATCCGAAGGGTGTCCCGGAATGATGGGGATATTCTTATATATGCATCTTGTTAATGTCGGTTACCAGGTGTTCACCATATGAATGATTTTTATCTCTATGTATGGGATGTGTATTGAAATATGAGATCTTGTGGTCTATTGTTACGATTTGATATATATAGGTTAAACCTATAACTCACCAACATTTTTGTTGACGTTTAAAGCATGTTTATTCTCAGGTGAATATTAAGAGCTTCCGCTGTTGCATACTAAAATAAGGACAAGATTTGGAGTCCATGTTTGTATGATATTGTGTAAAAACTGCATTCAAGAAACTGATTTCGATGTAACATATTTGTATTGTAAACCATTATGTAATGGTCGTGTGTAAACAGGATATTTTAGATTATCATTATTTGATAATCTACGTAAAACTTTTTAAACCTTTATTTATGAAATAAAGGTTATGGTTTGTTTTAAAAATGAATGCAGTCTTTGAAAAACGTCTCATATAGAGGTCAAAACCTCGCAACGAAATCAATTAATATGGAACGTTTTTAATCAATAAGAACGGGACATTTCACGGTTCCTCCTCTTCCGGTTCTGATTCTTCTTCCGGTTCTGATTCTTCTTCCGGTTCCTCTTCGAGAACTTGTGAATCAGTCCAATATATATTCGACTCTTCGTTATTATTAGGTGAGTCAATGGGATTTGTGCTAGAGGTAGACATCTATCACACAATATCAAACATGTTAAGAGATTAATATATCACATAATATATACATGTTAATAATATATAGTTTCCAACAAAAATGTTAAGCAATCATTTTTAAAGAAAACACGGTCGAAGTCCAGACTCACTAATGCATCCTAAAAAACTCGATAAGACACACTAATGCAAATTTTCTGGTTCTCTAAGACCAACGCTCGGATACCAACTGAAATGTCCCGTTCTTATTGATTAAAAACGTTCCATATTAATTGATTTCGTTGCGAGGTTTTGACCTCTATATGAGACGTTTTTAAAAGACTGCATTCATTTTAAAACAAACCATAACCTTTATTTCATCAATAAAGGTTTAAAAAGCTTTACGTAGATTATCAAATAATGATAATCTAAAATATCCTGTTTACACACGACCATTACATAATGGTTTACAATACAAATATGTTACAACAAAATAAGTTTCTTGAATGCAGTTTTTACACAATATCATACAAGCATGGACTCCAAATCTCGTCCTTATTTAAGTACGCGACAGCGGAAGCTCTTAATAATCACCTGAGAATAAACATGCTTAAAACGTCAACAAAAATGTTGGTGAGTTATAGGTTTAACCTATATATATCAAATCATAATAATAGACCACAAGATTTCATATTTCAATACACATCCCATACATAGAGATAAAAATCATTCATATGGTGAACACCTGGTAACCGACATTAACAAGATGCATATATAAGAATATCCCCATCATTCCGGGATACCCTTCAGATATGATATAAATTTCGAAGTACTAAAGCATCCGGTACTTTGGATGGGGTTTGTTAGGCCCAATAGATCTATCTTTAGGATTCGCGTCAATTAGGGTGTCTGTTCCCTAATTCATAGATTACCAGACTTAATAAAAAGGGGCATATTCGATTTCGATAATTCAACCATAGAATGTAGTTTCACGTACTTGTGTCTATTTTGTAAATCATTTATAAAACCTGCATGTATTCTCATCCTAAAAATATTAGATTTTAAAAGTGGGACTATAACTCACTTTCATAGATTTTTACTTCGTTGGGAAGTAAGACTTGGCCACTGGTTGATTCACGAACCTATAACAATATATACATATATATCAAAGTATGTTCAAAATATATTTACAACACTTTTAATATATTTTGATGTTTTAAGTTTATTAAGTCAGCTGTCCTCGTTAATAACCTACAACTAGTTGTCCACAGTTAGATGTACAGAAATAAATCGATAAATATTATCTTGAATCAATCCACGACCCAGTGTATACGTATCTCAGTATTGATCACAACTCAAACTATATATATTTTGGAATCAACCTCAACCCTGTATAGCTAACTCCAACATTCACATATAGAGTGTCTATGGTTGTTCCGAAATATATATAGATGTGTCGACATGATAGGTTGAAACATTGTATACGTGTCTATGGTATCTCAATATTACATAATATACAATACAAGTTGATTAAGTTATGGTTGGAATAAATTTGTTACCAATTTTCACGTAGCTAAAATGAGAAAAATTATCCAATCTTGTTTTACCCATAACTTCTTCATTTTAAATCCGTTTTGAGTGAATCAAATTGCTATGGTTTCATATTGAACTCTATTTTATGAATCTAAACAGAAAAAGTATAGGTTTATAGTTGGAAAAATAAGTTACAAGTCATTTTTGTAAAGGTAGTCATTTCAGTCGAAAGAACGACGTCTAGATGACCATTTTAGAAAACATACTTCCACTTTGAGTTTAACCATAATTTTTGGATATAGTTTCATGTTCATAATAAAAATCATTTTCCCAGAATAACAACTTTTAAATCAAAGTTTATCATAGTTTTAAATTAACTAACCCAAAACAGCCCGCGGTGTTACTACGACGGCGTAAATCCGGTTTTACGGTGTTTTTCGTGTTTCCAGGTTTTAAATCATTAAGTTAGCATATCATATAGATATATAATATGTGTTTAGTTAATTTTAAAAGTCAAGTTAGAAGGATTAACTTTTGTTTGCGAACAAGTTTAGAATTAACTAAACTATGTTCTAGTGATTACAAGTTTAAACCTTCGAATAAGATAGCTTTATATATATGAATCGAATGATGTTATGAACATCATTACTACCTTAAGTTCCTTGGATAAACCTACTGGAAAAGAGAAAAATGGATCTAGCTTCAACAGATCCTTGGATGGCTCGAAGTTCTTGAAGCAGAATCATGACACGAAAACAAGTTCAAGTAAGATCATCACTTGAAATAAGATTGTTATAATTATAGAAATTGAACCAAAGTTTGAATATGATTATTACCTTGTATTAGAATGATAACCTACTGTAAGAAACAAAGATTTCTTGAGGTTGGATGATCACCTTACAAGATTGGAAGTGAGATAGCAAACTTGAAAGTATTCTTGATTTTATGTAACTAGAACTTGTAGAATATATGAAGAACACTTAGAACTTGAAGATAGAACTTGAGAGAGATCAATTAGATGAAGAAAATTGAAGAATGAAAGTGTTTGTAGGTGGTTTTGGTCATTGGTGTATGGATTAGATATAAAGGATATGTAATTTTGTTTTCATGTAAATAAGTCATGAATGATTACTCATATTTTTGTAATTTTATGAGATATTTCATGCTAGTTGCCAAATGATGGTTCCCACGTGTGTTAGGTGACTCACATGGGTTGCTAAGAGCTGATCATTGGAGTGTATATACCAATAGTGCATACATCTAAAAGCTGTGTATTGTACGAGTACGAATACGGGTGCATACGAGTAGAATTGTTGATGAAACTGAACGAGGATGTAATTGTAAGCATTTTTGTTAAGTAGAAGTATTTTGATAAGTGTATTGAAGTCTTTCAAAAGTGTATAAATACATATTAAAACACTACATGTATATACATTTTAACTGAGTCGTTAAGTCTTCGTTAGTCGTTACATGTAAGTGTTGTTTTGAAACCTTTAGGTTAACGATCTTGTTAAATGTTGTTAACCCAATGTTTATAATATCAAATGAGATTTAAAATTATTATATTATCATGATATTATCATGTATGAATATCTCTTAATATGATATATATACATTAAATGTCTTTACAACGATAATCATTACATATATGTCTCGTTTAAAAATCATTAAGTTAGTAGTCTTGTTTTTACATATGTAGTTCATTGTTAATATACTTAATGATATGTTTACTTATCATAGTATCATGTTAACTATATATATATCCATATATATGTCATCATATAGTTTTTACAAGTTTTAACGTTCGTGAATCACCGGTCAACTTGGGTGGTCAATTGTCTATATGAAACATATTTCAATTAATCAAGTCTTAACAAGTTTGATTGCTTAACATGTTGGAAACACTTAATCATGTAAATAACAATTTCATTTAATATATATATAAACATGGAAAAGTTCGGGTCACTACATTTCCCACTTGCTGATAGCTTCGATCTTTGTGGGAGCGACTTTGCACTTGAAGAATTTGGCATAAAGTTGCTCTTGTCTCAAGAGTTCCAACACTAGTCGAAGATGTTGCTCATGTTCTGCTTCACTTTAGGAATAGACGAGGATATCATCTATGAAGACGATGATGAACTTGTCCAGGTACGGCTTTCATACTCGATTCATGAGATCCATGAAAATGGCAGGTGTGTCGGTTAAACCGAATGACATCACGAGAAACTCATAATGACCGTAACGGGTTCTGAACGCAATCTTCATCACATTGCTCTCCTTCACCCTCAACTGGTGATAACTTGATCGTAAATCGATCTTGGAATAAATGCTGGATCATTACAGCTGATCGAAAAGATCTTCGATTCTAGGAAGGGGATATCGATTCTTAATCGTCAATTTTTTCAGCTCTCGATAGTCGATACACATGCGGAAAGATCCGTCCTTCTTCTTCACGAACAAAATAGGTGCGCCCCAAGGCGATGAACTCGGTTGGATAAACCTTCGGTCTAGAAATTCCTGCAGTTGACTCTGCAACCCTCGTAGTTCGGAAGGTGCAAGTTGATAAGGTGCGCGAGCTACGGGTGCAGCTCCTGGTACTAGGTCGATCTGAAACTCCACTGCTCTCGATGGCGGTAATCCAGGAAACTCTTCTGGAAAGACGTCGGGAAATTCGTTCAAAATGCGCACATCATCCACGCTCTTCTCCTCAGTTTCTAGCCTCTTCACGTGTGCTAAAACAGCAAAACGTCCTTTCTTCATAACCTTTTGTGCCTTCAAGCAACTAATAAGGTTCAACTTCGGACTACATCTCTCTCCGTAAACAATTAGAGGCTCACCATCTTCGCGTGGTATGCGAAGAATCTTCTCTTTGCAGATAACTTCAGCTCTTACCTTGGACAACCAGTCCATACCAACAATCACATCAAAGCTTCCCAATTTGATGGGTATTAGATCAATCTCAAAATCTACTCCGGCTAGGTTGATAATACCTCCTCGGCCAATTTGGTCAACTTTCTCAAGTTTTCCATTGGCTACCTCAACAAGTATGCTCTCCTCCAAAGGAACTAACGACCAATCTATCTTAGAGAAAAAGTGTCTACATACATAACTCCTATCGGCACCAGTATCAAACAGAACAGAAGCTAATATGTTATTGATAGTGAATGTACCTGTAACCAAGTCACGATTCTCGCGGGCATCTCTTGCGTTCATGTTAAAGGCTCTTCCACGTGCTGGGACATTCATTCCTGAAGTGGCCCTGCTGTCCGCACTCATAGCACTTCTTTGGTCCAGTAGGGTTGGTCCTCACAGTTGGGGCGGTGCTCTTACAGTCTCTGCTGATATGTCCAATCCTTTGGCACTTCTCACACACTACGTTGCATTGTCCAGTATGATGCTTATAACATCTCTTACACTGAGGAAGGGTGCCCTTGTAGTTAGGTTTTGAGCTAGAATTCGGGTTCGGGTTCCTCCAGTCGTTGTTCCCCTTGAAATTCTCATTCCTCTTAGCTGGGTTCTGGTCAAAACTCCTTCCCTTGTTGTCGTCCCACTTACGTTTCCTATTACTAGATCCCGATTCTGATTTCCCATTTTCTGGTTCTTGGTGAGTAATTTGATTCATGAGGGTGTGCGCCATGCACATAGTTTCTGGGACATTTGCTGGTTTCGAAGAGGTGACATTTCCATGAATGTCCTTAGGGAGTCCCCACAGATATCATTCCATACGCTTGAATTCAGGGGTAACCATTGTGGGGTACATCAATGCCAACTCCAAGTACCTTCGGTTATAGCTATCAAGGTCAGTTCCTACAACTTTCAGTTCCCAAAACTCCGCTTCCATTTTCTGAATCTCCGTTCTGGGGCAGTACTCCTCGATCATAGCCCTCTTAAAATCCTCCCAGGATGTTGTATAAGCCTCGTCGATTCCCTGAGCCTGGGCAAACGTATTCCACCAAGTCAAAGCTCCATCTGACAGAGTGCAGGATGCGAACTTAATCTTATTCCCTTCAGAGCAGTTACTTACTCGAAACACATCTTCCAACTTTTCAAACCATCTTGTTAGTCCAACTGGACCTTCTGTTCCACTAAAGGAATTGGGTTTGCAACTCATGAACTCCTTGTAAGTACACCTGTTCTGAGCGACTAAGTTAGCCGGTGGAGCTGGAGCAGGGTTGGCATTCGCCATAGCCGCGGCTACTCGAGCAGCTATCATCTCCTCGAGTTGAGCCGCGGTGGGGATTTCTCGCGGACCTCTTCCGTTAGCCATCGATCTTTTAAACAAAAATTTAGACTTAAGTCAAAATTCAATAATCGGTAACGTCATGGCACAAGGTAAACAGCACAGAAGCAACACAGTACATGATAACTAAGCATGGCAACAGTAGCAGATAGCACAGAAACTAACATGTGATAACTTAAAGTAAACGCCGTACAACAATTAAGCAACAGTAATTCTATTCATGATAAGAAAGTTAGGTACAATGGCATGAGGTTCGTACATTACATTAATGAAAAACAGGAAACTACAAATGGAATACATAAGGAAATCTAATACAACAGTCCTAGGGTGAAGGTGGATAAATGATGTCCATCAGGTGGGACATCTGATCCTCGAGCTCAGTTACCCGAGCACGGAGGGCATGCACTTCCCTCGTCAGTTCCTCGACGTCGGGGGATGCTGGTGGGGCAGGTGGTGCAGATGGTGCAGGTGGCGTCGGTGGTGCAGATGGTCCAGATGATGCAGATGTAGATGGCACAGTGCGGGCGGCCTTACGCACGAATGGATCGGCAGGATACGGTACAACCCGCTTACAGGCTGTAATCCTAACCAACTATCCATGTGCGTCCACGAACGGTCTACCTCCGTTAACCCCTGGAATAACAGTACCATCGAAATGGTACCGCTTCTTCAGCGGGGTAGAGGGTGGCTGCACGGGCTCCTCCTCAGGATCCTCCTCAGAATCCTCCTCGGGATCCTCCTCGCTGGAGTCGTCGGATGATGAACCACCTAAATCGTCGGAAGGTAATGGAGGATCATCGCGGGCGGGAGAAAGCGTTTGGCCAGTGGTCATAAGTCGATATCTGCCTGGTGGGATCGGTACAACACGTCTATCACCGGTGCGTCTAACCCAATGTCCACGCTCGTTACGGAAAGGACCGTCCCCATTTCCCCCAAAAATCACAGCATCACCAGAATGGTGCTGTGCTCCCGGGAGTCCATAGCTGGGTGGAGCTGGAATCTCCTCTGGATCCTCATCTCCGTCCGAGATGTTCATCAGGTCAAGTGCGTATCTGCTATCTCTGGATGAAGAATCACCGGAGTCGCCGGAGGGTAGCGGTGAGTCAGTAACAATAGTAGGCGAGGCAGCAGTCGTCTCTGAGTCACTCTCAAAGTCAAAGGTTATGGGCGGCATGTCCGACATTTGAACAAGGAAAAATAACTTTTTTCATGTCAGTAAGACATATAGCAGCAAGAAATCAGGCACTACAACAACCTAGGTCGTGTACAACAGTACATAGCATGGCAATAGCAACAGTACTAAACAGAAGTAATCATGCAATCGAAAGCAGATAGTAGCACGAAGTAGCGAGGATAAACAATAGCATACAGCTAGTTCACATAGCAATAAGAGTAAGCAGTAGCATGCAGTAAGATCATATGCAACAAGATCATATAACGACAAGCAAAGTCTAAGTGTGGGATATTTGATACGGCTAAAAAGTCATGTTTTTACCCCCGATATTGAGTCCCAAAAGCATAAAGTTCAAAGCATTATCGGCAAAATAATCGCTTTTTTAGTTAAATTTGTAGGTAAAGTAATTACGAGGACTATGCAAAAAGAATCAAGAGAAACGGAAGTAAAACGAAGATTCTAGAGCGAAAACGGTAAAAGACAAGAAATCAAGTTACGATCCAGTGAATCAAAGCTGACCAGATCAAAAATGGCCTGCCATACGGCTTGCCAGTATAGGGTACGGCCTGCCAAACGGCCCAGCAAACGGCCCCAAGAAACGGGTTGCCAAGCAAACTGGCTGCCAAGCAAACGGCCTGCCAAATACGGCCTGCCAAACGACCTACCAAACGGCCTGCCAGCCATTTGCAGGCAATTTACTAGTCTATTTAAAGGGCTTTTTGTCATTCAATTTCCATACACCTCTCTTCAATCTCTCACTACAATACACCTTCTCTCACTAGAGCTTTCAAGGCCTTCTCACCTCCGAGCGGGAAATTAAGTACCCGGAGGCGAACGCCGAAGATTGTAATAGGAGCGGTCTAGAGGATACCAGCACTTGTAATGGTCCAGATCTCGTCTGTAAACGGTGAACGCTTTCCTTAATTTAATAAAGTTATTATCTTGAGTTGCTTTCATCTTGCATGATTATCTATCTGTTACAATTGTTTATCATATATTGAATATTTTATCTGAAACTTATCATATTGTTATGCTGAAACCTTGACAGTTTAGAAGTTTAATTTACGGATCACCCTTTCCGCTTATTCACGTGGCTATAACCTAGTATTAGGACCTGATCAACCCTAGGATACAAGGTAAGTATTTATATGAGCTTAACGTCACAATAGGGATATAGTACCTACGTACGAATAACCATTTGTTCGTCATAGAAGAGCTGCCCATTTAGGTTGTGATTAGAGTTAGCAATAGAGAGTTCAGTGAACACTAGCTTACTCAGAAGCATGATTCGCGTCAGAAGCAATGTTCTTGAGATATTGTAAGATGATCCGGGGTTGAATAAGTGATCGCAAAAGGAGAGACATCTAACCCAGTTAGCAGTACCTTAGAATATCTAAGATTGCACATCTGTTAATGTTAAGGCATAGCATAGTGATTTAGTGGTAGGATATTGCTTTAGTTAGACCAACTAGGATTAAGAAAAGCTGAGACTTTCCTTTGTGGGTATACCACTTTGTTCATGTACCTAGGATTCTATCTATAAGGTCGTTTAAACCTTTTAGGTTAACGTTGGGAGTAGGGATATTCGTCTTAGCCAGAATCTTCAAGGCCTAAACTCTTAGTGACAAATCAGTTAGGTTCATAGCCCAGGTGATTGAGGTTTAGTGTTTATCCTAGGAATTTAAACTCTTGCAATAATTCCCCTTCAGAATTCTATGCTTCATACCTATCTATCTTTACTTTTACAGTCAAATTACTATTTTACTTAGTTAATCTTAATCTATCACCTCTTGTCGCTAGGGTTAACTATATAGGCAATTTTGTCCCACATTACTGAGCAAACATACAAAAATACGTACCTGAGTTATATTTACCACTTACTCGTAAAAAGGAAGACAAGTAGGTGAGTTATAGCTTGGAACCCCAGCTAAATATAAATAATAAAACCATTACGCTCTCTGTGATAGCTAACTCTAACGTGTTGCGGCCTAATGACACCACACAAATAAAACCGTCCGTTTTGGCCATATCATAAGGAGTGTAAGTTGGGACTTATTTTCTTTCTGTTAAGGTAATCGTTGATTCTATCAAGATATCTGGGATTCTTGAGTGGTGTCTAAGAAAAACAATTATACACGGACTTGGTTGTTGGATTTTCCGAACAGTCTCCAATTATATTGGAACCAAAAGGATCCTGCCTCTCCGTTATCTGCCTGGCCACTTGTTTCAAAGATAAATTGACAAGAATCACACATGCTTAGCAAGCAGGGAGTTTGTCAGTATAGGATTTAAAGTCGCCATTACAGTAAACCCTTTTAAAAATTATAAAAACAAAATATTAATTATGGTTTTAATTTCGGTAGTTTCCAGTTCAAACTTAACCGACTACGAAGAAAGTGCGAATGGCAGTTGCTCTTCCACAACTTCGAAAACCGGCGACGTTTTTCTTTATAAACCTAAAACAAATCTAAACCCTGATGAATCTCATCAAGACTTAGTTCTTGATCCTTGTAGTCCAAGAAGCCGGATAATTTCATCTGACTTAGAGATTTCATTGCTTTTGGATAAGTTTTACTCAAATGATCAGGATTCGACCCTTTTCACGATCCAAAAGAGAGGCTCAGTCTTAACGAACTCCTGATTATGGAAGATGAAATACGGGATGAATATCCAACTATTTTCAATTATCCAGACTTGTTCGAATTTAATCCTAAAGAGATACGAAACCCTGATAAAACAAAAGCTCCGTTAATTGAAAATCTGTTAAATCCTAGTAGAAGGTTAGACGTCTATAGAGCATTCATTAGGCACCTCTATTTCTCAGACTTCCCGTTTTCAACATTTCAAATCAATCTGTTAAAAGAGCTGCGTTCTCAGACTCGTTCTCTTCACAAACTGTTAAAAGAATGTGGAGATGACCTTTTCGTCAAGTATCGGGATGCAGAAATTAATTTCAAATTCGATCTAGAGTCATTCGTCACTTTTCTCCCTCACTTCACCAATAAGGAAGTTTCTCCAATTCATATAAACGGTTATGTCTTGGCAATGATCTCTAAATTAGAATTTTGGATTGAAAGCAAGAAACCTAACCCTATTTTAACATATGGAAACCGAGATTTCTTTTACTTTGATCCAGCCTCATTTCTCATCAAAAGATTGATTGAAGCTTTTCCGGATTCTACCGAGGAAAGAATACATCAGAATTTCTTCGCAAAAAGAAAGGAAATATATTCAGAACTCGTGCAAATCCTCACTATGTCAAAATTCCCATTTACAACTCCGCAAAGGAAGATCATTTAGGAAATATCTACAAATTTTAAATTTACTATCGGTGATCTTGACTGCGCGAAAGATCTTTTATTTCAAGACACAGTGTCAAAACTTCTTTTCGAATTTAATTATAGAGATATTGGACCAAGGGATGGAATTTCAAACACTAAGAAAGTTAAAAGGGCTTTGGTTAAACTTATGGATGATATTGGAGATTTACAGAAGCGCGAGTGCAAGATGTTAAGTGATTTCGAAATATTTTTAGTACACTCCGCTGATTTACTCTGGAAGGTCAAAGAAGCTTTAAACTTGTCTTTCTTTCCACGTCATTTCTGAAAATTTAGTTGTGGAACCCGTGTAATTTGTATTTTTAATAAAAATAAAATATTTTAATCTTACTCCGTTTATTTTTCTTATCTCTTCTTAATTTAGTTAGTTATATAAAAATAACCGGATTAAAATCCGAGGTAAAATTTTATTTTTTCCTTAAAACCCATTAAAATTTTAAAATCTTAAAAAGTTAAAAATTGTGTAAGTCGGGTCGGGGAAATAAGCCCGCGAGCCACACAGGCCACTTTCTTTCTTCTTTTTCTTTCCTTTCTTCTTCTCTTTCCCTTTTCTTTTTCGTGCCCTCCTCCTCCCTGTTTCTCTTTCTACCAACGGCATACCACCACCACCTACACCCTCAAAACTCAACCAAAATCAACGATTCAAAGCTCAAATCTTGTTCTCTCTCGCCTTCTAAACTCGATTCCATCGTCAATTTGGCATAAAAGGTACTCTTTCTTGGTTAAAATTCGAATTCTCTCCTAAAGTAAAATTTTTGACTTTTTAGAAAAACTTTGTTTTTGACTCAATTTTGGATTCCTTTATGCTTAGATAGATAATGTGATTGCTTTTTGTTAGTTTTTAGGCTTGATTGAAGCATTTTGGATAGTTTTTGGCTTTCGATTCGCTAGTTAAGGTTTAGGTTAGAATTTGGTTAAATTCTTGGAAATTTGATGTTTTGCTAGCTTAGTTAGACTTAGTGATGCATTATGAATGTTTAGAAACTGATTTTGGAACAAAGTAGGCTTGTTTGCTTAATTTTGATATTTTGGTCAAACTAAACGTAATTAGGATTACGGTTTTTCCTATAGTTAAAACGTTTTTAAAACTTATGATTGCCTTAAAACTAGTTCAAATGAATTGATTTGCTCGTGAAAATGTAGCTTATTCTTTGATTTTCCTTATTTTGTACGTTTTGAACAAAATGATTATTTTTCGGTCAAACTGCTTTAATCTTTGACTTTAAGATGTTATAGCTCAAGTTTGCTGATTAAAAATATTTAAGGTAATCAAAAATGGTCATTAGAATCATTGTATGCTTAAAAATCATCACATTTGGTTAAAAATTGCTTATTACGACTAACTTGCTATAATTATTATTTTTAGCAATATTTATTGTAATCACGGGTACACTTTGAATTTTGCTTAAGAATAAGTTTATAGTTCGTTTAAATGTTGTTTGTGGGAATTTTAGCTATATTTGACTATAACAGGATTTTGGAAAATGCCATTTTTAAAGCCCTCATTTCGAATTTTTTTCGAATAATATATGCATTTTTGGATTCTAAATCTTCATTTTTGGAACATAACCTATGTTACTTGATTTTTGCAGATGGCTAATCGTTTACCAAACGAGTATGAGTTACCCCATTATCTCCGCGGGCAAGAAAACCCGGTTGATAATGAGCCAGTTATGAGAGTTTGGATTAATCGGCCTAAAGCGGGTAACAAATATATCAATTGGACGATCTTGGAACAATGTGGATGGGCCGATGAGCTCAGGTGAATCTTAACCTTTCAAGCTGAGGGTAGCACACACCGGGCTTGGCAACAGTTGTTTGAGTTAAATGAGATGACATACAATGAGCCATATGCAGAATTTATGGCTACTTGGAGTTTCGATTCGGATGTTAATCAGGAAGATTATAATGATCAAGAGTGTATCCATTTCCGACACCAAAGCCACACGTATAACATAACTCTCGCACGATTTGCGAAGTACTTGGAGTTGTATAAATCATCGCAGCTCAACCGATCAATATTCAAGAGAGGATTCACCACCTTGAATAACATAGATCACCAAGCTTTCTGGCAAGAGTACACCACTGATAATGGGCCATGGAAATCGGGTAAAAAGGTATCCAAATTCGCCAACCCCGTACACCGAATCCTCCACCACCTCATCACCAAAACCCTCCGCCCTAAAGCCCAACATGGTGGCGCTGTTATGATTGGCAACATGCACCTGATGCATGCCATGATACATAACCAAAATATGCAGGTAGCATATCTCCTGGCTCAGGCTCTCACTAATGAGAAGAATTCGGCAAGAACACTTGTGCCAGTTTTAGGGGGCGTTGTTACTAAGCTGCTTAGTGGAATGCGTGTTTTGGGAAGTGTAGAACGGTTTAACTATAGGATCGGGGCCATGTCAGAGGAAATAGGGTATAAGATGCTGAGCTACTGGGATTACATTCGTGTCGAGGGCGAGCAGTTAATCATTCAGGCGAATCCAGAAATACCTGGTTATGAAGATCGGACAGTGCCAGGGGTAAGAGTACAGGGTTTCAGACCAGATACGAGGACGCGAGACGGTAGTAGACGGTGAGGTTCTCAGGAACCGAGGGATGAGGATGATCCCACAGCGCATGGACGGCCCACTGACACCCGCTGACACTTGTCAGTAGGGGAGGGTGATCAGCCACGGTATCCGCCATACCAGTACCACATGGGGGATCTACCAGGGCACGAGAGTTGGTTTGCCCAACATGCAATCCTTCAGAATTTGGATCATTTTGCACACTATACAGGCAGACAGCTCCACGTCCCGCCATACCCTCATGAGTACCCAATACTAGAATCCCACCGTGATCCCAGAGGAGCAGGCCCAAGCCACCAGTTTTCAGGACCTCCTCCTCAACCTACACATCACTACACGCAGCGTACAGTTATCACGTCTAAACCTCCACCACCACCTCCACAGGGCACAGGGGCCGGGAGTTTTGTCGACAACCTGTTCGACACCTCCCATATGGACGTTAACATTAACACATCTACCGATGCTCAGGAGTCGAGATGGGATCAGGCGTTGCAGCAACGTACGACTGCGGGGATTGTACAGGGTATTGATGGTATGGACGTTAACCAGCAGTGGGGTAGGGGTAGAGATTTGCAGGAAGGAATGGGTTGGCAGACAGGGCCGATGGTTTACACGAGCACATCATCACTTACTGGGTTAATTGCACGATCGGACGAAATAGAGTTTAGAATATCCTCGGGCATGAACACATAGGAGTTGGCAAACCAGTTTGCCACGGACGAGGAAATGACCAGCGAGGGTCAGTC
Organism: Rutidosis leptorrhynchoides; assembly: GCF_046630445.1. NCBI lineage: Eukaryota > Viridiplantae > Streptophyta > Magnoliopsida > Asterales > Asteraceae > Rutidosis > Rutidosis leptorrhynchoides. The sequence continues at coordinate 380,780,185 of NC_092343.1, read as the reverse complement.
TAGATTGAGAAACCCAGTCAGGCCACGCACCAGCGTAATCTATTCCCCTCCATACCCACCACCTCAGCCGTGACCATGTTTATTTTGGAACATTCGTATTATCACTTATGCTACATTATCTTCTTTTTTTTTTGTACGCCGGGTTCCGGGCATCACTATCTTTATGTTTTAGTATGTATGGTTTCTTTTAGAATAAATATTTCATGAATAAAACGTCACAAAACAAACGACGATCGAGACCGAACAAGATGGAAGCACAACTTGGAGCAAGGACGTTTCGAACGAGGATGACGCCATCACCAGAATTGAAGAACCCACAATTAGCGCGCTATCCGACTACACGTCCTGAAACCATAGGGGAGTACTACGTCTTCATCACCGTTTCAATAGAATATACGCAAAATACTATACCACTTTAAAAACTAAGTGTGGGATTGGCAACCCCACCGACATAAACTTTTAATAAACACAACGCCTCTTTTAAAATCTAAAGTGTGGGATACTCCGTATCCTTAACATTGAGGACAATGTTATTTTAAAGTGTGGGATAGCAAATGTTGCACATAACGATTCTTGTAAAACCCTCAAGTTTTTCACGGAAATTTAAAACTTTCCGAATTATAAAACACTAAGGATTATAAAATTCTATAAAAGATCAAAAAGTTGTTGCTACAAAATAGACAAAAAAGAGTAAAACAAGGTTGAAAACTTTTTGCGAAAATCAAAATCAACTTTCCAATAGAGCATTGCATAACGAAAGGCGCAATTCGACCTGCTATAATCGTTGTGAGGCACCCCCAAATAAGGCTTTATAAGCACTCATTTTTAGTGCTGCACTATATTTTCGTTGAGCGCGCCGATGTTAACATCTCGGAATCAGAACTTGCTTTTGATCTACATTTCGGAATCACACATTTTAACGAGGATGACTAAGTTAGAACCTCAGCTATTGGTGAAGACAAAAAAAAATCACCCCCGCTACCCACCTTCGTTTCCATCTTCACTCCACAAATCCATTCACTTCTTCTTATCCATTCTGTCCGCTTCAAAAATAAGAGAAATAAATCCCGACAAAATCATTCTTTTCGGGAAAACCCTCTGCAAAACCGCACGAGAAAAATGCGAGCATCCAAGCCAATTATCAAAGAAGATCGCCAAAAGGAGACCTCGAAGAGAAAAGCAAAGATGCTTTCAAAAAAAAAAAAAAAAAAAACTAGAGCAAAGTCTCTATGAATAAAGGTTCTGAGAAAAGGAGTAGAACCAGAGAAGATTCGAGAAAAGAAACTCCTGGCAGTCAAAAAGAAGGATGCTCACTAAGAAATTCCGGACAAAAAGCTGAAAGGATTGCAAAAATCAATCTTTTAGAAGAAACTCCTATCTATCAAGAACCTTCGCACTCTAGAAACTTCCAAACCCCCATCTCTTCATAATTCGAGTTGAGTCGATAACTGAAAATTCTCTAAGTGATGGAGATTTGAGTCTTGATCAAGCCTATGACGAAAAATGTAAGCATGACTGGCTAAGAGTGACTTCATTTCTTAGAACTATAGGACACCCTAAACACTTTAGTGAAATGAGTGACCCGAGTGAGATAGCATCAGTTATGTAACCTCCTTTCATGCTTGCAGAAAAAGATTCGAGAATAGCAAAAAGGTTAAAAACTAAGTTTCCGCTCTTCTGTCTTGTGGAACAAAAACAACTTGATCACTATGAATTAAAGTCCTCGCTGTTTTAAGTTCAGAAGTTTGCTTGAGGACAAGCAAAGTCTAAGTGTGAGATATTTGATATCGGCTAAAAAGTCATGTTTTTACCTCCGATATTGAGTCCCAAAAGCATAAAGTTCAAAGCTTTGTCGGCAAAATAATCGCTTTTTCAGTTAAATTTGTAGGTAAAGTAATTACGAGGACGATGCAAAAAGAATCAAGAGAAATAGAGCTAAAACGAAGATTCAAGAGTGAAAACAATGAAAGACAAGAAATCAAGTTACGATCCAGTGAATCAAATCTGACCAGACCAAAAACAGTCTGCCATACGGCTTGCCATACGGCTTGCCAGTATGGGGTACAGCCTCCCAAACGGCCCAACAAACGGCCCCAAGAAACGGACTGCCAAGCAAACGGGCTGTCAAGCAAACGGCCTGCCAAATACGGCCTGCCAAACGGCCTACCAAACGGCCTTCCAGCTGTTTGCAGGCAATTTCCTAGTCTATTTAAAGGGCTTTTTGTCATCCAATTTCCACACACCTCTCTTCACTAATACACCTTCTCTCACTAGAGCTTTCAAGGCCTTCTCACCTCCGAGCGGGAAATTAAGTACCCGGAGGCGAACGTCGAAGATTGTAATAGGAGCGGTCTAGAGGATGTCAGCACTTGTAATGGTCCAGATCTCGTCTGTAAACGGTGAACGCTTTCCTTAATTTAATAAAGTTATTATCTTGAGTTACTTTCATCTTGCATGATTATCTATCTGTTACAATTGTTTATCATATGTTGAATATTTTATCTGAAACTTATCATATTGTTATGCTGAAACCTTGACGGTTTAGAAGTTTAATTTACAGATCACCCTTTCCGCTTATACACGTGGCTATAACCTAGTATTAGGACCTGATCAACCCTAGGATACAAGGTAAGTAGTTATGTGTGCTTAACGTCACAATAGGGACATAGTACCTATGTACGAATAACCATTTGTTCGTCATAGAAGAGCTGCCCATTTAGGTTGTGATTAGAGTTAGCAATAGAGAGTTCAGTGAACACTAGCTTACTCAGAAGCATGATTCGCGTCAGAAGAAATGTTCTTGAGATATTGTAAGATGATCTGGGGTTGAATAAGTGATCGCAAAAGGAGAGACATCTAACCCAGTTAGCAGTACCTTAGAATATCTAAGATTGCACATCTGTTAATGTTAAGGCATAGCATAGTGATTTAATGGTAGGATATTGCTTTACTTAGACCAACTAGGATTAAGAAAACTTGAGACTTTCCTTTGTGGGTATACCACTTTGTTCATGTACCTAGGATTCTATCCATAAGGTCGTGTAAACCTTTTAGGTTAACGTTGGGAATAGGGATATCCGTCTTAGCCAGAATCTTCAAGGCCTAAACTCTTAGTGATAAATCAGTTAGGTTCATAGCCTAGTTGATTGAGGTTTAGTGTTTATCCTAGAAAGTTAAACTCTTGCGATAATTCCCCTTCAGAATTCTATTCTTCATACCTATCTATCTTTACTTTTACAGTCAAATTACTGTTTTACTTAGTTAATCTTAATCTATCACCTCTTGTCGCTAGGGTTAACTATATAGGCACTTTTGTCCCACATTACTGAGCAAACATACAAAAATACGTACCTGAGTTATATTTACCACTTACTCGTAAAAAGGAAGACAAGTAGGTGAGTTATAGCTTGGAACCCCAGCTAAATATAAATAATAAAACCATTACGCTCCCTGTGGTAGCTAACTCTGACGTGTTGCGGCCTAACAACACCGCACAAATAAAACTGTCTGTTTTGGCCATATCAACTCACTAATGCAATCTAATTCCCTACAACCAATGCTCTGATACCAAATGTGACACCCCGTACAAAATCATCGCGTACGGTTCATCAACAACAGGATCATTACAAGGTCAAACACTATATGATGTTTGAAAACCAGTTTTGCATTCATAAAAAGATAGTGTTTTACAAAAGATAATGTGCTTATTATGAATAGAAGCATTAACATAAGTATGTAACCCAGAGGTCGTTACAAAGGCATTGTTTGAAAATAACATAAGTTACGAATGCAAAATAAAAGTTCCATGATTGAGACATCTCTAAGTAATGCAGCGAAAATCTAACACAGCAGGTCCATAACAGCAAGTCTATAACACCAAGACAGCAAGTCTAACAGTGGAAGCAACATCGTCTAAGCACCTGAGAAATACACGCTTACAAAGTCAACACGAATGTTGGTGAGCTATAGTTTGTCTGTAATCAGTAAAGTAATGTAGACCACTAGATTTCAGTGCTTCAACCAGCAGTTTAAATCAGTATGAAAACTATATGCTTAACCGTGGCTAGACTTAACGTATGTATATCACCCCCTAAAGTGCACTTGGCGAGTGCGTTCGTCCTCGAAGTATTAAACACCCGTTGAAAGCTAGCGCGACTAGCCCGAGTGGGGATGTCAAACCCTATGGATCCATATCTAAGATTCGCATTCACGGTTAGGAAACCAATGATTAAACGTTACCGAGCTAAGGGAAATCTTTGTGCCGTTTTGTAACCCACACATATATAAAGTTTAAGTACTCGTGTCTAGTATGTAAAACATAAAAAGCGCATGTATTCTCAGTCCCAAAAATAGTAAAAAGTAGTAAGGGATGATATAACTCACAGTGAATAAGCAGTAAAAGTTGATACGAAAAGTATGCAGGTAGTAAGTAGGTCCGAAAGATCGTCAACCTAAGTCAAAGGTCACTGGGTCAGTATGTTGTCCCCATAAGTTTAAAAGTGCATAAATTAAGTTTAAGTGTCGTCATCATCATCATCATCATCATCATCATCATCATCATCATTCATCAAAGCTAAAGTAAGTTTGACAAGAGTAGAGATCAAAACAAAAGGCTAACTTTGAACAACTGTTACGACCTCTATACAAATCGAAAAGACGCGTAGTCAGTGGCCATGGCTCCGTATGTGAGTCCTCTAACCACTGACCAATTTTCAGAACCTAACTCGTCTTCGTTTGACCAAGGCAACGGTTTAAGTGCGAGTAGGTCAGAAATTTCAGCACAACGTTACAAAGGTGTAGTGGTTTTAAAAAGACTATAAATCCTAAACCGTATAGCGGATTTAGGTGAGTCTTAAACGAAAAGTCATATACTCGAAACGAGCTATCTGAAAATCAACTTTCCAGAAGCCCAGAGAGTCTGATCAGACCACGTAAAACAGTAAACAAGTGCTCCGGTGAGATTCTAAGTGCTTGATGCTCATCACGGTTTTCATCCTTGATGCTTGTAGCTTCAAGTGTACAACTCATTGATGTGGTAGCATCACTTTGACCAAGTAAGAATACAACTCACTTAAGAGTTTTAGAAAGATGATGAACCAAGGTTACATCATATTCTTAGTCTTAACACAAATACAAGTTCTATTTACAACTAAAGCTACAAACTTTCATTCAATCAAACAAGTATGAACATAAAATTGATCAATAAAAGTAATGGAACCCTAAGCTAGAGAGCTTGGATCTTTTTCACACAAATTATGAGATTACAAAGCTAGAAAGCTTGAATCTTTGGTGTTCTTGAAGATCTTGAAGCATAAAGCTTAGATCCTCAAGTTACATGAAGATCATAAACACAAGTTTTGATCTTTATAACAAAATAATGAGATCATAAGTTAGAAAACTTAGATCCAACAAAAGAAATGAAGATTCAAAGCTAGAAAGCTTGAATCTTGGTTGTTCTTGAAGATCCTTGAAGCATGAAGCTAGATCTTCAAGTTACATGAAGACCACAAACAAAAGTTTGGATCTTTGCAACAAAATATAAAGATTATAAGCTAAAAGATTTAGATCTAACAAAATAGTGAAGATTCAAAGTTAGAAAGCTTGAATCTTCCATGTTCTTGAAGGATTCAAATTCAAGTTTGAATCTACAAGATATAATAAGATCTAAAAGCTAAAGAGCTTGATCTTATGAAGATGATGATGATGTTGTGTATGAAGAAGGAAGAAGAAGAAGAAGAAAATCAAAAACTTACAAGTTTTAGTGTGAGAAAGACTAGAGAGAAAATAAAAGAACAAGTGTGTGAAAAATGAGAATGAAATCAAGTGTGAAATGTGAGGAAATGGCTTAGTATTTATAGGAGATGAGGGTGGTGGGGAGGCCCTTGTGGTCGTCGGCTTTGGGGGACAAAAAGGGGGACAAGATTTGCTTTTTGGTTAATGGTTGTCTAAAGTTGGTGCTTATGTTAGGATCTCATGCAACATTATGGATTATGGTTAACAAAAATGCTAGTATGTTCCCTCTAATAAATGAACATTTGTCTTACATATAATTGGGTCACTAGTCATTAATAATTGAGCTAATTAAATAGTCCACTAACTAGATTAGGGTGGGCTTAAGTCCAACACGGTAGAAAGTCCAACAAGACTAACTAGTGTGCTCTAGTAAATTACTAAGCGTAATTAAGCATCCAAAAACCCAGGTAATTGTTATTATAATATAACAATTAGTATTTCGTAGTCATAATATTCCGATTAAGAAAAAAGTTAAACGTGTACACAGTACGCAGTTCGTTCTAAACGTCAAGTGACACTAACGGTCATAAAGACTTCCGGGGATCAAGTTAAGTAACCTACGTACTTAAAGGCACGTTTTAATATATAAACGAAAGTAATCCACATGTAGTAAGATCCCATAGTATAATATAGCACAATACGCACAAATACGCAGTTTCGTGAAAGCACAAAGCACAAAAGCAAGTCGAAAAAGTCGGGTCGTTACAAGATTTGAGCAAGAACTCCATGTACCATTTTCGTACAAAACATATTGATATTCGCTATCATTGGATACGCGAGGTAATTGATCGACAACTGTTGAGACTAGTCAAGATCCATACAAAGGAGAATCCTGCAGATATGTTGACAAAGGTGGTGACTCGAGAGAAGTTAGAGTTATGCAGAGACATAACAGGAATGTCCGTGGATTCGGATGGAGGGGGAGAATCGATGGTTTCCAGCATACAATCTAGAAGTCGTAATCTAGATGTTTTCTCATGAAGAAGAAGCAAACTTGAACACGATGACGGCTAGCAACTTTGTTCTCCGTTCACACCATTCCAAGGAAGTAGCAAAATTGAACTCAATTACGGCTAGCCACCATATTGCGTTCACATTGATCTGCGTTCACACCTTCCACGTCCTCAATGTTTTTCTATAAATAGGGGTGTAAGCCTCATTTATAAAGCATTCAGAAAAGTGTAATCACACCTAGTTAGTGTGTGTGAGATAAAGTGTAATCATATTCATAACCAAGAGTGAATACATCCTAGATAGTGGTGAGATTCCTAGTGTGTTAGTTTGAGAGTTTTTTTTGTAAGAGTTTTGTAATACTCTCTAATCTATTCTTGTTAGCAATAGAGTTACTTTCTCTCAAATTTTTGTTTACCAACGTCCAGGCGATCCTCTCATAAATCACTAACACTCTTAATCATTGTTAATGTTCGACGTTAAAGCCCACGGTTGGCCATCTATGCCAAGTTACACTTTTGTTTTAGTTTTTTTTAGTAAAAGTATAACTGTTAAATAAATACAATATTTTTTGAATGATTTATCAATGTTATGTTATTGTATGTATTATTTTTATTTTTCATTAATTGCATTGGTTCAAATATAATATATGACCTCCTCATATTCTTACTTCTTGATAGAAAATTAACGAGTTTAACAGTGTATCGTTCATTGTCATCTAGTCTCTTTATACATACATTGATTTAATATTGTGGATGACGATAATAATAACTCTTAATAATGTACTTAATGACACCAATGATATTATTTTTATTCATTTTTCGACTATTTTCCGTTCATGTATCTAAAGTTTGAAAATCATATTAAAATTTAAAAAAAAATAATTAAAATAAAAAAAATATAAGGGGAATAAAACCATTCGAGTGATGAACGAAACCACTCTTCAATAATTAATTGGAATACGACTTGATTGGCATGAAACAACATCATAGATGACAGACAACAAGCATCACGAGCACAAAATGAAGTAAGCGAATTGCGGCATGGGCGGGTGCATCATTTGAGCCTTTTGACTTTTGCATCATTTGAGCCTTTGACTTTTTATCCGTTTTTTTGTTTTAACGAATTAAACATAAGAGAGTTTTCATCAATGAATGTAAGTTTCACGAATTGAAACAACGAAAGACCTGAAACTACCAAACAAATGAGACGAGAATAAACACATTTAAACTTAAAAACGAAAAGCAAGAAGTCGAGATCAAAGCTAATTGCGGACAAAAGAACTTATCACCACAAAATACGTAATAAACAAATTGGACACCAAACTTCCCGGAACAAACTAAACCACCGAACTATTGGTTGAGTGGTAAAAAGGCTCAGTTGGTTAAGGGTCTGTCTTCTTGAAAAAATATATGTAGGTTCAAATCTTGGGGGAGAGTTTTCTCCAAAGGTTGTGTCTTTGGTATTCTTCACTCTGTGTGGGTCAAACAGTTAACCTAAAGCATTCCGGGTACGCTTTGCGCAATGAATGCGAGGAGTTTCTTCCTAACAGGTGTGTGGGTAGCAAATGAGAAGATTCGATGCTAAAATTCCATTCTAATAAAAACTATACCAACCCAGCAAGTCAGCAACCAGTGGTGAAGCCCGAAATATTATTGGTGGCACAAACTAATAAACCTACTACTTCGAACAAAAGTTAACGTTAATTAACAAATGTTTCTAACGACAATACTAACATTAATACATTCTTTGAACGGCAGTTAGAAGTTACTGACGAGGCCCGAACGTGATGTCAGAACCTACTCACCCGATCATTTTTTTGGATGAACTATTACAGTCTTACCACCGCTTAATTAGAATGAAATCCACACGACGAATGCATATGGCCATCGCGTGTGATAAAACCCCATCGGGTGAGGCTAGAACGCAAGAGGTCCACAATCTCCGAGGTCCATGTAATGAGTGGATAACAATTAAGAAAATTTTACAGCAAGTGAGAGTCGAACCTCTGACCTCTTGTATAGACAATCAGGTCATCACCACTAAGTCATCTCCTTGTTAAAATTTACAGTTTAGAATACATAATGTCATTAGACAAATTTTAACTAATATAATAAAATATAAATTCAATATAAAAAAATTCCTTTTCTCATCTCTTGATATCCTCAACCAAGCACAAGAACATTTAAATTTTTCTCTCAAATTTCAGTTTGAATTAAACATTATTATAAACCTAAGACTAGTTTTATGTTGTAATTCTTTTTTTGTTTTATTTTTTAATTTTATTTTTAATTTTTTTTAAAAAAAAGAAGAAGAGGAATTATATGTTAGCCTATACCACCACCAACGCACACCAATATTAAACATGTATAAATATCAACATTACCACCACCAATGGGCACCAGCATCAATATCAACATTACCACCGCCAGTATCAATATCTACTGCTCGGTGACCACGCATTGACCACCAATTTACACGCATCATACATGGGCCATGGTAATGAGGCATAATTGTAATTTTGAATTTTTAAAAACATATTTTTAAACATTTTCGAAAATGGCGGATTTTTGACCAATTTTTCATACATGTATGTATGTTATTCTAAGTTACATTCCTTACTGTTTCTATAGCATTAGCCCATTATTTGCATATCTTTAGCCCAATAGTTGTATGGCCTAAAGGCCCCGTTTCTTTATGTATATTCTTGTTCGAACTCCTTAGATGAGATATGGGAAATTACTTTACTTCATTAATACTTGCATCCTTTTATTCTATATTTCTATTTTCTTTAAACAACTTGAGAAAGCAAATTGTTTCCCTTATTATTTTCTTCCCCAATTTATCGGTTTCATTGGTAAATTTTTGTGAATATTATTACGTGAATGGATCATTAATCAACAAACCTCAAGAGTCACAAAGAATTATGCCAATAAAACCGTCTCATCTAATCCATATCGTCTTTTAAAATCCTAAAAGTCAGTTAAAACTTTTAATTATAAACCAACACTTTATTCACTTATATATCACAAAATCACAACTTAGCAACTTACTCCATATCAATAACCAATTAATCATGACAACGACACCTCATAACAACGTCATTAGTCATATTACTGATCAAAATAAATTATTTGTTGCTTTTGACGACATCATCGAAAAAAAAGACGATGATAAGGAAGCACAAATCAATAACGTGGATCTTGTCAATTCTAAAGACATTTGTAACATCGAAAAAGAACCAAAAGTTGATATAGAAATTTCTATGGATAAACTGAACCTTGGTCCTAAAAAGAAGCTTCTTGTGATACCTTTAGGTGGAATTATCGTTTATCGAGCACATCGTACTAGGCCGTATACAATTCCCAAAAACCGGCGTCCTGATCTTGCTTTCCGAAATTTTCTCGGTGAGTTAAAAATTATGGTTTGATTACATAGAGTTATCTTTTCAATTATTGTTAATTTAATTAGATTTTATGTATGTATAGTTTATAAAAGGCCTTTTTGCAGTGTGTTTTTGAAGTTTTGCTTTGAACGATTTGAAGTTGGACTTTGGTCTTCTGCAAGGGAGCAAGTATTATGTTACATATACTTATGTCTAGTCTTATGCTGAGATGTACCCTCTCATGGTACCACTACCACTCACTGACAGCTTTAGCAAGTATGACAAAATCAACGGATCAACACACAACTAAGCGTTAGACTCAAATTTACCTTTTACCATCAACTATCAACTATAAGTATGATACAGTTATAGTGGTTAGAAAAGTGATGTTAAACAATTGTTTGATAAGGGTGAATCATTTCTCAACCATGTTTCTTGAATTCAAGTTTGGCGATGAGAAGAGCAGGAGTTGATGAACATTTCCTTCTTGAATGAGAGAATGAATCCAATGAGTGCATTTAAGAACTCCAGTATGTACCATAGTACCATACCCTATGAATAAAACATGGACACGTGACTTTCTATGTGCAATTTTGATAGGTAGCAACTTCAACCCGTTCAGATATTCAGCTATAATGATCGAGCCCATTTGTGTAGTGATTTGTGAGTTAACTTATATGAAATTAATAAAATACCCTATACTCTATTATAAGTAAGAGGGTAACCAGTCAAATTATAGATGGCAACATAAATAAAAAAGAGATTAGAAAGGTACATGAGTCTTTACAACATCAACATAAAAGCATCCCGTATGATTTGTTCCTATAATCAATCTCCGATGTATGAAACAAAAATTTTAATTGAAAATATTTGCATTTAGATATAATCAACATTTGAAAACAAAGATGAACTTACCCGTTAGTGAATAGGCAACATTAACAAAAGCACTTCACGTTATGAGATGCAGTCTCACTTTCGTTATGTCAAAAAAGATGAATAGCAAAATTAATTAAGTCTATGCTAGTGATTGTCTTATAAAAGACTTAGGCTGTGATTGATGGGGGTCACGTCCTCGTTCAAGTATACACTGCAATTTCATTGTTGTTTGCTGACTTGTAGCTCGCCTGCATGAAAACAGTAGGTGAATATTACTATTACTATTGTCATTTAATTTACTATCATTTACAATATTTTGGTAGTATATAAATTAGCATTTTGAAATACAAATGAGTAAAAACATATATAAGAAAAATGGTGTTACACTCTCAGTTCCTAAGTTTTCAAATATGAATGAGAACCAAAACATAATCAGTAGTGGTCATGTGGTTTGAAACGAATTCGTACACATTGGTAGCATGGTTCACCCACAAGGCACACCTTATTCGCGAGCACTCTGGACATATTCATTAGTTACAGTAAATGTATATAAGTGTATTTAACCTAACCAAAATAAAGATAACCCATTTGAGATTTTTTTTTATCATTATAATTTAACAATATTGGTTGGCCTATTTATAATAAAACATACCTGTTGTGAAGCTTGGTTTCAATAAAACATACCCATTTGACTTATTATCAGTAAAACATACCCATTTGACTTTTTATCAACAAAACATACCCATTTGACCCACTTTTAATAAAACATGTCCATTTTAATAAATCATCCCAAATTGGCGGAAAGTTGCCCGAGGTGTGTTTCTAATGTATAGAATCCAAATATGCACTCAGGTATCATTAAAAAAATTTAGGCAAATGCCCATCAGGTTAAGTTTGGGATCAACTCACCCTAACCCATATTGATATACTAATATTGAACAGTTTTAACCCACCCAACATTCCACCACTTCAAGTTATTTCTATTTGTATTTTATGTCATCAGTTACCTCTCTATATCTATCTCTATATCTCCGTATGTATGTTCATATAAGAAAAATGACACTAGCTATGGGAAAAAAGTTATACGCTAACCTGATGAGCCAAGAAGTTTTTGATTGTGTCATGGTCTGCATATGGATGTGCATCGACATTATGTCAACTCATTTTCTTGGAGTCCTTATTTAGGTTATTGCCAAGGCGGAATCCAATTGTGACGCGGAAGCTATATTTCTTTAATGCTATGTATAATAGCAGCAATGATGATTAATGACCTAAGAGTATATAAGGATAACAATGCTATATACCTGCATCAATGCTCCTTGGTTATTTACAACATTCGAAGCTGTTGGAGGTGTATTTAATTGATCGTTTGGTGATCCTCACCTGTAAATTGTAGTAGATTCAGAGGCGGATGTGGCGAACTTACGAATCACCGCATAACTGTAATAAGAATCACTTATAATAAAATCTACATGTGTTACTAATAAAAATAACATGTCAAGTAAATATAATAACAATTGGTACTTTGCATACACCCGGTATGAAGTATAAATAGCTAATTGGGTACAATTGATCCATAGAAAGACAAAGATACAAGTCAAAGATTATAGTATAGAGTCATTTCACATGAAAAAAATTTGGATGTCTAAGAAAATAATTATCATATCTGGAAACATGGAGCAGTTTAAAAAGTTTTCTTAAGATCCATCTAAAATACAAAACAAAAAAAAAAAAAAAAAAAAAAAAAAAATGTTACCTCTTTACTCCAGGTGCAACAACATTATGAAGAACATGATGATGAGTTGCATCAAGTGCATCGCCAACTGAATCTGGAATTATCGATCCAAGAAACGTACTTGACCTTTTACTTCTGGTAATTATATGTGAAAAAGTAATTAATAAAATATAATGTAAAAAAATTATTTACTTCGTATAAGTCTAGCAATTGGATCAACTTTAACATTATGTAACTGTACATTTATTCTACTAATCTTAATTTCCTCACCTTTGATGTATATCGAGCCCTAGAAAAAAAGCTTGAACATAGCCTGAAGAATATACTATTGCAGCCCATGGCGAACGATGTGCGTCGCTCTACAATTTAACACATCAATTACTACACTATAGACATCATTAATAAATAATAAATAACTAACATCTTGATCTTGATCTTAATAACAATTTCATGAATTAATTAAAATTAACCTCACAGTGTGAATGTAGATCCATAACATTGTAGACCAACACAGACCCTAACAATATATTGCAACACTTATATACCCTAAAGATTAGTCCAAATCTCTCATTTTAATTATAACAGGAATAATAAAAAATATTGCAATGAAATTACCGTTTGAACTGTTTAATGCAGCAGACGTGGACGGCACCTGATCCAGCGGTTGGGAAGAGTCAAGTAAGCACGAAGAGGTTGAAGCACTCCTAACAGCAGAAAATGCAGGATTAACAGGTGCGCTACCCATACGATTATGATATCATAACATGTTTCTAAACCATAATTGAAATAATCAATGATAAACGTACCTTTGAATAACAATTGTAGATGATGATTTCTGCAATTGATTTGTACGATTGATTTGGGACAAAGACAATACAATCCACATAAGTATGATTGTTAAATCGAAGATGAGATGCTGTAGAATACATAATTTAACACAATACATCAGATATGAGAATCGTAAAACCTTAAAATCAAAACAAAAATTTAGCATTACTAACCCGCGATCTGCAAATGAAGATTATTCGACATCAGATAGTGATTGAGCAAATCGACCGGTAACAATTGTAGATGATGATTTCTGCAATTGATTTCTGACCTTACGACTGGATCTGCAATTGTTTATGTGAATTTTAGTATTATGGAGTATCTATTTTTGGTTATTAGAAGGATAATTTAATCATCAAACAATTAAATGAGGTGATATTAGAAAATTTGAATGGTCTATATTAATGACAATGGGAGGAGTATGATTAGTGGTTTGAATTTGAGATAATCTATTTTTAACTTTGTTATTATAATATAAAAAGATTTCTTAAATTTAGTCTATTCTAATATTTGCATATAAATATTACATATATAAATATAAATAAATAAATAAATAAATAAATACATATGATAATAAAAATATACAACAACAAAACCTAAGTGTATGGGGGAGGTGGATGTAGATAATTCTTCCCCTATCTGAAAATAAAAACAGGTAATTTCTCCACCCAAAGTGAAACACTCTCAAGAGTAGAGAAAGTCATCCCTCTCTTTATTCGACGGATAAAGAGATTGCTTCCGAGAAGACCTCCGGCCTTTAAGTAGGAAATTTTATTTTATTTTTTTTAAAGAAAAATTACTAAAATAAAAATAATAATAGACGCCATGGAAATGGTAGAATCAAATTTTCATGGATTTTCAATCTTGCGTGGAATTTAATTTAGACACTAAGAGTCAGTCAAATCGCTAATAAATCGACTATTGTTGTAGAGTCAATAGAGCCTTAATGATAATAATATTCAGGGACAAAGCTTGAACTTATTATATGGGCCAGAGCCCCTCCCTGCTAAAAAAACCTCAGCCTATGTAAATATTTATTTATATTACTTATATTATGTATATTTTAAAATAAATATATATTTATAAATTATAATATTTATAAATTATAATATTTATATGTATATTTATTAAATATCATGTACATGTTTTTATTATAGACGGAACTTACAAATAGTGTTGGACAATATTATGGGAGAGCTCAAAAGCAAGTTATTATTCACATGGGTGAGTTCAAACTTATTTCTATATATGATATTTTTATGTAAAGTTAAGGTGTCAAAAAATGTATGTTAAAGTTTTTTCTGAAATGTTAGGATCAAAACCATTGTACGGATACTGGATTCAATTGTTTGGATGTCAAAGACAAACCTTTGTTTTTTAAAGAACTTTCTCATCTATGGGAGAAAGGACCCGAATCTTCCATGGCGTGATGGGGAATATTCGTCCTCTAACACATTGTTGATCACGGATCGTGTGAAGGCTCTTGTGAATCCTGTATGACTCAATACTAGACTCAACACTATTGTATTATGTTGATGTTAGTTATGTTTAATAGCGAGTTTTAATACAAACTAATTACCCATCTTCTATTAGGGAGAAGAAGCCTTGCTATCTGATTGGTCCACGTGGCGCTCTCACTTACATAAATTTACTATTCACGCATTTTACATTTTTTATATAGGTCATTTGTGGCTTTCTTTTCCATCAGATTTTAATTAAAAAAAATTAAAAAAAAAAAACATCTGACTCGATTGCATGAAAAATTGCGTGAAAAATGGGAAACAAAAATTATATGCTATTAACAAGGACAAGATAAGGTCATCTATCTCTCAGCCATCCCTCTCACCTTACCTTATACCTTACACTCTTTCTCTAATTCTATTCTTTCCCTATCTTCTTCTTTTCATCTAAACAAAAAAACCTACACCCAATTATCATCCGCAAACATATATCCGGAACTTAAATCCGGCTTCTGCACTGATCGGACCTTAAATTATCGTTAGTTCTAAAACCAATAAACCATAAAACGCTTCCAATTTGAAAGCCCAGATCTGATTCTGCTTACTATAAATTCAGCTTACAAGTCTTGCATTAGGGTTTCAACCCGTAATCGTCGTCGAATAGCAGTTATCAAATTCTCTGCAATTAGTGTAATCTTTACCTCCGATCCAGCAAAATGGTACCGTCTTTACCAGGGCCGGTCCCGAGAATTTGAGTGTCCGGGACGGTGCGAAGCAAAAGGGCCCCAAGACCGTACAATATTTTTTTTGTGCCCAAAGATAATACAAGCAAAAAGGCCCAAAATTACATGGACTAGTATAAGACAATTTGTTTTTTGGGCCCCTTAAAAAATTGGGCCTATGTCCACCTATTGGCCGCCCCTAGTCTTTACTTAAAACTTACCATCTTTCGAAATTTTTGAATAATTAAATTGTTTAATGCGTTTACAAAGTGCATAAGTGGGTCGCCTTAGGAGAGATTGTGATCAGCTTCTTGCTCAAAATGCATCCCTCAAGGTACTAGCATAATTATAATTAGTTTGCCAAATGCGTTTACAATATCTTTCTCTATTTAAATTTATACATACAGTTTATGTATCTATCAGATCTTTTACTTTTGAAACCCTATTTGTTTATTTGTTTCAGAGGTATATATGTATCATTTTGAATTGATTTAATAAAATTGGATGTGATGTATTGTGTTGTGTAGGGTATACAGGTGCATTGATGATGAAAATTGTAAACTATTTGACTTATTGGCTTAACTTCAGATAGATTCAGCTACCATATACACTTTTTTTTATTAAAGTATAATTTTGTGTATAATTTATATTTGTTTTCCATTAATGATATTTATTAAAGGTATATTAACTGATATATAATGGAATAGTTTTAGCTATAGTGATGTAAGTTATTATGTGAATTTTGGTTGTTTGAATGGGCAGGAAATTTTAAAAAGATTTTAACGAAAGAATGGGGAAGATCATGCTGAGGCTATTGTTGTTCAAGTACTACTTTTGCAATAAGTTGTTTATGTATCTTCATCTTTTAGGGTTAAATGTTAGTGTAAGTTAAAACATATCGTTAATTAAGAGTAACGATAAGTTTGTTCAGTGTAGATCTAAAGTTCCATATACATTTATAGAAACTGCATTCGTCTTCGATGCCACGATTCATCTTTTGATCAGTATGCGAGCCTACAACTGAATGGTTTGTGTTGTTTGCTCTGTCTTTTCATGTTATCATTGATTAATGATTTTGTTTGTTATTAAGATTGAAACTTTTTTCGTTATAAACTTATTTATACAGGATTCTGGGACTGCTCTTAATAAATATATTTTCAGCTCATTCACGATTAAAACTGATTGTATGCAAAGTTGATGGTTACAATTGTGTGTTCTTATTATAAGATATTTGTTTTGTTTTATGTTTTAGTTGTTTTGGATTCTAATTAATGATGCCACTATATATAAGTTTCTTTAACTAAACTTGGTAAAATGATTCATGATTAAAACTAATTGTATGCTTTTGGAAAATCAAAATTACTATATGGTTGTCATTTGATTCCTAAGATGATGGTGACAGTTGTGCATTCATATTATAAGATATTTATTGTATTCTATGTTTTAGTTGGTTGCAACTTATTTTGGTTTTAGATAATTGATGTGAATGTGACTATACTTAATTATATATTTTTCTGCAGCTGTTGCTGATAGTTTTCAACAGACCTCTAATGATAATGGTATGCTTTTGTTTGTGCACTTTATATTTTGGCTAATGTACTGCATTAGCAATGGCAACTTTGGAGAACCTGACCGACCCGTATCAGATTGCATTAGCAATGGCAGCTTTGTGTCCCAGTGCTGCTAGATTGGCTACTGACCCAAATGGACACCATGTTATTTAGTATTGCTTGACCCGTTTTCCAAGTAATGTTAACGAGGTATCGATCATGTTCATTCATGTTTAATTGAAGGTGTTGTAAGTATGTCTACATGTGTTACTAGAGACTTACTAACTTGAGTCAAAACAACATACATTATGCCCTTATGTTACTGGTTATTGATGCAGGAGTGTATATATCATTTTGAAGAAATCAACAATTGAATATGATGACGAGTTTAGAGTGTTGATACGTAATCATTTTCCATCTTTTTATAGTTTTCCTTATATGATCAGGGTATGCGAATTTTATTGTATTTTGGTGGTTAATTATAATTATTAATATTAATATTATTATATTACAATTGACTGATATAATTGTATGAACTTTTTTATATGTAAGGTTGGCTATGCAAAGTACAAGATTATATAAATATGATTCAAGAGATTAATCAAAGGCTACATGAATTTAACATTGGTTCGTGATCTAACCATTTGCTTTGTATAATGCAGGCTGAGTTTTTTGGTTGCAAAAGCATGTTTAAAAGCAGGAGCAAAGAAGAACGCGAATCATACAAAATACAAGGGTATGGCTGAAAGTTTTTCATGTGACACTTTAAGAAAAGGTGTTTTTGTTGCAGGGGCAGTTTTTGTCGTGTCGACTATGGTTCTGAATGCGTATTACTACGTGTACTTCACCAAGGCTACGACTCAACCTGCTCACAAAACTAATCGTTCTTCGTCCACTGTTGGTATGACTGGTTATGCATAGACCTTATTTTGTAATCTGAGTTGAGTTTTTGGTACATTAAAGATGTACATTTAGCTTTTTTATATGTAAGGTTGGTTATGCAAAGTACAAGATTATATAAATATGATTCAAGAGATTAATCAAAGGCTACATGAATTTAACATTGGTTTGAAACACCATTTACAGAACTAGAAATTTTAAAATGAGTTTTACAAATCTAGTAAAACCGGTGTTTGAAACACCGGTTTGGACTTTTTTCTCAGTTGGTCCCTCTATTATACCCCAAATCGCTGGTTTGGTCCCTCAGTTTTTAATTTGGCAATCAGAGTCCCTTTATTATTTTAATTTTGCAATTGGAGTCCCTCCGTCAACTGGACATCCAAATCGAACGTTAACTCTCATCATGTGAGTTACACGTGATGGGTATTATCGGAATTAAATTTTTTTTTTTTGGTATTTAATAACGCCAACGGGTAAGGTCCCCACTTTCATCCTCCGCTTTTCACTCTCTTCTCACTTGAAACCCTAATTCATTTACATAACGTATTAATCAGAAATTGGAGCTACAAATCGATAACAATGGAATGCTGGTGTGGTCGACCTTGTGTAATTCGAATATCTGGCACTGAATCTAACCCTGGACGTCGATTCTATACATGTGAAAAAAAGGTAAGATTGTTTATGTTGTTTCGAATTTTATGAAATAATTAACAAGATGTTAGCATTTCCTGTTTATGTTGTTGCTCAGATCACTAGGTGCGACTTCTTTGCTTGGTATGATCCTCCAAATACAATCAATGCCCTAGCTACACTTATGAATGCCAAAATGGAAGTGGATGAAAAGCTCAAAGATGCAGAAAAAAGAGAGACGAATTGGAAGATGATGTGTATATTTAGCTGGATTGTGTTTGGTATTTATTTTTTTAGTCATTGAAATTGTGGTGTATGTATGATGTACTTTGTAAAATGGTAATGGTAATGGAATGAAGCTTGTTTTGTTAAATTTTGCATCTGTTTTATATCTGTATCAGTAACCTTACAACACAAGACAATGACTCCAAGTGTAGACAATAAATTGTAACCAAAGTCATACAGTGTAACCAAAAACACAAGACAATACATTGTAACTAAAGTGAAATGACAAACATACAGACAATACATTGTAACTAAAGTGAAATGACAAACATACAAGCATTACCAAATGTCATAGATTCCAAAAGTCAACATAAGTACATAGTACCAGTTACCAAATGTGCTTAAACTTACCAAAAGACAACAACACACCTTAATAAAATACAAACATTGTACCAAGTCACATAACAAGTTTTAAGTAGACATAAAACACATGATTAAAACACAAACCACCACCAACATTCACTTCTTCTTCTTCCCTTTTCCAACTACCATTGTCTTCTTTGAAGGAGATAGCTTAACTTTCACTGTCTTTTTTGTCCACTTGTTATCCACATTCCCACTTCTTTTCTTCTCACCTGTACAAGTACTCTTATTGTGTCCATAAGTACCACATGTGCCACACTTCTTTAGCTTGCCTATAAATATTAACAAAATAAATACCATATTAATTGAAATGGTACTAGATGTAATTAATAAATAAAATGAGCATACCTTTTGAGCTAAGTTTACCACTATCACCAATGACATCAACTTCATTTTTGGACAACCTTCTGTTGAAACACTCACACATGTTACTGAGCAACACATCTGATACAGCCCTTCCTGTAAAATGACTCCTTGCCCACTGATGGGCAGGAATTTTAGCTAACCAAACAAAAGCTTCATTATCAAACTCCTTCAATTGTTGCATAGCCTGCTCAAACTCAGGAACTGTTGTTACACTAGCACATCTCCACAAGTGATTCTTATAAGCAACACCCCTGAAATCCCCTTTCATATTCCCATAAATATGTCTAAGGCAATGTCTATGCTCAGCACAAGGAAACACATTTGTAACAGCTTGTATTAAACCCTAACAGCATAAAACAATAAAAGTTAAAGTAACTAACCATTAACAAATGTAATGTAATTAAATTAAATATGAATTAAACAAGTAATTTTTACCTTTTGCCTGTCACTGATAAAAGTAAAGTTAGAATTGGTAGACAAGTCAAGATCTTGACCCAAGCACTCTAAGAACCAAGTCCAGGATGAACCACACTCTGTTTCCAAATATGATCTGACAGCTTTAATTGGTATCTTTGGATTCTTTTGAATTTGAGGTACCAACCGATTTGATAAAAATTGGTAAGTGCAGAATTTTAGTATTCTTGCAGGTTGACATTCATGTTGGTGTCTGTAGGTTCTAACCTCCCATTCTTCACTATCTTTTTCTTTGGATACCAACAACACCCACTCACAAACAATGTGTAATTCCCTTTTTGCCCATTTGTTAGTCTTCCCACTACAAGATTCCCCTGCTTTTTTAATTTGACTAGTCACTTTGTCTTTACTCTTCCCAACTACACCACCTTTAACTCTTAAGTTACTGGGCCCCACATCACATTTTGTCTTCTTTGACAAATCACTTTGACTAACTATCTCACCACCTTTTGAATTTATACACAACCCTTCACATTTAACCCTAATTCTTCTTTTGTCATTCTTAACAATAACTAGCTTTCTCCTAGTTTCAATAGCATGCATTCTCACAGCTTCCCTAACCTCTGATTTACTTTCAAACTTTTGTCCAAGATAGAAGAAAGTTTTTCCCACTTGAACACTACCTTCAACCTCCTTTTTATGATTACGGATTCTCTTCTTCCTTACCCCTTCTTCATCACTTTGAGAATCATAGCTTTCAAAACCATCATTGTTCAACACTTCCAATTCTGTACCCTCAATATTGACCTCATCATCTTCAAATGAGTTACAGCCATTTCCCATAAACTCTACATTCTTATCAATGTTAAAATTAAAATCTTTCATCTCTACATGAACATCCAAAATCTCATTTTCATCATCAACAATGTAATCACTATCCTCAGAGTCACTACCTTCACTGTTATCACCCTCTACTAAGCTCCCATCACTGTGAACACCACCAACTACTAAGTTATCATTATTAATTTGTTCTGACCATAACCTTTTCCCTTTAATATCCTCATGTTCAGCATACACATCAATTTGCCTATAAATCACATCACCATCTTCTAGACAACTAAGCAAATAGTCCCTATGTTCATTATCATTTAAAAGATTTAACCCAGTATCCATGTTTGTATTGGGTTTAAGAAAACGATATACCACAGACCTGGTGGGATCATAACCTAATTCTTGCATGACTGAATCCAGTTGTCCTAAACAAAACTTTTCAATGTCAAAACAATCAATGTAATCAGTTTTACCTTCTGTGTACACAACTTCACTACCCATTCTAAAATATCCACCATGATGTAACACAATCGTGAACAAATCAGGGTATACATCTGAAAAATGTGTAAAAAATTAAAGTTAACAAAACAATTACCTAATAATATTTAGGGTTCCACAGAATTATGAGCTTTGGGTGCATAAAACATACCGTATAATTGGTCGATAGCCTTTTGATCAGTTTCTGATGTACGAATAGTCCATGAATCATCCATTGAATCATCCATTGATAATCAATTTTGCTTTTAGGTTTTACTTCGTGGTTAACACTATTTGGAGGGATGAGTGTGAAAATCGGTGGATAAAAGTGGGGGACCATACCCGTTTGGGTTTATTCAGTACCGAGAATTAAAATTAATTCCGATATTACCCATCACGTGTAACTCACGTGATGGGAGTTAACGTTCGATTTGGATGTCCGTTAGACGGAAGACTCCAATTGCAAAATTAAAATAATAAAGGGACTCTGATTGCCAAATTAAAAACTGAGGGACCAAACCAGCGATTTGGGGTATAATAGAGGGACCAACTGAGCAAAAAAGTCCACCGGTTTGTCACTTTTCACCCCAAACCGGTGTTTCAAATGCCGGTTTGGGTACACTTTTCTCAGATGGTCTCATGACCAGATGCTTTTATGCCACCCGTTGACACCCCCTGCCGTTGGATGTTTGACCAGATGATAAAAATACACAAACCAGCGTTTGAAAAGCCGGTTTGGTGTGAAAAATTGCAACCCGGTGTTTCAAACACCGGTTTTACTAGATTTGTAAAACTCATTTCAAAATTTCTAGTTCTGTAAATGGTGTTCCAAAAATTACCATTTCAAAATAAAATTCAAACTAACATAGTATATACTAGCCCAGCTGTGGAATTGTCCTTTTGTTTTAATAATCCTACGCTATATCAAAGTTTCAAGCCCGACTTCCTAATGAACAATTTCAAGCACTGTCCTCGAAACTGATTAAATATGTCAAAATTGGTAATCGTATGCCACATATCACCTCAGCGGGTTGAGTAATAACTTTCTTTGCATGGGGATATAGAGGAACTAGGCACAAGAGATTGAATATTGTTGTTGTGGACTTATGGCACTTATCACATTTCCTCATATTGTGTTATTGTTTAACTGAAACATTTATTCCTAATTGCGTTTTGAATCAAAATTGTTACATGATGTTAAAATATTTACATATGTGATCAAATATAATGATTAGGCCCGGGTGGTGAGTTGCGGGGATTCTTAGAGGGGCTAGCAGAAGCTAAAGACGTGCCAACTTACGTAAAAGATCACCGAATTGGGGAGCCTGAGTTAACACCTTCTCATCCCGATTGGGACTATTACGACAAGATAATTCGTGCTTCTGGGATGAAGAAAAAAAACTACCAACGACCAAGACTAATGTGATACATGCAGGTTAAGAACATCTTTTGTTTTGTTTTGTTTTTTTCTGATCTCTTTTGCTTTTGCCTTTTCTTTTAAAACTCGTCATTAGCTTTCCTTTTGTCAAGACGATAATTTGTATTGTTAATGGATTCAGGCATTTGTTTATTAATTTGTTATCTGTGAAGGTAACTTTTTGTGCATTAAATTTGAGTTAAAAAAAATACACGGAGAATATATATATATTACAAGTTCACTCCTAGTACACACGCGTAGCATGGGGCGTTTGCTCCTTCAACGGCTACCATAATCGGTGACGGGTCCTTAAAAGTTCTTTCATTCAAGATCGAATATTATTGGCCAGGTAAGAATAGTCGACGTGAAAAGGTGGATGGCAAGTTTGAAAAGGCGGATCGATAGGTCGCTTTCTCTATTCGTTTTCTTATCAGTTCAGTCGTTAGATCCATCAAAATGGTTTACAAGCCCAATAACGATACTAATGCCCAACTTCTGAAAATAATTCAGGCCCAACAACAGGCCCAACAGCAGGCCAAATGCTTTTACACAGGCCAGCTCGATTACAGTGGTGCCGAGTAGCACATGAACACTGGTGCGTCTTCACATCTTACCTCATGTACTAATAATCTTAGTACTGTTTTTAATAACTGCAAATATTCATCAGTCGCCGTTGGTAACGGGAACACCATTCCCGTCACTAACACCGGTCATAGCTTGTTACCCAATGTTCACCGACCGTTACATTTAAATAATGTACTTGTAACCCCTAACATCGTTAAAAACCTCATATCTGTTCGTCAATTTACTCGTGATAATCTTGTTTCTATTGAATTTGATCCTTTTGGTTTTTCTGTGAAAGATTATTTGACGCATCATTTGCTTCTCCGATGTGATAGCACCGGGGATCTCTACCTACTTACGTCACCCAACTCTCACTCTTCTCAGCAGGCTCTTCTCACCAGTCCGGTTACATGGCATTAGCGTCTCGGACATCCCGCACATGATGTTTTCCGAAGACTCCTTTCTAATAAGGATATTATTTGTAATAAATCATTGCCCTCTGTTCTTTGCCATGCCTGTCAGCTTGGCAAACATGTGCGACTCCCTTTTTCTGTTTCTAGTTCTAATGTTAATGCTACTTTTGATATTATCCATTCGGATTTATGGACATCTCCTATTTCTAGTCTTAGTGCTTTAAAATATTATATTATATTCCTTGATCATTTTTCGCATTATGTATGAGTTTTTCCGTTACGCAATAAATCTGACGCACTTTCCATATTCATACAATTTCGTACATTTGTTTGCACTCAATTTAACCAAGAAATCAAATCTTTTCAATGTGATAATGGGGGTGAATTCGATAACACTGCTTTTCATCAACTTCTTCAAACTAATGGTATTCAATTCCGATTCTCCTGCCTTCACACCTCTCAGCAAAACGGAAAGTCTGAACACATGCTCCGCACTATTAACAATCTAATTCATACCAATCTATTTCAAGCTCATCTCCCGCCCACTTACTGGGTGGAAGCTCTCCATATGGTAGCCTACCTTCTTAACATTCTTCCCTCCTCCACCATCAATCATGACATCCCGCATTCCCGTCTCTATAAACAAAAACCTAACTACGCCACTCTCCGAGTCTTCGGTTGCCTCTGCTACCCTCACCTTCCCACCACACACAAACTTTCTCCTCGGTTCACTCCATGTACTTTTCTTGGGTACCCGTCCAATCATCGGGGTTACCGTTGTCTCGATCGTACTACCAACAAAATTATCGTCTCTCGACATGTCACCTTCGATGAGATTTGCTTTCCATTTGTTTCCATGACACCCACTCACCCACCATCCTATGACTTTCTGGAGCCTCCTCCATCTCTCTTTTCCCGAACATTTCATCTACCACCGGAGACACAGCCTCCTCCTTGTGAGGCTACAGACACCACACCTCCACCTCGGCCTATTTCGGAGCCACAACCTCCTCCTACTGAGGCTACTGACCCCACACCTCCACCTCCTCCTATTCAGGAGCCACAGCCTCCTACTGAGGCTACATCTTCCTCTAGTTCTCTCTCCACTCACCTCATGATCACCCGCACCCACCTTGGTACCACCAAGCCAGTTCAACGTCTCAACCTTCACGTAACCGCCATATCTCCCATTACCCGAACTTACCTTGAAGCTCTTCACGACCCTAATTGGAAACAAGCTATGACTGATGAATATAATGCTTTAATTAACAATAGTACTTGGAAACTTGTGCCTCGTCCATCGGATATGAACATAGTTCGCTCCATGTGGCTATTCAAGCACAAGTATAATGCAGATGGTAATTTGAGCAGGTACAAGGCTCGACTTGTTGCGAACGGCCGTAGCCAGCAGGTTGTCAAGCCAACATCGATACGCACTGTTCTGAGTTTGGCGGTCTCTAGACACTGGCCTATTCATCAACTAGATGTCAAGAACGCCTTCCTCCACGGACAGCTCTCAGAGACTGTCTATATGCATCAGCCACCAGGGTTTCGGGATCCTAGATATCCGAATCATGTTTGGTTATTGCAGAAATCCCTATATGGTCTTAAACAAGCCCCATGTGCTTGGTTTCAGCGCATTACAGGTTATGCTCAGAGGATCGGCTTTCACCATAGTCGTTGTGATACTTCTCTTTTTATTTATCGCCAAGGAAACGGTACTACGTATCTTCTCTTATATGTTGATGACATTGTCTTGACAGCTTCTTCCACAGGTTTACTTCAGCAGATTATCTCTTCCTTACATAAGGAATTTGCTATGACTGATTTGGGCCCTTTAAACTACTTTCTTGGGATTCACGCCACTCGTACTACATCTAGCATATTCCTTTCACAGAAACAGTACGCTGCCGAGATTATTGTCCGGGCAGGTATGCCTACATGTCGTCCCTGCAGGACCCCGGTTGAGCCGGTGCCAAACTTACTAGTCACGGCCCTCCTGTCAAGGACCCGACTCTATATCGGAGCCTTGCCGGTGCATTACAGTATCTCACATTCACTCGACCAGATATTTCATATGCCGTTCAGCAAATCTGTCTCTTCATGCATGACCCTCGTGAACAGCACATGCACGCCCTCAAATGAATTATTCGGTACATTCAGGGAACTACTGAACTTGGTCTCCAGTTATATGCATCTTCTCCCACCTCATTGGTCCCTTACTCAGACGCTGATTGGGCGGGTTGCCCAACTACTCGGCAATCTACCTCAGGCTACTGTGTCTTTCTCGGTAACAACCTTCTCTCATGGTCTTCTAAGCGGCAACTCACGCCCTCTCGCTCCAGCGCAGAAGCAGAGTATCGTGGGGTTGCCAATGCAGTTGCCGAGACTTGCTGGATTCGTAACCTTCTTCGCGAGCTTCACTGTCCTCTCACCTCAGCTACGCTGGTATATTGTGATAATGTCAGTTCTGTTTACCTCTCTACTAATCCCGTTCAGCACCAACGGACCAAGCATATTGAGATAGTTATTCACTTTGTTATTGATCAAGTTGCACAGGGACAGGTTCGGGTCTTACATGTTCCGTCCAGATATCAGTTTGCCGACATCTTCACCAAAGGCCTCCTGTTTCCTTTGTTTGACGAGTTTCGCTCCAGTTTGAGCGTTCGGCGTACTCCCGCTCTAACTGCGGAGGGATGTTAGACATATTATTTATCCATAGTTTATTAGCCCATGTATTATGTTTGTTGGGCTTAGCCCACTTGTCATTACTTGGGTTTTTGCCTATATAAGGCCTCTCTTATGTATTGCATAATTCAATCAAGAATATACATGGGCTTATAAACTATGGATAAATAATATGTCTAACAGGTTTGTGTGAGATCTTCAGAGGAGAGATAAATCGAGTTACTGAAACTCGGTTTCGGGTACTTTTTTGACAAGTGGCTGAAATCGGTTTTTGGCAAGTATGGTTTAAACAAATAAATCAAAACTTGATAATTGTACCCGTTTTTGTCATGTTTTGAATGCTTGAAACTCGTTTATGCTATTTATGGTTTGGTAATTATATCTCAAAAACCCACAACAACATATGCTCAACAATTACAATTGCAGAAACAATTTTCAAAACTTTTAAAGACAAAACTTATAAATCTCACTATATTTTATGGCTTCATTTCGTGTAATAATGGTTCATCTTGTTTAGGGTGATGGAATTACGTTCATTAATGGTAGGATTAGTGGTGATAATCTGTCACTAAGAAATTGTTTACCACTCATGAACAAGGTTAATTTAGTTATGTTAATAAAACAACCCAACCCGTATTTAAACCGGCCCGTAATAAGGTTGTTTTTTTCTTTAATGCATTAATATTTAGGTCCCATTTATGTTTTCAAAAATATCTTTAACACAATAATATGTTAAATGAGCTTTAAAACATTTAATACATAGTTTAAATATCCGAACGGGTAAACACGACCCGACTATTTTAATGTCCAACAAAACCGGGTATGGTGATTGGAGATACGCTACCCAATCCTAATCGATCCAAAAGCACATCTTCTAAAGCAAACTACGCAAGTCCACTAGTCCCCACGCTTACCCGAGCCACCTCCTTCATGCAAATCTATAAAAATGTAAACAACGAGAGGGTAAGCTAACACTTAGTGAGTGAGAATATACTACATACATATATATGCGTAAAATGGACACGCCACACAAGTAATCAAATAACGCATACCGGAGCATCCAAGCATAAAGGCAAGCTAAGCTAAGCATACCGTACGATCTCTAAGCAATAAGCTAAAATAACAACAAATATAAGTTCACCAACGACGATGTGAACAACGCCAAAGAGCTACACCCGGAGGGTTAGCTACATCACAACAATACGACAATATATAAAAGTCCAAGGTTAACCCCTTAACCCAATACCAAAACCGATTTCCAATTACCATAATGAAGATTGGCCGAACTACACAAGCCTTAGTAAATCTGCATCCACACGAGACTACTATCTTCAATCACACAACAACATCGAGGTTGGCCGAACTACACTAGCCTTAGTAATCTGCAACCACACGAGATCACTACCTCAATAAGATGACCGAACTACACGCGTCATCGTGAATCCGAACTACACGTGATCCACTTCTCCAATATCCAAACCCACGGTCACTGGATTATGAAATCCACCACATCGGGGTTATCCAAATCACAACTCAATATCAACCCTTCGCCATTGGGGTTATATAATCCACATCACAAACACGTGTGAATACGTACACACAAAATGTGCTCCTCAAAGGCGGTCAACCAAAACACACAACCGTGCCAATTGGACTCATACCTAAGTCCATCATATCCACCTATATGTGAAGTGAGCTCTATAACCGAGAACCACTTCACCCAACCCGCACCCATCCTACACATAGATATGCACATAGGATATTAACACTCACCTTGAAGTCTTAATGGATGCAAAACCAAAATCCGCAACTTGCCAATGGAACGTACCTATTCCATTATCACATAACAATTAGCACAATTAGGGTGGATTACAAACCAACCCATTTCGACAACTAGTGCAATTTCGACCCAATTGCACTTCCAAGTTCAAACCGCGCCCAAACTAACCAATAATCACTAACACTAGTGACAATAGTCCTAATAAGCCAAATAAACCCGAACACAAGTGTTAAACACTTGTCTTGCCCAATTTGACACCAAAACCCTAATTTTGACCCATTTCAAAATTAGTCAACCAAACACACCCAAATGAGTTCTAACACTTCCATAATCACTAATCATAGTGATTACACTCAATTTAAAGCCCTAAACAAGGCTAAAACATCAACCAACCCAAAACCCGCCTTCATCACTAATAAACCCGAATCCTAGTTATTATCTTCCATTAACTACTAGTGGGGTTCCATGTATGAACATACAATCAAAAGCCCTAAATTTAGATGATGAACACGAAAATGAAATTCGGAGTTAGAGCTTACCGCTAGTATCAAATTGTAGCTAAGAACGAGGAGAACAAAGTTGCCTCTTACGCCTTCGATCAAAACTCGAATCTTCCTTTCCAAAATCCCACTTGAATGATTTGAAGTATTTATGTTTTGAGAGGAAAGTGAGAAAGAAAATGGAAAAGAAAAGGATAAATGAAATGAATGGACCAGATTTGAGGCTATAATCTCCCTCATACGCGAAAAGACCAAAACACCCTTGAATATCTTTTAAAATCACAAAACTGGTACCAGCTCGACCAGAATGCCGCGCCGCGGCCTCAATCGTCGCGCCGCGACCCATAACGTATTCTGGTGGTTTCCTTAACATGCCTCCTGGAATTGAAATCAGCTGAATGCCGCGCCGCGGCCCTTTCCGTCGCGCCGCGGCCCTTTCCGTCGCGCCGCGACCCAAGGCATGGTCTGGTGCCTTCCTTAATGTGCCTCCTGACCCTGATTTGTTTGTAATGTCGCGCCGTGACCCATACCTCCGCGCCGCGACCTTTAACTTGGTCTGATCACTTTTCGCATACAAGAACTTTAACGCATGAACATGTATTAATTCCTTCATACACCTATCGTACATACGCGATACACCTGTAAATCATGTACGGGGAAAAACGGGGTGTTACAACTCTCCCCCACTTAGATTCGATCACGTCCTCGTGATCCTAATCACTTAACCAAATCGAACCTACACTCGATGGTTCTCAAACAATCGTTCCAATCCGACTTCCAACACATTCCTCATTAACCCGAAGATTAATTCATTAACTAATTACACACTTGCACGCATTCCGAGCCGTGCAATACACGCGACATCCGGAGTCTATAACGATCACTTAGAATATGCGAATCCGCCACGTATCCTTCCAACTCCTCTAGGAAATTCTTCTCATAGAGTTACCCTTAACAACTAAATCGTCATTCGCAATTTATCAAGTTCAAAAATCCGAGCACTAAATCTTGCTCAATCCTTCATATCGGGAAAAACTCCACCAATCTCGTACGGAGATATCAACCCTTTAGCATACCATACCAAGTACAATGCTAAAAGTAAACACGTCCCAAACTAAAGTCAACCATCTAACCGATGAAGACCAAATCGCAAACACGTCTAATACGCAACTACCGCAAAACGTGAGCAAAATACGACTATTGCATCACAATTCACACCAAAATGGTCCTTACGACCCCACCATCGGAGTATAAAACAACCAATAGATCACACAACATGAAGGCTGGCCGAAACTGCACGCGCCTTAGTGAATCCGAACTACACGCGACTCACTACCTCCACCGCACAACAATCGGGATTGGCCGAACTACACCCGCCCTAGTGAATCCGAACTACACGAGAGTCACTATTCTAATAGAATGACCGCAACCACACGTGTCATTATGAATCCGAACTACACGAGACTCACTTCCACAATAAGATGACCGAACTACACGAGTCATTTGTGAATCCGAACTACACGAGACTCACTTCCACAATATAATGACCGCATCCACACGAGTCATTGTGAATCCGAACTACAAGCGATCCACTTCCCAAATCTCAACACAGGAATGGTACTCCCATTCCCCACTGGTACTCGCATTTCCCGATAACGTTATACCATACCGATATAACACTACTCCCATGATGAAGTCAGCGGACCACGTCAACGGTCATGCTTCACCATTCACACGCACTTTTGGCCTCATACAACGAGTAGTGTAATCCTAACGGATACCACTAACCTTCCACACCAACAAATATCTATTAGTGTTACTTAATCACCGCGTAATCACTAATTCCTCGGGTGATGTCTTAAACACCGCGACTAACTCACCCCATGATAATGTGGTGTCTTAAACACCGCAACAATACCACATGTCAATCAAACTAATGAGTGGTGTCTTAAACACCGCGACAATACCACTCGTTACGTACACGCGGACATCGCTAACATAATCGAGCAAGAACCACCTATATCGCACATAGGTACAACACAACAATTCTCTAAAAGAGTATCCGACACACACATCCCTTAATCGAGGGATTTCACCTTGCTCGTCAAACACGTCCGTTATCTCTAAACGAGATTACCACATTATCACCTCGATGATAATTTACATCCAAAACTATAAGTACAATTTAACCGAAATTGCACTCTACCATAAATCGACCAAAAATAGGTCCCGACACAAATTTAGGATCTACCATAAGCATTGTTCAAACTCTCACACTAAAGCCTCCTCGTGCGGGAGTGCAACTCCCCCACTTGGAACTACGTTCCATAACCGCATCTTGTGCAACCGTACAATGCTACCAAAGGTAGACTTTACTAACAATTGGGTTCACACGACCCATCACCACATCTTGCTCCAACCTTGAGCATACTAAGGATCTTAACCTATCCTTAAACACAACGAAAAGTGTACCACAAATTACACAAACTATACTCTCGCAATCATCAAATTGCATTAGCTTGTCAAATTTCACCCGATCACTCATGTACCTAAGGGTTTCACTTCGGTACCCTAAGTACAATGTAATCGCAACACAATCGGAGTCGAACACCACACTAGTAGGTATAAAAGAGGCACCTAATGTCGTGTTACGTAGACTCCTTTACCAACATACATCGAGATCAACACTCGATTTCTCGGGCTTCATCCTACCCGTCGAACCTCATAGTTCATCAACTTCAACACAAAAGCGAACACGCGCTTAACAACCGAACACCAAAACCCATTTCCATGGCTTGGTAGAAACATTTCCCAAATAATAAGGAATGATTGGTTGCGCCAAGTCTTACGCCCTTTGCCCGATAATCAAACATCACCATATGGTACTTCCATTAGGAACGTCACCCATATCAATAACATGCACAACACAATGCATCTAATAACTCAAACTCAACGGATAATCAAAGGACATATTTATTAAAATGAAACGTACCTTAACGTCTCCTCGCCGCACCTCTCCCCGCGAACTTGGGACATTCCGACTTACGATGTCCTTCTTCTTAGCAAATGAAGCACACCATACCATCACCCTTTGGCACCGAACATTCCCAAGACTTGTGACCCCTCACGCCACAATTGTAACATCTAGGCGCGCTAGAATCCGATATACTCATCCGCGTACCACCCGTGCTCACACTCGGACCCTTAGTCCTCTTACTTGGAGCACCATACGAAACAACCCTTCTCTCACTTGAAAGTTCACCCTTCTTGGATCGCGAATACGACTCGAAACCTCTAGCCAAGTCGAATAATTCCGCAAACAATTTCGCTTGACCCCTGCTAATTTTACTCTTCAAGTCATCATTCAAGGTCCGATAGAAATCCCCCATCAACAAACGATCATTCCCCAAATACTCTAGGAAAAAACGAGCCTTCCCCATAAAGGTCGTCTTGAGAGTATTCAAATCCATAGTTCCTTGTCGCAAATTTCGCAACTCATTACGCAACTCCCACAAATCGGCTGAAGTCCGGAACTCCTCGAAGAATTCCTCCTTAAATTCGTCCCACGATAAAGTCATAAACGTTTCGCCACCGACAAGATCAATCTTACCATCCAACCAATCCCTCGCCCTACCCCGCAACAAACTAGTAGCGAGTCTCATCTTTTTCTCGGGACGGCATTTGTGATGACCCGGAAAATTCTGACCAAATTTAAACTTAATCTTGTATGATTAACATTTTTGACACGATAAGCAAAGTCTGTAAAACTGAATCTCAAAATTTTTGAACTACTTTTATATATTTAAATACCCTTCGGTTGTTTTCGACGATTCGCGAACAATTATATATAAATAGATACATATATACTATAATTTAAAAAGGTAACAATGTATTAATTGTTTGAGACCGTACATTAAACTTATTGGTTTAAATATCTATTTGAATATATATGATAAGTTGGAATATTTATTATTAAAATTTATTTATAAATAACTTCCAATGTGTATTTAAAAACTGATTTATGTATATTAAAAAGATATATACATATATATAATTTCAAGTTATTTAGTAAACGATAGTAACATTCGTTTATTGATTCGATTGATATTTAGATAAGTTAACTAAAGCATTTAAGATGAACCAGTAAAACACTAATTTGCTACAGTATTTTCAAATTGCTACAGTACTCAAAATGCTACAGTGTTTTCGAAAATCACTACTTGCTACAGTGAAATTGACTTTGCTACAGTAACTTTGCTACAGTAAACACTATTTTAAAATGTATTTTAACAAATAGCGAGACGATGATTTATAGATGTAAATGACCAAAAAACTCAAATGTATAAGTTATATTTTGAGTGATATAATTTAGGGATAATTTAAGGCTATATTTTGACTAAGGTACGTGTCCCAAAATGTAATGTACAAGTTTTCTCAGCGTACGAAGGGACATTCGAAAAACCGGAACCGGGACATAAGTCGAGTGACGACGTACGACTTATCGAAACAAAAATTACAAATCAACTATGCACGAGAATAAAATATAATATATAATTAATTAATTTAAATTATATATTATATATATTATAAAAATATGTCGACGAACTAGTTGCCAAAACATTGTGAGCTGGAAAAGTTTCCCATGCGATCGCATGGGAATTACACTGCCCAGCCATGCGATCGCATGGCAGTGGAAATCAGGCCAGGTCTATAAAGCTCGCAAGTTTTGTTCGAATATATTTACTTTTTTTCTCAAAATCTCTCTGTCTTTCAAATATATATATATATATATATATATATATATATATATATATATATATATATATATATATATATATATATATATATATATATATATATATATATTATTATTATTATTATTATTATTATTATTATTATTATTATTATTATTATTAATCTTATTATTTTTATTAGTAATATTATTAGTATTATACATAAAATACTACGACGAGGTTATGTCCAAACGATTTCAAAACAAGTTTACGAGCAAGCTATAGTTAAGGAAATTATGGGTTATTGCCAAGGAGGTTATGGGTAATGTTCGGGGGTATCTTTGTGAATCAAACCTAGTGTTTATCATCTCCGTTACGTCTACGTACTTTTCTACAATATTAAATCTCAATATTGATACGTTGAGATCTATGGTTATTCGATACTCAGAGTTTCGATCACATTACGATGAACGACTTTATATGCTGATAAGGTGAGTTTCATATGATCCCTTTTACCCTTTACATTTTTGGGCTGAGAATACATGCAAATGCTTTAATAACTGTTTTACAATAATTATAAAGTGGGAGTTTCATTTGCTCCCTTTTTAATTGCTTTTACAATCTATATTTTTGGGCTGAGAATACATGCACTTTATTTTAAACGCAATGGATACAAGTACATACTAAATTCTACACTGAGTTTGAACCGAAAATCCCTTAGCTTTGGTAACTAGTAACTGCCAGTTATAAGAACTGGTAGGCGCAAGTAGTAGTATATGGATCCATAGGGCTTGATATCCCCGTCCGATGTAGAGCACTAACCTTTTAACGGACGTATGCTATTTGAGAAGCGTACACGTTGGTTTGCGTGTATTATTAAGATGATTATACAAAGGGTATAAATTATATATACGTTAAGTTTAGTTACCAGGGTGCTCAATTTCGTAGAATAATTTGATAAACGTTTCTGGATGAAACAACTGAAAACTTGTGATTCATCTTTATATACAGATTATATGAAACTATAAAACTATGAACTCACCAACCTTTGTGTTGACACTTGTTAGAATGTTTATTCTCAGGTTTCCTAGAAGTCTTCTGCTGTTTACTTATGTGTTTGACAAGCTATGTGCATGGAGTCTTACATGACATATTTTTCAAGGAAACGTTGCATTCACCAAATCATCACCATGTATCTTATTTTGACTGCATTGTCAACGGAAGTATTATTGTAAACTATTATTTACGGTGATTGTCTATATGTAGAAATCATCAGATGTCGAAAACCTTTGATTTAAATATTCATTTATGGTGTGCCTTTTTAAAAGAATGCAATGTTTACAAAACGTATCATATAGAGGTCAAATACCTCGCAATGAAATCGATGAATGACGTGTTCGTCCATATGGATTTGGAGCGATCGTCACAGTTGGTATCAGAGCGTTGGTCCTAGTGAACCAGGTCTTGCATGAGTGTGTCTAACTGATAGTTGTTAGGATGCATTAGTAAGTCTGGACTTCGACCGTGTCTGCATGTCAAAAGTTTTGCTTATCATTTTTGTCGGAAATTACCTACTTATCATTCCTAGTCTAGATACATTTTACTGCATTGATTGCATGAATAGTGTATAGATAAAATTCATATCTTAGCGTATCTGTTACTGTAAACTTTTCCTGACATCTTTCAAAAATTTCTCTGTGATTTATGGAATTTGGTATTATATATACATATGTAAATTATGTATTGAAGAATACCAAACTAAATTCTATAATCTAATTCATATCAAAAATCATCTCCCTAATTATACAAGATGGACCCCGTATCTAGTTCAAATTCCTTAAACTCTTACAGCTATTCCGATATGGATATTCACCTAAATTCTGAAGACAGTTTAACCGGAATGGATCAACCAATTAGCCATCATCTATTCTGGATGAATTGGGGATGGGTTCGTAATCTACTTAATCATTGGAGACAAGAAGAAGGTGATCCTTTCCATCCACCACATTTACCTCTTGGCGAAGAACCTGAAGCACTTACCGGCGAACCCGTTCGTAACACCATTTTCACCCTCATTTCCAGAACAGCTCGTAAACGACTATGTAATATCCAATATTGTAAATCTTATTCATCCGCTTGTCCGAACCGCCAATCATCCCAGTATAATAGAAGAAGTCAACGAGCTTCGTGCTCGGGTAGTGGCTTTGGAGAATATGGTGCAAGGATTACAAACACCAGCAGCATAAACAGTACCACCGATAACAACACCAACAGTACCATTACTTCCACCAACAATAACATCCCCATCACACGCCTCAACATCACAATCTATACCTCGGATATCAACATCATACACACCATAGGTACCAAGGAGTACCAACAACAATAACCGATGAAGTATTGATTCATAATTTCATTGGAGAAATATTCTGCGGTGATTATGTAATCTCTAAAGTCTTAGAGATAATCTATTCCAGCCGTAATCGTAAATCAGATGAGTGGACCGAAATGATAGAAGGAAGAGTAGAAACCCTGACCGGAATGGTGCACGATTTACAAGCTAGACTTGTTTTGCCAGCAGCATCAACAATATCGTCAGTATCACCAACACCGGCAAAACCTGTAGCACTACAAGTTCCGCCAATTTCATAATCACCAACATCATCACAAATCAACAACGCGTATATTGTATTAACGAGTTATGAAGTATTAACTCATTTTACCTGAAGAAATTATATGTATATATTATATATATATATATATATATATATATATATATATATATATATATATATATATATATATATATATATATATATATATATATATATATGAAATTTGAAAACAAAATAAATCTTTTCGTACTAAGCTATTACATGTGAATCATAACTGGTAGGTACTACTCGGTTAGTTCATGTTACTAATATGCTATACATCCTTCGTTAATGACTTAACAATCGTTAACTACAATCTCTGTTTCAACTCAATGAATTCCATTTCCTAATAAACCAAGTGTATTATTCAATTACATAACTGATTTTACATTTTCATTTTCGATGTACTCGAAACTTTCCAGAAAACATCATCTGTGCCTGGTAAGGTTTACAAAAATTCCACGAGCATCAAAATCCTTCACCGAGGAATATCAATAAGAATAAATAATGAAGTATTAATTTCATTAGTGAAATACTCCGCGAAGATTAGGTAATCTCTAATGTTTTGGAGATTATTCATTTCTAATTCAAGCCAAAAATCAAATGAGCTTAATATGATATTAACTCATTAAATCTGAAGAAAATATACATACATATATTTTCATAAAGACTGTAATGAAAATTCTTTGTACAAAGTATTAATTGTGAAATTTTTTTAACGGGCAGGTAATACCCGGGAAATATTTAAGTTTGCAATTAATATGTTACACTGTACATTCTTCAACTTTGATTCAAAAATTATTAACAATGCTCACAACGATATATAATCGTTTTCATACAAATTCAATTACATATTCTGATATTGACGGATCAGAATCCAAGTCATAACTCTGAACCGGTGACATCATTCTTAGATCTCTACATCTTTCAAAGCTATACTTTGACTTTAAATCTGTGCAAGATCCATTAGAATTGTTTTTACCGAAAATAACCTTGCAATTCCTTTTCAAAGTATGCAGTATTATCAACCGTTCAACCAGTCAACGACGACCTTTCAGACTTGTAACTTTGGCATATACGTTTTTGTTACTGGGGAACCTTTCATGTTCCACCACATTAACAGTAAATGTACCAGCAAATTCATTAATCTATGACTTAAAGTCTCTCCGAAAAACCATTATAATTGTTCATTGAAACCCTATCATGTACTCATCCACATCTTGTAACGGTAATTAGCATACCAACTACAGGGAATTAGCAATCAGTATTTCGAATTTCGCAGCAATTCTACGCCAACAGTTATATATATACATATAATGTCTATCTCCTAGACTTACTTACTTCGAATGTGAAGTTTCTGAAAAACACCTTAAACCACGAACTAGTTCTAGAAATTTTGAAAAGTACTGATGAAGCAGCAAAAACTATAAACGACCTTAACAGTAAAAAGTTTGATGATAAAGAATAGTGTGTTGGCAAAGCTCAGAAAAAGAAAAGGTTTGGAACTGAAAAACGGATTGAGCAAAGTATGAAGGAGGCTGTGGATAAATTACAAAGACGAAACATGCCTTCCAAGAATCCAAATGATTCAGTATTTGCTGAAGCCATTAACGAATACCTTGCTTCCGAATCTAAACCCTTGCGGATAATATTCTTCATCATCCTCTGATATTAGAAATTCTAAGATATTATCATATCTTTCATTATAAATATCTTCGATATTTCTGAAGATATCTTCATAACTATTATCATCTGAAATTATTTATCTATTCACGCTATCTGTGTTACATCATAAAAGAAACTATTTTAGTTTCTAATTCTGAAAATTTCAAAAAATGGATGTTTTTGAAGTAGTGTTGGGAATTGAAGCATGAGTTAGTATAATATAATGACACTTGATCAACGTGATTATATTACAGTAAGTCATGCTGAGTTTCTAATGGAACGTGATAAAGGTTCACAAATCACACCCTCATCATGAACCATGTTACATAACTCTTTCATTCTATATAATTTCTAAGTATATCAAGAAAATATATTTCTTGATGATTCGGTCTTTTCCGAATGTTCTGGTAATTTTACAAATCAAGATCGTGCCATTACAATTCCCTTCTTAGAACATTAACTATGTTCATTTCAAAATCCATACCTACGAATTCTGGACCATTATTCGCTTGACTTGAAGTCGGGAAGAGAAATCGAAAGCATGGAGCTCTGAAATATAACGGAGAATATAAAGCCCGATAAAAACACATAAATCACAAACCATGTATATCAATAAGTATTGCAACGTAAAGACACAGGAGAACTAAAAATATTATAAAGCCAAGAGTATAGTAAAAGTGAATAGATTCCTCCGGTGGCAGATGAAAAAGAAGAATGATAGATATGAAAGTTAGGAGTATATCAAGAATCAGAACTGGATGAAACATTTTCACAATCTTTTGGAAGTATTAAATAAGGAAGAAGATTATAGGAGTGGTGAAAATAAATGAAACGGAAGAGGTCAATTTATAGCGAAATATCAGACATAACAATCGAGGCAGATTACGCATTTAATCAAAGGAAATCTTAATTTCCTTAAATTTCGAAGAATCAAATCTTATTTAGATTATGAAAATTTTCTATTCCTTAAATTTCTGAAATCAATCGTTACTATGTCAAGAGATAAGACGCATCTCTATTCTCCATTACGATAACTTCCCTCATACGCTTCGAGTAATTAGATTGTTTTATCCATATTATTCAACGGTGATAAAAATTCTATTTATCAGCTCATATTCCTCATGAAAACATTTTTATTGTTAGCCATGACGACCTCACTCAAATTTCGGGACGAAATTTCTTTAACGGGGAGGTACTGTGATGACCCGGAAATTTCTGATCAAATTTAAACTTAATCTTTAACGTTTCCGACACGATAAGCAAAGTCTATGAAGTTGAATCTCAAAATCTTGAACTATTCAATTACCCCTCGATTGTTCTCAACAATTCACGAACAATTATATGTAAATAGATACATATACTATAACTTGAAAACGTAACAAAGTGTTAAGTAAACGATATTGTACATTAAACATATTGGTTTGATTATCTGATTGATATATTTAACTATGAAGTTAAAAGATTATGCTAAACGATTGAATTAAAAGATATTTACTGAGTCCCTTAAGGATTATGATATTATTACAGGTCTCTATTGTAAGGTCCACGTTGATTTGGGAAATCATTCATGTTTAACGGTATTCGGAATTAATGGTAAAGTGTTTGTTTAAATAACGTAATTTGGACACATACAATAATAAGGAATATTAACTGTTAGAATTGAATCTATGAACAACTTGCAACGTATATTTAGAACGTGTTTAAGTATATTGAATATATATTTATGAATATATAGCTTCAGGTTATTTGAAAACAATAATAACATTCAGTTATTGATTCAATTGATATTTAGTTATGTTAATTAGAATGTTTGAGAAATAAACGATGACACATAAATGAATTACATAAATTTAAGTTTAAATGTATAAACAATATGCGATATAACAATTTCAAATGATTTTAAAATGTATTTTAATAAATAGCGAGACAATGATTTATAGAAGTAAATGACCAAAACACTCGAAAGTTTAAGATATACTTTGAGTGATATAATTTAGGGATAATTTAAGGCTATATTTTGACAAAGGTACGTGTCCCAAAATATAAATTACAAGTTTTCTCAGCGTACGAAGGGACACTCGAAAAACCGGAACCGGGACATAAGTCGAGTGACGAAGTACGACTTATCGGAACAAAAATTTCAAGTCAACTATGCACGAGAATATAATAAATATATAATTAATTAATATAAATTATATATTAATAAATAAATATGTCGACAAACAAGAAAACAAAAGTTTGTGAGCTGGATCAAAGGGTCATGCGATCGCATGGCCTTGAAGCACAAATACCATGCGATCGCATGGGGTACTTTTTCAGGCCAAGTCTTTATAAAGCGATCGAATTCAGTTTTTGTGATATATATTTCTTTCATCTTACACTCCGTATAACTTATTTATATTATTATTATTATTATTATTATTATTATTATTATTATTATTATTATTATTATTATTATTAAGATTAATATTATTATTAATCTTATTATCATTAATATTATTAATTAGTATTATACATAAAATACTACGACGAGGTTATGAGCGTGTCACTTTCAAAATGGTTTTCAAGCGGGATAGAGCTAAGGAAATTATGGGTTATTGCCAAGGAGGTTATGGGTAATGTTCGGGGGTATATTTGTGAATCAAACCTAGTGTTTATCATCTCCGTTACGTCTACGTACTTTCCTACAATATTGAATCTCAATACTGATACATAAGCACTCATAATTTATCTTTTATATATTAATTGTGTATCCATGTCTAGTGCTCGAGTATATATATTTATACATGCTTGTATGCTAAATTTCGTTGCTAAACAGTTTATAATGAATCACGAATTAAATACATATATTACTGGTAAAAGGTATATGATATACATGTTTTTGGAAAGCTGGCGAAAAATCAATGACTTTTCATTTAGACATCGAATAGTTTCGATGAA
This sequence comes from Rutidosis leptorrhynchoides, assembly GCF_046630445.1. NCBI lineage: Eukaryota > Viridiplantae > Streptophyta > Magnoliopsida > Asterales > Asteraceae > Rutidosis > Rutidosis leptorrhynchoides. The sequence goes on along the minus strand of NC_092343.1, from coordinate 380,739,265 downwards.
CGGATTAAAAGATATGATCAACTGAATTATAATTGACGTTAATTGGAATTGCTTATGAATTTGCAATTAAGATTTAAACAACTTGTTTACAAGATTGATAAAATGGATTTTTAAATATTACCAGCCGAGTAAATGAATCCTTATATAAGGTACGTCTCGTTTGTTGAACTATTGTCAAAATTGACTTTTTGAAACAACATTGGATAACTTTTGTATGTCGATATCGAGCATTAGGATTGTGATACACTATGACCTGACCTAGCTTGATAGACATTTATTGACCAACATATGTTCTCTAGGTTGAGATCTACGATTATTTGATATTCCGAGTTTCGGTCACATTACGATGAACAACTTTATGTGCTGCTAAGGTGAGTTTCATTTGCTCCATTTTTAATTGCTTTTACAATCTATATTTTTGGGCTGAGAATACATGCACTTTATTTTAAACGCAATGGATACAAGTACATACTAAATTCTACACTGAGTTTGAACCGAAAATCCCTTAGCTTTGGTAACTAGTAACTGCCAGTTATAAGAACTGGTAGGCGCGAGTAGTAGTATATGGATCCATAGGGCTTGATATCCCCATCCGAGCTAGAGCACTAGCCTTTTAACGGACGTATGCTATTTGAGAAGCGTACACATTGGTTTGCGTGTATTATTAAGATGATTATACAAAGGGTATAAATTATATATACGTTAAGTTTAGTTACCAGGGTGCTCAATTTTGTAGAATAATTTGATAAACGTTTCTGGATGAAACAACTGAAAACTTGTGATTCATCTTTATATACAGATTATATGAAACTATAAAACTATGAACTCACCAACCTTTGTGTTGACACTTGTTAGCATGTTTATTCTCAGGTTTCCTAGAAGTCTTCCGCTGTTTGCTTATGTGTTAGACAAGCTATGTGCATGGAGTCTTAGATGACATATTTTTCAAGGAAACGTTGCATTCACCAAATCATCACCATGTATCTTATTTTGACTGCATTGTCAACGAAAGTATTATTGTAAACTATTATTTACGGTGATTGTCTATATGTAGAAATCATCAGATGTCGAAAACCTTTGATTTAAATATTCATTTATGGTGTGCCTTTTTAAAAGAATGCAATGTTTACAAAACGTATCATATAGAGGTCAAATACCTCGCAATAAAATCGATGAATGACGTGTTCGTCCATATGGATTTGGAGCAATCGTCACAGTGATGAACTCGGTCGTATAAACCCACGATCTAGCAAATCTTAAATTTGCGTCATCATGTCGCGAATATCGGACGGAGCTAACCTATAAGGAGCTTTAGCCACTAGTGTAGATCCTGGCATCAAGTCAATTCTGTATTCTACTTCCCTAACTGGCGGCAAACCAGGTAATTCATCTGGGAATACTTCTGGGAAGTCGCGCACTACTGGAATATCAGCTACCGTCGTTTTCTCTTTCTTAGCATCAATTACATACGCTAGAAACGAATCACATCCCTTGGCTAACGATTTCTTAGCTTTCATCATTGAAATTAACAGACAATTAAACCCGCCCCGTTCACCTCGGGCCACAGCACATGTCCCATCGGCCAAAGAAAAATAAATTATTTTCTTATCACAATTTTTACTTTCCTTATGGCGACTTAACCAATTCATACCAAGAACTACATCAAAACTAGGTATGGGCATCACTAAGCAAATCACCGGAAATACACTCCCATCTATTTCTATACTTAATCCAGACACAGAGGTTGTGACTGGAACAGTCTTACCACTGGCTACTTCCACTTCTAACGATTCAGGTAACATAGAAACAGGCAAGTTTAACTTATCACAGAATCTAGTAGCCATAAAAGAACGATTGGCTCCGCAATCAAACAATACACGAGCAGGTGTAGAGTTAACCAAAAACATACCGGTGATAGCATCGTTGGCAGTAGTAGCTGCGTCTACCGACATCTGGAAGGCTCTTGCTTCAGGTCTTGGAGGAGTCTTACGCTTCTATCCAGTTGACGAAGCCGAAGATCCCCCGACTGACGCTGTCCTTACTCCTGCCCCTACCCCAGAACTCATCTTCCTTGCAGATGGACAATCAACTGATATGTGCCCTGATTTGTGACAATTCCAGCAAACATTTTCTTTGAATGAGCAGGCCTGAATATCATGACCCGTTACTCCGCACCGCATGCACCTCTTTGTTAAATTAGTACAAGGACCCGCATGAGTCGATTTACAACCATTGCACCACACCTTCTGGTTCGAACTACTACCACTTTGGGAAAATCTTCCTTTCTGTTGACCACCATGAGACTTCTTTGATTTGAAACTACCTTGACTTGACGTCTGTTTGGGCTGCATCACCATTTCATTTTGACTATCTTTGGCCGCCTTGGTATCTCCTTCCACCATTTTGGCTATGGAAAAGGCTTGAGTTAACGAAGGTGCCATTCTTACCAATGATCTGTATTCTGGCAAGATCATTTCCACAAACTGATCAATCTTAGATTGTTCATCAGGAAGCCATTGTTGTACAAAGCGAAGCTTGTCAGTGAACTTCTCGATCACTTCGTCAATTGTCATTTGTCTGGTCATCTTTAGATTCATAAATTCTCGCTTCATTCTTGAGATCTCATAAGGAGTGCAATACTGTTCGCACACCTTAGCTGTAAATTGTTCCCAAGTCACCTGGTTCAACATTTCCTTTGACATCTGAGAAGTTATTGAATCCCACCAACCCATTGCTTTCCTTTTCAACAATCTGCTGGCATAAGTTACACGTAATTCGGGCTCGCATTGACAGGCTTCCAATGCTCGATCTACCTCACGTAACCAATCAAAGGTTTCAGTCGGATTTGAACTACCGACATACTCTGGAGGTTTACATTCAAGGAATTGCTTAAAAGTGCACTTTTTCTTTGTTTCAGTTGTTGGTGGCTGCCACATTTGAATCACGTAGGGATACATAACTTGACCCGGGTTTTGGTATCCCTGTTGAGGTTGTGACTGTTGCTGAGGCGGCGTTTGAAACTGTGGAAATGGCAACGGAGTTTGGAACTGTTGTGGTTGTGATGAAGTTCCCCCTGATGCAGACCCAAACTGAGGTACGGAAAACCCTGGAGGTTCAGTATCCTCATTACCCGTCGTGGTACCCGCAGAAACAATACCTTCTAGCTCAGTTATCCTGTCTCGGGATTCTTTCAATTACTCTCCAATCGTTGGATGTACTCTTGCTGATCAGTATCTGAGTCTTCTTCTTCAGGTGGAGCTCTGAAGATTCCGGGGGTAGGTGGAGCTCGGACATCCTGCCTTTCGTCAGTCATCTTTCACCTATACTACACATCATCTCACAAAAGCTTAGTGGATAATCCGTTAGTACCTACAGACTATCATACCATTCTCTACATTCACTTAGCTTGTCTCCCAAGGATATGTTTGACACACTATCGAAGGTCTGGGAACATGACATCCATGTGTACACGTTGCCAAACCTACGCTCTGATACCAAGTTGTAACACCGTCCATTTTTTTAAAAAATACACAGCGAAAACTTTATACATATAATACTTAATTTTTACAATACCACACGATTATTATAATCTATCTGGTGTTACGTTAAACAACTAATTTTAGGTTATACAAAAGACATCAGAGTTTGTTCTTCAAACATATCCATCAAAATAGCAAGCTCCTCCCAAAAACCCTAACATACAAGTCTACCTGCATGGGAGGAAGTGAGGGGTTAGCACAAGGCTAAGTGAATGGTGCAGTCCTAACAGGTATAAGCATATAGCATCAAGCTAGCCAATACACAAACAAGTTCTTGATAACAAGAGGATCAGCGGCCTAGCCGGGCCCTTAACTCTAATCGATCAAGTTGGAGTATACCGATAATTCCAGTTACTGTCTCCCTAGCATAGTATCCAGATGCAGGGGGTGCATCGTTCAACTACACTACGCGAATAGTAACTCCTGAACTAGAAAGACTCATTCCTGCCTCTTGCCTAACTTATAAATTTGGCATAACTACAAAATCATAGCTGCCCCACATATAAGCCAGTTGCCACTACAAAACCCGCAATCAGCAATATCACTACCAGACTACTAACCCGTAGTCGGCATCCAGGGTGGCCACAACAAGTCACATAATATAGCACAGTATATCATATACTAAGTATTCATGTGAGTAAGCCAAGGTAACAGTAGCATAACCCACTACTAAATACTTATAAACATTAGGATAGTCCCACTCACCTGGAAATACAAGAACTCAGTAGTCTTATTTCACTGAGCCTTCACCTTTTCCTTTATCACCTGAGAATATCATTTCTCTAATTAGTAACCATTTCAACAAGATTATACATTAGAATAAATAAACACGACAATACAGTAAATGAGTCAGAATAGCACTTGGCCCAAACATACAAACTCCATCACTCGCACGGGTGGGGTCCCACTCGTGCGACTGACCAGATCACTCGTACGGGTGAGTATCCTCACTTGTACGACTGACAAACTACCCCCCACGAGTGACTTTCAAGTCCACTCGCATGATTTAGAAGCTCACACGCGCGGTTGAACACCTCACCCGTACGGGTGAGTGCCTCACTCGCACGGTTGAGCAGGAACAGCAGCCCAATTGCAATTTTAGCTTTTTCCACCTAACATAAAGTTTGATTTAGTATTCTAAAACCTTATCATTATAACGTACACTTCAAGATGATTCCAACGATAGTTTATTTGTTGAAAACGGAGTTACGGTTTGAAAGTTATGACCGAAACAAGTTTCCAAAATTCTGACCTGCTGCTCACACGTGTGGCTGAGGCCTCACTCGTACAAGTGAGTCCTCACACATGTGGGTGACCCTCAAAAGTCTGGTCACTCGCGCGATTGATCTGTCACTCATGTGGGAGCTGAAGAACAGCTCCAGCACGCTGTTTTTCGCGTTTTTGGCCTAAAAACTCGATTTTTGCTTGTTTTGGTCGATTCAAAGGCTCAAGAATATCATATAACACTTATATAAACTATTTCTAACATCAATCAAGCCTAACAAAAACATATATACACGAATCAAGCTCAAAATTTACCAAAACCCATTTTACCCAAAACCCACTTTTAAATTCATCAAATTCAGAGATGTTTACCTTGTCTTGATCCTTGTAATCACTAGAATCGGATAAGTGAAATCACTAGCTTTCAATTTTCATTTTTGATTTTAAGGATTTAGAGAGCATGGAGTGTTTTAGGGTTCTTAGTGAGGAAACCTCATTCCCCACTACACATGGGTATTTACCAGTTATCTAAAACACAATGTACCTTATTAGGCAGCGAGGTCCAATTCACATAACGAAACCTGTTCTGTGACTCTTGTCACAAAGCGCACATAACTAACCAATCAAATAATTATCAACCCATAATTATTAAAATCACTAATATTAATCATTAATATTCACTAAGGGTAAAAGTCATTTACCGCTAGGCCCGATTCGAGATCGTTACAGTATTGACCTCTATATGATACGTTTTGTAAACATTGCATTCTTTTGAAAAGGCACACCGTAAATGAATATCTAAATCCAAGGTTTTCGACATCTGATGATTTCTACATATAGACAATCACCGTAAATAATAGTTTACAATAATACATCCATTGACAATGCAGTCAAAATAAGATACATGGTGATGATTTTGTGAATGTAAATTTTTCTCTAATAAAGCATGCATGACTCCATGCACATATCTTGTATAACGTATAAGCAAACAGCGGAAGACTTCTAGGGACCTGAGAATAAACATGCTAAAAGTATCAACACAAAGGTTGGTGAGTTCATAGTTTTAATATTACGCATAATCTGTATATAAAGGTGGATCACAAGATTTCAGTTGTTTCATCCAGAAACGTTTATCAAAATATTCTACGAAATTGAGCACCCTGGTAACTAAACTTAACGTATATATAATTTGTATCCTTTGTATAATCATCTTAATAATACACGCAAACCAACGTGTACGCTTCTCAAATAGCATACGTTCGTTAAAAGGCTAGCGCTCTAGCTCGGACGGGGATATCAAGCCCTATGGATCCATATACTACTACTCGCGCCCACCAGTTCTTATAACTGGCAGTTACTAGTTACCAAAGCTAATGGATTTTCGGTTCAAACTCAATGTAGAATTTAGTATGTACTTGTATCCATTGTGTTTAAAATAAATTGCATATATTCTCAGCCCAAAAATATATAATGCAAAAGCATTTAAAAAGTGAGCAAATGAAACTCACCTGACAACTTCAGAAATAAATCACATAGATGTGATCGAAAATCGGAATGCAAGTAACCGTAGACCTCAACCTAGAGAACATATGTTGGTCAATAAGTGTCTAATAAGCTAGGTCGGTCCATAGGGTAAGTATAGTCCTATTGCTCAAGTCCGACTCATAAATTTAGCAAAATTTAGCAAAAGTCAACAAAAGTCAACACAAGTCAAAGTAAGTCAAATGTAAGTCAAATGCAAGTCAAACACAGTTAACATGGTCAACACAAATAAACAATCTCATAATATTACCCAAGTTGGTCAAAAAGTCAAACATAAGTCAGACTTAAGTTATCTATTTTTACTTAGAAAAAATATTATTTACATATATGTATTTTTTAGGTATTTTGGAGCTGATTTCGGGTCCAACCAACTTTGATATAATACCTTAGGTCGTGACCATTGGAAAATATATCATCTCATCTTTCTATAGACAATTTATTTGACAAAAATGGTGTTACGGTTTTAAAGTTATGACCTCGCGAAAACAGTCTCTCGAAACATAAAATGCGAAGAAAAATGATGTGTTCTAAATCAGCAATGATTATCCATTTTCTCGCTTCTTTTAAACCTGTTTAGACTTAACAAAATCACACATGTAATATATCGTTTTAAAGAATGTCATAAATACTTTCAATACCAATTAATATTTTTTATCCAGACTTAACTGATTTCAACTTACGAGTCCGCAAAGTAGACCCAAGAGTTATTTTTGACACTTTACCAAAACTAAAAGTCAGCCCCAACATCCTGTTTTCATGCTCGTTTTAAACTAGTTTTGACTCGACAAAATCATACATATCTTATATCATTTTGAAGCATCTCATATCTACTTTCTGAACCAATTAATAGCTTTCACCATAACTTAATCATTTATAATTTACGAGCTTACAAATTGAGCTCGAGAGTAATTTTGACACTTTCACTAAAATAATAAAAAAAATTCCATTGACAACTCAAATTCCAAACCATAATACTCGAGCAAGTAAAAATCATGTCATAAGTTTCAAAATGATATTTTAGACGTGTTACATACCTTTGATCCTCAAAATTTCGCATATTGGTCAAAATAGACGCGTATGACCCAAATGGGTCATAAATACCCATTTTGACCAAAACATGCCAAAACTCATTTTTAAAACACTACAAACTTCATACTTACTTAAAATGATATATCGGACGTGTCCACAGTGCCCGTTACCCATTTTGACACTTTTTGGCTTAAACGGGTCAAATGTCCAAACGGACGGTTTAAATTACATGGTTTATACATATACAAAATTACCACTTTAGAATACAAAATTACCCACACTATATGAAATAGTTAATATAAGTGTATTAAGTTCATACAAAAAGTTTCAAGTCTCAAGTATTGGTCATTATTTTTATAACCCGAAACATTTGCAAAAACACAAGTTTAAAACAAGGTTTACAGCAGCAACTTCTGTGATTTTTAGAAAAATCATCGCAACTCCAAATCAGTCACCGCCATTTGGAGATGTGGCATTTTTAAGTGGAGAATCTACCCAATTTTTCATATAGTCTGATTTGTCCCAGAAAAGCCCCAGTTACAGAATACGTTAAACTATGTTCGTGCAGTTTTCAGAAATCAAACAGCATTTTTATTAACATGTACCAAACTTTGAACGAGCGTAAAAGTCTAAAGAAAATTCGAATCGACCCGATTCTTGAGTCTAATATCAGTGGATTTTCAAGTCCAACAACCCTATGAACTTATATTATCAGTTATATGTCATTTAGCATGTAAAAAACGTTCACCTTTAATCATACAAAAACATAACTTAATCGTTCATAACTTAAGTTCTATAAATCGAAAAACATATGATATCTAAACGAAAAGTTAATAATTTTTCAAGCTCTTTTCAAATATTATCATGCCAAGAATAGATTGTAAACTCAAGTTTTCCAGATTAGCAATATCAATTACGAATTTTCAAACCAAAATCAATTAATCACAATTTTTGATCTAGAAATCGAAATCGCGCAATATCTATATGAAAAATTAACTACTCTTCGATAGCAATTCAATTATGAACTTAGATTAACTGTATTTAACATGTAAGAATGAGTTCATATCAGTTCAAAAATGGGATTTCATTATAACTACTCAAATGATCAATTAAACACCATTTCATTTGTAAACATTCAAGAACTTGAGCATTAGACACTATATCTACCCTAATATGATTCAAAAACATGAAAACTCAAAAATTAGAGTTTTTAAAACTTACTCTAATCAATAAATTATTGGTATAGATGTGTAGAGCTCTTCGAGAGGAGTCCGAATACGTAAAAGGTTTTATGATCAAGTGATTTCTTGAAGGTGTTTTTGAGGAAGGAAGATCGATGAAGATGATGAATAGTAGATGGGTGTTCTTAAGAGAAAAATTGTGTACGTGGTTGTTTGATGAAATGAATCTGATATAGATAATATAGATAAGATAGAGTCACGGGTAAATATCTATCTCAATAATAGATATCACGGGTATTAACTGTATAGTCACGGGTATAGATATATCATGGGTGTAATATTAAATAAACACGGGTTATAAATTTTTGTAGTCACGGTTTTAATAGTAAGAAATATAGATATAATATATAGTCAAGGGTAATTAACAATGGCATTACGGGTATCTCAAATATATATATATATATATATATATATATATATATATATATATATATATATATATATATATATATATATATATATATTTATTTGATTTTTATCCGTTATCTAAAACCCAATGTATTTTGCCTTAACATGTTTCTGTGATTGATAAATTTTATATTTATAAAAAAAAAATACATCTATGCATATTGTTCGAAACCTTTTATATTTAATTCCAATCAATTATTAAGATTATGTTTAAATATTACTATAATATTTAAGTTATATAACAGAGTAATTATAATGTTTATAAGTCATGTGTTACGTAAATTATGGGAGTAGTTGGCAAGTGGGTTACGAATTTTTATATCCATTATATAATATAAAATATTATAATAATAAACTGAATTATCAGTTTGAATTATTAAACCGAATTATTAATTTGAATTATTAATTCATTTATTAGTTTGAATTATTAGTGTATAAAACTATATATCTAGAAACGTTCGTATAATACGCGTATAAATACTTGTTGAATAAAAATATAAGTATCATCATCCTACTTAATTAAAATGATTTTTAAAACTCAATTGTTATATAACCTAATTATTAAAATTAATAATCTTACATTTTGTTATCTTTATATATATATATATATATATATATATATATATATATATATATATATATATATATATATATATATATATATATATATATATATTGTTTTCACTAACTGTAGTGTTTTCAAAAAAAAAAAATGTAACCAATATTAATTGTAGTATATTATAAAAAAAAATTTACATATAAAATTGTAGATTTTAAGTAATGGTTGTTATGTTTTTAACGGAAAGTTAACGGAAAAAGTCGGGTTATTACACACCTCCCCCATCTTGCTAAACACTCATCGTACATTACTTATTAGACACGATTTGCACCCGTAATAAGGTTTGCAAGTCCTTATTACGCATACACGCCGTATCAACTCGTTAGTAAAACGACCGCCTCGCTCGATGATATAAACAAACATAAACAAAATTCTACGCGATATAAACACACGCGAGAATTATTATCACAACACAATAATATATTAATAATATCCGCATTACTAATATAAACGTTAGTCCACCTTGTGATGACCCGGGAATTTCCGACCAAATTTAATCTTGATCTATATGTAATTTCGACACGATAAGTAAAGTCTGTAATGCTGAAGTCTTAAAAACTTTTGAACTGTGTTGATGTATACATTTGACCTTTGACTATCCCTGAAGATTCACGAACAATTGTTGTAAACTAATATGTAGGTATATATATATATATATATATATATATATATATATATATATATATATATATATATATATATATATATATATATGTAAATATAAATATTTGTATGATAATAAATTTTAGATGGTAAACTACAATTAAGTCATTAGAATTAACTATGTAAAAGTAACATACAAAATAAATAAGTGTGATTAAACTGAATATATATATAAATATATATATATATAGGTTATAATTAGTTGTAATATATAAATAAATGTTATCACATAATGAAAATCATTTTTTTGTTACATCATTACATTCAATATTAATAATATTATTAAGACTTATACATTTAAGTTAATATAATTACTAATATTATTGTATCATTGTCAGCATCATTATTATTATTAATCTCTTTATCAATAGTATCATTATTATTAACAATATTATTACCAGTAGTATAAATAATATTGATATATTTGTATTAGTGATCTAAAAAAAAAATAATAATAATAATTTAGAATCAGATTTTAAAATTAAGAGGTAGATATTAAATACAGAGATATAAACATGTATGTTGATGCAGATATATATATATTTTTAAAAACGATTATAATACATATATACATACAAAATACATATGAATATATATAAATAGAAAAGTACTTATGCAGATATATATATGGATATTTAAATATGGATTTATTATATAAACAGATAAAGGTATATATAATTATACATACGAATATATATGTATAGAAATATAAATAAATACGTATAATAAATATATAACAACTAATGATTATTTAGCAGATAAATAGAAAAACTCAGATATATTACATACAGATTTACACGATACTGTTATTGCACGTAATATTCAACCACTACAATCAATCTAGCTTGATTTCTGTTCCTGATTGGTACTACATCTGATAATTATCGAATTCTTTTTAGCTATAAAACAAAGTCTGTTGTGTATCCCCATCTACTCCTATTTTTTTCTATTTATTTTACCTCTGTATCGAATTTCCTGTCTGCTGCTTGTTAAGACGTCCAAATCAATTGGTATAGAAGACAAACTGATGATATCTTCTTTATTAAGATACAATTATTCGAAGTCTACATTGGACAAAGTATTACACTTCTGCAGATGAAGAGAAAAACATATATTTTTTTTTACAGCTCGAATATTCTGTTCCTCCTTCTTTTATACAAAAATTTGATTTCAAAGGAGATTTTGTTAGGAATCATCTATGTAACATATCTGCAAAGTTTCATATTCAAATTCTTTATATCGAACTTTAATTATGAAGTCAAAGTTATTTAAAAAAAAGTCAACTGACTTGTTCATACGAAAATACGATGTCTGGTCCATGTTTCCAGTTAAATTGACACTTCAGAAAGATTATAGGAAGAATTTAGAACCTCTTTCATGTTGGAATCTTGAGCTAAAACGCTTTCAAATTCAAAATCACCATTTGAGTTCATTGAGTCATCAGCGACTGTTTTTTTTTTTTACAGATTATATATATATATATATATTTTCTTCTTTCCTTTTCTGTTAATACAAGTCAATCACTGACTGTTGTATTCCAATTTCATATCGTAAGTTCATTTAGTGAACTAACAATCGTAGTTGTATATTCCTCTGGTCATCGAGTGCTTGACAAAGAAGAAAGATACATAATTTACGGGTTAAAGATAATAAAAATGAAGAAAATAACAGAAAATCTTAAGCAGCGTAACGGTTTGGATGTTGGGACGGTTAACGAGAGGTTCGGGGTTCGAGTCATGGGAATGGCAGTTTATTATTTCTTGAAAGCTTATTTGTTAAAAGGTAGCCATTTTAATTATTATTATTATTATTAACATTTTCATTATAATTATTACTATTATTGTTAATGCCATTATAAATTGTTATTACCATTGTGATCACTAAAAATTGTTATTATGAATAATATTATAGTTATTATTATTAACAAAAGTATTAGTTAACATTTATTATCAGTATTACAAATATTGTCACAAATATGAATATTATTATTATTATTATTATTATTAGGATTACTAATTTATCATTTTAGTATTATGATTGTTATGATTATATTTAGAATTATTATTAGTATTGTTGATATAAGAATAATACAAACATTGTCATATTAGTATTAATAATAATTTTATAATTATTAGTATTGATAATATTATCATTAATGTAAGCACCATTTTTAACAATATCATTACTATTATTAGTATTATCATTATGTATTATTATTATTATTATTATTATTATTATTATTATTATTATTATTATTATTATTATTATTATTATCATCATCATTAATAATGATAACAAATCATTAAAAGAATTAATATTAATATTATCATGAATATCGTTATTATATAATTATTAAAATCGTTATCATAAACATCTTTATTAGTAAAATTAATATTGTTACAATTATTATTATTAATATCATTATTATTATTACTAGTAGAATCATTAACATTACTATCATTATTAATAATAATAAGTATTATCATTATTATCATTTTTACCACTACTAATATTAATTAAATATTATCATAATTTCAACAAACAAAATAATATACATATAATTAATACATATAACATAAATAAATTAATAATTTTAATTATTTAAAAGATACAAAATGAACGTATGAAACATATAAAGGATATAACCAATGAATTTATATATATACTTGTTCGATTACGAAAATACGTTTTAATATATATATATATATATCAATGATATAGGTTCGTGAATCCGAGGCCAACCCTACAATTGTTCAATGTCGTTATATGTGTTTTTACCACAAAATACAGTATGGTGAGTTTCATTTGCCTTTTTTACCCTTTATATTTTTGGGCTGAGAATACATGCGCAACTTTTATAACTGTTTTACGAAATAGACACAAGTAATCAAAATTACGTTCTATGGTTAAATGATCGAAACTGAATATGCCCCCTTTTAATCTGGTAATCTAAGAATTAGGGAACAGACACCCTAATTGACGCGAACTCTAAAGATAGATCTATCGGGCCCAACAAGCCCCATCCAAAGTACCGGATGCTTTAGTACTTCGAAATTTATATCATGTCCGAAGGAGGATCCCGGAATGATGGGGATATTCTTATATGCATATTGTGAATGTCGGTTACCAGGTGTTCAATCCATATGAATGATATTTTGTCTCTATGTATGGGACGTATGTTTATGAGAAGTGGAAATATGAAATCTTGTGGTCTATTAAAATTATGAAATGATTATTTATGTTAAACTAATGAACTCACCAACCTTTTGGTTGACACTTGAAAGCATATTTATTATCAGGTATAAAAGAAACATTCCGCTGTGCATTTGCTCATTTTAAAGACAGTACTTGGAGTCGATCATCGCAATGGAACCAGTTGTTGGTGACTTTGTCCAGATGGATTAGGACGGGTCCTTTCACACCTACTGTGACGATCGCTCCAAATCCATATGGACGAACACGTCATTCATCGATTTCATTGCGAGGTATTTGACCTCTATATGATACGTTTTGTAAACATTGCATTCTTTTGAAAAGGCACACTATAAATGAATATTTAAATCAAAGGTTTTCGATATCTGATGATTTCTACATATAGACAATCATCATAAATAATAGTTTACAATAATACTTCCGTTGAGAATGCAGTCAAAATAAGATACATGTGATGATTTGGTGAATGCAACGTTTCCTTGAAAAATATGTCATGTAAGGCTCCATGCACATGGCTTGTCTAACATATAAGCAAACAGCGGAAGACTTCTAGGAAACCTGAGAATAAACATGCTAACAAGTGTCAACACAAAGATTGGTGATTTCATAGTTTTATTGTTTCATATAATCTGTATATAAAGGTGGATTACAAGATTTCAGTTGTTTCATCCAGAAACGTTTATCAAAATATTCTACAAGATTGAGCACCCTGGCAACTAAGCTTTAACGTTATAATAAGTACCCATGTTTTAACATACATGCAACCAACATGTACAATACACGCAAACCAACGTGTACTAAACTCAAATAGCATACGTCTATTTTATAGTTCAGGCTAGGGTTTCTATACCTGGAACAGACGGGGATGTCAAGCCCTATGGATCCATATATAACTACTCGCGCCCACCAGTTCTTATAACCGGCAGTTACTAGTTACCAAAGCTAAGGGATTTTCGGTTCAAACTCGGTGTAGAATTTAGTATGTACTTGTATCAATTGCGTTTAAAATAAAGTACATGTATTCTCAGCCCAAAAATATAGATTGCAAAAGCAATTAAAAAGGGAGCAAATGAAACTCACCTTAGCAGCATATAAATTCGTTCACCAAAATGTGACTAAAACTCGGATTACCAAATAACCGTAGATCTCAACATATCAATATTGTGATTTCATATTGCAGGAAAGTACGTAGACGCAACGAAGATGATAAACACTAGGTTTGACTCACAAATATATCCCCGAACATTACCCATAACCTCCTTGGCAATAACCCATAATTTTCTTAGCTCTATCCCGCTCAAAAACCCATTTCAAAAGTGACCCGCTCTTGGCCTCCTCGTAGTATTTTATGTACTAATACTACTAATAATAATAGGATTAATAATAATATTAATCTTAATAATAATAATAATAATAATAATAATAATAATAATAATAATAATAATAATAATAATAATAATAATAATAATAATAATAATAAATAATATAAAATAAATAATATACGGAGTAATGATGGTGTAACACTGAACCGAAATTCGATGCTTTTATAGGATGTGGCCTGCAACAGTACCCCATGCGATCGCATGGGGTTTAGCCTCCTTGGCCATGCGATCGCATGGCTAGAGGATCCAGCTCACAAATTTTTATCTCGTTGTTTGTCGACATATTACTTAATTATAAATATAATATAATTAATTTATATAATTAATTATATATTATATTAAATTCACGTGCATAGTGGACTTGTAATTTTTGTTCCGATAATTCGTACGTGGTCACTCGACTTATGTCCCGGTTTCGGTTTCTCGAACTCATTTTCGTACGCTTAGAAAACTAATACTTTAAGTTTCGTGACACGTACCTTTGTCAAAATATAGCCTTAAATTATCCATAAACTGTACCACTCAAAGTATATCTTAAACTTTCGAGTGTTTTGGTCATTTACTTCTATAAATCATTGTCTCGTAGTATATACATATACATATATACATTTTTATTTTAAAATAGCGTTCACTGTAGCAAAGTTACTGTAGCAAAGTTTTTTTTATTGTAGCAAATAGTGATTTTTGAAAACACAGTAGCTTTTCGGGTACTGTAGCAATTCAAAAATACTGTAGCAAATTAGTGTTTTACTGGTTCATCTTAAACATTTTAGTTAACTTATCTAAATATCAATCAGATAATCAAACCAATAAGGTTAATGCACAGTATCATTTTCATAACACTTTGTTACGTTTTCAAGTTATATTATATATATATGTATCTATTTACATATAATTGTTCGCGAATCGTTGAGAACAATCGAAGGGTATTTGAATAGTTCAAAATTTTGAGATTCAACTTCATAGACTTTGCTTATCGTGTCAGAAACATTAAAGATTAAGTTTAAATTTGGTCAGAAACTTCCGGGTCATCACACCTACAAACAAGGCACTATCTACAACCTATTCCTACTCGTTCACCTACAAGTCCCGCAACAAATAAGCATACACAAAGGTCTAAGTCTAGGCACCTATCTCAAGTCACCTAAATCCCTTAGACCATGCTCTGATACCACTTGAAACAACCCAACCCGTATTTAAACCGGCCCGTAATAAGGTTTTTTTTTCTTTAATGCACTAATATTTAGGTCCCATTTATGTTTCCAAAAACATCTTTAACACAATAATAAGTTAAATGAGCTTTAAAACATTTAATACATAGTTTAAATATCCGAACGGGTAAACACGACCCGACTATTTTAATGTCTAACAAAACCGAGCATGGTGATTGGAGATATACTACCCAATCCTAATCGGTCCAAAAGTGTGACGACCCGAAAAAAATTTCAACTTATTTTAAACCAATTCTCTATATGATTTAATAATTTCGTCATGATAAGCAATGAATTTTGACAAGTTTTAAAACTTTTGAAATGAGTTATATACAAACAATTGACCATCCATTTGTCCGACGATTCACGAACGTCATAACTTGTATTAATTATATACTTATGTATATATATGGATTATATCTAACTTGAATATATGATAATTAAGTATCTCATTAAATATATTAACAATGGATTATATACATAAAATGAGACTACTAACTTAAGGACTTCGAAACGATATATATATATATATATATATATATATATATATATATATATATATATATATATATATATATATATATATACATATATATATGTACATATATATATAACGCTTAACGACGTTATAACTTCTAAGTTAAAATAAATATATATGTATTGTATTAAGATGTATTAATACACAGTTTCTAGATGTATTTACTATTGGAATATACTAATAGGAAAACATCATTTTCAACCTTTTATCATGGAAAATGACATCCTTGTTATTACATATGACTCATGAGATATCTTTAAACACATAAACAAAATAATTTTAAATTTATACCCGTATTATACACAATTTCTTGATGTATTTACTATTCGTATATACTAATAGTAAAACATCATTTTCAACCTTTTTAATCATGGGGGAGACATGTTTAACAACTCTTAACATCTAGTATTAAACTTCTAGCTAAAATTTCAAATTGGAATCTCTTTATATCTATATATATATATATATATGACATTTTATATATCTATATCATTTCCATTTCCATTTCAATTTTTATTCTAAGATTTTACTCCCTAAAAACACACACTTGAAAGCCTTTGTTCTACTACTTCAATTCAGCAAAAACACTTCAATTATAAGCCTTAAAACAACCTAAAATTATCATAAGAAAAACCAAGGTTGCAAAAGACGCGAGACGGGGTCGAGACGGTCGGGTCCTAAAAGGGTCGAGACGGTCGAGACGGGGTCGAGACGGAGGTCTGGACGGATGTTGACTAACGTTGACTTTTAAATAAAAATGTTATATATTATATATATATTGTACATTACATTATTCCAAACATAAGCATTTCACAAATGTTTAAATACTTCAACATTTCAAACATAAAAAAAGAAACCCTAAGTAATAGCACAACGTTTAATATTAAAAAAAAAAAAAAAACTTGAAAAAAATCAGAAAAACCCGTTTTTCCCCGTCTCGGACCGTGTTTGACCGTCTTTTGACCGTTTTTTGGCCGATTTCCATTTTTTCAAACGTTTTATGTATAAACGGGACGGGGAACTCCAAAATCCGTCTACACCCCCATTTTTTCCGTTTTTTACAACACTGAGAAAAACCAAACAAGAACACTTCATGAAGATCATCCATTTCAAGTTTATACTTTCAATCTTTTGAACCCATTTCAAAAACTCTTTGAAGATCAAGAATTATACTTCCTTTCCAGTAGCTTTATCCAAGTAACTTGAGGTAGTAACATTATTCATAATCTTATTCGATTTATATTCATAAAGCTATCTTATTTTGAGTTATAAATTATAACAACAAGAACATAGTTTGAATGATTTCAAACTTGTTCGCAAACTAAATAGATCCTTCTAACTTGACTTTTAAAACACTTCAAGACCTGTAAGATATCATAATAATATGCTAACTTAACAAGATACAACTTGATTTTACAAAGAACGCCTTAAAACTGAATCTACATCGTTGGAGTGCAACCAGGGGCTGTTTTGGGTTGGATAATTAAAAACCATCTTAAACTTTGAATTGAAAGTTTATATTCTGAAAAAATGATATTTCTTATGAATATGTTAATATATAACAATCTCATGGTGTAACTCAAAGTGTAAGTATTTTTGTAAAAATGATCATTTAGATGTTGTTTTTACGACGAAAATTATCACTTTCATAAGATTCACCAAAGTTTGACCTATAACTTGTGATTTTGAATTCAAACTAAGGAATTTACAGTTCATATTCATAAATAATGGCTCGATCCAAGGAAGTGGCAAGTTGAACCAACAAAAACGGAGTTGTATTGAAGAAACTACGGCTAAAATAAAATTGGGTATCCGAAGCTAGTTTAGCTACGAAATTAATTGAAGTAAAACTAAACTAATCATATCTTTGCTAATTAATATGATATTTTATATATATTTACTTATGATTTGATTTTATATATTTCAGGACCACACATAAACAACACGAGAGGATTAATTATAAGACCTCATGATTGTACGCAACACGTCATTTGACAACACGGTACTTTATGTACGCAACACGTCATTTGACAACACGGTACCATGGGTCGAGATTAATTCCAATCAATACGAATACGATGGGGTCTTTATTTATTTTATTGAGAAACTAATTGTGGACCACTAACATCGGACTGCTAACTACGGACTAATAGATATTAAAAGTATTATAAGTATATACGTAACGATTAATTGAAAAGAAAATATGTTGATATATTATATATATGGTTAGGTTCGTGATATCTATCGGAGACCAAATTGTGTTAAATATCTTCAAGGTAAAAGTGAGTTTCATTACTCCCTTTTTATATATATTTTTGGGCTGAGAATACATGCACTATTTTATAACTGTTTTACGAAATGGACACAAGTACTAAAAACATATTCTACGTTGAGTTGTACCACTTTGCATATTTTTCCCTAATAGCTTGGTAACTACCATTTACATGCGGTATTATAAACACGAATCCTGTTGATAGATCTATCGGGCCTGACAACCCCAATCGGACTTGACGACCAGTATTCAACGGTTGCACAGTACTTCGTTTCAGTGACTACACTTGGTACAGTGTAGTGAGATTTCATAATAAAGGGATATGCGACGTTGATTAAATGTTAAGTATGGTTACCAAGTGCTCAACCACTTAGAATATTTTTATTAAAACGTTTATGTATATGAAATCTTGTGGTCTATTACTATTACGGAAATAATTGATTATGATAAACTAATGAACTCACCAACCTTTTGGTTGACACTTTAAAGCATGTTTATTCTCAGGTATTAAAGAAATCTTCCGCTATGCATTAGCTCATTTTAAGGATATTACTTGGAGTCATTCATGACATACTTTGAAAGACGTTGCATTAGAGTCGTTGAGTTTATCAAGATTAATATTAAGTCAATTATAGTTGGATGTAATTTGAAATGGTATGCATGCCGTCAATTTTAGATGTAAAAAAAGTTTTTCTTTTAAAAACGAATGCAATGTTTGTAAAACGTATCATATAGAGGTCAAATACCTCGCGATGTAATCAACTATTGTGAATCGTTTATAATGTATATGAACGGGTCCTTTCGGTTGGTATCAGAGCGGTGGTCTTAGCAACCAGGTCTTGCATTAGTGTGTCTAACTGATAGTTGTTAAGATGCATTAGTGAGTCTGGACTTCGACCGTGTCTGCATGTCAAAATTTTGCTTATCATTTTGTGTCAAAAATCATCTACTTATCATCCGTAGGAAATTACCTTCTTATCATCTTAAGTCTAAACGCATCTTACTGCATTCATTGCATGAATGGTGTATAGACAAAATTCATATCTTAGCGTATTTGCTAATTCATATCTACGCGTATCTGTTACTGTAAACTTTGTCTGACATATTCCGTAAATCCCTCCGTAATCTACGAGATCTTTTGTTCTATATATGTGGATATTCTATATAATTAGAATACCACCCGATAGCCAGAAAATCATTTCATATCGAAAAATCCTTTATTCAATCATACGAAATGGAACTCGTCACTAGTTCAAGTCCCTCGAATTCTGATATGGAATACCACTCAAGCTCCGAAAGCAGTGTGACCGAAATGGATCAACCAATCAGTCATCATCTATTTTGGATGGATTGGGGATGGGTTCGTAGCCTCCTCAATCATTGGAGACAAGAAGAAGGTGATCCCTTCCAGCCACCAAATTGCCCTCTTGATGATGAACCTGAAGCACTTACCGGCGAACCTGTTCGAGAAACCATTTTCTCTCTCATTTCCAGAGTATCTCATCACGATTATATACTACATCAAATTCTAGATTTTATTTATCCGCTCGTCCGATCCGACAATCACCCCGGTGTAATAGAAGAAGTCAACGAGCTTCGCGCTCGGGTAGTGGCTTTGGCGAATACGGTATGAAGGTTACAAACACCATCAGCAGCATCAGCAGCATAACCAGTACCGTCAATAACATCAACATCGCAAGCCTCAATACCCTAAGCACCAGCAGCATCACCAGCATCAACGTTATCACCATCATCAACATCAACAGGATCATTACCACCACCAACAATCACATCCGCATCACACGCCTCAATATGACCATCCGTACCTCGGATATCAACGTCACATGCACCATAGATACCAAGAAGTACCAACAAAAACAAACGATGAAGTATTGATTCATAACTTCATCGGAGAAACATTCTATGGTGATTATGTAATCTCTAAAGACATAGAGATTACCTATTTCTGCCTTAACCATAAATCAGATGAGTGGACAGAAATAATAAAAGGAAGAGTAGAAACCCCGACAAGAATGATGCGTAAGGTACAAGCTAGACTTGTTTTACCAACAGCATCAGCAGTACCCTTAGCCTCACCAACACAGTCAGTGCTGTCAACATCGTTAGAATCGTCAGCACCTTTAACATCACAAGCTCCACCAATTCAAGAATCACCGTGGACATCATCAATAACGCGTATATTGCATCAACGAGTTATGAAGTATTAATTCATTCTTCTGAAGAATTTATATAAATATTTTATATATATGAATTCGGAAACTAAAATAAATCTTTTCGTACTAAGCTATTAAGTATGAATTGAAAAAGGATAGATACTACTCATTTAAATTCATACTACAAATATGCAATGATGTACGTCCATCGTCAGCAACTTAATCATCGTTAACTACAATCCCTATTTCAATTCAATGAATTCCGTTTTATAATAAACCAAGTGTATTATTCAATAATATGTTTGATTTTACACTTTCATCTTCAATGTACTCGAAGCTTACTGGGAAACAACATTCATATCTTGCAAAGTTAGCAAGAGTTCAATGAGTATCAGCATGATTCACTAAGGAAATATATATAAGAATAAATAATGAAGTATTGATCCATAACTTCATTAATATTCTGTGAAGAATATGTGGTTCCTAATCGTTTTAGAGATTACTTATTCTAGCTCAAACCGAAAATCAAATGAGTCTAATATTATATTGACTTATTAAATTCATGATTACATCTGAAGAAGATATATATGCACATATATTTTCATAAAGACTGTAATAAAATTCTCTGGTACAAAACATTACTTGTGAAAAAAATTTTAACGGGTAGGTAATACCCGAGAGATATATAAATTCACAATTAATATGATTATATTCTTCGACTCTGATTCAACAATCATCAACTATACTCACTACCTTCACAATAATATACATTCTTTCATAGAAATCAAAACAACCATTCTCATCCAAATTTGATTACGACAAAACGAAATCCAAGTCAAGACTTAACAGAAGACATCACTCTTAGGACTCTTACATCTTTCAAAACTATACTTTGACTTCAAAACTATGCTAGAACATCATTCGATTCTTGGAACCCAGAAAAATATTTGTATCATTTAAAGTCCTAAAACATCATATGTATATTAACAATTACAATCTATGATCAAACCCTTCGAAATTCCTGAAGACACTTCAAATAATGGACAATCGAGATGATGATCCAACCACACATTACCCGCAGTCTTGCACCTGAAAAGCTCTCGAAACCAAGGACATAATTTAACACGTATCCGCGTTAAATCTTTTAGCATTTATTAGCAAAAATAACTTTACGATTCCTTTTCAAAATAGCAAATTTTGTCACAGTTTCAGCAAGTCAACCTCGACTTTCCATTCGAAGTAGCCTTATTATAACCTGTAATACATACGATTACCCTTTTGTTACCAGGGAACCTTTTATATTCCACGACATTATCAGCAGATGTACCAGCAACTCGTTACCCCTTTGGCGGAATCAACAATTGGTATTTTGAAATCTCGCAGCGTTTCTATTTCAGCAGTTATATATATATATATATATATATATATATATATATATATATATATATATATATATATATATATATACAACGTCTATCCCCAAGAATTACATATTTCAAATGTGAAGTTTCTGAAAAATGCTCCAGTCTATGAATTAGTACTATGAAGTTTTGGAAAAGACTGATAAAGTGGTAAAGATAGTAGACCACAATTACGGTCAGAAGTTTGACAATAAAGAATAATAGATTGGAAAAGCTCGAACGAAAAATTTGGTACTGGAAAACGGATTGAGCAAAGTATAAAGGAGGTCGTGGATAAATCATAATGACGAAAACTACCTTCAAAGGATTCAAATGATTCAGTGTCTGCTGAAACCGTTAGTAAGAACCTTACTCCTTATTCTAAACCTTCACAGACAGATTTTCCGCGTCATTCCCTGATCTTAGATATTCTAAGATATCATCATATCTTTCAATATAAATATCTCCGATATTCCTGAAGATATATTCCCAACTATCCTCATCAAAAATCATTTATCTCTTCACAATATCTACGTTACAACATAAAAGAAACTGTGTTAGTTTCTAAATTCTGAAAAATTCGAGTTTAAATTATGAATGTTTTGAAGTAGTGTTGGAAACTGAAGCATGAATTAGTATAATATAATGACACTTGATCAACGTGATTATATTACAGCAATTCATGCTGAGTTTCTAAATAGAACATAATGATTCACAGATCATAACGTCATCATGTGACATGTTACACAACTCTTACATTCTACCCAATCTCCAAACATATTAAGAACATATCTCCTTGATAATTCTATCTTTTCGGACATTCTGGTAACTTACCAAATCAAGATCGTGCAATTACTATTTCCTTCTTAGAACATTAACTATGTTTATTTCAAAATCCATACCTATGAATTCCGGACCATTATTCGCTTGACTCGAAGTCGGGAAGAGGAAACATAAGTAAGGAACTGTTGAATATAAAATAAAATATAAAGCTCGACAACAACAAATAAATTACAAACCGTGTATATCAATACGTATTGCAACGTAAAGGCACGGGAGAATTAACAATACTATAACCCCAAGGTAATAGTAGAAATAAATAAAATCCTCCGATGGTAGATGAAAAAGAAGAATGACAGAGATGAAAGTTAAGAGTATATCCAGGATCAGTACTAAATGAAGCATACTGATAAATATTTTAAAGTATGAATTGAGGGAGGAAGAATAGAAGGTATGAGTTGTAAGGAAATGAAGGGAGGTGGATTTATAGTAAAAGATCCGACAGAGCAATCAAAATAGATGATTACATTTAAAGCGGATTCTAATTTTCTTGATTATCGAAAAATCAAATCTCATTATGAAGATTTTACTCCAAATCTCTTGAACTTGGAAATCAATCCTATCTACGTCAAAAGATATGACGAATCTATACCTACTCATTTCACCCTTTGGTGATAGCCTCACTCGTACTCTTCACAAAAATCAAATTGCTTTATCAATATTACTTGATGATAATAAAACTCTAATTTCCAACTCATATACGTCATGAAAACATACTTATTGTCAGCCATGACCATCTCATTCAAATTTCGGGACGAAATTTCTTTAATGGGTAGGTATTGTGACGACCCGAAAAAAATTTCAACTTATTTTAAACCAATTCTCTATATGATTTAATAATTTCGTCATGATAAGCAATGAATTTTAACAAGTTTTAAAACTTTTGAAATGAGTTTTATACAAACAATTGACCATCCATTTGTCCGACGATTCACGAACGTCATAACTTGTATTAATTATATACTTATGTATATATATGGATTATATCTAACTTGAATATATGATAATTAAGTATCTCATTAAATATATTAACAATGGATTATATACATAAAATGAGACTACTAACTTAAGGACTTCGAAACGATATATATATATATATGTATGTATATATATATAACGCTTAACGACGTTATAACTTCTAAGTTAAAATAAATATATATGTATTGTATTAAGATGTATTAATACACAGTTTCTAGATGTATTTACTATTGGAATATACTAATAGGAAAACATCATTTTCAACCTTTTATCATGGAAAATGACATCCTTGTTATTACATATGACTCATGAGACATCTTTAAACACATAAACAAAATAATTTTGTATTTATACCCGTATTATACACAACTTCTGGATGTATTTACTATTCGTATATACCAATAGTAAAACATCATTTTCAACCTTTTTAATCATGGGGGAGACATGTTTAACAACTCTTAACATCTAGTATTAAACTTCTAGCTAAAATTTCAACTTGGAATCTCTTTATATCTATATATATATATGACATTTTATATATCTATATCATTTCCATTTCCATTTCAATTTTTATTCTAAGATTTTACTCCCTAAAAATACACACTTGAAAGCCTTTGTTCTACTACTTCAATTCAGCAAAAACACTTCAATTATAAGCCTTAAAACAACCTAAAATTATCATAAGAAAAACCAAACAAGAACACTTCATGAAGATCATCCATTTCAAGTTTATACTTTCAATCTTTTGAACCCATTTCAAAAACTCTTTGAAGATCAAGAATTATACTTACTTTCCAGTAGCTTTATCCAAGTAACTTGAGGTAGTAACCTTATTTATAATCTTATTCGATTCATATTCATAAAGCTATCTTATTTTGAGTTATAAATTATAACAACAAGAACATAGTTTGAATGATTTCAAACTTGTTCGTAAACTAAATAGATCCTTCTAACTTGAGTTTTAAATCACTTCAAGACCTGTAAGATATCATAATAATATGCTAACTTAACAAGATACAACTTGATTTTACAAAGAACGCCTTAAAACTGAATCTACATCGTTGGAGTGCAACCAGGGGCTGTTTTGGGTTGGATAATTAAAAACCATCTTAAACTTTGAATTGGAAGTTTATATTCTGGAAAAATGATATTTCTTATGAATATGTTAATATATAACAATCTCATGGTGTAACTCAAAGTGTAAGTATTTTTGTAAAAATGATCATTTAGATGTTGTTTTTACGACGGAAATGATCACTTTCATAAGATTCACCAAAGTTTGACCTATAACTTGTGATTTCGAATGCAAACTAAGGTATTTACAGTTCATATTCATAAATAATGGCTCGATCCAAGGAAGTGGCAAGTTGATCCAACAAAAACGGAGTTGTATTGAAGAAACTACGGCTAAAACAAAATTGGGTATCCGAAGCTAGTTTAGCTACGAAATTAATTGAAGTAAAACTAAACTAATCATATATTTGCTAATTAATATGATATTTTATATATATTTACTTATGATATGATTTTATATATTTCAGGACCACCCGTAAACAACACGAGAGGATTAATTATAAGACCTCATGATTGTACGCAACACGTCATTTTACAACACGGTACTTTATGTACGCAACACGTCATTTGACAACACGGTACCATGGGTCGAGATTAATTCCGATCAATACGAATACGATGTTGTCTTTATTTATTTTATTGAGCAACTAATTGTGGACCACTAACATCGGACTGCTAACTACGGACTAATAGATATTAAAAGTATTATAAGTATATACGTAACGATTAATTGAAAAGAAAATATGTTGATATATTATATATATGGTTAGGTTCGTGATATCTATCGGAGACCAAATCGTGTTAAATATCTTCAAGGCAAAAGTGAGTTTCATTACTCCCTTTTTATATATATTTTTGGGCTGAGAATACATGCACTGTTTTATAACTGTTTTACGAAATGGACACAAGTACTAAAAACATATTCTACGTTGAGTTGTACCACTTTGCATATTTTTCCCTAATAGCTTGGTAACTACCATTTACATGCGGTATTGTAAACGCGAATCCTGTTGATAGATCTATCGGGCCTGACAACCCCAACCAGACTGGACGACCAGTATTCAACGGTTGTACAGTACTTCGTTTCAGTGACTACACTTGGTACAGTGTAGTGAGATTTCATAATAAAGGGAATATACGACGTTGATTAAATGTTAAGTATGGTTACCAAATGCTCAACCACTTAGAATATTTTTATTAAAACGTTTATGTATATGAAATCTTGTGGTCTATTACTATTACGGAAATGATTGATTATGATAAACTAATGAACTCACCAACCTTTTGGTTGACACTTTAAAGCATGTTTATTCTCAGGTATTAAAGAAATCTTCCGCTGTGCATTAGCTCATTTTAAGGATATTACTTGGAGTCATTCATGACATACTTTGAAAGACGTTGCATTCGAGTCGTTGAGTTTATCAAGATTAATATTAAGTCAATTATAGTTAGATGTAATTTGAAATGGTATGCATGCCTTCAATTTTAGATGTAAAGAAAGTTTATCTTTTAAAAATGAATGCAATGTTTGTAAAACGTATCATATAGAGGTCAAATACCTCGCGATGTAATCAACTATTATGAATCGTTTATAATGTATATGAGTGGGTCCTTTCAAAAAGCACATCTTCTAAAGCAAACTACGCAAGTCCACTAGTCCCCACTAGTCCCCAGGCTTACCCGAGCCACCTCCTCCATGCAAATCTATAAAAATGTAAACAACGAGAGGGTAAGCTAACGCTTAGTGAGTGAGAATATACTACATACATATATATATATGCATAAAATGGACACGCCACACAAGTAATCAAATAACGCATACCGGAGCATCCAAGCATAAAGGCAAGCTAAGCTAAGCATACCGTACGATCTCTAAGCAATAAGCTAAAATAACAACAAATATAAGTTCACCAACGACGATGTGAACAACGCCAAAGAGCTACACCAGGAGGGTTAGCTACATCACAACAATACGACAATATATAAAACAATATATAAACGTCCAAGGTTAACCCCTTAACCCAATACCAAAACCGATTTCCAATTACCATAATGAAGATTGGCCGAACTACACGAGCCTTAGTAAATCCGCATCCACACGAGACTACTATCTTCAATCACACAACAACATCGAGGTTGGCCGAACTACACGAGCCTTAGTAATCCGCAACCACACGAGATCACTACCTCAATAAGATGACCAAACTACACACGTCATCGTGAATCCGAACTACACGTGATTCACTTCTCCAATATCCAAACCCACGGTCACGGGATTATGAAATCCACCACATCGGGGTTATCCAAATCACAACTCAATATCAACCCTTCGCCATTGGAGTTATATAATCCACATCACAAAACACGTGTGAATACGTACACACAAAATGTGCACCTCAAAGGCGGTCAACCAAAACGCACAACCGTGCCAATTGGACTCATACCTAAGTCCATCAAATCCACCTATATGTGAAGTGAGCTCTATAACCGAGAACCACTTCACCTGACCCGCACCCATCCTACACATACATATGCACATAGGATATTAACACTCACCTTGAAGTCTTGATGGATGCCAAACCAAAATTCGCAACTTGCCAATGGAATGTACCTATTCCATTATCACATAATAATTAGCACAATTAGGGTGGATTACAAACCAACCCATTTCGACAACTAGTGCAATTTCGACCCAATTGCACTTCCAAGTTCAAACCGCGCCCAAACTAACCAATAATCACTAACACTAGTGACAATGGTCCTAATAAGCCAAATAAACCCGAACACAAGTGTTAAACACTTGTCTTGCCCAATTTGACACCAAAACCCTAATTTTGACCCATTTCAAAATTAGTCAACCAAACACACCCAAATGAGTTCCAACACTTCCATAATCACTAATTATAGTGATTACACTCAATTTAAAGCCCTAAACAAGGCTAAAACACCAACCAACCCAAAACCCGCCTTCATCACTAATAAACTCGAATCCTAGTTATTATCTTCCATTAACAACTAGTGGGGTTCCATGTATGAACATACAATCAAAAGCCCTAAATTTAGATGATGAACACGAAAATGAAATTCGGAGTTAGAGCTTACCGCTAGTATCAAATTGTAGCTAAGAACGAGGAGAACAAAGTTGCCTCTTATGCCTTCGATCAAAACCCGAATCTTCCTTTCCAAAATCCCACTTGAATGATTTGAAGTATTTATGTTTTGAGAGGAAAGTGAGAAAGAAAATGGAAAAGAAAAAGATAAATGAAATGAATGGACCAGATTTGAGGCTATAATCTGCCTCATACGCGAAAAGACCAAAACGCCGTTGAATATCTTTTGAAATCACAAAACTGGTACCAGCTCGCCCAGAATACCACGTCGCGGCCTCAATCGTCGCGCCGCGACCCATAACGTATTCTGGTGATTTCCTTAACATGCCTCCTGGAATTGAAATCAGCTGAATGCCGCGCCGCGGCCCTTTCCGACGCGCCGCGACCCAAGGCATGGTCTGGTGCCTTCCTTACCGTGCCTCCTGACCCTGATTTGTTTGTAATGTCGCGCCGCGACCCATACCTCCGTGCCGCGACCTTTAACTTGGTTTGATCACTTTTCGCATACAAGTACTTTAACGCATGAACATGTCTCAATTCATTCATACACCTATCGTACATACGCGATACACCTGTAAATCATGTACGGGGAAAAAGGGGTGTTACACTTAACTAACATGATTTATGGATATGTTAGAGTTCAACCAGTATCTTGTACATTGAAACTCGTTATGTGGTATGAATTCTGTGGCATGAAATCACGGACAATAATAATATGGAAACAATTTATTATTTAGCTTCGGCTGATTCTGATTACCAAGCTCAATTTGAAATTTAAATTGAGTGAGTCATTTTCACACAACAGTCTAGTTTTGTGGAGCAGTTGCATAATATTATGCAATCTTCACAGGTTGTTACCACGGGGATGTTGGTCCGTCCACATCTCACATTCACTCAAGGAGTTTACATGAAGATGAAGATGATGCGGGAGATGAAGGTGATGGTGAAAATGACGATGAGGATGAAGCTGAACAAACTGACAGTACAAGAGATAGTTATAAAGAAGATGTTACAGAAGACGATGCAAATGAGGTCGTGGTGGCACAAACTCCAAAAATCAACACCTTTGTTTCACGCTTCGGATTTATTAATGATGAAGATAATGGTGTTGATGATAGATTTCCATTCGATGAAGATGAAGAACAAGCATGGGATTTATGGAACGAAGATTATGGTGAGCTTCGTATCGGGATGGTTTTATAAAAACAAAGTTTGGCTTCTATATGATGTTCGACTTTGGAATATTAAGCGTAATCAAGAAATGATTATGGACGATACAAGACCAAGATATTTGAAAGCAATATGTTATACATTAAGTAAAAAGTACAACGGTCCACAAGAAGTCGGGCCATGTAAGTGGAATGTAAGTGTTTCAAATAGAAACAAATAGTTGATCTGGCGAATTCCAACTTGGGGAGGTGAACACAATTGTTTTGGAAACGTTCGTGGTAACTACAATTGTTATGTAACTTCAAGTTTGATTGCTAGTGATATTGCTGGTTATATCAGTAAAGACGTTGTGTACAAAATTAGACACAACCAAGCACACGTAAAACAGACTTGGAATGTGGATGTCAGTTACGCTAAGGCATAGAATGCAAGGCTTATTGAAATTAAATGGATGTATGGAACTTGTCAAACTAACTTTGCTTCATTACTCAAGTATTTAGCAGAATTAGTTCATATCAATCCTGATACAATGGTTCATTTTTTCCATAGTCCACAAACCGGAATACATCGATAACATTCAAGTATATATTGTGGGCATTTGGACCGCCTGCTCGAGCCTTTCAAAAGTGTGTTCCTATCATTTGTGTGGATGGAACTTATTTAAATCATAATTACATGAGAAAACTGTTGACTGCAGTTGCAAAAAAAAAAAAAATTTGCTTACGTGCAAATTCTGCATGTTACTTTTGCAATTGTAGACCAAGAAACAACAAAAGTTGGCTTCGTTTTTACAACAGTTCCGAGACCATGTTGTTAGCCATACTGAAAGAAAAATGCGTGTTATTTCAGATCGAAATGCAGGTATACTAAATGCGATGAATGAAATTGATGGTTGGCATCATCGGTATTGTTTACGTCACATTCACAGAACCTAAACACAAAGTTTATGAACCACGAAATTAAAAAGTAGTGTTGGATAACTGGTGCCATAATGCAACACAACACCTACATTCGTGTTCAAGAAATTAAAGTCATTAATCTAGCAGCTTAGAAATATTTGAAGGATACAGAACCGAAAAAAAGGGCTCTCTATAAGGACAAAGGTCAACATCGTGAGATCTACATTTAAAAAATGTACAGACAGGAAAAAGATAGAGATGAATGGAGGTAGTGGTATTAATTTAAGGCTAATATAATAAACAAAAACATCCTTTGGGCTTTGCTGCATGAAACGTCATCAGTGAGTTATGAAGCCATCAAAAATGTGTTTCGGTGGTAAGCGTAACCCACTTTTTGTTTGTTTTTTTTCGAAAGGCAAATATTATTGAAAACGAACATTACAACAATATGGGGATTCTTACATACTATGAATCACCCAAAAGAAACACGAGATGTAACGTTACAAATAACACGAAGATGGGGTGCAAAGATAGCAACCCGAAAAAAATACAATCACAACATAAAAAAAAATACACACTAGGATTAGACAACCAAGTCAGCCAATCGAATTTTCTTCCTTTTTGTTTGTTTTTATTACCCGTAGCAATTGGTTATTGTTAGAGATACCTGGTTAAAAAGGGTGCAAACCATCTCACATCAATAGTACTCCTCTTATATATATATGACATGTTGTTGGGCCTAAACGATCCTACAATGCAAGTATCATACTATCATACTACTTCAAATATAATAAACCGACCACCTTATTCGTCACCAAAACTAATATAAATAATTATTAATTTAAATAAGTCGAATTAATTGGCTAAGAAGTGAAAAACCGTTGTCTGTTGACGAAAAGTTACGACAATATACGACAAATATGTTACTATGTACCTAAATAAATGACCGGAATTGTTCAAAAATGAAGTGTGACTAGAGGGTGCGCATAATGCGCAATTCACCCGGTACCAGGTCTCGCGCTCGGGGGACTTGATTACCCGAGGTTTTACCTTCTATGGGGGAGCGAATGTGCTCGTTCATAGGAGGGTTTCCTCGCTTACCTAAAAAAAAGAAAAAATGACCGGAATATACAACTTTGAGGACAAAAGTTTTAATGAAAAATCACACAAATGGCATCGAGAGGGAGATAGTTGTTTCAAATAAAATGTCAAAATATACATTCTCCACTTGGCATGCCCAATTATAAAATGTCTTCGTCACTTATCTCTGTAACTCGTATGTTAGTGAATGGAAGGATATGTATATCTGTAACTCGTATGTTAGTGAATGGATGGATATGTATATGTTACGAGTACATCTTTTAAAATCATTTTTTAAGTGTTTGATTTTTTTTAGTGTTTGATAATTCTGATTTTCTAATATATTAACATGTTGTTAGGGCGAAAAATAGGTGAAAAACAAAATTGATTCATATTTTGATGCACTAATAGGTGACTTGCATTTTTGAGTAACTCAAATCACAATCAATTGATTTTTTTTTTATTTGTAAAACACAATTATTTATTATTTGAGATCTGAAATCGTAATAATCATATATTTACATTCTGAATTTCAGGAACGTCTTAGAGGTGTACAATATAGGCAATCACACAGAGCTCAAAATTTTACAGATCTCAATTGTTTTTTTTTTTTTTAAATCCCCTTATATATACATATACATATTTAGTTTTTTTTTTTTTTTTTAACAGCCACAAATCAAATATAAATAAAAAGCGCTCTCTAGCAAGCCGCTAAAAGAGAAATTTCAACGGAGAAAGGAGCCATGAGTTCCAATTGGAAACTACATGGCCCCTATGTTTAAGCCATCTAAACGAATAGGATCTAATTACATCAAATAAATTAAATATACTACAAAAAGGTTCGTTAAATACGATTCCGTTCCTTAGACGCCAAATAACCCAAAAGTAAGTCACCACAACAGCAGTCAATCGAATCATAGAAGACGCAGATAAAGTCGCGTTCCCGATCCAAATATCAAATTCTTCCCACGATGACAAAACGGGCATACTACAATCTGACCATAAACGAATCTTTCTCCAAATTTGTCTAGCCACCGAACATTCAAAAAATAAATGTGTGCGCCATTCAACACCATTGATACAAATTGGGCAATTAATAGAATTAATCTCTAAGCCTCTAGCAGAAAGGTTCCAACGAAGAGGAAGAGCATCTAACTTTAAACGCCACTAAAAAATATTTACTTTTCTGGGAAGAAACTTAAACCATTTGGTACTAACATTCAGCGATGGAAGGGATGCTCGGTCAATGTGATCGCGTGTTGTTTTAACCGAGTACATAAGATCCGATTTCAAAGAAAAAGCCCATCGATCATCTTGGTCCCGAAGAGAAACTTGTTGCAGTTCGTTGTAAAGAGAGGTTAAAGCTTCCTCGTTTCTAGTACCAATCCGCTCACGTCTCCACGTCCACAACCAATCCCCATCAATAAATTTGCTAGCAACTACATCCGTTTTGTTAAGGTCTAGATGAAAGAGACGATTGTATCTAAAAGCCAAGCTCGAATTACCCAGCCAAACATCATGCCAAAATCGAACCTTATTACCATTGCCAACCTCCATGAATAAAGAGTTTGCAGGTAGTAAGTTATCTGAAAAAATCTTTGAACACGTACCAACAATATTACACCAAGTGCTGATACCCTCGAAAGTCTTTTCAAAACTGTTACCATGTAAAGATTTAATGACTTTCACCCACATGTCTTCATTGTTGTTTAAGTACCGCCATCGCCATTTAAGAATAAGAGCCAAATTAAAAGCATTAAGACTTCTGACATTAAGGCCGCCAAGATCATGAGGAGCAAGAATAGACGCCCATTTGACCCACGCCATCTTTTTTATACTCTCGTTACTGTGACAACCCGGAAATTTCCAACCAAATTTAAACTTTAATCTTTATATGTTTTCGACACGATAAGCAATATTTGTTAAGTTAAATTTCAAGAATTTTAAACTATGTTCATATATTCATTCAACCTCGACCAAGTTCCAACGATTCACGAACCATTAAACGAATATGATTATATATGTATATGTGTATATATATTATAACTTGAAACGTAAACAAAATATTAGATTAAATACTTTATATGATTGTATCTGTTTCAAAATGTTTATCAATGGAATTAGAAGATAAAATCAAATGATTGAATTATCAGATATATTGAATTATGATTACAAGTCTCTGTTGAAAGGCCCACGTTGATTTGAGAAATCTTTCCATTTTAACAATATTCAGAAAATGGTAAAGTGATTTATAAATAAGAACAAATTGTCAATCATTGAGAACTAGACAAAGGAGAGTGGAAGATTGAATCTCATAAAGACTCGATTGATCTATTTAGTTTCAAACGTACAAAAACGTTTTCAGTTTAAAAAGAACTTTATTATTAAAACGTATATAACTTTTATAAATATCTAGAACCACTTTTGACAACTCATTACTTAACTTGTATGATAAAGATAACGATATTTATATTTTATTTTATATATATAACGATTTAAATTAATATTATATATATTTATACGCGTATTATACGTACATAGTTTTATACTTTTACTATACTTAAACTTTACCTTTACTTTATTTTTACTTTACTTTAACTTTAATAATTCACTTTTATAATTTATACTTTAATAATTCACTTTAATAATTCATACTTTAATAATTCACTTTAATAATTCATACTTTAATAATTCACTTTAATAATTCATACTTTAATAATTCACTTTAATAATTCATACTTTAATAATTCACTTTAATAATTCAAAAATCTATTATAAATAGAATTCAATAGGTTTCATTATTTCATAGAAACTTGAAAATATTTTTCTCTAAACTCTCTTAATCGATTTACATATATATATTTACTCCGTATTATTTCAAGATATTATTAGTATACATAAAATATTACGACGGAGTGCTGTCCGAGTGATTTCGAAATTGTTTTTCGAGTAGGATAGGATTAAGGAAATTATGGGTTATAGCTATGGAGGTGATTGACTATGGTTCATGGATATGCTCGTGAGGCCAATATAGTGTTTATCATTTCCGTTGCGTCTACGTACCTCTCCTGCAATATTGAATCTCAATATTGATACGTGAGTACTCATAATTTAACTTTTACATACTAATAGTGTATCACTGACTAGTGCTCGAGTATTTAGGATTATGCATGCTTGTACTTTTGATATTGCCCTTAGACAGGTTAGGTTGAATCTTGAATTAGTTACACTTGCGGTTGAGATAAGGTATAAGATATGCATGTCCTTGGAAAGCTAGCAAAAAATTAAGAACTTTTCCTTTAGATATCGAATGGTTTCGATGAACGGATTAGAAGTTATAATCAATTGAATTTTAAATATTTTTATTAAAAATGATTATTATTATCGTCGTTTTTATCGTCGTTCTAGTTTTATCTTATTATTATCATTATTATTATCTTTATCAATAAAAGAGATTTATCATTAAAAATTGTTATTTTTTTATTATTATTACTATCGTTATTATCATTAAAGTTATAATTAGTATTATTATTATTATTATTATTAGTATTATTATTATTATTATAATTATTAATATATATATATATATATATATATATATATATATATATATATCATTATTTAAAAATGGTTATTGTTATTGTTATTATTATTATTATTACTATATTATCATTAAGATAATTATTAGTATTATCGTTAATAATGTTATAGTAACTATCATTATTAATATTAGTGTAATTAAAATAAATATTTGTAACACCTAATTATTTTGATTACTATTATTATCATTATTATGAACACGATATAAAAGACGATTAAAAGCTATTAAACGAAACGATTAGGAAATAATGAGTAAAATTATCATGATGAAATTAAAATATTATAAGATATTGATTTAGATAAAATTATCGTTCTTATTATTTTTATCATTACTATTATTATTAAAAGTATCGTTAGTATTAAAACTATCATTTTAATAAAAATTATCATAGAAATTTCATTGTTACTATAAAATATCATTATTATTATTATTTTAAATAGAATTATTATTTTAAAGATAATATTAAAAATTATCGTAAATATTAAAGTTATCGTAATTAGAATTATCGTTTTATCATAATGTCATCTTAGTAATTATAAATATTGATATTTTTATAATAATTATTATTATTACAAAATAATACAACTTTTACTTACTATCATTATTGATGTTATGCGAGGTGTATATGAAATAACTTTATTTTTACAACGAAATACTATTAAATATGATATAATTTTACACAAGATATTTATTTATTTATAGAATGGATATACCTAAACCTTGCTACAACACTTATAGGCAGTGTACCTAATCGTACAGTAGTGTAGTTTTTAGTAAGTCCCTTTAAACAAAGCTTAACGCTATATTAGTTTTAATTTATAAAAATACAAATATATATATAAGTAATATTATTACTACCTCCGTCTCATTCCAATAGGCCAGTATTCTATTTTGGGCTGTCCCATTCTGATAGTCCACTTCCATAAATGGAAAGGAAAGATGATATTTCATTGGTGGATCTGGAGAGAGAAGATATTTCATTGGTGGAGAAATGAAGTTAGTGGGATTTCCTAAAACTGCGTGTTTTTTGTCTGTGGACTATTGGAATGAGACGGAGGTAGTATTATAAAGGGGGTTTTTACCGTTTAATGACCGGTTTGTCGATTTTAAAACTTTAGTCGCAGTTAAAACCTAATGTAAAATATTAAATAAATAAAAGACTTAAATTAAAGCGTAAAGTAAATAACGATAATGAAATTGCGATAAATAAAAGTGCGATGAAATAAAATTCAATAATTAAAAAGTGCGATAATTAAAAGTGCAATTAAATACAATAACAATAAATAAAAGTGCGATAATTAAAAGTACAATTAAATATAAAATAAATGAAATTAAATATGAAATAAAAGAATTATGCTTATTTAAACTTCCCTAATCATGATGTTTGACGTGTTGATTTTAGTTTTATGCCCATGGGTTAATTGTCCTTTGTCCTGGATTATTTAATATGTCCGTCTGGTTTTTGTCCATAACAGTCCATCAGTCATAAATATAAAGTGCGAGTGTCCTCGTCAAATTATCCTTATACCCGAAGTTAAATATTCCAACTAATTGGGGACTTAAACTGTAACAAGGTTTTAATACTTTGTTTAATAATTACACCAGGATATCGACTGCGTGTAACCCAAAGTTTTAATACTTTGTTATCAATTATGCCAAGTGTCCTTGTACATAATTTCACCCCTGTTTTAATAATTCCATAGACTATTAATTCATTCCCGTGTCCGGTTAAAAGAACGATTATTCGTACATATAAATACCCCGCCCATCGTGTCCGATTGAGTGTATATGGTTATTTATGGGTACGTTCAATTGTAAATCTTTATATTAAAATTAACAAACTATCATTTAGTTAAACAAATATAAAGCCCATTAATAGCCCATAGTCTAATTTCCATAAGTGTCGTTCTTTTGTCCAAACCCCAATTATGGTACAAAACTCAGTTACCTAAATTTAAATATTTTTAGCCCAACATCATGATTACTTCGGATTAAATAAGTATAATAATAACTTAGCTACGAGACATTAATGTAAAAAGATTGAACATAACTTACAATGATTAAAAATAGCGTAGCGTTACACGGACAGAATTTCGACTTACACCCTTACAACATTCGCTAACATACCCTTATTATTAGGATTTAAAATTAAAATTAAAATTAAAATATAAATTATATATATATATATATATATATATATATATATATATATATATATATATATATATATATATATATATATATATATATATATTTACGTATATAGAGAGATATGATATATGGATATTTAAAACGGATCAAATGCGTTGGCTTTTATAGGCAGTTTCAGAATTTGGGGCTCCGCGAGTCGCGGCCCCTTTGCTCTTAGAACTCCGCGAGTCACGGAGAGATCGGATCCAGCTCACACCTTTTGGATCTTTGTTTGCCGACATAATATATATATAAATATAAAATATAAATAATTAATATAATTATTTATATATTATATTATATTCTTGTGCATAGTAGACTTGTAATTTTTGGTCCGTTGCGTCGCGCGTTGAGAGTTGACTCAGGTCCCGGTTCCGGATTTTCGAACGTCCTTTCGTACTATTTTATATCGTGTACTTTGCGTTTTACGTCTTATACTCTTGTCATTTTTAGACGTTTCTCATCATTAATTTGAACCTTTTTGATTGTATCTTGTACTTTTTAGCTTTTTGGACCTTTGGGTCTTCAAATTGTCGAATCTGTCTTTTGTCTTCACCTTTTAATATTTAAATAAATATCACTTGTAAATAGAACAATTGCAACTAAAATCTTGTCTTTCTTGAGGAATAATGCTATGAAATATATGTTCGTTTTTAGCATTATCAAATATTCCCACACTTGAGCGTTGCTTGTCCTCAAACAATATAGTCTTGAAATACTAGAATTACTTCTTTATTCTTCACACTTTGTACATCAGTGATTTCTATACGGCGGTATAAACATTGGTAGTAACGATGTGGTTTACAGTCCCACATGACTATAAAAATTTAGATCCATTAAGGAAATTGGATCTTTATGAAAACATTTGATCTTTTTGAAAATTCAATCTAGTTTTTACCCTAGATAAGTTTTCCGGAATAACCCTTCACCGGTGTTTGCAAATTCTTTTTGTGGGTTTGGTGGGTTTCAGATTTGAAAATTTTAGCTCAAAACTTGTGGTTTTGTGTCACCCACTTGCTAACCTTGTATTGGGAAAGCAACACGTCCAGTATACTTACTCCGTATATTACCTTTCGATAAACTACCGTCCGGTTGTAAAGAAAAGCGTTGAACAAGCAACTGTTAAGGCAATGTCCCCTGACATGCTTTTAATTATGGTCTATAACGTGTCGGACGCAATTACTATCCTTTGTAGGAGCAATAGTAAAGCTCACCCTTATAATTTTTCGGTCTGGCACAAGGTCCTGTCTTCGACCATGCTATGCAACCACCGTTCTTACGGTTGACACCCGATTTGGTTCAGGTGACCTAATGAATTCCAGGTGAATTCCTAGGATTTTACGTTCAATGGTAATGAACGCATTGAAAATAGGTTTTCAGAAAACAAATCGGTTTGTAATTTTGATCAAAATATTTTCTCGTTCAAGCTCGAGTTTAGATATCATCGAATTCTATGAGTTTGTAATTCTCAATCTTTTGGGTCAATCTCAAGGATTGAGCAATATCAGGCTTAAAAGCTGATTTTTGTTCTTTTAAGGAGATTATCCTTTCTGGGGATCTGATTCATTAGTCTTATCAAGCTAATTTGAACGGTGCCTCCCATTGTACGAGATAAATCCTTCTCATGGTTAGGATAAATCTGACCACTTGGCGACCCTGTTTGATGCTGAGGTCCGTGAATTTCCTGCTGATTTTAATGATGACTTTTCTAGATTTTTCGTCAACCTACAGCTGGTCTGGACGACAACTTCATGACCTAAATCAAGAAGCGCGTTTCTTTTTCGGAAGACTTTACTTCCTTTTAATGATGGAATTAATTCATCGTGTAGATCCATCTTTCTTTCAAATATATTACAGTAAATCGGGTAAAACTGATTAGATTAGTCCAAAACAAAAGTATCTTCAATTATTTGTTACAGAAATATGTGACATATGTTTAAGATAACTTGGTCATTTTTCCCACACTTGGCTTTTATTTTTCCTTTTTGTTCTCCTCTATTCTATTTTAAATGAATTCTAACATTTTGGTTTGTTTCTCAATTTATGTCATTTCCAAGGTAACAATAATTTCGGTGTTAACACCTAGTTTTATCGTTCATAAATATGTATAAACATGATTTTGAGTTCATTTAATTGAAAATTTTGAAAAATTTTACTAGAATTGGGTAGTCAGTATATAAGACTAGGGCTGTTCTTTATTATCAGAGAGCACTAGATTCTAATACAACTACTGCTTTACTAGTATTTTTAATGGTAACCAAGTGTTAAAATAATTTTTTTTTTTAATAAAAACCTTAACTTATAAAACAATTAATTAATTAATTTTAAAATTTTGTTTCCCTTGTTATTTAGGACGAGGTCGTTTCGAAACGATGTCCTAGTCCGTCACTCGACAAAATTTTAAAATTTGTCAATTTAAAGCGCTGTTTTAAAAGCAAAGATTTATGGATTTTTTAATGTTTTTGCCATACTTTAATTCAACAAGATTAAAAATAATGATAATAAAAGTTCTCGTCCCTCCTTCGGGTAAAGCAATTTCAGTTCAACGACCTAGTCTTCAACTCACGACGAATTTTAAAAATCATATTTTTAACTTAGCGAAATAAAGTAAATTTTTGTTTTTAAATTCACACCAAACTTGAATTTAAAATGCATAAAATTAAAAATTCATATTTTTTAAAAATTAAAAATTCACACCAAACTTATATTATATTTTTGTTTTTATACATACAAACTTATATTAATTTTTAAAATATTTACAATTTTAAATACGTTTATAATATTAAATTAATATTTATATATTAATTTTAAAAAAAACATGGTAAAAATAAAATTAAAAATCTTTTTGGTCTTTTATCCCACTTTAATCAATCAAATATTATCAAAAATATACGCCCCTCTTTTCGGTAAAGTAATTTCGGTTCCATGACCTAATTTAACTCATGACGAATTTTTGAAATATTTTGGGTTGATTGATTAAAGATATTTATACCTTAAGAATAAACGTTAAATTTCGCAGTGATGTAATAAATTTTTGTATGATATCAATAATTTCGATCGCAAGACCTAATTTTATCGAATACCAATTTAATACTTTATAGCGAACAAATTAGCGTTTATTATCAAAAGCTTAAAAATAAAAATAAAAATAAATACTGTACAGATTTACCTGTGAGATAGTATTCTTAGTGATATGCTCTAGCCCACTCATAAGATAGTCGGACTAATTGATTTTCCATGGCTACATAGGCGTAACCTCGAGCATTTAATGTTTTTTCTTCTAAACATATGAACGGTCCATCTCTGCATAAAATAACAAATTCGGTGTTTGAATAGGTTTGATTATTTGAACATTTACCTTCGTGTG
This sequence comes from Rutidosis leptorrhynchoides, assembly GCF_046630445.1. Taxonomy (NCBI): domain Eukaryota; kingdom Viridiplantae; phylum Streptophyta; class Magnoliopsida; order Asterales; family Asteraceae; genus Rutidosis; species Rutidosis leptorrhynchoides. Next base: position 380,698,501 of record NC_092343.1, on the reverse strand, counting down.
ACCATTTTCCGCATTTGTGACATCTTTCAAGGTGTCGTGCTCTTCTTTTTGCTGCGGATTTTGATTTTCCTTTACCAAATTGTAACTTATTATTTTCGCATCTGGATTCTTTTCTTACTCCGTCCAATTTTTCTCTGATTACTGATACCAATTCACTCGGTAGTGTGTCATTATTACGTTTAGTAATCAAAGCGTGTAGCATTAGACCATGGTTTAGTTCACAGGAAGTCTACATTTCGTAAAACCTAAAAAAATAAAAATTCAGAATGGGGGGAGAAGACTAGTTCTTTAGGGTCTGCTAGGGAAAGACCATTCGGGTTCCATTTTCGAGAACTACACGAAAACAGAAAATCTAACTCTAACAGAAATACATATTACCCTTTAAAGACTTGATTCTCCCCACACTTAGTTAGCCGTGGTATCGAAATTGTGATTAACTTCGTTGTCGACTTCCATCGAACTATGTATGTAGTGTTTAACTCTGTGACCATTAACCTTAAATTCAATCCCATTTGAATTTATTAATTCTACTGTTCCATATGGGAAAACTCTTTTGACTATGAATGGTCCAGACCATCTTGATTTCAATTTTCCAGGAAATAGCTTGAATTGTGAATTGAAAAGAAGAACTCTGTCTCCTTCTTTAAATTCTTTTGAACTTCTGATTCTTTTATCATGCCATTTCTTCGTTCTTTCTTTATAGATTAATGAATTTTCGTATGCTTCGTGTCTTAATTCTTCTAATTCGTTTAATTGACTTAACCGTAGACGTTCAGCTTCATGTAAATCAAGATTACATGTCTTCGAAGCCCAAAATGCTTTGTGTTCAATTTCTACTGGAAGATGACATGCTTTTCCATAAACGAGTCTGAAAGGTATGGTTCTAATTGGAGTTTTGTAGGCTGTTCTAAAAGCCCAGAGTGCATCCTCCAATTTAATGGACCATTCCTTCGGATTTGATCCTACGGTTTTTTCTAGAATACGTTTTAAAGCTCGGTTGGTATTTTCAACTTGTCCACTTGTCTGTGGATGATAAGCATTGGAGATTTTATGAGTTACTCCATATCTTTCAAGAACTTTCTCAAGTTGATTATTACAGAAATGAGTTCCCCGATCACTTATTAAAGCTTTCGGTGTTCCAAACCTTGCAAAAAGACGTTTTAAAAAGTTGACTACAACTCGTGCATCGTTAGTTGGGAGAGCTTGTGCTTCTGCCCATTTAGATACATAATCAATGGCTACGAGAATGTAGAGATTATTATGAGATTTTGGAAATGGACCCATAAAGTCAATACCCCAAATGTCAAATACTTCACATACTTGAATGACATTTTGTGGTATTTCATGACGTTGACTTATTTTTCTGGCCCTTTGACATGCATCACAGGATTTGCAAAGAAGGTGTGCGTATTTGAAAATTGTAGGCCAATAGAATCCAGCATCATAGATTTTTCTTGCTGTGAGTTGAGGCCCATAATGCCCTCCTGTTAGTCCTGTGTGACAATGGTTTAAGATTTTACTAGCTTCATCTCCGAATACACATCAGCATATTATTCCATCGGGACAACTTTTAAACAAATGTGGATCTTCCCAGAAATAGTGTTTTATATCACTAAAGAATTTCTTTCGTTTTTGGTACGATAATCCTTTTTCAAGAAATCCACATACTAAGTAGTTTGCATAGTCTGCAAACCATGGAATTTCATTATAATCTATCTTCAATAGATATTCATCAGGAAAGTTGTCTTGTATGGCCGATTCATTTAGAACTTCTAATTCGGGATTTTCAAGACGAGAAAGATGATCAGCGGCGAGATTTTCTGCTCCTCTTTTATCTCGGATTTCAATATCGAACTCTTGTAAGAGTAAGATCCAACGAATTAATCTTGGTTTAGCATCTTGTTTCAAAAATAGGTATCTAAGAGCAGAATGGTCGGTATAGACCACCGTTTTTGCTAGAACGAGATATGATCGAAATTTGTCAAAAGCAAAGACAATAGTAAGGAGTTCTTTTTCAGTAGTTGTATAATTTGTTTGTGCTCCTTGTAATGTCTTGCTAGCATAATAAATAGGTTGAAATCGTTTTTCAATCCTTTGTCCTAAAACGGCTCCCATTGCAAAATCACTTGCATCGCACATTAGTTCGAATGGTAGATTCCAATTTGGAGTTATCATGATCGGCGCATTAGTGAGTTTCTCTTTAAGAATATTAAAAGATTTGATGCATTCATCTGAAAAGATGAATGGAGCATCCTTTTCTAGGAGTTTATTCAAAGGAGTGGCAATTTTAGAAAAATCTTTTATAAAACGTCGGTAAAAACCGGCATGCCATAGAAAACTCCTAACTCCTCTAACATTGGTGGGATGTGGAAGTTTAGCAATTACATCTACTTTAGCTCTATCCACTTCAATTCCTTCCTTTGAGATTTTATGACCAAGAACGATGCCTTCTTTAACCATGAAATGACATTTCTCCCAATTAAGTACTAGATTTGATTGTTCGCATCTAATAAGCATTCGTTCAAGATTAAATAAACATGATTCAAATGTATCACCGAAGACTGAAAAGTCATCCATGAAAACTTCCATGCATTCTTCTATCATGTCGTGAAAAATCGCCATCATGCACCTTTGAAAGGTTGCAGGGGCGTTGCAAAGTCCAAATGGCATGCGTTTGTAAGCAAAAGTACCATAAGGGCACGTGAATGTGGTTTTCTCTTGGTCCTCGGGTGCTATTGGAATTTGAAAATATCCGGAAAATCCATCAAGAAAACAATAGTAACTATTTCCGGCTAATCTTTCCAACATTTGATCAATGAAAGGTAAGGGAAAGTGATCTTTTCTTGTGGCGTCATTTAATTTTCTATAATCAATACACACACGCCATCTTGTTACAGTTCTAGTAGGAATAAGCTCATTTTTTTCATTTGTAATGACAGTCATGCCACCCTTCTTAGGCACGCATTGAACTGGGCTTACCCATGGACTATCAGAGATTGGATAAATTAAACCTGCATCAAGCAGTTTAATAATTTCTTTCTTAACAACATCTTGCATATTAGGATTTAGTCTTCGTTGGCGTTGCACATACGTTTTATGACTTTCTTTCATAAGGATTTTATGTGTGCAATACGAAGGACTTATTCCTTTAATATCATGAATCTTCCATGCAATGGCTGGTTTATGAGCTTTTAGCACAGAAATGAGTTGTGATTTCTCATTTTCAGTAAGAGAAGACGATATTATTACAGGTAATTCAGATTCACCATGTAAATAAGCGTATTCCAAATGATTTGGAAGTGGCTTTAACTCTAATGTCGGAGGTTCTTCTATCGATGATTTATATCGATATCTGTCTTCTTCTTTTAGCATTTGAATTTCTTCTGTTGTTGGTTCATATCCATTAGCCATTAGTGTAGCTAACATTTCAGTTTCATCAATTGGTTCAGTTCCTTCTCCTAAAGAACATTCTCCTGTTCCTTGTAATTCTGGAAATTCTTCTAACAATTCTGCATGTGAATCTATAGTTTGAATATAATAACATGTATCATCTGCAGATTGCGGTTATTGCATTGCTCTATCAACTGAAAAGGTAACACTCTCGTCCTCTATACTTAGGGTCAGTTTCTTACCAAACACGTCTATCATTGCTTTAGCCGTATTTAAGAATGGTCTTCCTAATATGAGAGGAACTTGAGAATCTTCTTCCATGTCCAGAACAACAAAATCTACTGGAAATACTAAAGTACCAACTTTAACTAGCATGTTCTCCATTATCCCTCTAGGATATTTTACTGATCTATCGGCTAGTTGTATGCTTATTCTTGTTGGTTTCAATTCTCCAAGGTCTAGTTTAGCGTATAGTGAATACGGCATTAAATTTATACTAGCACCTAAGTTTGCCAATGCTTCTATTGAACTAAGACTACCCAGAAAACATGGAATTGTTAAACTTCCTGGATCTGATAATTTTTCTGGTATCTTATTCAACAGCACTGCAGAACAATTAGCATTCATAGTAACAGCCGAGAGTTCTTCCATTTTCTTTCTATTCGAGATTAGATCTTTCAAGAATTTAGCATATCTAGGCATTCCTGAAATCACATCAATGAAAGGAAGATTTACATTTATCTGTTTAAACATATCCAAAAATTTAGATTGCTCGGCTTCAAGTTTCTCTTTTTTCATTTTACTCGGGTAAGGAAGTGGTGGTTGGTATGGTTTAACATAAGGTTTAGTCTTAACTGTGTTATCTTCGATAACCTTTTCAACTACCGGTTCTTTTTCCTTATCTTGTTCAGATTGTGGTTTTTGTGGAGTAGGAATATCTTCATTAGGAATTACAGGTATTTCAGGTGGTTTAAGTGTAATACCACTTCTTGTGGTAATGGCTTTAGCTGTTTCATTCCGGGGGTTAGCATTTATATCACTAGGTAGACTTCCCAGTTTTCTTTCACCTATTAACCTTGCTAGGTTACTTACTTCTTGTTCCAGATTTTGAATAGAAGTTTGTTGATTTCTAAATGCTTGAGCATTTTGTTCATTGGTTTGTTTCTGAGATGTGAAAAACTGCGTTTGAGTTTCAACTAGCTTCGTCATCATATCTTCTAAATTTGACTTTTTATCATCGGTTTGTGGTGGTTTGTTTTGAAAATTAGGTCTTTGCTGGTTGTAAGTATTGTTGGATACTTGTTGATTGCTAGGACCTTGTTGGTTGTTGTATGGAACATTTCGGTTATAATTCTGGTTTTGATTGTAAATCGGTCTTGGCGGTTGATAATTATTCTGATAATTATTTCCAGGCCTTTGGTTTAGATATGAAACATTCTCTCTTTGTTCCATTGTTAGTTCAATACTGAGACAATCTTTTGTCAAATGTAGTCCTCCACACTGCTCACAACTAATTCGTATTGAGTGAATATCCTTAGTCATCTTTTCCATTCGTCTCTCGACAGCATCTATCATTGTAGAAATGGAATCTAAGTCATGGCTAGAATCGGCTCTAGCTGCTTTAGATGATCTAACGATATCTTTTTCTTGGTGCCACTCATGTGAGTGGGAAGCAGTGTTATCAATAATTTTGTAAGCATCAGTTTCAGTTTTCTTCATAATGGAACCACCAGCTGCTATATCTATGTCTTTTCTTGTAGTGATGTCGCATCCTTGGTAGAATATTTGTACTATTTGACAGGTGTCTAAACCATGTTGCGGACATCCTCTCAATAACTTTCCAAATCTGGTCCATGCCTCATATAGAGTTTCATTTGGTTTCTGTGTAAACGTAACAATTTCTCCTTGAAGTCTTACGGCTTTAGATGCCGAAAAGAATTGTTTAAGAAATTTTTCAACTAAAACGTCCCATGTATCAATCGCCCCTTCAGGTAACGATTCCAACCAATCTTTGGCTTCTCCCTTTAAAGTCCAGGGAAATAACATGAGATATATCTGTTCATCCTCTACTTCTCGGATTTTAAATAGTGTGTAGATCCTATTAAAGGTACGAAGATGTTCATTTGGATCTTCCTTCGGCGCACCACTAAATTGGCATTGATTAGTCACCATGTGTAGAATTTGTCCTTTAATTTCATAATCTGGCGCATTAATGTCTGGATGAGTAATTGCGTGACCTTGGCCAGTGCGTTTAGCTCTCATTCGGTCTTCCATACTTAAAGCTTCCAGATTATCCATAATTGAATTTGTTGAATCTGAATCACTAGAGGATTCTGATTTAATGGTTCGTTCCTCAACAATCTCTGTTTGAATGATTGGTGGTTCCGGAGGAAAGATTAGTGGTTCAGGATCTATGAATCGTCCCTGAATATTTTCCGGATTCTCAATTGTGAGGTCGGGTTCAAAAAATGGATTATCGGAAATTTGAATTGGAGTACTTGGTCGACTGGATGATGATTCTAAAGAAAAATCACCGGCGAAAATATTTGCTAAATGTCTTGATCGAGTTACAGGTGGTGAACGTACAAAAGGTGGTGAACGTCTTGCTCGGTGCTTCACTGAATATCCTATTAGTTTTTAAAAGGAAACAAAAATTATATAAGTTATCCAATTAATAGACTTTTCTGATTTTGCTCACGTTTCGAATAGCCAAAAGATGCAGCAGAGGGGCAGGATTCGTTTGGTCTCAATATAATTGAGTACTGTTTGGCTCCAATAACCCGGTCCACATACAAATCCAACTATTACTACGAACCAGAAAATTTTGATGTCTATCAATTTAACCAATTAAAATAAATTTTCGAAATTTTAAGAAATTTAGAGAAGAAATAGAGAAATTCTAAGTCCTAAAACTAGAATGACGAGAAATAAGAAAGAAAAAGAGCGCGTCGAAAAAGGTCGAAAAAGAAAAGGGTTGAAAAATAAAAGGCGTCGAAAAATAAGAAAGAAAAAGAGTGACTTATAAAACTTTAAAACACTCGACTAACCCAACCTTATTATTATCACTAACTTAAAATTAAAATTGCAATTTGAGATTACTAATTGGAGTGATAATTGATACATAGGTAAAAGGCGTCGAAAAATAAAAAATAAGAAAGTAGCGCGTTGAAACTTAAAAAGGAACTAAAAACTAAAAACTAAAAGTTGCGTCTAAAAATATTAAAGCTTAAAAGTAAAACTATATCCCAAATGGCAATAACTTAAAAAGGAACTAAAACTTAAAAAGACGTCGCAAAATTCTAAAGCACCTAAATCTTAGTCTAAAGAAAAAGCACTTAAGGGATTTTACGGCAAAGCCTAAAAATCTAGAAATAAAAATAAGCTACGGCAAATACTAGAACTTAAAATTAGATACGAGCGAAAAATATAAATATTACGAATAAACGATTTAAAAAGTTACAAAAATAAAAACAGGCTTAAAATTGATAAAGAGTACAATTTTTATAAAAATATTATTTTTATATTATTTATTTTATAAAAGTATTAATTTTTTATATACAAATAAAACTAATTATAATTTAATATTATTAATTAATTTAATAACTTAAACTAAATAATAATAATAATTAAACTAATTTAGGGTTTATTAATAATAATAATTAATAATACTCCGTAATTAATGCGATTAGGGTTATGTGGCCTGTCTGTCAGGGAGGCTCCGCGAGTTGCGGTGAACCCAGTTCAAAAACTCCGCGAGTCGCGGAGGGTGGAGTTTCAGTTCAGAAACAGGTTCAAATTCGGACAGGTTCAGATTTATATATATTTTTTTATTTTTTTATTTTTCTATTTTATATTTTCTGTTTTAATAATTAAATAAAATATTTATATAAATTAAATAAAAACTTATGTTTTAAAAACTAAAATAAAAATAGAAATACTTTATAATTTTATAAAAATCTTAAAAATAGATTTATATATATATTTTTTCGGTTTTTTTTTATGTTTTTGAATTTTTAAAACGTATTTTTACAAAAGCATATTTTTTTATAAAAGTAAACTTAAAAATTAATAAAATCTTTTTTTTATATTAGCGTTGCGCTTCCGGCTTTTAAGCTAGATTTGTTCCCTGCAGCGGCACCAAAAATTACTTGATGTTATGCGAGGTGTATATGAAATAACTTTATTTTTACAACGAAATACTATTAAATATGATACAATTTTACACAAAATATTTATTTATTTATAGAATGGATATACCTAAACCTTGCTATAACACTTATAGGCAGTGTACCTAATCGTACAGTAGTGTAGTTTTTAGTAAGTCCGGTTCGTTCCACAGGAAAAAATCTTTAAACAAAGCTTAACTCTATATTAGTTTTAATTTATAAAAATACAAATATATATATCAGTAATATTATTATTATAAAGGGGGGTTTTTACCGTTTAATGACCAGTTTGTCTATTTTAAAACTTTAGTCGCAGTTAAAACCTAATGTAAAATATTAAATAAATAAAAGACTTAAATTAAAGCGTAAAGTAAATAACGATAATGAAATTGCGATAAATAAAAGTGCGATGAAATAAAATACAATAATTAAAAAGTACGATAATTAAAAGTGCAATTAAATACAAAAACAATAAATAAAAGTGCGATAATTAAAAGTGCAATTAAATATAAAATAAAGGAAATTAAATATGAAATAAAAGAATTATGCTTATTTAAACTTCCGTAATCATGATGTTTGACGTGTTGATTTTAGTTTTATGCCCATGGGTTAATTGTCCTTTGTCCTGGATTATTTAATATGTCTGTCTGGTTTTGTCCATAACAGTCCATAAGTCATAAATATAAAGTGCGAGTGTCCTCGTCAAATTATCCTTATACCCGAAGTTAAATATTTCAACTAATTGGGGACTTAAATTGTAACAAGTTTTTAATACTTTATTTAATAATTACACCAGGATATCGACTGCGTGTAACCCAAGGTTTTAATACTTTGTTATCAATTATACCAAGTGTCCTTGTACATAATTTCACCCCTGTTTTAATAATTCCATAGACTATTAATTCATTCCCGTGTCCGGTTAAATGAACGATTATTCGTACAAATAAATACCCCGCCCATCATGTCCGATTGAGTGTATATGGTTATTTATGGGTACGTTCAATTGTAAATCTTTATATTAAAATTAACAAACTATCATTTAGTTAAACAAATATAAAGCCCATTAATAGCTCATAGTCTAATTTCCACAAGTGTCGTTCTTTTGTTCAAACCCCAATTATGGTACAAAACCCAATTACCTAAATTTAAATATTTTTAGCCCAACATCATGATTACTTTGGATTAAATAAGCATAATAATAATTTAGCTACGAGACATTAAATTAAAAAGGTTGAACATGACTTACAATGATTAAAAATAGCGTAGCGTTACACGGACAGAATTTCGACTTACACACTTACAACATTCGCTAACATACCCTTATTATTAGGATTTAAAATTAAAATTAAAATTAAAATTAAAATATAAATTATATATATATATTTACGTATATAGAGAGATATGATATATGGATATTTAAAACGGATCAAATGCGTTGGCTTTTATAGGCAGTTTCAGAATTTGGGGCTCCGCGAGTCGCGACCCCTTTGCTCTTAGAACTCCGCGAGTCGCGGAGAGATCGGATCCAGCTCACACCTTTTGGATCTTTGTTTGCCGACATAATATATATAAATATAAAATATAAATAATTAATATAATTATTTATATATTATATTATATTCTTGTGCATAGTAGACTTGTAATTTTTGGTCCGTTGCGTCGCGCGTTGAGAGTTGACTTAGGTCCTGGTTCCGGATTTTCCAACGTCCTTTCATACTATTTTATATCGTGTACTTTGCGTTTTGCGTCTTATACTCTTGTCATTTTTAGACGTTTCTCATCATTAATTTGAACCTTTTTGATTGTATCTTGTACTTTTTAGCTTTTTGGACCTTTGTGTCTTCAATTTGTCGAATCTGTCTTTTGTCTTCACCTTTTAATATTTAAACGAATATCACTTGTAAATAGAACAATTGCAACTAAAATCTTGTCTTTCTTGAGGAATAATGCTATGAAATATATGTTCGTTTTTAGCATTATCAATTATAGATATTATTTGTCAAATAAATATGTGATACAAACATATTTTACTACGTGTAATAACTTACTTTAATAATACCTATCATATTATCTTTATGATATTAAATGAACCCTATAAATTTTATTACTTAATATATATAAAAATATATTTTATTATATAAATTTAATATAAAATTTTATTTATTAATAAATAAATTATATTATTTACTCTAATAAATCTTTAAAAAATATTTAAAAATATAAAATGACGATATTTAAACTATATATTAATCATGTATAGATTTTTGGAAATTATTTTGAGTCAAATTTACTTTTGTTGACTTTTGCATATTAGTCTCGAGCATTAGGATTGTGGTACACTATGACTTGACCTGATTTGTTAGACAAATATTGACCAACACATAAATATATATAATTAATTTAGGTTCGTGAATCCGAGGCCAACCTTGCACTTGTTCAATGACGTTATATGTATTTTTACTACGAAATACAGTATGGTGAGTTTCATTTTGTCACGACCCGAAAAATTTTGACTAATTTTAAACCAAACTCTCAATACGATTTAATATTCTTGACATGATAAGTGAAATCTGTTAGGTTGAGTCTCAAAAATTTTGAACTGTTTCATATATTCATTTGACCTTCGACTGTTCCCGACGATTCACGAACAACTATTTGTAAATGGTTACATATATATTTAATATATATATATATATATATATATATATATATATATATATATATATATATATATATATGTATATAAATATTTCTTGTAAATATTTAAAATTCTAATAAATTTAATTGTTTAAAAATATATAATATATTTACTTTAGTAGTTAAACTGCCATTTAAAAACTGTTTATATATAGAACGAGATTATATTAAAAGTAAATGATTTCGAGCTTAAATAGTAAACAATTGGGATACTCGGTTGGCATTTCATTAATATTCATATAAATCTAATACGAGTTTATGAAAGATTAAGATAAAAGTTGGAATGTAAATTGATTACGAAGATTATAGTTTTGTTAAAAATATTTTTACCTTTTTAGTTTAAATTTTAGTACTCCGTACATATTAATTGGAACAGAAAATAAATAATTACCGAATCTTTTTGGTCAGGTTTCAAACAGTTAATAAGTGGAATAATTAAATATATTTAATCTAAAAGTTTGGGATTTTTAGGAACACTTTCATACGTTGACTGTTTAGCAATGGACACGATATAGCACTCCGCGAATTGAAAATATCTAAACGACAGCAGTATAACTACAATTAGGATTCACGTGTGTTACATTAATTTACTGTACTTGTTCGTTTCATTTCAATTTATCACAACTTTAGGATTATTATTATTATATTATTTCATTTATTATTATTATTAATCACTGTGTTTGTATATATATAGATGTTAGGATCATCCCACCTTTCAATCATCTATCTATTTCTTTCTACCTTTCTCTCTATTTTCACTTTCCAAACCCAGAACCATAACTATCATCATAATCACGACTAATCACTGCTAGTACACTTGTTTCCTTGTTCGACATCCACAACAAGAACTAACTTGTTAACCGCTGCTACTTTACCTTGAAACCATCACCGAACCATTATATTTTTGTGTGTGTTTACTACTACAAAACTGAAATTTATTAGTGTTGTGTTGCTACTGCTATTATCTCTGTTTCTATTCGCTATTTAAAAACTCAAAAACACCCAAAACGCCACCCTTTAAAACTGCTACATACGTCTTCTTGTTCAACCTTTATTCCCGTTCCCCGTTGCCTTTCTTTTTCTGTTTCTTCGCTTCAACTTCAACTGTTGCTATTACCGTTTGCTGTTGTCTGCTTTCTTCTCCGTGAAAACCACCACCACCACTACAACCGGCCACCACACCTGAAACACCTTCGAAATTCCTGCAAGAAAGTTTCTGTTACTATTATTTTGTTTTTTTTCTGACTTTGATCAAACAACCATCAAACACATACAAACACCATTGTTACTGCTGCTCCTCTCTCCTTCTTTCTGTTTATGTTCTTGGCGAGAACCACCATCATCATTTTTAATTGTTTATATTTTTTTTCTGTTCCTATCTTCCTGTTCGTTGATAGCCTGCAAGAAATCCCTTGTTTGTTGCTCTATTCTTGCAGCTGCTATCATGAACAGCTTTTTGTTTGTGGCCGACAAACTACTTGTGCAACATATGATTAAAAATTTGGACGACTATAACTCCTTTTTTATCAAACTCATTTAAAGTTTTGTCATGTGGGCCGTATTCCAAATTCCATATTGTTGGGCCGAATTCCTTTTTCTAGTTGGCCGTAATACTAGGTCAAGAATCCACAAAAATTGTTGCTGATTGTTTATGCTGATCGACTAATTTTCTGGATTATATTTCTAGTTGCTATTATAAATCTAAAGGTTAAAGAGGTGATGCGAGTATGGTGATTAATATTGATATATGATATTGAAATAAGTATGATGATGAACGAGATCGAGATGAGGGAGATGGAAAAAGATAATAATCATATGATGTATGATTATTATTATGATATGAAAATGATAGTTATAGTTTAAGATTATGATCATGAATGATGATAATGGTGTAAAATGATAAATTGATGATGATGATAGTAATCCGTCGATGATGATTATGATAAGCCGTATGATGATGATGAATTACTACGATGATGATAAGTATTATGAAGATGATTAGATGATTTTGATTATGAAGAGGATTAGATGAATATGATGACCAAAAATCGGGTTAATTATAATTAGTGTTATAATAATTCTTGAAATACAAGACAACTTTGATGGTTAAGGATGTTTTCGGGTTAGCGGGACGTCGCGGGTTTAAACCCGGACTTGGGCATTTTTTTAGGACATCATCTTGGAGGTAGATATTTAATTTATTTACTTATTAATATTATTATTCTTATCATTATTATCATTATAGTTATTAAAATAAATGTTAGTATTATTAGTAAAATCATTATTTTTATAATATTATTAGTAGTATTATTATCATTATCATTATCATTATCATTATCATTAATATTATTATTATTATTAATATTATTAATATTATTATTATTATGACTACTACTTTTATATTAACAATATTATTACAACAAATAAATATTTTTTTTGTGTAAGAGTATATATATTACAACCACCATAATATTTCATATAATTATATATATTAAGATTGTTTATATAAATATTTACATATAACAAATTATTGATTTTAAATATTATATTAAACTATATAAATATTAACTATTTTAATTATATATACAAATTAAATATATAAGATATCTAATTTAAGATATAATATATGAATTTATTTGATTACAAGTATATGTATTAATAAATATATAAATGATATAGGTTCGTGAATCCAAGGCCAATCTTGCATTGTTCAATGATGTTATATGTATTTTTACTACAAAATACAGTATGGTGAGTTTCATTTGCTCCCTTTTTAATTGCTTTTGCAATATATATTTTTGGGCTGAGAATACATGCGCTGCTTTTATAAATGTTTACGAAATAGACACAAGTACTTAAAATACATTCTACGTTGAGTTGTACCACTGGCATATTTCCCTGTAGCTTGGTAACTACTATTTACACGGGTATTGTAAACGCGAATCCTGTTGATAGATCTATCGGGCCTGACAACCCCAATCGGACTGGACGACCAGTATTCAACGGTTGCACAGTACTTCGTTTCAGTGACTACTCTTGGTACAGTGTAGTGAGATTTCATAATAAAGGGAATATGCGACGTTAATTAAATGTTAAGTATGGTTACCAAGTGCTCAACCACTTAGAATATTTTTATTAAAATGTTTATGTATATGAAATCTTGTGGTCTATTAATATATTGAAACGATTATTATGATAAACATATGAACTCACCAACCTTTTGGTTGACACTTTTAAGCATGTTTATTCTCAGGTATATGAAAGAAACCTTCCGCTGTGCATTTGCTCATTTTAAAGATATTACTTGGAGTCATTCATGGCATATTTAGGTCAGTACCTCGCAATGGTGAAATGTCCCGTTCTTATTGATTAAAAACGTTCCATATTAATTGATTTTGTTGCGAGGTTTTGACCTCTATATGAGATGTTTTTCAAAGACTGCATTCATTTTAAAATAAACCATAACCTTTATTTCATCAATAAAGGTTTAAAAAGCTTTACGTAGATTATCAAATAATGATAATCTAAAATATCCTGTTTACACACGACCATTACATAATGGTTTACAATACAAATATGTTACAACAAAATAAGTTTCTTGAATGCAGTTTTTACACAATATCATACAAGCATGGACTCCAAATCTCGTCCTTATTTAAGTATGCGATAGCGGAAGCTCTTAATAATCACCTGAGAATAAACATGCTTAAAAACGTCAACAAAAATGTTGGTGAGTTATAGGTTTAACCTATATATATCAAATCATAATAATAGACCACAAGATTTCATATTTCAATACACATCCCATACATAGAGATAAAAATCATTCATATGGTGAACACCTGGTAACCGACATTAACAAGATGCATATATAAGAATATCCCCATCATTCCGGGACACCCTTCGGATATGATATAAATTTCGAAGTACTAAAGCATCCGGTACTTTGGATGGGGTTTGTTAGGCCCAATAGATCTATCTTTAGGATTCGCGTCAATTAGGGTGTCTGTTCCCTAATTCTTAGATTACCAGACTTAATAAAAAGGGGCATATTCGATTTCGATAATTCAACCATAGAATGTAGTTTCACGTACTTGTGTCTATTTTGTAAATCATTTATAAAACCTGCATGTATTCTCATCCCAAAAATATTCGATTTTAAAAGTGGGACTATAACTCACTTTCACAGATTTTTACTTCGTCGGGAAGTAAGACTTGGCCACTGGTTGATTCACGAACCTATAACAATATATACATATATATCAAAGTATGTTCAAAATATATTTACAACACTTTTAATATATTTTGATGTTTTAAGTTTATTAAGTCAGCTGTCCTCGTTAGTAACCTACAACTAGTTGTCCACAGTTAGATGTACAGAAATAAATCGATAAATATTATCTTGAATCAATCCACGACCCAGTGTATACGTATCTCAGTATTGATCACAACTCAAACTATATATATTTTGGAATCAACCTCAACCCTGTATAGCTAACTCCAACATTCACATATAGAGTGTCTATGGTTGTTCCGAAATATATATAGATGTGTCGACATGATAGGTCGAAACATTGTATACGTGTCTATGGTATCTCAAGATTACATAATATACAATACAAGTTGATTAAGTTATGGTTGGAATAGATTTGTTACCAATTTTCACGTAGCTAAAATGAGAAAAATTATCCAATCTTGTTTTACCCATAACTTCTTCATTTTAAATCCGTTTTGAGTAAATCAAATTGCTATGGTTTCATATTGAACTCTATTTTATGAATCTAAACAGAAAATGTATAGGTTTATTGTCGGAAAAATAAGTTATAAGTCGTTTTTGTAAAGGTAGTCATTTCAGTCGAAAGAACGACGTCTAGATGACCATTTTAGAAAACATACTTCCACTTTGAGTTTAACCATAATTTTTGGATATAGTTTCATGTTCATAATAAAAATCATTTTCTCATAATAACAACTTTTAAATCAAAGTTTATCATAGTTTTTAATTAACTAACCCAAAACAGCCCGCGGTGTTACTACGACGGCGTAAATCCGGTTTTACGGTGTTTTTCGTGTTTCCAGGTTTTAAATCATTAAGTTAGCATATCATATAGATATAGAACATGTGTTTAGTTGATTTTAAAAGTCAAGTTAGAAGGATTAACTTTTGTTTGCGAACAAGTTTAGAATTAACTAAACTATGTTCTAGTGATTACAAGTTTAAACCTTCGAATAAGATAGCTTTATATGTATGAATCGAATGATGTTATGAATATCATTACTACCTTAAGTTCCTTGGATAAACCTACTGGAAAAGAGAAAAATGGATCTAGCTTCAACGGATCCTTGGATGGCTCGAAGTTCTTGAAGCAGAATCATGACACGAAAACAAGTTCAAGTAAGATCATCACTTGAAATAAGATTGTTATTGTTATAGAAATTGAACCAAAGTTTGAATATGATTATTACCTTGTATTAGAATGATAACCTACTGTAAGAAACAAAGATTTCTTAAGGTTGGATGATCACCTTACAAGATTGGAAGTGAGCTAGCAAACTTGAAAGTATTCTTGATTTTATGAAACTAGAACTTTTGGAATTTATGAAGAACACTTAGAACTTGAAGATAGAACTTGAGAGAGATCAATTAGATGAAGAAAATTTAAGAATGAAAGTGTTTGTAGGTGTTTTTGGTCGTTGGTGTATGGATTAGATATAAAGGATATGTAATTTTGTTTTCATGTAAATAAGTCATGAATGATTACTCATATTTTTGTAATTTTATGAGATATTTCATGCTAGTTGCCAAATGATGGTTCTCACATGTGTTAGGTGACTCACATGGGCTGCTAAGAGCTGATCATTGGAGTGTATATACCAATAGTACATATATCTAAAAGCTGTGTATTGTACGAGTACGAATACGGGTGCATACGAGTAGAATTGTTGATGAAACTGAACGAGGATGTAATTGTAAGCATTTTTTTTAAGTAGAAGTATTTTGACAAGTGTATTGAAGTCTTTCAAAAGTGTATAAATACATATTAAAACACTACATGTATATACATTTTAACTGAGTCGTTAAGTCATCGTTAGTCGTTACATGTAAGTGTTGTTTTGAAACCTTTAGGTTAACGATCTTGTTAAATGTTGTTAACCCAATGTTTATAATATCAAATGAGATTTTAATTTATTATATTATCATGATATTATCATGTATGAATATCTCTTAATATGATATATATATACATTAAATGTCTTTACAACGATAATCGTTACATATATGTCTCGTTTAAAAATCATTAAGTTAGTAGTCTTGTTTTTACATATGTAGTTCATTGTTAATATACTTAATGATATGTTTACTTATCATAGTATCATGTTAACTATATATATATCCATATATATGTCATCATATAGTTTTTACAAGTTTTAACGTTCGTAAATCACCGGTCAACTTGGGTGGTCAATTGTCTATATGAAACATATTTTAATTAATCAAGTATTAACAAGTTTGATTGCTTAACATGTTGGAAACATTTAATCATGTAAATATCAATCTCAATTAATATATATAAACATGGAAAAGTTCGGGTCACTACAGTACCTACCCGTTAAATAAATTTCGTCCCGAAATTTTAAGCTGTTGAAGGTGTTGACGAATCTTCTGGAAATAGATGCGGGTATTTCTTCTTCATCTGATCTTCACGCTCCCAGGTGAACTCGGGTCCTCTACGAGCATTCCATCGAACCTTAACAATTGGTATCTTGTTTTGCTTAAATCTTTTAACCTCACGATCCATTATTTCGACGGGTTCTTCGATGAATTGAAGTTTTTCGTTGATTTGGATTTCATCTAACGAAATAGTGAGATCTTCTTTAGCAAAACATTTCTTCAAATTCGAGACGTGGAAAGTGTTATGTACAGCCGCGAGTTGTTGAGGTAACTCAAGTCGGTAAGCTACTGGTCCGACACGATCAATAATCTTGAATGGTCCAATATACCTTGGATTTAATTTCCCTCGTTTACCAAATCGAACAACGCCTTTCCAAGGTGCAACTTTAAGCATGACCATCTCTCCAATTTCAAATTCTATATCTTTTCTTTTAATGTCAGCATAGCTCTTTTGTCGACTTTGGGCGGTTTTCAACCGTTGTTGAATTTGGATGATCTTCTCGGTAGTTTCTTGTATAATCTCCGGACCCGTAATCTGTCTATCCCCCACTTCACTCCAACAAATCGGAGACCTGCACTTTCTACCATAAAGTGCTTCAAACGGCGCCATTTCAATGCTTGAATGGTAGCTGTTGTTGTAGGAAAATTCTGCTAACGGTAGATGTCGATCCCAACTGTTTCCGAAATCAATAACACATGCTCGTGGCATGTCTTCAAGTATTTGTATCGTCCTTTCACTCTGCCCATCAGTTTATGGATGATAGGCAGTACTCATGTCTAGACGAGTTCCTAATGCTTGCTGTAATGTCTGCCAGAATCTTGAAATAAATCTGCCATCCCTATCAGAGATAATAGAGATTGGTATTCCATGTCTGGAGACGACTTCCTTCAAATACAGTCGTGCTAACTTCTCCATCTTGTCATCTTCTCTTATTGGCAGGAAGTGTGCTGATTTGGTGAGACGATCAACTACTACCCAAATAGTATCAAAACCACTTGCAGTCCTTGGCAATTTAGTGATGAAATCCATGGCAATGTTTTCCCATTTCCATTTCGGGATTTCGGGTTGTTGAAGTAGACCTGATGGTTTCTGATGCTCAGCTTTGACCTTAGAACACGTCAAACATTCTCCTACATATTTAGCAACATCGGCTTTCATACCCGGCCACCAAAAATGTTTCTTGAGATCCTTGTACATCTTCCCCGTTCCAGGATGTATTGAGTATCTGGTTTTATGAGCTTCTCTAAGTACCATTTCTCTCATATCTCCAAATTTTGGTACCCAAATCCTTTCAGCCCTATACCGGGTTCCGTCTTCCCGAATATTAAGATGCTTCTCCGATCCTTTGGGTATTTCATCCTTTAAATTTCCCTCTTTTAAAACTCCGTGTTGCGCCTCCTTTATTTGAGTAGTAAGGTTATTATGAATCATTATATTCATAGATTTTACTCGAATGGGTTCTCTGTCCTTCCTGCTCAAGGCATCGGCTACCACATTTGCCTTCCCCGGGTGGTAACGAATCTCAAAGTCGTAATCATTCAATAATTCAATCCACCTACGCTGCCTCATATTCAGTTGTTTCTGATTAAATATGTGTTGAAGACTTTTGTGGTCGGTATATATAATACTTTTGACCCCATATAAGTAGTGCCTCCAAGTCTTTAATGCAAAAACAACCGCGCCTAATTCCAAATCATGCGTCGTATAATTTTGTTCGTGAATCTTCAATTGTCTAGACGCATAAGCAATCACCTTCGTTCGTTGCATTAATACACAACCGAGACCTTTCTTTGATGCGTCACAGTAAATCACAAAATCATCATTCCCTTCAGGCAATGACAATATAGGTGCCGTAGTTAGCTTTTTCTTCAATAACTGAAACGCTTTCTCTTGTTCATCATTCCATTCAAATTTCTTCCCTTTATGCGTTAATGCAGTCAAGGGTTTTGCTATTCTGGAAAAGTCTTGGATGAACCTTCTGTAATAACCAGCTAGTCCTAAAAACTGGCGTATGTGTTTCGGAGTTTTCGGGGTTTCCCACTTTTCAACAGTTTCTATCTTTGCCGGATCCACCTTAATACCTTCTTTGTTCACTATGTGACCGAGGAATTGAACTTCTTCCAACCAAAATGCACACTTTGAAAATTTAGCGTACAATTCTTCCTTCCTCAATACTTCTAACACCTTTCTCAAATGTTCACCGTGTTCTTGGTCATTCTTTGAGTAAATAAGTATGTCATCAATGAAAACAATGACAAACTTGTCAAGGTATGGTCCACACACTCGGTTCATAAGGTCCATGAACACAGCTGGTGCATTAGTTAAACCAAATGGCATGACCATAAACTCGTAATGACCGTAACGTGTTCTGAAAGCAGTCTTTGGAATATCATCTTCTTTCACCCGCATTTGATGATACCCGGAACTTAAGTCAATCTTTGAATAAACAGACGAGCCTTGTAGTTGATCAAATAAGTCGTCGATTCTCGGTAGTGGGTAGCGGTTCTTGATGGTAAGTTTGTTCAACTCTCGGTAGTCGATACACAACCTGAATGTACCATCTTTCTTCTTGACAAACAAAACAGGAGCTCCCCACGGTGACGTGCTTGGTCGAATGAAACCATGCTCTAAAAGTTCTTGTAATTGGCTTTGCAGTTCTTTCATCTCGCTGGGTGCGAGTCTGTAAGGAGCACGAGCTATTGGTGCAGCTCCTGGTACAAGATCTATTTGAAATTCAACGGATCGATGTGGGGGTAATCCCGGTAATTCTTTCGGAAATACATCGGGAAATTCTTTTGCGACGGGAACATCATTGATGCTCTTTTCTTCAGTTTGTACTTTCTCGACGTGTGCTAGAACAGCATAGCAACCTTTTCTTATTAGTTTTTATGCCTTCAAATTACTAATAAGATGTAGCTTCGTGTTGCCCTTTTCTCCGTACACCATTAAGGGTTTTCCTTTTTCTCGTATAATGCGAATTGCATTTTTGTAACAAACGATCTCTGCTTTCACTTCTTTCAACCAGTCCATACCGATTATCACATCAAAACTCCCTAAGTCTACTGGTATCAAATCAATCTTAAATGTTTCGCTAACCAGTTTAATTTCTCGATTCCGACATATATTATCTGCTGAAATTAATTTACCATTTGCTAATTCGAGTACAAATTTACTATCCAAAGGCATCAATGGACAACTTAATTTAGCACAAAAATCTCTACTCATATAGCTTCTATCCGCACCCGAATCAAATAAAACGTAAGCAGATTTATTGTCAATAAGAAACGTACCCGTAACCTACAACTAGTTGTCCACAGTTAGATGTACAGAAATAAATCGATAAATATTATCTTGAATCAATCCACGACCCAGTGTATACGTATCTCAGTATTGATCACAACTCAAACTATATATATTTTGGAATCAACCTCAACCCTGTATAGCTAACTCCAACATTCACATATAGAGTGTCTATGGTTGTTCCGAAATATATATAGATGTGTCGACATGATAGGTCGAAACATTGTATACGTGTCTATGGTATCTCAAGATTACATAATATACAATACAAGTTGATTAAGTTATGGTTGGAATAGATTTGTTACCAATTTTCACGTAGCTAAAATGAGAAAAATTATCCAATCTTGTTTTACCCATAACTTCTTCATTTTAAATCCGTTTTGAGTAAATCAAATTGCTATGGTTTCATATTGAATTATATTTTATGAATCTAAACAGAAAATGTATAGGTTTATAGTCGGAAAAATAAGTTACAAGTCGTTTTTGTAAAGGTAGTCATTTCAGTCGAAAGAACGACGTCTAGATGACCATTTTAGAAAACATACTTTCACTTTGAGTTTAACCATAATTTTTGGATATAGTTTCATGTTCATAATAAAAATAATTTTCTCAGAATAACAACTTTTAAATCAAAGTTTATCATAGTTTTTAATTAACTAACCCAAAACAGCCCGCGGTGTTACTACGACGGCGTAAATCCGGTTTTACGGTGTTTTTCGTGTTTCCAGGTTTTAAATCATTAAGTTAGCATATCATATAGATATAGAACATGTGTTTAGTTGATTTTAAAAGTCAAGTTAGAAGGATTAACTTTTGTTTGCGAACAAGTTTAGAATTAACTAAACTATGTTCTAGTGATTACAAGTTTAAACCTTCGAATAAGATAGCTTTATATGTATGAATCGAATGATGTTATGAATATCATTACTACCTTAAGTTCCTTGGATAAACCTACTGAAAAAGAGAAAAATGGATCTAGCTTCAACGGATCCTTGGATGGCTCGAAGTTCTTGAAGCAGAATCATGACACGAAAACAAGTTCAAGTAAGATCATCACTTGAAATAAGATTGTTGTAGTTATAGAAATTGAACCAAAGTTTGAATATGATTATTACCTTGTATTAGAATGATAACCTACTGTAAGAAACAAAGATTTCTTAAGGTTGGATGATCACCTTACAAGATTGGAAGTGAGCTAGCAAACTTGAAAGTATTCTTGATTTTATGAAACTAGAACTTTTGGAATTTATGAAGAACACTTAGAACTTGAAGATAGAACTTGAGAGAGATCAATTAGATGAAGAAAATTGAAGAATGAAAGTGTTTGTAGGTGTTTTTGGTCGTTAGTGTATGGATTAGATATAAAGGATATGTAATTTTGTTTTCATGTAAATAAATCATGAATGATTACTCATATTTTTGTAATTTTATGAGATATTTCATGCTAGTTGCCAAATGATGGTTCTCACATGTGTTAGGTGACTCACATGGGCTGCTAAGAGCTGATCATTGGAGTGTATATACCAATAGTACATATATCTAAAAGCTGTGTATTGTACGAGTACGAATACGGGTGCATACGAGTAGAATTGTTGATGAAACTGAACGAGGATGTAATTGTAAGCATTTTTGTTAAGTAGAAGTATTTTGACAAGTGTATTGAAGTCTTTCAAAAGTGTATAAATACATATTAAAAC
This sequence comes from Rutidosis leptorrhynchoides, assembly GCF_046630445.1. NCBI lineage: Eukaryota > Viridiplantae > Streptophyta > Magnoliopsida > Asterales > Asteraceae > Rutidosis > Rutidosis leptorrhynchoides. Next base: position 380,676,577 of record NC_092343.1, on the reverse strand, counting down.
ACTACATGTATATACATTTTAACTGAGTCGTTAAGTCATCGTTAGTCGTTACATGTAAGTGTTGTTTTGAAACCTTTAGGTTAACGATCTTGTTAAATGTTGTTAACCCAATGTTTATAATATCAAATGAGATTTTAATTTATTATATTATCGTGATATTATCATGTATGAATATCTCTTAATATGATATATATACATTAAATGTCTTTACAACGATAATCGTTACATATATGTCTCGTTTAAAAATCATTAAGTTAGTAGTCTTATTTTTACATATGTAGTTCATTGTTAATATACTTAATGATATGTTTACTTATCATAGTATCATGTTAACTATATATATATCCATATATATGTCATCATATAGTTTTTACAAGTTTTAACGTTCGTGAATCACCGGTCAACTTGGGTGGTCAATTGTCTATATGAAACATATTTTAATTAATCAAGTATTAACAAGTTTGATTGCTTAACATGTTGGAAACATTTAATCATGTAAATATCAATCTCAATTAATATATATAAACATGGAAAAGTTCGGGTCACTACAAATGGGACCAGATGTTTATGACTTCGTCCAGGTGGATTAGGACGGGTCGTAAAACATTTGCCTTTTTACCCTTTATATTTTTGGGACTGAGAATACATGCGCTTTTATAAATGTTTGACGAAATAGACACAAGTAATTGAAACTACATTCTATGGTTGAATTATCGAAATCGAATATGCCCCTTTTTATTAAAGTCTGGTAATCTAATAATTAGGGAACAGACACCCTAATTGACGCGAATCCTAAAGATAGATCTATTGGGCCTAACAAACCTCATCCAAAGTACCGGATGCTTTAGTACTTCGAAATTTATATCATGTCCGAAGGAGGATCCCGAAATGATAGGGGATATTCTTATATGTATCTAGTTAATGTCGGTTACCAGGTGTTCACCGTATGAATGATTATTTTTGTCTCTATGCATGGGACGTATATTTATGAGAACTGGAAATGAAATTCTTGTGGTCTATTAAAATGATGGAAATAAATGATTATGATAAACTAATGAACTCACCAACCTTTTGGTTGACACTTTAAAGCATGTTTATTCTCAGGTGTTAAAGAAATCTTCCGCTGTGCATTTGCTCATTTTAAAGATATTACTTAGAGTCTTTCATAGCATATTTCGAAGAACTTGCATTCGAGTCATTGAGTTCATCAAAGATTATTATTAAATTAATTTATAGTTGGATAGTGGATATTATGAAATGGTATGCATGCCTGTCAATTTTTGATGTAAAGAAAGTTTGTCTTTTAAAAACGAATGCAATGTTTATAAAATGTATCATATAGAGGTCAAATACCTCGCAATGTAATCAACTATTGTGAATCGTTTATAATGTATATGAACGGGTCCTTTCAGTTGGTATCAGAGCGGTGGTCGTAGCGAACCAGGTCGACATTAGTGTGTCTAACTAGGAGTTGTTAGGATGCATTAATGAAGTCTGGACTTCGACCTAGTAGTTGTTAGGTTATATTAATGAGTCTGGACTTGAACCTGGTCTGCATCTCAAAAGTTTTGCTTATCATTTCTTGTTGAAAATTACCTGCTTATCATTCTTAGTTTAGACACATCTTACTGCATTGATTGCATGAATAGTGTATAGACAAAAAAAATTCATATCTTAGCGTATCTGCTAATCCATATCTTAGCGTATCTGTTACCATAAACTTTTCCTGATATATTTCGTAAATTCCTCCGTAATCTACGAAATCTTTGGTTCTATTTATATAGATATTCTATGTAATTAGAATATCATCCGTTATCCGAAAATCATTTCATATCGAAAAATCCTTTATTCAATCGTACGCAATGGAACTCACCACTAGTTCAAGTCCCCTCGGATTCCGATATGGAGTCCCACTCCAGCTCTAAAAGCAGCGTCACCAGAATGAATCAATCCATCAGCCATCCCCAATTCATCTGATGGGTTCGTAGTCTACTCAATCATTGGAGACAAGAAGAAGGTGATCCTTTCCATCAACCGAATTTCCCTCTTGGTGATGAACCTGAAGCACTCACCGGCGAACCAATCTGAAATACCATTTCCACCCTCATTACCCGAATATCTCGCTATGATTATATACTATCTCAAATTCAAAACCTTATGCATCCGCTCGTTCCTACCGACAATCATCACGGAGTAATAGAAGAAGTCAACGAGCTTCGCGCTCGGGTAGTGGCTTTGGAGAATATGGTGCAGAGATTACAAACACCAGCAGCAGCATCAGCAGCATAACCAGTACCACCATCATCAACGCCAACAGTACCATTACCACCTCCGACCACAACCGCATCGTAAACCTCAACTTCACAATCTGTCCCACGAGCATCAACGTCATACGCACCATAGATACCAAGGAGTACCAACAACAATAACTGACAAAGTATTAATTCATAACTTCATTGGAGAAACATTCCGCGGCGATTATGTAATCTCTAAAGTCTTAGAGATTATCTAATCTAGCCCTAACCATAAATCAGTTAAGCGAACCAAAATAATAGAAGGAAGAGTAGAAACCCTGATAAAAATGGTGTGTGATTAACAAGCTAAACTTACTTTACCAACAGCATCAACAGTACCGTCAGCGTTACCAGCATCGTCAGTACAGTCAACATCTGAATCAACAACACCGATAACATCACAAACTCCGTCAGTTCAAGAAACACTGTGGACATCATTACGAATCAATAACGTGTATATTGTATCAACGAGTTATGAAGAATTAACTCATTCCCTCTGAAGAAATTATATGTATATTATATATATATATATATATATATATATATATATATATATATTGAAATAAATCTTTCTGTGCTAAGCTATTGTGTGTGAATCTTAACTACTCGGTTAATTCATATTACAAATATGCAATAATGTACGTCCTTCGGCCGCAACTTAACCAGCGTTAACTACAATCTCTGTCGCAATTCAACAAATTTCAATTCATAATAAATCAAGTATATATTTGATTTTACACTTTCATCATCGATGTACCCGAAACTTTTCAGATAACATCATTCGTACTTTGCGAAATTCACAAGAATTCCACGAACCGAACATCATACATCAACAAATAACGAAGTATTGATTCATAATTTCAATGTCATTAAAGAAATACTGCGTAAAAGTTATGTACTTTTGAAAGGCTTTAGGGATTATTCAATTCTAGTTTCAACCGTAAATCAAATGAGTTTAATTTAACATTAACTCATTAAATCTATGTTACATCTGAAGAAAATATACATATATATATTTTCATAAAGACTGTAATAAAATTCTTTTGTACAAATAATTAATTGTGAATTTTTTTTTAACGGGTAGGTAATACCCGAGAGATATATAAATTCACAATTAATATGTTACATTCTTCGAATCTGATTCAGCAAATCATCCATTATACTCCCTACTTTCACAACAATATACATTCTTTTATAGAAATCAAAACAACCATACTCATTCAAAATTTAATTACATATTCTGATTTTGAAATCTCAAAATTCAACTTGAGATATGACCAAAATCATCACTCTTAGATCCTTACATCTTTCACAAGCTATATTTTGACTTCAAAACTGTGTTAGAACATCAAATGTATGTTAACGATTACAATCTGTGTTCAAACCCTTCGAAAATTTCTGAAGACACTTCGAATGATGAGCAATCTAGATGATGATCCAACCACATGTTACCCACAGTTATGTACCCGAAAAACTCTTGAAACCAAAGTAAAAGTTTAAACAACGTATCCGCGTTAGATTCTTTGGCATTTATTAGCAAAAATAACTTTGCGACTCCTATTCAAAGTAGCCAGTTTTGTCACAGCTCCAGCAAGTCAACTTCGACTTTTCAGTCAGACTAACCTTATTATAACCTTGAGATATACACCATCGTTACCAGGGAACCTTTTACATTCCACCACATTATTAGCAGATGTACCAACAACTTCATTACCCTTTGACTTTAGCCTCTCCAAAAAGTCATTATAATTATTCATTGAAACCCCATCATTTACTCATTCGCATCTTGTAATGAGAATTACCATACGAATTATTGGGAATTAGCAATCAGTATTTTGAAATCTAGCAGCATGTCTACGCCAACAGTTATATGTGTATATATAACGTCTATCTTCTGGACTTAATTTGAATGTGAAGTTTCTGAAAAACACTCCGAACTACGAATTGGTTCTCCGAAAATGGAAAAAATGCTGATGAAGCAGCAAAAACTATAAACGACTTTAAACGGTAAAAGCTGGATGATAATGACGAAGTGTGCTGGCAAAGCGCAAAAAAAGAGAAGTTTTGGAACTGGAAAACGGATTGAGCAAAGTAGGAAGGAGGCTGTGGACAAATTACAAAGACTGGACCTGACTTCAAAGGATCCAAATGATTCAGTACCTGCTGAAGTCATTAACGAATACCTTGCTCCTGACTCTAAACCCCTGCGGACAATATTCTTCATCATCCTCTGATATTAGAAATTTTAAAATATCATCATATCTTTCATTATAAATATCCTCCATATTTCTGAAGATATTTTCTTAATTTTTCTTATTTGAAATCATTTACCTCTTCGCGCTATCTGTATTACATCATAAAAGAAACTATATTAGTTTCTAAATTCTGAAACATTTAAGTTTAATATAGGAATATTTTGAAGTAGTGTTGGGAACTGAAGCATGAATTAGTATAATATAATGACACTTGATCAATGTGATTATATTACAGTAAGTCATGCTGAGTTTCTAAATGGGACGTGATGATTCACAGATCATAACATCATCATGTGCCATGTTATACGACTCTTGTATTCTATTTAACCTCTAAAATATCAAGAAAATATTTCTTGATGATTCGGCCTTTTCCAAGGTATTCTAGTAATTTGACAAGTCAAGATCGTGCCATCACAATTTTCTTCCTAGAACATTAACAATGTTCATTCCGAAATTCATATCTGTGAATTCTGGACCATTACAGGCGGTGCTTAATCGCAAGAAGAAGAAACGAAAGGACAAAACTCCGAAATAGAAGTTGGGGTATAAATTGCAACAAATAAAAGAGAGCATTAACTGTGAATGATAATGATTATAGAAGACAGAAGCAAAGACTTTGAAATATAAGGGAACATATAAAGCCCAACGACAAACCAGAAATTATAAACCATATATATCGATGCATATAGCAATATAAAGACACGGGAGAACTAGAAACACTATAAACCCAAGAGTATAGTAGAAGTAAATAGATTCTTTCGGCGGTAGATGAAAAAGAAGAATGACCGATATGAAAGTTAGAAGTGGATCGAGAATCAGAACTGGATGGAGCATATTGATGAATACTTTAAAATATGAGTTGAGGGGGAAAGAATAGAAGGTGATGAAACATGACTAGGAACTTAGAAATCAACAGATTTAACTCACACAATGGCGGAATAAGTGAATCAAACCCTCTAGTGAATAGGTTAAGTTTTTTTTTTTTTTGATTAATTTAGTCAAACCACAACTAAATCAAGTGTGATTAGATCAACACCTAGAGCTATTATTCACCACCTGGGTGATTTGGACTGAGAGAGAATCGGAGGAGCTCACTAGATCTGAATGTGTGTAACAAATGAGAGGCTTAACCTAAAATGAAGAACATAAGACTTTATATACCCCTGCTGTTGACTCATCCATACGATTCATTCATCACACGTACGAGTTAGCTTCATCAGCCGTATGGGTGATCACTCACTCGTGTCTTCTCATTTAGGTTGTAATTGTGACTTAGCTCAGCATCAACTGTGCGTATGAGCCTTTCAGTCGTACTAGTGAGGCTTCACTCGTACGTCTGACTAAGTCTAACATAGTCAAACATCTAAATCTCGTTCCTGCAGTTCCTGTAACCACATACAAACACGGATAGGATAATAACGAGCAATCATGGTGGCCTGTAAACTGTTGTACCTGCAATGGACGTGGGTAGATGTCTAGGTACTTGCATAAAATGCATTAACAGAAGGTGTGAGTTGTAAGGAAACGAAGGAGGTGAATTTATAAGAAAATCTCTGACAGAACAATTAAAATGGACGATCGCATTTAAAGCGGATCCTAATTCCCTTGATTACTGGAGAGTCAAATCTTATTAAGAAGATTTTCTTCAAATCCCTTGAAATCTAGGAATCAATCATATCTACGTCAAATGATAAGATGAATCTACACTTACTCATTTCACTCTTCTATGTTAGTTTCATTCATACTCTTCATATAAATGGACTGTTTATCCAAATTATTCGCTGATGATAAAACTCTAATTTTCAGCCCGTATGCATCATGAAAACATACTTACCTTTCTACTCAAATTTCGGGATGAAATTTCTTAAATGGGTAGGTACTGTGACAACCCGGAAATTTCCAACCAAATTTAAACTTTAATCTTTATATATTTCCGACACGATAACAATATTTGTTAAGTTAAATTTCAAGAATTTTAAACTATGTTCATACATTCATTCAACCTCGACCAAGTTCCAACGATTCACGAACCATTAAACGAATATGATTATATATGTATATGTGTATATATATTATAACTTGAAACGTAAACAAAATATTAGATTAAATACTTTATATGATTGTATCTGTTTCAAAATGTTTATCAATGAAATTAGAAGATAAGATCAATTGATTGAATTATCAGATATATTGAATTATGATTACAAGTCTCTGTTGAAAGGCCCACGTTGATTTGAGAAATCTTTCCATTTTAACAATATTCAGAAAATGGTAAAGTGATTTATAAATAAGAACAAATTGTCAATCATTGAGAACTAGACAAAGGATAGTGGAAGATTGAATCTCATAAAGACTCGATTGATCTATTTAGTTTCAAACGTACAAAAACGTTTTTAGTTTAAAAAGAACTTTATTATTAAAACGTATATAACTTTTATAAATATCTAGAACCACTTTTGATAACTCATTACTTAACTTGTATGATAAAGATAACGATATTTATATTTTATTTTATATATATAACGATTTAAATTAATATTATATATATTTATACGCGTATTATACGTACATAGTTTTATACTTTTACTATACTTAAATTTTACCTTTACTTTATTTTTACTTTACTTTAACTTTAATAATTCACTTTAATAATTCATACTTTACTAATTCACTTTAATAATTCATACTTTAATAATTCACTTTAATAATTCATACTTTAATAATTCACTTTAATAATTCATACTTTAATAATTCACTTTAATAATTCAAAAATCTATTATAAATAGAATTCAATAGGTTTCATTATTTCATAGAAACTTAAAAATATTTTTCTCTAAACTCTCTCAATCGATTTACATATATATATTTACTCCGTATTATTTCAAGATATTATTAGTATACATAAAATATTACGACGGAGTGCTGTCCGAGTGATTTCGAAATTGTTTTTCGAGTAGGATAGGATTAAGGAAATTATGGGTTATAGCTTTGGAGGTGATTGAGTATGGTTCATGGGTATGCTCGTGAGGTCAATATAGTGTTTATCATTTCCGTTGCATCTACGTACCTTTCCTGCAATATTGAATCTCAATATTGATACGTGAGTACTCATAATTTAACTTTTACATACTAATAGTGTATCACTGACTAGTGCTCAAGTATTTAGGATTATGCATGCTTGTACTTTTGATATTGCCCTTAGACAGGTTAGGTTGAATCTTGAATTAGTTACACTTGCGGTTGAGATAAGGTATAAGATATGCATGTCCTTGGAAAGCTAGCAAAAAATTAAGAACTTTTCCTTTAGATATCGAATGGTTTCGATGAACGGATTAGAAGTTATAATCAATTGAATTTTTAATATTTTTATTAAAAATGATTATTATTATCGTCGTTTTTATCTTCGTTCTAGTTTTATCTTATTATTATCTTTATCAATAAAAGGGATTTATCATTAAAAATTGTTATTTTTTATTATTATTACTATCGTTATTATCATTAAAGTTATAATTAGTATTATTATTATTATACAATTATTATTATTATTATTATTATTATTATTATTATTATTATTATTATTATTATTATTATTATTATTATTATTATTATTATTATTATTAGTATTATTATTATTATTATCATTATTAATATATATATCATTATTTAAAAATGGTTATTGTTATTGTTATTATTATTATTACTATATTATCATTAAGATAATTATTAGTATTATCGTTAATAATGTTATAGTAACTATCATTATTAATATTAGTGTAATTAAAATAAATATTTGTAACACCTAATTATTTTGATTACTATTATTATCATTATTATGAACACGATATAAAAGACAATTAAAAGCTATTAAACGAAACGATTAGGAAAAAATGAGTAAGAGTATCATGATGAAATTAAAATATTATAAGATATTGATTTAGATAAAATTATCGTTCTTATTATTTTTATCATTACTATTATTATTAAAAGTATCGTTAGTATTAAAACTATCATTTTAACAAAAATTATCATAGAAATGTCATTGTTACTATAAAATATCATTATTATTATTATTGTAAATAGAATTATTATTTTAATGCTAATATTAAAAATTATCGTAAATATTAAAGTTATCGTAATTAGAATTATCGTTTTATCATAATGTCATCTTAGTAATTATAAATATTGATATTTTTATAATAATAATTATTATTACAAAATAATACAACTTTTACTTACTATCATTATAGATATTATTTTATCAAATAAATATGTGATACAAACATATTTTACTACGTGTAATAACTTACTTTAATAATACCTATCATATTATCTTTATGATATTAAATGAACCCTATAAATTTTATTACTTAATATATATAAAAGTATATTTTATTATATAAATTTAATATAAAATTTTATTTATTAATAAATAAATTATATTATTTACTCTAATAAATCTTTAAAAAATATTTAAAAATATAAAACGACGATATTTAAACTATATATTAATCATGTGATTTTTGGAAATTATTTTGAGTCAAGTTTACTTTTGTTGACTTTTGCATATTAGTCTCGAGCATTAGGATTGTGGTACACTATGACTTGACCTAATTTGTTAGACAAATATTGACCAACACATAAATATATATAATTAATTTAGGTTCGTGAATCCTAGGCCAACCTTGCATTTGTTCAATGACGTTATATGTATTTTTACTACGAAATACAGTATGGTGAGTTTCATTTGCCTTTTTACCCTTTATATTTTTGGGACTGAGAATACATGCGCTTTTATAAATGTTTGACGAAATAGACACAAGTAATTGAAACTACATTCTATGGTTGAATCATCAAAATCAAATGTGCCCCTTTTTATTAAAGTCTGGTAATCTAAGAATTAGGGAACAGACACCCTAATTGACGCGAATCCTAAAGATAGATCTATTGGGCCTAACAAACCCCATCCAAAGTACCGGATGCTTTAGTACTTCGAAATTTATATCATGTTCGAAGGAGGATCCCGGAATGATAGGGGATATTCTTATATGTATCTAGTTAATGTCGGTTACCAGGTGTTCACCATATGAATGATTATTTTTGTCTCTATGCATGGGACGTATATTTATGAGAACTGGAAATGAAATTCTTGTGGTCTATTAAAATGATGGAAATAAATGATTATGATAAACTAATGAACTCACCAACCTTTTGGTTGACACTTTAAAGCATGTTTATTCTCAAGTGTTAAAGAAATCTTCCGCTGTGCATTTGCTCATTTTAAAGATATTACTTGGAGTCTTTCATAGCATATTTCGAAGAACATTGCATTCGAGTCATTGAGTTCATCAAAGATTATTATTAAATCAATTTATAGTTGGATAGTGGATATTATGAAATGGTATGCATGCCTGTCAATTTTCGATGTAAAGAAAGTTTGTCTTTTAAAAACGAATTCAATGTTTGTAAAATGTATCATATAGAGGTCAAATACCTCACAATGTAATCAACTATTGTGAATCGTTTATAATGTATATGAACGGGTCCTTTCAGTTACCACCCCAGAAGAAATGAGATCTAATCGCCTCAAGTTTTTTAAGAACCGATGACGGGCATCTAAATATCGACATAAAGTAAATCCCAAGGCTACCCATGACGGATTTCAAAAGAGTCAACCGTCCACCCAAAGACAAAAGACAACCTTTCCAAGTAGCTAGATTCGAACGGAATTTATCAATGAGGGAATCCCAACTTGAAACACGTTTCATATTTGCACCTATCGGAACACCAAGATACATAGTAGGAAAAGTACCCGAACGACACCCGGCCTCCAATGAGAAATTATCGACTTCAATAATATCAACTCCGATACCAAAAATGTGTGATTTAGCCACATTGATTTTAAGCCCCGACACTAAATAAAATATTTGAAGAACGAGCAGAATATGATGCAATTCATTTCTGTGCCACTCAGACAAAATAATAACATCATCCGCATACAAGAAATGAGAAAGACGAATACCTCCAACTTGGATGCCTCTAATTAAATTTGTAGCCATAGCACGATGAAAAGCTAAGTGAAGACCTTCCATAACAATGATAAACAAAAACGGACTTAAGGGGTCGCCTTGACGTAAGCCTCTTTCGATAGAGAACTCTTTCGTTGGACTTCCGTTAACCAACGCTGAGGTTCTAGCAGAATACAAACAACCACGAATCCACTTACACCAAGATGGACCAAAACCAAGAGATGAAAGCATAAAAAATAAGTAATCCCAATTAACGGAATCGTAGGCTTTCTCAAAATCCACTTTAAATAAAAGTAGTTGTCTGTTCTGTTTCTTATACAAAGAAATGATTTCACTAAGCATCAACGGGCCGTCTAAAATATGACGACCTGAAATAAAGGCCGATTGAACCGGGGAAATTATCTTGTCGATAACATTAGCGAGGCGATTCGTGAGTAATTTAGTAATAATCTTATAGCAAAACCTACAAGAGAGATCGGGCGAAAATCATAGATGTAAACCGGGTTGCTCACTTTAGGGATGAGTGAAAAGAAAGCTGAGTTTGCACCGTCGACATGGATCCGGTAGCGAAAAAATGATGAACCTCGGTACAAATATCAGAATGTAAAATATCCCAGAAGTGCTTAATGAAGCGAAACGTAAAACCATCGGGGCCTGGTGCTTTAGAACCTCCGCAATCCCAAACCGCACATTTGATTTCCTCAACATCAAAATGATGTTGATGGGGATGCTGATTCTATTGATACTGCTTCGAGTATTGGTGATCAGGGAATCACAGATCACCTTAAGGAGTTCGAGGGGGTACAACTGGAATCGGATTCAAATAATTCTGCTTCTGTTCATGTTTTTCCTCATGTTTCGGCTTGTTCTAGAACTAAGTCTGTATTTGGTGGAAGTTCTACCCTTTCTCATCCTCCTGGCTATACTCGAGATCCTATTATCGATAAAGCAAAATCCTTTTCGGGTGGTTCTGTTAACTGCCACACTCCTTTTTTACCGTGTGGTTTACATGAAGGAGTTCATGAGAATTTGGCTCAAGATTCGGATGATATCTTTGTTATAGGAGAGTTACTTGGTTATAACTTGAAAGGTTGTAAATCGTTTTTGGGTTGTGAACGCGTTTCAACCGGTTTTCCATGAAGATTCTTTCTATTAATAGTTGCGGGTCCAAGGATTTTTTGAAACGTCAATGGATCAGAGATACTTGTGCAAAGTCGAACATATACATATTTAGTTAAAATCATATTATACTTATTGTATGTTCGGTAAAATAATGCATTTCAAAAAGAAAAGAAAAATCTGGGTTAAATAATAATTGACCTTAAATAGTTAAATTTTTTGTTTGACTAATTTAATATATTAAAGACTCATAAAATAGAGTAAGAAAACAACAACAAAACTTAATAACAAAACTTAATCCCACAAAAGTATGGTATGTGGGAGGTAATGATCGGTCATTATTTGAAACGATCACTTGTACTTAAAAAAAATAAAAGTGTCTATATTTAGATGAAAAACAAGGTACTTTGATATAATTTTGTGTATTGCAGGTGTGAAGAAAAGTTGAAGCAAAAAGACGCAAAAAAAAAAAAAAAAAAAAAAAAAAAGATGTGGCTGAAACTGTGACGACCGCAAATTGCGGTCTGGGCACCGCAATTTGCGGTGGGTGACATTTTTCGAACAGAACCTAGATGGCTGCCTTTTGCGGTGGTTTTTTCGTGTCAGGGACGTAGACAGTCCTTCCCTATCCTAGAATAACCCAGAGTGAAACCCATCAAGAGTAGAGAAAGTCATCCATTTCAATGTTCTATGGATAGAAAGATTGCTTTCGAATGGACCTCCGGCCAATAAATAGGTTAAAAAATCAAAAAAAATAAGTGTGAGACGCTATGAAAATAATAGAATCAAATTTTCATAGATTTTAAACCTGCCTGGAAAATAAAGTAAGAAAACTTCATGTAAAATAGTTAAAATATTATTTTAAAAATCAAACAATTGATCCACTATTTTTATTTTTTATAAAGTATAATGAGAAGATTCTTATTTGAGAATAAAGGACTTTGTTACGATTATTTTGAGCATTTTTTATTAAGAATGACAATTGTATAGTAGTAGTCTTTTTTATATGTATTGCAAAAAAAAAAAAAAAAAAAGTTTCATTATAAGTTAATGATACGGTCCCACTAAACATAAATCTAGACACCCCTAAGTATTTAAAGATATTATTCCGGTGGTTTTAGCCTTTTAGGGTCTGTATCTAATTTATCCAATGCATGTGAGATTGAGTTTGTTGTTACTGTTGTTGGTCTGTATCTAATTTAATATGTTAAGTTGTTGGTCTGTATCTAATTTAATATGTTAAGTGTTTCTTGTATATTTATATAAATTATGAATAATGTAAATTTTCTATTGAAAAAAGTTTTGTATGGTTAAAATAAGAGCAGAGTTGTGAATGTGACAACCTTCCATAAACATTAATGATGCATACAATGTGAGATGGTAAGGACATATCTCACAATGTTAAAATGGTCAAATGTTTGAACTTATGGCCAGTTGTGTCTTTAATGTCGTGGCTTTCCGTATATTTCTGTTTTTGGAGATGAAACAAAGATGTGTTAGTTGACCTAAGTATAGACACTTATAATTGGGTTAAATTTTATGGAGGTTTTTAAGTTGAGGAATCCTAAACTTACAAACAATTATATACTATAAAGATAGTTTACAAAGTGATTTGTCAATATTACATTGGTTCCAGTTTGTAAATTAATGTCCTGGCTCCACAAAGCTTTGTTTTTGGATGCGAAACAACGCAATTTTAATTGGTAGTGCGACTACGTAAGATTCAGGGAGTGTTGGGTTCTGATTTCATAGAGATTTTTGAGGTTATTACATTATTTAATGCTATAATTAATTTTAAATGTTGAACGTATTCTGGTTTTTTAGCTTCTGAAATTAAATGCTAATATGTTTAAAGGAGATTTCTTTACTACTTAATTGAATAGTTTAGCACTGAATGCTGAACAATTCAGTATTCAACGTGTTTGTTTCTAACCTTTGAATGACAAATGGTGCTGAATGATTCAACATTCTGTGTTGAACTATTTAGATAGCTGAAACTATAACTTAATCATTAAGTACCTAATTTTTCTTTTTGGTAAAAGAGGTTACTCGGCAAATTGTATTAATGATGCATTGTTACAATACAAGGTCAATCCTCATAGGATTACCACAACCACAACAACCACATGAGTACATGACACAAACTTACAATGACCCGTTTGTGCCCGTTTGTGTCCAAACAAAACACATACAATCAAGACACTTTCCATAAAGACTTTTTTGCTCAGTTGGTCCCTCTATTATACTCCAAATCGCTAGTTTGATCCCTCGATTTTAAATTTGGCAATCAGAGTCCCTGAGTTATTTTGATTTTGCAATTGGCGTCCCTCCGTCAAATTTCTGTTAAAAATGTCCGTTAACCTTGTCATGTGCAATGCATGTGAGGGTAAAATCGTCTTTTTACTCTTTTCTTCACTAAAAACAAGGGACCACTGGCGCAAAAATATCTTAACTAAAAATGAGGGACCACTGGCGCAAAAAAAATTATAAGGTTTATATTTTATTTTATAAATTTATAAAAACAAGAATCTATAAATTATTATTATTATTACTATTATTATTATTATTATTATTATTATTATTATTATTATTATTATTATTATTATTATTATTATTATTATTATTACTACTACTATTATTATTACTACTACTATTACTATTATTATTATTATTATTATTATTATTATTATTATTATTATTATTATTATTATTATTATTATTATTATTATTATTATTATTATTATACAAACTCTAACTTCAGATCATCAATTGATAACTACACATCAGATCGGATTATTATATCATTTCACTACACATATCAGATTCAACATTTTATACAGATTCAACTTAGAAAAATGCTACAGTACTTGTTCGTATGTGTCATCTTCAACCTCAAACTTCACATCATCAAATAATGAATCTCAAAACGAATTGATTACAACATTATGTTCCTCAATCGACGCCTAACACTCGTTGATCTTCAATTTTAAACAACAATATCATATTTGATGATTTTCAGTTCGTGTTCTTCGTTATGCGAAAACTCATGATGTTTTGGTCTCCGGATCAACTCATTGCGTTTTAGATCGAATCAAGCATATTTTCTGAATCCTTATGTATCACTTATGCTTCGTAATTCATCAAATCTAACATGAATTTCATTGCACGATTCACAGATTCAAAGTCAAAGTTCGTTTCTATGCGGTCAACTTTTTAATTTGGTTGAATCTGGAATTTTTAGGATCAACTGATGATTGTCGAACGATTAAATGATGATTCTAAACAAGTTTTGTGCAGAATTCAAATGCTGAAACACACTAGATCTCTGATTTGATTTTTCAAGTTCATCAATGGTGGTTCTCATGTTCATCATCGATTAAATCAAGTTAGAGTTTGTATAATAATAATAATAATAATAATAATAATAATAATAATAATAATAATAATAATAATAATAATAATAATAATAATAATAATAATAATAATAATAATAATAATTTATAGATTCCTGTTTTTATAAATTTATAAAATAAAAATATAAACATTATAAGTTTTTTTGCGTCAGTGGTCCCTCACTTTTAGTTAAGATATTTTTGCGCCGGTGGTCCCTTGTTTTTAGTAAAAAGACAATTTTACCCTCACATGCATTGCACATGACAAGGTTAACGGACATTTTTAACAGAAATTTGACGGAGGGACGCCAATTGCAAAATCAAAATAACTCAGGGACTCTGATTGCCAAATTAAAAAATGAGAGACCAAACTAGCGATTTGGGGTATAATAGAGGGACCAACTGAGCAAAAAAGTCTTCCATAAATCCTTAATATATCTAACTTGTCGGGAAATCTTGAAACTTAAAGACATAATCTTTAGTCTTGAAATCGATACGATGACCTCCACCAGTTGATCTTCATTTCGCATCTTCTTGCCAAAATACGAGCATTCCTCTCTTGCCAAATGTAGTAAACAGTAGCTGCGAAACAATCTTAAACACCACCAGCCGGCTATTATTTATGTGCGCATAAGGGGAGATAGTATCCACAATATCCTTCCATTTGTTTGATCGAATAGGGAGTTCAACCAAAACACTCAGTTTCGACCAAACCACATAAGCATATCTACACTCAAAAAATAAGTGGGCGTGATTATCTTGTGTAAGCTTGCACAATTGACATATTTCTACGCACCTAAATATTATATAATATGATCTTTAAATTACATCAAAAACATTGTCAAAGGTAATATAGTGATTTTACATCATTCACATTATTCGTTCAAAATCAATATTAAACATGTTATTAATTTAATTAAAAAATAATACGAATCTTTTATAAAAGAAATATTAATCTCTCTTAAATTGTACAATCTTCTACAAAATACTCAATGAACGCATTTACAAATTTTAAAGTATATTGTATAACCTTTATATAATAATTATATTTTAATTTTCTTAAAATTTTTCAAAAGGCATTTATTATTACTAATTATTATTATTAAAAATATAAATACTCAACTTTTAGCAAACTTTATTATTATTATTTATTTTTATTATGATAATTATGATTACAATTATTGTATTATTAATATTCAAATATAGATTCTCTTTACGAGATTAATTACGTTACATATGTATGCGAAAATACATGTCTCTATATATTTGTAAAAAGATCGACAAATTTCTTAGTCGAACGGGTCTCTAAAATAAATGACTTTAACATTTACATTCACTTAATACCTAAAACATGTCATTAAATTATTTCGTTTAAACAAACTCATGATTCTACGGGTCATTCACTAGTATATATAAATTGATTAATCAATTATATATCTTGATTCTTAAAGACAACATTTTTAAATGTAGGTTTTAAGGTTTATCTTGGGTAGGGATGGTAGAATATTTCGAATTTCACTAAAACATAATAAGACTATTATATACTCGTATTATATTATCCTTCCATTCTATGATTTAAAACTTGATTGATGGATTTTATTATGGTAGTTAAAAATTGTGAAATCCACTGTATCACAATCAAAGCATCGTTTTCCAATTAAATAATTTCTTAAACTCATGGAGACATTGAAGGGTGAAATAATACTCTATAATTTGGGTGCTTATCTAACAAAAAATAACTAATATGTTACTCATATGCGTCTATCTCCAATTTTAGTTACACCAATTGTAATAGGATAAACTCACGTTGTTCCTATGTGGTTAGCATCCAACGCCCAATTTTTAAGTAATGGGACTTGAGTTTTACATGTTGCTTGAGCTTGCGTTGCATTCCAATGAGAAAAGCCAAGCATGTGATTTTGTAGTTATTAGTTTTATATTAATAATTAAATATTATTATTATAAAATTTTTTTAACTACTTTACCAATTATATTTAAATACATCATCATAACACTTCTAACCCACATCAAAACCCACAACATTACTCCACACAAAAAATTCACACTGTCTAGTCATACAAAAAATGCAAAAAACCCCACACCACCAACTCACACCCTCCTCATTACAAATAGTCTTATTCAAGTGACACGTTTTTTTAAAAATATATAAATATTATATTACTAAATCGACTTTTGATTCGATAATAATAAAATTGAACAACTGAAAACAAATGATTCTACATTCATTGCGTATTAAAATGTTTAAAGAGTTGAAAACTCGCGATAGTTAAATGAATATGTATTCATTTGCATACGATGATCTCAAAACGTTATGAGTATGTTTGACAAAACTACCCGCTAGCAAGTGGTAGATAGCTTTTAGCTGGTTGTTGATAGTTTATAGCTGCTAGTTAGTAGGTGTTAGTTTTTTTATATGTACTCAAGTGTTTGGCGGAGCAGCTGTAAATGTAAAATTAAAGAGTAAAATGTCAAAAAAGCTATGAGCTTTTTCTTAGACGCTACTTCTGTTAGATTTTTGTTTTTAGTTTTTTTTTCTTCGTCTGAAAACTTTATGCTAGCTTAACCAAACGAAATTTTTATTAGTTAAAAGCTTTTTTTAAAAAAAGTTAGAAGCTAAAGTTCCAAAAAACTCCCAACAAAATACGCCATATATTTACCATAACTTTTGATAAAATACCATTATACAATATGTTAGTGTTCTACTTTGATTCTCCAATGTTAATGGCGGGCTTCTTAAGCCAATTTCTAAGGAGAATAAATGCTACTGTTGAGGTGGAAAAGTTCCGTACGTGTATAAGCAACTTGTTTGATGGTGAGGATCTCTCAAGTTCTTAGTCGGGTTGTTTTTCTTTCTTGTTTGTGTTGCAGTTTAGAGTGACCGAAGTTTCGTCCGATTGAGATTTATTTATTTGCCTATTGCCTTTTTAGGTGCTTCTTGTTAGTTTGCTTTGTTGTCGCGTTGGTGTTGCAGTGTTGGTTTTGTTGCTTTTGGTTAGGCTATTGTGTGCATCTTTTGTGTTTAGCAGGTTTCTTTTATTTTGTGATGAAAGATTTTGCTCATTTATAGATGATTCTTTTTTTCGAAAAAAAAAGATACGTATCTATCTACGTGAATAAATAATTTTAGAAAATTTTTGATGTACTTCTAGCTAAAACTTTCATACTTAACTTAATTAAATAATAGATTGATATTCAAAAAAATATTTATATTTATACTTCATATATTAAATTTAGATTTTAGCTAGAATTTTTGTTATTAAGATGCATACAAATTTTGTATGTAACCGTTAATTATCTAATTTAACGTGACAATTATGAAATTGTACAATACTATTATACATTTTAACGACAATCAAAACCTGTAAACCTCTTCTTAAAAAAAAAAAAAAACCTTTTTTAATATAGTAAACTCAACCATAACATCTCTTATATGATTTTGTTAATGACATCTTTTAAAACTGTCGTTAACATGCTTAAAACACTTACACCTGATAGTTGATTATTAAATATATGGTGACGATTATCTGATTGTACAAGTGTTTTATGCATATTCTCAAAACGTGTAGACCGGCAGGGACTGTGAAGACCCGTCCTAATCCATCTGGACGAAGTCCATATCGATTATACACGATTCACAACAATTGATTACATCGCGAGGTACTTGACCTCTATATGATACATTTTACAAACATTGCATTCATTTTTGAAAAGACAATCTTTCATTACATCGAAAGTTAACGGCATGCATACCATTTCATTATACATCTAACTATAATTGACTTAATAATAATCTTGATGAACTCAACGACTCGAATGCAACGTCTTTTAAAATATGCCATGAATGACTCCAAGTAATGTCTCTAATATGAGCTAATGCACAGCGAAAGATTTCTTTCATACCTGAGAATAAACATGCTTTCAAGTGTCAACCAAAAGGTTGGTGAGTTCATTAGTTTAACATAAATAATCATTTTCATCATTTTAATAGACCACAAGATTTTCATTTTTCCATTTCTCATAAACATACGTCCCATGCATAGAGACAAAAATATCATTCATTTGGATTGAACACCTGGTAACCGACATTCACAATATGCATATAAGAATATCTCCATCATTCCGGGATCCTCCTTCGGACATGATATAAATTTCGAAGTACTAAAGCATCCGGTACTTTGGATGGGGCTTGTTGGGCCCGATAGATCTATCTTTAGAGTTCGCGTCAATTAGGGTGTCTGTTCCCTAATTCTTAGATTACCAGACTTAATAAAAAGGGGCATATTCGATTTCGATCATTCAACCATATAATGTAGTTTCAATTACTTGTGTCTATTTCGTAAAACAGTTATAAAAACAGCGCATGTATTCTCAGTCCCAAAAATATATATTGCGAAAGCATTTAAAAAATGGAATAATGAAACTCACGCATATAATTATTGTAAAACCGTTAATAAAACATTTGCATGTATTCTCAGCCCCAAAAATGTAAAGAGTAAAAGGGAGAAAATGAAACTCACCATACTGTATTTTGTAGTAAAAATACATATGACGTTATTTAACAAGTGTAGGGTTGACCTCGGATTCACGAACCTCAAAGGAGTAGCCCCTAAAAAAAGAAAATGCTCAAGTCCGGGTTTAAACCCACGACCTCCTGCTAACCCGATAACACTCCTTAACCATTTGCTCTGTCTGTTACTTCTTGTTATACTCTGCCCTTTTAATCATTTAATACGCACAAAACCGTTTGCCTTCTTCAACTAAAACCCATTTGGTATCTTCATAGTATCACATAAAATCATGCTCATAACCTCATCCTACATCATAAATTTTCTAATCATCATGCTAATCGTTATCATAATCATCATCATAGTTTCATTTATCATCATCATTTATCATCATTAAACTTGCCAAACATTACCTACATCTCTATTCGATATTTATTTTCATCACCTAATATCCCTTAAAATAAAATGAGTGGGACTCCCAAAATAAAAAGGTAAACTTACGACCCATCCAATTCAACCATTTTATTCGTTTTCCACTCAGCTCAATCAAACTCCAATTAGCAAACGTCTCTATAATTTGTTGTTTCCACTTGAGCCTCATAGGACTATCCCTTTAGTTTACTTAGTCCGAATATAAAAAAAAAAATAAGTCACCGCTAAGAAAAAAAAATAATAGTGGCCATATGATGCTCATGTACAGCTCGTCCCAAAACCAATTATACAACATCTAATAAAATATTCAGTGGCCACACTTATTTTATTTTTGCACAATCCATCCCAAGTCTTTTAAATGCTTTGGTAATAAATTCAAAGGAAGTGAACGTGTACTTCATGTGTGGCTCCACAGCAACAATTAACATTAATATTTAATTACCAAGTTGCTTAAGTGGTAAGCACTAGGTCCTTGTCGATCATAATGAAATGAAAAGAAGAAACGTTTTTTTTTCTCATCAATATTCTTTGGCTTGAACAGTTGGAAAAGGTAAAAGGTGCAAACACGCTGCAGGGCTATCGTTTTATATTAGGTTGCGATGGGTGTGGCTTGGACAGAAACAGTAACTGAAAGCAATTAATAGCAGGTTTATGAAGGTTTGAGTGATGGTTTTCAACAGAAATATGAGAAAGAAAAGAAGAGAGAGACGTTATAGAGAGGGGGAGAGTTCTTAATCTTTGAGTTTATTAATTGGATGATGAGGAATGTACGACCTTAAAAGAAGTAACAAATTATGGGGGGTATCGAGCTCATGACAGAATTCCTATCAACATGGGTCGTTCTCGTTCTTGGGTTCTAATTGTATGTTGGGTGATCTTCGCACAACCAAGAAGGTGTGAATCAAAAGGTGGTTGTGGTGTTGTGGTGAGAGAAAAAAAAATAGCGGCTCAAGGTGATTGTTTAGGGTTGATCCTATATTCGAAAGAAAATAAAGACATATAGTAGTTAACTTGTTGGTGATGGACGGTGATGAATTAAGGTTTTGAAATGGGTTACAACAAGGGTTTTCAAGGTGGTGGATTTATGGTGTTTAAATGGGTCGGACAGAAAACAAGAGGCAAGAGAAGAAGATGGGTGTTCAAGGGTGAAGGTGATCGAGGTGGCCGGGTTGTGGTGGTTCTCCGGTGTTGAAGGATGGAGGTTGTATGGTGGTGAGAGATGGTGATCGAGTTGTGGTGAAGATGATTTGTTTATTCTCTCAAACTCTTGATATACATATATATAATACGTTAAATAATAATAATAATAATAATAATAATAATAATAATAATAATAATAATAATAATAATAATAATAATATATAAAATTCACATGTGGTGATATGGAGACATAGATAGACAGATGGATTGGATTTGGTAGGTGGTGGATGACAACAATATGCATCAAATATATGTATACTTACAAATACAGTAATAATCACTTTAATTATTAAGTTCACGGATCAAAATTCAATAATGTATAACTGTGTGAAAATATTAGCCGTCGTCTTTCGCGGACTAAATTTCGTACTCCGTTGTCAACAGTGGCGGATAAAAGTGTTCAGAAAAATCTCATATTTTTAAATTAAGTATATTTATTTATTTTGGTCATTATGGTAAAAAAATTCAGTCATTAATTATTAAATAAAAATTACATTAATTATTCACTCCCAACCCCAAATAAAATATAGTTATTGTTAAATTTATCAAATAACTTCTAAATATATTATTAATAAGCCTATAATTTATAAAACTTATTTTCGGATCACCGTTTATTTAAAAAATCACACAAGTTCCTTTTTAACTCGTTTGTTATCGATTTAAAAGGGAATTAAGCGTTACCGTTGTTTACTAAAACTTCTAATTCACAAATTATATATATTTAATATACTTTTTATGTATATATAGATTTATTATAATAATAGATTTTATTATCTCTTATATCATTTTACAATTTAGTTCTTACAATTAAATCATATATTATATCAAACTATATTTCAAATTATATATATAATATATATTTAAATATATATGTATCTATTTATCTACAAGTAATAGTTCGTGAATCGTCAAAAATTGTCGAAGGTCTATTGAATATATGAAACAGTTCAAAAATTTTGAAACTCAACATTACAGACTTTGCTTATCGAGTCGGAAACATATAAAGATTAGGTTTAAATTTGGTCAGAAATCTCCGGGTCGTCACAGTACATACCTGTTAAAGAAATTTCGTCCCGAAATTTGAGTGTGGTTGTCATGGCTAACAATGTAAATGCTTTCATGAATCGTATGAGCTGATAACTAGAGTTTATTACTATAGAGTAATGTGGATAAAATAATTCGATTACTCGAAGCTTATGAGTGAAGCTATCACCAGAGAGTGAAATTAGAAATCAAAGATTCCTCTTAATTTTTGACGTAGTCAGGGTTGAATTCCGGAATTCAAGGGATTTAAAGGAAATCTTTGAAATAAAAAAGATTTGATTCTTCGGCGAATAAGGAAATTAAGATCTCTGTAATTATATACGGTGATCTGCCTCGATTACTCCGTCTGATATTCCCATTATAAATTAAACTCTTCCATTCCATTATTCTCACCATTCCTATACTTTCTTTCTTATTTCATACATTCAAAAGATTGTGAAAATGCTTAATCCAGTTCTAATCCTTGTCATTATCCTTACTATTGCAACAATCATTCTCCTTTTCCAACTTCCACCGGAGGAATCTGTTTTCTTCTACTTCGCCCTTGGGTTAAAGTGTTTTTAATTTTCCCGTGTCTTTATGTTGCGATAAACATTGATATACCCGGTTTGTAATTTCCGTGTTGTTATTGGGCTTTATATTTTCTCTTATATTTTGAAGCTCTTTGCCTTTTTATTATCTTCTCGACCTCTATTAAGGCGAGTAACGGTCCAGAATTCGTAAGTATGGAGTTTCGAATATACTTAATGTTCTAAACAAGAATAAACGTAATAGCACGATTTGATTTATCAATTTACCAGAATCACTAAGGATAGAACTATCAAGAATATACTTTCTTGATATGTTCAAAAGTTAAGCAGAATGAAAGAGTTATGTAACATGACACATGATGACGTTAAGATCTGTGAATCATCACGTTCCATTAGAAACTCAGCATGACCTACTGTAATATAATCACGTTGATCAAGTGTCATTATATTATACTAACTCATGCATCAGTTCCCAACATTACTCCAATAACATTCATATTTTAAGCTCGAAGTTTACAGAATATAGAAACTAACAGTTTCTATATGATGTAACACTGATAGCACGAAGAGATTAATGATTTCAGATAAGAATAGTTATGAAAATATCTTCAGAAATATGGAGGATATTTATAATGAAAGATACGATGATATCTTGAAATTTCTAATATCGAAGGATGGTGAAGAAATTTTTTTTTTTTTTTTCGCAAGAGTTTGGAGTCAGAAGCAAGGTATTCGCTAAAGATTTCATCAGAAACAGAATTATCAGGATTCTTAATTTACAAGTTTAGTCCTTGTAATTTGTTCAGAGACTTCTTCGTAGTTTGCTCAATCAGTTTTTCAGTTTCAAACTTTTTCTGAGCTTTGCCAACATACAATTCTTTATCATCAACTTTTGGCTGTTGAGGTCGTTTACAGTTTTTGTTGCTTCATTCAACTTTTCAAAATTCAGAGCATTAATTCGCAGACTGGGTGCTTTTCAGAATTTCAGAATGAAAGATCATAATTCTAAGAGATAAAGGTTATATGTATACATATAATTGTTGATGTAGAAACGTTACGAGATTCGAAATACTGATTGCTGATTCTCGGTCATTGGTATGGCAATTATCGTTACAAAATGCGGATGAGTTTATGATAGGGTATTAATGAATAAATATAGTGATTATTGAAGTGACTTTCGCCAAAGAGTAGTGAAGTTGCTGGTACGTTTACTGTTAATGTGGTGGGATATAAACAGTTCCCCGGTAACGAAGGCGAAAAGACAACGTATATATCAAGGTTATAATAAGGTTGTTTCAAACGAAAAGTCGAAGTTGACTTGCTGGAGCTGTGACAAAACTGACTATTGTGAAAAAGAGTTGCAAAGTTATTTTCGGTAATAACAACGCCAAAGGAGCTAGCACAGATACGTGTTAAACGTTTACTCAAGTTCCGAATGTTTTCAAGTGCATAACTTTATGCATCGATCTTTTCTTCCGTAGATGAAGTGCGGTTGGTTCATCCTCTCGATTGAGGTATTTTCAAGAATCATGAAAGGTTTGAACGCAGATTAGAATTGTCAAGATACAAATGAGGTTTAAGATGAAATCTGAAATGTCCCGTTCTTATTGATTAAAAACGTTCCATATTAATTGATTTCGTTGCGAGGTTTTGACCTCTATATGAGACGTTTTTCAAAGACTGCATTCATTTTAAAACAAACCATAACCTTTATTTCATCAATAAAGGTTTAAAAAGCTTTACGTAGATTATCAAATAATGATAATCTAAAATATCCTGTTTACACACGACCATTACATAATGGTTTACAATACAAATATGTTACAACAAAATAAGTTTCTTGAATACAGTTTTTACACAATATCATACAAGCATGGACTCCAAATCTCGTCCTTATTTAAGTATGCGACAGCGGAAGCTCTTAGTATTCACCTGAGAATAAACATGCTTTAAACGTCAACAAAAATGTTGGTGAGTTATAGGTTTAACCTATATATATCAAATCGTAACAATAGACCACAAGATTTCATATTTCAATACACATCCCATACATAGAGATAAAAATCATTCATATGGTGAACACCTGGTAACCTACATTAACAAGATGCATATATAAGAATATCTCCATCATTCCGGGACACCCTTCGGATATGATATAAATTTCGAAGTACTAAAGCATCCGGTACTTTGGATGGGGCTTGTTGGGCCTGATAGATCTATCTTTAGGATTCGCGTCAATTAGGGTGTCTGTTCCCTAATTCTTAGATTACCAGACTTAATAAAAAGGGGCATATTCGATTTTGATAATTCAACCATAGAATGTAGTTTCACGTACTTGTATCTATTTTGTAAATCATTTATAAAACCTGCATGTATTCTCATCCCAAAAATATTAGATTTTAAAAGTGGGACTATAACTCACTTTCACAGATTTTTACTTCGTCGGGAAGTAAGACTTGGCCACTGGTTGATTCACGAACCTATAACAATATATACATATATATCAAAGTATGTTCAAAATATATTTACAACACTTTTAATATATTTTGATGTTTTAAGTTTATTAAGTCAGCTGTCCTCGTTAGTAACCCACAACTAGTTGTCCACAGTTAGATGTACAGAAATAAATCGATAAATATTATCTTGAATCAATTCACGACCCAGTGTATACGTATCTCAGTATTGATCACAACTCAAACTATATATATTTTGGAATCAACCTCAACCCTGTATAGCTAACTCCAACATTCACATATAGAGTGTCTATGGTTGTTCCGAAATATATATAGATGTGTCGACATGATAGGTCGAAACATTGTATACGTGTCTATGGTATCTCAAGATTACATAATATACAATACAAGTTGATTAAATTATGGTTGGAATAGATTTGTTACCAATTTTCACGTAGCTAAAATGAGAAAAATTATCCAATCTTGTTTTACCCATAACTTCTTCATTTTAAATCCGTTTTGAGTGAATCAAATTGCTATGGTTTCATATTGAACTCTATTTTATGAATTTAAACAGAAAAAGTATAGGTTTATAGTCGGAAAAATAAGTTACAAGTCATTTTTGTAAAGGTAGTCATTTCAGTCGAAAGAACGACGTCTAGATGACCATTTTAGAAAACATACTTCCACTTTGAGTTTAACCATAATTTTTGGATATAGTTTCATGTTCATAATAAAAATCATTTTCTCAGAATAAGAACTTTTGAATCAAAGTTTATCATAGTTTTTAATTAACTAACCCAAAACAGCCCGCGGTGTTACTATGACGGCGTAAATCCGGTTTTACGGTGTTTTTCGTGTTTCCAGGTTTTAAATCATTAAGTTAGCATATCATATAGATATAGAACATGTGTTTAGTTGATTTTAAAAGTCAAGTTAGAAGGATTAACTTTTGTTTGCGAACAAGTTTAGAATTAACTAAACTATGTTCTAGTGATTACGAGTTTAAACCTTCGAATAAGATAGTTTTATATATATGAATCGAATGATGTTATGAACATAATTACTACCTCAAGTTTATTAGGTAAAGCTACTGGAAGTGACAAGAAATGATCTAGCTTCAAAGGATCTTGGATGGCTTGAAAGTTCTTGAAGTAGGATCATGACACAAAAACAAGTTCAAGTAAGATTTTTACTCGAATTAAGATAGTTTATAGTTATAGAAATTGAATCAAAGTTTGAATATGAATATTACCTTGAATAAGAAAGATAACCTACTGTATATAACAAAGGTTTCTTGATCTTAGATGATTACTTGGAATGGATTAGAAAGCTTGGAAGTAAATTAGTAAACTTGAAGGGATTTTTGAAGTGTTCTTGAAGTGTTCTTCCTATGATGATTATAGCTTGATTCTTGAAGTGATTTTTGATGAAGATGATGATTAACTACTGGAAAAATACGTTCATAATAGTGTGTGTGTGTTGAGAGAGAATTAGAAAGAGAATTGGAAGTGAAATGGAGTGAATGATGAGTGGTAATTGGTGAGTGGTGAGTGAAGTTAAAAGGAGTTCTAGTTAGTTGACTAGCTCATGGTAGAAGTTAAAATTGATTATTCATACATGACATAATCAAGAGTGGAATCCCATGCTAGTTCCTATTGGTATATACCCATAGTAAGTACGTTTTGAAGCTGTGTATAATACGGGTAAGAATACGACTAGAATTCTTGATGAAAGAAAAGAATGGGAAAGTAACTGTAACCATTTTCGTTAAGTATGAGTGTTTTGATATATGTCTTGAAGTCTTCCAAAAGTATTTTAATACATCTAAATACACTACATGTATATACATTTTAACTGAGTCGTTAAGTCATCGTTAGTCGTTACATGTAAGTGTTGTTTTGAAACCTTTAAGTTAACGATCTCAATTAATGTTGTTAACCCATTGTTTATTATATCTAATGAGATGTTAAATTATTATATTATCATGATATTATGATATATTAATATATCTTAATATGATATATACATATTTAAATGTCGTTACAACGATAATCGTTACATATATGTCTCGTTTCGAAATCCTTAAGTTAGTAGTCTTGTTTATATGTATATAACTCATTGTTAATATACTTATGGAGATACTTACTTATCATAATCTCATGTTAACCATATGTATATCCATATATATATATCGTCATGTCGTTTTTACAAGTTTTAACGTTCGTGAATCGCCGGTCAACTTGGGTGGTCAATTGTCTATATGAAACATATTTCAATTAATCAAGTCTTAACAAGTTTGATTGCTTAACATGTTGAAAACATTTAATCATGTAAATATCAATCTCAATTAATATATATAAACATGGAAAAGTTCGGGTCACTACAGTACCTACCCGTTAAATAAATTTCGCCCCGAAATTTTAAGCTGTTGAAGGTGTTGACGAATCTTCTGGAAATAGATGCGGGTATTTCTTCTTCATCTGATCTTCACGCTCCCAGGTAAACTCGGGTCCTCTACGAGCATTCCATCGAACCTTAACAATTGGTATCTTGTTTTGCTTAAGTCTTTTAACCTCACGATCCATTATTTCGACGGGTTCTTCGATGAATTGGAGTTTTTCGTTGATTTGGATTTCATCTAACGGAATAGTGAGATCTTCTTTAGCAAAACATTTCTTCAAATTCAAGACATGGAAAGTGTTATGTACAGCCGCGAGTTGTTGAGGTAACTCAAGTCGGTAAGCTACTGGTCCGACACGATCAATAATCTTGAATGGTCCAATATACCTTGGATTTAATTTCCCTCGTTTACCAAATCGAACAACGCCTTTCCAAGGTGCAACTTTAAGCATGACCATCTCTCCAATTTCAAATTCTATATCTTTTCTTTTAATGTCAGCGTAGCTCTTTTGTCGACTTTGGGCGGTTTTCAACCGTTGTTGAATTTGGATGATCTTCTCGGTAGTTTCATGTATAATCTTCGGACCCGTAATCTATCTATCCCCCACTTCACTCCAACAAATCGGAGACCTGCACTTTCTACCATAAAGTGCTTCAAACGGCGCCATCTCAATGCTTGAATGGTAGCTGTTGTTGTAGGAAAATTCTGCTAACGGTAGATGTCGATCCCAACTGTTTCCGAAATCAATAACACATGCTCGTAGCATGTCTTCAAGCGTTTGTATCTTCCTTTCGCTCTGCCCATCAGTTTGTGGATGATAGGCAGTACTCATGTCTAGACGAGTTCCTAATGCTTGCTGTAATGTCTGCCAGAATCTTGAAATAAATCTGCCATCCCTATCAGAGATAATAGAGATTGGTATTCCATGTCTGGAGACGACTTCCTTCAAATACAGTCGTGCTAACTTCTCCATCTTGTCATCTTCTCTTATTGGTAGGAAGTGTGCTGATTTGGTGAGACGATCAACTATTACCCAAATAGTATCAAAACCACTTGCAGTCATTGGCAATTTAGTGATGAAATCCATGGTAATGTTTTCCCATTTCCATTCCGGGATTTCGGGTTGTTGAAGTAGACCTGATGGTTTCTGATGCTCAGCTTTGACCTTAGAACACGTCAAACATTCTCCTACGTATTTAGCAACATCGGCTTTCATACCCGGCCACCAAAAATGTTTCTTGAGATCCTTGTACATCTTCCCCGTTCCAGGATGTATTGAGTATCTGATTTTATGAGCTTCTCTAACTACCATTTCTCTCATATATCCAAATTTTGGTACCCAAATCCTTTCAGCCCTATACCGGGTTCCGTCTTCCCGAATATTAAGATGCTTCTCCGATCCTTTGAGTATTTCATCCTTTAAATTTCCCTCTTTTAAAACTCCTTGTTGCGCCTCCTTTATTTGAGTAGTAAGGTTATTATGAATCATTATATTCATAGATTTTACTCGAATGGGTTCTCTGTCCTTCCTGCTCAAGGCATCGGCTACCACATTTGCCTTCCCCGGGTGGTAACGAATCTCAAAGTCGTAATCATTCAATAATTCAATCCACCTACGCTGCCTCATATTCAGTTGTTTCTGATTAAATATGTGTTGAAGACTTTTGTGGTCGGTATATATAATACTTTTGACCCCATATAAGTAGTGCCTCCAAGTCTTTAATGCAAAAACAACCGCGCCTAATTCCAAATCATGCGTCGTATAATTTTGTTCGTGAATCTTCAATTGTCTAGACGCATAAGCAATCACCTTCGTTCGTTGCATTAATACACAACCGAGACCTTGCTTTGATGCATCACAATAAATCACAAAATCATCATTCCCTTCAGGCAATGACAATATAGGTGCCGTAGTTAGCTTTTTCTTTAATAACTGAAACGCTTTCTCTTGTTCATCATTCCATTCAAATTTCTTCCCTTTATGCGTTAATGCAGTCAAGGGTTTTGCTATTCTGGAAAAGTCTTGGATGAACCTTCTGTAGTAACCAGCTAGTCCTAAAAACTGGCGTATGTGTTTCGGAGTTTTCGGGGTTTCCCACTTTTCAACAGTTTCTATCTTTGCCGGATCCACCTTAATACCTTATTTGTTCACTATGTGACCGAGGAATTGAACTTCTTCCAACCAAAATGCACACTTTGAAAACTTAGCGTACAATTCTTCCTTCCTCAATACTTCTAACACCTTTCTCAAATGTTCACCGTGTTCTTGGTCATTCTTTGAGTAAATAAGTATGTCATTAATGAAAACAATGACAAACTTGTCAAGGTATGGTCCACACACTCGGTTCATACGGTCCATGAACACAGCTGGTGCATTAGTTAAACCAAACGGCATGACCATAAACTCGTAATGACCGTAACGTATTCTGAAAGCAGTCTTTGGAATATCATCTTCTTTCACCCGCATTTGATGATACCCAAAACGTAAGTCAATCTTTGAATAAACAGACGAGCCTTGTAGTTGATCGAATAAGTCGTCGATTCTCGGTAGTGGGTAGCGGTTCTTGATGGTAAGTTTGTTCAACTCTCGGTAGTCGATACACAACCTGAATGTACCATCTTTCTTCTTGACAAACAAAACAGGAGCTCCCCACGGTGATGTGCTTGGTCAAATGAAACCACGCTCTAAAAGTTCTTGTAATTGGCTTTGCAGTTCTTTCATCTCGCTGGGTGCGAGTCTGTAAGGAGCACGAGCTATTGGTGCAGCTCCTGGTACAAGATCTATTTGAAATTCAACGGATCGATGTGGGGGTAATCCCGGTAATTTTTTCGGAAATACATCGGGAAATTCTTTTTCAATGGGAACATCATTGATGCTCTTTTCTTCAGTTTGTACTTTTTCGACGTGTGCTAGAACAGCATAGCAACCTTTTCTTATTAGTTTTTGTGCCTTCAAATTACTAATAAGATGTAGCTTCGTGTTGCCCTTTTCTCCGTACACCATTAAGGGTTTTCCTTTTTCTCGTATAATGCGAATTGCATTTTTGTAACAAACGATCTCTGCTTTCACTTCTTTCAACCAGTCCATACCGATTATCACATCAAAATTCCCTAACTCTACAGGTATCAAATCAATCTTAAATGTTTCGCTAACCAGTTTAATTTCTCGATTCCGACATATATTATCTGCTGAAATTAATTTACCATTTGCTAATTCGAGTAAAAATTTACTATCCAAAGGCGTCAATGGACAACTTAATTTAGCACAAAAATCTCTACTCATATAGCTTCTATCCGCACCCGAATCAAATAAAACGTAAGCAGATTTATTGTCAATAAGAAACGTACCCGTAACAAGCTCTGGGTCTTCCTGTGCCTCTGCCGCATTAATATTGAAAACTCTTCCGCGGCCTTGTCCATTCGTGTTCTCCTGGTTCGGGCAATTTCTAATAATGTGGCCCGGTTTTCCACATTTATAACAAACTACATTGGCATAACTTGCTCCGACACTACTTGCTCCGCCATTACTCGTTCCGACACCATTTGTTCCTTTCGTTCTATTAACCCCTGGTCTGTAGACCTCACACTTCGCTGCGCTATGACCATTTCTTTTACACTTGTTGCAAAATTTGGTGCAGAACCCCGGGTGATACTTTTCACACCTTTGGCATAGCTGCTTCTGATTGTTGTTGTTGTTGCGATTATTATTGTTGTTGGGATGATTGTTGTAGTTGTTGTTGTTGTTGTTGTTGTTGTTGTTGTTGGGCCGTTTGTTGTAGTTGTGATTGATGTTGCGATTGTTGGGATAATTGTTGCGATTATTGTTGTAATTGCTGCTGTTGTTGTATTGGTGATTCTTATCACCGTTTTCCTCCCACTTTCTTTTGACTTGCTTCACATTGGCCTCTTCAGCAGTCTGTTCTTTAATTCTTTCTTCAATCTGGTTCACTAGTTTGTGAGCCATTCTACATGCCTGTTGTATGGAGGCGGGCTCGTGTGAACTTATATCTTCTTGGATTCTTTCCGGTAATCCTTTCACAAACGCGTCGATCTTCTCTTCCTCATCTTCAAATGCTCCCGGACACAATAGGCACAATACTGTGAATTGTCTTTCGTACGTGGTAATATCAAATCCTTGGGTTCGTAACCCTCTAAGTTCTGTCTTGAGCTTATTGACCTCGGTTCTGGGACGGTACTTCTCGTTCATCAAGTGCTTGAATGCTGACCACGGTAGTGCGTACGCATCGTCTTGTCCCACTTGCTCTAGATAGGTATTCCACCATGTTAACGCAGAACCTGTGAAGGTATGCGTAGCGTACTTTACTTTGTCCTCTTCAGTACACTTACTTATGGCAAACACCGATTCGACCTTCTCGGTCCACCGTTTCAATCCGATCGGTCCTTCGGTTCCATCAAATTCCAAAGGTTTGCAGGCAGTGAATTCTTTGTAGGTGCATCCTACACGATTTCTTGTACTGCTAGATCCAAGGTTATTGTTGGTATGTAGCGCAGCCTGTACTGCGGCTATGTTTGAAGCTAGAAAAGTACGGAATTCCTCTTCATTCATATTCACGGTGTGTCGAGTAGTCGGTGCCATTTCCTTCAAAATAGTCAAATGGAACAAGTTAATCATACAGAATATCAAGAGTAGTTAATAGTATTTCGTAGCATAATATGAACTCATTTATAAAAGCTTTTTCTTCATATTAGCGTTTTATAAGTTTAAATTCGGGTAGTACCTACCCGTTAAGTTCATACTTAGTAGCTAATATACAATTCAACTACTACAATTCTATATGAAAAACTGATTATAATAATATTTCGCGTTCAAACTTTTATACAATATTTTACAAACTTACAATACCGCTTATTTTACATAAAGCATGAAATATATCACACAATAACTTT
Source organism: Rutidosis leptorrhynchoides (assembly GCF_046630445.1). Classification (NCBI taxonomy): domain Eukaryota; kingdom Viridiplantae; phylum Streptophyta; class Magnoliopsida; order Asterales; family Asteraceae; genus Rutidosis; species Rutidosis leptorrhynchoides. The sequence continues at coordinate 380,643,994 of NC_092343.1, read as the reverse complement.
GATACAAGATAGTTGTGAAGATAATTCTAGCTAGTACACAAGTCGTTCAGCAAAGGCAATAAAGACACGTAATTCATACGTCCAGAAACAAGTCATGCATTCTGGTTTTACTAGGACTACTTCCCATCCTTGGTCTTGTGGAACATAACCGTTATGGCCGTTGATAAGACAGCGTGTTGTAACGTCGTCAAAGGGACGAGGGTTACGTAATGTCCAACAGTCCCGTAACAATCTAAAAACCTCATTTCTTACCCCAATTACCGACTCCGTCACTTGTGGGAACATTTTGTTTAATAGTTGTAGCCCGATGTTCTTGTTCTCACTTTGGTGAGAAGCGAACATTACTAATCCGTAAGCATAACATGCTTCTTTATGTTGCATGTTAGCCACTTTTTCTAAATCACGAAGTCCAATATTCGAATATATTGAGTCAAAATAATTTCTTAACCCATTGCGTAAAATAGCATTTGGGTTCCCCGCAATATATGCGTCAAAGTAAACACATCGTAACTTATGGATTTCCCAATGTGATATCCCCCATCTTTCGATCGAAAGCCTTTTATAAACAAAGGAATTCTTGGAACGTTCTTCGAATGTCTTACAAACTGATCTCGCCTTAAATAGTTGTGCCGAAGAATTCTGACCGACTCTAGACAAGATTTCATCAATCATGTCTCCGGGTAGGTCTCTTAAAATATTGGGTTGTCTATCCATTTTGTGTTTTTATACTGTAAAATAGACAAGAGTTAGATTCATAATAAAAAAAAAATACTTATTAATACAAGCAATTTTTACATATATCATAAAGCATAAGCACACTATATTACTTATATTACACCACACGAATACAACTATCTTATTCCGACTCGCTTGTTTCTTCTTCTTCGGTTTTGGTTCAATTTGCCAAGTTTCTAGGGATATATGATGTTCCCCTAATACGAGCCATCGTTATCCACATTGGTTTAGAAAAACCTGGTGGTTTAGAGGTTCCCGGGTCATTGTTACAACTTAAGGACTTCGGGGGTTGACGATACATATAAAGTTCATCGGGGTTGGAATTAGATTTCTCTATTTTTATGCCCTTTCCCTTATTATTTTCTTTTGCCTTTTTAAATTCAGTTGGGGTAATTTCTATAACATCATCGGAATTCTCGTCGGAATCCGATTCATCGGAGAATTGGTAATCCTCCCAATATTTTGCTTCCTTGGTGGAAACACCATTGACCATAATTAACCTTGGTCGGTTGGTTGAGGATTTTCTTTTACTTAACTGTTTTATTATTTTCCCCACCGGTTCTATTTCTTCATCCGGTTTCGATTCTTCTTTCGGTTCCGATTCTTCTTCCGGTTCCGACTCTTCTTCCGGTTCCTCTTCGGGAACTTGTGAATCAGTCCACGAATCATTCCAATTTACATTTGACTCTTCATTATTATTAGGTGAGTCAATGGGACTTGTTCTAGAGGTAGACATCTATCACATAATATCAAACGCGTTAAGAGATTAATATATCATATAATATTCACATGTTAAAAATATATAGTTTCCAACAAAATTTGTTAAGCAATCATTTTTCAAGTAAACACGGTCGAAGTCCAGACTCACTAATTGATGTGCAGCGGGGTAGTATATAAAATAGTTATTAATTTTAGCAGAAAACACTATTAAATACGATACAATTTTACACAAGATATTTATTTATTTATAGAATGGATATACTTAAACCTTGCTACAACACTTATAGGCAGTGTACCTAATCGTACAGTAGTGTAGTTTTTAGTAAGTCCGATTCGTTCCACAGGGAAATCTTTAAACAAAGCTCAACGCTATATTAGTTTACTTTTATAAAAATACAAATATATATATAAGTAATATTATTATTATAAAGGGGGGTTTTTACCGTTTAATGACCGGTTTGTCGATTTTAAGACTTTAGTCGCAGTTAAAACCTAATGTAAAATATAAAATAAATACAAGACTTTAAATTAAAGCGTAAAGTAAATAACGATAATGAAATTGCGAATAATAAAAATGTGATAAAATAAAATTTGCGATAATTAAAAAGTACGGTAATTAGAAGTGCAATTAAATATAAAATAAAGGAAATTAAATATGAAATAAAAGAATTATGCTTATTTAAACTTCCGTAATCATGGTGTTTGACGTGTTGATTTTAGTTTTATGCCCATGGGTTAATTGTCCTTTGTCCTGGATTATTTAATATGTCCGTCTGGTTTTTGTCCATAACAGTCCATCAGTCATAAATATAAATTGCAAGTGTCCTTGTCAAATTATTATTATACCCGAAGATAAATATTCCAACTAATTGGGGATTCGAATTGTAACAAGGTTTTAATACTTTGTTTAATGAATACACCAGGTTATCGACTGCGTGTAAACCAAGGTTTTACTACTTTGTTAACAATTACACCAATTACCCTTAAATGTAATTTCACCCCTGTTTTAATTATTCTAGTGGCTATTAATCCATTCCCGTGTCCGGTTAAATGAACGATTATTCGTACATATAAATACCCCGCCCATCGTGTCCGATCGAGTGTATATGGTAATTTATAGGGACGCCCAATTGTAAATCTTTATATTAACATTAACAAACTTTCATTTAGTTAAACAAATATAAAGCCCATTAATAGCCCATAGTCTAATTTCCACAAGTGTCGTTCTTTTGTCCAAACCCCAATTATGGTACAAAGCCCAATTACCCAATTTTAGTAATTAGCCCAACATCATGATTACTTCGTTTTAAATAAGCATAATAATAACTTAGCTACGAGACATTAATATAAAAAGGTTGAACATAACTTACAATGATTAAAAATAGCGTAGCGTTACACGGACAGAATTTCGACTTACACCCTTACAACATTCGCTAACATACCCTTATTATTAGAATTAAAATTAAAATTAAAATATAAATTATATATATATATATATATATAAGTTTTACGTATGATAAGAGAAGAAAAAAAGATGATAATTTTGATCAGAATTCGGTTGGCTTTATAGCCAGAGTTGATTTTTGGGGCTCCGCGACTCGCGGCAAAAACCCCTTTAAACTCCGCGAGTCGCGGAGGTTAATTTTACAGCTCAGTCCTTGGAGTTTTCTCTGCCGACGTTTTTAATATATATATATAATATATATATATAATTAATATAATTAATTATATATTATATTATATTTATATACATAGTTAACTTGTAATTTTTAGTCCGTTGCGTCGAGCGTTAAGAGTTGACTCTGGTCCCGGTTCCGGTTTTTCGAACGTCCTTGCGTACAATTTTATATTTTGTACTTTGCGTTTTGAATCTTGTACTCTTGTAATTTCGAGACGTTTCTTATCAATAATTGGAACCTTTTTGATTGTCTTTTGTACTTTTGAGCTTTTTGGTCGTTTGCGTCTTCAATTCGTCGAATCTGTCTTTTGTCTTCACCTTTTATTATTTAAACGAATATCACTTGTAAATAGAACAATTGCAACTAAAAGCTTGTCTTTGTTGAGGAATAATGCTATGAAATATATGTTCGTTTTTAGCATTATCAAATATTCCCACACTTGAGCGTTGCTTGTCCTCAAGCAATATTGTCTTGAAATACTAGAATCACTTCTTTATTCTTCACACTTTGTACATCAGTGATTTCTATACGGCGGTATAAACAATGGTAGTAACGATATGGTTTACAGTCCCACATGACTATAAAAATTTAGATCCATTAAGGAAATTGGATCTTTATGAAAACATTTGATCTTTTGAAATCTAGTTTTTACCCTAGATAAGTTTTCCGGAATAACCCTTTACCGGTGTTTGCAAAATATTTTTGTGGGGTTGGTGGGTTTCAGATTTGAAAATTTTAGCTCAAAACTTGCGGTTTTGTGTCACCCACTTGCTAACCTTGTATTAGGAAAGCAACACGTCCAGTTTACTTGTTCCGTATATTACCTTTCGGCAAACTACCGTCCGGTTGAAAGGAAAGCGTTGAACAAGCAACTGTTAAGGCAATGTCCCGTGACATGCTTTTGATTATGGTCTATAACGTGTCGGACGCAATTACTATCCTTGGTAGGAGCAATAGTAAAGCTCACCCTTATAATTTGTCGGTTTGGCACAAGGTCCTGTCTTTGACCACTATGCAACCACCGTTCTTACGGTTGACACCCGATTTAGTTCAGGTGACCTAATGAATTCCAGGTGAATTCCTAGGATTTTACGTTCAATGGTAATGAACGCATTGAAAATAGGGTTTTCAGAAAACAAATCGGTTTGTAATTTTGATCAAAATATTTTCTCGTTTAAGCTCGAGTTTAGATATCATCGAATTCCATGAGTTTGTAATTCTCAATCTTTAAGGTCAATCTCTAGGATTGAGTAATATCAGTCTTAAAAGCTGATTTTTAATCTTTAAGGAGATTATCCTTTCTGGGGATCTGATTCATTAGTCTTATCCAGCTAATTTGCATGGTGCCCCCCCATTGTACGAGATAAATCCTTCTCATGGTTAGGATAAATCTGACCACTTGGCGACCCTGTTTAATGCTGAGGTCCGTGGATTTCCTGCTGATTTTAGAGATGACTTTTCTAGATTTTTCGTCAACCTACAGCTGGTCTGGACGACAACTTCATGACCTAAATCAAGAAGCGCGTGTCTTTTTCGGAAGACTTTACTTCCTTTTAATGATGGAATTGATTCATCGTGTAGATCCATCTCTTCTTTTCTTTCATCGGGTAAAACAGTTTAGTTTAGTCCAAAGCAAAAGTATTTTCAGTTATTTGTTACAGATATATGTGACATATGTTTAAAATAACTTGGTAAATTTTCCCACACTTGGCTTTTATTTTCCTTTTTATCGTCCTCTATTCCATTTTAAATGAATTTTAACATTTTAGTTTGTTTCTCAATTTATGTCCTTTCCGAGGTAACAATAATTTCGGTGTTAAAACCTAGTTTTATCGTTCATAAATATGTATAAACATGATTTTGAATTCATTTTATTGAAAATTTTGAAAAATTTTACTAGAATTGGGTAGTCAGTATATAAGACTAGGGCTGTTCTTTTTTTATCAGAGAGCACTAGATTCTAATACAACTACTGCTTTACTAGTATTTTTAATGGTAACCAAGTGTTTAATATAAAAATTTTAAAATCCGAAAGAATTTAATCCCTTCCCACACTTAAGATCTTGCAATGCCCTCATTTGCAAGAAATCAGTAACAATTTAAATTATTGAGGGTGATTTGTGTGAAAATGATTAAATTTTTACCAAAGTTTCCAAATATATTGGCGTTTGTTTGCTGAATGATAAATGGTGCACATCATTTGTTCATTCCGTCTTGTTGTTATTTCACATATATTTTGCATCTTGTCGTCAAAATTAGTTGCTTTTGCTGAACTTAATGCCAGTCTTTGAAAATGTGTTGTTTTACCCTGTTGTGTACATAAGATAAACTGCAAACATATATACATATTTTTGAAGTTTGGTATATTACCCCACATTCAAAAATTATTAAAATCTAAGAATAAAAGTTAGATAATTATAAAAATGATTACAATATTAACAAAAATATTAAATGTATCAATAATTACAAATTACAAAATAATAAAAAAAATAATAATAAGTAAACTAAGGATGATATTGGTACCAATAGGGGTTCCAGGCATAAACATAAGTGCTATAGAATGCTTCGACAGGGTCATACGTAGGATATGGTGGCTGCATCTCTATCGACCAAGGAGGGAAGACGGGTTTCGGTGTAGGAATATAGTTTCTACCTATATGTTGGCAATGAGCTATGATCTGGTTCTGATGAACTTGCCAATCTTCAAATGCTCTCTGTCTAGCATTTTCGTATTCCTGAGAAGCTATAAACCTATGCATTTCTTGCATCTCATTCCCCCCTCCTACATTACCTTGCTGCTGGTTTCTCTCCACCTGTGGATGTCTACCATGGTATCGTACTGCGGCGTTATTTCGCCTCTTCAAAACTTTCGCACCATGGTATACATTTAAACCTATAGTATCGCGGGGTTCCGGCTCTTCTACTAATAATCCCCCCGACTTATATCCACACCGAGATATTCACCAATCAAAGTAATAAAAATACCACCTCCTATTATGCTATGTGGTCGCATCCCCCGAACCATAGCTGATAAATAATAACCCACACAATATGGTATACTTATAGCGCTCTGTGGGTCTCGAATACACATATGGTAAAACAAATCTTGTTCATTTACTTTTTCTTTGTTCTTACCCCTTTGTGTAATCGAATTAGCTAAAAACCTATGTATCACTCTTAATTCGGCTCTATCTATATCCAAATAAGAGTAGTTTCCCCCTTTGAAACGGTGATGGCTTGTCATTTGACTCCACACACCGTGTGTATCAAAATTCTCATCTATCTTTCTGCCGTTTAGTATCAATCCTCTACAATCGGCAGACGCTAATTCCTCAGGCGTATATATACGTAAAGCCTGAGCCATGTCTAGTAAAGACATGTGGCGCATCGAACCGCCTAACAAAAATCTAATAAAAGAACGATCGGTTAAACTAGCTACCCGATCATTCAACTCTATACTACATAACAACTCTTCACACCATACTTTATATACAGGTCTGCGTATGGTGAATAAACATATCCAGTCATTAAAAGAAGAATTACCATACCTCTGTACAAGTAATTCCCTAATTGGCTCAGCCAATTCTACAGCTTCTAAGGGTCCCCATTCTATGACCCTCGGTACCTCAACAACCTTAGAGTGAAGAGTATGCAAACCCCTTTGATATTTTGGATAATCTATCCAAAGTCTGTCAAATCTCAGGTTCGGGTGCAACTCTTCCAAGTGCATATCTGAAAAGGTCATGACTGGATGAGGTACATCCTGCTTGTAGTAGTTATCCACCTCCTGTTGTTCCAAATTCTCGGCAGGAGCATTGCGGGCTTGGGATGAAGATTCACCCCTTGCATTCTGCAAAACACATCAAACACAATTTTTGTGCATCCAAATATGCATTAGTGTCAGCAAAATCATCAATCAAAATAATTACAATGACATTATCAATTTATATCAAACTTAAGCTTATTTTCACATTTTTATCAAATCTACACTTTTTCAAATAAGCATATACGAAAATTTTCGCCAAGTTCATAAGCATTCAACTCAAATAACATGTCAAAATAATCATTACTAACAATCAAACAAGTCTCAAATGGCATTATCTTTCAAAAATCAAATTCATGAATTTTAGACTTGAAAAAGTCCACTTTAATTCTCAAAATCATGTTTAGGCTCAAAGTTTGGATCATTTAACTACCTAGACATGTTACACTACTCAATTTAGCAACAATTCATGACAAAAATCGGCCATAACCTGTTTATATCAAAAAGTCCCATTCTGAATCTCAAGAACACAAACCCTAGATTATTCAAAATTTGAAGTTTAAGGCTTCTAATCATGTTAAACAGCATCATTCTAGGTTATACAAGCATAATACATAAACAATTTAAGTATAATTACACTAAAGAGCATCAAAATCAAATTGGGGAAAAAATAGCTCAAGAACACCAAATTTCGAATTAAATGGTGTTTAGGTGTAGAAATTTACCGTTTTTCTTGAGTAATTCTTAGATAGCATCCTTCTCAACATGATTTTAGCAAAAGATTTGGTGATTAACGGTTAAAAATTGGGATTTTTGGGGTTTTTTCTCGGGTTTTTCGGGTCTTTTTTCGCTGTGTTTCGCAGTGTTTTTGTGTTGTTGAGTGTACTGATCGTTCAGCTCTTTTTATTTTTTTTCTGATTTTCGGTCCCTCCGCGAGTCGCGGAGGTTTTGCACTTCAAACTCCGCGAGTCGCGGAGTTTGCTCTTTTTTTTTTTTTTTATATATATAATCTTTAACTTATAAAACAATTAAGTATTTAATTTTAAAATTTTGTTTCCCTTGTTATTTAGGACGAGGTCGTTTCGGATCGATGTCCTAGTCCGTCCTTCGACAAAATTTTAAAATTTGTCTTTTTGTAGCGATTGTTTTAAAAGCTAAGATTTTTGGGTTTTTTCAATGTTTTTGGCATACTCTAATTCAATAAGATTAAAAATAATGATAATAAAAGTTCTCGTCCCTCCCTCGGGTAAAGCAATTTCGGTTCAAAGACCTAGTCTTCAACTTACGACGAATTTTAAAAATCATATTCTTAACTTAATGAGATAAAGTAAATTTTTGTTTTTAAATTCACACAACTTAAATCTAAAATTCAAAATTAATATAAAAAAAATCACACCAAACTTAAAATTTGAAATGCATAAAATTAAAAATTCATATTTTAAAAATTCACACCAGACTTAATTTAAAAATTCATATTATAAATTCACACCAAACTTATTTTAATTTTTCAAATATTTACAATTTTAAATATATTGTTTTTACAAAGTTTACAATATTAATTTAAGATTTAAATATTAATTTTAAAAACATGGTAAAAATAAAATTAAAAATCTTTTTGTCTTTTTATCCCACTTTAATCAATCAAATATTATCAAAAATATGCGCCCCTCTTTTCGGTAAAGTAATTTCGGTTCCAAGACCTAATTTAACTCATGACGAATTTTTGAAATATTTTGGGTTGATTGTTTAAAGATATTTATACCTTAAGAATAAACGTTAAATTTTGCAGTGATGTAATAAATTTTTGAATGATATCAATAATTTCGGTCGCCAAACCTAATTTTATTCAATACCAATTTAATACTTTTTAGCGAACAAATTAGCGTTTATTATCAAAAGGTTAAAAATAAAAATAAAAATAAAAACTGTACAGACATACCTGTGAAATAGATTTCTTAGTTATATGATCTATTCCATTCATAAGATAGTCGGTTTAATTGGTTTTCCATGGCTACATAGGCGTAACCTCGAGCATTCAGTATCTTTTCTTCTAAACATATGAACGGTCCGTCTCTGCATAAAGTAACAAATTCGGTATTTGAATAGGTTTGATTATTTGAACATTTACCTCCATGTGACCATTTTCCGCATTTGTGACATCTTTCTAGGTGTCGTGCTCTTCTTTTCGCTGCGGATTTTGATTTTCCTTTACCAAATTGTAACTTATTATCTTCGCATCTGGATCCTTTTCTAACTCCGTCCATTCTTTCTCTGATTACTGATACTAATTCGCTCGGTAGTATGTCATTATTACGTTTAGTGATCAAAGCGTGTAGCATTAGACCATGGTTTAGTTCACAGGCAGTCTTCATTTCGTAGAAACCTAAAAAAAATAAAAATTCGGAATGGGGGGAGAAGACTAGTTCTTTAGGGTCTGCTAGGGAAAGACCATACGTGTTCCATTTTCGAGAACTACACGAAAACAGACAATCTAACTCTAACAGAAATATATATTATCCTTTAAAGACTTGATTCTCCCCACACTTAGTTAGCTGTGGTGTCGAAATTGTGATTAACTTCGTTGTCGACTTCCATCGGACCATGTATGTAATGTTTAACTCTGTGACCATTAACTTTAAATTCCATCCCATTTGAATTTATTAATTCTATCGTTCCGTATGGGAAAACTCTTTTGACTATGAATGGTCCAGACCATCTTGATTTCAATTTTCCAGGAAATAGCTTGAATCGTGAATTGAAAAGAAGAACTCTGTCTCCTTCTTTAAATTCTTTTGAACTTCTGATTCTTTTATCATGCCATTTCTTCGTTCTTTCTTTATAGATTAACGAATTTTCGTATGCTTCATGTCTTAATTCTTCTAATTCGTTTAGTTGACTTAATCGTAGACGTCCGGCTTCATGTAAATCAAGATTACATGTCTTCAAAGCCCAAAATGCTTTGTGTTCAATTTCTACTGGAAGATGACATGCTTTTCCATAAACAAGTCTAAAAGGTGTTGTTCCAATTGGAGTTTTGTAGGCTGTTCTAAAAGCCCAGAGTGCATCCTCTAATTTATTGGACCATTCCTTCGAATTTGATCCTACGGTTTTCTCTAGAATACGTTTTAAAGCTCGGTTGGTATTTTCAACTTGTCCACTTGTTTGTGGATGATATGAGGTGGAGATTTTATGAGTTACTCCATATCTTTTAAGAACTTTCTCAAGTTGATTATTACAGAAATGAGTATCCCGATCACTTATTAAAGCTTTCGGTGTTCCAAACCTTGCAAAAAGACGTTTTAAAAAGTTGACTACAACTCGTGCATCGTTAGTTGGGAGAGCTTGTGCTTCCGCCCATTTAGATACATAATCAATGGCTACGAGTATATATAGATTATTATGAGATTTTGGAAATGGACCCATAAAGTCAATACCCCAAATGTCAAATACTTCACATACTTGGATGACATTTTGTGGCATTTCATCACGTTGACTTATTTTTCCGGCCCTTTGACATGCATCACAGGATTTGCAAAGAAGGTGTGCGTCTTTGTAAATTGTAGGCCAATAGAATCCAGCTTCATAAACTTTTCTTGCTGTTAGTTGAGGCCCATAATGCCCTCCTGTTGGTCCTGTGTGACAATGGTTTAAAATTTTACTAGCTTCATCTCCAAATACACATCGGCGTATTATTCCATCGGGACAACTTTTAAACAGATGTGGATCTTCCCAGAAATAGTGTTTTATATCACTGAAGAATTTCTTTCGTCTTTGGTACGATAATCCTTTTTCAAGGAATCCACAAACTAAGTAGTTTGCATAGTCTGCAAACCATGGGATTTCTTTATAATCTATCTTCAATAGATATTCATCAGGAAAGTTGTCTTGTATGGCCGATTCATTTAAAACTTCTAATTCGGGATTTTCAAGACGAGAAAGATGATCAGCGGCGAGATTTTCTGCTCCTCTTTTATCTCGGATTTCAATATCAAACTCTTGTAAGAGTAAGATCCAACGAATTAATCTTGGTTTAGCATCTTGTTTTGAAAATAGGTATCTAAGAGCAGAATGGTCGGTATAGACCACCGTTTTTGCTAGAACGAGATATGATCGAAATTTGTCAAAAGCAAAGACAATAGCAAGGAGCTCTTTTTCAGTAGTTGTATAGTTTGTTTGTGCTCCTTGTAACGTCTTACTAGCATAATATATAGGTTGAAATCGTTTTTCAATCCTTTGTCCTAAAACGGCTCCCATTGCAAAATCACTTGCATCGCACATTAGTTCAAATGGTAGATTCCAATTTGGTGTTATCATGATCGGCGCATTAGTGAGTTTTTCTTTAAGAATATTAAAAGATTTGATACACTCATCTGAAAAGATGAATGGCGCATCCTTTTCTAGGAGTTTATTCATAGGAGTGGCAATTTTAGAAAAATCTTTTATAAAACGTCGGTAAAAACCGGCATGCCCTAGAAAACTCCTAACTCCTCTAACATTGGTGGGATGTGGAAGTTTAGCAATTACATCTACTTTAGCTCTATCCACTTCAATCCCTTCTTTTGAAATTTTATGTCCAAGAACGATGCCTTCTTTAACCATGAAATGGCATTTCTCCCAATTAAGTACTAGATTTGATTTTTCGCATCTAATTAGCATTCGTTCCAGATTAACTAGACATGATTTAAATGTATCACCGAAGACTGAAAAGTCATCCATGAATACTTCCATGCATTCTTCTATCATGTCGTGAAAAATCGCCATCATACACCTTTGAAAGGTTGCAGGGGCGTTACAAAGTCCAAATGGCATTCTTTTATAAGCAAAAGTACCATAAGGGCACGTGAATGTGGTTTTCTCTTGATCTTCGGGTGCTATTGGAATTTGAAAATATCCGGAAAATCCATCTAGAAAACAATAGTAACTATTTCCGGCTAATCTTTCCAACATTTGATCTATGAAAGGTAAGGGAAAGTGATCTTTTCTGGTGGCGTCATTTAATTTTCTATAATCAATACATACACGCCATCCTGTTACAGTCCTAGTAGGAATAAGCTCATTTTTCTCATTTGTAATGACAGTCATGCCACCCTTCTTAGGTACGCATTGAACTGGGCTTACCCATGGACTATCAGAGATTGGATATATCAAACCTGCATCTAGCAGTTTAATAATCTCTTTCTTAACTACATCTTGCATATTAGGATTTAGTCTTCGTTGGCGTTGCACATACGTTTTATGACCTTCTTCCATAAGGATTTTATGTGTGCAATACGAAGGACTTATTCCTTTAATATCATGAATCTTCCATGCAATGGCTGTTTTATGAGCTTTCAACACAGAAATGAGTTGTGATTTCTCATTTTCAGTAAGAGAAGACGATATTATTACAGGTAATTCAGATTCACCATGTAAATAAGCGTATTCCAAATGGTTTGGAAGTGGCTTTAACTCTAATTTCGGAGGTTCTTCTATCGATGATTTATATTGATATCTGTCTTCTTCTTTTAGCATTTGAATTTCTTCTGTTGTTGGTTCATATCTGAAATGTCCCGTTCTTATTGATTAAAAACGTTCCATATTAATTGATTTCGTTGCGAGGTTTTGACCTCTATATGAGACGTTTTTCAAAGACTGCATTCATTTTTAAACAAGCCATAACCTTTATTTCATCAATAAAGGTTTAAAAAGCTTTACGTAGATTATCAAATAATGATAATCTAATATATCCTGTTTACACACGACCATTACATAATGGTTTACAATACAAATATGTTACAACAAAATAAGTTTCTTGAATGCAGTTTTTACACAATATCATACAAGCATGGACTCCAAATCTTGTCCTTATTTAAGTATGCGACAGCGGAAGCTCTTAATAATCACCTGAGAATAAACATGCTTAAAACGTCAACAAAAATGTTGGTGAGTTATAGGTTTAACCTATATATATCAAATCGTAACAATAGACCACAAGATTTCATATTTCAATACACATCCCATACATAGAGATAAAAATCATTCATATGGTGAACACCTGGTAACCGACAATAACAAGATGCATATATAAGAATATCCCCATCATTCCGGGACACCCTTCGGATATGATATAAATTTCGAAGTACTAAAGCATCCGGTACTTTGGATGGGGTTTGTTAGGCCCAATAGATCTATCTTTAGGATTCGCGTCAATTAGGGTGTCTGTTCCCTAATTCTTAGATTACCAGACTTAATAAAAAGGGGCATATTCGATTTCGATAATTCAACCATAGAATGTAGTTTCACGTACTTGTGTCTATTTTGTAAATCATTTATAAAACCTGCATGTATTCTCATCCCAAAAATATTAGATTTTAAAAGTGGGACTATAACTCACTTTCACAGATTTTTACTTCGTCGGGAAGTAAGACTTGGCCACTGGTTGATTCACGAACCTATAACAATATATACATATATATATCAAAGTATGTTCAAAATATATTTACAACACTTTTAATATATTTTGATGTTTTAAGTTTATTAAGTCAGCTGTCCTCGTTAGTAACCTACAACTAGTTGTCCACAGTTAGATGTACAGAAATAAATCGATAAATATTATCTTGAATCAATCCACGACCCAGTGTATACGTATCTCAGTATTGATCACAACTCAAACTATATATATTTTGGAATCAACCTCAACCCTGTATAGCTAACTCCAACATTCACATATAGAGTGTCTATGGTTGTTCCGAAATATATATAGATGTGTCGACATGATAGGTCGAAACATTGTATACGTGTCTATGGTATCTCAAGATTACATAATATATAATACAAGTTGATTAAGTTATGGTTGGAATAGATTTGTTACCAATTTTCACGTAGCTAAAATGAGAAAAATTATCCAATCTTGTTTTACCCATAACTTCTTCATTTTAAATCCGTTTTGAGTGAATCAAATTGCTATGGTTTCATATTGAACTCTATTTTATGAATCTAAACAAAAAAAGTATAGGTTTCTAGTCGGAAAAATAAGTTACAAGTCGTTTTTGTAAAGGTAGTCATTTCAGTCGAAAGAACGACGTCTAGATGACCATTTTAGAAAACATACTTCCACTTTGAGTTTAACCATAATTTTTGGATATAGTTTCATGTTCATAATAAAAAATCATTTTCTCAGAATAACAACTTTTAAATCAAAGTTTATCATAGTTTTTAATTAACTAACCCAAAACAGCCCGCGGTGTTACTACGACGGCGTAAATCCGGTTTTACGGTATTTTTCGTGTTTCCAGGTTTTAAATCATTAAGTTAGCATATCATATAGATATAGAACATGTGTTTAGTTGATTTTAAAAGTCAAGTTAGAAGGATTAACTTTTGTTTGCGAACAAGTTTAGAATTAACTAAACTATGTTCTAGTGATTACAAGTTTAAACCTTCGAATAAGATAGCTTTATATGTATGAATCGAATGATGTTATGAACATCATTACTACCTTAAGTTCCTTGGATGAACCTACTGGAAATGGATCTAGCTTCAATGGATCCTTGGATGGCTCAAAGTTCTTGAAGCAAAATCATGACACGAAAACAAGTTCAAGTAAGATCATCACTTGAAATAAGATTGTTATAGTTATAGAAATTGAACCAAAGTTTGAATATGATTATTACCTTGTATTAGAATGATAACCTACTGTAAGAAACAAAGATTTCTTGAGGTTGGATGATCACCTTACAAGATTGGAAGTGAGCTAGCAAACTTGAAAGTATTCTTGATTTTATGAAACTAGAACTTTTGGAATTTATGAAGAACACTTAGAACTTGAAGATAGAACTTGAGAGAGTTCAATTAGATGAAGAAAATTGAAGAATGAAAGTGTTTGTAGGTGTTTTTGGTCGTTGGTGTATGGATTAGATATAAAGGATATGTAATTTTGTTTTCATGTAAATAAGTCATGAATGATTACTCATATTTTTGTAATCTTATGAGATATTTCATGCTAGTTGCCAAATGATGGTTCCCACATGTGTTAGGTGACTCACATGGTCTGCTAAGAGCTGATCATTGGAGTGTATATACCAATAGTACATACATCTAAAAGCTGTGTATTGTGCGAGTACGAATACGGGTGCATACGAGTAGAATTGTTGATGAAACTGAACGAGAATGTAATTGTAAGAATTTTTGTTAAGTAGAAGTATTTTGATAAGTGTATTGAAGTCTTTCAAAAGTGTATAAATACATATTAAAACACTACATGTATATACATTTTAACTGAGTCGTTAAGTCATCGTTAGTCGTTACATGTAAGTGTTGTTTTGAAACCTTTAGGTTAACGATCTTGTTAAATGTTGTTAACCCAATGTTTATAATAACAAAAGAGATTTTAAATTATTATATTATCATGATATTATAATGTACGAATATCTCTTAATATGATATATATACATTAAATGTCGTTACAACGATAAACGTTACATATATGTCTCGTTTCAAAATCATTAAGTTAGTAGTCTTGTTTTTACATATGTAGTTCATTGTTAATATAATTAATGATATGTTTACTTATCATAATATCATGTTAACTATATATATAACCATATATATGTCATCATATAGTTTTTTTTACAAGTTTTAACGTTCGTGAATCACCGGTCAACTTGGGTGGTCAATTGTCTATATGAAACCTATTTCAATTAATCAAGTCTTAACAAGTTTGATTGCTTAACATGTTGGAAACATTTAATCATGTAAACATCAATCTCAATTAATATATATAAACATGGAAAAGTTCGGGTCACTACAGTACCTACCCGTTAAATAAATTTCGTCCCGAAATTTTAAGCTGTTGAAGGTGTTGACGAATCTTCTGGAAATAGATGCGGGTATTTCTTCTTCATCTGATCTTCACGCTCCCAGGTGAACTCGGGTCCTCTACGAGCATTCCATCGAACCTTAACAATTGGTATCTTGTTTTGCTTAAGTCTTTTAACCTCACGATCCATTATTTCGACGGGTTCTTCGATGAATTGGAGTTTTTCGTTGATTTGGATTTCATCTAACGGAATAGTGAGATCTTCTTTAGCAAAACATTTCTTCAAATTCGAGACGTGGAAAGTGTTATGTACAGCCGCGAGTTGTTGAGGTAACTCAAGTCGGTAAGCTACTGGTCCGACACGATCAATAATCTTGAATGGTCCAATATACCTTGGATTTAATTTCCCTCGTTTACCAAATCGAACAACGCCTTTCCAAGGTGAAACTTTAAGCATGACCATCTCTCCAATTTCAAATTCTATATCTTTTCTTTTAATGTCAGCGTAGCTCTTTTGTCGACTTTGGGCGGTTTTCAACCGTTGTTGAATTTGGATGATCTTCTCGGTAGTTTCTTGTATAATCTCCGGACCCGTAATCTGTCTATCCCCCACCTCACTCCAACAAATCGGAGACCTGCACTTTCTACCATAAAGTGCTTCAAACGGCGCCATCTCAATGCTTGAATGGTAGCTGTTGTTGTAGGAAAATTCTGCTAACGGTAGATGTCGATCCCAACTGTTTCCGAAATCAATAACACATGCTCGTAGCATGTCTTCAAGCGTTTGTATCGTCCTTTCGCTCTGCCCATCAGTTTGTGGATGATAGGCAGTACTCATGTCTAGACGAGTTCCTAATGCTTGCTGTAATGTCTGCCAGAATCTTGAAATAAATCTGCCATCCCTATCAGAGATAATAGAGATTGGTATTCCATGTCTGGAGACGACTTCCTTCAAATACAGTCGTGCTAACTTCTCCATCTTGTCATCTTCTCTTATTGGTAGGAAGTGTGCTGATTTAGTGAGACGATCAACTATTACCCAAATAGTATCAAAACCACTTGCAGTCCTTGGCAATTTAGTGATGAAATCCATGGTAATGTTTTCCCATTTCCATTCCGGGATTTCGGGTTGTTGAAGTAGACCTGATGGTTTCTGATGCTCAGCTTTGACCTTAGAACACGTCAAACATTCTCCTACGTATTTAGCAACATCGGCTTTCATACCCGGCCACCAAAAATGTTTCTTGAGATCCTTGTACATCTTCCCCGTTCCAGGATGTATTGAGTATCTGGTTTTATGAGCTTCTCTAAGTACCATTTCTCTCATATCTCCAAATTTTGGTACCCAAATCCTTTCAGCCCTATACTGGGTTCCGTCTTCCCGAATATTAAGATGTTTCTCCGATCCTTTGGGTATTTCATCCTTTAAATTTCCCTCTTTTAAAACTCCTTGTTGCGCCTCCTTTATTTGAGTAGTAATGTTATTATGAATCATTATATTCATAGATTTTACTCGAATGGGTTCTCTATCCTTCCTGCTCAAGGCATCGGCTACCACATTTGCCTTCCCCGGGTGGTAACGAATCTCAAAATCGTAATCATTCAATAATTCAATCCACCTACGCTGCCTCATATTCAGTTGTTTCTGATTAAATATGTGTTGAAGACTTTTGTGGTCGGTATATATAATACTTTTGACCCCATATAAGTAGTGCCTCCAAGTCTTTAATGCAAAAACAACCGCGCCTAATTCCAAATCATGCGTCGTATAATTTTGTTCGTGAATCTTCAATTGTCTAGACGCATAAGCAATCACCTTCGTTCGTTGCATTAATACACAACCGAGACCTTGCTTTGATGCGTCACAATAAATCACAAAATCATCATTCCCTTCAGGCAATGACAATATAGGTGCCGTAGTTAGCTTTTTCTTCAATAACTGAAACGCTTTCTCTTGTTCATCATTCCATTCAAATTTCTTCCCTTTATGCGTTAATGCAGTCAAGGGTTTTGCTATTCTGGAAAAGTCTTGGATGAACCTTCTGTAGTAACCAGCTAGTCCTAAAAACTGGCGTATGTGTTTCGGAGTTTTCGGGGTTTCCCACTTTTCAACAGTTTCTATCTTTGCCGGATCCACCTTAATACCTTCTTTGTTCACTATGTGACCGAGGAATTGAACTTCTTCCAACCAAAATGCACACTTTGAAAACTTAGCGTACAATTCTTCCTTCCTCAATACTTCTAACACTTTTCTCAAATGTTCACCGTGTTCTTGGTCATTCTTTGAGTAAATAAGTATGTCATCAATGAAAACAATGACAAACTTGTCAAGGTATGGTCCACACACTCGGTTCATAAGGTCCATGAACACAGCTGGTGCATTAGTTAAACCAAACGGCATGACCATAAACTCGTAATGACCGTAACGTGTTCTGAAAGCAGTCTTTGGAATATCATCTTCTTTCACCCGCATTTGATGATACCCGGAACGTAAGTCAATCTTTGAATAAACAGACGAGCCTTGTAGTTGATCAAATAAGTCGTCGATTCTCGGTAGTGGGTAGCGGTTCTTGATGGTAAGTTTGTTCAACTCTCGGTAGTCGATACACAACCTGAATGTACCATCTTTCTTCTTGACAAACAAAACAGGAGCTCCCCACGGTGATGTGCTTGGTCGAATGAAACCACGCTCTAAAAGTTCTTGTAATTGGCTTTGCAGTTCTTTCATCTCGCTGGGTGCGAGTCTGTAAGGAGCACGAGCTATTGGTGCAGCTCCTGGTACAAGATCTATTTGAAATTCAACGGATCGATGTGGGGGTAATCCCGGTAATTCTTTCGAAAATACATCGGGAAATTCTTTTGCAATGGGAACATCATTGATGCTCTTTTCTTCAGTTTGTACTTTCTCGACGTGTGCTAGAACAGCATAGCAACCTTTTCTTATTAGTTTTTGTGCCTTCAAATTACTAATAAGATGTAGCTTCGTGTTGCCCTTTTCTCCGTACACCATTAAGGGTTTTCCTTTTTCTCGTATAATGCGAATTGCATTTTTGTAACAAACGATCTCCGCTTTCACTTCTTTCAACCAGTCCATACCGATTATCACATCAAAACTCCCTAACTCTACTGGTATCAAATCAATCTTAAATGTTTCGCTAACCAGTTTAATTTCTCGATTCCGACATATATTATCTGCTGAAATTAATTTACCATTTGCTAATTCGAGTAAAAATTTACTATCCAAAGGCGTCAATGGACAACTTAATTTAGCACAAAAATCTCTACTCATATAGCTTCTATCCGCACCCGAATCAAATAAAACGTAAGCAGATTTATTGTCAATAAGAAACGTACCCGTAACAAGCTCCGGGTCTTCCTGTGCCTCTACCGCATTAATATTGAAAACTCTTCCACGGCCTTGTCCATTCGTGTTCTCCTGGTTCGGGCAATTTCTAATAATGTGGCCTGGTTTTCCACATTTATAACAAACTACATTGGCATAACTTGCTCCGACACTACTTGCTCCGCCATTACTCGTTCCGACACCATTTGTTCCTTTCGTTCTATTAACCCCTGTTCCGTAGACCTCACACTTCGCCGCGCTATGACCATTTCTTTTACACTTGTTGCAAAATTTGGTGCAGAACCCCGAGTGATTCTTTTCACACCTTTGGCATAGTTGCTTCTGATTGTTGTTGTTGTTGCGGTTATTATTGTTGTTGGGATGATTGTTGTAGTTGCTGTTGTTGTTGTTGTTGTTGTTGTTGTTGTTGGGCCGTTTGTTGTAGTTGCGATTGATGTTGCGATTGTTGGGATAATTGTTGCGATTATTGTTGTAATTGCTGTTGTTGTTGTATTGGTGATTCTTATCACCGTTTTCCTCCCACTTTCTTTTGACTTGCTTCACATTGGCCTCTTCAGCAGTCTGTTCTTTAATTCTTTCTTCAATCTGGTTCACTAGTTTGTGAGCCATTCTACATGCCTGTTGTATGGAGGCGGGCTCGTGTGAACTTATATCTTCTTGGATTCTTTCCGGTAATCCTTTCACAAACGCGTCGATCTTCTCTTCCTCATCTTCGAATGCTCCCGGACACAATAGGCACAATTCTGTGAATCGTCTTTCGTACGTGGTAATATCAAATCCTTGGGTTCGTAACCCTCTAAGTTCTGTCTTGAGCTTATTGACCTCGGTTCTGGGACGGTACTTCTCGTTCATCAAGTGCTTGAATGCTGACCACGGTAGTGCGTACGCATCATCTTGTCCCACTTGCTCTAGATAGGTATTCCACCATGTTAACGCAGAACCTGTGAAGGTATGCGTAGCGTACTTCACTTTGTCCTCTTCAGTACACTTACTTATGGCAAACACCGATTCAACCTTCTCGGTCCACCGTTTCAATCCGATCGGTCCTTCGGTTCCATCAAATTCCAAAGGTTTGCAGGCAGTGAATTCTTTGTAGGTGCATCCTACACGATTTCCTGTACTGCTAGATCCAAGGTTATTGTTGGTATGTAGCGCAGCCTGTACTGCGGCTATGTTTGAAGCTAGAAAAGTACGGAATTCCTCTTCATTCATATTCACGGTGTGTCGAGTAGTCGGTGCCATTTCCTTCAAAATAGTTAAATGGAACAAGTTAATCATACAGAATATTAAGAGTAGTTAATAGTATTTCGTAGCATAATATGAACTCATTTATAAAAGCTTTTTCTTCATATTAGCGTTTTATAAGTTTAAATTCGGGTAGTACCTACCCGTTAAGTTCATACTTAGTAGCTAATATACAATTCAACTACTACAATTCTATATGAAAAACTGATTATAATAATATTTCGCGTTCAAACTTTTATACAATATTTTACAAACTTACAATACCGCTTATTTTACATAAAGCATGAAATATAGCACGCAATAACTTTGATACAAGATAGTTGTGAAGACAATTCTAGCTAGTACACAAGTCGTTCAGCAAAGGCAATAAATACACGTAATTCATACGTCCAGAAACAAGTCATGCATTCTGGTTTTACTAGGACTACTTCCCATCCTTGGTCTTGTGCAACATAACCGTTATGGCCGTTGATAAGACAGCGTGTTGTAACGTCATCAAAGGGACGAGGGTTACGTAATGTCCAACAGTCCCGTAATAATCTAAAAACCTCATTTCTTACCCCAATTACCGACTCCGTCACTTGTGGAAACGTTTTGTTTAATAGTTGTAGCCCGATGTTCTTGTTCTCACTTTGGTGAGAAGCGAACATTACTAATCCGTATGCATAACATGCTTCTTTATGTTGCATGTTAGCCGCTTTTTCTAAATCACGAAGTCCAATATTCGGATATATTGAGTCAAAATAATTTCTTAACCCGTTGCGTAAAATAGCATTTGGGTTCCCCGCAATATATGCGTCAAAGTAAACACATCGTAACTTATGGGTTTCCCAATGTGATATCCCCCATCTTTCAAACGAAAGTCTCTTATAAACCAAGACATTCTTGGAACGTTCTTCGAATGTCTTACAAACTGATCTCGCCTTAAATAGTTGTGCCGAAGAATTCTGGCCGACTCTAGACAAGATTTCATCAATCATGTCTCCGGGTAGGTCTCTTAAAATATTGGGTTGTCTATCCATTTTGTATTTTTAAACTGTAAAATAGACAAGAGTTAGATTCATAAAAAAAATACTTATTAATACAAGCAATTTTTACATATATCATAAAGCATAAGAACACTATATTCCATATATTACACCACACGAATACAACTATCTTATTCCGACTCGCTCGTTTCTTCTTCTTCGGTTTTGGTTCGTTTTGCCAAGTTTCTAGGGATATATGATGTTCCCCTAATACGAACCGTCGTTGTCCACATTGGTTTAGAAAAACCTGGTGGTTTAGAGGTTCCCGGGTCATTGTTACAACTTAAGGACTTCGGGGGTTGACGATACATATAAAGTTCATCGGGGTTGGAATTAGATTTCTCTATTTTTATGCCCTTTCCCTTATTATTTTCTTTTGCCTTTTTAAATTCAGTTGGGGTAATTTCTATAACATCATCGGAATTCTCGTCGGAATCCGATTCATCGGAGAATTGGTAATCCTCCCAATATTTTGCTTCCTTGGCGGAAACACCATTGACCATAATTAACTTTGGTCGGTTGGTTGAGGATTTTCTTTTACTTAACCGTTTTATTATTTCCCCCACCGGTTCTATTTCTTCATCCGGTTCCGATTCTTCTTCCGGTTCCGATTCTTCTTCCGGTTCCGACTCTTCTTCCGGTTCCTCTTCGGGAACTTGTGAATCAGTCCACAAATTATTCCAATTTACATTTGACTCTTCATTATTATTAGGTGAGTCAATGGGACTTGTTCTAGAGGTAGACATCTATCACATAATATCAAACACGTTAAGAGATTAATATATCACATAATATTCATATGTTAAAAATATATAGTTTCCAACAAAAATGTTAAGCAATCATTTTTAAAGAAAACACGGTCGAAGTCCAGACTCACTAATGCATCCTAACAAACTCGATAAGACACACTAATGCAAATTTTCTGGTTCTCTAAGACCAACGCTCTGATACCAACTGAAATGTCCCGTTCTTATTGATTAAAAACGTTCCATATTAATTGATTTCGTTGCGAGGTTTTGACCTCTATATGAGACGTTTTTCAAAGACTGCATTCATTTTTAAACAAGCCATAACCTTTATTTCATCAATAAAGGTTTAAAAAGCTTTACGTAGATTATCAAATAATGATAATCTAATATATCCTGTTTACACACGACCATTACATAATGGTTTACAATACAAATATGTTACAACAAAATAAGTTTCTTGAATGCAGTTTTTACACAATATCATACAAGCATGGACTCCAAATCTTGTCCTTATTTAAGTATGCGACAGCGGAAGCTCTTAATAATCACCTGAGAATAAACATGCTTAAAACGTCAACAAAAATGTTGGTGAGTTATAGGTTTAACCTATATATATCAAATCGTAACAATAGACCACAAGATTTCATATTTCAATACACATCCCATACATAGAGATAAAAATCATTCATATGGTGAACACCTGGTAACCGACAATAACAAGATGCATATATAAGAATATCCCCATCATTCCGGGACACCCTTCGGATATGATATAAATTTCGAAGTACTAAAGCATCCGGTACTTTGGATGGGGTTTGTTAGGCCCAATAGATCTATCTTTAGGATTCGCGTCAATTAGGGTGTCTGTTCCCTAATTCTTAGATTACCAGACTTAATAAAAAGGGGCATATTCGATTTCGATAATTCAACCATAGAATGTAGTTTCACGTACTTGTGTCTATTTTGTAAATCATTTATAAAACCTGCATGTATTCTCATCCCAAAAATATTAGATTTTAAAAGTGGGACTATAACTCACTTTCACAGATTTTTACTTCGTCGGGAAGTAAGACTTGGCCACTGGTTGATTCACGAACCTATAACAATATATACATATATATATCAAAGTATGTTCAAAATATATTTACAACACTTTTAATATATTTTGATGTTTTAAGTTTATTAAGTCAGCTGTCCTCGTTAGTAACCTACAACTAGTTGTCCACAGTTAGATGTACAGAAATAAATCGATAAATATTATCTTGAATCAATCCACGACCCAGTGTATACGTATCTCAGTATTGATCACAACTCAAACTATATATATTTTGGAATCAACCTCAACCCTGTATAGCTAACTCCAACATTCACATATAGAGTGTCTATGGTTGTTCCGAAATATATATAGATGTGTCGACATGATAGGTCGAAACATTGTATACGTGTCTATGGTATCTCAAGATTACATAATATATAATACAAGTTGATTAAGTTATGGTTGGAATAGATTTGTTACCAATTTTCACGTAGCTAAAATGAGAAAAATTATCCAATCTTGTTTTACCCATAACTTCTTCATTTTAAATCCGTTTTGAGTGAATCAAATTGCTATGGTTTCATATTGAACTCTATTTTATGAATCTAAACAAAAAAAGTATAGGTTTCTAGTCGGAAAAATAAGTTACAAGTCGTTTTTGTAAAGGTAGTCATTTCAGTCGAAAGAACGACGTCTAGATGACCATTTTAGAAAACATACTTCCACTTTGAGTTTAACCATAATTTTTGGATATAGTTTCATGTTCATAATAAAAAATCATTTTCTCAGAATAACAACTTTTAAATCAAAGTTTATCATAGTTTTTAATTAACTAACCCAAAACAGCCCGCGGTGTTACTACGACGGCGTAAATCCGGTTTTACGGTATTTTTCGTGTTTCCAGGTTTTAAATCATTAAGTTAGCATATCATATAGATATAGAACATGTGTTTAGTTGATTTTAAAAGTCAAGTTAGAAGGATTAACTTTTGTTTGCGAACAAGTTTAGAATTAACTAAACTATGTTCTAGTGATTACAAGTTTAAACCTTCGAATAAGATAGCTTTATATGTATGAATCGAATGATGTTATGAACATCATTACTACCTTAAGTTCCTTGGATGAACCTACTGGAAATGGATCTAGCTTCAATGGATCCTTGGATGGCTCAAAGTTCTTGAAGCAAAATCATGACACGAAAACAAGTTCAAGTAAGATCATCACTTGAAATAAGATTGTTATAGTTATAGAAATTGAACCAAAGTTTGAATATGATTATTACCTTGTATTAGAATGATAACCTACTGTAAGAAACAAAGATTTCTTGAGGTTGGATGATCACCTTACAAGATTGGAAGTGAGCTAGCAAACTTGAAAGTATTCTTGATTTTATGAAACTAGAACTTTTGGAATTTATGAAGAACACTTAGAACTTGAAGATAGAACTTGAGAGAGTTCAATTAGATGAAGAAAATTGAAGAATGAAAGTGTTTGTAGGTGTTTTTGGTCGTTGGTGTATGGATTAGATATAAAGGATATGTAATTTTGTTTTCATGTAAATAAGTCATGAATGATTACTCATATTTTTGTAATCTTATGAGATATTTCATGCTAGTTGCCAAATGATGGTTCCCACATGTGTTAGGTGACTCACATGGTCTGCTAAGAGCTGATCATTGGAGTGTATATACCAATAGTACATACATCTAAAAGCTGTGTATTGTACGAGTACGAATACGGGTGCATACGAGTAGAATTGTTGATGAAACTGAACGAGAATGTAATTGTAAGAATTTTTGTTAAGTAGAAGTATTTTGATAAGTGTATTGAAGTCTTTCAAAAGTGTATAAATACATATTAAAACACTACATGTATATACATTTTAACTGAGTCGTTAAGTCATCGTTAGTCGTTACATGTAAGTGTTGTTTTGAAACCTTTAGGTTAACGATCTTGTTAAATGTTGTTAACCCAATGTTTATAATAACAAAAGAGATTTTAAATTATTATATTATCATGATATTATAATGTACGAATATCTCTTAATATGATATATATACATTAAATGTCGTTACAACGATAAACGTTACATATATGTCTCGTTTCAAAATCATTAAGTTAGTAGTCTTGTTTTTACATATGTAGTTCATTGTTAATATAATTAATGATATGTTTACTTATCATAATATCATGTTAACTATATATATAACCATATATATGTCATCATATAGTTTTTTTTTACAAGTTTTAACGTTCGTGAATCACCGGTCAACTTGGGTGGTCAATTGTCTATATGAAACCTATTTCAATTAATCAAGTCTTAACAAGTTTGATTGCTTAACATGTTGGAAACATTTAATCATGTAAACATCAATCTCAATTAATATATATAAACATGGAAAAGTTCGGGTCACTACAATATCCATTAGCTATAAGTGTAGCTAACATTTCAGCTTCATCAATTGGTTCATTACCTTCTCCTAAAGAACATTCTCCTGTTCCTTGTAATTCTGGAAATTCTTCTAATAATTCTGCATGTGCATCTATAGTTTGAATATAATAACATGTATCATCTGCAGATTGTGGTTGTTGCATTGCTCTATCAACTGAAAAGGTAACACTCTCATCCTCTATACTTAGGGTCAGTTTCTTACCGAACACGTCTATCATTGCTTTAGCCGTGTTTAAGAATGGTCTTCCTAATATGAGAGGAACTTGAGAATCTTCTTCCATGTCCAAAACAACAAAATCTACTGGAAATACTAAAGTACCAACTTTAACTAGCATGTTCTCCATTATCCCTCTAGGATATTTTACTGATCGGTCGGCTAGTTGTATACTTATTCTTGTTGGTTTCAATTCTCCAAGGTCTAGTTTAGCGTATAGTGAATACGGCATTAGATTTATACTAGCACCTAAGTCTGCCAATGCTTCTATTGAACTAAGACTACCCAGAAAACATGGAATTGTGAAACTTCCTGGATCAGATAATTTTTCTGGTATCTTATTCAACAGCACTGCTGAACAATTAGCATTCATAGTAACAGCCGAGAGTTCTTCCATTTTCTTTCTATTCGAGATTAGATCTTTCAAGAATTTAGCATATCTAGGCATTCCTGAAATCACATCAATGAAAGGAAGATTTACATTTATCTGTTTAAACATATCCAAGAATTTGGATTGCTCGGCTTCAAGTTTCTCTTTCTTCATTTTACTCGGATAAGGAAGTGGTGGTTGGTATGGTTTAACATAAGGTTTATCCTTAACTGTGTTATCTTTATTATCCTTTTCAACTACCGGTTATTTTTCCTTATCTTGATCAGGTTGTGGTTCTTGTGGAGTAGGAATAGTTTCATCAGAAGTTACAGGTATTTCAGGTGGTTTAAGTGTTGTACCACTTCTTGTGGTAATAGCTTTAGCTGTTTCATTCCGGGGGTTAGCATTTGTATCACTAGGTAGACTTCCCTGTTTTCTTTCACCTATCAACCTTGCTAGGTTACTCACTTCTTGTTCCAGATTTTGAATAGAAGCTTGTTGATTTCTAAATGCTTGAGCATTTTGTTCATTGGTTTGTTTTTGAGATGTGAAAAACTGCGTTTGAGTTTCAACTAGCTTCGTCATCATATCTTCTAAATTTGGCTTTTTATCATCGGTTTGTTGTGGTGGTTTGTTTTGAAAATTTGGTCTTTGCTGATTATAAGTATTATTGGATACTTGTTGATTGCTAGGACCTTGTTGGTTGTTGTATGGAATATTTCGGTTATAATTCTGGTTTTGATTGTAAATCGGTCTTGGCGGTTGATAATTATTCTGATAATTATTTCCAGGCCTTTGGTTTATGTATGAAATATTCTCTCTTTGTTCCATTGTTAATTCAATACTGAGACAATCTTTTGTCAAATGTGGTCCTCCACACTGCTCACAACTAATTCGTATTGAGTGAATATCTTTAGTCATCTTTTCCATTCGTCTCTCCACAACATCTATCTTTGCGGAAATGGAATCTAAGTCATGGCTAGAATCGGCTCTAGCTAATTTAGATGATCTAATGATGTCTTTTTCTTGGTGCCACTCATGTGAGTGGGAAGCAGTGTTATCAATAATTTTGTAAGCATCAGTTTCGGTTTTCTTCATAATAGAACCACCAGCTGCTATATCTATGTCTTTTCTTGTAGTGATGTCGCATCCTTGGTAGAATATTTGTACTATTTGACAGGTGTCTAAACCATGTTGCGGACATCCTCTTAATAACTTTCCATATCTTGTCCACGCCTCATATAGAGTTTCATTTGGCTTTTGTGTGAACGTAACAATTTCTGCTTGAAGTCTTACGGCTTTAGATGCAGGAAAGAATTGTTTAAGAAATTTGTCAATTAAAACATCCCATGTATCGATCGCCCCTTCAGGTAATGATTCCAACCAATCTTTGGCTTCTCCCTTTAAAGTCCAGGGAAATAACATGAGATATATCTGTTCATCCTCCACTTCTCGGATTTTAAATAGTGTGCAGATCCTATTAAAGGTACGTAGATGTTCATTTGGATCTTCCTTCGGCGCACCACTAAATTGGCATTGATTAGTCACCATGTGTAGAATTTGTCCTTTGATTTCATAATCTGGCGCATTAATGTCTGGATGAGTAATTGCGTGACCTTGGCCAGTGCGTTTAGCTCTCATTCGGTCTTCCATACTTAAAGGTTCCAGATTCTCCATAATTGAATTTGTTGAATCGGTATCACTAGATGATTCTGATTTAATAGTTCGTTCCTCAACAATCTCTGTTTGAATGATTGGTGGTTCCGGAGGAAAGTTTAATGGTTCAGGATCTATGAACCGTTCCTGAATATTCTCCGAATTCTCAATTGTGAGGTTGGGTTCAAAAAATGGATTATCGGAAATTTGAACTGAAGTACTTGGTCTACTGGATGACGATTCTAAAGAAAAATCAACGGCGGTTATATTTGCTAAATGTCTTGATCTAGTTACAGGTGGTGAACGTACAAAAGGTGATGAACGTCTTGCTCGGTGCATTCACTGAATATCCTATTAGTTTTAAAAAGGAAAGAAAAATTATAATAAGTTATCCAATCAATAGACTTTTCTGATTTTGCCCACGTTTCGAATAGCCAAAAGATGCAGCAGAGGGGCAGGATTCGTTTGGTCTCAATATAATTGAGGACTGTTTGGCTCCAATAACCCGGTCCACGTACAAATCCAACTATTACTACGAACCAGAAAATTTTGATGTCTATCAATTTAACCACTTAAAATAAATTTTCGTAATTTTAAGAAATTTAGATAAGAAGTAGAAAAAATTCTAAGTCCTAAAAACTAGAATAGCGAGAAATTAGAGAGAAAAAGAGTTCGTCGCAAAAGGTAGAAAAAGAAAAAAAAATGGTTGAAAAATAAAAGGTGACGGAAAAAAATAAAAGAAACTTATCAAAACTTAAAAATACTTTACTAACCTAACCTTATTACTACAACTAACTTAAAATTATAATCGCAAATTGAAATTACTAATTGGAATGATAATTGATACATAGTAAAAGGTCTGAAAATATTAAAGCTTACAGGAAAAACTAAATCCCAAATGGAAATAACTTAAAAAGAAACTAAAACTTAAAAAGGCGTCGCAAAATTCTAAAGCACCTAAATCTTAGTCTAAAGAAAAAGCACTTAAGGAATTCTACGGCAAAGCCTAAAAATCTAGGAGTAAAAATAACTATAGCAAAAACTAAGTTTAAAATTAAATATGAGCTAAAAAAATACAAATGTTACGCTACAACGATTAAAAAGGTACAAAATATAAAAATATACAAAAAGTTGTAAAAAGTACAATTTTTATAAAAATATTATTTTTATATTATTTTTTTTTAATAAAACTATTAATTTTACAATTTTAATAAAACTAATTAAACAAAATAAAACAAATTAAATAAAAAGTAAAAGTAAAAATAAAACTAATAATAATAATAATAATAATAATAATAATAATTAGGTTAAATAATAATAATAGTAAATTAAAACCCGTAATTAATGGAGATTTAGGGTTTTTGTCCGTGTGTCAGACGGCCTCCGCGAGTCGCGGCAATTAAAGAAGAAAACCCCGCGAGTCGCGGGGTTCAGAAATTCAGTTGACAGCTTTCAATTTTTTACGCGTTTTTCTTTATTTTTTTTATTTATTTATTTTCTGTTTTCTAAATAAATAAAAGATTTTAAAATAAAACTTATATTTTTATAAACTAAAATAGAAATAAAGAAACTTATAAAACTTAAATATTTAACAAAATCTTAAAAATACTTATATTTTTGTTTTTCTTTTTATATTTTTCGAATATTTAAAACGTATTTTTACAAAACGAATTTTAATAAAAGTAAACTAAAAATTTTTTTTTTTTTTTTTTATATTAGCGTTGCGCTTCCGGCTTTTAAGATATTTCCCCGGCAGCGGCGCCAAAAATACTTGATGTGCAGCGGGGTAGTATATAAAATAGTTATTAATTTTAGCAGAAAACACTATTAAATACGATACAATTTTACACAAGATATTTATTTATTTATAGAATGGATATACTTAAACCTTGCTACAACACTTATAGGCAGTGTACCTAATCGTACAGTAGTGTAGTTTTTAGTAAGTCCGGTTCGTTCCACAGGGAAATCTTTAAACAAAGCTCAACGCTATATTAGTTTACTTTTATAAAAATACAAATATATATATAAGTAATATTATTATTATAAAGGGGGGTTTTTACCGTTTAATGACCGGTTTGTCGATTTTAAGACTTTAGTCGCAGTTAAAACCTAATGTAAAATATAAAATAAATACAAGACTTTAAATTAAAGCGTAAAGTAAATAACGATAATGAAATTGCGAATAATAAAAATGTGATAAAATAAAATTTGCGATAATTAAAAAGTACGATAATTAGAAGTGTAATTAAATATAAAATAAAGGAAATTAAATATGAAATAAAAGAATTATGCTTATTTAAACTTCCGTAATCATGGTGTTTGACGTGTTGATTTTAGTTTTATACCCATGGGTTAATTGTCCTTTGTCCTGGATTATTTAATATGTCCGTCTGGTTTTTGTCCATAACAGTCCATCAGTCATAAATATAAATTGCAAGTGTCCTTGTCAAATTATTATTATACCCGAAGATAAATATTCCAACTAATTGGGGATTCGAATTGTAACAAGGTTTTAATACTTTGTTTAATGAATACACCAGGTTATCGACTGCGTGTAAACCAAGGTTTTAATCCATTCCCGTGTCCGGTTAAATGAACGATTATTCGTACATATAAATACCCCGCCCATCGTGTCCGATCGAGTGTATATGGTAATTTATAGGGACGCCCAATTGTAAATCTTTATATTAACATTAACAAACTTTCATTTAGTTAAACAAATATAAAGCCCATTAATAGCCCATAGTCTAATTTCCACAAGTGTCGTTCTTTTGTCCAAACCCCAATTATGGTACAAAGCCCAATTACCCAATTTTAGTAATTAGCCCAACATCATGATTACTTCGTTTTAAATAAGCATAATAATAACTTAGCTACGAGACATTAATATAAAAAGGTTGAACATAACTTACAATGATTAAAAATAGCGTAGCGTTACACGGACAGAATTTCGACTTACACCCTTACAACATTCGCTAACATACCCTTATTATTAGAATTAAAATTAAAATTAAAATATAAATTATATATATATATATATAAGTTTTACGTATGATAAGAGAAGAAAAAAAGATGATAATTTTGATCAGAATTCGGTTGGCTTTATAGCCAGAGTTGATTTTTGGGGCTCCGCGACTCGCGGCAAAAACCCCTTTAAACTCCGCGAGTCGCGGAGGTTAATTTTACAGCTCAGTCCTTGGAGTTTTCTCTGCCGACGGTTTTTAATATATATATATAATATATATATAATTAATATAATTAATTATATATTATATTATATTTATATACATAGTTAACTTGTAATTTTTAGTCCGTTGCGTCGAGCGTTAAGAGTTGACTCTGGTCCCGGTTCCGGTTTTTCGAACGTCCTTGCGTACAATTTTATATTTTGTACTTTGCGTTTTGAATCTTGTACTCTTGTAATTTCGAGACGTTTCTTATCAATAATTGGAACCTTTTTGATTGTCTTTTGTACTTTTGAGCTTTTTGGTCGTTTGCGTCTTCAATTCGTCGAATCTGTCTTTTGTCTTCACCTTTTATTATTTAAACGAATATCACTTGTAAATAGAACAATTGCAACTAAAAGCTTGTCTTTGTTGAGGAATAATGCTATGAAATATATATTCGTTTTTAGCATTATCACTAATGCATCCTAACAAACTCGATAAGACACACTAATGCAAAATTCTGGTTCTCTAAGACCAACGCTCTGATACCAACTGAAATGTCCCGTTCTTATTGATTAAAAACGTTCCATATTAATTGATTTCGTTGTGAGGTTTTGACCTCTATATGCGACGTTTTTCAAAGACTGCATTCATTTTAAAACAAACCATAACCTTTATTTCATCAATAAAGGTTTAAAAAGCTTTATGTAGATTATCAAATAATGATAATCTAAAATATCCTGTTTACACACGACCATTACATAATGGTTTACAATACAAATATGTTACAACAAAATAAGTTTCTTGAATGCAGTTTTTACACAATATCATACAAGCATGGACTCCAAATCTCGTCCTTATTTAAGTATGCGACAGCGGAAGCTCTTAGTATTCACCTGAGAATAAACATGCTTTAAACGTCAACAAAAATGTTGGTGAGTTATATGTTTAACCTATATATATCAAATTGTAACAATAGACCACAAGATTTCATATTTCAATACACATCCCATACATAGAGATAAAAATCATTCATATGGTGAACACCTGGTAACCGACATTAACAAGATGCATATATAAGAATATCCCCATCATTCCGGGACACCCTTCGGATATGATATAAATTTCGAAGTACTAAAGCATCCGGTACTTTGGATGGGGCTTGTTGGGCCCGATAGATCTATCTTTAGGATTCGCGTCAATTAGGGTGTCTGTTCCCTAATTCTTAGATTACCAGACTTAATAAAAAGGGGCATATTCGATTTCGATAATTCAACCATAGAATGTAGTTTCACGTACTTGTGTCTATTTTGTAAATCATTTATAAAACCTGCATGTATTCTCATCCCAAAAATATTAGATTTTAAAAGTGGGACTATAACTCACTTTCACAGATTTTTACTTCGTCGGGAAGTAAGACTTGGCCACTGGTTGATTCACGAACCTATAACAATATATACATATATATCAAAGTATGTTCAAAATATATTTACAACACTTTTAATATATTTTGATGTTTTAAGTTTATTAAGTCAGCTGTCCTTGTTAGTAACCTACAACTAGTTGTCCACAGTTAGATGTACAGAAATAAATCGATAAATATTATCTTGAATCAATCCACGACCCAGTGTATACGTATCTCAGTATTGATCACAACTCGAACTATATATATTTTGGAATCAACCTCAACCCTGTATAGCTAACTCCAACATTCACATATAGAGTGTCTATGGTTGTTCCGAAATATATATAGATGTGTCGACATGATAGGTCGAAACATTGTATACGTGTCTATGGTATCTCAAGATTACATAATATACAATACAAGTTGATTAAGTTATGGTTGGAATAGATTTGTTACCAATTTTCACGTAGCTAAAATGAGAAAAATTATCCAATCTTGTTTTACCCATAACTTCTTCATTTTAAATCCGTTTTGAGTGAATCAAATTGCTATGGTTTCATATTGAACTCTATTTTATGAACCTAAATAGAAAAAGTATAGGTTTATAGTCAGAAAAATTAGTTACAAGTTATTTTTGTAAAGGTAGTCATTTCAGTCGAAAGAACGACGTCTAGATGACCATTTTAGAAAACATACTTCCACTTTGAGTTTAACCACAATTTTTGGATATAGTTTCATGTTCATAATAAAAATCATTTTCTCAGAATAACAACTTTTGAATCAAAGTTTATCATAGTTTTTAATTAACTAACCCAAAACAGCCCGCGGTGTTACTACGACGGCGTAAATCCGGTTTTACGGTGTTTTTCGTGTTTCCAGGTTTTAAATCATTAAGTTAGCATATCATATAGATATAGAACATGTGTTTAGTTGATTTTAAAAGTCAAGTTAGAAGGATTAACTTTTGTTTGCGAACAAGTTTAGAATTAACTAAACTATGTTCTAGTGATTACGAGTTTAAACCTTCGAATAAGATAGTTTTATATATATGAATCGAATGATGTTATGAACATCATTACTATCTCAAGTTTAGTAGGTAAAACTACTAGAAGTGACAAGAAATGATCTAGCTTCAAAGGATCTTGGATGGCTTGAAAGTTCTTGAAGTAGGATCATGACACAAAAACAAGTTCAAGTAAGATTTTTACTCGAATTAAGATAGTTTATAGTTATAGAAATTGAATCAAAGTTTGAATATGAATATTACCTTGAATAAGAAAGATAAACTACTGTATATAACAAAGGTTTCTTGATCTTAGATGATTACTTGGAATGGATTAGAAAGCTTGGAAATAAATTAGTAAACTTGAAGGGATTTTTGAAGTGTTCTTGAAGTGTTCTTCCTATGATGATTATAGCTTGATTCTTGAAGTGATTTTTGATGAAGATGATGATTAACTACTGGAAAAATACGTTCATAATAGTGTGTGTGTGTGTGTTGAGAGAGAATTAGAAAGAGAATTGGAAGTGAAATGGAGTGAATGATGAGTGGTAATTGGTGAGTGGTGAGTGGGGTTAAAAGGAGTTCTAGTTAGTTGACTAGCTCATGGTAGAAGTTAAAATTGATTATTCATACATGACATAATCAAGAGTGGAATCCCATGCTAGTTCCTATTGGTATATACCCATAGTAAGTACGTTTTGAAGCTGTGTATAATACGGGTAAGAATACGACTAGAATTCTTGATGAAAGAAAAGAATGGGAAAGTAACTGTAACCATTTTCGTTAAGTATGAGTGTTTTGATATATGTCTTGAAGTCTTCCAAAAGTATTTTAATACATCTAAATACACTACATGTATATACATTTTAACTGAGTCGTTAAGTCATCGTTAGTCGTTACATGTAAGTGTTGTTTTGAAACCTTTAAGTTAACGATCTCAATTAATGTTGTTAACCCATTGTTTATTATATCTAATGAGATGTTAAATTATTATATTATCATGATATTATGATATATTAATATATCTTAATATGATATATATACATTTAAATGTCGTTAAAACGATAATCGTTACATATATGTCTCGTTTCGAAATCCTTAAGTTAGTAGTCTTGTTTATATGTATATAACTCATTGTTAATATACTTATGGAGATACTTACTTATCATAATCTCATGTTAACCATATGTATATCCATATATATATATCGTCATGTCGTTTTTACAAGTTTTAACATTCGTGAATCGCCGGTCAACTTGGGTGGTCAATTGTCTATATGAAACATATTTTAATTAATCAAGTCTTAACAAGTTTGATTGCTTAACATGTTGGAAACATTTAATCATGTAAATATCAATCTCAATTAATATATATAAACATGGAAACGTTCGGGTCACTACAAAATCAAGTGGCAAAATTGAAGAATTATTTAGTTTCATATGTTATAATTAATATTTTAATTCATTTTAATTGTCCAATGTTAATAGCCCACAGTTAGCAGTGTACAAATAATAATTCATATATAAGTTACTATATAATATTCGAATTAATTAATACGTATCGTGACCCGTATACGTCTCAGACTCGATCACAACTCAAAGTATATATATTATTTGAGAATCAACCTCAACCCTGTATAGAGAACTCGATCATTACTGCATATAGAGTGTCTATGGTGATTCTAAATAATATATATAGATGCGTCGATATGATATGTCAAAACCTTGTATACGTGTCCCGATATTTAAAGTGCGTAAAATAAATACATAAATTAAATTACGATAAATAAAATGCGTAAAGTAAATAACAGAATTTAAATGACGATAATTAAAATTGCGATAATTAAATTGCGATAAAATAAATTGCGATAAATAAATGGTAATACGGAAATAACAGTTAGCTTGGAACAGTTAGCTAGGATTTTGTTAGCGTGAATTCTTAATAGAATTTCATATTGTTAATTAATCTGTTTCTAATCAATTTTTATTGTGTCCATTATTTCTTCATTATGCCATTTGTTGGATTCTGATAGGTCAAAATCCAAATATGTAATTGGATGAATATGGTTACTCTGTGGTGAACGGATTTGTATATCGGTGGATGTAAGTAGGATAGTATATGACTGTTGAAACAGATTCGAAGAACGTACAATGTAACTTATTAATGTGAAATTTAAATAGTCCTCGGATATTACCTACCCGTTAAAATATTTTCACCATTAACAGTTTGTACAAGAGAATTTTTAATTACAATTTTTATGAAAACATATATACATATATATTTTCTTCAGATGTATTCATGGATTTAATGAGTTAATATGATATTAAACTCATTTGCTTTTCTGTTTGAACTAGATTAAATAATCTCTAAAACTTTAGAGATTACATATTCGCCATGTCGAACGAAGATAAATGAGGTAGAACGATACGTAGAACGAAAATCATACTCAAAGTACAGATGATGATATTGAAGCATGGATTATTGATGGTACTGGTGCTATTATTGATGGTACTATTGGTGCCGGTGATGTTGTTGAAGCTGGTACATTTTGCACCATATTCTCCGAATTGATTATTCGAGCGCGAAGTTCGTTGACTTATTACTCCAGGATGATTGTCGGTCAGAACGAGCGGATGAATAAGTGTTCAGAATTGTGGATAGAATATAATCTTGTCGAGTTACCCTGGAAATGAGACTGAAAATGATGTCTCGAACAGGTTCGCCGGTAAACACTTCAGGTTCATTGTTAAGAGGTGAATTCGGTTGGTGGAAGGGATTGCCTTCTGCGCGTTTCCATTAATTAAGTCGACTACGAACCCATCAGATGAATTGATAATGGCTGATTGGTTGATTCCTGCCGATGACGCTGTTTTCGGAGCTTAGGTGAACATCTATGTCAGAATAGCTGTCGGAATAACTATCGGAATAGCTGTCGGAATCTGAGGGACTCGAACTGGTTGCAGGATTCATCTCGTACAATCAGATGAAGGATTTTCGATAAGAAATAGATTATAGGATGTAGATTAGTACCCTGCAATACATAATTTACAAATGCATATATAATACTAAAATCCCATAAGTTACGGAGGAATCTACGGAAGTTGTCAGGTAAAGTTACAGTAATAGATACGCTAAGATATGAAGTAGCAGATACGCTAAGATATGAATTTTGTCTATACACTATTCATGCAGTCAATGCAGTAAAACGTGTCTAGACTAAGAGTGATAAGCAAGTGATTCTCTAAGAATGATAAGCAGGTAATTTTTGACACAAAATGATAAGCAAAACTTTTGACATGCAGACACGGTCGAAGTCCAGACTCACTAATGCATCCTAACGACTTATCAGTTAGACACACTAATGCAGACATGGTTTGCTAAGACCACCGCTCTGATACCAACTGTGAAGACCCGTCCTAATCCATCTGGACGAAGTCCATATCGATTATACACGATTCACAACAGTTGATTACATCGCGAGGTACTTGACCTCTATATGATACATTTTACAAACATTGCATTCATTTTTGAAAAAACAATCTTTCATTACATCGAAAGTTAACGGCATGCATACCATTTCATCATACATCTAACTATAATTGACTTAATAATAATCTTGATGAACTCAACGACTCGAATGCAACGTCTTTTAAAATATGCCATGAATGACTCCAAGTAATGTCTCTAATATGAGCTAATGCACAGCGAAAGATTTCTTTCATACCTGAGAATAAACATGCTTTCAAGTGTCAACCAAAAGGTTGGTGAGTTCATTAGTTTAACATAAATAATCATTTTCATCATTTTAATAGACCACAAGATTTTCATTTTTCCATTTCTCATAAACATACGTCCCATGCATAGAGACAAAAATATCATTCATTTGGATTGAACACCTGGTAACCGACATTCACAATATGCATATAAGAATATCCCCATCATTCCGGGATCCTCCTTCGGACATGATATAAATTTCGAAGTACTAAAGCATCCGGTACTTTGGATGGGGCTTGTTGGGCCCGATAGATCTATCTTTAGAGTTCGCGTCAATTAGGGTGTCTGTTCCCTAATTCTTAGATTACCAGACTTAATAAAAAGGGGCATATTCGATTTCGATCATTCAACCATATAATGTAGTTTCAATTACTTGTGTCTATTTCGTAAAACAGTTATAAAAACAGCGCATGTATTCTCAGTCCCAAAAATATATATTGCGAAAGCATTTAAAAAGGGAATAATGAAACTCACGCATATAATTATTGTAAAACCGTTAATAAAACATTTGCATGTATTCTCAGTCCCAAAAATGTAAAGAGTAAAAGGGAGCAAATGAAACTCACCATACTGTATTTTGTAGTAAAAATACATATGACGTCATTTAACAAGTGTAGGGTTGACCTCGGATTCACGAACCTCAAAGGAGTAGCCCCTAAAAAAAGAAAATGCTCAAGTCCGGGTTTGAACCCACGACCTCCCGCTAACCCGATAACACTCCTTAACCATTTGCTCTGTCTGTTACTTCTTGTTATACTCTGCCCTTTTAATCATTTAATACGCACAAAACCGTTTGCCTTCTTCAACTAAAACCCATTTGGTATCTTTATAGTATCACATAAAATCATGCTCATAACCTCATCCTACATCATAAATTTTCTAATCATCATGCTAATCGTTATCATAATCATCATCATAGTTTCATTTATCATCATCATTTATCATCATTAAACTTGCCAAACATTACCTACATCTCTATTCGATATTTATTTTCATCACCTAATATCCCTTAAAATAAAATGAGTGGGACCCCCAAAATAAAAAGGTAAACTTACGACCCATCCAATTCAACCATTTTATTCGTTTTCCACTCAGCTCAATCAAACTCCAATTAGCAAACGTCTCTATAATTTGTTGTTTCCACTTGAGCCTCGTAGGACCATCCCTTTAGTTTACTTAGTCCGAATATATAAAAAAAAATAAGTCACCGCTAAGAAAAAAAAATAATAGTGGCCATATGATGCTCATGTACAGCTCGTCCCAAAACCAATTATACAACATCTAATAAAATATTCAGTGGCCACACTTATTTTATTTTTGCACAATCCATCCCAAGTCTTTTAAATGCTTTGGTAATAAATTCAAAGGAAGTGAACGTGTACTTCATGTGTGGCTCCACAGCAACAATTAACATTAATATTTAATTACCAAGTTGCTTAAGTGGTAAGCACTAGGTCCTTGTCGATCATAATGAAATGAAAAGAAGAAACGTTTTTTTTTTCTCATCAATATTCTTTGGCTTGAACAGTTGGAAAAGGTAAAAGGAGCAAACACGCTGCAGGGCTATCGTTTTATATTAGGTTGCGATGGGTGTGGCTTGGACAGAAACAGTAACTGAAAGCAATTAATAGCAGGTTTATGAAGGTTTGAGTGATGGTTTTCAACAGAAATATGAGAAAGAAAAGAAGAGAGAACACGTTATAGAGAGGGGGAGAGTTCTTAATCTTTGAGTTTATTAATCGGATGATGAGGAATGTACGACCTTAAAAGAAGTAACAAATTATGGGGGGTATCGAGCTCATGATAGAATTCCTATCAACATGGGTCGTTCTCGTTCTTGGGTTCTAATTGTATGTTGGGTGATCTTCGCACAACCAAGAAGGTGGTGAATCAAAAGGTGGTTGTGGTGAGAGAAAAAAAATAGCGGCTCAAGGTGATTGTTTAGGGTTGATCCTATATTCGAAAGAAAATAAAGACAGATAGTAGTTAACTTGTTGGTGATGGACGGTGATGAATTAAGGTTTTGATATGGGTTACAACAAGGGTTTTCAAGGTGGTGGATTTATGGTGTTTAAATGGGTCGGACAAAAAACAAGAGGCAAGAGAAGAAGATGGGTGTTCAAGGGTGAAGGTGATCGAGGTGGCCGGGTTGTGGTGGTTCTCCGGTGTTGAAGGATGGAGGTTGTATGGTGGTGAGAGATGGTGATCGAGTTGTGGTGAAGATGATTTGTTTATTCTCTCAAACTCTTGATATACATATATATAATACGTTAAATAATAATAATAATAATAATAATAATAATAATAATAATAATAATAATAATAATAATAATAATAATAATAATAATAATAATAATAATAAAGCGGGTTCAGAAGAGTTCGATGGCGCAAGATATTGGTGCCGGTGCTGCTGCTCATATTTTTACTAGGATAGGTTTTGCTATTGCTAGAGGTGTGGGGGCCCAGATTGTCTCTAGGCTTCCCACTAATTTTTTGTAAGTTTTAAAACTTTTAAGTTTATAATAATAATAATAATAATAATAATAATAATAATAATAATAATAATAATAATAATAATAATAATAATAATAATAATAATATATAAAATTCACATGTGGTGATATGGAGACATAGATAGACAGATGGATTGGATTCGGTAGGTGGTGGATGACAACAATATGCATCAAATATATGTATACTAACAAATACAGTAATAATCACTTTAATTATTAAGTTCACGGATCAAAATTCAATAATGTATAACTGTGTGAAAATATTAGCCGTCGTCTTTCGCGGACTAAATTTCGTACTCCGTTGTCAAACAGTGGCGGATAAAAGTGTTCAGAAAAATCTCATATTTTTAAATTAAGTATATTTATTTATTTTGGTCATTATGGTAAAAAAATTCAGTCATTAATTATTAAATAAAAATTACATTAATTATTCACTCCCAACCCCAAATAAAATATAGTTATTGTTAAATTTATCAAATAACTTCTAAATATATTATTAATAAGCCTATAATTTATAAAACTTATTTTCGGATCACCGTTTATTTAAAAAATCACACAAGTTCCTTTTTAACTCGTTTGTTATCGATTTAAAAGAGAATTAAGCGTTACCGTTGTTTACTAAAACTTCTAATTCACAAATTATATATATTTAATATACTTTTTATGTATATATAGATTTATTTTAATAATAGATTTTATTATCTCTTATATCATTTTACAATTTAGTTCTTACAATTAAATCATATATTATATCAAACTATATTTCAAATTATATATATAATATATATTTAAATATATATGTATCTATTTATCTACAAGTAATAGTTCGTGAATCGTCAAAAATTGTCGAAGGTCTATTGAATATATGAAACAGTTCAAAAATTTTGAAACTCAACATTACAGACTTTGCTTATCGAGTCGGAAACATATAAAGATTAGGTTTAAATTTGGTCAGAAATCTCCGGGTCGTCACAGGGACATAGTGAACTCTATGTTGCCTATGACAACTCACCAAACTCACATCGTAAGAGTACGATGCATGTAAAATAACTCCATCACATACTCCATGAGTGACAGGTACGAGTCTATCCATATAGGCTTACTCTTGGAGGCAAGTATAAATACTTGACCCTTCGAGGACTCGAGTATGCGCTAACTTTTCATAGACTTCCTCACATGGGGCCCAACTTTTTAAGGTAACGAATATCACTAAGCTACTAGCTCGTTGGTTGTTCTATTCATCTTAACAATATTCTCTTAAGACTATAATTATCGAGATCCAAGATATATATATATATATATATATATATATATATATATATATATATATATATATATATATATATGAAGTTCAATACAGAAGTTTTTTAATGTGCATCATTGTGCACAAGTGTATTTTTGTGCACAAATACAAAACTTATTCTGTATTGAACCTCCCCATATATATATATATATATATATATATATATATATATATATATATATATATATGGGCAGGATCAATGGGGAAGCAATTTTTTTTTTTCGTTTTTTTGAAAAAAAATTTCCGGCATCAAGATCACACGAAAATATGAACATTTAGAAGAGACACTTCGTGATGAATGTTATTATTTAGGCGGAAAAACGATCGCAAAAATAACATTCAAGATAATATTTGTGACGCCCCGTACTAAATCATCATGTACGGACCATCAACAACAGGATCATTACAAGGTTAAGTACTATATGCGTTTTCAAAACAGGGTTCACATTTATAAATAAAAGTGACGTCATAACATACGTCAATTGTTTTACAAATCAAAAGTATGCTTCGCTAAGTAGAAGCATTAAATAAGTGTACGTGACCATAATGGTCGTTACATAACATAAGTTCATAAGTAAAAAGTTTGAATGCAACATAAGTAGTCATGCGATAACAACTCTAGGCAGCGGGTTCTACAGCACGACTAGTAAGATAGCGGAAGCGACTTCAAGCACCTGAGAAAATACATGCTTAAAAAGGTCAACACAAAGGTTGGTGAGCTATAGTTTAAGTATAACAGTAATGTAAGTAGGCCACGAGATTTCAGTGCTACAACGAGCGTTTCAAAAGTATGTAAAAGTATATGCTTAACCGTGGGCACCCGGTAACTAACTTAACGTTTAATGTACCCCCTTAAAGTGCACTTGGCAAGTGCGTATAACCTCGAAGTATTAAACACTCGTTAAATGCTAGCGCTACTAGCCCGAGTGGGGATGTCAAACCCTATGGATCCATATCTAAGATTCGCGTTCACGGTTCAAAAACCAATGATTAAACGTTACCGAGCTAAAGGGAATGTTTCTGCCGTTATATAACCCACACATATATAAAGTTTAAGTACTCGTGCCTAGTATGTAAAACATAAAATCCGCATGTATTCTCAGTTCCCAAAATAAGTTAAAGTAAAAAGGGAATGCTATAACTCACAATGATTAGTAGTAATGGTAAGGTAGTAGTCGGAAAGTGGTGTGCAAGTAACGGTCCAAACGTCCTCAACCTAAGTCAAATAGCACTAAGTCAATAAGTCGTCTCAAAAGGTTTACAAGTACGTAATTAAGGTCATAAGGGTCATCATCAATCATCATTAAACAAAAGGTAACAAGTAAGACTCGTTTATGAAAGTCGTTTAAAACAAAGGCTGACTTCGGTCAGTCACCACGGCCTCTACCCTTACTGAATTAAGGTGAGACCAGTGGTCATGGCTCCGTCTATGAGTCCCTTAAGTGTGGTAAAATTTACAGAAGCAAACTCGTCTTGGTTTGACCGTGGCGACGGTCTAAGTGCGAGTAGGTCAG
Source organism: Rutidosis leptorrhynchoides (assembly GCF_046630445.1). Classification (NCBI taxonomy): domain Eukaryota; kingdom Viridiplantae; phylum Streptophyta; class Magnoliopsida; order Asterales; family Asteraceae; genus Rutidosis; species Rutidosis leptorrhynchoides. The sequence goes on along the minus strand of NC_092343.1, from coordinate 380,601,504 downwards.
AAATTTCTGCACAACGTTAAAGAACATGGTAACGATCGGAGGGCCATAAATCCTAAACCGTAACTCGGATTAAGACGAGTCCTATATGAAAAGTTATCTACTCGAAAAGTTCTATCTAAAAATCAAGGTTAGAACAGCCCAGGTCTACTGGTCTGTTCCAGAAGCATCAGGTCAGTAGGTTTTGGACAGAACAGTGGGTTTTGGAGAGTTCCGGTTGTCTCGGTGCTTGATGTTCATCACGGTTCTCATCCTTGATGCGTATAGCTTCAAGTGTACAACTCGTTGATGTGTTAACATCATTTTGACCAAGGTTTTTCCATCATAACTCAAGTGCAAGTGTTGTAAGTGTTTGATGAACCAAGGTTACATGTAAGTTTATGAACAAGTTCATGAACACTAAGAAAGATCACAACCAAGTGTTGGATCCATGATACTTGCACCAAAGTGTAAGCTCTTGTTGGTTTCATGTCCTTGTTCAAATGTGTAGTAAGCAACTAACAATAAGAAATAAAGAAAATGAATGATAAGCCTAAACCAACCATGAAGGTGGTATTCTAGTAACATACAACAAACAAGAACACAAGTAACAATTATAAAGATTATAAACTTTAAATCTTTTGAAACAAAATATGTAGAACATAACTAGATAGATTATGTTCTTGATGTTCTTGTCATAACAAGATAAAGATGAAGAATCAAAACTAGAAAGTTTGATCTTGTAACTTAGTAAATAAAGACAAGTAAGTAAGTAAATAATAACTAGTAACTAACAAGTAATCAAAGACAAGTAACTTTTAAACAACAAAGAACAACAAATGATGATGATGAAAGCCTTTAGGATTTCGGTTTTGTTGTCAAGAAAAGGAAGAAGAACTCATGATACTTACAAAGTTAAAGAGAAAGAGATGAGAGAAAAATGTTGAGAGAAAATGCAAGTCAAGTGTGTGTGTGTTTGAGTGGGAGATTTCAAGTGAACAAGTAATGAAGAAATGAAGTCAAAAACCACCTTATGGAGCCCCTAGGCCGACGGCCTGCAGCTCCCAAGGGGGGGGGGGTGTGTTGTTTGTTGGTCACTAGTGTGTAAGGCTTACAAAAGGTGGATAATAAGTGTGTTTACATGGGGATTAAGTGCAACAAGATTCTAAATATACAAACTAGCTAGTTATTGTTGTAAGTATTACTTACACTATGAAAGACATGGGCTAATAAACCCATTTAAGATGTAGGGTGGGCTTGTGAGTCTTATTCATGAGTCCATTAAACTAATTAAAGCCCAAGTTGCAAGTAATCCAATAAAAGTCCAAGTTAAGCCCAAGTAACTAACTAAAAGCCTTAGTTAATTAAAATGATTAATAAAATTAATCATGGATGTAAATAATATCTTAAAATATTATTCGTGCAAGTTCCGGGTGTCACAGAGACGTTTCGGGCATTTAAAGTTCAAGTACGGGCAATTAAAGCAACATGTAAATGTAATAACATACATTCGTTTAATCAAGCGTATTAATAATAATAATTATCAATAAATAACGTTGGAAAAACCAGGGTCGTTACATCACCCACCTGTTAAAGAAAATTTCGTCCCGAAATTTAAGCTGAAGTAGATGGAGGAGTCGGGAAAAGGTGAGGATACTTTCGCATCATTTGATCCTCTCGCTCCCAAGTAAACTCAGGTCCTCGTTTGGCATTCCATCGTACTCGAACGATCGGAATCTTGTTGCGTTTCAAAGTTTTGATCTCACGATCCATAATCTCAACAGGTTCCTCCACAAAGTGGAGTTTGTCATCGATAGTAAGTTCTTCCAAAGGTATGATGAGTTCGGGTGCAGCAAGACACTTCTTCAAGTTTGACACATGGAAGGTAGGATGAACTGAGCTCAATTGTGCTGGTAGATCCAAACGGTATGCAACTGGTCCAACACGTTCCAAGATCTCGAATGGACCAATGTATCGTGGGTTCAACTTTCCACGTTTTCCAAAACGGATCACACCTTTCCAAGGTGCAACCTTCAACATTACACGATCACCAACATTAAATTCAAAGTCTTTCCGTTTAAGATCGGCATAGCTCTTTTGGCGATCACGGGCAGTCTTAAGTCTAGCTTGGATCTGAGCAATCTTCTCCGTGGTTTCGTGAACTACCTCGGGTCCGGTGATTTGCTTTTCGCCTACTTCGGCCCAACAAATAGGAGATCGGCACTTACGACCATACAATGCTTCAAAAGGTGCAGCATTAATGCTTGAGTGATAACTGTTGTTGTACGAGAATTCGGCGAGTGGCAAATGCCTTTCCCAGGCCTTTCCAAAATCAATGACACATGCACGCAGCATGTCCTCCAAGGTCTGAATCGTTCGTTCACTTTGCCCGTCAGTCTGAGGATGATAAGCAGTACTCATGTCAAGACGAGTTCCCATGGCTTCTTGCAAAGAACGCCAAAATCTGGAAGCAAAACGGGGATCGCGATCGGAGATGATTGATAAAGGTACACCATGACGAGATACAACCTCTTTGATGTACAGCTGAGCAAGTCTTTCCATTGTATCAGTTTCCTTCATCGCTAGGAAGTGTGCAGATTTGGTGAGGCGGTCAACAATAACCCAAATAGTATCGCATCCGCCCACCGTCTTCGGCAGCTTAGTAATGAAATCCATTGTGATCCTTTCCCACTTCCATTGTGGGATTTCCGGCTGTTGAAGTAACCCAGAAGGTCTCTGATGCTCGGCTTTAACCTTCGAGCAAGTCAAACACTTGCCAACATAAGTTGCAACGTCCTTCTTAAGATTCGGCCACCAATACTGTTCTTTAAGGTCGTGGTACATCTTACCTGCACCGGGGTGAATCGAATATCTCGATTTATGTGCTTCATCAAGTATCAGGCTTCGTAGATCTCCATAGTAAGGTACCCAAATTCTTCCGGCATAACATCGGAGTCCAGACTCTCTAACCTCGAATCGAGAGACAAGTATGTTCAAATGCTCGTGAGATATGTTCTCCTCCTTGAGAGCCTCAACTTGGGCTACTCTGATCTGGTTGTTGAGGTTCGAATGGATGGTGATGTTCAGAGCCCTAACACGGAGAGGTGCCGTCCTCTCCTTTCGGCTTAAAGCGTCAGCTACAACATTGGCCTTGCCAGGGTGATAACGGAGTTCACAATCGTAGTCGTTGAGCGTCTCGATCCATCGACGCTGTCTCATATTCAATTGCTTCTGATCGAAGATGTGCTGGAGACTCTTGTGATCGGTGAAGATAGTGCTCTTAGTTCCATACAAATAATGTCTCCACAATTTGAGTGCAAAGACAACGGCTCCAAGTTCAAGATCATGTGTAGTGTAGTTCCGCTCGTGAATCTTCAATTGGCGGGAGGCATAGGCAATAACCTTTGATCGTTGCATCAATACACAACCAAAACCACTCTTCGATGCATCGCAATAAACAACAAAGTCGTCACTGCCTTCAGGAAGTGATAGGATAGGTGCGGAGGTTAACTTCTTCTTCAAAGTTTGGAATGCTGATTCGTGTGTGGGTTCCCAAATGAACTTCTTGCCCTTGTGAGTCAGTGCGGTCAAAGGACGCGCAATCAGAGAAAATCCTTCGATAATAACCGGCGAGACCTAGAAATTGGCGAATATACGTTGGAGTAGTGGGGGTCTCCCACTTGCTGATGGCTTCAATCTTGGCGGGATCAACTTTGATACCCTGGTCGCTCACAACATGACCCAAAAACTGTACTTCCTTCAACCAAAATTCGCACTTGGAGAATTTGGCGTAAAGTTGCTCTTGTCTTAAGAGTTCAAGCACTAGCCGAAGGTGTTGCTCATGTTCTTCTTCGCTCTTAGAGTAGATGAGGATATCATCTATGAAGACGATAACAAACTTATCCAAGTAAGGCTTGCAGACACGATTCATGAGATCCATGAACACGGCAGGGGCATTTGTCAAACCGAATGGCATCACGAGGAACTCATAATGACCATAACGGGTCCTGAATGCAGTTTTCATCACGTCACTTTCCTTCACCCTCAGTTGGTGATATCCGGATCGCAAATCGATCTTTGAATAAACGCTCGATCCTTGTAGTTGATCAAAAAGATCATCAATTCGTGGAAGAGGATATCGATTCTTGATAGTCAATTTGTTGAGTTCACGGTAGTCGATACACATACGGAAGGATCCATCCTTCTTCTTTACAAACAACACAGGTGCGCCCCAAGGCGAGAAGCTTGGTTGAATGAACCCTCGATCTAATAGCTCTTGTAGTTGACTCTGTAATTCTTGCATCTCGGAAGGTGCGAGTCTATAAGGTGCGCGAGCTACAGGTGCAGCTCCTGGCACTAAGTCAATCTGAAACTCTACTGCTCTCTGCGGCGGTAATCCAGGCAATTCCTCTGAGAAGACATCAGAAAATTCGTTCACAATTCGAACGTCGTTCACGTTCTTCATCTCAGTTTCTACCGCTTTCACATGTGCTAGGACAGCAAAGCGTCCCTTCTTCATAATCTTTTGCGCTTTCACGCAACTAATGAGGTTCAACTTCGAGGTACATCTCTCTCCATAGATAACCAGTGGTTCGCCATCTCCTTGTGGTATGTGAAGTGCTTTATCTCCACAGATAACATCGGCCTTTATCTTGCTCAACCAATCCATACCGACGATCGCGTCAAAACTTCCCAGTTTGATAGGTATCAAATCAATTTCGAAATCCGCACCAGCTATGTTGATAATAGCTCCACGACTAATATGGTCAACCTTTTCAAGTTTTCCATTGGCGACCTCGACAAGCATACTTTCCTTCAAAGGAACTAACGACCAATCTAACTTATCACAAAAATGTCTACACACATAGCTCCTATCGGCACCAGTATCAAATAGAACAGAAGCTAAAAGATTGTTGATCTTGAATATACCTGTCACCAAGTCGGGGTTGTCGCGAGCGTCCCTTGCATTAACATTGAAGGCTCTAGCACGCGGTGGTCCGCCATCCTTACGCTTGTTAGGACACTCGTTTCTGAAATGGCCCGTCTTTCCACATTCATAACACTTCTTAGGCCCATTGTTGTTGTGGTTTGGCTTCACGTTCAAAGTGGTAACCTTGCAATCCTTGCCAACATGTCCAGATCGTTGGCACTTCTCACAGATAACATTGCAATACCCAGTGTGGTGCTTGTAGCACCTATTGCATTGTGGTAAGGTTCCTTTGTAGTTCGGATTGGTGCGGTTGTTGTTGTTGGGGTTGGTGTTGTTGTTGTGTATGTTGTTGTTTTGCCTGAACCCTTCATGTCGCTTTGCCGGGTTTTGATCATAGTTCCTACCCCTGTTGTTGTTGTGGTTGTTGTCCCATTTCCTCTTTTCACCACTAACAGTTTCAAACTTAGCCTTCTCCGGCTCGTCCAGGATGATTTGATTCAAGAGAGTATGCGCCATGCGCATTGCTTCGGGAACGCTTGGTGGCTTGGATGAGGTAACATTACCCTTGATGGACTTAGGAAGTCCCGAAAAGTATTTCTCCAAACGCTTAAATTCGGGGGTGACCATGGTTGGACACATAAGAGCCAATTCCAAAAACCTACGGTTGTAGCTGTTAAGGTCGTTCCCTACGGTTTTCAATTGCATAAATTCGATTTCCATCTTTTGAATCTCGGTTCTCAGACAGTATTCCTCGATCATAGCACATTTAAATTCTTCCCAAGGCGTAGCATACGCCTCATCAATTCCTTTCGCTTGGGCCATGGTATTCCACCATGTGAGCGCGCCATCAGACAGCGTGCAAGATGCAAATTTCGTTTTGTTAGCCTCAGAACAATTGCTAACCCTGAATACCGATTCCAACTTTTCGAACCATCTGGTGAGACCGACGGGTCCCTCAGTGCCACTGAAGTAGTGTGGCTTGCAGTTTTGGAATTCCTTGTAAGTACACCCATCTCGGATGACAGGTGGATTGACAGGCGGTGGTGGTGGAACTTGGGGTTGTCTTTCAGCTAGTGCAGCAGCGACTCGCTCGTTAATCATTTCCTCAATTTGTGCCGCGGTAGGGATAGATCTCCCATTGGCCATGATGTTCTATACAAACATTTTGACTCAAGTCAAAATCCATTATGCAAATAATAATAGTACATTATATAACAACCAACATGAAAACAGCACAACACATGTTGATTAAATAACGCAAGCAGATATAGGTACCACAAAACCATGAGATGATAACGTAAATAGGACACTTGCGCAAGAAGTAAGCAACACAAATTCCATTCATTACTGATAATAAGTTCATACATTACAATAAGTTCGTACATTACATAAGTGAAATATGAAATTACAAAGGAAATTACAATACAGAATCTAGTACAAAGTCCTACGGCGATGGTGGGTACAAGATGTCCAAAACATGAGCCAACTGCTCCTCGAGCTCAGTAACTCGAGTCTGGAGAATCTCAATCTCCCGCCTCATTTCCTCATTAGAGGAAGATGGTGGGGCAGGTGGTGCTGGCGGTGCCGGTGGAGCCGGTGGTGCTGAAGTGGATGGTCCGGCTCTGGGTGGAGACGGTAATATCTGTGGATCGGCGGGGTACGGCACCAGCCGTTTACGTGCAGTGATCCTACGACGCCGACCATAAGCGTCAGTGACAGTACGACCAGGAATTATGCCAGCGAAGCGATACCGCTTCTTCGGCGGGGTAGAAGGTGCCTGAATCGGTCGGTCAGCGGGATCCTCCTCATCACTGGAGTCGTCAGATGAGGTGTCGTCTGAAGAAGCATCGGTGGAAGAACCGTCGTCTGAATCATGCGGTGGTGGCGCGGGTGGCTCAACATATCCGAAAGCGGCCAACATCTGTCGGTGTCGGCCTGGCGTGATCACGGCTAAGCGGCCGTCGGCAGTGCGTCGGCAAGGTGTGCGCCAGTGATTACGGAAGGGTCCTTCCCCGAACTCCGCGGGGATCTCCATGCCACCAATGCGAGCCAGTTGCCTCAGGGGTCTGGAAGAAGACGCCGGGATAGGCACACTAGAGCTAGCTCCAGAACTAGAGGCGCCGGGGTCGCCAGTGGGTGTCGGGGCCGGAATGTCGGCAGCAGCAGCAGCAGCAACAGGTGCAGCAGTGGGTGGAACAACGGGGCCTGAGCCGCTCGGGATGTCAGTAGGTGGAACGTCCGACATCTGAACAAGGAAAAATAAATTTTCCATGTCAGTATGTCATAAAGCAAGCAAATAATAGGCCAACAGTTTAAATCATGTATAACAATAAGTAGCATGGCAATATCAGTAATCGTACGAAACTAGCATGCAATCGAATGCAAGTAATAGCATGCAGTAGTGAAATCACGTAGTAGCATACGGCATATAGCAGTAACAGTAAGCAGCAGCATGCAGTAAGTTCAGCGGAAACAAGTAAACTAACAAGTTGTAGATTAGCCCTATTAGTGAATCCTACTCAGGTCGGTCTTAGTCTCACTAATGCATCCTAATTCCCTACAACCAATGCTCTGATACCAAATGTGACGCCCCGTACTAAATCATCATGTACGGACCATCAACAACAGGATCATTACAAGGTTAAGTACTATATGCGTTTTCAAAACAGGGTTCACATTTATAAATAAAAGTGACGTCATAACATACGTCAATTGTTTTACAAATCAAAAGTATGCTTCGCTAAGTAGAAGCATTAAATAAGTGTACGTGACCATAATGGTCGTTACATAACATAAGTTCATAAGTAAAAAGTTTGAATGCAACATAAGTAGTCATGCGATAACAACTCTAGGCAGCGGGTTCTACAGCACGACTAGTAAGATAGCGGAAGCGACTTCAAGCACCTGAGAAAATACATGCTTAAAAAGGTCAACACAAAGGTTGGTGAGCTATAGTTTAAGTATAACAGTAATGTAAGTAGGCCACGAGATTTCAGTGCTACAACGAGCGTTTCAAAAGTATGTAAAAGTATATGCTTAACCGTGGGCACCCGGTAACTAACTTAACGTTTAATGTACCCCCTTAAAGTGCACTTGGCAAGTGCGTATAACCTCGAAGTATTAAACACTCGTTAAATGCTAGCGCTACTAGCCCGAGTGGGGATGTCAAACCCTATGGATCCATATCTAAGATTCGCGTTCACGGTTCAAAAACCAATGATTAAACGTTACCGAGCTAAAGGGAATGTTTCTGCCGTTATATAACCCACACATATATAAAGTTTAAGTACTCGTGCCTAGTATGTAAAACATAAAATCCGCATGTATTCTCAGTTCCCAAAATAAGTTAAAGTAAAAAGGGAATGCTATAACTCACAATGATTAGTAGTAATGGTAAGGTAGTAGTCGGAAAGTGGTGTGCAAGTAACGGTCCAAACGTCCTCAACCTAAGTCAAATAGCACTAAGTCAATAAGTCGTCTCAAAAGGTTTACAAGTACGTAATTAAGGTCATAAGGGTCATCATCAATCATCATTAAACAAAAGGTAACAAGTAAGACTCGTTTATGAAAGTCGTTTAAAACAAAGGCTGACTTCGGTCAGTCACCACGGCCTCTACCCTTACTGAATTAAGGTGAGACCAGTGGTCATGGCTCCGTCTATGAGTCCCTTAAGTGTGGTAAAATTTACAGAAGCGAACTCGTCTTGGTTTGACCGTGGCGACGGTCTAAGTGCGAGTAGGTCAGAAATTTCTGCACAACGTTAAAGAACATGGTAACGATCGGAGGGCCATAAATCCTAAACCGTAACTCGGATTAAGACGAGTCCTATATGAAAAGTTATCTACTTGAAAAGTTCTATCTAAAAATCAAGGTTAGAACAGCCCAGGTCTACTGGTCTGTTCCAGAAGCATCAGGTCAGTAGGTTTTGGACAGAACAGTGGGTTTTGGAGAGTTCCGGTTGTCTCGGTGCTTGATGTTCATCACGGTTCTCATCCTTGATGCGTATAGCTTCAAGTGTACAACTCGTTGATGTGTTAACATCATTTTGACCAAGGTTTGTCCATCATAACTCAAGTGCAAGTGTTGTAAGTGTTTGATGAACCAAGGTTACATGTAAGTTTATGAACAAGTTCATGAACACTAAGAAAGATCACAACCAAGTGTTGGATCCATGATACTTGCACCAAAGTGTAAGCTCTTGTTGGTTTCATGTCCTTGTTCAAATGTGTAGTAAGCAACTAACAATAAGAAATAAAGAAAATGAATGATAAGCCTAAACCAACCATGAAGGTGGTATTCTAGTAACATACAACAAACAAGAACACAAGTAACAATTATAAAGATTATAAACTTTAAATCTTTTGAAACAAAATATGTAGAACATAACTAGATAGATTATGTTCTTGATGTTCTTGTCATAACAAGATAAAGATGAAGAATCAAAACTAGAAAGTTTGATCTTGTAACTTAGTAAATAAAGACAAGTAAGTAAGTAAATAATAACTAGTAACTAACAAGTAATCAAAGACAAGTAACTTTTAAACAACAAAGAACAACAAATGATGATGATGAAAGCCTTTAGGATTTCGGTTTTGTTGTCAAGAAAAGGAAGAAGAACTCATGATACTTACAAAGTTAAAGAGAAAGAGATGAGAGAAAAATGTTGAGAGAAAATGCAAGTCAAGTGTGTGTGTGTTTGAGTGGGAGATTTCAAGTGAACAAGTAATGAAGAAATGAAGTCAAAAACCACCTTATGGAGCCCCTAGGCCGACGGCCTGCAGCTCCCAAGGGGGGGGGGGTGTGTTGTTTGTTGGTCACTAGTGTGTAAGGCTTACAAAAGGTGGATAATAAGTGTGTTTACATACGGATTAAGTGCAACAAGATTCTAAATATACAAACTAGCTAGTTATTGTTGTAAGTATTACTTACACTATGAAAGACATGGGCTAATAAACCCATTTAAGATGTAGGGTGGGCTTGTGAGTCTTATTCATGAGTCCATTAAACTAATTAAAGCCCAAGTTGCAAGTAATCCAATAAAAGTCCAAGTTAAGCCCAAGTAACTAACTAAAAGCCTTAGTTAATTAAAATGATTAATAAAATTAATCATGGATGTAAATAATATCTTAAAATATTATTCGTGCAAGTTCCGGGTGTCACAGAGACGTTTCGGGCATTTAAAGTTCAAGTACGGGCAATTAAAGCAACATGTAAATGTAATAACATACATTCGTTTAATCAAGCGTATTAATAATAATAATTATCAATAAATAACGTTGGAAAAACCAGGGTCGTTACAATATTGTTCGTGAAGAATATGAACGTTTTTTTTCTTCATGTTTTGTGAAGTAAAATTTAGCCCGATTTAGAGTTTAGGGTTTAGGGGTTGGTGTTTTTGATTTATGGAATCTAAACCCTAAATCTAAACCCTAAACCCTAAATTTCTAAACCCTAATATCTAAACCCTAATATCTAAGCCCCAATAGCTAAAACCTCAATATACGCTCGAAAAACACGATAATTGTTATATATTACTTCTTCGAGCGTTTTCCCGCCAAAATAAAAACATTTATCACAAAGTGTCTCTACTAAATGTTCATATTTTCATCTCATCTATAATGTCCGTGAACAAAGTTTTTTCAAAAAACGAAAAAAAAAGTTTTTGCTTCCCCCGATTGGTTACTTCCCTCTTGATTATATATATATATATATATATATATATATATATATATATATATATAGTGGTAGGATCAAGAGGGAAGTAACCATTCGGGGGGAAGCAAAAACTTTTTTTTTTGTTTTTTGAAAAAATTTTGTTCACGAACATTATAGATGAGATGAAAATATGAACATTTAGTAGAGATACTTTGTGATAAATGTTTTTATTTTGGCGAGAAAACGCTCGAAGAAGTAATATATAACAATTATCGTGTTTTTCGAGCGTATTTTGAGATTTTAGCTATTGGGGTTTAGATATTAGGGTTTATAGGGTTTAGATATTAGGGTTTAGAAATTGAGGGTTTAGGGTTTAGATTTAGGGTTTAGATTTAGGATTTAGATTGAGTTTTTAACACGAACGGTTTAGGGTTTAGGGTTTGGTGTTTTGGGTTTATGGAATAAACTCAAAACACCAAACCCTAAACTCTAAATCGGGCTAAATTTTATTTCACAAAACATGAAAAAAAAACGTTCATATTCTTCACGAACAATATTATCTTGAATGTTATTTTTGTCGATCGTTTTCCCGCCTAAATAATAACATTCATCACGAAGTGTCTTTTCTAAATGTTCATATTTTTGTGTGATCTTGATACCGGAAAAAAAAAGTTTCAAAAAAAATGAAAAAAAAAAATTTTGCTTCCCCCAACTTCCCCCGATTGGTTACTTCCCCATTGATCCTGCCCATATATATATATATATATATATATATATATATATATATATATATATATATATATATATATATATATATATATATATATATATATATAATAATTTTTATTATTATTATATTAAGAATCATGCTAGGAAATATTAGGGCCTGTTTACTAATGCATTAATGGGCTGAGGTGAATGAAATTGCTTATTCGGCCGGTCAATGTGCTGTTTACTTTTACCATGAGTTAATGAAATACCTGTCTACATGAATTAACCATTAATGTGTAAAACCACACTTGTCCCCATCTAGCACTTTTTTTCCTACCCTTTCCCAGAATTACCCTTTCCCTTTCAATCTTGTTCACGCTCTACATTAATGCTGCTCCTTTCCCTGTTGCTTCGCTAAAAATACCATTTCCCAACTCACCTTGACTCTGTTTCCGGCGCCATCATCGGAACCTAATAACCTCCGGCGACTTGTAAATGGAAAGTATACTCAAACAGATCCTCAAAAATCACTCGTTCGCAACCAATTGACATTACTGATTAATTTTTTAAGATTGATTTTCTAGAATTTAAAAAATAGGGTTTTTGATTTTAATAAAGAATTTAGAAGAGTGAAAGCGAGAGAAAAAGAAAGAAAGAATACAATTATCATATACTCCGTAGTTGATAGAAATTGATATATGGCATGGTCTTCAATTTTCATATAATAAAGATAGAGAACCAGAGACTATATAATGGAATTTGTACTGTGTTTTCTTGTTAAAGAGATGTAGATCAAGTGTTTAGTCAATTAGGTGAGAATGAGAATATTCTAGAAAACTCAAGGCCTTGTTTGTTAAACGATGAATATATACATTATCTACTCCATAAATATTTTAATCTACTTCGTATATATTACTGGTATGTATGAGATCATGTGGGCGAATAACGAATTATTGTATTGATTTATATTTTTGTGTTATTTATGATATTAAATATTAATTACGGAGTAACATTGTGTAAAATGGTAAAAAAGAAAGTAGCTGAATACATATAATTACACAAAAATTATATATTATTACGAGGGTATAATAGTCAATTTTATCATTCAGATTTTTTATTCAGTGCAAAAAATAAACAAAATTAATCATTCACTCACTTCTGCATATAGTCATTCATATCCATACTGCCATCCATATTCACTCGTCATACTCCGTACAAGCTACAACAAATATACATCAATTACCACATTTCCACATAGAAACGACGACGTTTTATGACATATCCCCCTAAAGATCCGCGAAACAGATCACAACTAGTCCCTAGGATTCCCCGACTTGGTACGCATTTATTTCGCATCCTCTTCACACCAACTACTAAAAAAACACATCTGTTTCTTCTTTTTATTGTACACTCAATGCTGCTAAAAACTCATCACCATTTCTTCATTTATGGTAAGTTTTCTTGATTTATGTTACCCAATTTATTCGTTGCAGTGTTTCCGATTAATCTGTGATGAAATTTCATCTGGGTTTTGTAGAAAGTTTCGATCTTTTTTTGTGTTTGTTAAGTTTTATGTAATTTCATATGTGTAATTAAGTTAACTTTTAGCAAGTTTTCTTGGTTCAAACGCATTAAGCTTTTAAATTTGATGTGGGTTTTGTTAAAGATTGGATTTTTACTTTGCATTTTTAAGTTTATATTAAAAAAAAAAAAAAAAAAACTTGTAAGTTTTTTTTGGTTCATACCCAAATTATATGTTGCATTATTAAGTGTGTTTTGTGGTGAATTTGATGTGGGTTTTGTTAAAGATTTGATCTTTGATTTTCGTCTTATATATTTTTGGTCAGTTTCTGTAACGAATTAAATTCATTTTGGTTCGTACCCAGATTTAATGTTGCACTATTTAGCTTGATTTGTGATGAAATTTGATGTGGGTGTTGATAAAAGATTTGATCTTTGCATCTTTTTCTTGATTTGTTAGTTTTCTGCAATTCGGAATAATGAATTAATTGAATTTGGAGTGAAAATCTTGTTTATAATTTCAAATGATTTGTGTGGGATCTTTATATTAGACCCGAATATTTTAGGGTTCTAGATCTTCAAAATCAACTTGCTTTTGGGGAAGGAGTAGGATTTTTTTTCTTTGTTTTTTTTTTTTTTTTTTTGAAGGCAAATTCACACTCATTAACACGAATATGTCCCAACTTGGACTTGAACCCTCGACCTCTTGGTTGTAGGGCCACCATGATACCGCTGGACCAAATGCCCTCTGGTTTTCTTTGTTTTTTTTATATAAAAAAATAGTTGAAAAGTCTTTGGTTGAAAAAATGAAATCAGGTTATATATCTTTTGCTAAAAAGGAAGGTTTAATTAACATTTTTTAGAAAAATCCATACTATTAGAGGGTGACACAATTACAATTTGCAAAATTAGTCAGGAAAGGAGTATGAACTGAATCTAATACAAAGGAAAAATAGTAGTTGACTTTTAAAATGTGCTTTTCTTGTTGAATTGGCAGTTGATAGTTTGAAAAACTCCATTTCTTCTAGAAATTTGTTAATAACTACTCCGTATTAATCATAATGACTAATAATGACATTTTTTATGACCAAAAGGCATTTCATAGATCAACTCTGTTTTGTGCTTCGTCAAGTATGTAAAAGGTTGCAAAAATCGCTATTCGGTCGTAAGATCGGGACTTTTTAGGAATTATTCGGCAACTTAGTGAGTACTTGGATGTTGACCAAGTTTCACTTTGACCGATTTTGATCGGGTTTTGACTGATTTTTTGAGTAATCCTGAGTTTTCACCGATTTTATGAGTAATTCCAGAGTTTTGACCAAGTTTGACCGAGTTCCACCGAGTACTCGCCTGAGTTCCAAAAATCAGTACTCGCCGAGTAACGAGTTACGCAATTTTTTTCCCCTCCAAATTGGAAATAAGACCAGTCAGTGGGCCGTTAGAGTGTCGGTTTTTACTTATATTGTAAAATGATTATCAAAAACTAATCACTTTGAACCCGATAATCGGTAGTCGTATAGTATACCTAAACATTCACTAATTATATACTCTAGTATTTTTGTTTTTTATTTGATTGTTGAATAACACTATTGGCTAATTAGTGGCTTCTTACTGTTTATGTTGCAGGATCAATAGTGAGTTTATCAAGAGTAGATTATTATTCTGAATAATTTCGGATGAAGACAATGAAAGAATCATCATGGTTTAGTACTATTTGGAGACCTTCACGAAAAAGCGCAGTTTTGGAACCGCAAAACCCTATTATTGAAATTATGTCATTCGAAGTTTCAAGAATTATGACAAGAGTAGCTAATTTATGGCAGATTTTAAGCGATAAACAAATGTCTCGATTACACGAAGAACTCGCAAACTCAACAGGAACTCGAAAGCTCGTTTCAGAAGATCATAATCATCTAATAGAGCTTGCTTTGATTGAAATCATTGGCAACATAAAATGTGTAGCACAAGCAGTTGCTAGGCTCGGGAAAAAATGCACGAATCCTATTTATCGTAATCTTGATCATGTTTTCGATGATGTTTTTGAGGTAGATGTGAATTGGTGTGGTTGGGAGTATAAGTTGAAGAAAATGGAGAAACGGGTTAAAAAAATGAAGCGATTCGCTGCAGTTAGTTCACAATTATGTGAAGAACTCGAAGTTTTGTGCGAGCTCGAAAACGGGTTAAAACGATTGCAAGATAATGATGGTACTGATCGAATGAAGTTAATCGAGTTCGAAAAGAAAGTTTTGTGGCAACGTGAAGAAGTTAATGGTTTACGTGAAATGTCTACTTGGGTTCGGGATTATGACTACGTTGTTCGATTGCTTCTACGGTCGATTTTCACAATAATTGACCGAGCGAAGGTAGTTTTTGGAATTTCAAAACGTGAAATTCTAGAAACTCGATGTTTTGTGCGTAGTAATTCCGTTTCTACCCTTTCGGTATATCCATCCGAAAAGTCTATTGACCGGTCAATCTCAAATCTTGGAGATAAACAACGAAAGAAACTTCAAACTCGTTACCCGCCACGTGCCTTTTGTAGGACCCACGAGCCCGTAAAAAGAAGAAGCTTGGCGCAAATCGGACCTTTGAAATCATGCATGACAAATGAACTTGATTCTCCTAAAGTCGATGGTACATTTCAAACCCCTTTGAATAAACGAGTTTTAAAAAGTCAGACCGGTCAAACTGGTATAAACCCGACACTCGGTGATGTGGGGCTAGCACTACATTACGCAAATGTGATCATATTCATCGAGCGACTAGCGATCTCGCCTCACTTCATTAGTCTCGAATCACGAGAGGATTTGTATAACATGTTAACCACAAGCATCAAAAACTCACTTAGACGAAAACTTTGTTTTTCATCCAAAAATGACGATTCAAATGTCTATAAACGCGATCTTGCAAACGAATGGAGTTCGCGTATCCAAAAAACGCTCCATTGGCTATCACCGCTCGCGCATAACATGGTAAAATGGCACAACGAGAGAAACTTCGAAAAGCAACAAATGGGGTCGGGCGGAAATGTGCTTTTGGTAAATACATTACATTATGCAGATCAAGTAAAGTGCGAAGAAGCGATTACCGAAGTTATTTTGGGACTTCATTATATTTCACGATTCGGTAGAGAAGTTAACACTAAAGCGTTCTTGGGGTCTGTTTGTGTTACAGATTGTGACAATGATTCGCTTCGTAACCATAACTTAGAGTCGATCTCATTATACGACTAATTTTGGTTACATCAATTCGGTAATATGGTTGCAATTTTCTATTTCAAGATGTACAAGTGATTGTTGTTGTATATAACATTCCATGATGAAAGATGTTTGTGGTTTGTTAACATTAGTATTGTTGCATACTTGCATGTTTGTTTAACAAATAACAACCTTGTGTGAAAATCATTGACCAGTATGATATATTATCCTCTAACACTAATTGTGATGTGATGTATTAAAAGTTACAACATATAATTAATAATTAATTAGTAAAAATTGACCACTATTTAAAAGTTGCTAACACAAGCATTATTGTTTTATACGTTTGTACCAACCTAGAATGAAAAGTAAGTAAAAATTTGTGCATTCAACATTTTTGCAATTATGATTTTTCGAAGACATATTCTTAAACACTTTTCAAAATAAGTGTATTTTAACCCGTTTTCCTTTGATTTATATATATAATAATATAATATATATAATAATAATAATATAATTAATGAAATTGCTAGCGTTCAAAATTATTTTTCCAGGTTCACCAACTTTGAAGGTGAATGTTCTTCCTATACCTACATTTTTTTTTTTTATATATTTTATCATGCGTCACATATCATAATTTTACTCATTAATTAAACTTAATAAATAAATAAAATAAAATTTGATAATAAAATATAGTATTATTAATTTTGATTTAAAGCGACCCTAACCATGCACAAAATAATGCTCCATTTTTTCTCTGTTATGTGGCCTTTCGGGCAGCAGACAAAGTAGACAACCCATGATAGCATATCAAATTGGGCCCCAGGTGGCTTTATATTTCGGCATTTTGAGTTGTGTGGTCGTATTTCTATTTTATTTATTATTTATTATACATTATTAAATGTTAAATATTAAATATTAGTAAATTAGTAAATGATTTACATTAATTTCAATGCAAAAAGATAATATAATATAAACATTAACATTAACATTAAAAATATATTGAGTAACATTAATCAACTACATTGCACTTTGCATATGTTATACAACTTTTTATTTTAATAAATTAGAAAGAATCATGCTTTTAAAATGGATGCTTTCCGACTCTCATAATAATTAAAAAGCACATTTGTAATTTTTTTAGCTCTAAGAAAGTAAATATATTTATATCCTTAAAGATCAATCTTGTACTCCATTAAATAGCACGTTGGATTTGATTGAGCTCAACGATTTTGGTGTTGTTTAGATTTGGTATCGGTTTTTGTGTTGGATAAGTTCGGTTAGAGTTACTATCGTTTAGTGACGTTTACTTGTATCGAGTCTTTCTGGACCGTTTTGTATGTAATAATTAAGGTCTTTCATATTGTATCGCGTAGTTCATGTTGCGTCGCTCCCATATTGTATATGTTTTTTGTGTTTGTTAGTTCGAGTAGTCCCTTCTCTTGGCTCAGTTGCTCCCTTTGTAACTCATAGGCCTATTTGTATAGTCCAGAAATAGTTGTAACTGGCTATACCTGTGATGTACTTTCCTTGCGTTTGTCATAATATATTGCTTTTCGAAAAGAAAAAAAAAGATTACTTTTATTAGTATTTTAAAAACAACATCATGTTTTATGATGGCCATAAAGCATAAAGGCTAAAGCTCTTATATAACTTTTATTTAAAAAAAAAAAAAAACTTTATCACAGAACAAAAATATATATTCTATGGTTATAAAAAATTTATAAAATATCATTATATTGTATTTACATATAATGAGGTGAACCAATTATATTTATATTTATATTTATATTTATATAGAAATAAAATAGTGAGAAAAAGTTCATGATTTGGTGCATATATGGTGCCTTCACATTTAATTACAAATCTTACTACTTTTAACATTTTTCTCACAAATATATCTATCAATCCATCTATCTATTTTCAATCAATATATCTTATTCCGAACAAAAATATCTATCAATCTATTTTCAGTCAATATATCTATATCTATATTTAAGTTAATTTTAATTTTTAATTAAAATTAAAATACCATAGGTGGCTTGGGGAATACGAAACCGGGTCACCAGTTTCATGAACAAAAAAAACCGGGTTCTTCAACTTCGATGTGTTTCAGTCAAGCATATTCCCTTTTATATTTCAATTCTTTAAACCAAATCTCACAAAATACACACACACACACACACACACATTATTCACGCTAACTTCTTTCTTTCATCTATAAAAACAATTTATCAATTTAATTAATCTAAATTTTTTTCATTAATCACTCAAGATGCATTCTAATCACTTGCTTCTCGAAGAGCCTATTCGAATGGCTTCAATTCTCGAACCGTCAAAATCTGTATGTTTTAATTAGTTTAATATCTATTATTATTAATCGATCTGTTTTCAATTTTTTGTTTAATGTGTAAAATTAGGGATCATAATGTTACTATATTCGTGTATGTATATGTATATGTTTAGCTTTGTATTGATGATCTGAATTTATTTATTTTGTAGAATTTTTTTCCTGCAATGACTAAAATCGTTGGAACGTTAGGTCCACGTTCACGATCTGTTGATGTTATCTCTGGTTGCCTCAAAGCTGGCATGTCTGGTACGGATTATATTTTTAAATTCAATCTTAATATATATAGTTATACTTATAATTATAGTTATAGTTATTATATATTATATATAAATATAAATTTATGATGATTAATCCTCATACTCGGATTAATATTCTGCTTATGGATTTTGTTGCAAATTCATATGAAATTTCATGTTATTTTTGTAAAACATTACTTGTATTTATTGAATTTATGAAAGAGTTCAGAGTTTATTATATCATAGGAGTTGGATTTAGCTATTGGTTGTTCGGTAAGTTGTTATACGTGAATATGTAATTTCAATTCTTAATATATATAGTTATAGTTACAGATATAGCTATTATATATAAATTTATGATGATTAATATTAAATTTTCTAATGATTAAATATTCATACTCTGATTAATATTCTGCTTATGGATTTTGCTGCAAATTCATATGAAATTTCATGTTGTTTTTGTAATATATTACATGTATTTATTGAATTTATGAAAGAGTTCAGAGTGTATAATTTCATGAAAATTAATTAGATTTAACTTATTGGTTGATCGGTGTGTTGTTATATGTGAATATATGTGATGATTGTTTAAGTTGATGTGGATATTGTGAAATTGTGCAGTTGCTAGATTTGATTTTTCATGGGGAGACACTGCGTATCACCAAGAAACTTTGGTTAATTTGAAGGCTGCTATCAAGAGCACCAAGAAGCTTTGTGCTGTATGTATCTTTCTTCTGTATTTTTAGCATAACTGTGTTGATCATCTTAATATGGCTAACATTATTAATAAAGTCTGTCGATTTGTGAGTAAGACTATTAACATACTTTTAGATAGGTGGACTACAGTCAACTTGCGTATCTCATATTCTCCCACATTAGATATATTACAGGCAGTTACTTTATTTTAACATCTTAAACTGCATTCAAGGTTTTCGATCATGTAAAATAAAAATATATATGTAGTTGTATAGTGTATACATAAGGTTATTGGATCATACCATTGTGCTATACAAAATGGCAATGCCTATATTGGAAGTTGGAACTGGATTTGTTTGCGAAGTTGATGCTAGTTGTAAACAAAGGAAACAAATGCTAGGTGATAAGACAAACTATGGTTCGAATGGCCTCTAAGTACAAAGTGCTATCTGAAACATTTAATGATCAAGATTAGTACAAACTGGTTAAGATCTTAACATAATATCTTTACTTTCAGGTAATGCTCGATACAGTTGGTGCTGAGATGCAGGTTGTGAATAAGAGCGAGAAGGCCATTTCTCTTCAACAGGATGATAATGTTATCCTGACTCCCGATGTTGGTCAAGAAGCTTCTTCTCAAGTACTACCAATCAACTTTGATGGGCTAGCTAAGGTGAGAATGCTCTTGACTACTCATCATCATATACATACCTGTTCATTTATTGTTATATGTAACTTAACGATCACCATCTAAATATGATATATACGTGCTGATGGGGCATTTCCCCCTCAAGAAATTCAGATTATGTAAAGAACTAATTTAAGGGTATTAATGACAATATACTATTGTAAGCAATGTAATCTTAGTATCTTTATAGAGTCGTTTACTAGTGTTTTTGATCCCTTTTATTTGACTTCATTATGCTTACGTGACTGTTTATGTGATGTTTGCAGGCTGTGAAGAAGGGAGACACCATTTTTGTTGGTCAGTACTTGTTCACAGGAAGTGAAACCACCTCTGTTTGGCTGGAGGTAAGACATTATTTTCAAAATATATTTACACAACTGTAGCATGTAATCATTGCTCATTTAGACTGAGTTCATCTACAAATTGTATATCGATATGGAAAATCAATATTTAGAAGCATAAACACTTTTTAGACAACTACTGATTATGAATTTTAATGTCTGGAATCGAGCAGGTAGATAATGTGAATGGTAATGATGTTGATTGCAAGATTAAGAATTCTGCAACTCTTGCTGGGGCCCTTTTCACACTCCATGCCTCCCAAATTCATATTGATCTTCCTACTCTTACCGAAAAAGATAAAGAGGTAAGCCTATTCATATGGTTTATGTTCAATCTATTGCGATCAACGTTTTGATATATACAGACGTCCCTCATAAATTATTAGCTTATTTGATGGGTCTGGACAATGGATGGTCTGAAACCTATGTTTTTGATACTTTGGGTGGTTTTTGTGATGAGTTTTTAAGCCCAATGACCAAATAGTAGCTAAGTAGTGCTGTTTACTCATTTTAAAGTGTATATATTATATATCATGATTCTGTTTACTAAACTGTTAATCATATGGTCTGGTTCTGTAATGTTCAAAGATAACTTCAATAAGTTTTGTTAATGATTCCTATCCTATTTCAGAACATTAGCACTTGGGGAGTTGCAAACAAAATTGACTTTCTTTCATTGTCTTACACCCGTCATGCAGAAGATGTTCGCGAAGTAAGTATACTTTGACAGATGTCCGTTTTGTCTCGCATCGACTTTTTTCAATGACTTTTTGTTGACTTTTTATCAATATCATATGTAACCTTTTGGTTTGCATCTGCAGGCACGTGAATATCTTTCCAAGCTTGGTGATCTTAGTCAAACTCAAATATTTGCAAAAATTGAGAATGTTGAGGTGATTTTCTTTAATTACATGTTTTTTTTTCTTCTCTATTTTGTGAATGATGTCTCATTTGCTTTTTATTTCCATATATACGATATACGACTAGAGGCTTTATGTCCACCGATATTTTCATTTTATTTACAGGGTCTAAATCACTTTGATGAGATCTTGCAAGAGGCTGATGGTATCATCCTTTCGCGCGGTAATCTTGGCATTGATCTTCCACCAGAGAAGGTATATACATTTAGTTGTCAAAACTCGGTCAAACTTGGTCAAATTCTGTTAAAATTCGGTCAAACTCGGTTTAAATTCAATCAAACTCTGCCAAAGTTCGGGATTACTTAGAAAAATCTGTTAAAACTCAACCAGAACTCGTGATTACTCGGTAAATCGGTCAAAGTCAAACTTAGTCAAACATGGTCAAACTCTGTTAAAATTTGGTCAAACTCGGTTAAAATTCGATCAAACTCAGCCAAGTTTCGGGATTACTCGGAAAAATTTGTTAAAACTCAACCAGAACTCGCGATTACTCGGTAAATCGGTCAAATTCAAACTTGGTCAACATCTGAGTGCTCCCCGAGTTGGTGAGTACTCCCTAAAAAGTCACGAATGAGTAGTACCTGAGTAGTTTTTTTGCAACCTTGCATATCTTTAGGCCAGACAAAAGTTTTGTTCTTTGTTGTTTGACTTGTTGCTTAATGTATTAAGTTTTCACTATTTCAGTTTCACTTTATTTTTAATAATGTTTGTGTAAGGGTTGACCTGACAGATATGAATTTCGCAGGTGTTTTTATTCCAGAAAGCTGCTCTTAGCAAGTGTAACATGGCTGGAAAACCAGCAGTGCTTACTCGTGTTGTGGATAGCATGACTGATAATTTAAGACCTACTCGTGCAGAAGCAACTGATGTCGCTAATGCTGTTTTAGATGGTTAGTATCTTGTTTTTATCTTTAGTTAGTTCACATGTCAATACGTTAAAATAGCTTAATATCCCGTTAAATTATTTAAAAATTTGCAGGAAGTGATGCTATTCTTCTTGGTGCTGAAACTCTTCGTGGATTATACCCTATCGAGACAATATCCATTGTTAACAAAATTTGTGCAGAGGTAATATCTCATGATGTGGAACTTGTATTAAACTATCCCCGTTCTGCTTTCATCACATGAAATTACGCCAACCATTCTTATCTTTTGAAATTTTTAACGGTCGTCCACGTGGTTTTAATGAAATTACACCAATCGTCCTTATCTTTCATAAATTATACTAATCATCCATGACTTATATAAAAGTGTACGTTGATGGTCCCTAACTTATTCAAAATGTGCATTAATAGGACGTCACGAATTACATCTTATCAATGTACACTTTTAGATAAGGGTCGATCAGTGTAGTATTCAAAAGATAAGGACAATTGGTGTAATTATATGAAAACTAGAGGGATCAATAAAAGATTCGAGCTTTTTTTTTTTTTTTTTTTTTGGAGAAAGGGGACGGTACCCCGGAGAATTTTATACCATCAAAAAACGAAAAGTACATGGGGGGATGATTTTTAGTGAACCATCCGAAACACTATTACACTTTCTACCAAACTAGAAAGCATAGAAAATAAAACATTCACCATAATTCATCCCTATACCAATAAAAGACAAAGTCTATACAATCACCAATACCATTTCTATAAGACCTATGACTCATAACCAATTGAAGAACCACCTGCAAGAAATGACATTTTAAATTCAAAACACAATGCATACCTTTATACTTCAAAGTGATCCATATCCTTGGGCATGACTCTAAAGAATCCTGCTCTTGATCTTTCAAATCTTTTATCTCTTTAATCTTAGACTCCCTTTGACTTTGCTCCAAAAGACACACCAACATTTCCAGAATGGGATACCTACAAAATTTAACAAACAAAAAAACCAAGTAACAATATAATGTTCTAATTTTATACATATTCCTTAATATTCCTAACCAATGACCACGAACATTTTGACTAATATATGTCAAACCTGCATATAACCAAAATACCCTATACCACAAGATCCACCTACATATCCAGCAGTAAATTGACTCAACCATTTAAACTAGTATTTATTTGAACCATGACACTCTCCATACCAAAATTCCAAATACCAGCTGCATTTCTGACCTGATCTGAGTTGTTTATCTTAAGACCCTCTAGCCTTAACCTAATCACTTCTTGAATAACACTACAAACAACATCAACAGTTATTCGATCACCTTTAAAAATTCTGAAATTTCTTTCCTGCCAAATGAAGTATATAATTGCAGCAACCACCAATCTTCCAATAATACTCCATATGGATTTGTTACATGGGATTTTAACAAAATGATCAATAAGATCATCCCATGTCAGTTGGCCTTCAATAATTATGTCTATCATATCATCAGCCCTAGCTTTACCTTTAAAATATTTCCACACATCTTTGGCATATATGCAATCAATAAACAAATGTACGTGTGAATCTTTAACAGAGTTGCATAAGGGGCAAACCTGGCAGTTAATCATATCCCATTTCTCCATTCTATCTTGGGTAGTAAGCCTCGACTGGACCGCCAACCATAGAATAAATCCATGCTTTGGTATATTTTGAGAGAACCAAATAAGTTTATGCCATTTAACTACATCCCTGTCTTCTCTAATATCTTTCCAAGCATTATTAACACTAAAATTAACCAATTTCCCCTTATTATCACGCCACATAACAGAATCAGTGGTGCCAGCTTTATAAATAGGATTGTAGGCATTTAAATTAGTATAAAAATTTTCAGTAAGCTCCTCCGGCCAAACCCATACTCCATTTTTAAAACAGCTGCTAACGGTACATCTCCTGTTTAGCCTAGTAGCATATATTTGTCTATTTGAAAACAGGTTACACAAAGGCCCTTCTGGATGCCAATTGTCAAACCAAAAGGAAGTTTTTTGACCATCCCCAATCTCGTGAACAAATTTTAGTCTAAATTTACTTCTTAGGCTTAGGATACTCCTCCAACTATAAGAGTCATCATCAAACATTTTAACATCCCATATACTTTTTCCCTGAAGTTTATATGTGTTAATCCATTTAACCCATAAAGAACTCTTACCACAAATAACATTCCACATATGTTTTGCTATAAAAACAGTGTTCCACTCATATAAAGATTTAAGGCCAAGACCACCCTGAAGTTTAGGTAAGCAAACAGTTTTCCAGGCAACTTTTGCCATCCCTCTGCTTTGATC
The DNA here is from genome assembly GCF_046630445.1 of Rutidosis leptorrhynchoides. Taxonomy (NCBI): domain Eukaryota; kingdom Viridiplantae; phylum Streptophyta; class Magnoliopsida; order Asterales; family Asteraceae; genus Rutidosis; species Rutidosis leptorrhynchoides. The sequence continues at coordinate 380,577,071 of NC_092343.1, read as the reverse complement.
ATATGATCCCCATAAAAACTTCCTAAGCATCTTTTCTATGTCATATATCACCGTTTTTGGGAGTAAAAACATGGACATCCAATATACTTGCATAGATTGCAAAACTGAGGCAACAAGCTGCAATCTACCGGCATAAGACAAAAACTTATTCCTCCAATCTTTAATTCTTTTCCTGACATTATCCACCAAAACACTACAATCATTGCAATAAAGCTTAGAGGATATAAGAGGAACACCTAAGTACTTAACAGGGAGATTACCAACCACAAAGGACATAATCTGACAAATATCTAGCTTATTACCCTCATCAACATTGCCCAAGAATATAGTACTCTTGGATACATTGGGAATTAATCCAGAATATGACCCAAACTCATCTAGAGCCTCTTTTAAAACCCTAACAGAATTGGGAGTACTTCTACAAAACATCAAAAGGTCGTCAGCAAAACATATATGAGTCAGTTTAAGCTCACAACACTTAGGGTGATATTGAAATTCACCATTTTCCTCAATTTTTCTCTTAATGCACAAATTCAGAACTTCCATTACAAGTGTAAATAGATAAGGAGACAAAGGATCACCCTGCCTGATACCTCTTTTACCCTTAAAGTATCCATGTTGACCACCATTGACCGAAATTGCATAGGAAGGAGTAGACACACAATTCATAAGCCACCTTATCATAATATCATGAAAACCAAACATCTTCAAACACTGCTCAAGAAATGACCAATCAACAGTGTCATAAGCTTTCTGAATATCAACCTTAAAAGCACATCTTGCCTTACCCTTTTTCCTTTTATACCCCTTCATCAATTCCTGAGCTAATAAGATATTGTCACTAATATGCCTACCAGGGATAAAGGCAGATTGGTTTTCATCAACTACATCATCAAGACAACCCTTAATCCTATTAGCAAGTATTTTACTAATGATCTTGTAAATAACATTACACCATGCAATTGGTCTAAATTCAGAGGCAAACCTTGGGCATTCAATTTTAGGAACAAGAGCAATAAGAGTAGCATTAACCTCACCAAGAAGATTACCATTTAGGAAAAACTCGCTAACAGCTTGAAACACTTCATTTCCAATCACAGGCCATGCAGCTTTAAAAAATTTAGCTCCAAAACCATCTGGTCCAGGAGATTTTATATCATCTATATCCCATAAAGCTTCTTTAACTTCTTTCATTTCAACCATTCTAACCATATCCCAAGCCTTCTGAGCATCAATCTTTCTATGAAATAAATCATTAGGCCTATCTATGGTCCTAACAGGTTGGCTCTTTCCCAATAGACCTTCATAATACTTAACAATTTGATTGGGGACATCATTACCCTCAAATCTGTTGCCCTGCAAATCATGAATAACCTCAATTCTACTTCTGTTGACCCTACTTTTTACAAGTTTGTGAAAGTATGCAGTATTAAAATCCCCTTCCTTTAACCACTGAACTTTGCATTTTTGAATCAATTGTTTTTCTTCATCAACAGTAGCTTGTTTATAATGTTTATAGCATTTACATTCCTCATTTCTGATCAATTGGTTGTCAGGATCTAGCAGGACCTTACCTTGAATATCAGATAACTCCTGCCTAAGGTTTATCACATTAACCGAAACATCACCTTTAACCCTACTAAGAATCCTCAACTTCTTCTTAGCTTCTTTCATCTTAGTGACCACAGAATACATTGCATAGCCAGGAACTAAATTACTCCAAATATCAGAGACTAGTGGTAGAAACTCTTCTTTGGTTGCAAGATGATTACTAAATCTAAAAGATTTAGCTCTTTTTCTATCCATATTAGGAATGGTCACCACCATAGGGCAATGATCAGAGGTAACAAATGGTTGAATTTCAACAAAAGCTTTAGGAAAGCTAGATAGGAATGGAGAATTGCACATCACCCTATCCAGTTTGCTTAAAATCCCCTTATTAGGACCAGTTACGAAAAAAAAAGATGGTTGGTGACATTGTTATAATTTACTCTTAACTTATTATTGGGGCTTTGTAATGTAACTCATGTGGTAATGCAAATGTGTGCTGATGAAATGTACGACTGTTTGTATATTACTTGCAGGCAGAAAAGGTTTTCAACCAAGATTTATATTTCAAAAAAACTGTCAAATATGTTGGTGAACCAATGAGTCACTTGGAATCAATTGCTTCATCTGCGGTATCTTTTCTTTATTTCTCATATTCTCTCCGCTCCATAATTTCATACTTTATCTGTAATTGCAATGTTTTTAATTTGCTTCAAATCTATTGCATTTGTTAGGTTCGTGCGGCCATTAAAGTGAAAGCATCTGTTATTATTTGCTTCACTTCTTCCGGAAGGGCTGCAAGGTATTTTATTATTAAAATGTTTGTAAATAATATTTAATATAGAAGAAAACCATTAAAAACAAAAACATAAAATTTAACCTAGTTATCTAGAAACATAAACATAATCATTCATTTGTTTTAAAACACCAAAGTTCTAATTCAAATTTAATTTTAAATTCATATTAAAATGTTGACCAATTTAGACTCTGACCAGTTTGACCGACTTTGACTGGCTAAGTCTGACTTTGTCCAACGTTGACCTATTAATTAGAACAGTTTTTGAAAAGTTGGATTAGCCTAGTTCCTAAAAAGGATTAATCGGAGATTAATTGGGATTAATCGTGGTTTCTTGCAACAGTGGTAAATAGTTGCACAAGTATAAGTTCTAGTGTGCTTTTGTTTTTAAGTTGAGTTATGTAATCTAAAGAAAGTAAGTCATATATAATGCAGATTAATTGCAAAGTATCGCCCAACAATGCCAGTTTTATCGGTTGTTATTCCTCGGCTAAAGACTAATCAATTGTGTTGGAGTTTTAGTGGCGCATTTGAGGTATAATTACGAGTTGGTATATTCCCTTGTATTCTTTAAAATGGTTTATTTTGTAAAAATCTGATTTCTATAATTGTTGTTAAAACGAATGGACAGGCAAGGCAGTCACTTATTGTCAGAGGCCTTTTCCCTATGCTTGCTGACCCTCGACACCCTGTAAGTTTCTTCATCGTATTTTCAAAACGTATTCGATCTTGCAAGTTGCAACAGTTAAATAAGAAATAAGTAAAATGGTGTCTGGATTTGATTATGTTGTTTAATAACGCAATAATCTAATAATCAGTTTTTAGGTGTTTGACAAATCAGATTATTTGATAATTTAACAAGTAATCAGATTATTTGAAAAAAATCACGTTTTGCTGCAGTTGATTTTCACGTTTTGAGTCTCCCAAATCGTAATTAATTGATTTTTAATCTTAATTTGCCAAACATTATTTTTAATTTTTTATAATTTGAAAACGTGATGATCAAATAATCACCTTCCAAACACAAATCTAAACACCCCATAAGTTGATGTTTGAATGTGCATACTGAAAAGACAGTCATGTATTTAATCTCACTCGTTTATTTTCAGGCCGAATCGACAAGTGCAACAAATGAGTCGGTCCTAAAGGTTGCACTAGATCACGGAAAAGCGTCAGGCGTGATCAAGTCACATGATCGAGTTGTGGTCTGCCAAAAGGTTGGAGATGCATCCGTCGTTAAAATTATCGAGCTTGAAGATTAAAAAGCGCGTTCTACACAGCGTTTTCACAACTTTAAGTTATATTCTTTTGCCCGAATTTTCCGGAAGTTGGTGATGTGGTCTCTTGAACCTCTACCGCTTTTGGACACTTATATGTCATATTATACATTTAACATTTTTGTTTAGGGCAAATTTTGGCTTTACAAAATCCAGTTACATTTATTTATGTCACCTTTATTAATAGCTTGATCAAGAATTAAATAAGAAGGGGTTTCTGGTTTTATACAGTTTTTGTCTATTTTAACAGCATATACATTATATTGAGATCTGATCTTATCTTATCTTATCTGTGGTGGCCATGTGTATTCAAGTTAAGCCTAAGAAACCGCGTAGGAAGGGGCGGTCAAGATTAGAAAATGGAGAACTTTATGGAATTTCTCTTTTTCATGGTGGGGTGGTTGTTGTCTTGTTGTGGTTGTGTTTGTTATGACTAGTGAGTTATAGTTTTTGGGTTTGTTGGTATTTGTAGATAGAGTTTGAAAGTTTGTAACTCTTTAGGTTTGTTGTGTTGGGATTCATTATTTGGATCAAGTGTTGGGGTATTGGTGGAGGTGGGGGGTTTAATGGTGGTGGTGGAGGGCATGTGAGCCTTGTTGGGGCAGGGTTGGATTTAGATGTGGTTTTAGGTGTTTTTACTTTTTTGAGGTGCTCTCGGAGTTTGTCTAGGCGACGATCTTTTCGTTGGAGATTGGTTCAATATGTGGGCCGGGAAGGGGGGGGGGGGGGGGGGGAGGGGAGAGGGGAGGGTCGTTCGCTGTTGGAGATCTGGTTCAAGATGCGGGGGTTCGTTCGTGTTTCTGCGGTTAGGGTTTTTCCGACGGCTCCGGAAGCTGTGCGGACGCTGGTTTTTTCCTATTCTGTTGTTGCGAAGGCGTTTTCCCGATCGCTGATGTCGTTCTGCTTGTTAGCTCGTGTGGCTGTGTAGTATTATCAGTATTTAAGATTCTTGTGGTTGTAGCTTTATTTGTATTTTGGTCTCATAAAACGCGATTTCTCACCCAGCTGGTGAGCCGTTTGAATATGTTTGTTTAGTATGGCCATAGCTTGTTTTAGATTCTCTTTATTGGTTGTATGAGTTGATCCTCTGATCTGTTATTAGTGTTATCATTTTTTCGTAATAAATAAATAAATAAATAAATAAAAATTAGATCAACTTTTCCCATTTTATTATACGTAAGTTTTTCGCAAAAAATAAAAATTTAAATAATTCTTTTGGTAATGAGAACTGAAAAAAAAAACATTTTTGAATCAATTTTGTGAATTCGAGTCTCGTGGACAAAAATGGTGTATGTGTTTATTCTTCAAGAAAAGGAAAAAACAAACAAAAACAATTGTTAGATTGCCCAAACTATACTAATTAACTCCTACACTACTAAAAGAAGTGCAGAATTTTGTGGTTTGACTAACCAAAAACGTCAAACACCCCTCTAAATTCCATATCACCACCTCAACTTACTTAACTTCTCAATTTTTCAGAGGCATAAAACATAAAATAATTAATTTATTACCAAATTAAAAAAAAAAACACCACCCAAATTTTCATTACGCTGTATCTTTCTTCTTGAGCTGAGTTAAAATTTTCCACCACCACCTTTGAACTCGAAATAATTCTACAAACCCAACGCAACTTGCTGTACGCGAAGCAGACGTTTTTTTAAAAAACGCTAAATATATCGAGCTATATTTCAAACATAACACATCCGCGTCAACGCGTTTTTCCTATACTACTAAAAGAAGTGCAGAATTTTGTGGTTTGACTAACCAAAAACGACAAACACCCCTCTAAATTCCATATCACCCCCTCAACTTACTCAACTTCTCAATTTTTCAGGGGTATAAAACATAAAATAATTAATTTATTACCAAAATAAAAAAAAACACCACCCAAATTTTCATTAGGCTGTATCTTTCTTCTTGAGCTGAGTTAAAATTTTCTACCACCACCTTTCAACTCGAAATAATTCTACGAACCCAACGCAACTTGTTGTACGCGAAGCGGACGTTTTTTTTAAAAAACGCTAAATATATCGGGCTATCTTTCAAACATAACACACCCGCGTCAACGCGTTTTTGATTCTGTAAATATATAACGCTACGTTAAATATGAGTACGTAACCCGAAAGGGCCCGCCGAATCGCGCGTGCCGATCCGGACCTTGTTATTATACTATGGATTTTTGTAACCAGTTGCTATTAATATTCATAAAAATATTCCTCATGACGTTTATATATTAATTAGTCAAACGGGCCCGTTCGATGCCGCGGGGCCTTTGGGTTGCGTATTCATAGTTAACGGAGCGTTATGTATATACAGAAGTAAAAACGTTTTGCTACGGGTGTTTTTAGATACACGTAGTTAGTACCTAGTACCTAATGGCCTATGCGTTTTTAACGGCAGAAAGATTGCGTAAAAAAAGGGAAATAGAATTATCGATATGATGTAGTTAGTTTGGGTAGTTTATTATAGGTGTGTATATGTATTGAATATAGTCTGAGGTATTTAGCGTTTTTTTTAAAAGTGTCTGTTTCGCGTATAGTTAGTCCCGTTGCGTTCGTAAGATTTTTCTGAGTTGAATTGTGGGTTCAAAAAAATTTAACGCGAGGCGAGCGAAAAGATATGTCACGTTGAATATATGAGTGAAATTTGGTTAAGTTTTTTAATTAAAATAATAAATTTACATTTTGCACCCTGATTTGGTGGCTGAACTTGAAACTTGACTAAAAAACTATCAAAAACTCTATGACTATTAGTATATATAGGTAATAGGTAATTTTATCATGATAGATTATTGAATAGTAATAGATTTTTTTATTCATTTAGTGACAATCATAAAAATTGCCAATAGATTAATTCTTATCAACATACCGAAGATAGTTTGCTTGCATGATGAAACTTTCCTAGTTTCAATGGTTCGAAGTAGTCTATGACTTTAATCACGGTTCAAGTCTAATTTTTTTTTTTTTTTTTTTTTTTTTTTTTTTTTTTTTTTTGCAAAAAACAAAGAACGTATATAACTAAGGAATTTTCATCAAAAGATGAAAAAACCTATCAAGATACAAGTGCTCGAAGCCTGCCTCGCGACAACAAAGACAAACCTAACAAAAAGTCAACCATAAGCGACTACCTACACGCGAGTCGACTCGGGAAAAAAAGAAACAACTAGAGAACAAAACAAACAAATCGTAAACAAACCCGAGATAAACCAACAGAATCTAAACTAATAGGACACACAAAGACAAACCAATATCAAACCAAACGAGAAAATAAAAATGAGCCAAACCACCTCAAAACAACCAAAAAACAACACAAGCGCAACCACCCTACGCAATCGAAAAAGACGATTACTTCCCTCTCAAATCCGGCTTAAGAACCTTTCCTTCAACTTTGTCCCTATTTAAAGGTTTACCCGCCCGATTCTTGTAAGCATACGACTTAGGCGATTCGAAAGTCGAAGAACCCACAATTTTGCCGACAACCGGAGGAGGTTCAAGTACAGACTCGAGAAAAGAAACCGAAGGGCCACTAGAAGATCCGTCCACCACATCAACATCATTGCCGTGTAAAACAATCGGATCACCTACACCCGAGCCAACCACCTTATTCTTAAGAAATGTATCCGAGATAGAAACAAATTTTGTAGGACAAAAATTAGCATCATCCAAAGAGGCAAAAGAGTGGATTTCATTGCCTTCAATACACTTGACAGTAGCAATCTTCACGAGAGCCAATTTGAGAAATCAATTAATGAACCATGTCCCCGAGCTTTCTTGACCTTCCCGATACACTCGAAAGCAACATTGTGTTTGCGCGTAAATTTCCATGCATTCATACAATTCTTTTCGCATGTTTTACCGACACACGGGAACAACATAGAATCCACATTTGAAACTGCAATCCCTTGATCAGGGGCCAAAGAATGACAAGTATTCTCCATCGAAACATTAGAGCCATCAGGTACCTCTACCCGTGTGTCAGGTCACCAATGTTTTTAGAATTTTGTAGTCTTAATTAAAAATTTTAGGTTCAAAGTCAAACTGGCTGACATTTTTAGTATTTTATAGACTTAATTTAAAGTTTATGTTAAGTTAATGCTGATCATATGACCATACGTTGAGTGCATAAGATATAAATATATAATTATCATAAATCTGAGTATGTAAATATTACATACATAAAATATACGAAGTACTACGTATAAAATAATTAATTCAATACTTATTTAAAATATTGACTTAACTAGAAACTTCTTAATATACGAGAAGACTTTAACAACACACTTAATTACTCAATATACTAATACTCATATGATATGTTTGGTAAAATAATTGGTAGCTGGTATATCAGCTGATAGCTTTTTATATGTTCTTTTGAATGACGGTTAGGAATCAATGACGGGTTTTGAACACAATGTCGGAACGCACTGTAACGACCCGTTAAAATCGCTATTGACGCGGCACGTTAATCATTGATTCCACAGTGAGGTTTTGACCTCTATATGATACGTTTTGATAAAATATTGCATTCATTAAAATAAGTGACTTTCTAAACATAGAAAGTTATAAACATGTGGGCGAGTGCTTATGTAACACCAGCCATTTTTTTTTTAAAACACAGCGGAAGACTTTATTAACAAACACACTATAAGTCGCGTCATTACTTAATCTGAGTAATTAAGTTTAAGTTTACACAACGGTGTTACGTTATTACAAAACATGATTTAAACAAAAGTTCACATCAGAGTAGGGTTGTCAAACATGTCTTCTGCATCAGCACCCATCCCGACTAGCAGTACCTAAACCTGCAAGGGGTAATTATGTGGGAGATTAGCGCACCGCTAAGTGAATGGAATCTATCTAACAGATATAGCTTAAGTCACACACAAGCTATATACTAACAACAACACATGCTAACTACCAACTAGCATACAATAAGACAATACGAGGATCGACGGCTTGTACGAGCACACGACTCCTAGCTGATCGGACTTGAGTCTACCGATAGTCCCTGCTACTCAATTCACAGTATAGTTATCCAGATGCAGGTGGTGCATCGTTCACACTATACTCCACAATCAGTAGCCTATAGACCCAACCTCCCATAGGCACGGTTGAACTCATACGGACTCTAACCTCTCCTAGGCACGGTCTCGAGTCCCCAGTCTCCCTAAGCCCGACTGGTGCCATTCACACAGTGTACATGATGTGAAGCGAGGTGTATATAAAATAGTTATTATTTTACTAGGAAAACACTATTAAATACGATACAATTTTACACAAGATATTTATTTATTTATAGAATGGATATACTTAAACCTTGCTACAACACTTATAGGCAGTGTACCTAATCGTACAGTAGTGTAGTTTTTAGTAAGTCCGGTTCGTTCCACAGGGAAATCTTTAAACAAAGCTCAACGCTATATTAGTTTACTTTTATAAAAATACAAATATATATATAAGTAATATTATTATTATAAAGGGGGGTTTTTTTACCGTTTAATGACCGGTTTGTCGATTTTAAGACTTTAGTCGCAGTTAAAACCTAATGTAAAATATAAAATAAATACAAGACTTAAATTAAAGCGTAAAGTAAATAATGATAATGAAATTGCGAATAATAAAAGTGCGATAAAATAAACTTGCGATAATTAAAAAGTACGATAATTAAAAGTGCGATAAAATAAAATAAATAAAAGTGCGATAATTAGAAGTGCAATTAAATATAAAATAAAGGAAATTAAATATGAAATAAAAGAATTATGCTTATTTAAACTTCCGTAATCATGATGTTTGACGTGTTGATTTTAGTTTTATGCCCATGGGTTAATTGTCCTTTGTCCTGGATTATTTAATATGTCCGTCTGGTTTTTGTCCATAACAGTCCATCAGTCATAAATATAAATTGCAAGTGTCCTTGTCAAATTATTATTATACCCGAAGATAAATATTCCAACTAATTGGGGATTCGAATTGTAACAAGGTTTTAATACTTTGTTTAATGAATACACCAGGTTATCGACTGCGTGTAAACCAAGGTTTTACTACTTTGTTAACAATTACACCAATTACCCTTGAATGTAATTTCACCCCTGTTTTAATTATTCTAGTGGCTATTAATCCATTCCCGTGTCCGGTTAAATGAACGATTATTCGTACATATAAATACCCCGCCCATCGTGTCCGATCGAGTGTATATGGTAATTTATAGGGACGCCCAATTGTAAATCTTTATATTAACATTAACAAACTTTCATTTAGTTAAACAAATATAAAGCCCATTAATAGCCCATAGTCTAATTTCCACAAGTGTCGTTCTTTTGTCCAAACCCCAATTATGGTACAAAGCCCAATTACCCAATTTTAGTAATTAGCCCAACATCATGATTACTTCGTTTTAAATAAGCATAATAATAACTTAGCTACGAGACATTAATGTAAAAAGGTTGAACATAACTTACAATGATTAAAAATAGCGTAGCGTTACACGGACAGAATTTTGACTTACACCCTTACAACATTCGCTAACATACCCTTATTATTAGAATTATAATTAAAATTAAAATATAAATTATAAATATAAATATAAATTTTACGTATGAAGAGGAAGAAAAAGATGATGAAATTTGATCAGAATTCGGTTGGCTTTATAGCCAGAGTTGAAAATTGGGGCTCCGCGACTCACGGCAAAAACCCCTTCAAACTCCGCGAGTCGCGGAGGATGTATTTACAGCTCACACCCTTGGAGTTTCTCTGCCGACGGTTTTATATATATAAATATAATATATATATAATTAATATAATTAATTATATATTATATTATATTTATATACATAGTTAACTTGTAATTTTTAGTCCGTTGCGTCGAGCGTTAAGAGTTGACTCTGGTCCCGGTTCCGGATTTTCGAACGTCCTTGCGTACAATTTTATATTTTGTACTTTGCGTTTTGAATCTTGTACTCTTGTAATTTCGAGACGTTTCTTATCAATAATTGGAACCTTTTTGATTGTCTTTTGTACTTTTGAGCTTTTTGGTCGTTTGCGTCTTCAAATCGTCGAATCTGTCTTTTGTCTTCACCTTTTATTATTTAAACGAATATCACTTGTAAATAGAACATTTGCAACTAAAAGCTTGTCTTTCTTGAGGAATAATGCTATGAAATATATGTTCGTTTTTAGCATTATCAAATATTCCCACACTTGAGCGTTGCTTGTCCTCAAGCAATATTGTCTTGAAATACTAGAATCACTTCTTTATTCTTCACACTTTGTACATCAGTGATTTCTATACGGCGGTATAAACAATGGTAGTAACGATATGGTTTACAGTCCCACATGATTATAAAAATTTAGATCCATTAAGGAAATTGGATCTTTATGAAAACATTTGATCTTTTGAAAATTAAATCTAGTTTTTTTACCCTAGATAAGTTTTCTGGAATAACCCTTTACCGGTGTTTGCAAAAATATTTTTGTGGGTTTGGTGGGTTTCAGATTTGAAAATTTTAGCTCAAAACTTGCGGTTTTGTGTCACCCACTTGCTAACCTTGTATTTGGAAAGCAACACGTCCAGTTTACTTGTTCCGTATATTACCTTTCGGCAAACTACCGTCCGGTTGTAAAGGAAAGCGTTGAACAAGCAACTGTTAAGGCAATGTCCCGTGACATGCTTTTGATTGTGGTCTATAACGTGTCGGACGCAATTACTATCCTTGGTAGGAGCAATAGTAAAGCTCACCCTTAAAATTTGTCGGTTTGGCACAAGGTCCTGTCTTTGACCACTATGCAACCACCGTTCTTACGGTTGACACCCGATTTAGTTCAGGTGACCTAATGAATTCCAGGTGAATTCCTAGGATTTTACGTTCAATGGCAATGAACGCATTGAAAATAGGGTTTTCAGAAAACAAATCGGTTTGTAGTTTTGATCAAAATATTTTCTCGTTTAAGCTCGAGTTTAGATATCATTGAATTCCATGAGTTTGAATTCTCAATCTTTAAGGTCAATCTCTAGGATTGAGTAATATCAGTCTTAAAAGCTGATTTTTAATCTTTAAGGAGATTATCCTTTCTGGGGATCTGATTCATTAGTCTTATCCAGCTAATTTGCATGGTGCCCCCCCATTGTACGAGATAAATCCTTCTCATGGTTAGGATAAATCTGACCACTTGGCGACCCTGTTTAATGCTGAGGTCCGTGGATTTCCTGCTGATTTTAGTGATGACTTTTCTAGATTTTTCGTCAACCTACAGCTGGTCCGGACGACAACTTCATGACCTAAATCAAGAAGCGCGTGTCTTTTTCGGAAGACTTTACTTCCTTTTAATGATGGAATTGATTCATCGTGTAGATCCATCTTTTCTTTTCTTTCATTGGGTAAAACAGTTTAGTTTAGTTCAAAGCAAAAGTATTTTCAGTTATTGGTTACAGATATATGTGACATATGTTTAAAATAACTTGGTAAATTTTCCCACACTTGGCTTTTATTTTCCTTTTTATCGTCCTCTATTCCATTTTAAATGAATTTTAACATTTTAGTTTGTTTCTCAATTTATGTCCTTTCCGAGGTAACAATAATTTCGGTGTTAAAACCTAGTTTTATCGTTCATAAATATGTATAAACATGATTTGAATTCATTTAATTGAAAAATTTTACTAGAATTGGGTAGTCAGTATATAAGACTAGGGCTGTTCTTTTTTATCAGAGAGCACTAGATTCTAATACAACTACTGCTTTACTAGTATTTTTAATGGTAACCAAGTGTATAAAGTAAAAAATTTTAAAATCCGAAAGAATTTAACCCCTTCCCACACTTAAGATCTTGCAATGCCCTCATTTGCAAGAAATCAGTAACAATTTAAATTATTGAGGGTGATTTGTGTGAAAATGATTAAATTTTTACCAAAGTTTCCAAATATATTGGCGTTTGTTTGCTGAATGATAAATGGTGCACATCATTTGTTCATTCCGTCTTGTTGTTATTTCACATATATTTTGCATCTTGTCGTCAATGCTTTTGCTGAACTTAATGCCAGTCTTTGAAAATGCGTTGTTTTACCCTGTTGTGTACATAAGATAAACTGCAAACATATATACATATTTTTGAAGTTTGGTTTATTACCCCACATTCAAAAATTATTAAAATCTAAGAATAAAAGTTATATAATTATAAAAATGATTACAATATTAACAAAAATATTAAATGTATCAATAATTACAAATTACAAAATAATAAAAAAATAATAAGTAAACTAAGGATGATATTGGTACCAATAGGGGTTCCAGGCATAACCATACGTGCTATAGAATGCTTCGGCAGGATCATACGTAGGATATGGTGGCTGCATCTCTATCGACCAAGGAGGGAAGACGGGTTTCGGTGTAGGAATATAGTTTCTACCTATATGTTGGCAATGCGCTATGATCTGGTTCTGATGAACTTGCCAATCTTCAAATGCTCTCTGTCTAGCATTTTCGTATTCCTGAGAAGCTATAAACCTATGCATTTCTTGCATCTCATTCCCCCCTCCTACATTACCTTGTTCCTGGTTTCTCTCCACCTGTGGATGTCTACCATGGTATCGTACTGCGGCGTTATTTCGCCGCTTCAAAACTTTCGCACCATGGTATACATTTAAACCTATAGTGTCGCGGGGTTCCGGCTCTTCTAGTAATAATCCCCCCCGACTTATATCCACACCGAGATATTCACCAATCAAAGTAATAAAAATACCACCTCCTATTATGCTATGTGGTCGCATCCCCCGAACCATAGCTGATAAATAATAACCCACACAATATGGTATACTTACAGCGCTCTGTGGGTCTCGAATACACATATGGTAAAACAAATCTTGTTCATTTACCTTTTCTTTGTTTTTACCCCTTTGTGTAATCGAATTAGCTAAAAACCTATGTATTACTCTTAATTCGGCTCTATCTATATCCAAATAAGAGTAGTTTCCCCCTTTGAAACGGTGATGGCTTGTCATTTGACTCCACACACCGTGTGTATCAAAATTCTCATCTATCCTTCTACCGTTTAGTATCAATCCTCTACAATCGGCAGACGCTAACTCCTCAGGCGTATATATACGTAAAGCCTGAGCCATGTCCAGTAAAGACATGTGGCGCATCGAACCGCCTAACAAAAATCTAATAAAAGAACGATCGGTTAAACTAGCTACCCGATCATTCAACTCTATACTACATAACAACTCTTCACACCATACTTTATATACAGGTCTGCGTATGGTGAATAAACATATCCAGTCATTAAAAGAAGAATTACCATACCTCTGTACAAGTAATTCCCTAATTGGCCCGGCCAATTCTACAGCTTCTAAGGGTCCCCATTCGATGACCCTCGGTACCTCAACAACCTTAGAGTGAAGAGTATGCAAACCCCGTTGATATTTTGGATAATCTATCCAAAGTCTGTCAAATCTCAGGTTCGGGTGCAATTCTTCCAAATGCATATCGGAAAAGGTCATGACTGGATGAGGTACATCCTGCTTGTAGTAGTTATCCATCTCCTGTTGTTCCAAATTCTCAGCAGGAGCATGGCGGGCTTGTGATGAAGATTCACCCCTTTCATTCTGCAAAACACATCAAACACAAATTTTGTGCATCCAAATATGCATTAGTGTCAGCAAAATCATCAATCAAAATAATTACAATGACATTATCAATTTATATCAAACTTAAGCTTATTTTCACATTTTTATCAAATCTACACTTTTTCAAATAAGCATATACGAAAATTTTCGCCAAGTTCATAAGCATTCAACTCAAATAACATGTCAAAATAATTATTACTAGCAATTAAACAAGTCTCAAATGGCATTATCTTTCAAAAATCAAGTTCATGAATTTTGGACTTGAAAAAGTCCACTTTAATTCTCAAAATCATGTTTAGGCTCAAAGTTTGGATCATTTAACTACCTAGACATGTTACACTACTTAATTTAGCAACAATTCAAGACAAAAATCGGCCATAACCTGTTTATATCAAAAAGCCCCAAATTGCTCAAGAACACAAACCCTAGATTATTCAAAATTTGAAGTTTAAGGCTTATAATCATGTTAAACAGCATCAATCTAGGTTATACAAGCATAATACATAAACAATTTAAGTCTAATTACACTAAAAAGCATCAAAATTAAATTGGGGAAAAAATAGCTCAAGAACACCAAAATTCGGATTAAATGGTGTTTAGGTGTAGAAATTTACCGTTTTTCTTGAGAAATTCTTAGATAGCATCCTTCTCAACATGATTTTAGCAAAAAATTTGGTGATTAACGGTTAAAAATTGGGATTTTTGGGGGTGATTTTCGGGTTTTTTCGGGTGCAGTTTCGCAGTATTTTTGCTGTGTTTTGTGTGGGAGAGTGAACTGTTCGTGCAGCTCTTTTATTTTTTTTCTGGGTTTTGGTCCCTCCGCGAGTCGCGGAGGTTTTTCACTTCAAACTCCGCGAGTCGCGGAGTTTGCTTTTTTTTTTTTTTTTTTTATAATAATCTTTAACTTTTGAAAACAATTAAGAAATTAATTTTAAAATTTTGTTTCCCTTGTTATTTAGGATGAGGTCGTTTCGGATCGATGTCCTAGTCCGTCCCTCGACAAAATTTTAAAATTTGTCTTTTTGTAGCGATTGTTTTAAAAGCTAAGATTTTTGGGTTTTTTCAATGTTTTTGGCATACTTTAAATCAATAAGATTAAAAACAATGATAATAAAAGTTCTCGTCCCTCCCTCGGGTAAAGCAATTTCGGTTCAAAGACCTAGTCTTCAACTTACGACGAATTTTAAAAATCATATTTTTAACTTAATGAGATAAAGTAAATTTTTGTTTTTAAATTCACACAAATTAAATATAAAATTCAAAATTAAAAATTAAAAATTAAAAATTCACACCAAACTTAAAATTTGAATTGCATAAAATTAAAATTTCATATTTTAAAAATTAAAAATTCACACCAAACTTAATTTAAAAATTCATATTATAAATTCATACCAAACTTATATTAATTTTTCAAATATTTACAATTTTAAATATATTGTTTTTACAAAGTTTACAATATTAATTTAAGATTTAAATATTAATTTTAAAAACATGGTAAAAATAAAATTAAAAATCTTTTTGTCTTTTTATCCCACTTTAATCAATCAAATATTATCAAAAATATGCGCCCCTCTTTTCGGTAAAGTAATTTCGGTTCCAAGACCTAATTTAACTCATGACGAATTTTTGAAATATTTTGGGTTGATTGATTAAAGATATTTATACCTTAAGAATAAACGTTAAATTTCGCAGTGATGTAATAAATTTTTGAATGATATCAATAATTTCGGTCACCAAACCTAATTTTATTCAATACCAATTTAATACTTTTTAGCGAACAAATTAGCGTTTATTATCAAAAGGTTAAAAATAAAAATAAAAATAAAAACTGTACAGGCATACCTGTGAAATAGATTTCTTAGTTATATGATCTATTCCATTCATAAGATAGTCGGTTTAATTGGTTTTCCATGGCTCCAAAGGCGTAACCTCGAGCATTCAGTGTCTTTTCTTCTAAACATATGAACGGTCCGTCTCTGCATAAAGTAACAAATTCGGTATTTGAATAGGTTTGATTATTTGAACATTTACCTCCATGTGACCATTTTCCGCATTTGTGACATCGTTCTAGGTGTCGTGCTCTTCTTTTCGCTACGGATTTTGATTTTCCTTTACCAAATTGTAACTTATTATCTTCGCATCTGGATCCTTTTCTAACTCCGTCCATTCTTTCTCTGATTACTGATACTAATTCGCTCGGTAGTATGTCATTATTTCTTTTAGTGATCAAAGCGTGTAGCATTAGACCATGGTTTAGTTCACAGGCAGTCTTCATTTCGTAAAAACTTAAAAAAATAAAAATTCAGAATGGGGGGAGAAGACTAGTTCTTTAGGGTCTGCTAGGGAAAGACCATACGTGTTCCATTTTCGAGAACTACACGAAAACAGACAATCTAACTCTAACAGAAATACATATTATCCTTTAAAGACTTGATTCTCCCCACACTTAGTTAGCTGTGGTGTCGAAATTGTGATTAACTTCGTTGTCGACTTCCATCGGACCATGTATGTAATGTTTAACTCTGTGACCATTAACTTTAAATTCAATCCCATTTGAATTTATCAATTCTATCGTTCCGTATGGGAAAACTCTTTTGACTATGAATGGTCCAGACCATCTTGATTTCAATTTTCCAGGAAATAGCTTGAATCGTGAATTGAAAAGAAGAACTCTGTCTCCTTCTTTAAATTCTTTTGAACTTCTGATTCTTTTATCATGCCATTTCTTCGTTTTTTCTTTATAGATTAACGAATTTTCGTATGCTTCATGTCTTAATTCTTCTAATTCGTTTAGTTGACTTAATCGTAGACGTCCGGCTTCATGTAAATCAAGATTACATGTCTTCAAAGCCCAAAATGCTTTGTGTTCAATTTCTACTGGAAGATGACATGCTTTTCCATAAACAAGTCTAAAAGGTGTGGTTCCAATTGGAGTTTTGTAGGCTGTTCTAAAAGCCCAGAGTGCATCCTCCAATTTAATGGACCATTCCTTCGGATTTGATCCTACGGTTTTCTCTAGAATACGTTTTAAAGCTCGGTTGGTATTTTCAACTTGTCCACTTGTTTGTGGATGATATGCGGTGGAGATTTTATGAGTTACTCCATATCTTTTAAGAACTTTCTCAAGTTGACTATTACAGAAATGAGTACCCCGATCACTTATTAAAGCTTTCGGTGTTCCAAACCTTGCAAAAAGACGTTTTAAAAAGTTGACTACAACTCGTGCATCGTTAGTTGGGAGAGCTTGTGCTTCCGCCCATTTAGATACATAATCAATGGCTACGAGTATATATAGATTATTATGAGATTTTGGAAATGGACCCATAAAGTCAATACCCCAAATGTCAAATACTTCACATACTTGGATGACATTTTGTGGCATTTCATCACGTTGACTTATTTTTCCGGCCCTTTGACATGCATCACAGGATTTGCAAAGAAGGTGTGCGTCTTTGTAAATTGTAGGCCAATAGAATCCAGCTTCATAAACTTTTCTTGCTGTTAGTTGAGGCCCATAATGCCCTCCTGTTGGTCCTGTGTGACAATGGTTTAAAATTTTACTAGCTTCATCTCCAAATACACATCGGCGTATTATTCCATCGGGACAACTTTTAAACAGATGTGGATCTTCCCAGAAATAGTGTTTTATATCACTGAAGAATTTCTTTCGTCTTTGGTACGATAATCCTTTTTCAAGGAATCCACAAACTAAGTAGTTTGCATAGTCTGCAAACCATGGGATTTCTTTATAATCTATCTTCAATAGATATTCATCAGGAAAGTTGTCTTGTATGGCCGATTCATTCAGAACTTCTAATTCGGGATTTTCAAGACGAGAAAGATGATCAGCGGCGAGATTTTCTGCTCCTCTTTTATCTCGGATTTCAATATCAAACTCTTGTAAGAGTAAGATCCAACGGATTAATCTTGGTTTAGCATCTTGTTTTGAAAATAGGTATCTAAGAGCAGAATGGTCGGTATAGACCACCGTTTTTGCTAGAACGAGATATGATCGAAATTTGTCAAAAGCAAAGACAATAGCAAGGAGTTCTTTTTCAGTAGTTGTATAGTTCGTTTGTGCTCCTTGTAATGTCTTACTTGCATAATATATAGGTTGAAATCGTTTTTCAATCCTTTGTCCTAAAACGGCTCCCATTGCAAAATCACTTGCATCGCACATTAGTTCAAATGGTATATTCCAATTTGGTGTTATCATGATCGGCGCATTAGTGAGTTTTTCTTTAAGAATATTAAAAGATTTGATACACTCATCTGAAAAGATGAATGGCGCATCCTTTTCTAGGAGTTTATTCATAGGAGTGGCAATTTTAGAAAAATCTTTTATGAAACGTCGGTAAAAACCGGCATGCCCTAGAAAACTCCTAACTCCTCTAACATTGGTGGGATGTGGAAGTTTAGCAATTACATCTACTTTAGCTCTATCCACTTCAATTCCTTCTTTTGAAATTTTATGTCCAAGAACGATGCCTTCTTTAACCATGAAATGGCATTTCTCCCAATTAAGTACTAGATTTGATTTTTCGCATCTAATTAGCATTCGTTCCAGATTAACTAGACATGATTTAAATGTATCACCGAAGACTGAAAAGTCATCCATGAATACTTCCATGCATTCTTCTATCATGTCATGAAAAATCGCCATCATACACCTTTGAAAGGTTGCAGGGGCGTTACAAAGTCCAAATGGCATGCGTTTGTAAGCAAAAGTACCATAAGGGCACGTGAATGTGGTTTTCTTTTGATCTTCGGGTGCTATTGGAATTTGAAAATATCCGGAAAATCCATCTAGAAAACAATAGTAACTATTTTTGGCTAATCTTTCCAACATTTGATCTATGAAAGGTAAGGGAAAGTGATCTTTTCTGGTGGCGTCATTTAATTTTCTATAATCAATACATACACGCCATCCTGTTACAGTCCTAGTAGGAATAAGCTCGTTTTTCTCATTTGTAATGACAGTCATGCCACCCTTCTTAGGTACGCATTGAACTGGGCTTACCCATGGACTATCAGAAATTGGATAAATTAAACCTGCATCTAGCAGTTTAATAATCTCTTTCTTAACTACATCTTGCATATTAGGATTTAGTCTTCGTTGGCGTTGCACATACGTTTTATGATCTTCTTCCATAAGGATTTTATGTGTGCAATACGAAGGACTTATTCCTTTAATATCATGAATCTTCCATGCAATGGCTGGTTTATGAGCTTTCAACACAGAAATGAGTTGTGATTTCTCATTTTCAGTAAGAGAAGACGATATTATTACAGGTAATTCAGATTCACCATGTAAATAAGCGTATTCCAGATGGTTTGGAAGTGGCTTTAACTCTAATTTCGGAGGTTCTTCTATCGATGATTTATATCGATATCTGTCTTCTTCTTTTAGCATTTGAATTTCTTCTGTTGTTGGTTCATATCCATTAGCTATAAGTGTAGCTAACATTTCAGCTTCATCAATTGGTTCATTACCTTCTCCTAAAGAACATTCTCCTGTTCCTTGTAATTCTGGAAATTCTTCTAATAATTCTGCATGTGCATCTATAGTTTGAATATAATAACATGTATCATCTGCAGATTGTGGTTGTTGCATTGCTCTATCAACTGAAAAGGTAACACTCTCATCCTCTATACTTAGGGTCAGTTTCTTACCGAACACGTCTATCATTGCTTTAGCCGTGTTTAAGAATGGTCTTCCTAATATGAGAGGAACTTGAGAATCTTCTTCCATGTCCAAAACAACAAAATCTACTGGAAATACTAAAGTACCAACTTTAACTAGCATGTTCTCCATTATCCCTCTAGGATATTTTATTGATCTATCGGCTAGTTGTATGCTTATTCTGGTTGGTTTCAATTCTCCAAGGTCTAGTTTAGCGTATAGTGAATACGGCATTAGATTTATACTAGCACCTAAGTCTGCCAATGCTTCTATTGAACTAAGACTACCCAGAAAACATGGAATTGTGAAACTTCCTGGATCAGATAGTTTTTCTGGTATCTTATTCAACAGCACTGCTGAACAATTAGCATTCATAGTAACAGCCGAGAGTTCTTCCATTTTCTTTCTATTTGTGATTAGATCTTTCAAGAATTTAGCATATCTAGGCATTCCTGAAATCACATCAATGAAAGGAAGATTTACATTTATCTGTTTAAACATATCCAAGAATTTGGATTGCTCGGCTTCAAGTTTTTCTTTCTTCATTTTACTCGGATAAGGAAGTGGTGGTTGGTATGGTTTAACATAAGGTTTATCCTTAACTGTGTTATCTTCATTAACCTTTTCAACTACCGGTTCTTTTCCCTTATCTTGATCAGGTTGTGGTTCTTGTGGAGTAGGAATAGTTTCATCAGAAGTTACAGGTATTTCAGGTGATTTAAGTGTTGTACCACTTCTTGTGGTAATAGCTTTAGCTGTTTCATTTCGTGGGTTAGCATTTGTATCACTAGGTAGACTTCCCGGTTTTCTTTCACCTATTAATCTTGCTAGGTTACTTACTTCTTGTTCCAGATTTTGAATAGAAGCTTGTTGATTTCTAAATGCTTGAGCATTTTGTTCATTAGTTTGTTTTTGAGATGTGAAAAACTGCGTTTGAGTTTCAACTAGCTTCGTCATCATATCTTCTAAATTTGGTTTTTTATCATCGGTTTGTTGTGGTGGTTTGTTTTGAAAATTTGGTCTTTGCTGATTGTAAGTATTATTGGATACTTGTTGATTGCTAGGACCTTGTTGGTTGTTGTATGGAATATTTCGGTTATAATTCTGGTTTTGATTGTAAATCGGTCTTGGCGGTTGATAATTATTCTGATAATTATTTCCAGGCCTTTGGTTTATGTATGAAATATTCTCTCTTTGTTCCATTGTTAATTCAATACTGAGACAATCTTTTGTCAAATGTGGTCCTCCACACTGCTCACAACTAATTCGTATTGAGTGAATATCCTTAGTCATCTTTTCCATTCGTCTCTCGAAAGCATCTATCTTTGCCGAAATGGAATCTAAGTCATGGCTAGAATCGGCTCTAGCTGCTTTAGATGATCTAATGATATCTTTTTCTTGGTGCCACTCATGTGAGTGGGAAGCAGTATTATCAATAATTTTGTAAGCATCAGTTTCGGTTTTCTTCATAATAGAACCACCAGCTGCTATATCTATGTCTTTTCTTGTAGTAATGTCGCATCCTTGGTAGAATATTTGTACTATTTGACAGGTGTCTAAACCATGTTGCGGACATCCTCTTAACAACTTTCCATATCTTGTCCACGCCTCATATAGAGTTTCATTTGGTTTCTGTGTGAACGTAACAATTTCTGCTTGAAGTCTTACGGCTTTAGATGCAGGAAAGAATTGTTTAAGAAATTTGTCAATTAAAACGTCCCATGTATCGATCGCCCCTTCAGGTAACGATTCCAACCAATCTTTGGCTTCTCCCTTTAAAGTCCAGGGAAATAACATGAGATATATCTGTTCATCCTCCACTTCTCGGATTTTAAATAGTGTGCAGATCCTATTAAACGTACGTAAATGTTCATTTGGATCTTCCTTCGGCGCACCACTAAATTGGCATTGATTAGTCACCATGTGTAGAATTTGTCCTTTGATTTCATAATCTGGCGCATTAATGTCTGGATGAGTAATTGCGTGACCTTGGCCAGTGCGTTTAGCTCTCATTCGGTCTTCCATACTTAGAGGTTCTAGATTCTCCATAATTGAATTTGTTGAATCGGTATCACTAGATGATTCTGTTTTAATGGTTCGTTCCTCAACAATCTCTGTTTGAATGATTGGTGGTTCCGGAGGAAAGTTTAATGGTTCAGGATCTACGAACCGTTCCTGAATATTCTCCGGATTCTCAATTGTGAGGTCGGGTTCAAAAAATGGATTATCGGAAATTTGAACTGAAGTACTTGGTCGACTGGATGACGATTCTAAGGAAAAATCAACGGCGGTTATATTTGTTAAACGATGTCTTGATCGAGTTACAGGTGGTGAACGTACAAAAGGTGGTGAACGTCTTGCTCGGTGCATTCACTGAATATCCTATTAGTTTTAAAAAGGAAAGAAAAATTATAATAAGTTATCCAATCAATAGACTTTTCTGATTTTGCCCACGTTTCGAATAGCCAAAAGATGCAGCAGAGGGGCAGGATTCGTTTGGTCTCAATATAATTGAGGACTGTTTGGCTCCAATAACCCGGTCCACGTACAAATCCAACTATTACTACGAACCAGAAAATTTTGATGTCTATTAATTTAACCACTTAAAATAAATTTTCGTAATTTTAAGAAATTTAGATAAGAAGTAGAAAAAATTCTAAGTCCTAAAAACTAGAATGGCGAGAAATAAGAGAGAAAAAGAGTTCGTCGCAAAAGGTCGAAAAAGAAAAATGGTTGAAAAATAAAAGGTGACGGAAAAATAAAAGAAACTTATAAAAACTTAAAAATACTTAACTAACCTAACCTTATTACTACAACTAACTTAAAATTATAATCGCAAATTGAAATTACTAATTGGAATGATAATTGGTACATAGTAAAAGGTCTAAAAATATTAAAGCTTACAAGGAAAAACTAAATCCCAAATGGAAATAACTTAAAAAGAAACTAAAACTTAAAAAGGCGTCGCAAAATTCTAAAGCACCTAAATCTTAGTCTAAAGAAAAAGCACTTAAGGAATTCTACGGCAAAGCCTAAAAATCTAGGAGTAAAAATAACTATAGCAAAAACTAAGTTTAAAATTAAATATGAGCTAAAAATACAAATATTACGCTACAACGATTAAAAAGGGACAAAATATAAAAATATACAAAAAATTGTAAAAAGTACAATTTTTATAAAAATATTATTTTTATATTATTTATTTTATAAAACTACTAATTTTACAATTTAATAAAACTAATTAATACTACATAAAACAAATTAAATAAAAATAAAAAGTAAATCTAAAAATAAAACTAATTATAATAATAATACATAATTAGGGTTTAATAATAATTAAAATTAATAATTTCCGTAATTAATGCTGAATTAGGGCTTCCTGTACGCGTGTCAGATGACCTCCGCGAGTTGCGGCAATTAAAGAAGAAAACCCCGCGAGTCGCGGGGTTCAGAATTTCAGCTGACAGATTTATCTTTTTACGCGTTTTTCTTTATTTATTTTTTTTATTTTTATTTTCTGTTTATTTTATTTATATCTGTTTTCTGTTTTTTAATTAAATAAAAGATATTAAAACTTATATTTTTATAAACTAAAAAAAAAATAAAGAAACTTATAAAACTTAAATATTTAACAAAATCTTAAAAATACTTATATTTTTGTTTTTCTTTTTATATTTTTCGAATAATTAAAACGTATTTTTACAAAAACGACTTTTAATAAAAGTAACTAAAAATCTCTTTTTTTTTTTTATATTAGCGTTGCGCTTCCGGCGTTTAAGATAATTTCCCCGGCAGCGGCGCCAAAAATACTTGATGTGAAGCGAGGTGTATATAAAATAGTTATTATTTTACTAGGAAAACACTATTAAATACGATACAATTTTACACAAGATATTTATTTATTTATAGAATGGATATACTTAAACCTTGCTACAACACTTATAGGCAGTGTACCTAATCGTACAGTAGTGTAGTTTTTAGTAAGTCCGGTTCGTTCCACAGGGAAATCTTTAAACAAAGCTCAACGCTATATTAGTTTACTTTTATAAAAATACAAATATATATATATATAAGTAATATTATTATTATAAAGGGGGGTTTTTTTACCGTTTAATGACCGGTTTGTCGATTTTAAGACTTTAGTCGCAGTTAAAACCTAATGTAAAATATAAAATAAATACAAGACTTAAATTAAAGCGTAAAGTAAATAATGATAATGAAATTGCGAATAATAAAAGTGCGATAAAATAAACTTGCGATAATTAAAAAGTACGATAATTAAAAGTGCGATAAAATAAAATAAATAAAAGTGCGATAATTAGAAGTGCAATTAAATATAAAATAAAGGAAATTAAATATGAAATAAAAGAATTATGCTTATTTAAACTTCCGTAATCATGATGTTTGACGTGTTGATTTTAGTTTTATGCCCATGGGTTAATTGTCCTTTGTCCTGGATTATTTAATATGTCCGTCTGGTTTTTGTCCATAACAGTCCATCAGTCATAAATATAAATTGCAAGTGTCCTTGTCAAATTATTATTATACCCGAAGATAAATATTCCAACTAATTGGGGATTCGAATTGTAACAAGGTTTTAATACTTTGTTTAATGAATACACCAGGTTATCGACTGCGTGTAAACCAAGGTTTTACTACTTTGTTAACAATTACACCAATTACCCTTGAATGTAATTTCACCCCTGTTTTAATTATTCTAGTGGCTATTAATCCATTCCCGTGTCCGGTTAAATGAACGATTATTCGTACATATAAATACCCCGCCCATCGTGTCCGATCGAGTGTATATGGTAATTTATAGGGACGCCCAATTGTAAATCTTTATATTAACATTAACAAACTTTCATTTAGTTAAACAAATATAAAGCCCATTAATAGCCCATAGTCTAATTTCCACAAGTGTCGTTCTTTTGTCCAAACCCCAATTATGGTACAAAGCCCAATTACCCAATTTTAGTAATTAGCCCAACATCATGATTACTTCGTTTTAAATAAGCATAATAATAACTTAGCTACGAGACATTAATGTAAAAAGGTTGAACATAACTTACAATGATTAAAAATAGCGTAGCGTTACACGGACAGAATTTCGACTTACACCCTTACAACATTCGCTAACATACCCTTATTATTAGAATTATAATTAAAATTAAAATATAAATTATAAATATAAATATAAATTTTACGTATGAAGAGGAAGAAAAAGATGATGAAATTTGATCAGAATTCGGTTGGCTTTATAGCCAGAGTTGAAAATTGGGGCTCCGCGACTCGCGGCAAAAACCCCTTCAAACTCCGCGAGTCGCGGAGGATGTATTTACAGCTCACACCCTTGGAGTTTCTCTGCCGACGGTTTTATATATATAAATATAATATATATATAATTAATATAATTAATTATATATTATATTATATTTATATACATAGTTAACTTGTAATTTTTAGTCCGTTGCGTCGAGCGTTAAGAGTTGACTCTGGTCCCGGTTCCGGATTTTCGAACGTCCTTGCGTACAATTTTATATTTTGTACTTTGCGTTTTGAATCTTGTACTCTTGTAATTTCGAGACGTTTCTTATCAATAATTGGAACCTTTTTGATTGTCTTTTGTACTTTTGAGCTTTTTGGTCGTTTGCGTCTTCAAATCGTCGAATCTGTCTTTTGTCTTCACCTTTTATTATTTAAACGAATATCACTTGTAAATAGAACATTTGCAACTAAAAGCTTGTCTTTCTTGAGGAATAATGCTATGAAATATATGTTCGTTTTTAGCATTATCAGTACACATAAATCACATACAACATCAGACATACTATATTATTCTAACATGTCAATTTCTACACTATGCATGGTAAAAGAGTCAGCCACAGTAGCATGATATGCTACTTAAACTCTATCCGGAGATAGACCCACTCACCAATTACCAGCAACTGCTCAGTTATTATTTCTGAGCTTCCTCCTTGTCCTTATAACCTGAGAACAACACAAACAAAGTTAATAAACATATCCAATAAATAATATAATCATTTCATACGATTAACTAGGTCATAACATCATATATTCATAATTTTATGAGTCTACATCATAACTCCACTCAATAATTGCATACAGGTGCGTGCAAAACACGACATACACACTAAAACTCCTTTTCTGGCCCAAAAACAGTTTGATCTAGTTTCTTAAAAGTTCACCATTGAAAAGTATTCTTTATTACGATTCTAACGATAGTTTATTCATCAAAAACGGAGTTATGTTTTGAAAGTTACGTCCGTTTCAATTTCACAAATGACTGTAGCAAATAGTGGCACTGTAGCAACTCGGTACTGTAGCAAATAGTGACACTGTAGCAACTCGGTACTGTAGCAAATAGTGACAATGTAGCAACTCGGTACTGTAGCAAATATTGTAGCAAAATACTGTAGCAACTGGTTTCGAACACATTCGCTGATTTCGTGATTTTTTCCCAAAAAACTCGATTTTTGAGCGATTTTGATCAAATTTTAAGCACAAGAAAGCTACTAAACATATATACAACCTATTTCTAATATCAATTAATGTTTTTAAACATCAAACAACTAGATTTGAGCTAATTTCTATCAAAAACCCATTTTACACTCCAAACCCAATTTCTAAGAATTAACACACGAATTTAAGAAAACAAAACTGGATAAATGATCACAAAGATGATATGAATCAATCCTTAAAGCCTCTTGATTCAATTTCTAGCTTAGATCAATTAGGGTTTATGAAGGTGTAGAGTTTAGGTACGTTCTTATTTTTGGGAAATTAGGTGAAATGGATGGAAACATCCAGATATTACACTCTTATGTGTTAAAAATTAATACCCCATCACACACGGGTATTTACCAGTTATCTAAAATCTTTCGCACAAGATTAGGTAGCCCAAACGAGGTCCAAATAAAATAAACAAACCTGTTCTGGGACCCTTCACAAATTGGTCACAACACAATTATAATAAAACACTAATAAAATAATTAAAATAAAAGCACTTAAGACTAAGCACAAACCCTAAGGGCAAAATAGGCAACTTACAACTAGCCCGGGTTTCAGTCTGTTACAAATCCACCCCCTTAAGAAGATTCCGTCCTCGGAATCTGGTCTTGGTCAAACAAACGAGGGTAGCGTTTTTTCATCAACTCTTCCGTTTCCCACGTAAGATTAGATCCCAAACTGTGTTTTCACTTAACCAACACCATCGGAATCTCTTTCTTTCTCAGCTTAGTCACCTTTTGGTCAACCACACGGACCGGCTCTTCCACCAATTTCTTATTCAAATCGACCCTTAAATCTTCTAAAGGAAGAAGTTGTGTTTCATCGTCACTTTACACTTACGAAGATAACACACGTTGAATGTATTATGAATACCGGCTAACTCTGACGGAAGATCTAACACCACAGTCTGATCATTCAACACTTCACTGATCGGAAACGGACCAATAAATCTCGGTGCTAACTTACCACGTTTACCGAATCTGATAACCCCTTTCCACGGCGAAACTTTCAGATACACTCGTTCACCTACATTAAAGGTTACCGGACGTCTGCACAGATCAGCATACATTTTCTGCCTATCTCTAGCGGCTTTTAACTTTTCTCTCGCAATTGCAACTTTTTCGGCTGTCATTTGAACAATTTCGGGACCTGCAAACTGTTTCTCCCCGGCTTCTAACCAACAAGTCGGAGTTCTGCAATGACGACCGTATAACATTTCATAGGGCGGCATCCCTATACTCGAATGATATGAATTATTATACGCGAATTCGACCAACGGCAAATGTGTATCCCACGAACCACCGTATTCTAACACACAAGCCCTTAACATATCCTCCAAAGTCTGTATCGTTCTTTTACTCTGTCTGTCTGTCTGAGGATGATAAGCTGTACTTAAATTCACACGTGTACCCAGATTATGTAGAAGACTATTCCAAAAATTTGACACAAATCTGGAATCTCTGTCTGAAACGATCGATAACGGCACACCATGACGACTAACTATTTATTTCACATACAATTCGGCTAACTCACTTAACGAAGCTGTCTCACGAGTAGCAAGAAAATGAGCACTTTTAGTTAGACGATCCACTATTACCCAAATCATATCATGTCTTTTCTGAGTTCGAGGTAATTTGGTCACAAAATCCATCGTTATATGTTCCCATTTCCACTCTGGAATCTGTAACTGACGTAATGAACCATAAGGTTTCTGATGTTCTGCCTTCACTTGAGCACATATATGACACTTTTCGACATAACGGGTGATATCTGATTTCATTATTGGCCACAAATACACTATTTTCAAATCATGATACATCTTATTACTGCCCGGATGTACTGTCAATATGGATTTGTGAGCTTCCGTCATGATTAAATCCCTCAAATCTCCAAGCTTAGGCACCCAAACACGATTGTTTAAGGTGTTTAGTCCACGTGAGTCATCAATTAAGTCCACTTTTCGTTTGGTCATTTGTTCAGATTTAATATGTGCGTCCTCTAAAGCACATGCCTGAATGGTTTTTAAGCTGTTAATCAAATCTGAAGTTATATTCAAACGAAGAAATTTCACATTTTCACTTGACTTTTTACGACTTAGCGCATCTGCAACCACATTTGCCTTACCCGGATGGTATTTAATTTCACAATCGTAATCTTTGATCAACTCTTGCCATCGTCTCTGACGCATATTCAATTCTTTCTGTGAGAAGATATACTGCAAACTCTTG
Organism: Rutidosis leptorrhynchoides; assembly: GCF_046630445.1. Taxonomy (NCBI): domain Eukaryota; kingdom Viridiplantae; phylum Streptophyta; class Magnoliopsida; order Asterales; family Asteraceae; genus Rutidosis; species Rutidosis leptorrhynchoides. The sequence continues at coordinate 380,548,391 of NC_092343.1, read as the reverse complement.
TGATCTGTACATATAACACAATAGGTTCCATACAAATAGTGTCTCCACAGTTTCAAAGCAAACACTACTGCAGCCATTTCAAGATCATGCACTGGATAATTCTTCTCATGAACTTTCAACTATCGCGAGGCGTAGCTGATTACTTTATCTCTTTGCATTAATACACAACCCAACCCATCATATGATGCATCACAGTATACCACGAAGTCATCTGAACCTTCTGGTAAAGCTAACACTGGTGCCTGACACAGTAACTGTTTCAAAATCTGAAAAGCCTTTTCCTGTTCATCAGTCCATCGAAAGGCTACATCTTTACGAGTCAACTTAGTCAACGGACCCGCTATTTTTGAGAAATCCTTGATAAATCTGCGATAATAACCGGCTAATCCCAGAAAACTCTTAATCTCAGTCGGAGTCTTCGGAGAATTCCAATTCATTACCGCTTCTATCTTTGTCGGATCAACTTTTATACCCTCGGCACAAATCACATGACCCAAAAACTGCACTTCACGTAACCAAAATTCACACTTTGAAAATTTTGCAAATAGTTGTTCACGTTTCAACAAGTTCAAAACCTGTCTCAGATGTTCAGCATGTTCACTTTCGATCTTTGAATACACTAGTATATCGTCTATAAACACAATCACAAACTTATCTAAGAACGGATGACACACTCTATTCATTAGATCCATGAAGATTGCTGGCGCATTCGTCAACCCAAACGGCATGACAAGAAATTCATAATGACCATACATTGTTCTGAACGCTGTTTTCGGTATATCTGATTCAGCAACACGAACCTGATGATACCCGGATCGTAAGTCTATCTTAGAAAAGAATGAAGCACCCTGTAACTGATCGAACAAATCGTCTATTCGAGGTAACGGATACTTATTCTTCACTGTTCTTTTGTTCAATTCACGATAATCAATACACATACGCATTGACCCATCTTTTTTTTTAACAAACAATACCGGAGCACCCCACGGTGAAGAACTCGGTCGGATAAACCCACGATCTAATAGTTCTTGAATATGTGACATCATTTCACGGATTTCAGGCGGCGCTAATCGGTATGGAGCTTTTGCAACTGGAGTTGTTCCAGGAACCAACTCAATCTTATATTCGACTTCCCTTACCGGCGGCAGACCTGGTAACTCATCTGGGAACACTTCGGGAAATTCTGATACTATCGGAATATCGGCCACTGTTTTCTTTTCTTTCTTCGCATCAATCACATATGCAAGAAATGATTCACAACCCTTTGCCATCGACTTTTTCGATTTCATCATGGTTATCAACGGAAAATTATACCCTCCCCGCTCCCCTCGGGCCACAACACGGGTTCCATTGGTCGAACGAAAGGTAATCATTTTCCTATCACACTTAATATTAGCCCTAAGCGAGCTCAACCAATCCATTCCTAGTACTACATCAAAGCTAGGAATAGGTAACACTAAACAAGTCACCGGGAAAGACTTCCCTTCGATTTCTATACAAACTCCAGACACATATGTTGTGATGGGTGTGATCTTACCATCGGCTACTTCTACACTAACCGGCTTGGGTAACACAGTAGCTGGTAAATTCAACTTAGCACAGAAATCTAGGGACATAAAATACCTATTGGCACCACAATCAAACAATACGCGAGCAGGTATTGAGTTGATTAGAAACATACCGGTGATCACTTCGTCGGTTGCCACAGCATTCTCAACCGACATCTGAAAAGCTCTAGCCTCTGCTGTTGAGGGTTCTTCCTCTTCTGCCCACTCGAGGCAGTTGACCCTCCAGCTGATGCTGAACGCGTCCCTGACCCTGCCCCGAAACTACCACTCTTCGACGGACAACTAACTGCACGATGCCCTGGTTTGTGACAAGTCCAACACACACTATTCGGATACGGACATGCTGAAGACTCATGCCCAACAACACCACACTTTAAGCATCTTCTCGTAGTCTCAAAACACTGACCACTGTGAGAAGATCGACATGTGTGACACCAATTTCATTTACCTGATCCAGATCCAGTACTACTCTGACCACTTTTACCCTTCGATTTAAATCCGCTAGACTTCTTGGATTTAGATCCTGATTGATTAGATACTTGCCCACCTTGTTGTAGCACATTACCAAGCATTCTGTTTCTGGCGACCTGAACATCACTTTCTACCATCTTAGCCATCACAACAGCTTGAGACAATGATGTAGCTGTTCTAACAAAAGTTTTGTACTCAGGAAGAATGATATTAACAAAATGCTGGATACGAGACGCTTCGTCTGGCACCCATTGTTGTACAAACCTCAGTTTATCCATAAACTTCTCTACTACCTCATCGATCGTCATTTGAGGTGTCATCTTCATTTCAAGAAACTCAGTCTTGATTCGGTTCATATCAAATGGATTACAATACTGTTCACACACCTTCCCATAAAACTGCTGCCATGTGATCATACTCACTTGCTCTTTCGGTATACTGAAAATCAAAGAATCCCACCAAATCATAGCCCTACCTTTCAACAGTCTACTAACATATGTTACCTTCAGCTCGGGTTCACACTGACACGCTTCAAATACCCTTTCAACTTCTCGCAACTAATTGAGAGTTACAGTCGGATCAGTACTTCCAGAGAGCTCGGAGGGTTTGCAATCACGAAAATTTTTATAAGTACACCTTTTAGATGGTTGCATGTAAGGTTGTTGGAACATTTGCATTTGGTATGGATTCATCATCATGGAATTTTGGTAAGTAAAGGTGTTTTGTGGTGGCATATAATATTGGTTAGGTATTTGATTCTGAAACTGGTTCTGAGGCACATTAGGTATCGTTTGGGATTGCGCGGTTGGGAATCCAGGTGGTGTATCATCATTTCCAGAATGTCTCGCCAATTCAAGCTCATTAATTTTATCCTCAGCCTCTTTTAGCTTGCTTTCTAACTGAAGGATGTAACTACTCTGATCATCATCCGACTCAACACCCTCTTCTGGTGCTCTGAATGTTCCGGGGTTGGAAGAGCCAGTTGCGTTTCTATCAGCCATACCTGTGCTACAAAACATCTCACACAAAAGCTTAGTGGATAACAGTTAGTTCAATCATAACTAACACACGTATATCCTATTTTCCACTTAGCCCCCACTCCCACAGACATGTTTGACTTGCCTCAGGGTTTGGGAACAAAATACGCGCACGTATTTGTTGTCAAACCATGCTCTGATACCAACTTGTAACACCAGTCATTTTTTTTAAAACACAGCGGAAGACTTTATTAACAAACACACTATAAGTCGCGTCATTACTTAATCTGAGTAATTAAGTTTAAGTTTACACAACGGTGTTACGTTATTACAAAATATGATTTAAACAAAAGTTCACATCAGAGTAGGGTTGTCAAACATGTCTTCTGCATCAGCACCCATCCCGACTAGTAGTACCTAAATCTGCAAGGGGTAATTATGTGGGGGATTAGCGCACCGCTAAGTGAATGGAATCTATCTAACAGATATAGCTTAAGTCACACATAAGCTATATACTAACAACAACACATGCTAACTACCAACTAGCATACAATAAGACAATACGAGGATCGGCGGCTTGTACGAGCACACGACTCCTAGCTGATCGGACTTGAGTCTACCGATAGTCCCTGCTACTCAATTCACAGTATAGTTATCCAGATGCAGGTGGTGCATCATTCACACTATACTCCACAATCAGTAGCCTATAGACCCAACCTCCTCTAGGCACGGTTGACCTCATACGGACTCTAACCTCTCCTAGGCACGGTCTCGAGTCCCCAGTCTTCCTAAGCCCGACTGGTGCCATTCATACAGTGTACACATAAATCACATACAACATCAGACATACTATATTATTCTAACATGGCAATTTCTACCCTATGCATGGTAAAAGAGTCAGCCACAGTAGCATGATATGCTACTTAAACTCTATCCGGAGATAGACCCACTCACCAATTACCAGCAACTGCTCAGTTATTATTTCTGAGCTTCCTCCTTGTCCTTATAACCTGAGAACAACACAAACAAAGTTAATAAACATATCCAATAAATAATATAATCGTTTCATACAATTAATTAGGTCATAACACTATATATTCATAATTTTATGAGTCTACATCATAACTCCACTCAATAATGGCATACAGATGCGTGCAAAACACGACATACACACTAAAACTCCTCTTATGGCCCAAAAATAGTTTGATCTAGTTTCTTAAAAGTTCACCATTGAAAAGTATTCTTTATTAAGATTCCAACGATAGTTTATTCATCAAAAACGGAGTTACGTTTTGAAAGTTACGCCCGTTTCAATTTCACAAAGGTACTGTAGCAAATAGTGGCACTGTAGCAACCCGGTACTGTAGCAAGTAGTGACACTGTAGCAACTCGGTACTGTAGCAAATAGTGACACTGTAGCAACTCAGTACTGTAGCAAAGAGTGACAATGTAGCAACTCGGTACTGTAGCAAATAATGTAGCAAAATACTGTAGCAAAATACTGTAGCAACTGGTTTCGAACACATTCGCTGATTTCGTGATTTTCCCCCAAAAAACTCGATTTTTGAGCGATTTTGATCAAATTTTAAGCACAAGAAAGTTACTAAACATATATACAACCTATTTCTAATATCAATTGATGTTTTTAAATATCAAACAACTAGATTTGAGCTAATATCTATCAAAAACCCATTTTACCCTCCAAACCCAATTTCTAAGAATTAACACACGAATTTAAGAAAACAAACCTGGATAAATAATCACAAAGATGATATGAATCAATCCTTAAAGCCTCTTGATTCAATTTCTAGCATAGATCAATTAGGGTTTGTGAAGGTGTAGAGTTTAGGTACGTTCTTATTTTTGGAAAATTAGGTGAAATGGATGGAAACATCTAGATATTACACTCTTATGTGTTAAAAATTAATACCCCATCACACACAGGTATTTACCAGTTATCTAAAATCTTTCGCACAAGATTAGGTAGCCCAAACGAGGTCCAAATAAAATAAACAAACCTGTTCTGGGACACTTGTCACAAATTGGTCACAACACAATTATAATAAAACACTAATAAAATAATTAAAATAAAAGCACTTAAGACTAAGCACAAACCCTAAGGGCAAAATAGGCAACTTACAACTAGCCCGGGTTTCAGTCCGTTACAGCTTAGGTATAAGCAAAACCCCAAAATACATAAGTCTTTAATTTACAGGTTGACATCACAGTCCAATTATTTATTACACAACGCAGTTTTATTTAGAATGCAATAAACTTTATACAAAGCATGAGAGACTCCATGCAGACAACAAGCACATCACAGCGGAAGCATTCTAAGGACCTGAGAATAAAACATGCTAAAAAGTCAACACGAATGTTGGTGAGTTATAGGTTTAATTGCTCGAGTCATAAGTATATAAAGATAGACCACAAGATTTCATCAAAACTTTATCAATAGATTCTACGTAACAGAGCACCCTGGTAACTAAACTTAACGCTATAAGGATAATTACCCCATTCGTTTTAATACACGCAAACCAACGTGTCATAAACTCAAATAACATACGTCCGTTAAAAGGCTAGCGCTCTAGCTCGGACGGGGATGTCAAGCCCTATGGATCCATATATAATTATTCGCGCCCACTAGTCCATATCCTATGTACTGGCAGCTACTAGTTACCAAAGCTAAGGGATTTTCGGTTTAACTCAGTGTAGAATTTAGTATGTACTTGTGTCTTATTGCGTTTAAAATAAATTGCATGTATTCTCAGCCCTAAAATATTTAAAGTATTTAAAATGGGAGACTATAAACTCACAGTTCAATATTGAGACTCAATATTGTAGGCAAATTGCGTAGACGTAATGATGGTAGACGACTGTATGGTTGGCCTTAGATTCAAGAACAATACCCCGAACAATACCCAATATTTCCTTAGCTTAAAGCGGTTTGAAACCCGAATTAAAGCACACTCGAATATACTTTATTATTATTAAACTTAAAATTAAAATTATAATTAAAATTATAAATTTAAATTTAAATTGAAGAAGAATAAGAAAGAGTTGAAAAAAATCGTCGAGCAAACTGGTGTATTTATAATACTTTTCCATTTACTGTAGCTCATGCGATCGCATGAGTTTTCAGTGTTTTTGCCATGCGATCGCATGACCGCCTTATCCGTTTTTGTTTGCTAGTTCGTCGACATCAAATAGTGTTTACTGTAGTAAATAGTGTTTACTGTAACAAATAGTATTTACTGTAGCAAATAGTATTTAATGTAGCAAATAGTGTTTACTGCAGCAAAATAGTGTTTACTGCAGCAATTCACTGTAGCACTGTAGCAAAATACGGTTTTACTGTAGCAAATAGTGTTTTACTGTAGTAAATAGTGTTTTACTGTAGTAAAGTCGTTTTTACAGTAACAATTAGTGTTTTACTTGTACATCTTATAATATATATATATATATATATATATATATATATATATATATATATATATATATATATATTACATAATATTAAATCATATAGAGAATTGGTTTAAATTAGTCGAAATTTTCCGGGTCATCACACGCACCCACCCAATAATTTCTTGGGACAAACCATTGTTGTCCTACGAGCCCTCAGGAGGAAACTTACACGGCGAATCCATACAGGTATCGCGTGTGATAAAACCCCCTCGGTGAGGCCAATGAAATGAGTGAGTAAACTCAATGAAAATATTCTTGCAATAAATAGGGGTCGAATCCCTGACTTCCTTTATGGGAAGTCAGGTCACCAATGATAAACCAACACTTTGATAATGTTAGCTTTATATATGTATTTAGGTGTTTGACAGAGTAGCTTTAAAATGTAGAGTAAAATGAAAAAGAACATAGCAGCATTTTCTCAAACGCTAATTTCATAAGCTTTTAGCTTCTAGCTTTTTTCATCCGTCTAAAAGCTTTAAACTCTTTTAACTAAACGAAACTTTTATTTAAATAAAAGCTTTTTGATAAAAACTAGAAGCTAAAAGTTCTTAAAAGCTCCAAACTAAACATACCCATAGTGTTGGTTCCTGTTTATTCGGGTAGAATAATCATTTTACAAATTTATTTCTCAAACCATTCATGCATATATATATAAATAATACTCCATATACCACTCATAATACAAAGGGTACCTTAGATCAAGTGATAAGTTGGTGTTGGTTACATATGTGGAGGGTACAGGTTCCAAACCCCTCCTTTTTCTACTTACATGTTAACCTCTTCTTTTTTTGATATTATTCTCTTAGTAGTCAAATTAATAATATAAAGAAAATAATAATAAATATTAAAAATAAAACTTAATAAGTATATAAAGTATTATATTTCTAAGTTTATATAGTGTGTAAATGAGTAAAAGATAAGTATTTCCTTCTATATCACAACAGTTAACGTCTAATAATATTTAATGAAAAGTACTACCACTACGTCAACTACAAAACACACATCAATTTTATAAGATGCAATCATGCTCTTCAATATACAATAGTTGTTGAAGCGAGACTCATACAACAAACATTTCATCAAATCACCTTACTACAAATAAAGAGGCGGCCCGCAGTAACGCACGACGAGCACCTCATCTCATCTGTATTGTACTCCCTCCCTTCCATATTAATTTGTTTCTATACAATAAATACACAGTTTAAAAATGTCATTATTATACTGTCCTTTTTGTTTAATTTCTAGTTTTACATATCACTTTACCTATCGTTTGGTCGTTAAGAGTATAAAAGAACTTTACCAAGAAATGAATAATTAATTTGAGATATTTGAATGAAATAAAATACCCGACAATTAAATGGGGCGGGGAGTAATGCATAGAATGATGTATGATGTATTCACATCGAGATCAATCCATGAAGAAAATATTGTGGGATCATTTCAAATAAGAAATCAAACAAAAACAATGATAGGTTCTCTGAAAACCTGAAAACACTTTAAGAAAATCCAATCAACTAACAGTGCACTAGATATTGATTAGTTCTTAAACTCTCGATAGAAGATGATTCTTCATTTTAAGCATGTGTTGCTATAAAATAAACCAAAAAACAAAAAGAATTTGAAGAATGCAAAAATGAAAGATCAAACCTATATATACACAAAAAGGAACATATAAAAGATAAACTTTGAATAAAAGAAATCAACCATTAAATAAAGATGCATCACTTGTCCTTCTATGATGAGGATTACATGAATATTGTTGTTGAAGATCAACTAATTCCATTTCCTTTTGCTTTAACAAAAGCACCATTCTTTCATTCTCAAGCTTCATTCTTTCATTTCTTATCTTCTCAATCTCCATTTCTCTTTCTTTTTTACAACTAAATTTCAACCATTTCAATCTTTGTTTCTCTAATTCATATGATTCACCTTGATACCCTACTCTTTGTTCTTCCAATTGCATCATTTTTACCTTCACCCATTGTCTTTTTTCCCTTACACTTTTTGTCATATCTTGTATCATTAAACTCAATTCACCATTAAATTGTTGCACCACATTCTCATATCCCTCAATTTCACTCATCCTACCCCTTTTTCGACTCGATAATCCCTCATCATCCTCCTCATCACCATCATCCTCTTCCTCATCATCCTCTTCTTCATGATCATTATCGTTATCATTATCGTTATCATGGACACAATTCGGTCTATAACTCGACCTTTGTTCGGTTATAGCAACATCTTGTGGTGAAGAATTATGCACAATACCACTACCACCACTACCACCACCACAAGTATTGTGATAAGCACACATTTCCCTAAAGAAAAGATGCTTAGAATTAAGCAATTTTCTTGCTTCTTCTTTCATTTTAGGTGACAAATGATCCATATTTTCTAACAAACTTTGATTCTCAACAACTTTACAAGCTGTCCCCTTTCCTAATATATCATTAACCCTTTTATATCTTTTATTCAAATCATTAAATTTATCTTCACATTGTTGTGGTGACACATAAAACCCTCTTTCCATCATTGCTTTAGAAACTGATTTCCACTTGCCCTTTTTTTGCATCACCCCACCACCACCACAACCACCACCGCCGGCGCCGGATTTTTTCTTCGCCGCCGTGTCGGAACCCTGTACTTGATCAGACCCCACTTCATCTCCGATGTAAAAAACCACCATTATCAACAATCTTACCATATTATCTGTCCATTTCATTCTTTGCCATGGTGACCCTTTTCTTAAATTCAAATCACCACCACTTTCTTCGGTGGTTGAAGGGTTGTTATGAGGTTGTTCTTCTTCATCAGTTGTTGTTGAAGATCTCTTTTTGGGTGTGTATTCGGCGGCGAACGGTGGTTGATGGTGGTGGAAATTGGAATTTTGTTGTTGTTGAGGATGATTGTTTAATGACATTTCAAGCCCTAACATTCCGGACCCACCGGAAATGTTATTAGAAAACATGCCATTATTCTCCATTTCCATTCGCTTCAAATTTCAAGAATTTTATAAAATTTCTCACAAGATTAAATTTTGAGATATACCCACTATCTGAAATTACATGTAAATGAAAACCCAAAATTCAGATTTTACAAAAAGGTGTTTATATTGTCTTTAGCAAAATTTCAGATGGATAAAGTGTAATGGTAGAATGATAATTTAAAACTTTTGCAAGAACAAATTTTGAAACATACCCAATAACTGAAATGATGTGAATTTGAAAACCCAGAATTTAGAATTTAAAAAAAGTATAAAAATTTGTGATTCATTTTGGATTTTTGGTGGATGGATGAGGTGATATAGATGATTGTTTGGGGGCGGGCAGATGGTTTTGCGGGAGGTTTTGGTTTTGTGATAACTAGTTTTACAGCAAGTAGACAGCCCATTGTTTTGGTTCATCTTTTGTTTACTGCCACCTTTTTTAGTTTACGGATGTATAGAGATATAGAGATATAATAGGTGCATGTATCTATCGGTTGTAGGGTTGAGTACACAGGAATTTGTGAAACTGTCAAACCCAACAGTTTAATGGAGTTGACCAATAACTTAGTCCTAGGTAAGAGTCCATCTTGAGTATCTTGGGCTAAATTGTCTCTTTTTTAAGTGTTTTAGAGAGTAATTAGAAACTTTATATGCGTAAAATAATTAAAAAAAAGCTTATGAATTTTTTTCTCAAACATTAACCCTACATACTAAAACTCACGAAGAATTTGATATTTTCGATTCTTTATGATTGTAATTTTTACTTTGCGTTCACACTGCAATCGGCCCCTCACCTTTGCCTCAACTTACACAACGACCCCTCAGATTTACATTTTCTCAGGAGTAAAAAATGTAAATATACAATTTTACTCCTATATACTAAAACTCATGAAGAATTTGGTAGTTTCAATTGTTTATGATACTTTGCGTTCACACTGCAATCGGCCCCTCACCTTTGCCTCAATTTACACAACGACCCCTCAGATTTACATTTTCTCAGGGGTAAAAAATGTAAATATACAATTTTATTAAAATAAAAGAAACAAATTCCACCCGAATTTTTAGCGGGTCCTATCTTCTCGCTCGGTGCGAGTTAAATTTTTCCGAGCCCACCGTTCAACTCAAAAAAATCTTACGAACACAACGGTATAACTATACGCGAAACGGACACTTAAAAAAAACGCTCAATACATCGGACTACATTCAATACATATATACACATATAATACGCTCCGTTAACTATGAATACGCAACCCAAAGACCCCGCGGCATCGCGCGGGCTCCTTTTTCTAGTTAATTCTATTACTACATGACATTTAGCTTTTTCTTTCCATTTAAAAAGACAAAATTACTGAAATGGTCCCTATGGTTTGTATCAAGATGCTGATTTAGTCCCTATGATTTTTTTGACGGATTTCATCCCCGTGGTATGTCAATGTTGCTGATTTAGTCCCTATTTCTGACGGACGTCTAATTTGACCGTTAAAGCTGATCAAGTGCAATGCATATGAGGGTAAATGTGTCTTTTTGCTTCTCATGTTCTTAATCTACCTTATCTTTTGTACTTCATCTTCCTTCCCAATCACAAACCTAAAAACTTAACACATACCATAATATCCCCCCAAATTAAAATCCATCTACATCCTCAAAATTTTGTTAAAGCTAAATATAAATCAAACAATAAATTAAAGATTATAAAATCATCATCATCCTGGTGAACCCACTAAAAAATCATAACCTCAAAACTTAAAATTAGAAACCCAAAATTCAAAAAAGAAATCATGGTATTCGATTATGTTTTTTCCGTGTTTACATATCCCATTACAATATCGCCAGATCTTTAATTATGTGATGTCGTAGCGTGGGGGGTACGAAATAGTTTATATTTTTACTAGGAAATACTATTAAATATGCTACAATTTTACACAAGTTTTAATTATTTATTTACAAATGGGATATACCTAAACCTTGCTACAACACTATAGGCAGTGTACCTAATCGTAGAGTAGTATAGTTTTTAGTAAGTCCGGTTCGTTTCACAGGGAGCGGGCTTATTGCACACTATATTTTTAAACAACTATATTTGTACAAAATATATATAATTATATATAAAAGGGGGTTTACCGTTTAATGACCGGTTTGTCGATTTTATATTTTAAGCGAAGCGTATAGTAAATGACGATATTTAAATAACAATATAAAATAAATAACAATAAATAAAATGACAATAAATAAAAGTACGAGGAAATATGAAATAAAATATATTATGCTTATTTAAACTTCCGTAACCATGATGGTTGACGTGTTGATTTTAGTTTATTCCCATGGGTTAATTATTCTTTGTCCTGGATTATTTAATATGTCCATACGGATTTGTCCATAATAGTCCATCAGTCATAAATATAAAGAGCGAAAGCCTTCGTCAAATTATTCTTATTCCCGAAGTCAAATATTCCAACTAATTGGGGATTCGAATTGTAACAAGGTTTTAATACTTTGTTTAATGAATACACCAGGTTATCGACTGCGTGTAAACTAAGGTTTTACTACTTTGTTAACAATTACACCAATTACCCTTGAATGTAATTCACCCCTGTTTCAACAAGTCTATTAACTATTAATCCAGTTCCGTGTCCGGTAAAATGAATAATTATTGGTATTTATAGATATCCCGCCCACCGTACCCAGTCAAGCGTATGTGGTTATATATAAATACGTCAAATTATAAGTTTGTATATTAAATTAACAAGGTATTGTTTAGTTAATATAAAACCCATTAATAGCCCATAGTCTAATTTCCACAAGTGTCGTTCTTTTGTCCAAACCTCAATTATGGTACAAAGCCCAATTACCTCATTTTTAATATTTAGCCCAACATCACGATTACTTCAATTTAAATAAGCATAATAACAACTTAGTTACGAGACATTAATTTAAAAAGGAGAACATAACTTACATTGAGTATTTATCGCGTAGTGTTACACGGACAGAATTTCGACTTCAAAAACTCGTAAAATAACCTTTACATAGCCCGAACTAATCTAATATAAAACTACCCTATACTATATATATTATATATATATATATTTATTTATTTATTTATTACAGAGTATTATTATTATTATGTATATATATATTTTTTAAAACTGCAGAAGCTCGTGGCCTTTTATAGGCATTTTGGAATCTGACTGCTCCGCGAGTCGTGGAGTTTTTGGCCTTCAAACTCCGCGAGTCGTGGAGTTTTTGGCCTTCAAAATCCGCGAGTCGTGGAGTTTGATTTTTCAGCTCACAATTTTTTGGATCTTAGCTTGTCGACGTAATTAAATAATAATATAATATATAAATAATTTTAAGAATTATTTAAATATTATATTTTATTTATGTGCATAGTTGACTTGTAATTTTTGCACCGTTGCGTCGCGCGTTGAGAGTAGACTCATGTCCCGGTTCCGGATTTTCGAACGTCCTTTCTTATAATTTAATATCTTGTACTTTGCGTTCCGCAACTTGTACTTTTGTCATTTTTAGACGTTTCTTATCAATAAATTGAACCACTTGGATTGTATCTTGTACATTTGAGCTTTTTGATCATTTGCGTCTTCAAGTCGTCATTTTCGCCTTTTGTCTTCGCACTTATTTAATATAAACGATTACAACTTAAAATAGGACAATTACAACTAAATAATTTACATATTGGGAGGATATTGCTACTAAATATATGTTCATTTGGAGCACTATCATTATGTTTAACTCACAAATTCTTAATCTGGAAAAAGGGTATACAATATTCATCTTTTACCATCACTTAGACATATCAAGTATCTTAGTACAACCTTCCATCCAAACAACAACAAAAAGTTCATGTTACAACAAAGTTCATCAGAATCTAATCGTCCTTCCAAACAAAGTCAACCACCATCACTTTACTTCAATTATTCTTACCTAATATCTCTAAAATAAAAACTAAAAAAATAATAATTAACAACAATAAATAGATTCATAAACAAATTGTGGTTCTGGAACACGATGGCAAGCAAATCACATAAAACCCCTTTTTTCAGCAACCCTTCACATGTTTTCGATAAGCACCGTTCATCACTAAGAACGAGAATTGGCCATCGACCACCATCAAATACATACCCAATGAACCGAAGTTCCAAATGTGTTAAATTGCTTCCTCCGTCGTTATTTTCATCGTCGATGACATTGTGGATCCAGATCTGGTTTTCACGCTTCGATTTGGTGGTTTCTTAGCTTTTTTGTGGAAACCCCTTTATAATCACTGGAACTAACTCCGATGTTGTTACCTCCGCTGACAACCACCACTAGCAAACGAAGCTTGAAACCACCGCTCTCCGCTACTTGGAATAAAAAACCCTAACCGCATCTGAAAGTGAATCTGCGTTTATTAGGTTTGGATTGTGCGTTTAATAGCAGGATAAATATTTTTAATGTCTCTGGGTTTTGATTATCAACTTTGTGTTTGGGAATTTGTATATGGATAGAAATTTGTTAAAAGTTATCTAGCACGTGAAAGCACTTGTAATGTATCTGGGTTTTTGAAATGAATATGGATAAAGACTTCTAATGTATATGGGTTATTGACCTGACTAGCAGGTAAAAGGAATAGTTAAAAGTTGAATACCAATTTTACCCATCACGTGCATCTCACATGATCAGATTTAACGGCCAAATTAGACGTCCGTCAGAAATAGGGATTAAATCAGCATCATTTACATACCACGAGGATGAAATCCGTCAAAAAATAACCACAGGGACTAAATCAGCATTCTGATACAAACCACAGGGACTATTTCAGCAATTTTGTCATTTAAAAACTTTAAACTCTTTAGAGCACTATTCGCCATTAAACCCGTCGTTTGATCCGCTGATCAACGGCGCCGATATTAGTACCAAGCCTTTGATCCCGCCGTTGCAAACTGTAACAGATAATTTCATTGAGCGGCTATTATTATTATTATTATTATTATTATTATTATTTTTTTTTTTTTTGTATTTTTCCAAACGGTTATTTATTTATTATTTTATTGTATTTTTCCAATCTAACCAAATGAAACCTTTATTAAGAGCTTTTTTAACAAAAGCTCAAAGCTAAAGACTCATAAAATTAAAAAAATTCTTCTAACCAAACGTATCTTTAATATTATTATTTCATTTTTTTCCCGAAAACAAGTAAATTAATACTCCATATAAGAGTTCATTCATTTAAAAATGAAAGTACCGAAAACACAAGAGAAAGAACTAACCAAACAACCCACCAAACCAAGTTAATGCCTAAACTAAACAAACAAGCAATAAACCAGAGTCGAGAACCATCTAAGAGACAAACAAACAAGTAAAAAAGCGGCAATTAAACAATGCAATCCTCAATAAAATGAATCAATCAGAAGGATAACCCGCGAAAGACCTAAGCAGCAAACAAGTGAAGCAACAAAACTAACCGAATGAGAGCTAGACCGAAGATCATAACAACTTTATGGAAATACACCACTAAGCTACAAAAGTGAACGAACAAAACCAACATTCAACGATATAGACCGAATCACATTTTACTCGATATTCCGGACAAATCTTCGACGTTATTCATAAAATTTTTGAACTTCTCAACAACAACGCTAAATTTCTTATTTTTAGAAATAAGTTGAATGAGCTTCCTTTCTACTTTAGCTAAACGATTAGATTTGCTGGATCTTGAGGAGAAGGAAAACTCTAAAGCACTGTCATTCGACGAAGAAGCTTGCTTATTTTTTTTCTTTCAAAAAATGTTAACTCATATAGATAACGTAAACGTTTTCCAAACGAAAACACATTCAACCAGTGATACAATACAAAGAGACGGAAATGATCGTACCTAGACAACTACAAACTACTGAAAAATATCTATAATCGAGCCTCCATTACACGCTCCCAATAAAATGACCATCTCAACAATTAAACACGATATACTAAGAAAAATGCATATATATGAAAGAATGTAAATCAGAACAAGTATAACATAAACAAGAAAAAGAAGTAAACAACAACTTCGGTATACCTAAGCAATCTCGATCAAACCAAGGGACCAGCCTATTTCATCATGCCATCTACCGTCTCCTGAACAAATTTTTTTACATCCCGATTCATGATCTTATATGTCAGAACGTTCAAGGTCTTGTCTTCAATTAAAATGATGTCTTCATTGTCACAAAACAAAGAAGAATAAGACCCCACATTCTCTTTGTATTTAGCTTTCGAACCGATGTCTTCGGTATCAACATTTACCAACTTTTCTTTTCTATTTAAAAGATACCATTTGGTACAAAAACCATCACAAGCGGGATCGAGAAAGTCACAAAATTGTCTCCCGCCGTGACCAACCTCAACCGAAACGAACTTGTCATCACTACGACAGGTACCTACATCCTACTTTTCCGACTTAAACACGTGAATTCCATGGGTAACATCTCTACAACTGACTTCTTAATCAATTTATGATTCTTTTTAGTTCCACCAACACACTCAAAAAGAACCTTGTAATCCCGCCCCAAGGCATTTTTTCTTGAATTTTTTTTTCCAAAACAGGGGCACATAAGTAGACCATCCTCCAAGGATTTGCCCATAAGAATAGGAGACCCACACCAACATTCTCAAAACTACCAATAACTACCTCTTCCATTTTTGATCTCTTATCTCTCGTTGTTTCTTTAATATCTCGTCCAAACCCACACTTTTTGCAGTTGAGAGATTTATATGTTTGAAAGATTCATCTAGGTCCGAGCCTGACCCAACAAAAATGCTTAGCCCATTGCAAGGAGGTACAATATTTTTCAAAGAACCAAACTTAATACTCGGCCCATCCGACCTAAACTTTGAAACCATCTGTGGGTCCAAAAAGAAACTGAACTTGTAACCAGACCACTTGCAGGCCCAATAGGAGATGGGCCAAAACCTTGAAATTTAGATTTGGAGCCTTTAAACGCATTCTACTGATTGTGAACAGGAGAAGAAAGTGCAGCAGTAAAACATTTAGATTTAGTGTAGTAGCAGAAACATTCATAAAACCTTTAACCGCCTTCTCAATAATGTTACCTGAATTAACACCTGCCATTTCGATCAATACCAACCCTTAACTTTAGACGAGTAGCAAAAAGAAAATGATTAGTAGCCTCAAGTAGTCGTTGATTGCTCTTTTGAGCCTGGTGCAAACGACCCAAATCAGAGGTCTCGGAAACCTACACTTCACATCTAGCAAAGCCTTATCCGATAAATCGAAAACTACTAAATCATGATATGTTTTACTTTATTTGACTTAATGAACATTAAATAAGAACCAATGTCGTTTGAAGACGAAGAGGAGGCATCAACATCAATGAAAACACTGAATAATTAAGGTATTTTTGAAACACTTTCCTTCAACACAAATTTAACCGGAATGCCTGTTATCTCTAACCACGCACACCGAAATAAAGAATCGGCCAAAGTTTCGAATGGAGAAGTGACAGAGAAATACTTATAAGCAGTGTTGATAATATTATCAAAGCTTACTTAGTCATCACACATACAAACACACCAAATATTGCCATGTAAACAGATACTAGATACATGAGTATTATGTGCAATCAAGAATTCGGAAATTTTAGTGTCCACCAACAACAATATATCAACTAGTTAAATAGAGAATGGAAGCAAGTTAGACCACACAGGATTAGGATTAAACTTAGACCTGAGTTGCGAAAGTGAATATGACTTTGACATCCAAAATTACTAGAAGCTTTACGCATTAGCCTTCCCCCGAAAATGGAACACTCGAAAATATTGGATCCACTAAAATTATCGATCACTTTTCGAGCAACAACATTATTCTCAAAAGAAATGAACGAATGTCCAAAGGTAGTTTCGATCATATTACGATTGGCAGAGTTAGGAATACTTCCTATGAAGATCGTGCAACTTTCTGTAAAAGAAGGACTAGAACAACCATCAACATCGACGGCACCATCATCGCCATTCACTCAACCCTTTTGAGGTCGAAGGCTAGACCTTGAAAAACCTGGCGGAGAGGAGTCGTCTGAAGGAGAACGGAAAAGTTTTGGAAGTAGAAAATCTCCGAAAGATAACGGTAGTGGTAGAATTTTTGATGAGGAAGGGGTCACCAGCGTTAATTTTGAGGTCGAAATAGGGATATATTGAAAAGGGAGAAAACTCGTTTTTGAGCAATTTATAAGTATTGACAGAGGTAGGTGAGTGTAAGTAACTAGAAGGGGGGGGGGGGGTTGAATAATTACCTAATGCAATTTTTAAATTTTTTTTCTTTTTAGAACTTTAGATTACTAAAATGTGATTTGATTAGTTTGTTCACATGTAAAGTAAATGCAAAGATAAGGGACAAGAGAACAAACGCGGATATTTATAGTGGTTTGGGGATATGTTAACTAATCATCCTTAATCCACTCCTCAATTCTAACAAATTGAGAGTTAGTTTCACTATGATGCTCCAAACTTGGTGAAGTATCCGGATACAATACTAGCTCCTCGATAAGCCGCAGCTTATGAACCCTTTCGTCCATTTGAAGAATTCACAATCACCAAATGCTCTTACCACAAGACCCGAATGTTTCCACTAAGTGAAACCTCACCTATCTTCTAGATCCATTTAAGAAGATGGTTTACAAGTAAACTTACAACTAAGTTTACAATTATTGTTGCTTGAATCACTCTAAATAGATTACAATAATATTTGAATGATATCAGTAAATGTATAGAAATGTAAGTGCAAGGGGTGAGTCTTCAAGTGCTCCAAGTTTGGCTTGTATATGCAAGAGAAATTCAAACCCGGCTGAATGCGGTTCACCTCACGGTCAACCGTGGGTCGATTGTGCAGGCCTCTGACTTCCGAATTTGTAGCAGTTTGAGATCTTTAACTTTGTCATTTTTTCTTGTTGGATGGCTGCAATTAGATGCCAAAAACATCTGAAAAGACGTGCATTACCCCTTTTATCTTGGATGTATTCTTTGAAGTTGACTTTGGCTTAAAAGAGAAAAGTCTCATTGTATTAGTGGTGTGTCATTGATTCCCTTTTATGGCAAATGCAAAATTTTGATCCTTTAACAACGACAAGCTTCCAAACTTCAAGTCACAAGTCTTCAATGCTTTTTCCAACACTAGTTTTGCAAGTATATGCATTCATTGGTTACTTGCAACCTTCCAAATAAGACCAATTTGTTTTTACATGAAGACTTTTGGGAGTTTACACAAAACTTTTATTAAGCATGTAAGTAATGCTTAATGGTTAATCAAGTGGAGAGCATCGCTTTAGTTGGGACTTTAATGACCATCTAAAACATTTCATTGTTTTAAGTTTAGATTTAAAAAGATGACTTTAAAAAAGAACTTTTAGCAATATTGATGTGTTTAACATAAATCACAAGCTAAAAGTGTGATTAAGACGTCATTAAGTATGATTAACCAAGATTAGTGTTTTAGTGACCAAACTCATTTGGATATGAAGGATACAACTATTCTAAGCATGTTTAAATAAGTTTTTTAAATTATAGATGCCCCGAAGTAGTCAAACATTTTTTGATCAAGAATTCGGACAGAGAAAACTGCGTTCGACCCACGGCAGTCCGTGGAGTCGATCGTGCACCTTGTTTTGTAGAACCAAGGTATAGGGTATCCACGGTCTGACCTGCAGTCGACCATGGACCTAGCCGTGCTCTTCCAGTGTTTTTCAAATGACTCTTTTGACTTATCTACTTTGTGTATTGGTCGTTTGCTAGAGATTATGTAGGTTTGTGAACTTGTATTGTTCTGTACGTTGTTTAAGCACATAAGACTTGGTGTCTTCATCAAAACAAAGTGGTTAACATTTGAATATTATCATTGGATCACTAACCAACAGTGAGAATAGAATCCCGATGGTTGAAATCGTTTTGGTTTAAAACAGTTGTTAGGGGAGTAATAAATGATAGGGGGAAGAATTTTAGTGGTTTGTAAATGCAACTTCATAACCAACATCTTTCAAAGGTTAAACTGAAACTACGTTGCTTGTAATACTAGGAGCGTAATGATATTGTTCCAACAAAACAATAAGACCGCTTGAAAAAGTAAGCTCATAGGTACGAATAGCTTCAATAGAAGATCGATCCCCATTGCCCACTCCTAAATTCAATGTGTCTTTCTTCAGTCTATTACTTCTTCTCATTCCCTTCATATTGTTACAGATGTGACACGTGCCACTACCAATATCAAAAACTCAGGAATCAACTGAAAAGTTCACGATTTGCTAGTCTCACTAGCTTTACCATTTCTGTAACACCCGTGTTTAGGCTTATTCGTAACTGACCCTTTGCCTTTAAGTTATAACTTTAAGTTATATTAATTATTAATATTAGTGAAATAATAAATTATGTGTTTATGATTTATTGATTGTCTAGTTGATCTCGTTTTGTGATAAGGGTCGTAAAATATGTTTGTTTATTTGATTTGGGCTTTGTTAGCGTGGCCTAAGTAGTACGTTGTGTTTTAGATAATTGTTAAAATGCGCGTATAATTTGAGGAGTGAGTTTCCTCACTTTGAAGAAATATCATTTGAATATATATACTATATTCAAGCTAAGGATCTGATTTGTGTGATCCTTGTGATTTTCAAAATCAAAACAATGTAAAATATGTCTGATTTGAATAATTATGATTTGGGTTTTAATAGGTTTTATACAAAAGTTGAGTTCATACTTGATTCTTGATTTTAAGTGTTGTTGCTTGTTTGATGGTATTGAAGTAAAAAAAACTAAAGCGATTTAGGTGATGTTTGTTTTTAAGATGTTTTTATCTAAAGATCTGCGGACCACGTCTATAAAGAAGATGTGACCTGAAGGTCTGTATGCTGAATATTGAAGACTGTTTGTTTTTATGTCTGCAAAATAACTTAATCATGTCTGCAGCAGTTTGAAGCACATTTCTAAGTCTCCGAGGTTTCAACCGTCTACGAACGCGCAGACATAAGACATAATAAGATCTGCAGACTGAAAAACAAACGAAACCTTAATGTTTTTAATGGATTGAGGGTTAATGGAGAAGACGTCCAAAAAGATTGTAAATTTTAAAAGTGGCCTTTACATATTGATATTTTTGATCGCCAAACTTGTTTTAGTTTTGTAGTATTATTATTTGGTTTTTTTATTGATATTTATAGTGTTTTCTTTTTTTTTTTTTTTTTTTTTTGAGAAACTTATATAAACCATAAAGATATACAGTTTGTTAACATTTTATTTGGTATACTAAAGTGATAATTAAAATAAAATTATAAAACCCCTTTGTATATTGTTTAGCAAAGGGTTATTGGTCAACTAGTCTCCATCTCTATCTCCATCTCTATCTCGATCTCTATCTCTATCTCTATTCTCTATATACTAGTGAAATGACATGTGGAATCACGAGTTTGTTTAAACGAAACAATTTAATGATATGTTTTAGGTATTAAGTGAACGTACACGCTAAAGTCATTTGGTTTAATGACCCGTGGAACCACATATTCTGACTAAAAACTTGTCGTTGTTTTTACAAACATATTGATATACTTAATTTGGTTAGAATAAATGAACTACATTTATTCTTCCACCACTTTCTTCCAATTTTCATCACAATTATTATTTTTCTTGTCATAAAAGCTACATTACAACATTTTATTGAGACATGTATTTCGATTACATATGTAACGTAATTAATCTCGTAAAGAAAACTTATATTTGAATAATGATAACATAATAATAATAATAATGTTGCTTTAAAATTGAGTATTTATATTTATAATAATAATTATTAGTAATAACAAATCTGAAATGTCCAGTTCATATTGATTATAAACGTTTCATATTAATTGATTTCGTTGCGAGGTTTTGACCTCTATACGAGACGTTTTGCAAAGACTGCATTCGTTTTTAAAACATACCATAACCTTTATTTTATCGATAAAGGTTTAAAAACCATAACGTAGATTATCAAGTAATGATAATCTAAAAGATAACGTTTTACACACGAACATTATATATTGGTTTACAATAATATTATACATCGATTTAAATCTCCGAATGCAGTTTTTAAACAATATATTACAAGCATGCTGACTCCAATTCTTGTCTTTAAATTAGCATGCAACAGCGGAAGCTCTTAACAATCACCTGAGAATAAACATGCTTAAAACGTCAACAAAAATGTTGGTGAGTTATAGGTTTAACCTATATATTTATCAAATTATATTAATAGACCACAAGATTTCATATTTTCATTTCTCATAAACAACATGCATGCATAATAGCAATCTGCATAAAAATCATTCATATGGTGAATACCTGGTATCCTACATTAACAAGATGCATATAGAATAACCCCATCATTCCGGGGCATCCTTCGGACATGATAATTTCGAAGTACTAAAGCATCCGCTACAACGGATGGGGTTTGTTGGGCCCAATAGATCTATCTTTAGGATTCGCGTCAATTAGTAGACTGGTTTACTAATTCTTAGGCTACCAAGCAAAAAGGGGCATATTCGGCTTCGATCATTCAACCATAGAAAGTAGTTTCAAGTACTCGTGTCTATTTTGTAAAACATTTATAAAACTGCATGTATTCTCATCCCAAAAATATTAGATTTTAAAAGTGGGACTATAACTCACTTTAACAGATTTTTCCTTGGTCGGGAAATAAGACTTGGCCACGGGTCGATTCACGAACCTATAACAAATATGTACATATATATCAAAGTATGATCGAAATATATTCACAACATTTTTTATTACGTTTGAATGATTTAAGTTTATTAAGTTAGCTGTCCAATGTTAGTAGCCTACAACTAGTTGTCCACAGTTAGCAGTACAGAAATAAATCAATATAAATTATCTTGGATCAATCCACAACCCAGTGTATACAAGCCTTAGGCTAGATCACAACTCAAAGTATATATATTTTTGGAATCAACCTCAACCCTGTATAGCGAACTCGAGCATTACAGCATATAGAGTGTCTATGGTTGTTCCAAATAATATATATAGATGGGTCGATATGATATGTCAAAACATTGTATACGTGTCTATGGTATCTCAAGATTACATAATATATGTTATAATACATGTATAATACAATATAAGTTAGCTAGGATATGATTAGTATAGATTTGTTACAATTTTCACGTAGCTAAAACTAGTAAAAATATCCAATTTTATTTTACCCATAACTTCTTCGTTTTAAATCCGTTTTGAGTGATTCAAATTGCTATGATTTCATAATGAACTGAAATTTATGAAATTAAACAGAAAAAGTATAAGTTTATAGTCGGAAATACAGGTCACAAGTCACTCTTGAAAGAGGTAGTCATTTTCGTCGAAAGAACGACATCTTGATGACCATTTTGAAAAACATACTTCCACTTTGAGGTTAACCATGATTTTTGGATATAGTTTCATGTTCATAAAAAAATCATTTTCCCAGAAGAACAACTTTTAAATCAAAGTTTGTCATAGTTTTTAATTATATAACCCAAAACAGCCCGCAGTGTTACTACGACGGCGTATGTCCGGTTTTACGGTGTTTTTCGTGTTTCCAGGTTTTAAATCATTAAGTTAGCATATCATATAGATATAGAACATGTGTTTAGTTGATTTTAAAAGTCAAGTTAGAAGGATTAACTTTGTTTGCGAACAAGTTTAGAATTAACTAAACTATGTTCTAGTGATTACATGTTCAAATATTCGAATAAGATAGTTATATATATATATATATATATATATATATGAATCGAATGATGTTATGAACATCATTACTATCTCAAGTAAAGTAGGTAAACCTACTGGAAATTATGAAAAAATAACTTGAGCTTCAAAGAATCTTTGATGGCTTGGAAGTTCTTGAAGTAGAATCATGACACGAAAAACAAGTTGAAGTAAGATTACTACTCGAATTAAGATAGTTATAGTTATAGAAATTGAATCAAAGCTTGAATATGAATATTACCTTGATTTATAAAGATAATCTATTGTAAATAACAAAGGTTTCTTGAGGTTGTGTGATCACTTGAAATGGATTTGCAAGATTGAAAGTAAACTAGTAAACTTGAAAGGATTTTCGAAGTGTTCTTGAAGTGTTCTTCCTATGATGATTATAGCTTGATACTTGAAGTAATTTTTGATGAAGATGATGATTAGTTTACTGGAAAATTCATTCTTGAGAGTGTGTGTGTGTGTTTAGAGAGAATTAGAAAGAGAATTGGAAGTGAAATGGAGTGGGTGGTGAGTGGGGTTAAAAGGAGTTCTTGTTTTTGTTTCCTTACTCATAAGTTATGCTAGTTGTCTAATGATGGTTCCCACATGTCTTGATGACTTAAAAGGGCTACTAATGAGCTGATAATTGAATGTATATACCAATAGTATATACATCTAGAAGCTGTGTATTGTACGAGTAGGAATACGGTTGCATACGAGTAGAATTGTTGATGAAAATGAATGAGAATGTAATTGTAAGCATTTTTTATAAGTAGAAGTACTTTGATATGTGTCTTGAAGTCTTTCAAAAGTGTATGAATACATCTTAAAATACTACATGTATATACATTTTAACTGAATCGTTAAGTCATCGTTAGTCGTTACATGTAAGTGTTGTTTTGAAACTTTTAAGTTAACGATCTCATTTAATGTTATTAACCCATTGTTTATTATATCTAATGAGATGTTAAATTATTACATTATCATGATATTATGATGTATGAATATATCTTAATATGATATATATACATTAAAATGTCGTTACAACGATAATCGTTACATATATGTCTCGTTTCGAAATCCTTAAGTTAGTAGTCTTGTTTTTACATATGTAGTTCATTGTTAATACACTTAATGATATGTTTAATTTTCATTTTATCATGTTAAACATAGTGTGTCAATATCTTAATATGATTCATATGTATTTAGTAAGACGTTGTTATAACGATAATCGTTATATATATTGTTTCGAGTTTCTTAACTCAATAAACTCATTTTTATGTATATCACTCATTGTTAATATACTTAGTGAGATACTTACTTATCATAATCTCATGTTAGCCATATATATATATATATATATATATATATATATATATATATATATATATATATATATATATATATATATATCATGTAGTTTTTATAAAATTTTAACGTTCGTGAATCGCCGGTCAACTTGGATGGTCAATTGTCTATATGAAACTCATTTCGAATAATCAAGTCTTAACAAGTTTGATTGCTTAACATGTTGGAAACATTTAATCATGAAAATATAGTTTTCATTTATTATATATCATGAAAAAGTTTGGGTCACTACATTACCTACCCGTTAAATAAATTTCGTTCCGAAATTTTAAGCTGTTGAAGGTGTTGATGAATATTCTGGAAATAGGTGCGGGTATTTCTTCTTCATCTAATCTTCATACTCCATGGTAAACTCGGGTCCTCTACGAGCATTCCATCGAACCTTAACAATTGGTATCTTTTTTTGCTTAAGTCTTTTAACCTCACGATCCATTATTTCGACGGATTCTTCGATGAATTGAAGTTTTTCGTTGATTTGGATTTTGTCTAACGGAATAGTGAGATCTTCTTTAGCAAAACATTTATTCAAATTCTAGACGTGGAAAGTGTTATGTACCCCGACGAGTTGTGGAGGTAAGTCAAGTCGGTAAACTACTGGTCCGACACGATCTATAATCTTGAATGGTCCAATGTACCTTGGATTTAGTTTCCCTCGTTTACCAAATCGAACAACGCCCTTCCAAGGTGAAACCTTAAGCATGACCATCTCTCCAATCTCAAATTCTGTATCTTTTCTTTTAATGTCCGCATAGCTCTTTTGTCGACTTTGGGCAGTTTTCAACCGTTGTTGGATTTGGATGATCTTCTCGGTAGTTTCTTGAATTATCTCCGGACTCGTAGTTTGTCTATCCCCCACTTCACTCCAACAAATCGGAGACCTGCACTTTCTACCATAAAGTGCTTCAAACTATGCCATCTCAATACTTGAATGGTAACTGTTGTTGTAGGAAAATTCTGCTAACGGTAGGTGTCGATCCCAACTGTTTCCAAAATCAAAAACACATACTCGTAGCATGTCTTCAAGCATTTGTATTGTCCTTTCGCTCTGCCCATCAGTTTGTGGATGATAGGCAGTACTCATGTCTAGACGAGTCCCCAATGCTTATTGTAACGTCTGCCAAAATCTTGAAACAAATCTACCATCCCTATCAGAGATAATGGAGACTGGTATTCCATGTCTAGAGATGACTTCCTTCAAGTATAGTCGTGCTAACTTCTCCATTTTGTCATCTTCTCTCATTGGCAGAAAATGTGCTGACTTGGTGAGACGATTGACTACTACCCACATAGTATCATAACCACTTGCAGTCCTTGGCAAATTAGTAATGAAATCCATGGTAATGTTTTCTCATTTCCATTCCGGGATTTCGGGTTGTTGAAGTAGACCTGATGGTTTTTGATACTCAGCTTTGACCTTGGAACACCTCAAACATTCTCCTACGTATGTAGCAATGTCGGCTTTCATACCTAGCCACCAAAAGTGTTTCTTGAGATCTTTGTACATCTTCCCCGCTCCGGGATGTATTGAATATCTGGTTTTATGTGCTTCCTTAAGTACCTCTTCTCTCATTTCTCCAAACTTTGGTACCCAAATTCTTTCAGCCCTATACCGGGTTCCGTCTTCCCGAATATTAAGATGTTTCTCCGATCCTTTGGGTATTTCATTCTTCAACTTTCCTTCTTTTACAACTCCCTGCTGCGCCTCCTTTATTTGAGTAGTAAGGTTAGTACGAATAATTATATTCATAGCTTTTACCCGTATAGGTTTTCTGTCCTTTCTACTCAAAGCGTAGGCTACCACATTCGCCTTCCCCGGGTGGTAACGAATCTCAAAGTCATAATCATTCAACAATTCAATCCACCTTCGTTGCCTCATGTTCAGTTGTTTCTGATCTAATATATGTTGAAGACTTTTGTGGTCGCGATATATGATACTTTTGACCCCATATAGGTAATGCCTCCAAGTCTTTAATGCAAAAACAACAGTGCCCAATTCCAAATCATGTGTCGTATAATTCTGCTCGTGAATCTTCAATTGTCTAGACGCATAAGCAATTACCTTCGTTCGTTGCATTAATACACAACCGAGACCTTGCTTTGAGGCGTCACAATATATCACAAAATCATCATTCCCTTCAGGTAATGACAATATAGGTGCCGTAGTTAACTTTTTCTTTAACAATTGAAACGCTTTCTCTTGTTCATCCTTCCATTCGAATTTCTTCCCTTTATGCGTTAATGTAGTCAAGGGTTTCGCTATTTTTGAAAAATCTTGGATGAACCTTCTGTAGTAACCAGCTAATCCTAAAAATTGACGTATATGCTTCGGAGTTTTCGGGGTTTCCCACTTTTCAACAGTTTCAATCTTTGCTGGATCCACCTGAATACCTTCTTTGTTCACTATGTGACCGAAGAATTGAACTTCTTCCAACCAAAATGCACACTTTGAAAACTTAGCGTACATTTTTTCTTTCCTTAACAACTCTAGCACTTTTCTCAAATGTTCTTCGTGCTCGTGATCATTCTTTGAGTAAATAAGTATGTCATCGATGAAAACAATGACAAACTTATCAAGGTATGGTCCACACACTCGGTTCATGAGGTCCATGAACACAGCTGGTGCGTTAGTCAATGATAGTGCTCCAAATGAACATATATTTAGTAGCAATATCGTTCCAATATGTAAAGTTTTTAAATGTAATTTCCTTATTTTTAGTTGTAATAGTTAAATAAATAAGTGCGAAGACGAAAGACGCAAATCGCTCGAAAATGAAGATTTAAAGACAAAAACGAAGATTTGAAAGACCAAAACATCCAAAAAGCTCAAAAGTACAAGATACAATTAAAAAGGTTCAATTTATTGATAAGGAACGTCTAAAAATGACAAGAGTACAAGTTACGAAACGCAAAGTACAAAATATCTCAGCGTACGCAAGGACGTTCGAAAATCCGGAACTGGGACATGAACCAACTCTCAACGCTCGACGCAACGGTGTAAAAATTACAAGTCAACTATGCACAAGAATAAAATATAATATTTAAATAATTCATAATAAGAATAATATTAAATAATAAAAAGTTGTTAATTGAGCATAGTTCAGGGGTCGTAAATGAAAATTTCATTTCATATTTCGCCTATAAAATGAAGATCATTCGATCAATTTAGGGACACACCTTTTTCTCTTTTCTTTCTCTGATTCTCAATGTAATATATTTATATTTATAATATTAATTATAATTTTAAGTTTAATAATAATAATTTTGTTATTGTAACAAATGATTTACGAGTTTTAAGTCAGAACTCTGTCCGGGTAACGCTACGCTATAAATCACCACTGTAAGCTATGTCTTTCCTTTTTAATTTAATGTCTCGTAACTAAGTTATTATTATGCTTATTTAAAATGAAGTACTCGTGATGTTGGGCTAAAATATTAAGACGGGGTTATTGAACTTTGTACCATAATTGGGGTTTGGGCAAAAGACCGACACTTGTGGAAATTGGACTATTGACTATTAATAGATGGGGGGTATTGTCTAATTGAGTGACAACTCATTGGAGTCTGTCGAACCTATCTTCAAATTAATTATCCTAATAATTAATAATGATTATGGTTGTCCTATTTAGTGACGTTCATATGGAATCTATTATAATCATTTAATTAATTATTCGGGTTGGGTAATTGATTATTCAAACTGATCAAGTGGGTAAATTAATATTCATATCTAATCAAAACAGGGGTAGATTACATACAGTGATAATTGGTGTAATTGTTGACAGAAGTGATAACTGCGTCACAGTTTAAATCCTTAATTAGTTGGAATATTTGACTTCGGGTATAAGGGTAATTTGACGAGGATACTCGCACTTTATATTTATGACCGATGGACTATTATGGACAAAAACCAGATAGACGTATCAAATAAACCAGGACAAAGGACAATTAACCCATGGTAATAAATTAAAATCAACACGTCAAACATCATGATTACGGAAGTTTAAATAAGCATAATTCTTTTATTATATTTCTCATCGTATCTTTATTTACTGTCATTTTATTACTCGCAATTTTATTTTCTGTCATTTTATTTATCGCAATTTATTTTACGCACTTTAATTTTTGTCATTTATTTTTACGCTTAAAATCGACAAACCGGTCATTAAACGGTAAAACCCCCATTTTATAATAATACTACTACTTATTTATATATATATTTTTACAAATAAACTTAATAATATAGCGTTAACTTCACCAGCTCCCTGTGGAACGAACCGGACTTACTAAAAACTACACTACTCTACGATTAGGTACACTGCCTATAGTGTTGTAGCAAGGTTTAGGTATATCCCATCCGTAAATTAATAAAACTTGTGTCATATTTTGTAGTATTTTGTATTAAAAATAATACTATTTCGTACCCTCACGCTACATCATCAAGTTTTTGGCGCCGCTGCCGGGGAGCGCTAAAACGCTATATTTTTAATTATAATAATATTGAAATAAAATATAATAATATAATAATATTGAAATAGAATATAATAATATAATAATATTGAAATAGAATATAATAATATAAAAATATTTAAGAATCAAAAGTTTACGTAAATTTTAAAAACAAAAGTCGTATTTATTAAATACTTCAGGGGTATATTATGTAACTTATAATTAATAATTGCTATCATGTCGCTTTCATGTAAATAGTAAATTAATTAATTTATTTTCATTTACTATTCATGAATAGTAAATGAATTAAAAAAAAAAAGTTTTAAAAAAAAAAATTATAATTATAAAAA
Source organism: Rutidosis leptorrhynchoides (assembly GCF_046630445.1). NCBI lineage: Eukaryota > Viridiplantae > Streptophyta > Magnoliopsida > Asterales > Asteraceae > Rutidosis > Rutidosis leptorrhynchoides. Next base: position 380,519,002 of record NC_092343.1, on the reverse strand, counting down.
AATTATTAATTTGTAAAAAAAAAAATCATTTTTTAAAAAAAAAAAAAAAAAAAAAAAAAAAATTTGTGTAAAAAAAAAAAAAAAAAAAAAAAAATCGTTTTTTTTTTAGAAAAAAAAAAAAAAAAAAAAAAAAAAATTTTGAAAAAAAAAAAAAAAAATCGTTTTTTTTTAAAAAAATTTAAAAAAAAAAACGAAAAAAAAAAAAAAAAAAAAAAAAAAAAAAAAAAAAACGAAAAAAAAAAAAAAAAAAACGAAAAAAAAAAAAAAAACGTAAAGAAAAAAAAAAAAAAAAAATTATTAAAAAAAAATATATATATTTTTAAAATTTTGTCTATAAAAAAAAAATGTTTTTTTTTAGTTTTATTACCTTTAGATTTTTAGACTATAGTCGCAACTTTTAGTATTAAGTTTAGTTTTGCCATAGTTATTTTTACTTCTAGAATTTTTAGGCTTTGCCGTAAAATCCCTTAAGTGCTTATTCCTTAGACTAAGTTTTAGGTGCTTTAGAATTTTACGACGCCGTATTTCGCACTACTTTCTTATTTTTATTTTTCGACGCCTATTTTTCGACCTTTTATTTTTCGACATTTTTCGACGCGCAATCTATTTCTTTCTTATTTCTCGCCATTCTAGTTTTTAGGACTTAGAATTTTTTTCTACTTCTTCTCTAAATTTCTTAAAATTACGAAAATTTATTTTAAGTGGTTAAATTGATAGACATCAAAATTTTCTGGTTCGTAGTAATAGTTGGATTTGTACGTGGACCGGGTTATTGGAGCCAAACAGTACTCAATTATATTGAGACCAAACGAATCCTGCCCCTCTGCTGCATCTTTTGGCTATTCGAAACGTGGGCAAAATCAGAAAAGTCTATTGGTTGGATAACTTATTATAATTTTTCTTTCCTTTTTAAAACTAATAGGATATTCAGTGAATGCACCGAGCAAGACGTTCACCACCTTTTGTACGTTCACCACCTGTAACTCGATCAAGACATCGTTTAACAAATATAGCTGCCGTTGATTTCTCTTTAGACTCGTCATCAAGTCGACCGAGTACTTCAACTCAAATTTCCGATAATCCATCTTTTGAACCCGACTTCACAATTAAGAACCCGGAGCATATTCAAGGACAATTCCAAGATCCTGAACCACTAATTATTCCTCCTGAACCACAAACCGTTAAATCAGAGTCCTCTAGTGATTCGTATTCAACAAATTCAATTATGGAAGTAACGGAACCTCTAAGTATGGAAGATCGAATGAGAGCCACACGCACGGGCCAAGGTCACGCCATTATTAAGCCAGAAGTTAATGCGCCAGATTATGAAATCAAAGGACAAATTCTACACATGGTAACTAACCAATGCCAATTCAGTGGTGCACCGAATGAAGATCCTAACGAACACCTTCGTACGTTTAAAAGAATTTGTACACTATTCAAAATCCGAGAAGTGGAAGATGAGCAGATCTATCTCATGTTGTTTCCCTGGACTTTAAAGGGAGAAGCCAAAGATTGGTTAGAATCGTTACCTGAAGGGGCGATTGACACATGGGATGTTTTAGTTGAAAAATTTCTTAAACGATTCTTTCCGGCATCCAAAGCCGTGAGACTTCAAGGAGAAATTGTTACGTTCGCGCAAAAGCCAAATGAAACATTATATGAGGCGTGGACAAGATTCGGAAGGATGTTGAGAGGATGTCCTCAACACGGATTAGATACTTTTCAAATAGTACAAATCTTCTATAAAGGCGTAGACATCGCCACACGAAAAGACATCGACATAACCGCTGGTGGATCCATTATGAAGAAAACCGCAACTGAAGCTTACAAGATCATTGATAGCACAGCCTCCCACTCACATGAGTGGCATCAAGAAAAAGATATCTTTCGATCATCTAAAGTGGCTAGAGCCGATTCTAGCCATGACTTTGATTCCGTTTCCGCAAAAATAGATGCTTTCGAAAGACGAATGGAAAAGATGAATAAAGATATTCACGCAATACGAATCAGTTGTGAGCAATGCGGTGGACCACACTTATTGAAAGATTGTCACATTGAACCAACGATGGAACAACGAGAGAATGTTTCCTATATGAACCAAAGGCCGGGAAATAATTATCAAAATAATTATCAACCGCCAAGGCTAAACTTAAATCGAAATCAAAACATTCTTTACAATCCAAAAGGACCCGAAAATAACTGGTATAACCAACAAGGTCCGAATAACCAACCAACTCAAAACAACACTTTCAATCAACAAAGACCTAGCTTGTATAAACCACCACAACAACCCGAAGAGAAAAAGCCAAATCTAGAAGAAATGATGGCAAAGCTGATTGAATCTCAAACACAATTCATTACATCTCAAACCCAAACGAACGAGAGGTTTGATCAGTCATTAAGAACTCAACAAGCTTCCATTTTGAATCTAGAAAAACACGTAGGTACTCTTGCTAGCATGATGAGTGAGAGGGAACAAGGAAAGCTACCGAGTAATACTGAAGTAAATCCTCGGAATGAGAATGTTAATATGGTTTCAACGAATTCTGAAAAACCAGCATCAGAAGATGGGAAGGTTTTAGATGAGAGTAACAATGAAGAAGTTACACCACCACCACCCGAGTATGTAAAGCCAGTGGTGGCACCATACAAACCACCCATCCCGTTTCCAAGAAAAGGAGTTGAGTATGAGCAAGTAACAAGTAATAAAGATTGTGATACCTCTGGAAAGAAGAAGAAGAAAAAGAATAAGAAAGTACAAGAAACAAAAACCGTAAAGATAAACCCGGTGAATACAGTTCCACCAAAACCTCCACCTAGGGTAGGTGATCCGGGTGAATTTATTGTTCCTTGTCTACTTAGTGATTGTGTCATGTATGATGCACTAGCAGATTTAGGTGCAAGTGTAAGTGTTATGCCTCTTTCCTTATATAAGAGATTAGGTGTAGGTAAGTTAAGTCCAACGGATATGAGTGTTCGACTCTTTGATCAAACCATTAAGCACCCAGTTGGAATTGCTGACAACCTACCCGTTCAAGTAGGCAATTTAACCTTTCTAGTCGAATTTATTGTCATTGACATAGAAGAGGACCCAAACGTTCCTCTAATTTTAGGTCGACCATTCTTTGCGTCCACCGGGGCGTTATTTGATGTAGGAAATGGAAGAATGACACTTAAAAGTGGTGACAAATCTATCACCTTTATGATTCGAAAGTCTAAATCTCCACCAACCAAGACCGTTGAACCAGAAAAAACGATTGGTAAGAACCATGTTGTTTTACCAACTCCAACGGTAGTGCTTAATAATAATAAAATGCCTAAGTGTGGGGAAAATGAAGTAACACCTAATGATGACATGATAACAAAGAACCCCGTTGTTGATACGAAATTAAATGACCCCGTTATTAATAGTTCAATGAAGAAACTTATTAAACGGATTCGCGATGCTAAAACCAAGGGGAACTTTAAGTTATGTAACCGGTTAGTATCCAATCTATCACCTAAAGAAAAGGAGAAACTAGTTGAAATTGTGGATATTACACAGGAATCCGACCAATGGCTTAAAGAAAAAGTCACGGATATGCAAGTTGATTATGGACCAAGAGAAATTGACGATGAAGTTAATCACAATTTCAACACCACAGCTACCTAAGTGTGGGGAGATTCAAATGTTCTAAAAAGAAGACGATGTTATCTAGAATTAGTTATTCTGTTCTCGTGTAGTTTCGAGAATGGAATCCGATTGGTCTTTTCCGCTAGCAGACACTAAAGAACTAGTTTTCTCCCTCCATTCTGAATTTTTGTTTTTTTTAGGTTTTATATAAAATTAATATGTTTTTTTAAATTTAATGTTTTGAATGATTTTAAAAACAAAAATTTACTTTATTTCATTAAGTTTAAAAAAAATGATTTCTAAAATTCGTCGTGAGTTAAAGACTAGGTCGTTGAGCCGAAATTGCTTTACCCGAGGGCGGGGCGACAAATTTTGTTATCATTATTTTTAATTTTATTGATCTAAAGGATGCCAAAAATATTATATATTATAAATTTTTGAACGTGGGGTTATGTACCAAACTTCAAAAATATGTATATATATGTTTGTATTTTATGTTATGTACACAACAGGGTAAAACATCGCACTTTCAAAGACTGTCATGAAGTTCAGCAAAAGCTACTGATTTTGACAAGACGCAAAAAAATCAAATGTGAAATAACAATATGTTTGCAAACTCGGTATTTTTAATCACTTTTCTACGCTAATCACCCTCATGAATTTAAATTATAGTCTGATTTCATGCAAATGAGGGCATTGCATGATCTCAAGTGTGGGGAAGGGTTATAAATTCTCTCGGGTTTATACTTGGTTTATTTGCCAAATTTTGTGAAAATTTAAAAAATTTTCAACTAAATGAATTTAAAATCATGTTTATACATATTTATGAACGGTGAAAACTAGGTGATAATACCGAAATTATCGTTACCTCGAAAAGGACATAAATTGAGAAACACCCTAAAATGCTTGAATTCATTTAAAATGAAATAAAAGAAAATAAAAAGGCAAAGAAAGAAACTAAGTGTGGGAAGAACGTACCAAGTTATTCAATTTAAAACATATATCACATATTTTTGTACAAGATTATTGCAGGTACTTTTGCTTTGGACGATACTAATCAGTTTTACCCGGTTTACTGTAATACATTTGAAAGAAAGATGGATCTACACGATGAATCAATTCCATCATTAAAAGGAAGTAAAGTCTTCCGAAAAAGACACGCGCTTCTTGATTTAGGTCATGAAGTTGTCGTCCAGACCAGCTGTAGGTTGACGAAAAATCTAGAAAAGTCATCTCTAAAATCAGCAGGAAATCCACGGACCTCAGCATCAAACAGGGTTGCCAAGTGGTCAGATTTATCCTAACCATGAGAAGGATTTATCTCGTATAATGGGGGGGCACCGTGCAAATTAGCTTGATAAGACTAATGAATCAGATCCCCAGAAAGGATAATCTCCTTAAAGATTAAAAATCAGCTTTTAAGACTGATATTACTCAATCCTAGAGATTGACCTTAAAGATTGAGAATTCAAACTCATGGAATTCAATGATATCTAAACTCGAGCTTGAACGAGAAAATATTTTGATCAAAATTGCAAACCGATTTGTTTTCTGAAAATCCATTTTCAATGCGTTCATTACCATTGAACGTAAAATCCTAGGAATTCACCTGGAATTCATTAGGTCACCTGAACCAAATCGGGTGTCAACCGTAAGAACGGTGGTTGCATAGCATGGTCAGAGACAGGACCTTGTGCCAGACCGAAAAATCATAGGATGATCTTTACTATCGCTCCTACCAAGGATAGTTCTAGCATCCGACACGTTAAAAGACCATAATCATCTGCATGTCACGGGACATTGCCTTAACAGTTTCTTGTTCATCGCTTTCCTTTACAACCGGACGGTAGTTTGCCGAAAGGTAATATACGGAACAAGTAAACTGGATGTGTGCTTTCCGATACCGGGATAGCAGTGGATTACACGAACCTAAATGTTTTTAGCCAAAATATTGATCCACAAATATATTTTGCAACACCAATGGTGGATCAAATCAGAAAACTTGTCTAGGGTAAAATCTAGCTTGAATTTTCAAAAGATCAAATGTTTTCATAAAGATCCAATTTCCTTAAAGGATCTAAATTTTTATAGTCATGTGGGACTGTAAACCGCCTTTCAAATGTGCACTTTGCTTTGGAAACCGAAAGTAAATCGGCTATTTGATTGCCAGTGTCGTTGACCTAAACCCGAGGCAACTGTGGATGACACACCCACCTTAAACCATCATTACTGTCATTGTTTATACCGCTATATCAAAATCACTGATGTACAAAATGTGATGAATAAAAAAGTGATTCATGTATGTTTTTATTTCAAGTTCTGTATTGCTTGAGGACAAGCAACGCTCAAGTGTGGGGATATTTGATAGTGCTCCAAATGAACATATATTTAGTAGCAATATCGTTCCAATATGTAAAGTTTTTAAATGTAATTTCCTTATTTTTAGTTGTAATAGTTAAATAAATAAGTGCGAAGACGAAAGACGCAAATCGCTCGAAAATGAAGATTTAAAGACAAAAACGAAGATTTGAAAGACCAAAACATCCAAAAAGCTCAAAAGTACAAGATACAATTAAAAAGGTTCAATTTATTGATAAGGAACGTCTAAAAATGACAAGAGTACAAGTTACGAAACGCAAAGTACAAAATATCTCAGCGTACGCAAGGACGTTCGAAAATCCGGAACTGGGACATGAACCAACTCTCAACGCTCGACGCAACGGTGTAAAAATTACAAGTCAACTATGCACAAGAATAAAATATAATATTTAAATAATTCATAATAAGAATAATATTAAATAATAAAAAGTTGTTAATTGAGCATAGTTCAGGGGTCGTAAATGAAAATTTCATTTCATATTTCGCCTATAAAATGAAGATCATTCGATCAATTTAGGGACACACCTTTTTCTCTTTTCTTTCTCTGATTCTCAATGTAATATATTTATATTTATAATATTAATTATAATTTTAAGTTTAATAATAATAATTTTGTTATTGTAACAAATGATTTACGAGTTTTAAGTCAGAACTCTGTCCGGGTAACGCTACGCTATAAATCACCACTGTAAGCTATGTCTTTCCTTTTTAATTTAATGTCTCGTAACTAAGTTATTATTATGCTTATTTAAAATGAAGTACTCGTGATGTTGGGCTAAAATATTAAGACGGGGTTATTGAACTTTGTACCATAATTGGGGTTTGGGCAAAAGACCGACACTTGTGGAAATTGGACTATTGACTATTAATAGATGGGGGGTATTGTCTAATTGAGTGACAACTCATTGGAGTCTGTCGAACCTATCTTCAAATTAATTATCCTAATAATTAATAATGATTATGGTTGTCCTATTTAGTGACGTTCATATGGAATCTATTATAATCATTTAATTAATTATTCGGGTTGGGTAATTGATTATTCAAACTGATCAAGTGGGTAAATTAATATTCATATCTAATCAAAACAGGGGTAGATTACATACAGTGATAATTGGTGTAATTGTTGACAGAAGTGATAACTGCGTCACAGTTTAAATCCTTAATTAGTTGGAATATTTGACTTCGGGTATAAGGGTAATTTGACGAGGATACTCGCACTTTATATTTATGACCGATGGACTATTATGGACAAAAACCAGATAGACGTATCAAATAAACCAGGACAAAGGACAATTAACCCATGGTAATAAATTAAAATCAACACGTCAAACATCATGATTACGGAAGTTTAAATAAGCATAATTCTTTTATTATATTTCTCATCGTATCTTTATTTACTGTCATTTTATTACTCGCAATTTTATTTTCTGTCATTTTATTTATCGCAATTTATTTTACGCACTTTAATTTTTGTCATTTATTTTTACGCTTAAAATCGACAAACCGGTCATTAAACGGTAAAACCCCCATTTTATAATAATACTACTACTTATTTATATATATATTTTTACAAATAAACTTAATAATATAGCGTTAACTTCACCAGCTCCCTGTGGAACGAACCGGACTTACTAAAAACTACACTACTCTACGATTAGGTACACTGCCTATAGTGTTGTAGCAAGGTTTAGGTATATCCCATCCGTAAATTAATAAAACTTGTGTCATATTTTGTAGTATTTTGTATTAAAAATAATACTATTTCGTACCCTCACGCTACATCATCAGTCAACCCAAACGGCATAACCATAAACTCGTAATGACCGTAAAGCATCCTAAAAGCAGTCTTTGGAATATCATCCTCCTTCACCCGCATTTGATGATACCTAGAACGTAACTCAATCTTCGAATAAACCGATGAGCCTTGTAGTTGATCAAATAAGTCGTCGATTCTCGGTAGTGGGTAGCGGTTCTTGATGGTAAGTTTGTTCAACTCTCGGTAGTCGATACACAACCTAAATGTACCATCCTTCTTTTTGACAAACAAAACAGGAGCTCCCCATGGTAATGTACTTGGTCATATAAAACCACGCTCTAAAATTTATTGTAATTGGCTTTGAAGTTCCTTCATTTTACTGGGTGCGAGTCTGTATGGAGCACAAGCTATTGGTGCAGCTCCCGGTACAAGATCTATTTGAAATTCAACGGATCGGTGTGGAGGTAGTCCTGGTAATTCTTTCGGAAATACATCGGGAAATTCTTTTGCGACAGGAACATCATTGATGCTCTTTTCTTCAGTTTGTACTTTCTCGACATGTGCTAGAATAGCATAGCAACCTTTTCTTATTAGCTTTTGCGCCTTCAAATTACTAATAAGATGTAACTTCGCGTTGCTCTTTTCTCCATACACCATTAAGGGTTTTCCTTCTTCTCGTACAATGAGAATTGCATTTTTGTAACATACGATCTCTGCCCTCTCCTTTTTCAATCAGTCCATACCGATTATCACATCAAAACTCCCTAACTCTACTGGTATCAAATCAATCTTAAAGGTTTCGCTAACCAGTTTAATTTCTCAATCCTGACATATATTATCTTCTGTAATTAAATTACCGTTTGCTAATTCGAGTGAAAATTTATTATCCAAAGGTGTCAGTGGACAACTTAGTTTTGCACAAAAATCTCTACTCATATAGCTTCTATCCGCACTCGAATCAAATAAAACATAAGCAGATATATTGTCAATAAGAAACGTACCTGTATCAAGCTCTGGATCTTCCTGCGCTTCTGCCGTATTGATATTGAAAACTCTTCTGTGGCCCTGCCCATTAGTATTCCCCTGATTCGGGCAATTTCTACTAAAGTGGCCCGGTTTTCCACATCCAAAACAAACTATGGCGTCGCTATTTGTTCCTACATTATTTATTCTTTTAATTCTGTTATTCACTGGGCCGTAGACCTCACACTTTTCCGCACTATGGCCATTTCTTTTACACTTGGTGCAAAATGTTGTGCAGAACCCATTCTGGTGGGACTCCTCACACCTTTGGCATGGCTGATTCTGATTCTTGTTGTAATAGGAATTGTTGTTGTTGCGGTTGTTATTGTTGTTAGGACGATTGTTGTAATGGTTATTGTTGTTGTTAGGGCATTTGTTATTGCGATAAATGGTGTGACTGAATTTGTGATTATTGTTGTGATGATTGTTGAGGTGATTGGTACTGTTGTGTTGGTGACTCTTGTCACTATTTTCTTCCCACTTTCTCTTGACTTGTTTTGTGTTGGCTTCTTCGGCCGCCTGCTCTTTAATTCTTTCCTCAATTTGATTTATGAGTTTATGAGCCATTCGAATTGCTTTTTGTATGGAGGCAGGCTCGTGTGAACTTATATCTTCTTGAATCCTTTCTGGTAACCCTTTTACAAATGCGTCGATTTTCTCTTCTTCATCTTCGAACGCTCTTGGACACAATAAGCGCAACTCTGTGAATCGTCGTTCGTACGTGGTGATGTCGAAACCTTGCATTCGTAATCCTCTAACCTCTACCTTGAGCTTATTAACCTCGTTTCTGGGACGGTACTGCTCATTCATCAAGTGTTTGAATGCTGACCACGGTAGTGCGTAAGCAGCATCTTGTCCTACCTGCTCGAGATAGGTGTTCCACCATGTTAACGCAGTACCTGTGAAGGTATGCGTAGCGTACTTTACTTTGTCTTCTTCAGTACATTTACTTATGGCAAACACCGATTCAACCTTTTCGGTCCACCATTTTAATCCGATTGGACCCTCGGTTCCATCGAATTCCAAAGGTTTACAGGTAGTGAATTCTTTGTAGGAGCATCCTACACGATTTCTTGTGGAATTAATTCCACTGTTAGAAACAGAGTTATTGTTGTTATTTTGCATTGTGGCCTGCACTGCGGCTATGTTCGTAGCAAGGAAAACACGGAAGTCTTCCTCACTCATGTTCAAGTTCTGACGAGTCGTCGGTGCTATTTCCTTCAAAAATAGCCAAAAGAATTGAGTTAATCATATATAATTTAAGAGTAGTTAATAGTATTTCGTAGCATAATATGAACTTATTTATAAAAGCTTTTTCTTCATATTAGCATTTTATAGTTTTAATTCGGGTAGTACCTACCCGTTAAGTTCATACTTAGTAGCTACTATACAATTCAACTACTACGATTCTATATGAAAAACTAAATACAAATAATATTTCGCATTTAAACTTTTATACAATATTTTACAAACTTACAATACAGTTATTTTACATATAGCATTAAATATAGCACACAATAACTTTGATACAAGGCAGTTGTGAAGTCAATTCTAGTTAAGCGCAAGTCGTTCAGCAAAGGTAATAAAGACACGTAATTCGTTGATCCCGAAACAAGTCATGCATTCGGGTTTTACTAGTATTATTTTCCATCCTTAGTCTTGTGGAAAATAACCGTTGTGGTCGTTGGCAAGACAGCACGTTGTAACGTCGTTAAAAGGATGAGGGTTACGTAATTCCCAACAGCCCCGTAACAATCTAAAAACCTTGTTTCTCACCCCAACTACTGAGTTCGTCACTTGTGGGAATGTTTTATTTAACAATTGTAATCCGATGTTCTTTTTCTCACTTTGGTGAGAAGCGAACATCACTAACCCGTAAGCATAACATGCTTCTTTATGTTGCATGTTAGAAGCTCTTTCTAAGGCACAAAGTCCTATGTTGGGATATGCTGAGTCAAAATAGGTTCTTAACCCGTAGCGTAAAATTGCACTTGGGTTCCCCGCATTTAACGCTTTAAAGAAAACACGGTGTAACTTACGGTCTCCCCAATGTGATATACCCCATCTTTCAAATGAAAGCCTTTTATAAACTAAGGCATTCTTGGAATGTTCATCAAATGTTCTACAAACTAATTTCGCCTTAAATAATTGTGCCGACGAATTCTGACCGACTTTAGACAAGATTTCATCAATCATGTCCCCGGGTAGGTCTTCTAAAATTTTTGGTTGTCTATCCTTAACGTCCATTGTGTTTTTATACTGTAAAACAGCCGAGGATTAGATTCGTAAAAGATAATTATCAAATAATACAAGCAATTTTTACATACAACATAAAAGTACAAGCACACTTATATTACATATATTACACCGCATGATTACAAATCTTTATTCCGACTCACTTGTTTCTTCCTCTTCGGATTTAATTTGTTTCGCTAATTTTTTAGGGATATATGGTGCTCCCCTAATACGAGCCGTTCTTTTCACAAATGGTCTAGTAAAACCTGGTGGCTTAGATGTTCCCGGGTTATAGCTAAAACTTAACAAATACGGGTGTTGACGGTATTTTCCATCGGGATATTTCATGTTAACATAAAGTTCATCGGGGTTGGAATTAGGTTTTTCTATTTTGATGCCTTTTCCCTTATTATTTTCTTTTGCTTTTTCAAATTGGGTCGAGGTAATTTTTATAACATCATCGGAATCCACATCGGGATCCGATTCATCAGAAAATTGGTAATTTTCCCAATATTTTGTTTCCTCGGCGGAAACACCATTGACCATTTTTAACTATGGTCCATTGGTTGAGAATTTTCTTTTATTTATCTATTTTTTTTGTGGTTCCTAATATTTCCTCCTCCGGAACCTCATCTTCCGGTTCCTCTTCTTCCGGTTCCTCTTCGGGAATTTGTGAATCTTCCCAAAATATATTCGACTCTTCATTATTATTAGGTGAGTCGATGGGATTTGTACTAGAGGTAGACATCTATCACACAATATCAAACACGTTAAGAGATTATATATCACATAATATTTACATGTTAACAATTTGTAGTTTCCAACAAAAAGTGTTAAGCGATCGTTTTTTTAAAGAAAATACGGTCGAAGTCCAGACTTACTAATGCATCCTAACAACCTCGATAAGACACACTAATGCAAATTTCTAGTTCTCTAAGACCAACGCTCGGATACCAACTGAAATGTACCATTCATATTGATTATAAACGTTTCATATTAATTGATTTCGTTGCGAGGTTTTGACCTCTATATGAGACGTTTTTCAAAGACTGCATTCGTTTTTAAAACAAACCATAACATTTATTTTATCGATAAAGGTTTAAAAACCATAACGTAGATTATCAAGTAATGATAATCTAAAAGATAACGTTTTACACACGAACATTACATATTGGTTTACAATAATATTATACATCGATTTAAATCTCCGAATGCAGTTTTTAAACAATATATTACAAGCATGCTGACTCCAATTCTTGTCCATAAATTAGCATGCAATAGCAGAAACTCTTAACAATCACCTGAGAATAAACATGCTTAAAACGTCAACAAAAATGTTGGTGAGTTATAGGTTTAACCTATATATTTATCAAATTATATTAATAGACCACAAGATTTCATATTTTCATTTCTCATAAACAACATGCATGCATAATAGCAATCTGCATAAAAATAATTCATATGGTGAACACCTGGTAACTGACATGAACAAGATGCATATAGAATATCTCCATCATTCCGGGACATCCTTCGGACATGATAATTTTGAAGTACTAAAGCATCCGCTACAACGGATGGGGTTTGTTGGGCCCAATAGATCTATCTTTAGGATTCGCGTCAATTAGTAGACTGGTTTACTAATTGTTAGGCTACCAAGCAAAAAGGGGCATATTCGGCTTTGATCATTCAACCATAGAAAGTAGTTTCACATACTTTTGTCTATTTTGTAAAACATTTATAAAACTACATGTATTCTCATCCCAAAAATATTAGATTTTAAAAGTGGGACTATAACTCACTTTCACAGATTTTTCCTTCGAAAGGAAATAAGACTTGGCCACGGGTCGATTCACGAACCTATAAAAAATATGTACATATATGTCAAAGTATGATCGAAATATATTCACAACATTTTTTTATTACCTTTGAATGATTTAGGTTTATTAAGTTAGCTGTCCAACGTTAGTAGCCTACAACTAGTTGTCCACAGTTAGCAGTACAGAAATAAATCAATATAAATTATCTTGGATCAATCCACGACCCAGTGTATACAAGCCTTAGGCTAGATCACAACTCAAAGTATATATATTTTTGAAATCAACCTCAACCCTGTATAGTGAACTCGAGCATTACAGCATATAGAGTGTCTATGGTTGTTCCAAATAATATATATAGATGGGTCGATATGATATGTCAAAACATTGTATACGTGTCTATGGTATCTCAAGATTACATAATATATGTTAGAATACATGTATAATACAATATAAGTTAGCTAGGATATGATTAGTATAGATTTGTTACAATTTTCACGTAGCTAAAACTAGTAAAAATATCCAATTTTGTTTTACCCATAACTTCTTCGTTTTAAATCCGTTTTGAGTGATTCAAATTGCTATGGTTTCATAATGAACTGAAATTTATGAAATTAAACAGAAAAAGTGTAAGTTTATAGTCAGAAATACAGGTTAAAAGTCACTCTTGAAAGAGGTAGTCATTTCCGTCGAAAGAACGACATCTTGATGACCATTTTGAAAAACATATTTCCACTTTGAGTTTAACCATAATTTTTGGATATAGTTTCATGTTCATAAGAAAAATCATTTTTCCAGAAGAACAACTTTTAAATCAAAGTTTATCATAGTTTTTAATTATCTAACCCAAAACAGCCCGCGGTGTTACTACGACGGCGTATGTCCGGTTTTACGGTGTTTTTCGTGTTTCCAGGTTTTAAATCATTAAGTTAGCATATCATATAGATATAGAACATATGTTTATTTGATTTTAAAAGTTAAGTTAGAAGGATTAACTTTGTTTGCGAACAAGTTTAGAATTAACTAAACTATGTTCTAGTGATTACATGTTCAAATCTTCGAATAAGATAGTTATATATATATATGAATCGAATGATGTTATGAATATAATTACTACCTCAATTAAAGTAGGTAAACCTACTGGAAATGATGAAAAAATAACTTGAGCTTCAAAGAATCTTTGATTACTTGGAAGTTCTTGAAGTAGAATCATGACACGAAAAATAAGTTCAAGTAAGATTACTACTCGAATTAAGATAGTTATAGTTATAGAAATTGAATCAAAGCTTGAATATGAATATTACCTTGATTTAGGAAGATAACCTACTGTAAATAACAAAGGTTTCTTAAGGTTGGGTGATCACTTGAAATGGATTTGCAAGATTGAAAGTAAACTAACAAAGTTGAAAGGATTTTTGAAGTGTTCTTGAAGTGTTCTTCCTATGATGATTATAGCTTGATACTTGAAGTAATTTTTGATGAAGATGATGATTAGTTTACTGGAAAATTCATTCATGAGAGAGTGTGTGTGTGTTTAGAGAGAATTAGAAAGAGAATTGAAAGTGAAATGGAGTGGGTGGTGAGTGAGAATGGTGAGTGGGGTTAAAAGGAGTTTTTGTTTCCTTACTCATAAGTCATGCTAGTTGTCTAATGATGGTTCCCACATGTCTTGATGACTCACAAGGGCTGCTAAGGAGCTGATGATTGAATGTATATACCAATAGTATATACATCTAGAAGCTGTGTATTGTACGAGTAAGAATACGGTTGCATACGAGTAGAATTGTTGATGAAAATGAACGAGAATGTAATTGTAAGCATTTTTTATAAGTAGAAGTACTTTGATATGTGTCTTGAAGTCTTTCAAAAGTATATGAATACATCTTAAAATACTACATGTATATACATTTTAACTGAATCGTTAAGTCATCGTTAGTCGTTACATGTAAGTGTTGTTTTGAAACCTTTAAGTTAACGATCTCATTTAATGTTGTTAACCCATTGTTTATTATATCTAATGAGATGTTAAATTATTACATTATCATGATATTATGATGTATGAATATATCTTAATATGATATATATACATTAAAATGTCGTTACAACGATAATCGTTACATATATGTCTCGTTTCGAAATCCTTAAGTTAGTAGTCTTGTTTTTACATATGTAGTTCATTGTTAATACACTTAATGATATGTTTAATTATCATTTTATCATGTTAAACATAGTCTGTCAATATCTTAATATGATTCATATGTATTTAGTAAGACGTTGTTATAACGATAATCGTTATATATATCGTTTCGAGTTTCTTAACTCAATAAACTCATTTTTATGTATATCACTCATTGTTAATATACTTAGTGAGATAGTTACTTATCATAATCTCATTTTAGCCATATATATATATATATATATATATATATATATATATATATATATATATATATATATATATATATATATATATATATATATATATATATATATATATATATATATATATATATATATATATATATATATATATATATATATATATCATGTAGTTTTTATAAACTTTTAACGTTCGTGAATCGCCGGTCAACTTGGGTGGTCAATTGTCTATATGAAACTCATTTCGAATAATCAAGTCTTAACAAGTTTGATTTCTTAACATGTTGGAAACATTTAATCATGCAAATATAGTTTTTATTTAATATATAATCATGGAAAAGTTCGGGTCACTACAAAATCCTCTTTAATTTTAAAAAAAAAAATTAAAATGCAATTATTATATGAATGTTGTACAATATGCTTCAAAGTTTGTGCATGTATTCGTTGGGATGTTTTATCATAAGGTTGTATATAATGTTTCAACTATTGTACATATATTCATAGGAGTGTTTTACCATAAAGTTGTACATAATGCTTCAAATATTGTAAATATGGTCATGAAGGTATTTTATCATAAGATTGTACATAATGCTTCATATATTATACAATTAATATGTTAATATTTTTATTAAAATAACTATTTATTTTAATGACATCATCATGAGGGCTTATAAATTTTTTCTTTATTTTTAAATTTTTATTAAGCCTGGATAATTTTTATTTATGAAATCATCATTTTAAAGATTTATATTATCTTATTATTATTATTATTATTATTATTATTATTATTATTATTATTATTATTATTATTATTATTATTATTATTATTATTATTATTATTATTATTATTATTATTATAGATATTATAACAAAAGCAATATTTGCAAAACATATTTAATCTCAACCATCAGATCATCGTTTAAAAAGTAACTCTAACCATTAAATTTGATTATTAGCCAATATTTCATTAGTTCAATCTACTCCTACTATTACGTAATAAGTAATAAGTAATGCTTATCCTCTATATGCCCTTATTATTTAATTATAGCAACCTTATTTTATATTAATTCATACAATATTTAAATTGGATCTCCTTAAAACATGACATATCAACCTTAAATATATATATATATATATATATATATATATATATATATATATATATATATATATATATATATATATATATATATATATATATATAAATAAATGTATTTAAATGAGAATGTTCTCATTTTAACTTTTGGTAAGAACACTTGTAGACCACTCATTAATTTAAAGATAAATATTAATTTAATAAATAATGTTTAGTCTAATTAAAATGAATTAACAGGAAAGACTAAAACTAATACTCAAATAATGCGGAGAAAACCATAACTGTATCATCACGTTAATCATCTCAAATTTTTGTTTTCTTTTTCTTTCTAGTGCTAAACGAATGAACAATATTATTGCTTACTAAATTTGATAACATAATTACTTATGATCATACTTAAGTTTGCATGCATCGACAATATTTATCAGCTAATATTATTGTATCCCACCTATGACTGCCAATTCTAATGCATCCCTACATTAACTTAACTTTATATCATGTACATGTATGTTAGACCTCCTTTTAATCTTCACTGATACTTACACTCTAAAAGAATATACATATAATTATATAAAGATGCATGCATCCCTAAGTATTTAAGGCATCCCTATTATTTATATACACGAATATTCCAATTTCAATGAATAAAGTTAAAACTGTGTAATTTTGTAGAGATTTGAGAATGAATTTGTATCCATAATCTAGATGTGTTTGGTAAGATGCATCACTAGTTGAATGAGCTTCAATATAATTAATGGATGCCCATCCTCTTTGAAATATGCATCCTTGAATGAAGAGCATAGATGTATATGTAAAGAAAATATTGTCTATTAATTAATCTGTGATGGCCCCGTCAAAACACTTAACGGCTCTTTCAATTGGTCTCACAGCTTGATCGAACTTAAATGAATTTAATAAACGACATTGCATTCTTTTATTTTAAAAGTTTTCCTAAAAAGGAAAGCATACCAAAATATGTAGTTTAAATAACCCAACATATTAAATAACCAAAGTTGACATAAAACATTGTCAACAACCCACAAGTTTAAATTATTCCAAAAACATAATGCAAGTTCAAAGTTTCATAATTGTTTCATAAAATCTGCCCAAATGCATGCAGACTCTTCTAACACAGCGGAAGCATCAAATAAACTCAAGTACCTGTGAAAACATGCGAGTAAACTGTCAACACAAAGGTTGGGTGAATTATAGGTTTAAATAATAAATAAACTTTAGACCACAAGATTTAAAATGTTTGAAAACATAAATCATTATTCCAATATCAATGAGTCACCTGGTAACCACTTAACCCTTTATTTACCCTTGCCAAACACAATAAATAATATACACCGAACAGTGTATCTACAACAAAATATGAAGTAGTAAACATTCTGATTATAAATTGCTAGCGCAACTAGCTCGAAATGGGGTTGTCAAACCCAATAGATCTATCCGTAGGATTTGCGTTCACCAGTAGAAACCAGTGATTATAGTTACCAGACTAGGAAATATTTTTGTTCAACTCATAACGAATAATTTAAATTTAATTGTCACTTGTGTCTAAACGTAAAATAAATTACATGAAATCACATCCCAAAAATATACTTTGAAAAGTATGTAAAAACAGGACTATAACTTACCTTAATAGCAAATGAAGAAACCACACAAATAAGCGAACAGCAAACGAAGTGAAGTGATCAGGATTGATCACAACGCTGACCTATAAATAAAGCATGTCGATTTAAATAACTAACTTAGGTCAAGTCTTAGTATGATAGCTATTGTACATGTTGCAAGTAGACATAGAACAATACTCAACATGCATCGATTTGATCGGAACAGCGTACAGACACACACTTTCTATTTTTAGCAGGTTTCCATTTTTTGGAAAGTTTCTATTTTTGGAAAGTTTCTATTTTAGGAAAGTTTCTATTTTAGGAAAGTTTCTATTTTAGGAAAGTTTTTATTTTTGAAAAGTTTCTATTTTAGGAAAGTTTCTATTTTGGGAAAGTTTCTATTTTAGAAAAGTTTCCAAATTTAGAAAGTTTCCATATTTAGAAAGTTTCTATTTTTAGAAAGTTATTAAGTTAGGAAAGTTTCCTTAATTAAAAAGTCAACAAAAGTCAACTGAAAGTCAAAGTCAACCAAAAGTCAACTCAGAAGTCAACCTTGGTCAAACATAGTCAACATTAATTTTTAAAAGTATAAGTTATAATATAATATAAGTTATAATGTTAATTAAAGTCATATATGTATAATTATGTCATAACATAAGTTTAATTAAATTAAATTGGATTATTAAAGTTAACAAAAGTTTAAATGATATAATTAATATAACATAAGTATTTAATTAATTAAATATTAGTCATAATATAAGTATTATTAATTAATAATAAATTTTAAATCATATCATAAGTATTATTAATTAATAATGAATTATTAATCATATCATAAGTTTCTAATTATAATTATTAAATCATAAGTATTTAATAATTAAATTATAATTAAACAATAACTAAGTCTTATAATAATTAAATAATTAATTAATCCTTATTATAAGTCTTATTATAATAATCTCATAATATAAGTTTAATACTTACCATAAGTATTTTTCATTAATAATAAAAGTATTATTAATCATAAGTTTAATTAAATGTTTAATTAAATCATAAGTAATTAATAAATGATATAATAAATATATATATCATAAGTATTAAATTAAATTAATTACTTTTTATATCATAAGTAATTTATTAATAATGAAATTCATTATTTATATCATAAGTCAAATGTTATAATCATAAGTTTTAATTAAAAGTTCATCGGGTCATAACTTGAGCCCCGGGAATCAGTTTTCGGCGAGCCTTATATATATCTTCGCCTAACCAACCCACCCAACACCTTAATGTGCTCAAGAACATCCCAAGAACAATAACCAAGTCGTGACTTACAGCCCTTAATCAGTTTGGGTCTTTAATCCGCTCAAAAACGTGTTTTAGTCATAACGGGTGATCCGTGGCTCGGATTTCGATGACCCGAACAAGAAAGCTCATCTCATCATCAATCCTAACACACTAGTACACCCTAAAGACTCTAAAAATGGTCACAAAGTCAGACCACATCTGGTTCAATTCGTTTTTATATTTTAATCTCAACATAACACCATTTAAATCATAACTTATGTTCCGGAAATCGAAATAACATGAATCCGGAGTCTAAAATTAATGTCTTGATGAGAGGAACTTATCTAGACACTTTAATTTCACTTTTTTTTATCAGTTACATTTCCAAAAAACAACAATCAAACCGCTGTCCCAAAACAATCAAACCGAAAACATATTCAATCGAGCATTTCTACGCATACAATCATCAATACAATAACATATAAGCGTCATACTATCAAAATAACATCAAAATACAGAAAATTAAATAAAAATTGAAAAGCTAGGGTTAGAGTTTATACCCTAATCAAGAATCAAGAGATGTTATCGCGTAGAGATCGAAGAGAGGAACGCGTTTATATGTATGATTGATTGATCCAAGCTTGATTGATGTAGATGATGGTGGATTATGGTGGTGGTAGGCATCGGCAAAGGGGAATAAAAAGGGAGAGGAGAGCAAAATAAAAGTGTAGGTTAAATGAGAAGTGATAAATGAAACATAAAATTGTAAAATGGAAAAATGAGAAGAGATATACCCCCTCCCCATGGATTCAGCTGAATATGGGAGTGGGGTGGATCCCACTTGGCCCAATTTGTTTAATGATAAAATCCTTGTGGCTCGAACGCTCGATCGAAACCCAAAACGCGAAAACACGATTACGCGATTGAAAATTCGGAGAGATAACAAATACGCGACGAAAAATATATATAAATACTATATATAAATATATGACATTAAAATATCATATTTAAAATAATTAGGACTTAAAAATCCCAAAAGCTCGATCGTTGGTTTGAAAATCGAAAAGATTCGCCGGATAGAAATCCGCGACACGTAGAAACGTACGATTTAAAATATGAATACAAATATTCATTTAACACATAATAATTAATATATTATCACTAAAATAATAATATAGGTCATAGAAATGACGTGGCATGAATAACAGTTAACGTTCGTTAAATAATTAAAGGCAAAAGATAAAGGAAAAAATAGGGTCGTTACAGTACCTCCCCGTTACGGAAATTTCGTCCCGAAATTTAAGCAGGTGCAGGGGTTGACTCAGCATCTGGGAATAAATGTGGGTATTTCTACTTCATTTGATCTTCACGCTCCCAAGTGAACTCGGGACCACGTCTGGCATTCCATCTAACCTGGACAATAGGAATTCTACTCTGCTTAAGAGTCTTAACCTCTCGGTCCATAATTTTAACAGGTTCCTCAATAAAATGAAGTTGCTTATCAACATGAAGTTCCTCTAGAGGAATAGTCTTATCGGCCTTGGCCAAACACTTCTTCAAATTCGATACATGAAAAACATCGTGGACAGCACTGAGTTCTTGTGGCAATTTCAAATGATAAGCCGCTGGTCCAACTCTCTCAATAATCTCAAATAGTCCAACAAAACAAGGACTCAACTTTCCCCTTTTACCAAAATGTATCACACCCTTCCAAGGTGAAACCTTCAACAAAACACGGTCACCAACTTGAAATTCAATATCCTTCCTTCCCTTGTCGACATAACTCTTTTGCCGACTTCTGGCGGTTCTCAATCTTTCCTTAATCTGTACGATCTTCTCGGTAGTCTCATGAATAATTTCTGGACCTGTGAGTTGAGCATTCCCAACCTCATTCCAACAGACAGTAGACCTACACTTTCTACCATACAGAGCTTTAAACGGTGCGGCCTTAATACTTGCATGGTAACTGTTGTTATAAGAAAATTCAGCTAGCGGCAAATATTTATCCCACCTATTACCAAAATCAATAATACACGCTCGTAACATATCTTCTAACGTTTGAATGGTCCTTTCACTCTGACCATCCATCTGAGGATGATAAGCGGTGCTCATATACAACTTAGTTCCTAAAGCTTCCTGTAAGGATCGCTAAAACCTCGATATAAATCTACTGTCTCGGTCTGAAATGATTGATACAGGAACACCATGCCTAGAAACAATCTCCTTCAAATATAAACGAGTAAGCTTCTCCATCGAATCCGTTTCCTTAATCGGCAAAAAGTGAGCTGACTTAGTGAGTCAATCTACAATCACCCAAATGGTATCATAGCCACCCGCAACTCTCAGTAACTTCGTAATAAAATCCATCGTAATACCTTCCCACTTCCACTCGGGAATCTCAGGTTGCACCAAAAGTCCTGACGATTTTTGATGTTCAGCTTTAACCTTAGCACAGGTCAAACACTTAGCCACATAAGTAGCCACATCAGCTTTCAAATTAGGCCTCCAGTAAAGCTCCTTAAGATCATGATACATCTTTCCAGAACCAGGATGAATAGAGTACCTAGACTTATGAGCCTCATCTAAAACAAGTTGTCGCAGGTCACCAAACTTCGGAACCCAAAGACGTCCCACAAAATATCTTGTACCATCTGCTCGTACCTCAAACTTCTTAGCCATGCCTTTGACATTCTCGTTCACAAAATTCTCCTCCTTTAAGGCTTCTTGTTGTGCCTCAAGAATCTGCCTTGCGAGGTTAGTTCGAATCGTCATATTCAAAGCTCTAAACCTGCGAGGTTCAACCCTTTCTTTACGACTTAACGTATCAGCCACAACATTGGCTTTTCCCGGATGGTATAAAAGTTCACAATCATAATCATTCAATGTCTCAACCCATCTTCGTTGCCTCATATTCAACTATTTCTGGTCAAGAATATGTTGAAGACTTTTGTGATCTGTGTACACCGTACTTTTGACCCCATAAAGATAATGTCTCCAAATCTTAAGCATAAACACAACAGCTCCCAACTCTAAATCATGCGTTGTATAATTCTACTCGTGAATCTTCAACTACGTGACGCGTACGCAATAACTTTCTTTCGTTGCATCAAAACACAACCAAAGACTTGACGCGAAGCATCACAATAAACAACAAAATCATCATTACCCTCAGGTAGTAACAATATCAGAGCGGTAGTCAACTTCTTCTTTAAAATTTGAAATGCAGTCTCTTGTTCATCCTTCCACTCATACTTCTTCCCCTTGTGCGTTAAAGCAGTCAGAGGTTTCGCTATACGAGAGAAATCTTGAATGAACCTTCTATAGTAACCTGCCAACCCTAGGAACTGACGAACCTGAGTAGGAGTTTTCGGAATTTCTCACTTTTCAATCGCCTTAATTTTAGCAGGATCAACTTGGATTCCCTGTTTACTAACAATATGTCCAAGGAATTGAACTTCTCTTAACCAGAAAGCACACTTAGAGAACTTAGCATACAACTCTTCTTTCCTCAACAGATCAAGCACTAACTTTAAATGTTCTTCGTGCTCTTCATCACTCTTAGAATAAATAAGGATGTCGTCGATGAAAACAATAACGAATTTATCCAGATAGGGTTTACACACATGGTTCATGAGGTCCATGAACACAGCAGGTGCATTTGTCAATCCGAACGGCATAACAAGGAATTCAAAGTGACCATAACGGGTGCGAAAAGCAGTTTTCGAAACATCAGATTCTTTAACATGCAACTGATGATAGCCGGAACGAAGATCGATTTTAGAATAAACAGACGAACCCTGAAGCTGATCGAACAGATCATCAATTCTAGGAAGAGGGTAACGGTTTTTAACAGTAAGCTTGTTCAAATCATGATAATCAATGCATAAACGAAATGCATCATCTTTCTTCTTAACAAACAGAACAGGAGCTCCCCAAGGGGATGAACTGGGACGAATGAAACCTTTGTCTAAAAACTCACGGAGTTGACTAGACAATTCTTGAAGTTCGAAAGGCGCAAGTCGATAAGGAGCACATGCTACTGGAGCAGCACCGGGAAGAAGATCGATTTGAAATTCTACCGCGCATTGCGGCGGAAGGCCAGGTAAATCTTCGAGAAATACCTCAGGAAAATCTCTAACAATATGAACATCACCAACGCTCTTCGCTTCTCTATCAAAATCAACAACATGGGCTAGAATAGCATGACAACCTTTGCGAAGATGTTTATGAACTTTCAAACAGCTAATAAGATTTAACTGTCTGCATTTCCTATCCCCAAAAACCATCAGCGGCTCTCCAACCACATTAGTAATACGAATAGATTTATCATAACACACAATCTCAGCACGATTCGCAGACAACCAATCCATACCAATAACAACATCAAAACTACCAAGTTCAATCAGTATCAAATCTATCTCAAAATCTCTATCAGCTAAATTAATGTTACATTTACGATACACTGTCTTAGCAGTAAGCACTTTACCATTAGCTATCTCTACAACATAAGTATTGTCTAGAGGAGTTAACGGTGTTTTGATTTTTGGACTCAATTTATTCGAGACAAAACTCAAATCAGCCCCTGAATCAAATAGTACATAAACTGATAAATCGTTGACCGAGAACGTACCCGTAACAAGTTTAGGATCTTCCTCAGCATCCCTGGCGTTAATGTTGAATGCTCTTCCGCGTGCATTCTCAGTAGTCTTCTTGTTAGGGCAGGCATCACGGAAATGCCCCAGCTTACCGCATTCATAACACACCCTCTGATTTCCACCATTTCTCGACTTCCCATTACCATTACCACCAGCATTATTACTACCACCTGTAGCAGGAGTAGCAGAACCCGGCATAAGCACCGTACAATCTTTAGCAATGTGTCCCTGCTTGGAAGACCTCTTACAAGTAACCGTACAGTAACCATCATGAGCCTTATAACATCGAGGACACACACGCTGATTACGGTTATTAGCACCAGAAGTATCTTGTTTCTTCTGCTGACTTTGGTTCTGGTTGCGGTTATTATCCCACTTCCTTTTTCCATTATCAGCCTTCTTAACAACTTCCTCACTGGCTTCGGTCACAGCAGCCTTACTTCTCCTCAAAATCTTGTCATTAAGTTTATGGGCCATAGACATAGCAGCCTTAATAGTCTGGGGCTCATTAGACTCAACCTTATGCTCAATTTTCTCGGATAACCCATCAATATAAGCTTCAATCTTAAGATTCTCATCAGCATAAACATTAGGACAAAACAAAGTCAACTCAAAGAACCTTTGCTCATAGGCATCTAATTCGGTGCCCTTCATTTTCAAGTTCTTAAGTTCAACCTCTAACTTCTTAAGTTCACCCCTAGGACGATAACGGGTGATCATTCTTTCCTTGAAATTATTCCAAGTCAAACCATACGCTACATCATTACCCAAACTACTAACCAAGGTGTTCCACCAAGTCAATGCACTATCCTTAAGAGTGCAGCAAGCAAAACTAACCTTGTCCTCCTCTCGGACTCTACTAACCCTGAAAATGGACTCAATCTTCTCAAACCAACGAGTTAGTCCAATGGGTCCTTCAGTGCCACTAAATTCTTGTGAACGACTGGCCATAAAAGTTTTGTGGGAGCATCCCACTTGATTGTTGTTATTCACATTAGTATTAGCATTAGCTGCCATAGCAGCTGCTATCCCTTCGGAGATAAGTCGTTGCATACGGGCTTCGTTGGACTCGCGGGGAGGCATGATCTTCAAAACAGAATAACACAACCGTTAGTACTAAGAATAATACCAGTGTTATAAAGGAATAGATCGAACACGAAAAGATTAACCATTAAAATAATAGTCAATAAACACTATTAGTAATAACATGGCAGTTATGATAGTTATAGAAATAGCCACCACATGCATACATACTTTATGATAGAAATCATACAACATACATAGCACCTAACATACATGAACTATATTACGCATAATATAACATGCCAAGAGTCACAACATCAGAAATAAAATATGATAATGATAATAGATGTCATAAAGAAATAACCATCCATACATAATGAAAAATATCCCATAACAAAATCCTTAATAAAATCCTCGACAAAACGCCGTACATAACCCAAAAATGTATGTATAAAAGGGCATTAAGTCTTATGAAATAAATAATCAATCATGAATCATCATATCACATCTTCTTAGAGCGGGTGTGATAAGCTGGGCCGGCATGAGTCTCGGCAGGAGTCTCATACTTCCGCAACTTTCCTTTCACTTCTTCCAACTCTGTCTTCAAACCACGAACTATGCTCTCGAGAGCCTCGAACTTAGCGTCCACCTCACGGTTACGCTTCTGGTTCTCGAACCCAACATTATGCTTGAAACTGACAAACGAATCTATACTAGCTCGAATCTCATCCATCACCTCGTTATGCAGCAAGGTACGCATACAGTCGGTGAGGGAATTAATACGCATCCTATCGTTGTAAGCTCTAGTCATGTGAGTGATGGTAGCCATGTAATAGTTAACAGGATCATCGATCAAAGGTAGATCAGCACGGCGCCTGGCAGCAGCCGAAGGAGCATGAGCAGAAACGGAGTTGTTGCTCGAAGTCGACATCTGTAAACAGTAAAACCGCAAACCACATACAACAAAGAATAAATGCTTATGATATAACTCATACGAAATGAAATGCATAATAATGCTATAGCAAAAGGGTCGGGCTGTAGACTAGACTCTAATGCACCCTAAAAACCTCGGGTTGACCACATTAAGACCTCCTAGTTTCCTACAACTAGAGCTCTGATACCAAATGTGATGGCCCCGTCAAAACACTTAACAGCTCCGTCACTTGGTCCCACAGCTTGATCGAACTTAAATGAATTTAATAAACGACATTGCATTCTTTTATTTTAAAAGTTTTCCTAAAAAGGAAAGCATACCAAAATATGTAGTTTAAATAACCCAACATATTAAATAACCAAAGTTGACATAAAACATTGTCAACAACCCACAAGTTTAAATTATTCCAAAAACAGAATGCAAGTTCAAAGTTTCATAATTGTTTCATAAAATCTGCCCAAATGCATGCAGACTCTTCTAACACAGCGGAAGCATCAAATAAACTCAAGTACCTGTGAAAACATGCGAGTAAACTGTCAACACAAAGGTTGAGTGAATTATAGGTTTAAATAATGAATAAACTTTAGACCACAAGATTTAAAATGTTTGAAAACATAAATCATTATTCCAATATCAATGAGTCACCTGGTAACCACTTAACCCTTTATTTACCCTTGCTAAACACAATAAATAATATACACCGAACAGTGTATCTACAACAAAATACGAAGTAGTAAACATTCTGATTATAAATTGCTAGCGCAACTAGCTCGAAATGGAGTTGTCAAACCCAATAGATCTATCTGTAAGATTTGCGTTCACCAGTAGACACCAGTGATTACAGTTACCAGACTAGGAAATATTTTTGTTCAACTCATAACGAATAATTTAAATTTAATTGTCACTTGTGTCTAAACGTAAAATAAATTACATGAAATCACATCCCAAAAATATACTTTGAAAAGTACGTAAAAACGGGACTATAACTCACCTTAATAGCAAATGAAGAAACCACACAAATAAGCGAACAGCAAATGAAGTGAAGTGATCAGGATTGATCACAACGCTGACCTATAAATAAAGCAGGTGGATTTAAATAACTAACTTAGGTCAAGTCTTAGTATGATAGCTATTGTACATGTTGCAAGTAGACATAGAACAATACTCAACATGCATCGATTTGATCGGAACAGCGTACAGACACACACTTTCTATTTTTAGCAGGTTTCCATTTTTTGGAAAGTTTCTATTTATGGAAAGTTTCCATTTTAGGAAAGTTTCTATTTTAGGAAAGTTTCTATTTTTGAAAAGTTTCCAAATTTAGAAAGTTTCCATATTTAGAAAGTTTCTATTTTTAGAAAGTTATTAAGTTAGGAAAGTTTCCTTAATTAGAAAGTCAACAGAAGTCAACTGAAAGTCAAAGTCAACCGAAAGTCAACTCAGAAGTCAACCTTGGTCAAACATAGTCAACATTAATTTTTAAAAGTATAAGTTATAATATAATATAAGTTATAATGTTAATTAAAGTCATATATGTATAATTATGTCATAACATAAGTTTAATTAAATTAAATTGGATTATTAAAGTTAACATAAGTTTAAATGATATAATTAATATAACATAAGTATTTAATTAATTAAATATTAGTCATAATATAAGTATTATTAATTAATAATAAATTTTAAATCATATCATAAGTATTATTAATTAATAATGAATTATTAATCATATCATAAGTTTCTAATTATAATTATTAAATCATAAGTATTTAATAATTAAATTATAATTAAATAATAACTAAGTCTTATAATAATTAAATAATTAATTAATCCTTATTATAAGTCTTATTATAATAATCTCATAATATAAGTTTAATACTTACCATAAGTATTTTTCATTAATAATAAAAGTATTATTAATCATAAGTTTAATTAAATGTTTAATTAAATCATAAGTAATTAATAAATGATATAATAAATATATATATCTTAAGTATTAAATTAAATTAATTACTTTTTATATCATAAGTAATTTATTAATAATGAAATTCATTATTTATATCATAAGTCAAATGTTATAATCATAAGTTTTAATTAAAAGTTCATCGGGTCATAACTTGAGCCCCGGGAATCAGTTTTCGGCGAGCCTTATATATATCTTCGCCTAACCAACCCACCCAACACCTTAATTTGCTCAAGAAAATCCCAAGAACAATCACCAAGTCGTGACTTACAGCCCTTAATCAGTTTGGATCTTTAATCCGCTCAAAAACGTGTTTTAGTCATAACGGGTGATCCGTGGCTCGGATTTCGATGACCCGAACATGAAAGCTCATCTCATCATCAATCCTAACACACTAGTACACCCTAAAGACTCTAAAAATGGTCACAAAGTCAGACCACACCTGGTTCAATTCGTTTTTATATTTTAATCTCAACATAACACCATTTTAATCATAACTTATGTTCCGGAAATCGAAATAACATGAATCCGGAGTCTAAAATTAATGTCTTGATGAGAGGAACTTATCTAGACACTTTAATTTCACTTTTTTTATCAGTTATATTTCCAAAAAACAACAATCAAACCGCTGTCCCAAAATAATCAAACCGAAAACATATTCAATCGAGCATTTCTACGCATACAATCAACAATACAATAACATATAAGCGTCATACTATCAAAATAACATCAAAATACAGAAAATTAAATAAAAATTGAAAATCTAGGGTTAGAGTTTATACCCTAATCAAGAATCAAGAGATGTTATCGCGTAGAGATCGAAGAGAGGAACGCGTTTATATGTATGATTGATTGATCCAAGCTTGATTGATGAAGATGATGGTGGATTATGGTGGTGGTAGGCATTGTCAAAGGGGAATAAAAAGGGAGAGGAGAGCAAAATAAAAGTGTAGGTTAAATGAGAAGTGATAAATGAAACATAAAATTGTAAAATGGAAAAATGAGAAGAGATATACCCCCTCCCCAAGGATTCAGCTGAATATGGGAGTGGGGTGGATCCCACTTGGCCCAATTTGTTTAATGATAAAATCCTTGTGGCTCGAACGCTCGATCGAAACCCAAAACGCGAAAACACGATTACGCGATTGAAAATTGGGAGAGATAACAAATACGCGACGAAAAATATATATAACTACTATATATAAATATATGACATTAAAATATCATATTTAAAATAATTAGGACTTAAAAATCCCAAAAGCTCGATCGTTGGTTTGAAAATCGAAAAGATTCGCCGGATAGAAATCCGCGACACGTAGAAACGTACGATTTAAAATATGAATACAAATATTCATTTAACACATAATAATTAATATATTATCACTAAAATAATAATATAGGTCATAGAAATGACGTGGCATGAATAACAGTTAACGGTCGTTAAATAATTAACGGCAAAAGATAAAGGAAAAAATAGGGTCGTTACAGTACCTCCCCGTTACGGAAATTTCGTCTCGAAATTTAAGCAGGTGCAGGGGTTGACTCAGCATCTGGGAATAAATGCGGGTATTTCTACTTCATTTGATCTTCACGCTCCCAAGTGAACTCGGGACCACGTCTGGCATTCCATCTAACCTGGACAATAGGAATTCTACTCTGCTTAAGAGTCTTAACCTCTCGTCCATAATTTTAACAGGTTCCTCAATAAAATGAAGTTGCTTATCAACATGAAGTTCCTCTAGAGGAATAGTCTTATCGGCCTCGGCCAAACACTTCTTCAAATTCGATACATGAAAAACATCGTGGACAGCACTGAGTTCTTGCGGCAATTTCAAATGATAAGCCGCTGGTCCAACTCTCTCAATAATCTCAAATAGTCCAACAAAACAAGGATTCAACTTTCCCCTTTTACCAAAACGTATCACACCCTTCCAAGGTGAAACCTTCAACAAAACACGGTCACCAACTTGAAATTCAATATCCTTCCTTCCCTTGTCGACATAATTCTTTTGCCGACTTCTGGCAGTTCTCAATCTTTCCTTGATCTGTACGATCTTCTCGGTAGTCTCATGAATAATTTCTAGACCTGTGAGTTGAGCATTCCCAACCTCATTCCAACAGACAGTAGACCTACACTTTCTACCATACAGAGCTTTAAACGGTGCGGCCTTAATACTTGCATGGTAACTGTTGTTATAAGAAAATTCAGCTAGCGGCAAATATTTATCCCACCTATTACCAAAATCAATAATACACGCTCGTAACATATCTTCTAACGTTTGAATGGTCCTTTCACTCTGACCATCCATCTGAGGATGATAAGCGGTGCTCATATACAACTTAGTTCCTAAAGCTTCCTGTAAGGATCGCTAAAAACTCGATATAAATCTACTGTCTCGGTCTGAAATGATTGATACAGGAACACCATGCCTAGAAACAATCTCCTTCAAATATAAACGAGTAAGCTTCTCCACAGAATCCGTTTCCTTAATCGGCAAAAAGTGAGCTGACTTAGTGAGTCAATCTACAATCACCCAAATGTTATCATAGCCACCCGCAACTCTCGGTAACTTCGTAATAAAATCCATCGTAATACCTTCCCACTTCCACTCGGGAATCTCAGGTTGCACCAAAAGTCCTGACGATTTTTGATGTTCAGCTTTAACCTTAGCACAGGTCAAACACTTAGCCACATAAGTAGCCACATCTGCTTTCAAATTAGGCCACCAGTAAAGCTCCTTAAGATCATGATACATCTTTCCTGAACCAGGATGAATAGAGTACCTAGACTTATGAGCCTCATCTAAAACAAGTTGTCGCAGGTCACCAAACTTCGGAACCCAAAGACGTCCCACAAAATATCTTGTACCATCTGCTCGTACCTCAAACTTCTTAGCCATGCCTTTGACATTCTCGTTCACAAAATTCTCCTCCTTTAAGGCTTCTTGTTGTGCCTCAAGAATCTGCCTTGCGAGGTTAGTTCGAATCGTCATATTCAAAGCTCTAAACCTGCGAGGTTCAACCCTTTCTTTACGACTTAACGCATCAGCCACAACATTGGCTTTTCCCGGATGGTATAAAAGTTCACAATCATAATCATTCAATGTCTCAACCCATCTTCGTTGCCTCATATTCAACTGTTTCTGGTCAAGAATATGTTGAAGACTTTTGTGATCTATGTACACCGTACTTTTGACCCCATAAAGATAATGTCTCCAAATCTTAAGCATAAACACAAAAGCTCCCAACTCTAAATCATGCGTTGTATAATTCTACTCGTGAATCTTCAACTGACGTGACGCGTACGCAATAACTTTCTTTCGTTGCATCAAAACACAACCAAAGACTTGACGCGAAGCATCACAATAAACAACAAAATCATCATTACCCTCAGGTAGTAACAATATCGGAGCGGTAGTTAACTTCTTCTTTAAAATTTGAAATGCAGTCTCTTGTTCTTCCTTCCACTCATACTTCTTCCCCTTGTGCGTTAAAGCAGTCAGAGGTTTCGCTATACGAGAGAAATCTTGAATGAACCTTCTATAGTAACCTGCCAACCCTAGGAACTGACGAACCTGAGTAGGAGTTTTTGGAATTTCCCACTTTTCAATCGCCTTAATTTTAGCAGGATCAACTTGGATTCCCTGTTTACTAACAATATGTCCAAGGAATTGAACTTCTCTTAACCAGAAAGCACACTTAGAGAACTTAGCATACAACTCTTCTTTCCTCAACAGATCAAGCACTAACTTCAAATGTTCTTCGTGCTCTTCATCACTCTTAGAATAAATAAGGATGTCGTCGATGAAAACAATAACGAATTTATCCAGATAGGGTCTACACACATGGTTCATGATGTCATAACCCGTCCTTAACCATAAGAACGTGTTAGATAACGTATGATTTCATTGCGAGGTATTGACCTCTATATGCGACATTTTTAAAAGAAACTGCATATATTATACATTACAAACCACAACCGTTATTTTTGTTACAAGCTTTAGACAATAAAAAGATGATTATCGTTTAGCGATAATCTTCGACTTACAAACTTTACAAATGATAATAACAACACGGTTTCTAGCATATTTTACAGTACAACATCTCGGATATGCAGTTTTATTTTTGACACAAACATGCGTACGCAAGATCCTGGTTAGATCCAACATGATGCAGCGGAAGCTTTAGAAATCACCTGAGAATAAACATGTTTTAAAAGGTCAACATAAAGTTGGTGAGATATAGGTTTAGTGCCGGCAGCAATATATATATATAGACCACAAGATTTCGTATATAAACAGTTTCATAAAAGTATTCTAAGTGGTTGAGCACTTGGTAACCATACTTAACATTTTCACGTCGCATATTCCCTTTAATATGAAATCTTACTACACCGTACCAAGTGTAGTCACCAAACGAAGTACTGTGCAACCGTTGAATACTGGTCGTCCAGTCCGGTTGGGGTTGTCAGGCCCGATAGATCTATCAACAGGATTCGCGTTTACAATACCGCTGTAAATATTAGTTACCAAGCTACAGGGAAGTATGCCAGTGGTACAACTCAACGTAGAATATATTTTTCAGTTACTTGTGTCCATAATGTAAAACATAAAATACATGTATTCTCATCCCGAAATATTTAGAGTTTAAAAGTGGGACTATATACTCACTCTTGTCTTGATGATATAAATAATTTGACTCGGTCTTCCGGTTGATATCACGAACCTATCCATATATAATATATCAATATGTTTTCATTTTTAAACAAACGTTATAAATATATACTTGTTATACTTTTAATACTTTGAATAATTCCTTAGTCCGTAGTTAGCAGTCCGATGTTAGTAATTCAATTTTAATGGTTCATTTTTAGATGTTTAATATACCCGCAATGAAATAAATAAAACCCCCAACGAAATCAACAAAACCCCATCGTATATGTGTTGGTCGAGATTAATCTTGACCCACGGTACCGGTGTTGTCAAATGACGTGTTGCGTACATAAAGTACCGGTGTTGTCAAATGACGTGTTGCGTACAAACATGGGATCTTATGATTAATCTTCTCGTATTGTTTACGGGTGATCCTGAACCATATAAAATTGAATTATAAGTACATATATATAAAATATCATGTTATCTTAGAAATATGTGATTTATATCATTTTTTCCAATTGATCCCGTAGTTGAAATGATCTAGGATAACCAATTTTGTTTCGGTCATAGTTTCTTCGTTACAAATCCGTTTTCGTTGATTCAAATTGCCATCTTCTTGGATCGAGTTCTTCTTTAAGACTATGAACTGTAAATACCTTGGTTTGTATTCAAAATCATACGGCATAAGTGAAACATTAGTGAAACATATGAAATTAAACATTTTTGTTACAACAAAATCATTTAATGACCATTTTTCTAAAAATACTTATACTTTGAAAAACCAAGTTTTACCTTGTTAAATTAGCATATACATAAGTTATATTACAGGTCTTGAAGTATTTTAAAAGTTAAGTTAGAAGGATCTATTTAGTTTGCAAACAAGTTTGAAAACATTCAAACTATGTTCTTGTTGTTAAACTTTTGTACCACAAAATAAGATAGCTATATATATATGAATTGAATAAGGTTATGAACATAGATTCTACCTCAAGTTCCTTGGATAAGTTTGCTGTAAAAGAGGAGTAAGAAGCTAGAATCAAAAGGGTGATAGAAGTGGATGAAAGATTGGGAGTAAGTTGGTGTTCTTGGAGGGTTTTCTTGAAGTGTTTTTGTATGGTTTTCTTATGGTGTTTTAGTATGGTTTTTGAAGCTAGATCTTCTTGGAAACTTTGCTGAATTGATTAAGGGTTTTAAGGGTTGTGAAAGAGTGTGTGTTTAACTAAAAATGAGGTTAGAAAATGAACTAGAAATGGTGATACTTATAACCTAAAAAAAACGTGTATCATGTAATACATGATAAGATTTTTAGTTTGTAATTTTGTTAATTAGTCAAGTAATCATCCAAAAGTAATTACCTAGCTCTAAGGGCATGAATAATGGCTGGTTAGGTGGTGATTTTGATGTGTATTTACTATTAGTAAATACGTATAGGAGCTAGGTATGATACGAGTACAAATACTCTAGGTATACGTATAGAAATTTTGTGAAAAATGAAATGAGGATTCAAATATAGCTATCTTTTGTGAATACACTTATATGGTTTTATGTATTTAAGTTCTTTAAAAGTAATTAAATACATTACTTATACAATATATGTATAACATTATAAGTCTTAAGTATTTATGTCAAATAACGTTACGTATAGTTATTGTTTTGAAAACTTAAGTTAGTAGTTTCAAAATACACATATAACTTGTTGTTATTAATACAAAATGAGATATTAAAACATTTATTAATCATGTTAAATATGTATATATACATTTATATACACAAACGTATAATTATCATATATTGTATAGTTCGTGATATCATCGGTCAAACTAGACGGTCAAACGTTGTGTAAAACTCTTTTCGGAAATATAAGTCTCGACAATTTGGATTGCTTATCATGTTGGCAAGGTTTAATTTATGTAAATATTAATCTTATAAGTATAGTATGATCGAAAAAGTGCGGGTCGTTACATTACCTCCCTGTTAAATAAATTTCGTCCCGAAATTTTAAAATTGTACCTATTTTGCGTCATCGAGAAACAAGTGTGGATACTTTTGCTTCATCTGATCCTCTCGTTCCCAAGTAAACTCGGGACCTCTTCTAGCATTCCAACGAACCTTAACAATCGGTATATTGCTCTGTTTGAGCTGTTTAACTTCACGGTCTATGATTTCGATTGGTTCTTCGACGAATTGTAGTTTCTCGTCGACATGGATTTCTTCAAGAGGAATGGTGAGGTCTTCCTTTGCAAGACACTTCTTCAGGTTTGAGACGTGAAAGGTATTATGTACTCCAGCGAGTTGTTGCGGTAACTCGAGCCGATAAGCTACCGGTCCAATGCGTTCGATGATCTTAAACGGGCCTACGTACCTTGGGTTCAGTTTACCCCTTTTTCCAAAACGTATCACACCTTTCCAAGGTGACACCTTTAGCATAACCATGTCCCCGACCTGAAACTCTAATGGTTTCCTTCGGACATCGGCGTAGCTCTTTTGGCGACTACGGGCTGTTTTCAATCTCTCCTTGATTTGTACTATCTTCTCGGTCGTTTCGTGTATGATTTCGGGACCAGTTAAATGTCGATCTCCTACTTCATTCCAACAGATAGGAGATCTACACTTCCTTCCGTACAATGCTTCGAATGGCGCAGCTCCAATGCTCGCATGATAACTATTATTATACGAGAATTCTGCTAACGGTAGATATTTATCCCATCCGTTTCCAAAATCGATCACACATGCCCTGAGCATGTCTTCAAGAGTCTGAATTGTTCTTTCACTCTGCCCGTCGGTCTGCGGATGATATGCGGTACTCATATCCAAACGAGTTCCTAATGCCTCCTGTAGTGATTGCCAGAATTTTGAGGTAAATCTACTATCACGATCGGATATAATGGAAATAGGTATTCCATGCCTTGAAACAACTTCCTTTATATACAATCGTAATAGTTTCTCCATTCTATCCGTTTCCTTTATAGGTAAGAAATGTGCAGACTTGGTGAGACGATCAACAATCACCCAAATGGTGTCGTATCCCCAGGCAGTCTTTGGTAACTTCGTGATGAAATCCATAGTAATACCATCCCATTTCCATTCTGGAATTTCTGGTTGTTGAAGTAACCCTGACGGCTTTTGGTGTTCTGCTTTGACTTTGGAACAAGTCAAACATTCCCCAACATATGTTGCAACGTCGGTCTTTAAATTTGGCCACCAATAACGTGTCTTAAGATCTTGATACATCTTTCCAACTCCAGGATGTATCGAGTATCTTGTCTTATGTGCCTCATTCAATATCAACTTCCTTAATCCACCCAACTTCGGTACCCAAATACGATTTGCAAAATACCGAATTCCATCTTCCCGTACAACAAGTTGTTTCTCGTACTTTTTCATTATTTCATTCTTTATGTTTTCTTCATTGAGTGCTTCTCGTTGAACTTCTTTGATTTGTGAGTTGAGATTCATGCGAATTTTTATATTCATTGCTCGAACTCGAATTGTTTCTCGTTCCTTTCTGCTTAAAGCATCGGCCACCACGTTCGCCTTTCCGGGATGATAACGAATTTCACAATCATAGTCGTTTATTAACTCGACCCACCTACGTTGCCTCATGTTCAATTGTTTCTGATCAAAAATATGTTGAAGGCTTTTATGATCAGTAAACACAGTGAATTTAACCCCATACAAGTAGTGTCTCCACATCTTCAATGCAAACACGACTGCTCCCAATTCTAGATCATGCGTCGTATAATTCCGCTCGTGAATCTTCAATTGTCGGGATGCAAATGCAATAACTTTCTTCCGTTGCATAAGAACGCAACCAAAACCTTGTCGCGAAGCGTCACAATATATTTCAAAATCATCGTTCCCTTCTGGTAACGATAAAATAGGCGCCGTAGTCAATTTCTTTTTCAGTAATTGAAATGCACTCTCCTGCTCCGAGGTCCATTCGTATTTCTTCCCTTTTTGCGTTAATGCTGTCAACGGCTTAGCTATTCGGGAAAAATCTTGAATAAACCTTCTATAATATCGGCTAAACCCAAAAATTGGCGTATCTGTGTTGGTGTCTTAGGAGTCTCCCATTTTTCAATAGCTTCAGTTTTTGCTGGATCAACCTGAATTCCTTCGCTATTAACAACGTGACCAAGAAATTGCACTTCTTTCAACCAGAAAGCACACTTAGAAAATTTAGCATAAAGTTGTTCTTTTCTCAACAACTCCAGTATCAACCTTAAATGCTCTTCATGCTCTTGCTCACTCTTGGAATAGATAAGAATATCATCAATGAAAACGATAACAAACTTATCTAAATACGGACTACAAACTCGATTCATGAGGTCCATGAATACAGCTGGCGCATTCGTCAATCCAAACGGCATAACCAAAAATTCGTAATGACCATAACGTGTCCGAAAAGCAGTTTTCGGAATGTCCTCTTCTTTGACGCGTAGTTGATGATAGCCCGATCTTAAGTCGATTTTCGAATAAACACATGATCCTTGCAATTGATCAAATAAGTCATCAATTCTCGGTAGTGGATACCGATTCTTGATAGTTAACTTATTTAATTCACGATAATCTATACACATCCTGAAAGATCCATCTTTCTTCTTAACAAACAAAATTGGAGCTCCCCACGGTGAAGTACTTGGTCGTATGAATCCACGGTCCAGTAATTCTTTTAACTGACTTTGAAGTTCTTTTAACTCGGACGGTGCAAGTCTATATGGAGCACGAGCCACTGGTGCAGCTCCTGGTACTAAATCTATTTGAAATTCTACCGATCTAAATGGAGGTAATCCCGGCAATTCTTCCGGAAAAACTTCAGGAAAATCTCTTGCCACAGGAACGTCGTTGATGCACTTTTCTTTCTTTTCGACTTTATTAACATGTGCTAAAATAGCGTAACATCCCTTTTCTAAACACTTCTTGGCTTTCAAACAGCTAATGAGTTTTAGCTTTGAATTACCCTTCTCTCCATAAATCATCACCGGTATTTTATCCTTACCAGGAATACGAATTGCCTTCTTGGCACAAACAACTTCCGCTCCTATTTTGGACATCCAGTCCATGCCGACTATTACATCAAAACCTCCTAATTCTACGGGTATTAAGTCGATTTTAAACGTTTCTCCGGCTAGATTTATTTCACAATCACGACAAATTTTATCGGCTTTGATTAGTTTACCATTAGCTAACTCAATCAAGTACTTAGCATCTAGAGGTAATGATGAACAATTCAATTTAGTGTAAAAATTTATACACACGTAACTTCTATCGGCGCCAGTATCAAATAAAATAGATGCTGATAAGTTATTGATGGTAAACGTACCCGTAACAAGCTCCGGGTCTTCACGTGCCTCTCTAGCATTAATAACAAACGCTCTTCCACGTGCAGGTCCACCATTCTTTTCTGGATTCGGGCACTGACTCTTATAATGACCTTGTTTTCCACACCCAAAACAAGTAACGTTAGCCAAAGCAGTTCTATTTGCGTTGGTAGCAGGAGTCTTGTTACCATTCGTAACGAGAGCCTTACAATCTTCAGCAAGATGACCCTGTCGATTGCATTTAGTGCACAACACACTACAGTAACCAAAGTGATGTTTGTGACAACGGTTGCATAAAGGACTTTGTCCTTTGTAACCAAAGCCTGAACCGCTACCCGCACCTTTCGGGGTTTCTGGTTTCTTAAAAGATTGCTGTTGGTAACCTCGATCATAATTTCCGTTCCACTTCCTTTTGTTACTCGATACCTTCACCTCAGTAGTGAATGCTTTCTTATCCAGAATGACCTGATCCATTAACTCGTTCGCCATGGTTATAGCTTCATGAATCGTCTTAGGTTTCGACGCCGTAACGTTTGCCTTGACCTTTCTAGGCAAACCACCTTTGTACATTTCAATCTTCCGTGCTTCGGTTGGAACCAATTCAGGACATAGTAAAACCAATTCCATGAATCGCTGATTGTAGTTGGTGATTTCAGTACCAACCACCTTCAAACTTCGTAACTCATCTTCTAACTTAATAACCTCATTCCTTGGACAGTACTCGGTGATTATCATTGCTTTGAATTCTTCCCATGGAGTATCATAAGCTACATCTCCTCCTACCGCCTTCACATAATTCTTCCACCATGTGAGTGCACTATCTTGTAAAGTGCACGATGCATACTTGGTCATGTCTTTTTCATCACAACCACTGATTTTGAACACCGTCTCCATCTTTTCTATCCATCGGGTTAAACCGATCGGTCCTTCCGTTCCACTGAATGATGAGGGCTTGCAAGCTTGAAAAGTTTTGTAAGTGCACCCCACACGAGGATTTGGGTTAACTGCAGCACCTCTTGCAGCCTCGACCCATAACATTCTGTCGTTCACTCGCTGGTTGATGAGTTCCTCGAGTTCTTGTTCCGTCATTCGATTCAATCGCGCCATTTCCTAATGAAAGAAAATAATTATTCACATGGAATATTATAGATGTAGTGTGTATTTATAGTACATTTATAGCTTGTTAATAATATGAACCAGGTATTATTATAAAAGCCTTTTCTTCTTATTAGCGTTTTATAATTATATCTTGGGTAGTACCTACCCGTTAATGTTCATACTTAATAGCTTAGTACAGAATCAATTACTACAATCTAAATAATACTTAACCATGGAAAATTATTGCATTTCATACTTCGCTATTTTACATATGCTTACATCAAACTTTAAACAAACCACACTAATAATATTATACAAAACATTATGTGATTCCATGGTTTAATACGGTAGCGCATCATTTGGTCTATTTCCCAAAACATTTATGTCCAGGGAATCCCCCAACGCGAATCCTAGCTGTCTCCCTACGTTTTGGCTGAGGTGCCGAAGAACTAGATGCGGGGATAGCACTAATAGGAATAGCGGGGATAGGGGTGGTAGTGTTGAGTGGAATTGGTGCCACATCATCCTTATTAAACTCAGGATTTGAATTTTCTAATTCATTAGCCTTTCGTTTCTTTCCTAGTTCGAACTCGTCTTTTGTAATTTCCTGTATTTCTTCCTCGGGTTCACTTTCCTCCTCGGGTTCACTTTCCTCCTCGGGTTCACTTTCCTCCTCGGGTTCACTTTCCGGGTTCTCTATAGTTGGTTCATCCGGAATTTGTGAGTCTTCCCCAAAAATACCACTTTCGTCATCGGATATGTTAATGACTGAAACACAATCTGAAGGTTCTGATTCGGAGTCGCTGAATGTGATAATAAGTTTCGAGCCCGACATCTATCACACAACAACTAACCCATTAGTACTTACATAATATTTACACATAAATTTTAACCAACAGTGATAAGCAATGGTTTTTTTTTTTAAAATCAGACCCGGTCAAAGTCCAGACTTTACTAATGTATCCTAACGACTTCTCGGTTAGACACACTAATGCAAACCTGGTTCGCTAAGACCAACGCTCTGATACCACATGTCATAACCCGTCCTTAACCATAAGAACGTGTTAGATAACGTATGATTTCATTGCGAGGTATTGACCTCTATATGCGACATTTTTAAAAGAAACTGCATATATTATACATTACAAACCACAACCGTTATTTTTGTTACAAGCTTTAGACAATAAAAAGATGATTATCGTTTAGCGATAATCTTCGACTTACAAACTTTACAAATGATAATAACAACACGGTTTCTAGCATATTTTACAGTACAACATCTCGGATATGCAGTTTTATTTTTGACACAAACATGCGTACGCAAGATCCTGGTTAGATCCAACATGATGCAGCGGAAGCTTTAGAAATCACCTGAGAATAAACATGTTTTAAAAGGTCAACATAAAGTTGGTGAGATATAGGTTTAGTGCCGGCAGCAATATATATATATAGACCACAAGATTTCGTATATAAACAGTTTCATAAAAGTATTCTAAGTGGTTGAGCACTTGGTAACCATACTTAACATTTTCACGTCGCATATTCCCTTTAATATGAAATCTTACTACACCGTACCAAGTGTAGTCACCAAACGAAGTACTGTGCAACCGTTGAATACTGGTCGTCCAGTCCGGTTGGGGTTGTCAGGCCCGATAGATCTATCAACAGGATTCGCGTTTACAATACCGCTGTAAATATTAGTTACCAAGCTACAGGGAAGTATGCCAGTGGTACAACTCAACGTAGAATATATTTTTCAGTTACTTGTGTCCATAATGTAAAACATAAAATACATGTATTCTCATCCCGAAATATTTAGAGTTTAAAAGTGGGACTATATACTCACTCTTGTCTTGATGATATAAATAATTTGACTCGGTCTTCCGGTTGATATCACGAACCTATCCATATATAATATATCAATATGTTTTCATTTTTAAACAAACGTTATAAATATATACTTGTTATACTTTTAATACTTTGAATAATTCCTTAGTCCGTAGTTAGCAGTCCGATGTTAGTAATTCAATTTTAATGGTTCATTTTTAGATGTTTAATATACCCGCAATGAAATAAATAAAACCCCCAACGAAATCAACAAAACCCCATCGTATATGTGTTGGTCGAGATTAATCTTGACCCACGGTACCGGTGTTGTCAAATGACGTGTTGCGTACATAAAGTACCGGTGTTGTCAAATGACGTGTTGCGTACAAACATGGGATCTTATGATTAATCTTCTCGTATTGTTTACGGGTGATCCTGAACCATATAAAATTGAATTATAAGTACATATATATAAAATATCATGTTATCTTAGAAATATGTGATTTATATCATTTTTTCCAATTGATCCCGTAGTTGAAATGATCTAGGATAACCAATTTTGTTTCGGTCATAGTTTCTTCGTTACAAATCCGTTTTCGTTGATTCAAATTGCCATCTTCTTGGATCGAGTTCTTCTTTAAGACTATGAACTGTAAATACCTTGGTTTGTATTCAAAATCATACGGCATAAGTGAAACATTAGTGAAACATATGAAATTAAACATTTTTGTTACAACAAAATCATTTAATGACCATTTTTCTAAAAATACTTATACTTTGAAAAACCAAGTTTTACCTTGTTAAATTAGCATATACATAAGTTATATTACAGGTCTTGAAGTATTTTAAAAGTTAAGTTAGAAGGATCTATTTAGTTTGCAAACAAGTTTGAAAACATTCAAACTATGTTCTTGTTGTTAAACTTTTGTACCACAAAATAAGATAGCTATATATATATGAATTGAATAAGGTTATGAACATAGATTCTACCTCAAGTTCCTTGGATAATTTTGCTGTAAAAGAGGAGTAAGAAGCTAGAATCAAAAGGGTGATAGAAGTGGATGAAAGATTGGGAGTAAGTTGGTGTTCTTGGAGGGTTTTCTTGAAGTGTTTTTGTATGGTTTTCTTATGGTGTTTTAGTATGGTTTTTGAAGCTAGATCTTCTTGGAAACTTTGCTGAATTGATTAAGGGTTTTAAGGGTTGTGAAAGAGTGTGTGTTTAACTAAAAATGAGGTTAGAAAATGAACTAGAAATGGTGATACTTATAACCTAAAAAAAACGTGTATCATGTAATACATGATAAGATTTTTAGTTTGTAATTTTGTTAATTAGTCAAGTAATCATCCAAAAGTAATTACCTAGCTCTAAGGGCATGAATAATGGCTGGTTAGGTGGTGATTTTGATGTGTATTTACTATTAGTAAATACGTATAGGAGCTAGGTATGATACGAGTACAAATACTCTAGGTATACGTATAGAAATTTTGTGAAAAATGAAATGAGGATTCAAATATAGCTATCTTTTGTGAATACACTTATATGGTTTTATGTATTTAAGTTCTTTAAAAGTAATTAAATACATAACTTATACAATATATGTATAACATTATAAGTCTTAAGTATTTATGTCAAATAACGTTACGTATAGTTATTGTTTTGAAAACTTAAGTTAGTAGTTTCAAAATACACATATAACTTGTTGTTATTAATACAAAATGAGATATTAAAACATTTATTAATCATGTTAAATATGTATATATACATTTATATACACAAACGTATAATTATCATATATTGTATAGTTCGTGATATCATCGGTCAAACTAGACGGTCAAACGTTGTGTAAAACTCTTTTCGGAAATATAAGTCTCGACAATTTGGATTGCTTATCATGTTGGCAAGGTTTAATTTATGTAAATATTAATCTTATAAGTATAGTATGATCGAAAAAGTGCGGGTCGTTACACATGAGGTCCATGAACACAGCAGGTGCATTTGTCAATCCGAACGGCATAACAAGGAATTCAAAGTGACCATAAC
The DNA here is from genome assembly GCF_046630445.1 of Rutidosis leptorrhynchoides. Classification (NCBI taxonomy): domain Eukaryota; kingdom Viridiplantae; phylum Streptophyta; class Magnoliopsida; order Asterales; family Asteraceae; genus Rutidosis; species Rutidosis leptorrhynchoides. The sequence goes on along the minus strand of NC_092343.1, from coordinate 380,476,284 downwards.
GGGTGCGAAAAGCAGTTTTCGAAACATCAGATTCTTTAACACGCAACTGATGATAGCCGGAACGAAGATCGATTTTAGAATAAACAGACGAACCCTGAAGCTGATTGAACAGATCATCAATTCTAGGAAGAGGGTAACGGTTTTTAACAGTAAGCTTGTTCAATTCACGATAATCAACGCATAAACGAAATGCATCATCTTTCTTCTTAACAAACAGAACAGGAGCTCCCCAAGGGGATGAACTGGGATGAATGAAACCTTTGTCTAAAAACTCACGGAGTTGACTAGACAATTCTTGAAGTTCGAAAGGCGCAAGTCGATAAGGAGCACGTGCTACTGGAGCAGCACCAGGAAGAAGATCGATTTGAAATTCTACCGCGCATTGTGGCGGAAGGCCAGGTAAATCTTCGGGAAATACCTCAGGAAAATCTCTAACAATATGAACATCACCAATGCTCTTCGCTTCTCTATCAGAATCAACAACATGGGCTAGAATAGCATGACAACCTTTGCGAAGATGTTTATGAACTTTCAAACAGCTAATAAGATTTAACTGTCTGCATTTCCTATCCCCAAAAACCATCAGCGGCTCTCCAACCACATTAGTAATACGAATAGATTTATCATAACACACAATCTCAGCACGATTCGCAGACAACCAATCCATACCAATAACAACATCAAAACTACCAAGTTCAATCAGTATCAAATCTATCTCAAAATCTCTACCAGCTAAATTAATGTTACATTTACGATACACAGTCTTAGCAGTAAGCACTTTACCATTAGCTATCTCTACAACATAAGTATTGTCTAGAGGAGTTAACGGTGTTTTGATTTTTGGACTCAATATATTCGAGACAAAACTCAAATCAGCCCCTGAATCAAATAGTACATAAACTGATAAATCGTTGACCAAGAACGTACTCGTAACAAGTTTAGGATCTTCCTCAGCATCCCTGGCGTTAATGTTGAATGCTCTTCCGCGTGCATTCTCAGTAGTCTTCTTGTTAGGGCAGGCATCACGGAAATGCCCCGGCTTACCGCATTCATAAGACACCCTCTGATTTCCACCATTTCTCGACTTCCCATTACCATTACCACCAGCATTATTACTACCACCTGCAGCAGGAGTAGCAAAACCCGGCATAAGCACCGTACAATCTTTAGCAATGTGTCCCTGCTTGGAAGACCTCTTACAAGTAACCGTACAGTAACCATCATGAGCTTTATAACATCGAGGACACACACGCTGATTATGGTTATTAGCACCAGAAGTATCTTGTTTCTTCTGCTGACTTTGGTTCTGGTTGCGGTTATTATCCCACTTCCTTTTTCCATTATCAGCCTTCTTAACAACTTCCTCACTGGCTTCGGTCACAGCAGCCTTACTTCTCCTCAAAATCTTGTCATTAAGTTTATGGGCCATAGACATAGCAGCCTCAATAGTCTGGGGCTCATTAGACTCAACCTTATGCTCAATTTTCTCGGATAACCCATCAATATAAGCTTCAATCTTAAGATTCTCATCAGCATAAACATTAGGACAAAACAAAGTCAACTCAAAGAACCTTTGCTCATAGGCATCTAATTCGGTGCCCTTCATTTTCAAGTTCTTAAGTTCAACCTCTAACTTCTTAAGTTCACCCCTAGGACGATAACGGGTGATCATTCTTTCCTTGAAATTATTCCAATTCAAACCATACGCTACATCATTACCCAAACTACTAACCAAGTTGTTCCACCAAGTCAATGCACTATCCTTAAGAGTGCAGCTAGCAAAACTAACCTTGTCCTCCTCTCGGACTCTACTAACCCTGAAAATGGACTCAATCTTCTCAAACCAGCGAGTTAGTCCAATGGGTCCTTCAGTGCCACTAAATTCTTGTGGACGACTGGCCATAAAAGTTTTGTGGGAGCATCCCACTTGATTGTTGTTATTCACATTAGTATTAGCATTAGCTGCCATAGCAGCTGCTATCCCTTCGGAGATAAGTCGTTGCATACGGGCTTCGTTGGACTCGCGGGGAGGCATGATCTTCAAAACAGAATAACACAACTGTTAGTACTAAGAATAATACCAGTGTTATAAAGAAATAGATCGAACACGAAAAGATTAACCATTAAAATAATAGTCAATAAACACTATTAGTAATAACATGGCAGTTATGATAGTTATAGAAATAGCCACCACATGCATACATACTTTATGATAGAAATCATACAACATACATAGCACCTAACATACATGAACTATATTACGCATAATATAACGTGCCAAGAGTCACAACATCAGAAATAAAATATGATAATGATAATAGATGTCATAAAGAAATAACCATCCATACATAATGAAAAATATCCCATAACAAAATCCTTAATAAAATCCTCGGCAAAACGCCGTACATAACCCAAAAATGTATGTATAAAAGGGCATTAAGTCTTATGAAATAAATAATCAATCATGAATCATCATATCACATCTTCTTAGAGCGGGTGTGATAAGCTGGGCCGGCATGAGTCTCGGCAGGAGTCTCATACTTCCGCAACTTTCCTTTCACTTCTTCCAACTCTGTCTTCAAACCACGAACTATGCTCTCGAGAGCCTCGAACTTAGCGTCCACCTCACGGTTACGCTTCTGGTTCTCGAACCCAACATTATGCTTGAAACTGACAAACGAATCTATACTAGCTCGCATCTCGTCCATCACTTCGTTATGCGGCAAGGTACGCATACAGTCGTTGAGGGAATTAATACGCATCCTATCGTTGTAAGCTCTAGTCATGTGAGTGATGGTAGCCATGTAATAGTTAACAGGATCATCGATCAAAGGTTGATCAGCACGGCGCCTGGCAGCAGCCGAAGGAGCAGGAGCAGGAACGGAGTTGTTGCTCGAAGTCGACATCTGTAAACAGTAAAACCGCAAACCACATACAACAAAGAATAAATGCTTATGATATAACTCATACAAAATGAAATGCATAATAATGCTATAGCAAAAGGGTCGGGCTGTAGACTAGACTCTAATGCACCATAAAAACCTCGGGTTGACCACATTAAGACCTCCTAGTTTCCTACAACTAGAGCTCTGATACCAACTGTGATGGCCCCGTCAAAACACTTAACGGCTCCGTCGCTTGGTCCCACAGCTTGATCGAACTTAAATGAATTTAATAAATGACATTGCATTCTTTTATTTTAAAAGTTTTCCTAAAAAGGAAAGCATACCAAAATATGTAGTTTAAATAACCCAACATATTAAATAACCAAAGTTGACATAAAACATTGTCAACAACCCACAAGTTTAAATTATTCCAAAAACAGAATGCAAGTTCAAAGTTTCATAATTGTTTCATAAAATCTGCCCAAATGCATGCAGACTCTTCTAACACAGAGGAAGCATCAAATAAACTCAAGTACCTGTGAAAACATGCGAGTAAACTATTAACACAAAGGTTGAGTGAATTATAGGTTTAAATAATGAATAAACTTTAGACTACAAGATTTAAAATGTTTGAAAACATAAATCATTATTCCAATATCAATGAGTCACCTGGTAACCACTTAACCCTTTATTTACCCTTGCCAAACACAATAAATAATATACACCGAACAGTGTATCTACAACAAAATACGAAGTAGTAAACATTCTGATTATAAATTGCTAGCGCAACTAGCTCGAAATGGGGTTGTCAAACCCAATAGATCTATCCGTAGGATTTGCGTTCACCAGTAGAAACCAGTGATTACAGTTACCAGACTAGGAAATATTTTTGTTCAACTCATAACGAATAATTTAAATTTAATTGTCACTTGTGTCTAAACGTAAAATAAATTACATGAAATCACATCCCAAAAATATACTTTGAAAAGTATGTAAAAATGGGACTATAACTCACCTTAATAGCAAATGAAGAAACCACACAAATAAGCGAACAGCAAATGAAGTGAAGTGATCAGGATTGATCACAACGCTGACCTATAAATAAAGCAGGTCGATTTAAATAACTAACTTAGGTCAAGTCTTAGTATGATTTCTATTGTACATGTTGCAAGTAGACATAGAACAATACTCAACATGCATCGATTTGATCGGAACAGCGTACAGACACACACTTTCTATTTTTAGCAGGTTTCCATTTTTTGAAAAGTTTCTATTTTTGGAAAGTTTCTATTTTAGGAAAGTTTCTATTTTAGGAAAGTTTCTATTTTTGAAAAGTTTCCAAATTTAGAAAGTTTCTATTTTTAGAAAGTTATTAAGTTAGGAAAGTTTCCTTAATTAGAAAGTCAACAGAAGTCAACTGAAAGTCAAAGTTAACCGAAAGTCAACTCAGAAGTCAACCTTGGTCAAACATAGTCAACATTAATTTTTAAAAGTATAAGTTATAATATAATATAAGTTATAATGTTAATTAAAGTCATATATGTATAATTATGTCATAACATAAGTTTAATTAAATTAAATTGGATTATTAAAGTTAACATAAGTTTAAATGATATAATTAATATAACATAAGTATTTAATTAATAAATTAAATATTAGTCATAATATAAGTATTATTAATTAATAATAAATTTTAAATCATATCATAAGTATTATTAATTAATAATAAATTATTAATCATATCATAAGTTTCTAATTATAATTATTAAATCATAAGTATTTAATAATTAAATTATAATTAAATAATAACTAAGTCTTATAATAATTAAATAATTAATTAATCCTTATTATAAGTCTTATTATAATAATCTCATAATATAATTTTAATACTTACCATAAGTATTTTTCATTAATAATAAAAGTATTATTAATCATAAGTTTAATTAAATATTTAATTAAATCATAAGTAATTAATAAATGATATAATAAATATATATATATATATATATATATATATATATATATATATATATATATATATATATATATATATATCATAAGTCTTAAATTAAATTAATTACTTTTTATATCATAATTAATTTATTAATAATGAAATTCATTATTTATATCATAAGTCAAATGTTATATCATAAGTTTTAATTAAAAGTTCATCGGGTCATAACTTGAGCCCCGGGAATCAGTTTTCGGCGAGCCTTATATATATCTTCGCCTAACCAACCCACCCAACACCTTAATTTGCTCAAGAACATCCCAAGAACAATCACCAAGTCGTGACTTACAGCCCTTAATCAGTTTGGATCTTTAATCCGCTCAAAAACGTGTTTTAGTCATAACGGGTGATCCGTGGCTCGGATTTCGATGACCCGAACATGAAAGCTCATCTCATCATCAATCCTAACACACTAGTACACCCTAAAGACTCTAAAAATGGTCACAAAGTCAGACCACACCTGGTTCAATTCGTTTTTATATTTTAATCTCAACATAACACCATTTTAATCATAACTTATGTTCTAGAAATCGAAATAACATGAATCCGGAGTCTAAAATTAATGTCTTGATGAGAGGAACTTATCTAGACACTTTAATTTCACTTTTTTTTTATCAGTTATATTTCCAAAAAACAACAATCAAACCGCTGTCCCAAAATAATCAAACCGAAAACATATTCAATCGAGCATTTCTACGCATACAATCAACAATACAATAACATATAAACGTCATACTATCAAAATAACATCAAAATACAGAAAATTAAATAAAAATTGAAAAGCTAGGGTTTGAGTTTATACCCTAATCAAGAATCAAGAGATGTTATCGCGTAGAGATCGAAGAGAGGAACGCGTTTATATGTATGATTGATTGATCCAAGCTTGATTGATGAAGATGATGGTGGATTATGGTGGTGGTAGGCATCGGCAAAGGGGAATAAAAAGGGATAGGAGAGCAAAATAAAAGTGTAGGTTAAATGAGAAGTGATAAATGAAACATAAAATTGTAAAATGGAAAAATGAGAAGAGATATACCCCCCTCCCCATGGATTCAGCTGAATATGGGAGTGGGGTGGATCCCACTTGGCCCAATTTGTTTAATGATAAAATCCTTGTGGCTCGAACGCTCGATCGAAACCCAAAACGCGAAAACACGATTACGCGATTGAAAATTCGGAGAGATAACAAATACGCGACGAAAAATATATATAAATACTATATATAAATATATGACATTAAAATATCATATTTAAAATAATTAGGACTTAAGAACATCCCAAGAACCGTCACCAAGTCTTGACTTACAGCCCTTAATCAGTTTGGATCTTTAATCCGCTCAAAAACGTGTTTTAGTCATAACGGGTGATCCGTGGCCCGGATTTCAATGACCCTGATGTGCGTAGAGGTGTATACGAAATAGTTACATATTTACTACGAAATACTATTAAATATGATACATTTTTATACAAGTTATTTATTTATTTATAAAGTGGATATACCTAAACCTTGCTACAACACTTATAGGCAGTGTACCTAATCGTATAGTAGTGTAGTTTTTAGTAAGTCCGGTTTGTCCACAGGGAACTATCCAAGTTTAATGCTATATTTTTAAAACTAAATTTGTATATAAATATATATATATTTATAAGTAGTATTATTATTATAAAAGGGGAGTTTTTACCGTTTAATGACCGGTTTGTCGATTTTAAAACTTTAGTCGCAGTTAAAACCTAATGTAAAATATAAAAAATAAAAATAACTTAATTTAAAGCGTAAAGTAAATAACAATAAATGAAATTACGATAAATTAAAATGCGATAAATAAAATGACAATAAATAAAATTGCGATAATTAAAAAGTACGATAATTAAAAGTGCAATTAAATAAAATGACAGTAAATAAAAGTGCGATAAAATATGAAATAAAGGAATTATGCTTATTTAAAATTCCATAATCATGATGTTCGACGTGTTGTTTTTTGTTTAGTACCATGGGTTAATTGTCCTTTGTCCTGGAATGTTTGATATGTCCATACGGTTTTGTCCATAATAGTCCATTAGTCATAAATATAAAGTACGAGAGTCTTCGTCAAATTATCCTTATACCCGAAGTCAAATATTCCAACTAATTGGGGATTCGAACTGTAACAAGGTCTTAATACTTTGTTTAATGAATACACCAGGTTATCGACTGCGTGTAATCCAAGGTTTTACTACTTTGTTAACAATTACACCAATTACCCTTGAATGTAATCCACCCCTGTTTCAACGAGTCTATTGATTATTAATCCATCCTCGTGTCCGGTCAAATGAATAATTATTGGTATTTATAGATATCCCGCCCACCGTACCCAGTCAAGCGTATGTGGTTATATATAAATACGTCAAATTATAAGTCTATATATTAAATTAACGAGGTATCATTTAGTTAATATAAAGCCCATTAATAGCCCATAGTCTAATTTCCACAAGTGTCGTTCTTTTATCCAAACCCCAATAATGGTACAAAGCCCAATTACCCCGTCTTTAATATTTTAGCCCAACATCACGATTACTTCAATTTAAATAATTATAATAATAACTTAGCTACGAGACATTAATTTAAAAAGATTGAACATAACTTACAATGATTAATAATAGCGTAGCGTTACAAGGACAGAATTTCGACTTACACACTTACAACATTCGCTAACATACCCTTATTATTATTAATCTTAAATTAAAATTAAAATTATAATATATATATATCTGTGAGAGAGAGATTGAAAATATATATAAAACATTGTCCGAAAATGCTGAAATTTATAGATGTGGCCAGGTATCTGCTGTCATGCGATCGCATGGCATTTGTGCCTTCTGGCCATGCGATCGCATGGCCTGGGAATCCAGCTCACAAATGTTTGTTTGCTAGTTTTCCGACGGTTTTAAATATAATATAATATATATATATATATATATAATTTTAAGAATTAATTATATATTATATTATATTCATTTGCATAGTTGACTTGTAATTTTTAGTCCGTTGCGTCGGGCGTTGAGAGTTGACTCTAGTCTCAGTTCCAGATTTTCAAACGTCCTTTCGTACAATTTAATATCTTGTACTTTGAATTTTGCGACTCGTACTCTTGTAATTTATAGACGTTTCTCATCAATAGTTTGAACCACTTTGATTCTACTTTGTACTTTTGAGCTTTTTGGTCGTTTGCGTCTTCAATTCGTCGAATCTGTCTTTTGTCTTCACTTTTTATTATTTAAACGAATATCACTTGTAAATAGAACATTTGCAACTAAAAGCTTTTCTTTCTTGAGGGATAATGCTATTAAATATATGTTCGTTTTTAGCATTATTAAATATTCCCACACTTGAGCGTTGCTTGTCCTAAAGCAATATAGTCTTGAAATAAAAATATTAGAATCACTTCTTTATTCTTCACACTTTGTACATCAGTGATTTTTATACGGCGGTATAAACAATGATAGTAACGTTGTGGTTTACAGTCCCACATGACTATGAAAATTTAGATCCTTAAGGAAATTGGATCTTTATGAAAACATTTGATCTTTTGAAAATTTAATCTAGCTTTTACCCTAGATAAGTTTTTCGGAATAACCCTTCACCGGTGTTTGCAAAATGTTTTTGTGGGTTTTGTGGGTTTCAGATTTGAAAATTTTAGCTCAAAACTTATGGTTTTGTGTCACCCACTTGCTAACCTTGTATTGGAAAAACAACACGTCCAGTTTACTTGCTCCGTATATTACCTTTCGGTAAACTACCGTCTAGTTGTAAAGGAAAGTGTTGAACAAGCAACTGTTAAGGCAATGTCCCATGACATGCTTTTAATTATGGTCTATATCGTGTCGGATGCAATTACTATCCTTTGTAGGAGCAATAGTAAAGATCACCCTGTAGTTTTTCGGTCTGGCATAAGGTCTTGTCTTTGACCATACTATGCAACCACCGTTCTTACGGTTGACGCCCGATTTGGTTCAGGTGACCTAATGAATTCGTGGTGAATTCCTAGGATTTTACGTTCAATGGTAATGAACGCATTAAAAATGAGTTTTCAGAAAACAAATCGGTTTGTAATTTTGATCAAAATATTTTCTCGTTCAAGCTCGAGTTTAGATATCATCGAATTCCATGAGTTTGTAATTCTCAATCTTTAAGGTCAATCTCAAGGATTGAGTAATATCAGGCTTAAAAGCTGATTTTTGATCTTTAAGGAGATTATCCTTTCTGGGGATCTGATTCATTAGTCTTATAAGCTAATTTGCACGGTGCCCCCCATTGTACGAGACAGATCCTCTTATGGTTAGGATAAGTCTGACCACTTGGCGACCCTGTTTGATGCTGAGGTCCGTGGATTTCCAGCTGATTTTCGTGAAAACTTTTCAAGGTTTTTCGTAGACTCTACAACTGGTCTGGACGACAACTTCCTGACCTAAATCAAGAAGCGCGTGTATTTTTCTCGGAAGACTTTACTTCCTTTTAATGATAGAATTGATTCATCGTGTAGATCCATCTTTTCTTTTAAATATATTACAATTTTTCGGGTAAAACAGTTAATTTTGTCCAAAACAAAAGTATCTTCAATTATTTGTACAAAAATATGTGACATATGTTCTAAATAACTTGGTAAATTTTTCCCACACTTGGCTTTTATTTTCCTTTCTTTGCCTTTTTATTTTCCTTTATTCCATTTTAAATGAATTCTAACATTTTAGGTTATTTCTCAATTTATGTCCTTTCCGAGGTAACAATAATTTCGGTGTTAACACCTAATTTTATCGTTCATAAATATGTATAAACATGATTTTGAATTCATTTATTTGAAAATTTTGAAATTTTTTTTACTAGAATTGGGTAGTCAGTATATAAGACTAGGGCTGTTCTTTATTATCAGAGAGCACTAGATTCTAATACAACTACTGCGTTACTAGTATTTTTAATGGTAACCAAGTGTTTAAATTAAAATTTTAAAAATCCGAAAGAATTTAACCCTTTCCCACACTTAAGATCTTGCAATGCCCTCATTTGCAAGAAATCAGTAACAATTTAAATTATTGAGGGTGATTAGCGTAGAAAAATGATTAAATTTTACTAAAGTTTCCAAGCATATTGGCGTTTGTTTGTTGAATGATAAATGGTGCACATCATTTGTTCATTCCGTCTTGTTGTTACATCACATTTGTTTTTCGTTTTATTTTTAAAATTAGTAGCTTTTGCTGAACTTAATGTCAGTCTTTGAAAGTGTGCTGTTTTACCCTATTTTGTACATAAGATAAACTACAAACATACATAATATTTTTATTATTATTATTATTTTTTATAAAATCTTTATTTATTAAAACAATTTAAATGAATAATTTTTTAAAATTTTGTTTCCTTTTACTTTAGGTAGTTTCAGTATGTTTACCTAGTCCGTCCATCGACAAAATTTAAAATTTGTCATTTTTAAAGCGATTGTTTTAAAAGCAAAGAGTTTTGGGTTTTTTAAATGTTTTTGGCATACTTTAAATCAATAAGATTAAAAATAATGATAATAAAATTTCTCGTCCCTCCCTTGGGTAAAGCAATTTCAGTTCAACGACGTAGTTTTCAACTCACGACGAATTTTTAGAAATCACATTTTTAACTTAATGAAATAAAGTATATTTTTGTTTTTAAATTCACACCAAACTTATATTTAAAATGCATAAAATTAAAAATTCATATTATTAAAATTAAAAATTCACACCAAATTTATATTTAAAATGCATAAAATTAAAAATTCATATTATTAAAATTAAAAATTCACACCAAATTAATATTTAAAATGCATAAAATTAAAAATTCATATTATTAAAATTAAAAATTCACACCAAATTTATATTATATTTTTGTTTTTATACATACAAATTTATATTAAAAATATTAATTTTTCAAATATTTACAAACTTAAATATATTGATTTTAAAAATTTACATTAATAATTTAATATGTATTTAAAAACAAGGTAAAAATTAAAATTAAAAATCTTTTTGGTCTTTTATCCCACTTTAATCAATCAAATATTATCAAAAATATACGCCCCTTTTTTCGGTAAAGTAATTTCGGTTCCATAACCTAGTTTTACTCCTGATGAATTTCTGAAATATTTTGAGTTGATTGATTAAAGATATTTATACCTTAAGAATAAACGGTAAATTTTGCAGTGATGTAATAAATTTTTGTATGATATCAATAATTTCGGTTACGCATACCTAATTTTATTGAATACCAATTTAATACTTTATAGCGAACGATTCAGCGTTTATTATCAAAAGGTTAAAATCAATAAAAAAAAAAAAACTGTACATACTTACCTGTGAGATAGAATTCTCAGAGACCTGCTTTAGCCGACTCATAGGAGAGTCGTGTGATTTGATTTTCCATAGCTACGTAAGCGTAACCTCGATTCTTCAATATCTTTTCTTCTAAACATATAAACGGTCCTTCTCTGAATAGAGTAACAAATTCGGTATTTGAATATGTTTGATTGTTCGAACATTTACCTTCGTGTGAACATTTTCCGCATTTATAACATCTTTCAAGGTGTCGTGCTCTTCTTTTTGTTGCGGATTTTGATTTTCCTTTACCAAAATGCATCTTATGATGATCTTTCCTGAGTTCTTTCCTTACTTCGTCCCATCTGCTTCTTATTACTGACACCAGGTCACTCGGGAGTGTGTCCTTATTACGTTTAGTAATCAAAGCGTGTAGCATTAGGCCATGGTTTAGATTAAAGGAATTCTTCATCTCGAAAAACCTAAAAAAATAAAAATTCAGAATGGAGGGAGAAGACTAGTTCTTTAGGGTCTGCTAGGGAAAGACCATTCGGATTCCATTCTCGAAAACTACACGAAAACAGAATATCTAACTCTAGCAGAAATATATATAACCCTAAAAAGATTCGATTCTCCCCACACTTAGTTAGCTGTGGTGTCGAAATTGTGATTAACTTCGTTTTCAATTGGACTATCAACAACTTGTATATCTCGGACTTTTACTTCAAGCCAATTGTTGATTTCCTCTGTAACTTTCACAAATTTAACTAACATTGCCTTTTTTTTAGGCGACAAATTGGATACTAATCGGTTACATAACTTAAAGTTCCCCTTAATCCTAACATCTTGAATCCGTTTATAAAGTTTCTTCGTTGCAATGTTGAAAACGGGTTCATCTAAATTCGTATCAACAACGGGGTTCTTTGTTATCAGGTCATCATTGGTTGTTGCTTTATCTTCCCCACACTTAGGGCATTTTTATTGGTTCAACAGTTTTGGTTGGTAGAGATCTAAACTTTCGGTTCACAAAGGTAACCAATTTGTCACCATCCCTTAGTGTTGTTCTACCTTCTCTTACATCAATGAACGCTTCAGTGGTTGCTAAAAATGGGCGACCTAAAATTAGAGGAATATCAAGGTCTTCCTCCATATTAATAACTATGAAATTTGCAACAAAGGTCAAACTTCCCACTTTAACAAGTAAATTGTTTGCTATTCCAACCGGGTATTTAATGGTTTGATCAAATAATTGAACACCTATTCTAGTTGGTCTTAATTTACCTACACCTAATCTTTTATATAAGGAAAGAGGCATAACATTTGCACTTGCTCCTAAATCTGCGAGTCCATTATACATAGCACCATCATTAAGCAAGCAAGAAATGATAAATTCACCTGGGTCTCCTACTTTAGTAAGTAGAGTTGGGTTGTTAACCTTTTCCGGGTGATATTTTCTTGGTTCTTTCACTTCTACTTGAACTTCTTGTTCACATTTTTCTTCGTTTCTTGGAATGGGAGGTTTGAATAGGAATTCTTTTTCATCACTCCAATTTGAAGCTTCCCCGTCTTCCAATTTTGGTTTTTCATATGTTGTTGATAACATATTTATGTTTTTATTCTGAGGGTTTTCTTGGGTGGTGAAATTATGATTGACTTCATTGTCAACCTCCATCGGACCATGTATGTAATGTTTAACTCTGTGACCATTAACTTTAAATTCAATCCCATTTGAATTTATTAACTCTATTGTTCCGTATGGGAAAACTCTTTTGATTATGAACGGTCCAGACCACCTTGATTTCAATTTTCCAGGAAATAGCTTGAATCGTGAATTGAAAAGAAGAACTCTGTCTCCTTCTTTAAATTCTTTTGAACTTCTAATTCTTTTATCATGCCATTTCTTCGTTCTTTCTTTATAGATTAACGAATTTTCGTATGCTTCATGTCTTAATTCTTCTAATTTGTTTAATTGACTTAACCGTAGACGTCCGGCTTCATGTAAATCAAGATTACACGTCTTCAAAGCCCAAAATGATTTGTGCTCAATTTCTACTGGAAGATGACATGCTTTTCCGTAAACGAGTTTAAAAGGTGTGGTTCCAATTGGAGTTTTGTAGGCTGTTCAAAAATCCCAGAGTGCATCCTCCAATTTCATGGACCATTCCTTCGGATTTGATCCTACGATTTTCTCTAGAATACGTTTTAAAGCTCGGTTGGTATTTTCAACTTGTCCACTTGTTTTTGGATGATAAGCGGTTGAGATTTTATAAGTTACTCCATATATTTTGAGAACTTTCTCAAGTTGATTATTATAAAAATGAGTACCCCGATCACTTATTAAAGCTTTCGGTGTTTCAAACGTAGCAAAAAGACGTTTTAAGAAGTTGACTACAACTCGTGCATCGTTAGTCGGGAGAGCTTGTGCTTCCGCCCATTTAGATACATAATCAATGGCAATGAGAATGTAGAGATTATTATGAGATTTTGGAAATGGACCCATAAAGTCAATACCCCAAACGTCAAATACTTCACATACTTGAATGACATTTTGTGGAATTTCATCACGTTGACTTATTTTTCCGGCCCTTTGACAAGCATCACAGGATTTGCAAAGAAGGTGTGCGTCTTTGAAAATTGTAGGCCAATAGAATCCAGAATCGTAAACTTTTCTTGCTGTAAGCTGAGGCCCATAATGCCCTCCTGTTGGTCCTGTGTGACAATGGTTTAAGATTTGACTGGCTTCATCCCCGAATACGCATTGGCGTATTATTCCATCGGGACAACTTTTAAACAAATGTGGATCTTCCCAGAAATAGTGTTTTATATCACTAAAGAATTTCTTTCGTTTTTGGTATGACAACCCTTTTTCAAGGAATCCACATACTAAGTAGTTTGCATAGTCTGCAAACCATGGAATTTCATTATAATCTATCTTCAATAGATATTAATCAGGAAAGTTATCTTGTATGGCCAATTCATTTAGAACTTCTAATTCGAGATTTTCAAGACGAGAAAGATGATCAGCGGCAAGATTTTCTGCTCCCTTTTTATCTCGGATCTCAATATCAAACTCTTGTAAGAGTAAGATCCAACGGATTAATCGTGGTTTGGCATCTTGTTTCGAAAATAGGTATCTTAGAGCAGAATGGTCGGTATAGACCACCGTTTTAGCTAGAACGAGATATGAACGAAATTTGTCAAAAGCAAAGACAATAGCAAGGAGTTCTTTTTCAGTAGTTGTGTAATTCGTTTGTGCTCCTTGTAATGTCTTACTAGCATAATAAATAGGTTGAAATCATTTTTCAATCCTTTGTCCTAAAACGGCTCCCATTGCAAAATCACTTGCATCGCACATAAGTTCAAATGGTAGATTCCAATTTGGAGTTATCATGATCGGCGCATTAGTGAGTTTTTCTTTAAGAATATTAAAAGATTTGATGCATTCATCTGAAAAGATGAATGGAGCATCCTTTTCTAGGAGTTTATTTATAGGAGTGGCAATTTTAGAAAAATCTTTTATGAAACGTCGGTAAAAACCGGCATGCCCTAGAAAACTCCTAACTCCTCTAACATTGGTGGGATGTGGAAGTTTAGCAATTACATCTACTTTAGCTCTATCCACTTCAATTCCTTCCTTTGAGATTTTATGACCAAGAACGATGCCTTCTTTAACCATGAAATGACATTTCTCTCAATTAAGAACTAGATTTGATTGTTCGCATCTAATAAGCATTCGTTCAAGATTAACTAGACATGTTTCAAAAGTATCACCGAAGACTGAAAAGTCATCCATGAAAACTTCCATGCATTCTTCTATCATGTCGTGAAAAATCGCCATCATGCACCTTTGAAAGGTTGCAGGGGCGTTACAAAGTCCAAATGGCATGCGTTTGTAAGCAAAAGTACCATAAGGGCACGTGAATGTGGTTTTCTCTTGATCCTCGGGTGCTATTGGAATTTGAAAATATCCGGAAAAACCATCAAGAAAACAAAAGTAACTGTTTCCGGCTAACCTTTCCAACATTTGATCAATGAAAGGTAAGGGAAAGTGATCTTTTCTGGTGGCGTCATTTAATTTTCTATAATAAATACACACACGCCATCCTGTTACAGTCCTAGTAGGAATAAGCTCATTTTTCTCATTTGTGATGACAGTCATGTCACCCTTCTTAGGTACGCATTGAACTGGGCTTACCCATAGACTATCAGAGATTGGATAAATTAAACCTGCATCTAGCAGTTTAATAATTTCTTTCTTAACAACATCTTGCATATTAGGATTTAGTCTTCTTTGGCGTTGCACATACATTTTATGGCCTTCTTCCATAAGGAATTTATGTGTGCAATACGAAGGACTTATGCCTTTAATATCATGAATCTTCCATGCAATAGCTGGTTTATGAGCTTTTAGCACAGAAATGAGTTGAGATTTTTTATTTTCAGCAAGAGAAGGCGATATTATTACAGGCAATACAGATTCACCATGTAAATAAGCGTATTCCAAATGGTTTGGAAGTGGCTTTAACTCTAATGTCAGTGGTTCTTCTATCGATGATTTATATCGATATATGTCTTCCTCTTTTAGCATTTGAAGTTCTTCTGTTGTTGGTTCATAATCATTAGCCATGAGTGTGGCTAACATTTCAGCTTCATCAATTGGTTCAGTTCCTTCTCCTAAAGAACATTCTCCTGTTCCTTGTAATTCTGGAAATTCTTCTAACAATTCTGCATGTGAATCTATAGTTTGAATATAATAACATGTATCATCTGCAGATTGCGGTTGTTGCATGGCTCTATCAACAGAAAAGGTAACACTCTCGTCCTCTATACTTAGGGTCAGTTTCTTACCGAACACGTCTATTATTGCTTTAGCCGTGTTTAAGAATGGTCTTCCTAATATAAGAGGAACTCGAGAATCTTCTTCCATGTCTAGAATAACAAAATCTACTGGAAATACTAAAGTACCAACTTTAACTAGCATGTTTTTCATTATCCCTCTAGGATATTTTACTGATCGATCGGCTAGTTGTATACTTATTCTTGTTTGTTTCAATTCTCCAAGGTCTAGTTTAGCATATAGTGAATACGGCATTAGATTTATACTAGCACCTAAGTCCGCCAATGCTTCTATTGAACTAAGACTACCCCGAAAATATGGAATCGTGAAACTTCCTGGATCTAAAAGTTTTTCTGGTATCTTATTCAATAGTACTGCAGAACAATTAGCATTCATTGTAACAGCTGAGAGTTCTTCCATTTTTTCTATTTGTGATTAGATCTTTCAAGAATTTAGCATATCTAGGCATTCCTGAAATCACATCAATGAAAGGAAGATTTACATTTATTTGTTTAAACATATCCAAGAATTTGGATTGCTCTGCTTTAAGTCATTCTTTTCTCATTTTACTTGGGTAAGGAAGTGGTGGTTGATATGGTTTAACATAAGGTTTAGCCTTAACTGTGTTATCTTCATTAACCTTTTCAACTACCGGTTCTGTTTTCTTATTTTGTTCAGGTTGTGGTGCTTGTGGAGTAGGAATAGAGTCATCAGAAATTATAGGTATTTCAGGTGGTTTAAGTGTAATACCACTTCTTGTGGTAATGGCTTTAGCTGTTTCATTCCACGGGTTAGCATTTGTATCACTAGGTAGACTCCCCGGTTTTCTTTCACCTATCAACCTTACTAGGTTACTTAGTTCTTATTCCAGATTTTGAATAGAAGCTTGTTGATTTCTAAATGCTTGAGCATTTTGTTCATTAGTTTGTTTCTGAGATGTGAAAAACTGCGTTTGAGATTCAACTAGCTTTGACATCATATCTTCAAAATTTGGCTTTTTATCATCGGTTTGTGGTGGTTTATTTTGAAAAATAGGTCTTTGCTGATTGTAAGTATTGTTGGATACTTGTTGATTGCTAGGACCTTGTTGGTTGTTGTATGGAACATTTCGGTTATAATTCTGGTTTTGATTGTAGATTGGTCTTGGCGGTTGATAATTATTCTGATAATTATTTCCAGGCCTTTGGTTCATGTACGAAACATTCTCTCTTTGTTCCATTGTTTGTTCAATACTGAGACAATCTTTTGTCAAATGTAGTCCTCGACACTGCTCACAACTAATTCTTATTGAGTGAATATCTTTAGTCATCTTTTCCATTCGTCTCTCGACAGCATCTATCTTTGCAGAAATGGAATCAAAGTCATGGCTAGAATCGGCTCTAGTTGCTTTAGATGATCTAACGATATCTTTTTCTTGATGCCACTCATGTGAGTGGGAAGCAGTGTTATCAATAATTTTGTAAGCTTCAGTTGCGGTTTTCTTCAAAAATGGAACCACCAGCTGCTATATCGATGTCTTTTCTTGTAGTGATGTCGCATCCTTGGTAGAATATTTGTACTATTTGATAAGTGTCTAAACCATATTGCGGACATCCTCTTAACAACTTTCCAAATCTTATCCACGCCTCATATAGAGTTTCATTTGGCTTTTGTGTGAATGTAACAATTTCTCCTTGAAGTCTCACGACTTTAGATGCCGGAAAGAATTGTTTAAGAAAATTTTCAACTAAAACATCCCATGTATCAATCGCCCCTTCAGGTAACGATTCTAACCAATCTTTGGCTTCTCCCTTTAAAGTCCAGGGAAATAACATGAGATATATC
Organism: Rutidosis leptorrhynchoides; assembly: GCF_046630445.1. Classification (NCBI taxonomy): domain Eukaryota; kingdom Viridiplantae; phylum Streptophyta; class Magnoliopsida; order Asterales; family Asteraceae; genus Rutidosis; species Rutidosis leptorrhynchoides. The sequence goes on along the minus strand of NC_092343.1, from coordinate 380,458,418 downwards.
TGTTCATCCTCAACTTCTCTGATTTTGAATAGAGTACAGATCTTATTAAAGGTTCGAAGATGTTCATTTGGATCTTCCTTCGGCGCACCACTAAATTGGCATTGATTAGTTACCATGTGTAGTATTTGACCTTTAATTTCATAATCTGGCGCATTAATGTCTGGTTGAGTAATTGCATGACCTTGGCCAGTGTGTTTAGCTCTCATTCGGTCTTCCATACTTAGAGGTTCCAGATTTTCCATGATTGAATTTTTTGAATCTGAATCACTAGAGGATTCTGATTTAATTGTTTGTTCTTCGACAGTCTCTGTTTGAATGATTGGTGGTTCCGGAGGAAAGATTAATGGTTCAAGATCTCTGAATTGTCCCTGAATATCCTCCGAATTCTCAATTGTGAGGCCGGGTTCAAAAAATGGATTATCGGAAATTTGAATTGGAGTACTTGGTCGACTTGATGACGATTCTAAAGAAAAATCAACGGCGACAATATTGGCTAGATGTCTTGATCTGGTTACAGGTGGTGAACGTATGAAAGGTGGTGAACGTTTTGCTCAGTGCAATCACTGAATATCCTATTAGTTATAAAAGATAAAAATTATATAAGTTATCAAATTAATAGACTTTTCTGATTTTGCCCACGTTTCGAATAGCCAATAGATGCAGCAGGTAGCCAGGACCCTTTAAATCGGAAGCCCACAACTCGCCACTAACAAATCCAACTATTACTACGAACCAGAAAATTTTGGATGTCTATCAATTTAACCACTTAAAATAATTTTTCGTTGAAATTTAAGGAAATTTTAGAGAAGAAATAGAAAATTCTATGTCCTAAAAACTAGAGCGTCGAAAAATAAGAAAGAAAAAGAGCGCGTCGAAAAATAAAAGGTCGAAAAATAATAAAAAGAACGTAGCGCGTCGAAACTTAAAAGTCTAAAAACTAAAAATTAAAAGTTACGTCTAAAGGTATTAAAGCTTAAAGAAATTCTAAATCCAAAACGGCAATAACTTAAAAAGTACTAAAATCTTAAAACGGCGCCGCAAAATTCTAAAGCACCTATATCTTAGTCTAAAGAAAAAGCACTTAAGGGATTTTACGGCAAAGCCTAAAAATCTAGAAATAAAAATAACTATGGCAAAAACTATATCTTAAAACTAGTTACGAGCGAAAAATATACATCTTATGATTAAACGACTAAAAAGATACGAAAATATAAAAATAAAACTTAAAGTTTATAAAAATACAATTTTTATAATATTATTTTTATATTTTTATTTTATAAAAGTATTAGTTTTATAATTTAATAAAACTAGTTTAAAACTAAAAATACAAAATAATAAAACTAAAACTAAATATTAAAAACTAATTAATTAATTAAACCCTAATTATAATTAATTAATATTAATAATAATTAAAAATCGTAACCCTAACCTGCAAACTGAGGTACCGGGGCTGTCAAATCAATCCATGCGATCGCATGGATTGTCTGTAGGATTTTCATGCGGTCGCATGGCTTCGGTTTCCAGGCCAAGTAGTTGGGCTTCTACAGTGACCAGCCCGAGTACTTTTTTTTATATATATATATATATATATATATATATATATATATATATATATATATATATATATTTTTTTTTTTTTAATATTTATATAAAATATTTATATAAATTAAATAAAAACTTATATTTTTACGAAACTAAAATAAAAATAAAAATACTTTATAATTTTATATATTTTAAACAAACTCTTAAATAAATATATATATTTTGTTTTTCATTTTATATTTTTGTATTTTTAATATTTAAAACGTATTTTTACAAAACTAAATTAAAAATCTTTTTTTTTATATAGCGTTTCGCTTTCGGCGTTTAAGCAGATTCCCCGGCAGCGGCGCCAAAAATACTTGATGTGCGTAGAGGTGTATACGAAATAGTTATATATTTACTACGTAATACTATTAAATACGATACATTTTTACACAAGTTATTTATTTATTTATAAAGTGGATATACCTAAACCTTGCTACAACACTTATCCAAGTTTAGTAGTGTAGTTTTTAGTAAGTCCGGTTTGTCCACAGGGAACTATCCAAGTTTAACGCTATATTTTTAAAACTAAGTTTGTATATATATATATATATATATATATATATCTATATATATATATATATATATATATATATATATATATATATATATATATTTATAAGTAATATTATTATTATAATAGGGGGGTTTTTACCATTTAATGACCGGTTTGTCGATTTTAAAACTTTAGTCGCAGTTAAAACCTAATGTAAAATATTAAAAATAAAAATAACTTAATTTAAAGCGTAAAGTAAATAACGATAAATGAAATTGCGATAAATTACAATGCAATAAATAAAATGACAATAAATAAAATTGCGATAATTAAAAAGTACGATAATTAAAAGTGCAATTAAATAAAATGACAGTAAATAAAAGTGTGATAAAATATGAAATAAAGGAATTATGCTTATTTAAACTTCCATAATCATGATGTTTGACGTGTTGTTTTTAGTTTAGTACCATGGGTTAATTGTCCTTTGTCCTGGAATGTTTGATATGTCCATACGGTTTTGTCCATAATAGTCCATCAGTCATAAATATAAAGTGCGAGAGTCTTCTTCAAATTATCCTTATACCCGAAGTCAAATATTCCAACTAATTGGGGATTCGAACTGTAACAAGGTCTTAATACTTTGTTTAATGAATACACCAGGTTATCGACTGCATGTAATCCAAGGTTTTACTACTTTGTTAACAATTACACCAATTACCCTTGAATGTAATCCACCCCTGTTTCAACGAGTCTATTGATTATTAATCCATCCCCGTGTCCGGTCAAATGAATAATTATTGGTATTTATAGATATCCAGCCCACCGTACCCAGTCAAGCGTATGTGGTTATATATAAATACGTCAAATTATAAGTCTATATATTAAATTAACGAGGTATCATTTAGTTAATATAAAGCCCATTAATAGCCCATAGTCTAATTTCCACAAGTGTCGTTCTTTTATCCAAACCCCAATTATGGTACAAAGCCCAATTACCCCGTCTTTAATATTTTAGCCCAACATCACGATTACTTCAATTTAAAAAAGCATAATAATAACTTAGCTACAAGACATTAATGTAAAAAGATTGAACATAACTTACAATGATTAATAATAGCGTAGCGTTACACGGACAGAATTTCGACTTACACACTTACAACATTCGCTAACATACCCTTATTATTATTAATTTTAAATTAAAATTAAAATTAAAATTATAATATATATATATATCTGTGAGAGAGAGATTGAAAATATATATAAAACATTCGTCCATAAATGCTGAAATTTATAGATGTGGCCAGGTATCTGCTGCCATGCGATCGCATGGCATCTGTGCCTTCTGGCCATGCGATCGCATGGCCTGAGAATCCAGCTCACAAATGTTTGTTTGCTAGTTTTCCGACGGTTTTATATATATAATATAATATATATATAATTTTAAGAATTAATTATATATTATATTATATTCATGTGCATAGTTGACTTGTAATTTTTAGTCCGTTGCGTTGAGCGTTGAGAGTTGACTCTGGTCCCGGTTCCGGATTTTTGAACATCCTTTTGTACAATTTAATATCTTGTACTTTGCGTTTTGCGGCTCGTACTCTTGTAATTTATAGACGTTTCTCATCAATAATTTGAACCACTTTGATTGTACTTTGTACTTTTGAGCTTTTTGGTCGTTTGCGTGTTCAATTCGTTGAATCTGTCTTTTGTCTTCACCTTTTATTATTTAAACGAATATCACTTGTAAATAGAACATTTGCAACTAAAAGCTTGTCTTTCTTGGGGGATAATGTTATGAAATATATGTTCGTTTTTAGCATTATCAGACCGGAACATGAAAGTTCATCCCATCATCAATCCTATCACACTAGTACACCCTAAAGACTCTAAAAATGGTCACAAAGTCAGACCACACCTGGTTCAATTCGTTTTTATATTTTAATCTCAACATAACACCATTTTAATCATAACTTATGTTTCGGAAATCGAAATAACATGAATCCGGAGTCTAAAATTAATGTCTTGATGAGAGGAACTCATCTAGACACTTTAATTTCACTTTTATATCAGTTATATTTCCAGAAAACAACAATCAAACCGCTGTCCCAAAACAATCAAACCGAAAACATATTCAATCGAGCATTTCTACGCAAACAATCAACAATACAATAATATATAAGCATCATACTATCAAAATAACATCAAAATACAGAAAATTAAATAAAAATTGAAAAGCTAGGGTTAGGGTTTATACCCTAATCAAGAATCAAGAGATGTTATCGCGTAGAGATCGAAGAGAGGAACGCGTTTATATGTATGATTGATTGATCCAAGCTTGATTGATGAAGATGATGGTGGATTATGGTGGTGGTAGGCATCGACAAAGGGGAATAAAAAGGGAGAGGAGAGCAAAATAAAAGTGTAGGTTAAATGAGAAGTGATAAATGAAACATAAAATTGTAAAATGGAAAAATGAGAAGAGGTATACCCCCCTCCCCATGGATTCGGCCGAATATTGGAGCGGGGTGGGTCCCACTTGGCCCAATTTGTTTAATGATAAAATCCTTGTGGCTCGAACGCTCGATCGAAACCCGAAACGCGAAAACACGATTACGCGATTGAAAATTCGGAGAGATAACAAATACGCGAAGAAAAATATATATAAATACTATATATAAATATATGACATTAAAATATCATATTTAAAATAATTAGGACTTAAAAATTCCAAAAGCTCGACCGTTGGTTTGAAAACTGAAAAGATTCGTCGGATAGAAATCTGCGACACGTAGAAACGTACGATTTAAAATATGAATACAAATATTCATTTAACACATAATAATTAATATATTATCACTAAAATAATAATATAGGTCATAGAAATGACGTGGCATAAATAACAATTAACGGTCATTAAATTATTAACGGCAAAAGATAACGGAAAAAGTAGGGTCGTTACACAATCCATATGTCAATTGAAAACAAGTTAAACGCATCTTGGATTTGGATGTGATGTGATGCACGTAACTTATTTTCAAGCTTGATGAACATGAGAGAGATTTTAGGGAGGAGGGATAAGAGCTATTTTGGTGGGATAATTTATGTGGCTCAAAACTGTTCTCACCAAATATATAAATGAGAACGTTCTCACATGAATGTTATATATATATATATATATATATATATATATATATATATATATATATATATATATATATATATATATATATATATATATATATATATATATATATATATATATATATATATATATATATACTAAAATGGTCCGTGAAACTACTGGATTGTTCAAACGAAACAGTTTAATGATATGTTTTAGGTATTATGTGAATGTAAATTCTAAAGTCATCTAGTTTAATGACCCGTGGAACCACATATTTCGACTAAGAAACTTGTCTTTGTTAACTTGGTCAGAATAAATTAACTAAATTAATTCTCCCATCACCCTCTTCCAATTTTCATTACAATTACTATTTTCTTGTCATAAATGATACTTATTTAAAATTAAAAGAGGGACTCAAAATACCTGGTTTAACCTTGGAAAAATCATGATTATTTTTGAATTCTTCTATCATACTATATACCTTCATTTTAAATAGTCACAATATGATTTGACGTATGTTATCGATTTTCAAATTCTTGTTGTTTAACAAACATATAATAATATTAATAAAACATTCAAAGTGTGATAAATTTCATCAACAAACAACACATAAAAGAGAATAATTCTTTGAAAAAACCATTAACAATGACATGAAGGTTTGTACATGTTTTTTTTAAACAAAAGGTTATTGGATAATATAATGGAGATTGAAAAAAAGAGTTGTAAAGGTTTGTACAGATTGAGAAAAAGAGTTATGATTATATATGGTGGAGGTGCTCCGAGATATATATATTTATAAAACAGTAATACCCTATTAAATATTAAATGATATTTTTATTAATTATTTTTGGTTTTCAAATCGACATTCATATATTATCGGCATTTATTTGTTTTTATCTTTTAGAATTAGAATTAATATTAATATTAATATAAAATAATGGCATCATCATTACAAAAATTAAAAAGCAATTTGTGAAATGATGACATCATCATTTTAGAGCTGTATATAAATATATAGATGGGGCTAATCAAGGGGAAACACTTTTTTGGAGGGAAGAAGAAGTAATTTTAATTTATTTTTTTCATTTTTTTCTAATTTTTTTCATAAACTTTAAGATTAGGTGACAATATAAATATTTAAAAAGACACTTTTTGATCAATATAATTATTTTGACCAGAAAACGCTTAAAAAAATAACATTCACCGATAAATTTTATTTCTAATAGCATTCATCGTGATGCATGTTATTCTTCGAAAAAAATTTCTTCATCTATTGTGAAGGATTTTTTTTTCAATATTTATCCCGATTTAAGTTTAGGGTTTATGATTTAAAGTTTAGTGTTTTGGGTTTAGTCTCTAAACCCTTTTACATCAAAGGAGTAGGCACATATATGATTTGTGATTTATACTTTGAAAGTGCTTGTTTGCAAGTGAATCAAACTTAAAGGTTTTTAGAATGTATTACAGTAGTATTTTATATTGGTATTAGTGGATGTATAGATTAAGGATTTTATTTTATAGGTATAAAATCATTGTATAATTTTCGCTTCATAATATAGGCCATATGGGTTTTTGTTAAAGTGTTTGGACTGGTCACTTCAAAACACTTCCCCTTTTTTACTCTTTTATTCACACTTACACTTATATACTAAAAGTGTTGCCGAACATCGTCTTTCCAGTTATATCGGGTTGTCGTTTTGAGTCTGCGTTCACATTACAAACGGTCCCTCAACTTCAGCTATATTTACACAACGGCCCCTCAAGTTTACATTTTTTCAGGGGTAAAAAGTGTAAATATATAATTTTATTAAAATAAAAGAAACTAAATTTCACCCGACTTATAACGGGCCCTATCTTCTCGCTCAGTGAGAGTTAATTTTTTAAGAGACCACCTTTCTACTCGAAAAAATCTTACGAACCCAACGAGACTAACTATACGCGAAACAGACACTTCTCAAAAAAACACTAAACATAACGACAACCCGTATCTTCCCGCTCGTCACGAGTTAAATTTTTCCGACGGCAGCGTCAGACTCGAAATAATTTTATGAACAAAATGAAACTATCCACGTTCGAAACGGACATTTTTTAAAAAACGGTAAACACAACGACGACCCGTATCTTTCTGTTCGCCGAGAGTTAAATTTTTCCGATATCACCGTTACACTTGAAAAAATTTATTGAACAAAACAAAACAAACAACGTTCGAAACAGAGACTTTTTAAAAAACGCTTAACACAATGACATCTAAAACGGCGCTTAACACATGCGTTGTGTTCCCCTCTGTAAATACACAACACTACGTTAAATATGAATACGCAGGCCGAAAGCCCCCGCCGCAACGCGCGGGCTGGTCCGGACAAGTTTTAGATGATATAAAGATTTGTCGGGGTACCGTCCCCATTACCCAAAAAAAAAACCTTCTAAACACTTGTAACACCCCGTCAAAATCCCTTTAACAGAATGTTAACTCTGGTCCCAGTGCTTGGCTTGACTTCTACGTAACAACAATATTTTACAGCGGAAGCACTTAATACCTAAGAATACACACACGCAAAACAGGTCAACAATAATGTTGTTGAATCTACAGGTTTAAAATAATGTAACAGTATCCGAAAAACATTTATTAGAAAATAGTTCAAGTTCATTGACTACGAGATTTTACAAGTACAACTCCAAGTTGTGAAATGTTTACATAATCCATGAGCACCTGAATACTAGCAATGAACAGAGTATAGAAACCACTACACTCCCTTTACCCCATAAAAATGTTATACACTTGTTCGAGTGTATCTAATGTTCAAAGTAGATGCGCCACAGTTAATATTGTTTGGGCGAGGTTTGTCTAACCTAACAGATCCGTCCATCTAAATTGTGCTTACCCGAAGGTAATAAAAGTATTCAAGCTAGGGGCTTTGTGAACAAAACTCAATATGTATAATAAGTAATCGTGTCAAACATAAAAGCATTTACAAAAATGTAAGTAATCAGCGTGTATTCTCATTCCAAAAATAGCAAGTAAAAGTGGGACTGTAGACTCACTTTTGATAAAGCTCGGATTGAAAAGTAGACAAATAACTTGTACGAATTATAGTCGAGAAATGCAACCTAAGTATACGTATTTAGGTTGGTCAATATATATATCTTAAACAAATGTGGTTTCATAGAGTAAGTTGTCTTATTGCTCGACTCGACGCGTTTCAAAGTAAAAGTCAACTAATTCATGCAAGTAAAAAAAAGTCAACCAAAGTCAAACCAAAAGTCAAACTTGATCAAAGTAGTAAACTAAAGTCAACATCATTAGGTTCATGTCAAAAGTTGGTCAACATGTCAAACTTAGGTCAAACAACACGTTTTAGATCATAAATGGTCAAGTATGCGATCACAGATTATCGTCATGCATAACATTCATGTACATGTTGCAAATAACGCATAATATATCCTAGCACATAATTCATTGCAATATGGAAAACTCCATATCACAATTAAACTCAAAATTGATTCCAAAAAGTCCGGCCAGGGTCTCATACGATGTCTACAAGTCGGGAATCAGAAGTGGTACATTTATGGTTTACTAAATCAGTTTCTGACCGCGCACTGATCTTGTAATGGCTATAACCGGAGATAGGGACATGAAATTAATGCAAGGTCAGTGACCATGGTTCAAGGACACGTGAAAATATCATATATTCGAAAATGAGCAACTTTGGTTTAGCCAATTGGTACAGTTTATTCTTTCAAGTTGGGTGTTCAGTTTCAGCTCAATTCAGAAATTACCAAAACTATGGCCCTAGTGTGCACAATACATGAGGTTTCAGAGGTTTAAACAAACTAAAAATATATCACATAACATATAAAGATTCATATTCCAGAAGCATTCATGTTAATTCACAAAATACAAACCACAGAGTACAAATCATAGAACAAGTGACAGATTCAATCCTAGTTTAGCTAGTCACTTTCGCATGAAATTATCCGAAGATCTAGATACAATTAAACCATGATATCTACATTAAAAGTGAAGTAATTTTTTTGTACATTACAGATATGAAAAGCTCTCATCTCAAAAGTCAATACATTTTAGCATACAAGTCCGTTTTCATGCATGTGCTAAAAAAATCTACATTTTCATTCGATTAGGCATATCACAAGTTTTACTCAAGAAAATGACATGATATCCTAGTATAACCTGAGTGTTTTTGAATTATCTATCCAATGGTAATCAACACATAAGCCAATTTGTGACCTATCAATACTAGTTTTCTGATCAAGCATAAAAACACAATGATAATTCAAACGGTCATAACTTAAGCATACGAAAACGAAATCAAGCGAATCCAAAGCCTAAAATCAATAGTTTTTTTGACACCAATCCATCTAGATACATAGAATCAACAGTAATTAAACCAATTTTATCAGAATCATAACAAAGCAATTCGACTTTTAAACAAAACAATCAATACGAACAATCTAACGATTAAACAAGCATACAAATACAACGAATCGAGCAATTGACCAACAAAAACTCTGAAACCTTATGAAATCAGAATTTTTAAAGTTAGGGTTTATGTGTTTATACCTTTGATCGTGAAAATAATTATACCAACGCGTAGAGGACGATGTGAATTTCAAGTTTCGTGTTGAAGGTTTTATCTAATTGTGAAAAATTGATGTGATGGGATGGTGATGGATGATCAACGAGCAGCAGGGGGGAGAGGGAATGTCGACTGCTTAATTTTGTTTAGGGGAATGTGAGCAGTTTAGGTTTTAGGGTTAGTCTTATATAGTTATGCCTAAATACAAATAACAAGGATTAGTCACTAGTGGCCCAAAGTGGAAATTAAAGGGGCGAGGTGAGGTGATTCGGCTGATTGGCCCAATGGGAGTGTTCCTGGGCTCTCGTTGTCTAGTATTGTATAAACGTGGTTCGTTTCAAGTTGCGTTTAGACGTACCGAAGGTCCGAAACGCTAAACCGATCGTTAAAACGCAACCAAACGTTTAATTTATTAAAAACCCAATAAATTAAATATTTTTAAAAAGTTAATAATTATTAAAATAATTATTAAAATAAACCCGAGCGTTTCGTTGCTCAAAAAGTAGTTATCCAAACCGTATCGTTTTTATCGTATTTCTTTATCCGAAATATATTTTCAAATTAATATTTACCCATATTAATTATCGTAACTCTCCAAGGATCAAGTATGTATTTAATACACATAAACACATAAAACGTCAAGTAATCGCCGTTAAATTAGCTAACAGAAAGTTAACGGAAGTGACGGAAAAAGCAGGGTTGTTACATTACCCACATGTTATTCAAAATTTCGTCCCGAAATTTTAGTGAGCGTCCGCTGAAGTAGTTTCCTCTAGAAACAGTTGCGGGTACTTTTGTCTCATTTGATCTTCACGCTCCTACGTGAACTCTGGTCCTCTTCTCGCGTTCCAACGAACGTTAACGATAGGAATTCTACTTTGCTTTAACTGTTGGACCTCACGGCCCAGGACTTCGACAGGTTCTTCAATGAAATGAAGTTTGTCATCAATACGCAGTTCCTCTAAAGGAATAATCAAATTCTCGTCGGCTAAGCACTTCTTCAGGTTGGATACGTGGAAAGTATCGTGTATACCACTGAGTGCTTATGGCAGTTTTAATCTGTAAGCCAGTGGTCCAACTCTTTCAATTATCTTGAACGGTCCAACATATCTAGGACTCAATTTACCTCGTTTCCCGAATCGTATAACACCCTTCCAAGGTGATACTTTAAGCATGACTTTATTGCCAACTTGAAATTTCAAATCCTTCAGTCTAACATCGGCGTAACTCTTTTGACGACTCCGAGCCGTTCTCAATCGTTCCTGAATCTGTAGGACTTTCTCCGTTGTCTCCTGAATAATCTCAGGATCTGTCAACTGACTATCCCCCAATTCGCTCCAACACACGGGAGATCTACACTTCCTTCCGTACAGCGCTTTGAAAGGTGCAGCTTTCTAAACTTTAATTTCGAAACCCTAATTTCTAAACTCTAATTCTAAACACTAGTTTCTAAACCCTAAAACAAACGCCCGAAGAATAACATGCATCACGATGATTGTTATCAAGAATAACATTTATCGATGAATGTTATTTCTTCGAGCGTTTTCTGGTTAAATAATAACATTTATTATAAAGTGTCTTTTTTAAATATTTATATTTTCACGTGTTCTTAATGTTTAAAAAAAAAATTAAATTTTTTTTTAACAAATTTACTTCCCCATTTCTCCCCAAAAAAATACTTTCCTCTTGATTTTTCTCCCTCTCTCTTTCTCTCTATCTCTCTCTCCATATATATATATATATATATATATATATATATATATATATATATATATATATATATATATATATATATATATACATGCAGGATCAATGGGGAAGTAACCAATCGGGGGGAAGCAATTTTTTTTCTTCGTTTTTTTTGTAATTTTTTGTAGGCATCAAGATCACACAAAAATATGAATATTTAAAAAAGACACTTCGTGATGAATGTTATTATTTATGGGGGAAAACGATCGACAAAAATAACATTCAAGATAATATTGATCGTGAAGAATGTTAACGTTTTTTTTCATATTTTGTGAATTAAAATTTAGCCCGATTTAGAGTTTAGGGTTTAAGGTTTAGTGTTTTGGGTTTAGTCCCAAAACCTAAAATCCTAAACCCTAAACTCTAAACCGTTCGTGTTAAAAACTCAATCTAAATCCTAAATCTAAACCCAAACCCAAAACACTAAACCCTAAACCCTAAACTCTAAACCGTTCGTGTTAAAAACTCAATCTAAATCCTAAATCTAAACCCTAAATCTAAACCTAAACCCTATATTTCTAAACCCTATATACCCTAATATCTAAAACCTCAATATACGCTCGAAAAACACGATAATTGTTATATATTAATTCTTTGAGAGTTTACCCACCAAAATAAAAACATTTATCACAAAGTGTCTTTATTAAATGTTCATATTTTCATCGAGTCTATAATGTTCGTGAACAAAGTTTTTTTTTTAAAACGAAAAAAAATTTCTTACCCCCGCTTCTCCCCGATTGGTTACTTCCCCCTTGATCTACTAATATATATATATATATATATATATATATATATATATATATATATATATATATATATATATGGTGAGGATACAGTGAGAACTAAGAGTATGAGAGAACTCAGAGAACTCACAAAGTGAAACTCAATCTGTGTGAAGATTTACTCAATCTGTGTGCAGTGCAGATTGAGCTCAATATGTGTGCAGATTGAGCTCAATCTGTAGGTTCTATGAGTTTTTTTCCACGCTTAGTTCTTTCTGAATCCCTTCACTATATATATATATATATATGTATGTATGTATGTATGTATGTATGTATGTATGTATGTATGTATGTATGTATGTATGTCTGTATGTCTGTATGTCTGTGTACAATACACTTTGTTTTTTATGTCCTCTCACTTTTTAATTCTTTATGAATCTTCCCCCTACAAAGTTGCAAATTCAAATTATCTATATACACTATAAATCGAATTCAATGAAATGTGAAATCAATGAAATTGTAAAAAGTTGGTTGCTTTTGTAATAACTAGTAGCTAACACTCGACGACCATAGCCTTAATCGATGGTAGCAACAGTTGTTGACATATCATAACGGCGGATATAAAACAATAATATAACAAGATTTGTCGAGAGTCAATTAGTCAACGGACATTGGCATGAGAGTACATGGAGTGGTGACGTCTTTATCTTGGTGTTCGGCTCAAGCAACTTGAAATTATTGAAAGTGATTTAGTAAGAGAGTGATTTAGTGTTCATGTTCAGTGTTTAGGTGTTAAATATATGTGAACCGATAAGAAAGTAGTAAGAAAAAAAAAACAATTTTTAGCGTCAGGGAGGTGGTACCGAATATGGAACGCCGGGAATGTCTACATTGGAATTTCGGCGGATAGTGATGGAGTCCGAATCCCGACATTTCCAGCCAAAACGCAAACCCCACTTTCGGTGCTCTAAAGAAACTCGAAACAATGTTGTATTTATGTACAAATGTACACTATTATTTTAAACATTAAAGTTTTTATAAACTGTTACAAAACTTAAGGAATCCGGTGTTTTCGTGATTTTGAATCATCGTGATGCTTCGCTCAATGCCAATAATCCCTGCACATATTATAAGTGTAACCTTTTTAGTATAATGTAAAGTTGCACTATGGAAATTATATATATCATTTCTACACATTTCTTTCTAAGAACTTATACAAAATCAGTAAAACTGTGTAAACTCACACCAAAAATAGAAAAGTTTAATGAATTTTATATAAGAAAGACTATTTATATATAATTTTAAACTGATTTATTTGCAAAAATTATAAGTAAAAAAAAAGAAAAATACTGGTTTGGAAAATAAGTAAATATTTCTTTTGAACCGAAATATTAAGGTCACTGACCGGGCCATTAACCACCCACTCGATCATTTCCAGAAAGTCACAGGTTATTTTCACTTCCTACGTTCGTATCCCAGGAGTCAACTTAAGGATCTAAGTATATCTTAAAGGACCGGGGTCAGACTCAATCAAGTCCTCATCTATCTTTTTCCTAATTTTCATATTTGACCATGATAATAATTTGACATCTTCTACATTATACTTTCATAGTCAAACATTCAAACATTATATCGAGAATCACTATCTTCTAAAAATTAAATATAATGTAATGTAAAACCGAAATATATTATTATTCAAAACATTATAGTTTGAAAAACGCTAAAACTACCTTTAAAATCAAAATTTTATATTGATTTGAACATGTGAGTATTTCAAATTTTGACACATAGTATGCAGTTTTTTACTTTTATTGGTCAATAATATTAACATGAAAAAATAACTTTTATATGTTATATGTTGGAGCTAATCGGTTCATTGTGTCTTACATCGCAAATTCAAAGAAACAATTGTTGGAGCTAATCGGTTAGAGTTTTCCACATAGGAATGAGAAAGAAACTAATGCTTGTATATAAGCTTAAAAGAACCTTCCTCTATCACCAATTGATTTTAGAGTACTACGGAACTTTTGGGCTTATATGCAAAACATGTTGGTGGACCTAAAACGATCCATTAATTGGTATCAGAGCCTGGTTATAGCCCAGATGTGTAGACGGTGCTGAATGGTAGCAAAGGTTCAAACCGAGATGATTGTGACGTGGCCAAGGAAGAGGTCGGGGGTCCGGCTGAGTCGAAATGGTATTGAACGCCTTCGTGGGAGTAGCGTTGAATGAACCGATTAAGGGGTGATTATTGGAGCTAATCGGTTCATTGTGTCCCACATCGCAAAGTGAAAGAAATAATTGTTGAAGCAAATCAGTTAGAGTTTTCCACATAAGAATGGGAAAGAAACAAATGCTTGTATATAAGCTTAAAAGAACCTCCCTTTATCACCAATTAATTTTAGAGTACTAGGAAACTTTTGGGCTTATATGCAAGACATGTTGGTGGACCTAAATCGATGTTAAATTATATATGTAATTTGTTATGTTTACATATGTAAAAATATGTAATGACAAAGTACGTGCTTAGAGGTCTTATCTGTTTTACTTCTCATTTGAACGTAACCCTAAATTTAATGCGAACATACTAACTTCCAGAGGCGATTTTACATGGAAGTGGTTGGGGTCCTATGACCCTACTATTTTGAAAAAATTTTATACAATGCACTCTTCAAATTGTGTAGGACACCACTAAATTTAACCATAGGACCCCATATATTTTTGAAACTTATAGGTTTTTTGGAGGTAAACAACCACTAAATTACCCTTAAAACATACTACATTAACTTTGAATTTTTTTTAGAACCCCAATGGATTATCATCCTAGAATCGCCACCGCTAACTTCTATGTAATATTGAATTACATAAGCACAATGTATAATATGAGATTAATGGATTTAGAAACTCACCCATTGTGATAGCAGTGGCAAATATGACAGCAGAAAGAATGATGACAATAATGTTGGACGGTGATGTCCAAAAGGTGACAAATATTAAATTGAAATGTTTTTTGCCTGGCCTATTTTAATACACTAGTGCATAAATAGTGGTTGCCTAACTTTGTTGAACAAATGGTTGTGTATACACATAAATTCAAGTCAAAGATAGGAAAGGCATTTCACATGATGGGTGAGAATTTATTAATGCAAGCGTGAAGTCATAAAAGGTGCTCTTGTGGCTTTCTGTTTTCACATGTAGTTGGAAGGCTTTTGCATGTGAGGTTTTATGTATAAATATGAAGGCCATGCAAAGAAGGAAAATCATCCAGAGGGATCAAATCCAGAGAGGATCAAAGTATCACAAATGAGAGAACATTGTTGATCGGTAATATCAACGGGAACCTTTCTTTGTGAGGTTGAGAGTTTTATTCTTGTAAGGAGTGTAAAAGAGTGTACGAGAAACTTAGATTTTATACAAAAATCTAAGGGGCTTGGGTTGGGTTTAACTCATAGTGTACTTTTTCTTGTACCGGGTTCTTTTATATTATAAGAATAAAGGGGACTCTTGGGGTGGACGTAGGCATGTTTTTTCCGAACCACGTTAAATCATCGTGTTATCAGTTATTTATGTGCTTTCTATTATTTCTCGCAAGTTTATCTCAAACAAATTATATCCTCGCTTCCGCTGGTGTGGGTGCGCTAGGCAAATTGTCATAACAAGTGGTATCAGAGCGTATCCAGGTTTATCAGATAGTTTTTGTTTGGAGATGGCGGGAAACGGCGGTATACAATTTAAGGTGGAGCCTTTTCAGATGGCGGATGACGATTGGAATATTTTTTGAACACTTAAATGTGTTTAATGGTTTAGTTGATCAACTTGCAAAAGTTGAGGTTTATGTTGAGGAAGAAGATAAGACCCTAATTCTTCTTGCCTCTCTTCCCAGTTCGTATGATATTGTGGTTACTACTGTTCTTTATAGTAAGGCTACTGTAAAGATGGAGGATGTAGTATTGGCAATCTTATTAGAAGATAAGAGACGAAGATCCAGTGACCGTTTTGAGCATGGGTTTGCTATGGTTGGTCATGGAAGGGGAAGGTTTGCCGAGAAGAGATCTAGTGATAATAGTAGGTCTAGATCAGGAGACGGCATGAAGGGTATCCAGTGCTTCAAATGTCATGAGTGGGGTCACTAAGGAATGGTTGTCCACTCTGGAAGAATGATGAAGATAAATCTGGGAGTTCATCGGCTGCGGTAGCAGTTAATGTACAGGTGGGAGATGTTCTCACAATCTCCAAAAGTTCTACTTCTGCTCAAGATGAATGGATTTTAGATTCTGGTTGTACGATGCATGTGTGTTCCAAGGAAGCTTATTTTGATAAGCTAATGTTAAAGAAAGCGGGGTGTTGACTTTAGGTGATGGTTCAACATGTGATGTTGAGGGTGTTTGCATGGTGAAAATAAAATTATTTCACGGAGCTGCTTACGCTCTTGGTGGTGTGGCGTACACACCAATGATGTGCAAGAATCTAATTTCCTTATGCGTGTTGGATTCTCAAGGATACGGCTATTAGGCCGTAGGTGGAGTTATGAAAATCACACGTGGTGTGAAGGTCCTGATGAAGCGAGAGAAGTATGAGGGTTTATATCGTCTGGTGACGAGTACAAAATATACGCGTGTCTCGAAGGTTTTGAAAGCGTGCATGCGAAAAACAGGTCGGGAACATGTTGGGACATGTTTGATCGAGGTAGACGATTGTGAGAAGGAAAATCCTACTGTGGTGGAAGAGGTGATTCGAGACTCCTCTCCAGCGTCGACTAGGTGATCGGTTCATAAATACCGATCGTATTTGATATTTAGAGATGAATTTTACGCGTGCATTTGAAGTTTAAAAATTTGTTTTATAAGGTTTTCATGATGGGCAACAAGCCAAGACGAAACGTGAAAACGGGGGTT
The DNA here is from genome assembly GCF_046630445.1 of Rutidosis leptorrhynchoides. NCBI lineage: Eukaryota > Viridiplantae > Streptophyta > Magnoliopsida > Asterales > Asteraceae > Rutidosis > Rutidosis leptorrhynchoides. The sequence goes on along the minus strand of NC_092343.1, from coordinate 380,441,247 downwards.
AAAACAAGGAAAAAATGCGAAAACTGGAACCCGGCCGCAAGGAGGCGGCTGGTGGGCGCATGTAGGCGCCTGGCCTGGGTCACAAATTGTCTCAGGTGGAATATGGGCATAAGGAGGCGTCTGGATTTGGCGCCCGGGCGTAATTTGCGCCCGGTGAGCATAATTTGAGGCTGGAGCTATTTTTGGATAAAATTTGAGGCCGAATTTGAGGGATTTAATGCTTGGGGGTTACCCTACTTCACCCCTATATAATGAAAACCCTAGGCTACGAATATATATCCTTTTCCATCAGTTTTTAGAGCATCAAACACACAAAAACACATCATCAATCATCATCAAATCAAGATTCAAGCTAGATTTCAAGGAGTGTTCATCATGCAACTTCAAGAAGCAACCATGATCATCATCACCAACATGCTTGGCTAGTTTCTTTTACTTTATTCCTTGCATGAACAATTATTTTATGTTTAGTTCTTCATTTACTTATGTGATTCTTGAATTTGTAATCCTTATGTCTTTTGGTTTATAATTTCATTGAATATTTGAATTATCATTTAATGCAAGTTTGAAAGTTATTGATTGTTGCAAGATAAGTGATTGATATTTAACATCTTGTGCTTAATCCAACCTAGTTACAATTTAGTATAGGGATAAAGACAACATGTGTAGGTAGCATTGCTTGTGCCCAAGATAATCATAAATTGGAAAACTAAAGAAGTCATGTCTATGAGATTTAGTTGATAATTTGATAGCATAAGGATTTGTTGAACTAATGCATGCATAATTGGGATTATCAAGGAATAAAGACTTCCATCTAATTGATTACAACCTTTTTAATTAGCTCATTATTTATGCTCTTAAATACTCAAAGTTTACACTTGCTTAGTAATTGTTAATCTAGTCTTTACTTTAGTTAATTTTAGTTAATCATAAACAAACAAATTCTGAAATTGCTTGCTAGTTAACCATAGCTTCTCGTGGAACGAATCCTGCTTACCCTATCTAAAGTAGAGTAATTAGTCTATTTTTGACCGGTCCTTCGACACCGATCAAATTTTGGCGCCGCTGCCGGGGAAGTGTGCGCTTGATTGCAAGCTCTTATTTTATTGCTTTCGTGTTAAATTAGAAAAACCATAAAAATTATAAAACCAATAAAAATCCAAAAATAGTGTTTTGTTTATTTTGTTTTTGTCAATTTTACACTCGGTGTTCTTGTTTTTGTTGAAATGCAGGTTAGTATATGCAAACTCGGAGTTTGGGAGATCAAAATCTTAAGCCTTTAGACCCGGAAATCGAGAAATCCGCAAAAGCTAATCGAAAAGCTACAAGAATTTTAAAGGGCTCGACAATGGCTTCAGCATCCACTCAACCATAGTTAGAGTCACATCCGATTGTTCCACCAAACTCTCCTAAATCAGATTCCGATACTGAAGAGGAAGTTTTTGATCAACGAGACAAGATGGCCGAACGACAGAGAGGAGTAGATACTTACTACCAACCAGGTGATTTTGAGGATCACTCACCCATTGTTTATCCTGCACCGGCAGGAGGAAACAATCGATGATTTGAGGTCCGACCTCAACTCATTTCGATCTTGCCAACCTACCGAGGTATGGCTAACGAGGAACTATATGAACACATCACTGAGTTTAATGAGATATGTGTAGTGACCCGAACTTTTCCATGTTTATATATATATTAAATGAAATTGTTATTTACATGATTAAGTGTTTCCAACATGATAAGCAATCAAACTTTTTAAGACTTGATTAATTGAAATATGATTCATATAGACAATTGACCACCCAAGTTGACCGGTGATTCACGAACGTTAAAACTTGTAAAAACTATATGATGACATATATATGGATATATATAGAGTTAACATGATACTATGATAAGTAAACATATCATTAAGTATATTAGCAATGAACTACATATGTAAAAACAAGACTACTAACTTAATGATTTTTAAACGAGACATATATGTAACGATTATCGCTGTAAAGACATTTAATGTATATATATCATATTAAGAGATATTCATACATGATAATATCATGATAATATAATAATTTATAATCTCATTTGATATTATAAACATTGGGTTAACAACATTTAACAAGATCGTTAACCTAAAGGTTTCAAAACAACACTTACATGTAACGACTAACGATGACTTAACGACTCAGTTAAAATGTATATACATGTAGTGTTTTAATATGTATTTATACACTTTTGAAAGACTTCAATACACTTATAAAAATACTTCTACTTAACAAAAATGCTTTCAATTACATCCTCGTTCAGTTTCATCAACAATTCTACTCGTATGCACCCGTATTCGTACTCGTACAATACACAGCTTTTAGATGTATGTACTATTGGTATATACACTCCAATGATCAGCTCTTAGCAGCCCATGTGAGTCACCTAACACATGTGGGAACCATCATTTGGCAACTAGCATGAAATATCTCATAAAATTACAAAAATATGAGTAATCATTCATGACTTATTTACATGAAAACAAAATTACATATCCTTTATATCTAATCCATACACCAACGACCAAAAACACCTACAAACACTTTAATTCTTCAATTTTCTTCATCTAATTGATCTCTCTCAAGTTCTATCTTCAAGTTCTAAGTGTTCTTCATAAATTCTACAAGTTCTAGTTACATAAAATCAAGAATACTTTCAAGTTTGCTAGCTCACTTCCAATCTTGTAAGGTGATCATCCAACCTCAAGAAATCTTTGTTTCTTACATTAGGTTATCATTCTAATACAAGGTTATAATCATATTCAAACTTTGGTTCAATTTCTATAACTATAACAATCTTATTTCAAGTGATGATCTTACTTGAACTTGTTTTCGTGTCATGATTCTGCTTCAAGAACTTCGAGCCATCCAAGGATCCGTTGAAGCTAGATCCATTTTTCTCTTTTCCAGTAGGTTTATCCAATGAACTTAAGGTAGTAATGATGTTCATAACATCATTCGATTCATACATATAAAGCTATCTTATTCGAAGGTTTAAACTTGTAATCACTAGAACATAGTTTAGTTAATTCTAAACTTGTTCGCAAACAAAAGTTAATCCTTCTAACTTGACTTTTAAAATCAACTAAACACATGTTCTATATCTATATGATATGCTAACTTAATGATTTAAAACCTGGAAACACGAAAAACACCGTAAAACCGGATTTACGCCGTCGTAGTAACACCGCGGGCTGTTTTGGGTTAGTTAATTAAATACTATGATAAACTTTGATTTAAAAGTTGTTATTCTGAGAAAATAATTTTTATTATTAACATGAAACTATATCTAAAAATTATGGTTAAACTCAAAGTGGAAGTATGTTTTCTAAAATGGTCATCTAGACGTCGTTCTTTCGACTGAAATGACTACCTTTACAAAAATGACTTGTAACTTATTTTTCCGACTATAAACCTATACTTTTTCTATTTAGATTCATAAAATAGAGTTCAATATGAAACCATAGCAATTTGATTCACTCAAAACGGATTTAAAATGAAGAAGTTATGGGTAAAACAAGATTGGATAATTTTTCTCATTTTAGCTACGTGAAAATTGGTAACAAATCTATTCCAACCATAACTTAATCAACTTGTATTGTATATTATGTAATCTTGAGACACCATAGACACGTATACAATGTTTCGACCTATCATGTCGACACATCTATATATATTTCGGAACAACCATAGACACTCTATATGTGAATGTTGGAGTTAGCTATACAGGGTTGAGGTTAATTTCAAAATATATATAGTTTGAGTTGTGATCAATACTGAGATACGTATACACTGGGTCGTGGATTGATTCAAGATAATATTTATCGATTTATTTCTGTACATCTAACTGTGGACAACTAGTTGTAGGTTACTAACGAGAACAGCTGACTTAATAAACTTAAAACATCAAAATATATTAAAAGTGTTGTAAATATATTTTGAACATACTTTAATATATATGTATATATTGTTATAGGTTCGTGAATCAACCAGTGGCCAAGTCTTACTTCCCGACGAAGTAAAAATCTGTGAAAGTGAGTTATAGTCTCACTTTTAAAATCTAATATTTTTGGGATGAGAATACATGCAGGTTTTATAAATAATTTACAAAATAGACACAAGTACGTGAAACTACATTCTATGGTTGAATTATCGAAATTGAATATGCCCCTTTTTATTAAGTCTGGTAATCTAAGAATTAGGGAACAGACACCCTAATTGACGCGAATCCTAAAGATAGATCTATCGGGCCCAACAAGCCCATCCAAAGTACGTAAAGCTTTTTAAACCTTTATTGAGAAAATAAAGGTTATGGTTTGTTTTAAAATGAATGCAGTCTTTGAAAAACGTCTCATATAGAGGTCAAAACCTCGCAACGAAATCAATTTATATGGAATGTTTTTAATCAATAAGAACGGGACATTTCAGTTGGTATCCGAGCGTTGGTCTTAGAGAACCAGAATTTTGCATTAGTGTGTCTTATCGAGTTTGTTAGGATGCATTAGTGAGTCTGGACTTTGACCGTGTTTACTTGAAAAATGATTGCTTAACAAAATTTGTTGGAAACTATATATTTTTAACATGTGAATATTATGTGATATATTAATCTCTTAACGCGTTTGATATTATGTGATAGATGTCTACCTCTAGAACAAGTCCCATTGACTCACCTAATAATAATGAAGAGTCAAATGTAAATTGGAATGATTCGTGGACTGATTCACAAGTTCCCGAAGAGGAACCGGAAGAAGAGTCGGAACCGGAAGAAGAATCGGAACCGGAAGAAGAATCAGAACCGGATGAAGAAATAGAACCGGTGGGGGAAATAATAAAACGGTTAAGTAAAAAAAAATCCTCAACCAACCGACCAAGGTTAATTATGGTCAATGGTGTTTCCGCCAAGGAAGCAAAATATTGGGAGGATTACCAATTCTCCGATGAATCGGATTCCGACGAGAATTCCGATGATGTTATAGAAATTACCCCAACTGAATTTAAAAAGGCAAAAGAAAATAATAAGGGAAAGGGCATAAAAATAGAGTAATCTAATTCCCACCCCGATGAACTTAAGTTATAACAATGACCCGGGAACCCCTAAACCACCAGGTTTTTCTAAACCAATGTGGAAAACGACGGCTCGTATTAGGGGAACATCATATATCCCTAGAAACTTGTCAAAACGAACCAAAACCGAAGAAGAAGAAATGAGCGAGTCGGAATAAGATAGTTGTATTCGTGTGGTGTAATATATGTAATATAGTGTGCTTATGCTTTATGATATATGTAAAAATTGCTTGTATTAATAAGTATTTTTTTATGAATCTAACTTTTGTCTATTTTACAGTATAAGAACACAAAATGGATAGACAACCCAATATTTTAAGAGACCTACTCGGAGACATGATTGATGAAATCTTGTCTAGAGTCGGTCAGAATTCCTCAGCACAACTATTTAAGGCGAGATCAGTTTGTAAGACATTCGAAGAACGTTCCAAGAATGCCTTGGTTTATAAAAGGCTTTCGTTCGAAATATGGGGGATATCACATTGGGAAATCCATAAGTTACGATGTGTTTACTTTGACGCATATATTGCGGGGAACCCAAATGCTATTTTACGCAATGGGTTAAGAAATTATTTTGACTCAATATATCCGAATATTGGACTTCGTGATTTAGAAAAAGCGGCTAACATGCAACATAAAGAAGCATGTTATGCTTACGGATTAGTAATGTTCGCTTCTCACCAAAGTGAGAACAAGAACATCGGGCTACAACTATTAAACAAAACGTTTCCACAAGTGACGGAGTCGGTAATTGGGGTAAGAAATGAGGTTTTTAGATTGTTACGGGACTGTTGGACATTACGTAACCCTCGTCCCTTTGACGACGTTACAACACGCTGTCTTATCAACGGCCATAACGGTTATGTTCCACAAGACCAAGGATGGGAAGTAATCCTAGTAAAACTAGAATGCATGACTTGTTTCTGGACGTATGAATTACGTGTCTTTATTGCCTTTGCTGAATGACTTGTGTACTAGCTAGAATTATCTTCACAACCATCTTGTATCAAATTTATTGTGTGCTATATTTCATGCTATATGTAAAATAAGCGGTATTGTAAGTTTGTAAAATATTGTGTAAAAGTTTGAACGCGAAATATTATTATAATCAGTTTTTCATATAGAATTGTAGTAGTTGAATTGTATATTAGCTACTAAGTATGAACTTAACGGGTAGGTACTACCCGAATTTAAACTTATAAAATGCTAATATGAAGAAAAAGCTTTTATAAATGAGTTCATATTATGCTACGAAATACTATTAACTACTCTTAATATTCTGTATGATTAACTTGTTCCATTTGACTATTTTGAAGGAAATGGCACCGACTACTCGACACACCGTGAATATGAATGAAGAGGAATTCCGTACTTTTCTAGCTTCAAACATAGCCGCAGTACAGACTGCGCTACATACCAACAATAACCTTGGATCTAGCAGTACAGGAAATCGTGTAGGATGCACCTACAAAGAATTCACTGCCTGCAAACCTTTGAAATTTGATGGAACCGAAGGACCAATCGGATTGAAATGGTGGACCGAGAAGGTCGAATCGGTGTTTGCCATAAGTAAGTGTACTGAAGAGGACAAAGTGAAGTACGCTACGCATACCTTCACAGGTTCTGCGTTAACATGGTGGAATACCTATCTAGAGCAAGTGGGACAAGACGATGCGTACGCACTACCGTGGTCAGCATTCAAGCACTTGATGAACGAGAAGTACCGTCCCAGAACCGAGGTCAATAAGATCAAGACAGAACTTAGAGGGTTACGAACCCAAGGATTTGATATTACCACGTACGAAAGACGATTCACAGAATTGTGCCTATTGTGTCCGGGAGCATTCGAAGATGAGGAAGAGAAGATCGACGCGTTTGTGAAAGGATTACCGGAAAGAATCCAAGAAGATATAAGTTCACACGAGCCCGCCTCCATACAACAGGCATGTAGAATGGCTCACAAACTAGTGAACCAGATTGAGGAAAGAATTAAAGAACAGACGGCTGAAGAGGCCAATGTGAAGCAAGTCAAAAGAAAGTGGGAGGAAAACGGTGATAAGAATCACCAATACAACAACAACAGCAATTACAACAATAATCGCAACAATTATCCCAACAATCGCAACATCAATCGCAACTACAACAAACGGCCCAACAACAAAAACAACAACAACAACAGCAACTACAACAATCATCCCAACAATAATAATAACCGCAACAACAACAATAATCAGAAGCAGCTATGCCAAAGGTGTGAAAAGTATCACTCGGGGTTCTGCACCAAATTTTGCAACAAGTGTAAAAGAAATGGTCATAGCGCGGTGAAGTGTGAGGTCTACGGACCAGGGGTTAATAGAACGAAAGGAACAAATGGTGTCGGAACGAGTAATGGCGGAGCAAGTAGTGTCGGAGCAAGTTATGCCAATGTAGTTTGTTATAAATGTGGAAAACCGGGCCACATTATTAGAAATTGCCCGAACCAGGAGAACACAAATGGACAAGGCCGCGGAAGAGTTTTCAATATTAATACGGCAGAGGCACAGGAAGACCCGGAGCTTGTTACGGGTACATTTCTTATTGACAATAAATCTGCTTACGTTTTATTTGATTCGGGTGCGGATAGAAGCTATATGAGTAGAGATTTTTGTGCTAAATTAAGTTGTCCATTGACGCCTTTGGATAGTAAATTTTTACTCGAATTAGCAAATGGTAAATTAATTTCAGCAGATAATATATGTCGGAATCGAGAAATTAAACTGGTTAGCGAAATATTTAAGATTGATTTGATACCAGTAGAGTTAGGGAGTTTTTATGTAATAGTTGGCATGGACTGGCTGAAGAAGGTGAAAGCAGAAATCGTATGATATAAAAATGCAATTCGCATTGTACGAGAAGAAGGAGAACCCTTAATGGTGTACGGAGAAAAGGGCAACATGAAGCTACATCTAATTAGTAATTTGAAGGAACAAAAACTAATAAGAAAAGGTTGCTATGCTGTTCTAGCACACGTCGAGAAAGTACAAACTGAAGAAAAGGGCATCAATGATGTTCCCGTCGCAAAAGAATTTCCCGATGTATTTCCGAAAGAATTACCTGGACTACCTCCACATCGATCTGTTGAATTTCAAATAGATCTTGTACCAGGAGCTGCACCAATACCTCGTTGATGTGCGGAAACGTAACCTTTATTTATGAACGGATTTGAGTTGTTTTGTTACACGAATTGATTTATTGTATATGTGGTATTTTATTGATTTCAGGTTGATTTCACACATATATATAGGCAACTAGTCCTATCCATGTAGTTTAGTTTGTTGGTAAATCCGATTCGTTCCACAGGGAGATGGAGTGTTTAATGGTTTTTTTTTTATAGTCTTTGATGTCAAACTTAATTAAAGAGGGTTTTGGATTAGGCAATTTATAGTAACAGTAAAAGAAAATAACTTAACTAATTTACTAAATAAAATTACAAGATTACAATAATTAACTTAAAAAGGAACTAAATGAAAGTATACTAATTATGATGCGATAATTATATTACTAGATGGTAATTAGTAAAATAGTAATTTTTAATAAAACTATATGTTTAGAATTTTGTTTTGAGCAATTATAATAGAAACTTATTTAAATTAACTAAAATGCATTTTTAGTAAAACTAATACAAATTAAAAGGAATTTAATTAATTTACTAATTATAAACTAATTACAATTTATAAACCTATAATAAGTAATACTAATTTTAGGATTAAAACATGTATTTTAAGTATTTTAAATAACTTTAACTAATTAACTTAATTAAAATAACTAAAATAACTAATAACCTAAATATAAATATAATTAAATAACAAAAACCCTAATTTTAACCTAGCTGTACTGTAGCCGCGTTTTAGCCTTACACGATTCGTGTGATTATACTCGATTCGTGTACGTGTAAAAATATGTGACAACTTAACTGTTACGAAAAATAAATGTTTTTATGTATTTTTCTAATATTTTAAAATGATAAATCGTAAATAATAATAATAATACTTTTATAACAAATATAAATAAGATAAATGGGAGTGTTTACTTAATTGTGTCACCCCTAGGTCCATGGATTGTTTTAAGTTTTACGCCCTATTAAAATGTTCTAGTATCAAACTTTACATTTTTCTCTCGAATAAACATAAGGTTACAACTTAACTAAATAAAATCTAATTTTCATCGGATTCTTTTTAGAAAGCTACTATTCCCCAAGTATTTAAATTGAGACCTAGCCTAGTTTTGACCTTCGCCAATACCCAAATTATAACGGTTTCCCTTTTTATAATTTCACCTTCATATAATATATTGATATCACCCAATCCACCGAAGTTTATTTCTAAATTGGTGTCAATAACTTATCCATAAATTCGTCTAGATCATTTTTAATGTTGAAGCTTAATTTATATAAATAAAAACAACTTTCGTTATTTAAATTTACTAAATTAAGTGGCAAGGGTTAAATACCTAATTACATAAAAATGGTTCTTTTAACTAGGCTCAATATTAAAAATACTAAAGTTACATTTTTAACTTTTACTAATGGTAACAATCCATTTCACTAGGGGCTCTACATTTAAGCAAACACTAGGGAAATTTAGCTATCCATTACACTAAGGTAGACATAAAAATATAGATATGCAAACATAATAACAACGCTAATTTTAACAGAGTAAACTTACTAAAATATCTTCACTTGCATTAACTTCAAACGGTAGAAAAATTACAATAATAACACCCCTTTCACGCGTACAATAACACCCTTTATCACGAACAATACTCCCTTAATAATTGAAACTATTTTTACAGCGTAATAAAATTGACAATATATTTTAACTATAGTAATTATTATGTAAACTTGTGTATTCTCTGTGTGTGTTGTAATATATCTCTCTCTAATCTTCTGAACGTACTCCGTATTTAACATTGATATTGTGAAGTAGTTGTTGAGTCAAAAGTGCTATCCATTTGCTACAGCACTATGAAAAGAATTGTTTTAAAACTTCAAAAGCCAGCCGCCCATGTCTGACAAAATGATTAATTCGGCCTAACATTACACGATTCGTGTATGGCTACACTATTCGTGTAAGAACAAATATTCTACACGATTCGTGTAGACCTACACTATTCGTGTAAGAGTAAAAGCAGTTTTCTTTATTTTTCTTTTTTCTTTTGTTCTTTGATGACCTCGTATTGACGTGTACTGACTTGGCACTTTACATTTGAACTCTTTTCTTCATCTATCTTGTACTTTCATTCGGATAAACGTTTCTTGATATAAATCTGGTTAAAACTATCGTTTTATCGTCGAATCTTCAAATAGCAAGCTCTTATCCACTTTTGTCATTTTTCTCGTGAAATGCGCATTGAATGTCTTTGTAGATGATAAAAACCTATGAAATATAAGTGATATTGCGTCGAATAATATGTATGTTTAGAGCAATATCAAAATACCCCACACTAGAACGTTGCTTGTCCTCAAGCAATTACATCTTTTAACAGAGTTAGAACATTATATATTTTTCTTTATCGAACATTTAGATCACACAACACACACTACACGAAATGAAACACACGCTATATGAAATATATTACACAACACAGTATTTATTGGATCACACGCACACCACACGAAATGAAATTCTGACAACAGAAACAAACATGAAACTCGTGATTAGGGTTTAAAAATTTGGATCCTTAGGGAAAATTGGACCTTATGAAAACATTTTATGATTTTATAAAATGTCATGCTAGTTTTTACACTAGACACGTTTTCCGGTTTTAACCTCAAATTCCGGTTGAGGGTAACTGAAAACCGAAGTCTCAGTCGGCGATTAGCAAGCTATTCGCCCCCATGATTGTAGTATCATGGAACTTGAAGCCGAATGTCCAAAAAATGGTTTTACACAAATATAATTCATAAAATAGCATAAGTTTTAGAACAAAATTATATCGTGTCCAAATATCATCGATGAACCATGAGTTTGCACACCTCAATTTGTTATGGCATATGTATGTTGACCGCGGTCAAACATAGATGCGGTTAATCTTTACGGAGATCATCCATCTGGGGATTAGATTCATTAGTCTTAAAAGCTAATTTGCATTGTGCCCCCCCATTGTACGAGACATATCCTTCTCATGGTTAGGATAAGTCTGACCACCAAAAACCCTGTTTGATGCTGAGGTTAGGTGGATTTACAGCCGATTTTAGGGATGACTTTACAAGATTTTTCGTCAACCTACAGCTGTTCTGGACTACATCTTCTAACATAAGTTAGCAAGTGTGTCAATTTGGAAGACTTTACTTCCTTACGGGATGGACTTGATTCATCCTCTATTACTCGTAATAGTGGAATATTCAGGTTTATACGTTCCAAAGCAATGATATCTGCAATAACTTCATAGAAACATGTGATATATGGTTCTCAACATAAGGTTTTATAAATTCTTGTTATACTTGGTTTCCGTTTATAGGTTTTAAACAAATAACTTATGCGTTTTTAATGTATTGAGACGATAATTTCGGTTTTTGACACCTATGCTTTAATCGCTCGTAGTTACCTTAAAAATTCATTTGATATATTTGTTTAAAATTTTTATAAATCTTGATAAAAATCACCAAATTATAAGTTCTCGAGAATTTATATATTCCCACCCCACACTTAAGATTATGTAATGCCCTCATTACATAAAAATCAGATAATAATGTATAAATTTGAGAGGACAAATAGTGTGAAGTATTTGGAACTTCCTTTGTTAACCGATTTGGATTTTCAAATTGTTTTACCTATGATTTTATCCAACGTTTGTATCACAATGTAATTCGATGTTTCGTTTCGTCTAATTGCATTTTCTTCTTTACCTGTCAAAACCATGTAAAAGCACACAAAACATGGGGTTGTACTTCAATCATACAAGACAATATTACCCCACACTAATTTCTTACTAATATATAATAAAACATAAGAAGTATAAAAAAATATCAATACACACCATAAAATTATGTTATTACACACCATAAAAAAAAAAAAAAAAATTAAAACAATAGAACTAGTCAAATGGGCTCCAAAATGGTCCTCCTCGTTCGCCCTCCTCCTGTTGCTATCGCTGCCGTTGCTCGTTTAGGCGTTGTTCCTCGTAGAAACGCCTATATGCATCCTGACTCGCGGCTATGGTGGCGTTATGGTCATAGGGTGGAGGTAGAGGGTCATCGGGTGATTGCCATGGGGGATATGATGGAAAGGCTGAGGGTGCGTAAGCTTGCGGGTTAGACGCGTATAGATATGCCTGTTGGTGCACCCACTCTAATTGATTTCCCATTCCCCTCTGATCATATCGGATGTTGGACAGCATATTATATTGATCTAGCTGGGTATGCCTAATGTCCCCTAATTGCCGAGATAAAGCAGTGTACTGATCTTCTGATCTCGCTCCCCAGTTTTGATATGAATTACGTACATCTAAACTCAATGCGTTAAACGAGTTTTGGAGCATATCGAAATCAGAAGTACCTGTATGAGACGAGCTAGCCTGATCTGTCTCTCGTCGTCTCCTCCTGGCTTCCCTCTCGGGTTCGTCATCCTCTTCCATGGGTTCCTGAGGCGCAACTTCCTGTGGCCTTAAACTAATCACCCCAGCCCTCACACGTATGGCCTTAGCTGTCCTATACACATCCAATCCTAAGGTACGAACCTGTTGATTTATCGGTTGGATTGGAGGTGCGAAGTCGTTCGGGTTGATATCGAACCAGGATGCCAAACACGTGATATAGTGACCCCCCGACATGTCACTGTCTCCTCGAGCACCCTTACCTACATTGGCCAAAAAGTAGGCCACTCCATAGGGTATACTAATATTAGTTTCCCTATCTCTAATAACATCCAAATACCAAAGGTCGACATAATTAATCCTATCTGTAGTAAGGAATGCCCTTTGGTTAATCGTGTTCGCTATAAATTTATGAATTAATCGATAGCGAATATCTTGGATCTTAAGGTATGATTCTCGGCCTGCTGTATATGAATTTCTTCCGGAAAAAGATCGCCAGATGCTGACAGAATCATAATCTCCTGAATACCTAGCTCCTGTAAATATAAATTCCCAAAAACCTGGAGCAATCATATCATCACCCTCATAAATCCCTAAGGCCATAGTTATGTCGCCTAGGGACATTACTCTATCAACCCCACCCAGTCGGAATTGTAGGAAACTAGTATCTTGGACAGTTGCGGGGCGGGTATTCATCCTAACAGTAGAGTAAAATTCTAAACACAATTCCCTATATACAGGAGCAGTCAAACGAAATAATCTCTCCCAGTCATTAAAATACCTAATTACCCCAAATTCATTCGTGTAGCTTTGGGTTAAAATATTCCTTATCTGTGTATCTAAATTAACTGGGGGACCTAGGGGAGTCCAATCAACAATGCAAACTTGATTGATTGTTCGATTTACCAAAGTAAGTAAATCCTTAACTTTTTGTACCCTTTGGCTTAATTCAATAGGGAAATGTAGAATCGGGTGTAGTTGCAAGAGTTGTTGTTCCATTTCGGGCGTAACTTCCTCTTGTTGGTTAACTGCCCTCATTCTAATTGGTCCCTACATAACATTTTAAAAACAAGGAAATCATCCCAATAGGATGTGTAAATGTTAGCAAAGATTTTAACTTCAACAAACAACTTGTTTTCAACACCACCTGAATCAATCTATTTCAACAACATTGAAAGATTTAGTTCTATAATTCAAAATAAAGCAGAAACATACCAAAAATCATAATTCAAAAATCAAGTTTCATATGCAAAGTTTAATTCACAAGTGAAAACACGCAATTTTTCTAAGTATATCGAATTCAATTCAATCACATTGCGCGTATCTCAGCTTCTAAATCATCCTTAACATCATTAAAACGCATACTTGATTCATAGAAATGACAAAACTTAACAAATTTAGGCTAAAATTAAAAATCACACAATCAAGCAATCAAAATCATGTTCACAAGTTCTATCTACTAACAAAACACTCAAAAACAACTAATTACAACCAAATTAACACACCTCAGTTTCAATTTCTCAATTTTCCCCAATTTTGTATAAACCCTAATTTTCAATCACCAATTAAACATCAATTTCTTATGCTAATCGGGTTTATTACCTTACTAACAACATAGATATAGCAATAATCAAGCAGAAATCAACAAAACATGCATATAATTCGGATTAATGCTATAAAGAAAATTTTTGAAAAACTTGAAGAACACTAATTAAAATGGGTTAAAAATCCTTACCACTCTTGGCATGATGAAAGATTGAAGAATTAGAGGAGATTGAGAGTGTTAATTTAATGATTTGGTGCGATTTTGGGGATTTTTGGGTGTGTTCTTCGTCGCAGTAAAAAAAATTAGGGAGGGATAGAGTGTGCAAACCAGTCCCCTGCCCCGTCTGATGTGGCCAGATTTTTGGCCTTACACGAATCGTGTAGGGGTACACGAATCGTGTAAGGCTTAATTTCAGCTGTATTTTTTTTTTTTTATAACTTATAATTAATTAAATTTAAAATCTCTTTTATAGATTTATATTTGTAACGGAAATTCGGTTTTTACACCTGTTCTTTATCCGTTTATAAATCTTAAAAATAAATTTATAAAATTCAATTCATTAATAGTTAAAGTTTTTAATGTTTTTCTGAAAACAAATTCAAAAATAAAATAAAATAACTCTATTTTTGTGTTAAAATTATTAACATTTTTAATTTTAAGTACATGAAAAATAAAAATTAAAATAAATAAAAATTCACTCTATTTTTGTTATATACCCTTAAATCAACTAATTTTCAAACTTAAAACTTTGTTTCCTATCGTCTAGGTAGAGATTAATTTCGGTCGTCAAACCTATCATTATCCACAACAAAGATTTACAAGTTATATATTTTTACGGTTATTAATAAAAGAGTATATTTTTGCAATCTACTATAGACTTTTAGAATTTAACAAATACTCTGTACAATTTTTGAAGAATGAAAATTCAGTTGTGAAACCTAACATTTTCATTTTCAAAGAAACAAGTTAAACTCAAGGCGTTTCACCTCAATTTAGTAGAAAGGATTTTTCAAATTTTTATTTTGTTTTTCGTGGTTTACTATTTAACAGATATCTTATGAATCCAATAAGAAATTTCGTGCAATTCGAAAAACGATAATTCAATTTTAACACTTTAACATTATCGTTTTCAATGAAAACAGGTTAAATTCAAGTTTAATCAATTTTAAATAGTAGACCTTTTTATAAAACTCACTGCAAACAAATATAAACCAAAATACACACAAAATAAAAAATAAAAATAAAATATGCACATACATACAATCGACGAGAAAAAGAATTAGATAGTGAACCCACGTTGACTCGCTTCGTAGTTGAGTCGCGAAATTTCGCTTCCCATTGCCTCGTAGGCGTAACCTCGTGGGTTTAAGAGGTTTTCTTCTAAACATTTGAAAGGCCCTTCTCGGCATAAAGTTACGTACTCGAAATTAGAGTCCGTTTGGTTCTTTGGGCAATCTCCTGAGTGAGCTGGTTTTCCACATTTTTCACATTTATCCAATTGACGTGCCCGACGCCTTTTAGCGCATTTTGATTTGCCTTTTCCATAATTTTTCTCATTATAATCTTGTCTTTCTCCTTTTCTCGTCGCATCGCATCTTTTCTTAATATCTAACACCACATCTCTTGGTAAAATCTTATCGCACATTAAAATGAAGTGGTTGTAGATATATTGACCTCGCATCTTGAAAATAAACAATAAAAACAAACCAAAAGAAATTAAAAAGGTAGAATGGAGGGAGAAGACTAGTTCTTTAGGGTCTGCTAGGGAAAGACCAATCTAACCCCACTCTTAAAGATAAGAATAAAAATCGAGAATGGAGTTTAAAACCTTAGAGTTACCCTGAATTTATTTGTCCTTAGGGTAGAAGGTGGTTTCGTCTCTTTCCGTAGTATTGATTTCTTCAAAGTATAACTTTAGTCTGTGTCCGTTCACTTTGAAAGTTCCACCGTCTTTACCATACAACTCTGCATATCCAGATGGAAAAAACTGTTTTATTATATATGGCCCATTCCATCGGGATCTAAGTTTACCAGGTGAAAACTTGAAATGTGATTGGAATACCAATACTTTATCCCCTTGTTCAAATTCTTTCTTTTTTAATCGTGCATCGTGCCATACTTTAGTTTTTTCTTTATATGTTTTAGAATTTTCATAGGCTTGTAATCTTAATTCATCTAGTTCGTTAAGTTGTGATAACCTATTTTCTCCGGCTTGTACAAGGTCAGTATTACATTCTCTCATAGCCCAGTACGCCTTGTGTTCAACTTCAACAGGTAGATGACACGCTTTACCGTATACTAGTCTAAATGGTGTGGTACCTATTGGTGTTTTATACGCAGTCCTAAAAGCCCACAACGCGTCATCTAACTTGCGCTGCCAGATTTTAGGGTTGTTATTAACCGTCTTCTCAAGTATGCGTTTTAAGGCACGATTCGTGTTCTCCACTTGACCACTTGTTTGCGGGTGGTACGAAGTAGAGAAACGATGAGTTACGCCATACTTCTTCAACACCTTTTCAAGAAGGTTGTTGGTAAAATGTGTTCCTCGGTCGGATATGAGTGCTTTTGGGATTCCAAAGCGTGAGAAGAGATTTTTCAAGAAGTTTACCACCACCCTAGCATCATTTGTAGGCAAAGCTTTTGCTTCAGCCTACTTGGATACATAGTCAACGGCTACTAGTATGTACTTTCACTTATGTGAACTTGGAAAGGGTCCCATGAAATCGATTCCCCAAATGTCAAAGATTTCACAAACTTGGATGCCGGTTTGAGGCATCTCATCCTTTTTCGTGATGTTACCCGTTCGTTGGCATGCGTTACAAGTCCGAATGAAATCATGGGCATCTTTAAAGATCGTGGGCCAATAAAAGCCCGATTCAAGGATTTTTCTTGCAGTGTGGTTTGGTCCGAAATGACCGCCGGTTGGCCCTTGATGGCAATGCTCAAGAATTTGTTGAGCTTCTTGTCCGTACACACAACGACGAATTATTTGATCCGCACCAACACGAAATAGGTCTGGGTATTCCCAGAAATAAGACTTTAAATCCGCAAAGAATTTCTTCTTTTGCTGATAAGTAAGTCCTTTTTGTAGAATGCCTGAAGCAAGATAGTTTGCAAAATGGGCAAACCATGGGATTTCAGATTCTTTTTCAACCCTCATTAGAGATTCGTCAGGAAATGTGTCCTTGATGATTGTGTCATCAAGTTTATCTAATTCGGGGTTTTCAAGTCGGGATAAATGATCGGCAGCTAGATTCTCAGCTCCTTTCTTGTCACGTATCTCAATGTCAAATTCTTGAAGTAAAAGAACCCAACGTATGAGACGATGTTTTGCATCTAGTTTCGAGAATAAATACCTAAGTGCCGAATGGTCCGTGTAAACAATGGTCTTGGACAACACCAAATATGACCGAAATTTATCAAATGCATAAACAACCGCTAGGAGTTCTTTTTCCGTGGTGGTATAATTAATTTTGGCTCCCGTTAGAGTTTTACTTGCATAATAAATCGGAAGAAAATGATTATCGGGACGTTGTCCTAAAACAGCACCTAAAGCATAGTCGCTTGCGTCGCACATTAGCTCAAATGGCATACTCCAATCTGGAGATACCATAATTGGAGCTTATGTGAGTTTTGACTTTAGAATCGAGAATGCATTCTCGCAATTAGTGTCAAAGTCAAATGGAGCATCCTTTTCAAGAAGCTTGGTCAATGGGCGGGCGATTTTAGAAAAATCTTTGATAAATCGCCTATAGAATCCTGCGTGACCAAGAAAGCTTCTAATTGCTTTAACATTTGATGGTTTAGGTAGCTTAGAGATAACTTCAATTTTAGCTTTATCTACCTCTATTCCCGCACGAGATATTTTTTGACCAAGTACAATGCCCTCCTTCACCATGAAGTGGCATTTTTCCCAATTTAGGACCAAGTTTTCTTTCTCACATCGGATAAGCATACGTTCTAGATTGAAAAGACACGACTCAAAGGAGTCTCCAAACACGGAAAAGTCATCCATGAAGACTTCCATACAATCCTCTACCATGTCATCAAAGATTGCCATCATGCACCTTTGAAAGGTTCCGGGTGCATTGCATAAACCAAACGGCATGCGGCGATAGGCAAAGGTACCGAAAGGACAAGTGAATGTGGTCTTTTCTTGGTCGTTGGGATCAATTGGAATTTGGAAGTAACCGGAGAAACCGTCTAAAAAGCAATAATATTCTTTTCCCGCTAATCGTTCAAGCATTTGATCAATAAAAGGTAACGGGAAATGATCCTTTCTTGTGGCATCATTTAGACGTCTATAATCAATACAGACTCTCCAGCCGGTAACTGTTCTAGTTGGGACGAGTTCGTCCTTTTCATTTAATATAACGGTTGTACCCCCCTTTTTGGGTACTACTTGTACTGGACTAACCCATGGACTATCGGAGATGGGGTAGATTAACCCGGCGTCAAGAAGCTTGACGACCTCCTTTTTAACAACCTCTTTCATGTTGGGATTTAGCCTGCGTTGTCTTTGTACTACGGGTTTGTAGTCATTCTCAAGGAGAATTTTATGTGTACAATAAGACGGGTTTATTCCCGGAATGTCGGTTGTTTTCCAGGCTATAGCCTTTTTATGGGTTTTTAATACAGAAATTAGCTTATCCTTCTCATTATCTGAAAGATGTGAAGCAATAATTACTGGTAATTTAGATGTACCTTCGAGATAAGCATACTCCAAGTGTTTGGGTAGCTCTTTAAGCTCTAGTACGGGTGGTTCTTCTAAGGAATTTTTTATACGAAATCTATCTTCATTTTTGATTTCCTCAAACGATTCCTCTTCCATGGGAATTTCTTCTATTATGGTCTCGTCATCCGTGACCACCTTCATCAACTCATCAAAATCTTTATCAATATTGAAGTATTCATTCTCACTTACCGGGGCTAACCCCGGGATATCAATTTCAAGTAGCTCCTTCAATTCATTCTCGACACAAAGATCTATAACATCAATTTGAAAACAAGAGTCATCGGTAGAAGTGGGTCTTTTCATGGCTTTGTCAATGTGACAAATTATTCTCTCGTTTCCCACACCTAGACTCAATTGTTCTTTTTGGACATTAATGATAGCATCTGCAGTGTTTAGGAAAGGACGTCCTAAAATGATAGGAACTTTTGTGTCCTCTTGCATTTCTAGAATAACAAAGTCGACGGGAAAGATAAGTGAGCCAACTTTTACAAGTATATCCTCGGCTATACCTATGGGAGTATCAAATGATTGGTTTGCTAATCGAATACCCATTCGGGTTGGTTTTAAGTCTCCTAAGTCAAGTTTTAAATATAACGAGTAAGGCATTAAGTTAACACTTGAACCTAGGTCGGCTAGTGCATCGTACACTACCGAATCACCCATAATACATGGTATGATAAAACTACCAGGGTCTCCTAATTTTGGAGGTACATTTTTTTTCTTTAAGATGGCCGAACATTCCTCATGGAGGAATGTGGCAGAAACGTCGTGGTATTTACCCTTCGAGGATATGAGATCCTTTAAAAACTTCCCGTAATTGGGCATATCCCTAAGAACCTCCGCGAGTGGCATGTTAATGCTAATTTGCTTAATCATGTCTGCAAATTTCTCATACCGCCTTGCGAGTCTGTCTTTCTTTAATGCTTTCGGGTAAGGAATAGGTTCCTTTACTGGTGGTTCTTCACTTTTCTTTGGTATGACCTCAGGTGGATCATCTTTCTCTTGTTCTTTATCGACTTGCTCATTTTCATCAACCGGTATTTGTAAAACAGAAGGAGATAAAGAAACTTCCGGGGACTTAAGAGTCTCCGGTTTAGTAGTTAAACCACTTCTAGTAGTTATAGCATTTACATGCTCGTTCCTTGTTTGGGGGTTGTTGGGATTCACTTGAGTATTTGAGGGGAGAGTACCTGGTGGTCTCTCTGATAGTAACTGTGATATCCTTCCAACATCCCTTTCTAAGTTTTGTATTGTGGCTTGTTGATTTCGGATTTGCTGAGTTTGGAGCTCTGCATTTTGCTCGTGCTTAACCATAAAATCTCTTAAGAGATCTTCTAAACCAGATTTCCTCTCAGGTTGAGGTTGCATAATTGCTAATGGTTGTGGTTGATTGAATGCTAGTGGTTGTGGTTGATTGTGTTGGAAATTATTTTGATAATTTCGTTGAGGTTGATTTCGGTTATTATAACCTGGTGGCGGATTTCTTTGATTTTGATTTGGGAAATTCCGGTTATTTTGGTAACCTGGATTTCCTCCTTGATAGTTATTATTATTTTGATAGTTATTATTATTTGATCCTGAAGGTCCTCCTACTTGATAGCTGTTTATAGGAGGATATTTTCGGTTGTTTGCTTCTATAGCTGGAAAATCACTGAAGTTCATTTCACCTTTTCGTAAGTATCCTAAGAAATTTGCTTGTTCTTCCATTGTACTTTGATCACAATCTCTAGTAAGATGGGGACCTTGGCACAGTTCACATCCTACTCTGATAGCATGCATTTCCTTGGTTACTTTCTCGATTTGCCTTGCTTGATTTGCTATTTGAACTTTTAAAGAAGCAATTTCATCATTGCTTTCAATACTAGCAACATTTGATGATCTAGAAAATTCTATTTCTTGATGCCAATTATGAAAATGGGAAGCTAAATCAGCAATGATTGTGTGAGCGTCTTCAGGTGTTTTCTTCATGATCGAACCTCCGGCTGCAACATCTATATCTTTTCTAGTTGCCACATTGACTCCTTTATAGAATATTTGGACCTTTTGGAATGTATTCAACCCGTGTTGAGGACATATTCGAAGCATTTTATTGAATCGGGTCCAAGCTTCATAAAGAGTTTCATTAGGCTTTTGTTTAAAGTGATTTATGTCACTTTGTAATTTTGCTGCTTTTGAAGCAGGAAAGAATTCTGACAAAAATTTATCCATCATATCATTCCAGTTTTCAATATAACCTTCTGGTAATGAGTCTAGCCAATCTCTTGCATCATCTTTTAAGGACCATGGAAAGATTTTTAAACATGCAACTTCATCGGTGACATCTTTGATTTTGAAAAGCTTGCAAATGCTTACAAACTTACGAAGATGCTCGTTAGCATCCTCATTTGGGGCTCCACCGAATTGACATGTATTAGTTACCATGTGTAAAAATTGACCTTTTATTTCAAAGCCATCACTCATCGTGGGTTGGATGATTGCGTGGCCTTGACCTTTTCTTGTGGCCTTCATTAATGCTTCCATCTTTTGATTTGTATCAGCCATTTCTTCTTCTTCTTTAATAATCGGCTCTATGATTGGTTGAATTATTGGTTCAGAGTCGGATTCTAAGAAAAGTGACTCTAAATTTTTAGCAAGAGATTCTACTTCTTGAGCTCTTAAGCGTTCGTGGAATTTCCTTTCGGGTTCAGGATGTGAAGGAGTTAATTCAGCGTTGGAGGAACGTAAGTTCATACATTAATTTCTATTATGAGATCACTTCACTAAAGGTTTATCTAGGGTTACCTATTTGTTTCTCTTTTTTTAGTGTTTTTCGGTGTTTTAAAATTACTAGTACTTCCTATTTCTTTTTGTTGTTTTTGTCCTTTATTAATTCTTTGAGGTTCCGGATTAAGTTTAACGAGTTTAGGATTGAACGGATCATACAATTTGGGAAATTGTACAAAGAATTAAAGGATTTATTCAAAAACTTTGAACTTTCTTGGAAATGAATTTCCTCGAGAGGATCAAATAACATAAAAACAATGATAAAAACCCTTAAACAAACAGATTTTCCTTCTGATTTTGCCCACGTTTTGAATAGCCAAAAGATGCAGCAGAGGGGCAGGATCCTTCTATTGACCAATAAAATTGGTGATCCAACAACCCGGTCCACGTACAAATCCAACTACTACTACGAATCAGAAAAATTATCTATTTATTTAACTGCCAACTCCCCGGCAGCGGCGCCAAAAAGTTGATGTGCGGAAACGTAACCTTTATTTATGAACGGATTTGAGTTGTTTTGTTACACGAATTGATTTATTGTATATGTGGTATTTTATTGATTTCAGGTTGATTTCACACATATATATAGGCAACTAGTCCTATCCGTGTAGTTTAGTTTGTTGGTAAATCCGATTCGTTCCACAGGGAGATGGAGTGTTTAATGGTTTTTTTTTTTTTATAGTCTTTGATGTCAAACTTAATTAAAGAGGGTTTTGGATTAGGCAATTTATAGTAACAGTAAAAGAAAATAACTTAACTAATTTACTAAATAAAATTACAAGATTACAATAATTAACTTAAAAAGGAACTAAATGAAAGTATACTAATTATGATGCGACAATTATATTACTAGATGGTAATTAGTAAAATAGTAATTTTTAATAAAACTATATGTTTAGAATTTTGTTTTGAGCAATTATAATAGAAACTTATTTAAATTAACTAAAATGCATTTTTAGTAAAACTAATACAAATTAAAAGGAATTTAATTAATTTACTAATTATAAACTAATTACAATTTATAAACCTATAATAAGTAATACTAATTTTAGGATTAAAACATGTATTTTAAGTATTTTAAATAACTTTAACTAATTAACTTAATTAAAATAACTAAAATAACTAATAACCTAAATATAAATATAATTAAATAACAAAAACCCTAATTTTAACCTAGCTGTACTGTAGCCGCGTTTTAGCCTTACACGATTCGTGTGATTATACACGATTCGTGTACGTGTACAAATATGTGACAACTTAACTGTTACGAAAAATAAATGTTTTTATGTATTTTTCTAATATTTTAAAATGATAAATCGTAAATAATAATAATAATACTTTTATAACAAATATAAATAAGATAAATGGGAGTGTTTACTTAATTGTGTCACCCCTAGGTCCATGGATTGTTTTAAGTTTTACGCCCTATTAAAATGTTCTAGTATCAAACTTTACATTTTTCTCTCGAATAAACATAAGGTTACAACTTAACTAAATAAAATCTAATTTTCATCGGATTCTTTTTAGAAAGCTACTATTCCCCAAGTATTTAAATTGAGACCTAGCCTAGTTTTGACCTTCGCCAATACCCAAATTATAACGGTTTCCCTTTTTATAATTTCACCTTCATATAATATATTGATATCACCCAATCCACCGAAGTTTATTTCTAAATTGGTGTCAATAACTTATCCATAAATTCGTCTAGATCATTTTTAATGTTGAAGCTTAATTTATATAAATAAAAACAACTTTCGTTATTTAAATTTACTAAATTAAGTGGCAAGGGTTAAATACCTAATTACATAAAAATGGTTCTTTTAACTAGGCTCAATATTAAAAATACTAAAGTTACATTTTTAACTTTTACTAATGGTAACAATCCATTTCACTAGGGGCTCTACATTTAAGCAAACACTAGGGAAATTTAGCTATCCATTACACTAAGGTAGACATAAAAATATAGATATGCAAACATAATAACAACGCTAATTTTAACAGAGTAAACTTACTAAAATATCTTCACTTGCATTAACTTCAAACGGTAGAAAAATTACAATAATAACACCCCTTTCACGCGTACAATAACACCCTTTATCACGAACAATACTCCCTTAATAATTGAAACTATTTTTACAGCGTAATAAAATTGACAATATATTTTAACTATAGTAATTATTATGTAAACTTGTGTATTCTCTGTGTGTGTTGTAATATATCTCTCTCTAATCTTCTGAACGTACTCCGTATTTAACATTGATATTGTGAAGTAGTTGTTGAGTCAAAAGTGCTATCCATTTGCTACAGCACTATGAAAAGAATTGTTTTAAAACTTCAAAAGCCAGCCGCCCATGTCTGACAAAATGATTAATTCGGCCTAACATTACACGATTCGTGTATGGCTACACTATTCGTGTAAGAACAAATATTCTACACGATTCGTGTAGACCTACACTATTCGTGTAAGAGTAAAAGCAGTTTTCTTTATTTTTCTTTTTTCGTTTGTTCTTTGATGACCTCGTATTGACGTGTACTGACTTGGCACTTTACATTTGAACTCTTTTCTTCATCTATCTTGTACTTTCATTCGGATAAACGTTTCTTGATATAAATCTGGTTAAAACTATCGTTTTATCGTCGAATCTTCAAATAGCAAGCTCTTATCCACTTTTGTCGTTTTTCTCGTGAAATGCGCATTGAATGTCTTTGTAGATGATAAAAACCTATGAAATATAAGTGATATTGCATCGAATAATATGTATGTTTAGAGCAATATCACTCGTGCTCCTTATAGACTCGCACCCAGTGAGATGAAAGAACTGCAAAGCCAACTGCAAGAACTATTAGAACGTGTTTTCATTCGACCAAGCACATCACCATGGGGATCTCCTGTTTTGTTTGTCAAGAAGAAGGATGGTACATTTAGGTTGTGTATTGACTACAGAGAGTTGAACAAACTTACCATCAAAAACCGTTATCCACTGCCGAGAATTGATGACTTATTTGATCAACTACAAGGCTCGTCGGTTTATTCGAAGATCGATTTACGTTCTGGATATCATCAAATGCGAGTAAAGGAGGATGATATTACAAAAACTGCTTTTAGGACGCGTTATGGTCATTACGAGTTTATGGTTATGCCGTTTGGATTGACTAACGCACCAGCTGTGTTCATGGACCTTATGAACCGAGTGTGTGGGCAATATTTTGACAAGTTTGTCATTGTTTTCATCGATGACATACTTATTTACTCAAAGAATGATCAAGAGCATGAAGAACATTTGAGAAAAGTGCTAGAAGTAATGAGGAAAGAAAAACTGTACGCTAAGTTTTCAAAGTGTGCATTTTGGTTGGAAGAAGTTCAATTCTTCGGTCACATAGTGAACAAAGAAGGTATCCAGGTGGACCCGGCAAAGATCGAAACCGTTAAAAAGTGGGAAACCCCAAAAACTCCGAAGCATATACGTCAATTTTTAGGATTGGCTGGTTACTACAGAAGATTCATCCAAGATTTCTCCAAAATAGCAAAACCCTTGACTGCATCAACGCATGAAGGGAAGAAATTTGAATGGAAGGATGAACAAGAGAAGGCGTTTCAATTATTGAAGAAAAAGCTAACTACGGCACCTATATTGTCATTGCCTGAAGGGAATGATGATTTTGTGATTTATTGTGACGCATCAAAGCAAGGTCTCGATTGTGTATTAATGCAACGGACGAAGGTGATTGCTTATGCGTCTAGACAATTGAAGATTCACGAGCAAAATTATACGATGCATGATTTGGAATTAGGCGCGGTTGTTTTTGCATTAAAGACTTGGAGGCACTACTTATATGGGGTCAAAAGTATTATATATACCGACCACAATAGTCTTCAACACATATTTAATCAGAAACAACTGAATATGAGGCAGCGTAGGTGGATTGAATTGTTGAATGATTACGACTTTGAGATTCGTTACCACCCGAGGAAGGCAAATGTGGTAGCCGATGCCTTGAGCAGGAAGGACAGAGAACTCATTCGAGTAAAATCTATGAATATAATGATTCATAATAACCTTACTACTCAAATAAAGGAGGCGCAACAAGGAGTTTTAAAAGAGGGAAATTTAAAGGATGAAATACCCAAAGGATCGGAGAAGCATCTTAATATTCGGGAAGACGGAACCCGGTATAGGGCTGAAAGGATTTGGGTACCAAAATTTGGAGATATGAGAGAAATGGTACTTAGAGAAGCTCATAAAACCAGATACTCAATACATCCTGGAACGGGGAAGATGTACAAGGATCTCAAGAAACATTTTTGGTGGCCGGGTATGAAAGCCGATGTTGCTAAATACGTAGGAGAATGTTTGACGTGTTCTAAGGTCAAAGCTGAGCATCAGAAACCATCAGGTCTACTTCAACAACCCGAAATCCCGGAATGGAAATGGGAAAACATTACCATGGATTTCATCACTAAATTGCCAAGGACTGCAAGTGGTTTTGATACTATTTGGGTAATAGTTGATCGTCTCACCAAATCAGCACACTTCCTGTCAATAAGAGAAGATGACAAGATGGAGAAGTTAGCACGACTGTATTTGAAGGAAGTCGTCTCCAGACATGGAATACCAATCTCTATTATCTCTGATAGGGATGGCAGATTTATTTCAAGATTCTGGCAGACATTACAGCAAGCATTAGGAACTCGTCTAGACATGAGTACTGCCTATCATCCACAAACTGATGGGCAGAGCGAAAGGATGATACAAACGGTTGAAGGCATGCTACGAGCATGTGTTATTGATTTCGGAAACAGTTGGGATCGACATCTACCGATAGCAGAATTTTCCTACAACAACAGCTATCATTCAAGCATTGAGATGGCGCCGTTTGAAGCACTTTATGGTAGAAAGTGCAGGTCTCCGATTTGTTGGAGTGAAGTGGGGGATAGACAGATTACTGGTCCGGAGATAATACAAGAAACTACCGAGAAAATCATCCAAATTCAACAAAGATTGAAAACCGCCCAGAGTCGACAAAAGAGCTACGCGGACTGTAAAAGAAAAGATATAGATTTTGAAATTGGAGAAATGGTCAGGCTTAAGGATTCACCTTGGAAAGGCGTTGTTCGATTTGGTAAACGGGGAAACTAAATCTAAGGTACATTGGACCATTCAAGATTATAGATCGTGTCAGACTAGTAGCTTACTAACTGGAGCTACCTCAACAACTCGCAGCTGTACATAACACTTTCCACGTCTCAAAATTGAAGAAATGTTTTGCTAAAGAAGATCTCACTATTCCGTTGGACGAAATCCAAATCAATGAAAAACTTCAATTCATTGAAGAACCCGTCGAAATAATGGATCGTGAGGTTAAGAGACTTAAACAAAACAAGATACCGATTGTTAAGGTTCGATGGAATGATCGTAGAGGACCCGAGTTCACCTAGGAGTGTGAAGATCAGATGAAGAAGAAATACACGCATTTATTTCCAGAAGATACGTCAACACCTCCAACTGCTTAAAATTTCGGGACGAAATTTATTTAACGGGTATGTACTGTAGTGACCCGAACTTTTCCATGTTTATATATATATTAAATGAAATTGTTATTTACATGATTAAGTGTTTCCAACATGTTAAGCAATCAAACTTTTTAAGACTTGATTAATTGAAATATGTTTCATATAGACAATTGACCACCCAAGTTGACGGTGATTCACGAACGTTAAAACTTGTAAAAACTATATGATGACATATATATGGATATATATATAGTTAACATGATACTATGATAAGTAAACATATCATTAAGTATATTAACAATGAACTACATATGTAAAAACAAGACTACTAACTTAATGATTTTTAAACGAGACATATATGTAACGATTATTGTTGTAAAGACATTTAATGTATATATATCATATTAAGAGATATTCATACATGATAATATCATGATAATATAATAATTTATAATCTCATTTGATATTATAAACATTGGGTTAACAACATTTAACAAGATCGTTAACCTAAAGGTTTCAAAACAACACTCACATGTAACGACTAACGATGACTTAACGACTCAGTTAAAATGTATATAAATGTAGTGTTTTAATATGTATTTATAAACTTTTGAAAGACTTCAATACACTTATCAAAATACTTCTACTTAACCAAAATGCTTACAATTACATCCTCGTTCAGTTTCATCAACAATTCTACTCGTATGCACCCGAATTCGTACTCGTACAATACACAGCTTTTAGATGTATGTACTATTGGTATATACACTCCAATGATCAGCTCTTAGCAGCCCATGTGAGTCACCTAACACATGTGGGAACCATCATTTGGCAACTAGCATGAAATATCTCATAAAATTACAAAAATATGAGTAATCATTCATGACTTATTTACATGAAAACAAAATTACATATCCTTTATATCTAATCCATACACCAACGACCAAAAACACCTACAAACACTTTCATTCTTCAATTTTCTTCATCTAATTGATCTCTCTCAAGTTCTATCTTCAAGTTCTAAGTGTTCTTCATAAATTCTACAAGTTCTAGTTACATAAAATCAAGAATACTTTCAAGTTTGCTAGCTCACTTCCAATCTTGTAAGGTGATCATCCAACCTCAAAAAATCTTTGTTTCTTACAGTAGGTTATCATTCTAATACAAGGTAATAATCATATTCAAACTTTGGTTCAATTTCTATAACTATAACAATCTTATTTCAAGTGATGATCTTACTTGAACTTGTTTTCGTGTCATGATTCTGCTTCAAGAACTTCGAGCCATCCAAGGATCCGTTGAAGCTAGATCTAGATCCATTTTTCTGTTTTCCAGTAGGTTTATCCAATGAACTTAAGGTAGTAATGATGTTCATAACATCATTCGATTCATACATATAAAGCTATCTTATTCGAAGGTTTAAACTTGTAATCACTAGAACATAGTTTAGTTAATTCTAAACTTGTTCGCAAAAAAAAGTTAATCCTTCTAACTTGACTTTTAAAATCAACTAAACACATGTTCTATATCTATATGATATGCTAACTTAATGATTTAAAACCTGGAAACACGAAAAACACCGTAAAACCGGATTTACGCCGTCGTAGTAACACCGCGGGCTGTTTTGGGTTAGTTAATTAAAAACTATGATAAACTTTGATTTAAAAGTTGTTATTCTGAGAAAATGATTTTTATTATTAACATGAAACTATATCTAAAAATTATGGTTAAACTCAAAGTGGAAGTATGTTTTCTAAAATGGTCATCTAGACGTCGTTCTTTCGACTGAAATGACTACCTTTACAAAAATGACTTGTAACTTATTTTTCTGACTATAAACCTATACTTTTTTTGTTTAGATTCATAAAATAGAGTTCAATATGAAACCATAGCAATTTTATTCACTCAAAACGGATTTAAAATGAAGAAGTTCTGGGTAAAACAAGATTGGATAATTTTTCTCATTTTAGCTACGTGAAAATTGGTAACAAATCTATTCCAACCATAACTTAATCAACTTGTATTGTATATTATGTAATCTTGAGATACCATAGACACGTATACAATGTTTCGACCTATCATGTCGACACATCTATATATATTTCGGAACAACCATAGACACTCTATATGTGAATGTTGGAGTTAGCTATACAGGGTTGGGGTTGATTCCAAAATATATATAGTTTGAGTTGTGATCAATACTGAGATACGTATACACTGGGTCGTGGATTGATTCAAGATAATATTTATCGATTTATTTCTGTACATCTAACTGTGGACAACTAGTTGTAGGTTACTAACGAGAACATCTGACTTAATAAACTTAAAACATCAAAATATATTAAAAGTGTTGTAAATATATTTTGAACATACTTTGATATATATGTATATATTGTTATAGGTTCGTGAATCAACCAGTGACCAAGTCTTACTTCCCGACGAAGTAAAAATCTGTGAAAGTGAGTTATAGTCCCACTTTTAAAATCTAATATTTTTGGGATGAGAATAGATGCAGGTTTTATAAATAATTTACAAAATAGACACAAGTACGTGAAACTACATTCTATGGTTGAATTATCGAAATTGAATATGCCCCTTTTTATTAAGTCTGGTAATCTAAGAATTGGGGAACATACACCTTAATTGACGCGAATCCTAAAGATAGATCTATCGGGCCCAACAAGCCCCATCCAAAGTACCGGATGCTTTAGTACTTCGAAATTTATATCATATTCGAAGGGTGTCCCGGAATGATGGGGATATTCTTATATATGCATCTTGTTAATGTCGGTTACCAGGTGTTCACCATATGAATGATTTTTATCTCTATGTATGGGATGTGTATTGAAATATGAAATCTTGTGGTCTATTGTTACGATTTGATATATATAGGTTAAACCTATAACTCACCAACATTTTTGTTGACGTTTAAAGCATGTTTATTCTTAGGTGATTATTAAGAGCTTCCGCTGTCGCATACTTAAATAAGGACGAGATTTGGAGTCCATACTTGTATGATATTGTGTAAAAACTGCATTCAAGAAACTTATTTTGTTGTAACATATTTGTATTGTAAACCATTATGTAATGGTCGTGTGTAAACAGGATATTTTAGATTATCATTATTTGATAATCTACGTAAAGCTTTTTAAACCTTTATTGATGAAATAAAGGTTATGGTTTGTTTTAAAATGAATGCAGTCTTTGAAAAACGTCTCATATAGAGGTCAAAACCTCGCAGCGAAATCAATTAATATGGAATGTTTTTAATCAATAAGAACGGGACATTTCAATATGTGCTACTAATCAGGTAAACGGTTTCACTGATGATGAGGTACTTCTGCGATTATTTCCTTATTCACTTAAAGATAAGGCAAAACGATGGTTTCTCTCTTTATCCGCCCGGAGTATTAATACTTGGGCGGTGATGAAAAAACTGTTTTAGAGGAGTTTTATCCCATAAGTAAAACTTCAGACATGCGTATGCAAATAAAATCTTTTAAACAATTACCGGGTGAATTATTTCATGAAGCGTACGAGCATTTGAAGGAGTTACTTAGAGCATGCCCACACCATGAGATACCAAAGTGGAAATTGGTTAAAATTTTCTATGATAGTTTGGATTCCCAAAATAGGCAATTCCTTTTGGCGGCTAGTGGTGGGGCATTTTTAACTCGATCTAGTGATGACGAGTGGACCTTCTTTGAGCAATTAAGCAAGGGTTCAAAAACCCAAGCTTCGGTTAATCGTAAACAACCTAGTACATCCCGGGTGAATCATGTTTCCGAATTGGGTGGTTCATCTAGGAACTTAGAGCAAGAATTATATGATTTGAAAATGCTTATATTTAACAACCCAAATCAGGGTCTTGCTTGTAAAGTTTCGCAGGTTCGGGAAGTTTGTGAGATTTGTGGAGATCCTTCACACTTTGTATACGGATGTAGAAATGGGATTCCACCGGTAAATCAACAAATAGTGGAGGAACAAGTTAATGAGGTCCAGGGATGAAGATTTGATCCATACTCCAACACGTATAATCCGGGTTGGAGAAACCATTCTAATTTTAGTTGGAGCAATAACAATGCTCTAAATGCTTACCAAGGGAACCAACAAAGACCGCAAAATAACTTTCAAAGCCAGGGTAACTTTCAGAACTAAGGCAACTATCAAAGAAACTATCAAAATCCTTATCCCAACAACCAAAACCAAAACCAAAACAATTACCAAAATCAAAGCCAAAATCAAAATCAAAACAGTACTCCACCCAGTCAACCATCTAGCTCGGATGCCAAGATGGATGCGTTTATCTCCGAAATGCGGAAAATAGTGGAAGTGCAAAACAAGTCAATTGGTGCATTGGCTAAGGAGATTGACAATGTAGCGGAAAGTAAGGGAAATAGGGATCCGGGTACAATTCCAAGCTACACGGTTCAAAATCCGAATCATAAGGATCAGGGAAAAGGGCATAGTGTTAACATGGTAGGCACCTTGAGAAGTGGAAAGAAGTATGACAATAAGGTTGGTGAAAAAGAGGTAGTGCAACAAGAGTCAAGTAAGTCTCCTATTGTTCTTGAGGAGGAAGAGGTAAGTGAAAATGATAACCATGGGAAGGGGGTGAAAACAAGGAACCAATCGTTAATGAGATCGAGAAATTGGAGACGGAATCAAAAACCGTCCCATTTCCCAAGGCCTTAGAGTCCCCAAACCAATTCTCTTATGAGAAAAAGGGACCAAAACCAGAGGACATGTGGGAAACATTTAAACAGGTTAAGATAAACTTACCCCTTCTCGATACTATTAGGCAAGTCCCGTCTTACGCTAAATTTTTAAAGGACCTTTGCACTCAAAAGAGGAAGCAAAGGGCGAATTTACCCAAAAAGGTGGAGCTAACCGAGCACCTAAGTGCGGTTATTTTGGGCACACTCCCACCTAAATTTAAGGACCCGAGGACCCCATTGATAGCGGTTACTGTAGGAAACGTGAATGTGAAAAAGGCATTATTGGACCTAGGAGCTAGCATCAATATTTTACCCTTTTGTCTAGTTGACCAATTTGAATTGGGTTTAATGAAAAGAACCGACATAACTATTCAACTGGCAGACCAATCAATCAAAATGCCTAGGGGGATATTAGAAGATGTGATAGTAAAAGTGGAGGATTTCTATTACCCTGTTGACTTTGTTGTGATGGATATTGAATCTAGGAATAGAGATGCCCAGCCCACTATAATCTTGGGGCGCCCGTTCTTGGCCACCATAAATGCCCACATTAATTTTCGAACGAGAGCCATGGACATATCATTTAGGAATCGCAAGATGAGGATTAATATCTTTAATTCTCTTCACACCCTAAATGTCCATGAATGCTATCAGGTAGATGTGATTGATGAACTAGTGGAAAAACATACTTCTCACCTAATAACTTATGACCCAGTAGAGGTGATGAAGAGGATGTTGAATGTGAAGAGGTTAAGGCCGTAGAATTGGCAGTAGCAAGTACGATGGATGCTAGGTTGCCACCATGGACTCATAAATATGAGCCACTACCTAAGTCCATTGATACTAATATGAGACCTTCATTAGAATCACTACTGACCCTTGAGCTGAAACCATTACACTCTCATTTAAAGTATGCATTCTTGGGTACTAACGGCACTTTGCCAGTTATTATTGCTTCAGATTTGACAGGTGTGCAGGGAAAAGCTTTAATGGAGGTACTTCATAAATACAAGGCTGCGGTGGGATGGACTATAGCAGATTTGAAAGGGATAAGTCCCTCAGTGTGCTTGCATCGTATAGTTACAGATCCAGAGGTTAAACCTTCCCGTGACACGCAACGCAGGTTAAACCCGAACATGCAGGAAGTTGTAAAGAAAGAGGTTCTTAAGTGGTCAGACGCGGGGATTATTTTCCCTATTTCGGATAGTCAGTGGGTAAGCCCCACTCAAACAGTGCCAAAGAAAGCTGGGATCACGATCATGGAAACCGAGAAAGGTGAAAAGATCACAACCCGTCCCGTGACGGGTTGGAGGGTATGTATTGATTACAGGAAGTTAAATGTTGCAAATTCAAAGGATCATTTTCCCTTGCCTTTTATTGATCAAATCATCGAAAAGTTGTCAGGTCAGAAATTTTATTGTTTCTTAGATGGGTATTCGGGATACAACCAAATACCTATCCACCCTAATGACCAAGAAAAAACGACTTTTACTTGTCCTTATGGAACTTATTCTTTTAGACGAATGCCTTTTGGTCTATGTAATGCACCTGCTACTTTTTAAAGGTGTATGATGAGTATTTTTTTCAGAATTAATAGGCGAGTCTTTAGAAATTTTCATGGATGATTTCTCAATATTTGGCAAGTCTTTTGAATCGTGTTTAAATATGTTGGAAAAGGTTTTAAAACGGTGTACCGAGACTAACCTCGTCCTTAGTTGGGAAAAGAGCCATTTTATGGTAAGAGAAGGGGTGGTTTTGGGACACATTGTGTCCGAAAGGGGATTTGTGGTAGATAGGGCAAAAGTGCAACTTATTTCCACATTACCTCCACCAACCAATGTTAAGGGGGTAAGATCGTTTTTGGGACATGCGGGTTTTTATCGTAGGTTTATCAAAGATTTTAGCGTTATTTCTAAACCATTGTGTAATTTGTTATTAAAAGACGCACCTTTTGACTTTGATGACCAATGTAAGGAGGCCTTTAATACCCTTAAGCGTAAGTTAACCGAAGCACCCATTTTGCAATCACTCGATTGGACCAAACCATTTGAGATTATGTGTGATGCTAGTGATTATGCAGCTGGGGCTGTTTTGGGTCAAAGAGTTGATAGGAAACCGGTAGTTATATACTATGCTAATAAGACTTTTTTGGAAGCTCAAGTGAACTATACCACAACCGAGAAGGAATTACTAGCGGTAGTGTTTGCCCTAGACAAATTTAGATCATATTTGTGGGGGTCTAAGGTAGTTATTTTCTCGCACCACAGTGCCCTAAGACACTTACTAGATAAAAAAGAGACCAAGCCTAGATTAATTAGGTAGATCCTGTTGTTGCAAGAGGTTAATTTGGAAATAAGGGATAAAAAGGGTATAGAGAATGTGGTGGCGGACCATTTGTCTAGGATACCCCCACTGCCGTTTGACCCTGCTAAACCGATCCAGGAAAATTTCCCGAACAAGTGTTTGTTTAGTGTTGTGCAGGTACCTTGGTTCGCTCATATTGTTAACTATTTGGTGACTAACAAAATACCGAAGCATTAGAACAAGCACAAGAGGGATTACTTTTTATCGCAGGTTAAGCATTACATTTGGGAGGACCCGGTTTTTTACCGAATTGGACCCGACCAAATCATAAGAAGATGTGTGGAGGAAGATGAGCATAAGGACATTTTAGCTCATTGTCATACTTTCGCATGTGGAGGACTGATAATGCTAAAAACGAACATATATTTCATAGCATTATTCCTCAAGAAAGACAAGCTTTTAGTTGCAGTTGTCCTATTTACAAGTGATATTCGTTTAAATAATAAAAGGTGAAGACAAAAGACAGATTCGACGAATTGAAGATGCAAACGACCAAAAAGCTCAAAAGTACAAAATACAATCAAAGAGGTTCCAATTATTGATGAGAAACGTCTCAAAATTACAAAAGTACAAGATTTAAAACGCAAAGTACAAGATATTAAATTGTACGCAAGGACGTTCGAAAATCCGGAACCGGGACATGAGTCAACTCTCAACGCTCGACGCAATGAACCGAAAGTTATAAATTAATTATGTATATAAATATAATATAATATATAATTAATTATATAAATTATATATTTATATTATATTTATATTAAAAAATTCGTCGGAAAGAAAGGATCCAAAGATGTGTGAGCTGTAAAAGCAAACTCCGCGACTTGCGGAGTTTGAAGGGGAAAAGGGCCGCGACTCGCGGAGCCCCAAATTTCAGTGTGGGCCTATAAAAGGCAACGCATTTTTCTGAATTCCACACATCTTTTTCTTCATTCATCAACGTAGTATATGTATATATATTTATATTTTAATTTTAATTTTAATTTTAATTTGCAATAATAAGGTTATGTTAGCGAACGTTGTAAGGGTGTAAGTCAAAATTCTGTCCGTGTAACGCTACGCTATTTTTAATCATTGTAAGTTATGTTCAACCTTTTTAATTTAATGTCTCGTAGCTAATTTATTATTATGCTTATTTAAAATGAAGTAATCATGATGTTGGGCTAAAAATATTAAAATTGGGTAATTGGGCTTTGTACCATAATTGGGGTTTGGACAAAAGAACGACACTTGTGGAAATTAGACTATGGGCTACTAATGGGCTTTATATTTGTTTAACTAAATGATAGTTTGTTAATTTTAATATAAAGATTTACAATTGGACGTCCCTATAAATAACCATATACACTCGATCGGACACGATGGGCGGGGTATTTATATGTACGAATAATCGTTCATTTAACCGGACACAGGAATGGATTAATAGTCACTAGAATTATTAAAACAGGGGTGAAATTATGTACAAGGACACTTGGCATAATTGTTAACAAAGTATTAAAATCTTGGGTTACACGCAGTCGATAACCTGGTGTAATTATTAAACAAAGTATTAAAATCTTGTTACAGTTTAAGTCCCCAATTATTTGGAATATTTAACTTCGGGTATAAGGATAATTTGACGAGGATACTCGCACTTTATATTTATGACTGATGGACTGTTATGGACAAAAACCAGACGGACATATTAAATAATCCAGGACAAAGGACAATTAACCCATGGGCATAAAACTAAAATCAACACGTCAAACATCATGATTACGGAAGTTTAAATAAGCATAATTCTTTTATTTCATATTTAATTTCCTTTATATTATTATTTAATTGCACTTCTAATTATCATACTTTTATTTATTGTTATTGTATTTAATTGCACTTCTAATTATCGTACTTTTTAATTATCGCAATTTTATTTTATCGCACTTTTATTTATCGCAATTTCATTATCGTTATTTATTTTACGCTTTAAATTTAGTCTTTTATTTATTTAATATTTTACATTAGGTTTTAACTGCGACTAAAGTTTTAAAATCGACAAACCGGTCATTAAACGGTAAAAACCCCCCTTTATAATAATAATATTACTTATATATATATATATATATATATATATATATATATATATATATATATATATATATATATATATTGTATTTTTATAAAATAAAACTAATATAGTGTTAAGCTTTGTTTAAAAGATTCTCTCTGGAACGAACCGGACTTACTAAAAACTACACTACTGTACGATTAGGTACACTGCCTATAAGTGTTGTAGCAAGGTTTAAGTATATCCATTCTATAAATAAATAAATATCTTTTGTAAAATTGTATCATATTTAATAGTATTTTATACCCCTTAGCTTTAACTATCAAGTATTTTTGGCGCCGCTGCCGGGGAACGCCGAAGCGAAACGCCACATAAAAAAAAATTTCTTATTAAGTTTTAATTAGTTTTTGTAAAATATATACTTTTTGAATATAAAAAAAATAATATAAAAAAAATTTTAAAAAAACCGAAAAATATATATATAAATCTATTTTTTAGATTTTTATTTATAAAATTATAAAGTATTTTATTTCTATCTTAGTTTTTTTTAATTATAAGTTTTATTTAAATTATATAAATATATTAATTAAATTAAAAATAGAAAAATAAAAAAAAAATATATATATATATATATATATATAAAAACAAAAACCTGTCGAACAAAACCCACACCTGATTTGAATTTTCATCCACCGCAACTCGCGGAGTTTTCTGGTACGTGGCACCGCAACTCACGGAGCCACCCTGACACGCCACACAGAACCCTAATTTCGCATTAATTACGGAGTTTATTATTATTATTATTATTATAAAAACCCTAGTTAGGTTTTGTTAATTAATTAATTTAGTTTAGTTTTAATTATTTTATATATTTAGTTTAATTAGTTTAATTAAATTGTAAAATTAATAGTTTTATAAAATAAATAATATAAAAATAATATTTTTATAAAAATTGTAATTTTTACAACTTTTAGTTTATTTTTATATTTTGTCCCTTTTTATTCATTTTTGCGTAACTTTTGTAATTTTCGCTCGTATTTAGTTTTAATCCATAGTTTTAAAATCCCTTAAGTTTTAGTACCTTTTGAAGTTATTGCCATTTGGGATATAGTTTTACTTGTAAGCTTTAATATTTTTAGACGCAACTTTTAATTCTTAGTTTTTAGTTCCTTTTTAAGTTTCGACGCGCTACTTTCTTATTTTTATTTTTTGACACCTTTTACCTATGTATCAATTATCACTCCAATTAGTAATCTCAATTTGCAATTTTAATTTTAAGTTAGTGATAGTAATAAGGTTGAGTTAGTCGAGTGTTTTAAAGTTTTATAGTCACTCTTTTTCTTTCTTTTTTTCGACCTTTTTCGACGCGCTCTTTTTCTTTCTTATTTCTCGTCATTCTAGTTTTTAGGACATAGATTTTTTTTCTACTTCTTATCTAAATTTCTTAAAATTACGAAAATTTATTTTAAGTGGTTAAATTGATAGACATCAAAATTTTCTGGTTCGTAGTAATAGTTAGATTTGTACGTGGACCGGGTTATTGGAGCCAAACAGTACTCAATTATATTGAGACCAAACGAATCCTGCCCCTCTGCTGCATCTTTTGGCTATTCGAAACGTGGGCAAAATCAGAAAAGTCTATTAATTGGATAACTTATATAATTTTTCTTTCCTTTTAAAAACTAATAGGATATTCAGTGAATGCACCGAGCAAGATGTTCACCACCTTTTGTACGTTCACCACCTGTAACTCGATCAAGACATCTAGCAAATATTACCGCCGTTGATTTTCCTTTAGAATTGTCATCCAGTCGACCAAGTACTCCAATTCAAATTTTCGATAATCCATTTTTTGAACCCGACCTCACAATTGAGAATCCGGAGAATATTCAGGGACGATTCATAGATCTTGAACCATTAATTTTTCCTCCGGAACCACCAATCATTCAAACAGAGATTGTTGAGGAACAAACCATTAAATCAGAATCCTCTAGTGATTCCGATTCAACAAATTCAATTATGGAAAATCTGGAACCTCTAAGTATGGAAGACCGAATGAGAGCTAAACGAACTGGCCAAGGTCACGCAATTACTCATCCTGACATTAATGCGCCAGATTATGAAATTAAAGGACAAATTCTACATATGGTGACTAATCAATGCCAATTTAGTGGTGCGCCGAAGGAAGATCCAAATGAACATCTTCGTACCTTTAATAGGATCTGCACTCTATTTAAAATAAGAGAAGTTGAGGATGAACAGATATATCTCATGTTATTTTCCTGGACTTTAAAGGGAGAAGCCAAAGATTGGTTGGAATCGTTACCTGAAGGGGCGATTGATACATCGGATGTTTTAGTTGAAAAATTTCTTAAACAATTCTTTCCGGCATCTAAAGCCGTGAGACTTCAAGGAGAAATTGTTGCATTCACACAGAAACCGAATGAAACTCTATATGAGGCGTGGACAAGATTTGGAAAGTTATTAAGAGGATGTCCGCAACATGGTTTAGACACCTGTCAAATAGTACAAATATTCTACCAAGGATGCGACATCACTACAAGAAAAGACATAGATATTGCAGCTGGTGGTTCCATTATGAAGAAAACCGAAACTGATGCTTATAAAATTATTGATAACATTGCTTCCCACTCACATGAGTGGTACCAAGAAAAAGATATCATTAGATCATCTAAAGCAGCTAGAGCCGACTCTAGCCATGACTTAGATTCCATTTCTGCAAAGATAGATGCTGTCGAGAGACGAATGGAAAAGATGACTAAGGATATACACTCAATACGAATTAGTTGTGAGCAGTGTGGAGGACCACATTTGACAAAAGATTGTCTCAGTATTGAACTAACAATGGAACAAAGAGAGAATATTTCATACATAAACCAAAGGCCTGGAAATAATTATCAGAATAATTATCAACCGCCAAGACCAATTTACAATCAAAACCAGAATTATAACCGAAATGTTCCATACAACAACCAACAAGGTCCTAGTAATCAACAAGTATCCAATAATACTTACAACCAGCAAAGACCTAATTTTCAAAACAAACCACCACAAACCGATGATAAAAAGCCGAATTTAGAAGATATGATGACGAAGCTAGTTGAAACTCAAACGCAGTTTTTCACATCTCAGAAACAAACTAATGAACAAAATGCTCAAGTATTTAGAAATCAACAAGCTTCTATTCAAAATTTGGAACAAGAAGTAAGTAACCTAGCAAGGTTAATAGGTGAAAGAAAACCGGGAAGTCTACCTAGTGATACAAATGCTAACCCCCAGAATGAAACAGCTAAAGCCATTACCACAAGAAGTGGTTCAACACTTAAACCACCTGAAATACCTATAATTTCTGACGAAGCTATTCCTACTCCACAAGAACCACAACCTGATCAAGATAAGGAAAAAGAACCGGTAGTTGAAAAGGTTAATGAAGATAACACAGTTAAGGCTAAACCTTATGTTAAACCATACCAACCACCACTTCCTTACCCGAGTAAGATGAAAAAAGAGAAACTTGAAGCCGAGCAATCCAAATTCTTGGATATGTTTAAACAGATAAATGTAAATCTTCCTTTCATTGATGTAATTTCAGGAATGCCTAGATATGCTAAATTTCTGAAAGATTTAATCACAAATAGAAAGAAAATGGAAGAACTCTCAGCCGTTACTATGAATGCTAATTGTTCTGCAGTGCTGTTGAATAATATACCAGAAAAATTATCTGATCCAGGAAGTTTCACAATTCCATGTTTTCTGGGTAGTCTTAGTTCAATAGAAGCATTGGCAGACTTAGGTGCTAGTATAAATTTAATGCCGTATTCACTATACGCTAAACTAGACCTTGGAGAATTGAAACCAACACGAATAAGCATACAACTAGCCGATCGATCAATAAAATATCCTAGAGGGATAATGAAAAACATTCTAGTTAAAGTTGATACTTTAGTATTTCCAGTAGATTTTGTTATTCTGGACATGGAAGAAGATTCTCAAGTTCCTCTCATATTAGGAAGACCATTCTTAAACACGGCTAAAGCAATGATAGACGTGTTTGGTAAGAAACTAACCCTAAGTATAGAGGACAAGAGTGTTACCTTTTCAGTTGATAAAGTAATGCAACAACCACAATCTGCAGATGATACATGTTATTATATTCAAACTATAGATTCACATGCAGAATTGTTAGAAGAATTTCCAGAATTACAAGGAACAGGAGAATGTTCTTTAGGAGAAGGTATTGAACCAATTGATGAAACTGAAATGTTAGTTACACTAATGGCTAATGGATATAAACCAACAACAGTAGAAATTCAAATGCTAAAAGAAGAAGACAGATATCGATATAAATCATCGATAGAAGAACCACCAACATTAGAGTTAAAGCCACTTCCAAACCATTTGGAATATGCTTATTTACATGGTGAATCTGAATTACCTGTAATAATATCGTCTTCTCTTACTGAAAATGAGAAATCACAACTCATTTCTGTGTTGAAAGCTCATAAACCAACCATTGCATGGAAGATTCATGATATTAAAGGAATAAGTCCTTCGTATTGCACACATAAAATTCTTATGGAAGAAGGTCATAAAACGTATGTGCAACGCCAACGAAGACTAAATCCTAATATGCAAGATGTTGTTAAGAAAGAAATTATTAAACTGCTAGATGCAGGTTTAATTTATCCAATTTCTGATAGTCCATGGGTAAGCCCAGTTCAATGCGTACCTAAGAAGGGTGGCATGACTGTCATTACAAATGAGAAAAATGAGCTTATTCCTACTAGGACTGTAACAGGATGGCGTATATGTATTGATTATAGAAAATTAAATGACGCCACCAGAAAAGATCACTTTCCCTTACCTTTCATTGATCAAATGTTGGAAAGATTAGCCGGAAATAGTTACTATTGTTTTCTTGATGGATTTTTCGGATATTTTCAAATTCCAATAGCACCCGAAGACCAAGAGAAAACCACATTCACGTGCCCTTATGGTACTTTTGCTTACAAACGCATGCCATTTGGACTTTTCAACGCCCCTGCAACCTTTCAAAGGTGCATGATGGCGATTTTTCCATACATGATAGAAGAATGCATGAAAGTTTTCATGGATGACTTTTCAGTCTTCGGTGATACATTTGAAACATGTCTAGTTAATCTGGAACGAACGCTTATTAGATGCGAACAATCAAATCTAGTACTTAATTGGGAGAAATGCCATTTCATGGTTAAAGAAGGCATCGTTCTTGGACATAAAATTTCAAAAGAAGAAATTGAAGTGGATAGAGCTAAAGTAGATGTTATTGCTAAACTTCCACATCCCACCGATGTTAGAGGAGTTAGGAGTTTTCTAGGGCATGCCGGTTTTTACTGACGTTTCATAAAAGATTTTTCTAAAATTGCCACTCCTATGAATAAACTCCTAGAAAAAGATGCTCCATTCATCTTTTCAGATGAATGCATCAAATCTTTTAATATTCTTAAAGAGAAACTCACTAATGCGCCGATCATGATAACACCAAATTGGAATCTACCGTTTGAACTTATGTGCGATGCAAGTGATTTTGCAATGGGAGCCGTTTTAGGACAAAGGATTGAAAAACGATTTCAACCTATTTATTATGCTAGTAAGACGTTACAAGGAGCACAAACAAATTACACAACTACTGAAAAAGAAATCCTTGCTATTGTCTTTGCTTTTGACAAATTTCATTCATATCTCGTTCTAGCTAAAACGGTGGTCTATACCGACCATTCTGCTCTTAGATACCTATTTTCGAAACAAGATGCTAAACCAAGATTAATCCGTTGGATCTTACTCTTACAAGAATTCGATATTGAAATCCGAGATAAAAGAGGAGCTGAAAATCTCGCCGCTGATCATCTTTCTCGTCTTGAAAATCCTGAATTAGAAGTTCTAAATGAATCGGCCATACAAGACAACTTTCCTGATGAATATCTATTGAAGATAGATTATAATGAATATCTAAAGCCCATTAACAGCCCTAGTCTTATATACTTAGTTTGTGGATTCCTTGAAAAAAGGATTATCTTACCAAAAACGAAAGAAATTCTTTAGTGATATAAAACACTATTTCTGGGAAGATCCACATTTGTTTAAAAGTTGTCCAGATGGAATAATACGCCGATGTGTATTCGGAGATGAAGATAGTAAAATCTTAAACCATTGTCACACAGGACCAACAGGAGGGCATTATGGGCCTCAACTCACAGCAAGAAAAGTTTATGATGCTGGATTCTATTGGCCTACAATTTTCAAAGACGCACACCTTCTTTGCAAATCCTGTGATGCTTGTCAAAGGGCCGGAAAAATAAGTCAACGTGATGAAATGCCACAAAATGTCATTCAAGTATGTGAAGTATTTGACATTTGGGGTATTGACTTTATGGGTCCATTTCCAAAATCTCATAATAATCTATACATTCTCTTTGCCATTGATTATGTATCTAAATGGGCGGAAGCACAAGCTCTCCCAACTAACGATGCACGAGTTGTAGTCAACTTTTTAAAACGTCTTTTTGCAAGGTTTGGAATACTGAAAGCTTTAATAAGTGATCGGGGTACTCATTTCTGTAATAATCAACTTGAGAAAGTTCTTAAAAGATATGGAGTAACTCATAAAATCTCCACCGCTTATCATCCACAGACGAGTGGACAAGTCGAAAATACCAACCGAGCTTTAAAACGTATTTTAGAGAAAACCGTAAGATCAAATCCGAAGGAATGGTCCATTAAATTAGAGGATGCACTCTGGGATTTTAGAACAGCCTACAAAACTCCAATTGAAACCACACCTTTTAGACTCGTTTATGGAAAAGCATGTCATCTTCCAGTAGAAATTGAACACAAAGCATTTTTGGGCTTTGAAGACATGTAATCTTGATTTATATGAAGCTGGACGTCTACGGTTAAGTCAACTAAATGAATTAGAAGAATTAAGACAAGAAGCATACGAAAATTCGTTAATCGATAAAGAAAGAACGAAGAAATGGCATGATAAAAGAATCAGAAGTTTAAAAGAATTTAAAGAAGGAGACAGAGTTCTTCTTTTCAATTCACGATTCAAGCTATTTCCTGGAAAATTGAAATCAAGATGGTCTGGACCATTCATAGTCAAAAGAGTTTTCCCATACAGAACAGTAGAATTAATAAATTCAAATGGGATTGAATTTAAGGTTAATGGTCACAGAGTTAAACATTACATAGATAGTCCAATGGAAGTCGACAATGAAGTTAATCACAATTTCGATACCACAGCTAACTAAGTGTGGGGAGAATCAAGTCTTTTAAAGGATAATATGTATTTCTGTTAGAGTTAGATTTTTTGTTTTCGTGTAGTTCTCGAAAATGGAACCCGAATGGTCTTTCCCTAGCAGACCCTAAAGAACTAGTCTTCTCCCCCCATTCTGAATTTTTATTTTTTTTAGGTTTTACGAAATAAAGACTTCCTGTGAACTAAACCATGGTCTAATGCTACACGCTTTAATCACTAAACGAAATAATGACACACTTCTGAGTGAACTGGTATCAGTAATCAGAGAAAAATTGGACGGAGTAAGAAAAGAATCCAGATGCGAAGATAATAAGTTACAATTTGGTAAAAGAAAATCAAAATCCGCAGCGAAAAGAAGAGCACGACACCTTGTAAAATGTCACAAATGCAAAAAATGGTCACACGAACGTAAATGTTCAAATAATCAAACCTATTCAAACACCGAATTTGTTACTTTATGCAGAGTCGGACCGTTTATATGTTTAGAAGAAAAAACATTAAATGCTCGAGGTTACGCCTATGTAGCCATGGAAAATCAATTAGTCCGACTATCTTATGAGTGGGCTAGAGCATATCACTAAGAAATCTATTTCACAGGTAAGTTTGTACAGTTTTTTATTTTTATTTTTTATTTTTATTTTTAACCTTTTGATAATAAACGCTAATTTGTTCGCTATAAAGTATTAAATTGGTATTCGATGAAATTAGGTCTTGCGACCGAAATTATTGATATCATACAAAAATTTATTACATCACTGCGAAATTTAACGTTTATTCTTAAGGTATCAATATCTTTAATCAATCAACCCAAAATATTTCAAAAATTCGTCATGAGTTAAATTAGGTCATGGAACCGAAATTACTTTACCGAAAAGAGGGGCGTATATTTTTGATAATATTTGATTAATTAAAGTGGGATAAAAGTCAAAAAGATTTTTATTTTTATTTTTACCATGATTTTAAAATTAATATATAAATATTAAATTAATATTGTGCAATTTTTAAAATTAATATATTTAAAATTGTAAATATTTGAAAAATTAATATTTTTAATATAAGTTTGTATGTAAAAAAAAATTATAATATAACTTTGGTGTGAATTTTTAATTTTAATAATATGAATTTTTAATTTTATGCATTTTAAATTTAAGTTTGGTGTGAATTTAAAAACAAAAATTTACTTTATTTCGCTAAGTTAAAAATATGATTTTTAAAATTCGTCGTGAGTTGAAGACTAGGTCGTTGAACCGAAATTGCTTTACCCGAGGGAGGGA
Organism: Rutidosis leptorrhynchoides; assembly: GCF_046630445.1. Classification (NCBI taxonomy): domain Eukaryota; kingdom Viridiplantae; phylum Streptophyta; class Magnoliopsida; order Asterales; family Asteraceae; genus Rutidosis; species Rutidosis leptorrhynchoides. Next base: position 380,396,293 of record NC_092343.1, on the reverse strand, counting down.
CGAGAACTTTTATTATCATTATTTTTAATCTTATTGAATTAAAGTATGCCACAAAAATTAAAAAAACCCAAAAATCTTTATTTTTAAAACCGCGCTTTGAATTGACGAATTTTAAAATTTTGTCGAGGGACGGACTAGGACAACGATCCGGAACGCCCTCGCTCCTAAAAAGAAACAAATTTTTAAAATTTTATTAATTTATGTTTTAGAAATTATAACCTTTATATATATATATATATATATATATATATAAAACAAACGCCAATATGTTTGGAAACTTTGGTAAAATTTAATCATTTTTCTACGCTAATCACCCTCAATAATTTAAATTGTTACTGATTTCTTGCAAATGAGGGCATTGCAAGATCTTAAGTGTGGTAAGGGGTTAAATTCTTTCGGATTTTTAAAATTTTTATCTTAAACACTTGGTTACCATTAGAAATACTAGTAAAACAGTAGTTGTATTAGAATCTAGTGCTCTCTGATAATAAAGAACAGCCCTAGTCTTATATACTGACTACCCAACTCTAGTAAAATTTTTCAAAATTTTCAATTAAATGAACTCAAAATCATGTTTATACATATTTATGAACAATAAAACTAGGTGTTAACACCGAAATTATTGTTACCTCGGAAAGGACATAAATTGAGAAACAAACCAAAATGTTAGAATTCATTTAAGAATGGAATAGAGGAGAACAAAAAGGCAAATAAAAGAAAATAAAAGCCAAGTGTGGGAAAATTTACCAAGTTATTTTAAACATATGTCACATATTTCTGTAACAAATAATTGAAAATACTTTTGTTTTGAACGATAATTAACTGTTTTACCCGATGAAAGAAAAGAAGAGATGGATCTACACGATGAATCAATTCCATTATTAAAAGGAAGTAAAGTCTTCCGAAAAAGACACGCGCTTCTTGATTTAGGTCATGAAGTTGTCGTCCAGACCAGCTGTAGGTTGACGAAAAATCTAGAAAAGTCATCACTAAAATCAGTAGGAAATCCACGGATCTCAGCATCAAACAGGGTTGCCAAGTGGTCAGACTTATCCTAACCATGAGAGGATCTGTCTCGTACAATGGGGGGCACCGTGCAAATTAGCTGGATAAGACTAATGAATCAGATCCCCAGAAAGGATAATCTCCTTAAAAGATCAAAAATCAGCTTTTAAGACTGATATTACTCAATCCTAGAGATTGACCTTAAAGATTGAGATTTCAAACTCATGGAATTCGATGATATCTAAACTCGAGCTTGAACGAGAAAATATTTTGATCAAATTAAAACCGATTTGTTTTCTGAAAACCCATTTTTAATGCGTTCATTACCATTGAACGTAAAATCCTAGGAATTCAACTGGAATTCATTAGGTCACCTGAACCAATTCGGGTGTCAACCGTAAGAACGGTGGTTGCATAGCATGGTCAAAGACAGGACCTTGTGCCAGACCAGAAAATTATAAGGGTGAGCTTTACTATTGCTCCTACAAAGGATAGTAATTGTGTCCGACACGTTATAGACCATAATTAAAAGCATGTCAGGGGACATTGCCTTAACAGTTGCTTGTTCAACGCTTTCCTTTACAACCGGAAGGTAGTTTACCGAAAGGTAATATACGGAGCAAGTATACTGGAAGTGTTTCTTTCCCAATACAAGGTTAGCAAGTGGGTGACACAAAACCACAAGTTTTGAGCTAAAAATTTCAAATATGAAACCCACCAAACCCACAAAAACAATTTGCAAACACCGGTGAAGGGTTATTCCGGAAAACTTATCTAGGGTAAAAGCTAGATTGAATTTTCAAGAGATCAAATGTTTTCATAAAGATCCAATTTCCTTAATGGATCTAAATTTTCATAAGTCATATGAGACTGTAAACCACATCGTTACTACCATTGTTTATACCACCGTAAAGAAATCACTGATGTACAAAGTGTGAAGAATAAAGAAGTGATTCTAGTATTTCAAGACTGTATTGCTTGAGGACAAGCAACGCTCAAGTGTGAGAATATTTGATAATGCTAAAAACGAACATATATTTCATAGCATTATTCCTCAAGAAAGACAATCTTTTAGTTGCAGTTGTCCTATTTACAAGTGATATTCGTTTAAATAATAAAAGGTGAAGACAAAAGACAGATTCGACGAATTGAAGACGCAAACAATCAAAAAGCTCAAAAGTACAAAATACAATCAAAGAGGTTCCAATTATTGATGAGAAATGTCTCAAAATTACAAAAGTACAAGATTTAAAACGCAAAGTACAAGATATTAAATTGTACGCAAGGACGTTCGAAAATCCGGAACCGGGAAATGAGTCAACTCTCAACGCTCGACGCAACGGACCGAAAGTTACAAATTAATTATGTATATAAATATAATATAATATATAATTAATTACATAAATTATATATTTATATTAAAAAATCCGTCGGCAAGAAAGGATCCAAAGATGTGTGAGCTGTAAAAGCAAACTCTCCGACTTGCGGAGTTTGAAGAGGAAAAGGGCCGCGACTCGCGGAGCCCCAAATTTCAGTGTGGGCCTATAAAAGGCAACGCATTTTTCTAAATTCAACACATCTTTTTCTTCATTCATCAACGTAGTATATGTATATATATTTATATTTTAATTTTAATTTTAATTTTAATTTCCAATAATAAGGTTATGTTAGCGAATGTTGTAAGGGTGTAAGTCGAAATTCTGTCCGTGTAACGCTACGCTATTTTTAATCATTGTAAGTTATGTTCAACCTTTTTAATTTAATGTCTCGTAGCTAAGTTATTATTATGCTTATTTAAAACGAAGTAATCATGATGTTGGGCTAAAAATATTAAAATTGGGTAATTGGGCTTTGTACCATAATTGGGGTTTGGACAAAAGAACGGCACTTGTGAAAATTAGACTATGGGCTATTAATGGGCTTTATATTTGTTTAACTAAATGATAGTTTGTTAATTTTAATATAAAGATTTATAATTGGACGTCCCTATAAATAACCATATACACTCGATCGGACACGATGGGTGGGGTATTTATATGTACGAATAATCGTTCATTTAACCGGACACGGGAATGGATTAATACTCACTAGAATTATTAAAACAGGGGTGAAATTATGTACAAGGACACTTGGCATAATTGTTAACAAAGTATTAAAACCTTGGGTTACACGCAGTCGATAACCTGGTGTAATTATTAAACAAAGTATTAAAATCTTGTTACAGTTTAAGTCCACAATTAGTTGGAATATTTAACTTTGGGTATAAGGATAATTTGACGAGGATACTCGCACTTTATATTTATGACTGATGGACTGTTATGGACAAAAACCAGACGGACATATTAAATAATCCAGGACAAAGGACAATTAACCCATGGGCATAAAACTAAAATTAACACGTCAAACATCATGATTACGGAAGTTTAAATAAGCATAATTCTTTTATTTCATATTTAATTTCCTTTATCTTATTATTTAATTGCACTTCTAATTATCGTACTTTTATTTATTGTTATTGTATTTAATTGCACTTCTAATTATCGTACTTTTTAATTATCGCAATTTTATTTTATCGCACTTTTATTTATCGCAATTTCATTATCGTTATTTATTTTACGCTTTAAATTTAGTCTTTTATTTATTTAATATTTTACATTAGGTTTTAACTGCGACTAAAGTTTTAAAATCGACAAACCGGTCATTAAACGGTAAAAACCCCCTTTATAATAATAATATTACTTATATATATATTTGTATTTTTATGAAATAAAACTAATATAGCGTTAAGCTTTGTTTAAAAGATTCCCTTTGGAACGAACCGGACTTACTAAAAACTACACTACTGTACGATTAGGTACACTGCCTATAAGTGTTGTAGCAAGGTTTAAGTATATCCATTCTATAAATAAATAAATATCTTGTGTAAAATTGTATCATATTTAATAGTATTTCGTTGTAAAAATAAAGCTATTTTATATACACCTCGCATAACATCAAGGACACTACGGAATAAAGAAAACCGGGTACAAAGTACTCGACTCAGGTTTCTTTTGGCCTACTATTTTCAAAGATGCATGTGAGTATGTTACAATTTGTGCTAGGTGTCAACGGATGGGGGGAATTTATAAACGTAATGAAATGCCCATGAACCCAATTTTGATTTGTGAAATTTTTGATGTTTGGGGCATAGACTTTATGGGACCTTTTCCACCGTCCTTCAGGTTTGAGTACATATTAGTAGCCGTTGATTATGTCTCCAAATGGGTGGAGGCTGAGGTTACTAGGACCAATGACCACAAAGTTGTCCTAAAGTTTGTTAAGAAAAATATTTTAGGTCGTCGTGGTGTACCTAAGGCCATAATTAGTGATGGGGTTCACACTTTAAGAACTCCCATTTTGCTAAACTTTTAAGAGATTATGGGGTAAATCACCGAATTGCTACGCCTTACCATCCCCAAACAAGTGGGCAAGTGGAAGTATCTAATAGGGAATTAAAAAGGATTTTAGAAAAAACCGTAAAACCTAATCGCAAAGATTGGTCTTTAAGACTAGACGATGCGCTTTGGGCTTATCGGACAGCTTATAAAACCCCTATTGGTACTTCACCTTACCGACTTGTATATGGGAAGGCATGTCACTTACCTGTTGAAATTGAGCATCGTGCAGAGTGGGCCATAAAACAGGTGAACATGAACATAAATGAGGCAGGAAACGCAAGGAAGATAGAATTGACGGCATTAGAAGAATTGAGACGTGATGCTTATGAAAGTTCGAAAATCTACAAAGAAAAAACAAAAGAATTCCATGATAATGAAATCATAAGACGGACATTTGAGGTAGGGCAAAGTGTGTGGTTGTTTAATTCAAGGTTAAAGTTATTCGCGGGAAAGTTGAGAAGTAAGTGGAACGGGCCATATGTTGTGACTAAGGTTACTCCGTATGGGGCAATCGAAATAAAAGATTTAAAAGGCAGAGAACCGTTTTTAGTTAATGGGCAATGATTGAAAATCGCTCCGAGTTTGTCACTTGAAGATTCTAAGGTAATTGAAACGGTTCACGTTGAACCCATGCAAGGCCATCAATTGAGGACAATTAGGGTGAATGAACCGAAGACATGAATTACTGAAGGGAGTGTTGATTCATGGCTTGATCAAAATGTTACTATTAGTCATATGCCAGCTTACATTTCTTGGGATGATGATGGGCGATTTGATGATGCGCCCAAAGATGCGGTATCCAAAGTTATTTCGGATGAGTGCTTTGAAGAGTTTCATGAGTTGCCATTGGATAAGGGTGCTATAGGAAGGCCAGTGATTCTTTATCAAGAGGAAGATCCGGGTGAGATATTATTCGAATTAAGTCTCATTGGGGTATTTCCTCACTTTGTTAGCAATCACCAAGAATTCAAGTTGATTTCCGATTCGGGATCATCCATCAATATCATGTCATATGATATGTACAAACGATTATTTCATGGTGAGTGTACTTTATGTGAATTGAGAAAATCGGATGCGGAAATCACACTTGGCAACAATACCAAGTGTAGGGCACTTGGGATTCTTCGTAATGTGATGGTTAGTGTGAAAGGTGTTTTTCTTGAGGTGCCATTCACCATTTTCGATATGCCAACGGATGAAGATGTTCCATTGTTAGTAGGACGAGGGTTCATTGCTACCGCGGGTTGTAAAATAGACCCGAGGGCGGGTTCTATCACTTTTGAAGAGGGAAACGGAACTTTTAGATTTTGTAACTCGGAAAACATGCGGTTTCCTTTGGCCTATATAGTTGAGAGAGACTTTGATGATGACTATTACATGATGCTTGGGGTACAAGAGATTTAAACAAATGGAGAAGTTAGTGAGGAAATTTTTGATGATACGATAGACATGGATGAGATCTATTAAAGTGTTGAGTGTGGGGGTATACGCCTCGATCAACGCTTAGGTTCCGAGTTGAGTGAACATGAAAAAGCTGAAATTTTGTATGGCTCCATACAACGAAAGTATAAAGAATTCAAGAAAGCTAGGAGTGATCACAAGCTAACCGAGAGGATGTTGTTTGAGTTAAAACCGAAAGAACGTGATGTACTTCTACAGATTATGGAAGAAGAAAAGTCTTTTCACTTCTACTTGGAAAGACAATTAAAGACGGAGAGTTATGAGAATTCGAGTAAAGTTGAAACTATTTGTGTTCACACGGTTAAGGAAACACCCGAATTAGAAAAAGAACCGGATGTGGATGTAGAAGAGATTCGTAATACGCTCGAGAGTATGTGGGGTAAAGAAAACACGGACAAGTTCATGAATAACACCAAAACGTATTTTGTTGCTGATGAGGGTTGGACAATTGAAGTTGAATACGTTAAGCCTAAACCACAATGTGAATTCAAGCCTCGTATAAAATATAGAGATCCGGGCGAGTTTTCAGTTATGTGTCAATTTAAAAAGAAGAAGACTTATTTGGCGTTGTTAGACTCGGGTGCAAGTGTTAATATGCCGGCCAAAATTGCAAAATCAATAGGCATTCGGGAGTTGGTTAGAACTAATACAAGTATCCGATTTGGAAATCAAACCCTTGATGACCCAATTGGGGTTGCGATGGATGTTCTTTTTATTATCCACGGTATTGGTTATAAAGAAGATTTCTTCATTATGGATTGTGAACCGGATAAAAACACTCCAATTGTGTTGGGGCGTGGATTTCTAGCAACCGCGAGGATGTCACTAGATTTTGATACGGGGACATTGATAATTAGAGATGAAGATAACATGATCACTCTCCATATGGAATATGGATTCGGCTCTAGCACCACCGGAGTCGAGGATCCCGACAATTGCTAAATATGGAGAAGGAGTCGAGTGCGCGACTCGAAAATAAATACCGCACCCTCTTGTAAAGTTTGTAAGTTTTTATTTTTGTTTTTTTTTATTTTTCGTGCATACGGGCGGAAAAAGGACCACATTTATGAGGGAGTCGGGTTAAACTTATGGACTATCTCTATTTTAGAGCATTGAGGACAATGCTTTGCTCTAAGTGTGGGAGGGGGTAAAGGAAAAATTAATCCCGACAGCTATTCGTAAAAAGGGGGGTCCCAGCAGCAAATTACGGTGGCCAGCCGCAATTTGCGGTTGGCTTTTTCCATGGGTACCACTCAGGTGGCAAACGGGAGCATGGGAGTGGCTGTTTGATGCGGCCAGGCGCAAAAATACGTCCACCCACCGCAATTTGCGGCTGGGTCGGGTTTTCAGCCTTTATATAATTTTTTTTTTCAAAATCCCATTACTCCCTACCCGCGGTCGACGAGCTCCACTCCAAAAACTCAAAATTTTCGATTTTTTTTCACCAAATCCACTCATAATTCATTGATTAATCTTCACATAACAACATCCAAACATCAAACCATCATCAAAATCAAAAATTCTTGGGTTTAATTTGGTATTCTTGAGAAAAAAAAACCCAAATTCAAGGGTTTTCAAGTTTGGCTTAATTTTGCCACTAATTGAGTAGATTGTTTCAAATCATTCATCAAGGTACTTCAATTCTTATGTTCTTTTCTCTTTTTCTTTGTTTAATTTTAATTGTTGATGGTAATTATGTTTAGGGTTTGTGTAAGGTCCGAATTTACTAGTATGCTTGTTCATATCTTATTTTATTTAATTTTGTTTGTCTAATAGAATGTTTTAGGATATGTCTAAGTTCGAATTTGTTAGTGCTTTGTTTATGTATTGTTTAAATTCGAATTTATTTTGTTTAATAGCATGTGTTAGGTTATGTTTACATAATTGTTTCATGATTTAGGGTGAACTTGAGAAATTACTTGTTAGTAGTTGACTAGGTTTGACTTCTTAAGATTAAATCAATTATGTATTGTGTTAAGTGAGTTTCTTTTGTGTTTATTGCATACCTTGATGATGATAAAGTAAGTTAGTGGTATAAGTATGATGTCTCTTGAAGCAAGCATGAATAAGTAGATATATATGGCTTTAGGAGTTTAGAAGTGATGAAGTGGGGTGTGATAGAAGTTAAGAATGCATGTATTGCTTTGTAACTTAAAGGATTATTATTTAAGCAAATACATGTAGAGCGAATGTTTATTTGGATACTAATTGTGTGATTAAGTGTTGTTTTTCAGGAATAATGAAACGAGCACGAGGAGGTAAAGGTAAAGAAGTAGCCGAGGGCTCAAGTTTTAACTTGGACTTGGCGGATTTTCCAAAGCTCAAAGAGGCGCCGTATGAGGCACAAGCCCAATTATACTTGCAAAGAAAGACCACGTTGCTAAAAGGGTTGTAATATGAGAGGGATTTAACTCGGGTAGCATGGAGAAGGTATGGTGTCTTTACGGTATTTCAAAAGTGGGGTTGGGAGGCGGCGCTTAAGCTAGTGATATGCGGTTGGGATGACAATCAAATTCCGATCAAGTATAATGTAGGTTATCCGAATCATGTTCTTAAGTGGATGTCTACGTTGAAATGGGAAGAAGGAGATGATTTCCCGATGACACTTAGGCTAGTGGGAAAAGTGAATAACAGGGAGATTTCACTAACAATGGAGACGTTCAACCGATTAGCATACTCGGAATTGCAATATGATGCGGGTATTGATTTGCAAGGCCGAACTGAGTATGACTATCCTACAAGGGAACAACTGTTTGAACCTCCAGCGGATAGATACGATGATATGATTCGGGAGTTGTTTCATGTGCCACCGGGTACGCTAATTCATTGGTTCATGCTTGAAAAGAAGCGGTTAAAGATAGTGCCCAAACTTCTCTTAACAGTGATTACAAGTAATATACTGCCTCGAAGAAGTGACTTAACCGAGGTTCGGATGTATGAGCTTCCTTTGTTATATGCCATGGTGACCAATTCTGTGGTACCATCCTTGAGGTTATTGATGATGTACTGGATTTGGGAGTGTCAAGATTTGGTGAAGTCAAGGGCTATTATTCCATATGCCCAGTTTTTGTCATTTTTCTTGTTTAAAAACCAAGGAGTTCCAGCAAGTACAATACCCTTCGTAGTAAAGATACAATATATGAGGGATAACGTTGTTTGGTTGACATTTAATCACCAAGGGAATGTGTATAGAATTGAGGATCGGGATAATGAGGAGATTCACATTCATGGGCTAGCGGACGACTATGTCTTAGGATCGGATGATGAGGAAGCACATTCAATGAGTACGGAGGAGTGTATTAGGGAAGGTGTAGCAAGAGCGGATGACGTGGGTGACGAGGATTACGACCCGAATGGGGAAGGTACTAGCGGAAGGAGAAACCGGTATGTTATGATTGAGGAAGAAAGGTTGATCCGGATGGAGGAGAATAGTGCTAGAGCCCTTGAGACCGCTCGGGCTCAACTTTATTTAACCGAGTATTATATGAAAAGGGATTATGTTCGGGATAATCGTCGATGGCAATATAATGATGTAATGAACGGCCGAACGGCTACCCCTTACTATGAGCCGGTTGATTATATTAACTATGTTTCATCTCTTCCTAAAGAAGCGGAGTATGTTGAACCACCCGTACCGTGTATCGACCCACCATTGTTTTTCCAACAACCGGAATCACTTCCCGACCATATGGAGCGTGCTAGAGAGGGAGGAAGGAAGAGTGTGTTTGACATGTCGGCATTGTCCAAGAGCATCTTTGAGAGTGTGTTCGGGCCCAATCATAGGATGGGATGAGCCTCACTGATTAAATTCAGGTCCGGTGCTCCGTGTGTAATAAAAAACCGTATGTACAATTTTCTTTTCTTTTCTTTTCTTTTAATTATTTCTATTTATTTTATTATTAGGTAAATGAACTTTGTGGGTATGTTCACTGCAAGCCCTCACGAGACAAAACACGTCCACCCGAGGGAATCGGGTGGTTTAAAGCGGATCCCTCTGAAAGTGGGCTAGTTAGATTTTACGTTTTTCTTTTGTTTTTCTTTTCTAGGTTGTAATAGAAGGATAAATGTAATCGAATGGAATGTGTGATGATGAATCAAAATGATGTGCGATGGTTACTATTGGATGGTGAACTTGCGAGTATCTCGGTAATGTGTTAGATTTTCCCTTTTTATTTTTCACATAAATATTATAATACTCTAAATATGCGTACGAGGGCATAGCATGATTCAAGTGTGGGGGAGAGGGAAAAATTAAAATTTTCTTTTTGGGATACATTACTTGGGTTTGAAGCTTAAAATGAGTAAAACATTATGATTATTGCGGTTGAACAAAATTTTTAATCATAATTTTATAACAAACCAAGTGTGATTTTTGTGAAAAAGAGTTGAAAGAATAAGTGAGTGGCATGGTATTAATGGGTATTAAGAAAAAGTTGGTTGTTAGCACCTAAATTAATAAAGATTTTTCAAGTGGCAAAGTTAAGAAGTAAAGTCTTCTTAGTTGTGTTATCAAGGTGTTTTAAGAAGGCAGTAAAGTCTTTCAATTTATGTTTCACAGGCACTTTTTAGTGCAGCTTTTTACGCATGAATTAACGAAAGTGAAAGGTACAAAATGTCATTTCCTGTTCATTCACATCTTGTTTCGATACCGGGAACAAATGCTAGTGCTTGAACTTGTTCTGTGTCACTATCCAAAAACAGGATTAGCTGTGGATGACACTAGCCATACCCGCAGTTCGCTGCAAAACAGCCAGTTTAGGGGCTGGATAAATATTCCTAAACGAGAGCCATGTTTGGGGCTAAAACCACAAAACGAGAGCTCGATGGAGCAAAATCCATAAAACAGCCAGTATAGGGGCTGGATAAATATTCCTACACGTGAGTCTTGTTGGAACGTATAATACCGCTAAAAATAGAGCTAGATGGGGCTAAATCCACACAAAAAAACTATTTCTCATTATAAGTCACGTGAGACTTAAATTCCACGACCCTTCGTCGATTGTCCACCTTGCTCCGAGAGTCACCGGAGGAGTTGTTGGGGCATGAGATGAGTGCCGTGATCCTAAAACACCGGGAGAACCAAAAAGGGTGTCTTCGGACACTCTGGCACACCAACCTTTAAAACAAAGATGGAATTAACGGTAACGCTACTAGCCTAACAACTAGAGCGTAGTATGTAACTTGTACCATGGTTCTCTTATCTAGTTCGTATGGCGGATGACTCTCACTTGACTTATGTTTTATTTGAAGATCACCAAGTTTGAAGTTTTGTTACATTTTTGAAGTATGTGCTTGAGATGAGATGTTCATATAATCGGGAAGTTAAAGTTGGTTAAGTGAGAGGCATGTCGGAAGAATTTATGTTTCACATTGAGTTCATGACGTTGCGGTTTTATACAGTCCTTTGAAGATTTATCAGTTGTTAAAAGCTTAATTAAAGGTTCGAGTCGAAGATTTGAGTTTGAGATTGTTTGAGGACAAACAATGACAAGTGTGGGGGAGTTGATCGGTTCATAAATACCGATAGTATTTGATATTAAGAGATGGATTTTACGCGTGCATTTGAAGTTTAAAAAGTTGTTTTATAAGGTTTTCATGATGGGCAACAAGTCAAGACGAAACGCGAAAACGGGGGTTAAAACAAGGAAAAAATGCGAAAACTGGAACCCAGCCGCAAGGAGGCGGCTGGTGGGCGCATGTAGGCGCCTGGCCTGGGTCACAAATTGTCTCAGGTGGAATATGGGCATAAGGAGGCGCCCGGGCATAATTTGCGCCCGGCGAGCATAATTTGCGGTTGAAGCTATTTTTGGATAAAATTTGAGGCCGAATTTGAGGGATTTAATGCTTGGGGGTTACCCTACTTCACCCCTATATAATGAAAACCCTAGGCTACGAATATATATCCTTTTTCATCAGTTTTTAGAGCATCAAACACACAAAAACACATCATCAATCATCATCAAATCAAGATTCAAGATAGATTTCAAGGAGTGTTCATCATGCAACTTCAAGAAGCAACCATGATCATCATCACCAACATGCTTGGCTAGTTTCTTTTACTTTATTCCTTGCATGAACAATTATTTTATGTTTAGTTCTTCATTTACTTATGTGATTCTTGAATTTGTAATCCTTATGTCTTTTGGTTTATAATTTCATTGAATCTTTTGAATTATCATTTAATGCAAGTTTGAAAGTTATTGATTGTTGCAAGACAAGTGATTGATTTTTAACATCTTGTGCTTAATCCAACCTAGTTACAATTTAGTATAGGGATAAAGACAACATGTGTAGGTAGCATTGCTTGTGCCCAAGATAATCATAAATTGAAAAACTAAAGAAGTCTTGTCTATGAGATTTAGTTGATAATTTGATCGCATAAGGATTTGTTGAACTACTGCATGCATAATTGGGATTGTCAAGGAATAAAGACTTCCATCTAATTGATTACAACCTTTTTAATTAGCTCATTGTTTATGCTCTTAAATACTCAAAGTTTACACTTGCTTAGTAATTGTTAATCTAGTCTTTACTTTAATTAATTTTAGTTAATCACAAACAAACAAATTCTGAAATTGCTTGCTAGTTAACCATAGCTTCACGTGGAACGAATCCTGCTTACCCTATCTAAAGTAGAGTAATTAGGCTATTTTTGACCGGTCCTTCGACACCGATCACTAGGTAAGTTGAAGGGGTTAGCTGCACATGATTATTGGCCAGTTAATTTGAATCGGGTTCAGGACCGAGGTGATTCAAGGTGTGTGTAGCGGGGATAAGGAGACCAATGGTGAAAGTACTAGATGTTAGTATTTTCGGTAACGAAGAAGTTTAATGTTTTCAAGGTGGAGATTGTTGGACGGTGATGTCCAAAAGGTGAAAAATATTAAATTGAAATGTTTTTTGCATGGCCTATTTTAATACACTAGTGCATAAATAGTGGTTGCCTAACTTTGTTGAACAAATGGTTTTGTATACACGTAAATTCAAGTCAAAGATAGGAAAGACATATCACATGATGGGTGAGAATTTATTAATGCAAGTGTGAAGTCATAAAAGGTGCTCTTGTGACTTTCTGTTTTCACATGTAGTTGGAAGGCTTTTGCATGTGAGGTTTTATGTATAAATATGAAGGCCATGCAAAGAAGGAAAATCATCTAGAGGGATCAAATCCAGAGAGGATCAAAGTATCACAAATGAGAGAACATTGTTGATCGGTAATATCAACGGGAACCTTTCTTTGTGAGGTTGAGAGTTTTATTCTTGTAAGGAGTGTAAAAGAGTGTACGAGAAACTTAGATTTTATACAAAAATCTAAGGGGCTTGGGTTTGGGTTTAACTCATAGTGTACTTTTTCTTGTACCGAGTTCTTTTATATTATAAGAATAAAGGGGACTCTTGGGGTGGACGTAGGCAGGGTTTTGCCGAACCACGTTAAATCGTCGTGTTATCAGTTATTTATGTGCTTTCTATTATTTCTCGCAAGTTTGTCTCAAACAAATTATATCCTCGCTTCCGCTGGTGTAGGTGCGCTTGACAAATTGTCATAACAAATAGTTGAAGGTCTCCTCAAGTATACAACTAGTTTTCTAACATAGAATTGACCCCCAAAACCAGCTAAAATCGATACGAACATTAAGTATAACGCTGCATATATTCAATGTGAAAAGGTTAATATAAATCTCTTTCTGGTATTTATTTCTCGTCAAAAACTCGTTAAGTGTGAGACAATAACAGGGAAATTTAGAATATACCATATGGGATTGGCAACCTTTTTAGTAAATAGAACTCGACTACGGATAAAGATGATGAAAACATCACAAACGTCGCTGTTGCGCTTGCTACCTATGAAGATCAACAAACAAACAGGAGGTAAAAGAATAGCTGCTAGTAAGGTTTAAAAATGAGACCTCTGGTGAGGATATCAGAACTTCAACCACACAACTATATTGGAATGATTGTATGTAAAACGACAAACAAGACAAAAATTAAATCTATACATCATTTTCTGTTGGAGCATAATCGGTTATAAAAAGATGAAAGCTATTCAACATCGGAAGTAGGAAAGAAACAATGTCAGTATATAAGCCTATGAGAACCTCTCTCTATTATCAATTGATTTTAAATTACTAAGGGACTCATGAGCTTATTATATATTTGACATGTTGTTGACCACAAAGTTCCCACAATTTCTTGATGGTGACTATTTTTAACAAAAAGACTAATGACATAAAAAGGTAACCAATTTGGGTCCAATCTATATTTCTGTACCTGTGGTATGACACCGATCTCTAGTAAGAGTGGTCCGAGAATGAAGCCACCACCAGACCCCAAAAGCCCACCAACAGTACCACCCAAGACTCCACATAGTGCACAAAATACAAGATTTGGGACGGTCCAATTGATTGTGGCCTCACATACTGATTCCGTGTTCCCCAAGTTTCTCATCTTTTTACTTTCCTTGTATAACTTAACACATTCGTACCCGAACGCAGCTAGTGTTGCTGGAAACTGAAAAAAAACAATAACAAGCTTAAATTTAACCCCACATATGTGCATGACATGTTTGTATAAAGCTAAATAATCGTGAAACTATAACGTTCCTGTGCGACTGTGAGAGCCCAATACCATGTACTGCAAACTACTACTAGATCATTCTGCAGAACATAAAAAAAGTCCAATAGTCAGCAAAATGGAGTTATCAATATCAAAATATAGTTTGACTAAGTTGACTACTGGTCAAATATATTCTGTACTTGCCTTGATGATCTGAAGAACAAGAAATGCAGCCCAAACAGCAACAAGGAGCATAAGCTTATTCCACTGCAAGTTAAATAAAATTATTTCCTGTAAATTTATAAACATAAAGTTCAGACATGATCAAACTTAACTTATAAACTCAACATTTGAAATATAAGGTGGGCTCACCATTGGAGTTTTTTCTGCTCTTGGAATCAAAGGGTCATTAGTGTCTTCGATTAGAACTATATAAACGGGAAAAAAAAATAACAAATTATCAAAATGCTAATTAAACTTGCATGATGGCACCAAATGGATCAAAAGATTCTTAAGAAACTTACGTTCTTCTCGAGAGTTGGCAACCATTTCGATTGGTTTTACCATTTCCTTCTGCAGATATCAGTCGAAAAAAGTAGAAGTTACACATGGAAGCAGATACTTAATTGTTAATCTTGTTGACTTATACGTACTTTTAGTATCGACTCTTCCTTCCACATTTCAATGCCCCTAAAGAAAGATCTCGATGATCATCATACTCCAATGTACACAACCTAGTAGGATTACTCACTGACAAAATATAAGAGTAACCCAACATCATACTCCAATGTACACAACCTAGTAGGATTACTCACTGACTCTTTCCAACCCTTCCCTGGCCACCATAAGATTCGAACCTTAGACCTCCTGCAAAAATATTAGGGCTCGAACCGCTGGGCTCATGGTTAATGACAAAATTACATAATCTTATGTTCTTGTAGGCATTAGGGAATTTCTTGTTTGACCAAAAAAGAATGTTTCATTATTGTGACAACGGAAGTATAAACTATGGTAACTTCGAATAAAAAAAAACTAACGATGATTAGTGTATGAAGAATAAACCAATACCCTTCAATCGAACTAAGGGTAAATAAGTAACATATAAGGTTATCATTGTTAAGGCTAACCAAGGAGGGTGAGTACTTTTACTCGAATTACATGGTCAAATCAGGTTATCTCGTGACTGTTTCTGATTTCTGTTTTCCTCGTTCAGGCTGTTAGGGTAGGGGATATTTTTACTCGGGTTTACACGGCCTAACTCGGTTATCCCGTGGCCGTTTCTGGTTATTTTACTAGTCACTCCAAGATACGTTGTTAGCGACGTTTGAACCTGACATAACATGTGTACAAGACCACAACTACTATCCTATCTTGACAAGGTTGTCGATTCAACCGAGGATTACTTATATCAATTAGTAATACACAACAGTAATACAAAAAATGTTGTGTCCTAGACTTATAAGCTGCATGACATATCGACATACTGGTATATTGATAAATCCATATTCTTACGAGTTAAAATTAAGCAATAATGCACCAAACAACTAATATAAGGAGATCATTATTTAGGATATATATAGAACAATTCCTAAGAGTTAAGACAAGTTCCACTTTGTTGCGCTATAGTATAAGTTTGAGAAAAAAATACAAGTCCTGGAATTTTGAATAATTGTAATGACAGGGGAAATATAAGGTGTTACCTAAGAATAAAATGAGGATCAAAACAGTAATGAGCCAATATGGAAAAACAACACTAAGAGCAACGCCAAGTGTGATTCCAAGCATAAGCATAGGTTGAAACAAGAGTGCTAAATCATAGTCCAATATTGGTACATCTCTGCATGGATGTTGTATTCTTAGATTATACCAAAATGATGATGCTGATGCTCCCATTATCATACCTGAAATCACAGCAATTCACAAGTCAAACTTCTCCTTTTCTTGATCAAATATACTCAAATCAATCATACTACTTTCAAGATTACTCCCAACGATTGGTCGTTGAGAGTGTCTTCCATCCGTCTTCCATGTCAACCAATGGCACTATGTAATGTCTTTGGTGAACTTCTTGCCTAAGTTGGATCAACTTTTTTTTTTTTTCAATATTATTATGTGTAACCACTCGTCTATATCGATTGAGAAATGCAATGTGAGTCCCTTATAAGTTCAAAGTAGTGACTGATTAATATCTTCCAATATAATTTTTAGTTGAAACCTATGGATATCTAGTTAGTCTATTGTTTTAACTTTGGGAGTGGTTCATATGGTCTGAGAGCCATAACCTATATAACCTCTCGGTGTGTGATAGACACGCAACTCAAGCATCTTTTAGTATATGGAACTTGTATATTGATTATATTCAGCTTAAAGGGACGTCATGAGTTAAAATCGTAGAATTTATAACAATTTGTTTCGCATGCGATTGAGAAAAGAAATGTTTGTCCTTTATAAGCTAAAAGTTATGAATAACTAATATCTTATGGTTTTTAGATTAAACTTGAAGATGTCTAGTTAGTCTATTGTTGTAGCTTTGGCCTTTGAGAGGAGTTACATGATATCTAGTCGGTCTATTACTGTAGTTTGGAAGGCGTTACATTATGGGTATATAATTACAAACTTGAAGATAACTAGCTTTGAGGCCACTCCCTATCGTAACTAAACTATTCATCCTCTTAATCTTCCACATCAGCGCCACATCAACACCAATATCCTATAACTAACTCATAATTAAACACTCCCTATAATGGCTAAAACAATACTCCTCTTAATATACAACGTACAAGCAATAAAGCATCAAGTCCAACAATAAAAAGCCACTGGACCCACAATTCCTATAACTAAACTTAAAACTTCCGTTAAATCTATGGTGAATGCGGGTAACTAAAGCGGGTAATGAGCCCGTGCCTATGGTTAGTTACGGGTAATGACGGGTAATGTGCGGGTAACGGACGGGTAACTAACGATAGGGGGTGGTCTGAGAGGCCTTATATGATATCTAGTCAGACTATTGTTGTACGGAGTAGTTTTGAGAGGGGTTACATAACTACAATAAACGTATTGTTAGTAAACCCTTTTTTTTGCTAAAAAACGATTACTATTAAAATTAAAGGAACCTTCATCGAAAGACAAAGATCCCCAAACCGGTACAATCGAAAGAAACAAAACACGATAGAGCTCAAAACAAGAAAACCAACTAGACCTTCCTAATCCACGATACTCGAGACGAGCCCTACGAACCCAACTAACAACGCAAAGACGAATTAACCTACATCTTGAAACCATGGAACAAAATGTGTCGCAATCAAAAAACAACAGACTTTCCACAAATACAACATACAAACGCTAGCAACTATTCAAGAACAAAAACAAACAAAATACAACAACATGATAGCTAATTAACCGGCACGAGACGAACGATTCTTGTTTCTTTCGTCCGGTCGAGAAGTCATCCCATCAACATTGTGTATATGCACTCCTTTTCCTTTCCTAGACTTAAAATTATAAGTGCTAACTTTGTCAGCTCCGCCATTGATAACCGTTCCCGAAGCACAAAGTGGAATCAAACCAAGATTCGCTAATCCTTGAAAAAAACCTTTGGCCTTTTTATTCAGAATTATAAACTACATTTTTGTCCCGTTGCACGAATGATCTGTCATCTATCTTCGTCTTTAACTTGTCATTCTTTGCACGGGGACCCGATTGACGAGTCCTAACAACATTCACAGTGTAGTGACCCGAACTTTTTCATGTTTATATATATTAAATGAAATTGTTATTTACATGATTAAGTGTTTCCAACATGTTAAGCAATCAAACTTGTTAAGACTTGATTAATTGAAATACGTTTCGTATAGACAATTGACCACCCAAGTTGACCGGCGATTCACGAACGTTAAAACTTGTAAAAACTATATGATGTCATATATATGCATATATATATAATTAACATGATATTATGATAAGTATGTATCTCATTAAGTATATTAATAATGAACTACATATGTAAAAAACAAGATTACTAACTTAAGGATTTCGAAACGAGACATACATGTAACGATTATCGTTGTAACAACATTTAAATGTATATATATCATATTAAGATATATTAATACATCATAATATCATTATAATGTAATAATTTAATATCTCATTAGATATAATAAACAATGGATTAACAACATTTAACAAGATCGTTAACTTAAAGGTTTCAAAACAACATTTACATATAACGACTAACGATGACTTAACGACTCAGTTAAAATGTATATACATGTAGTGTTTCAATATGTATTCATACACTTTTTAAAGACTTCAAGACACTTATCAAAGTACTTCTACTTAACAAAATTACTTACGATTACATCCTCATTCATTTTCATCAACAATTCTACTCGTATGCACTCGTATTTGTACTTGTACAATACACAGCTTCTAAATGTATTTACTATTGGTATATACACTCCAATGATCAGCTCTTAGCAGCCCATGTGAGTCACCTAACCATGTGAGAACCATCATTTAACATCTAACATGACTTATGAGCAAGGAAACAAAAACAAGAACTCCTTTTAACCACACTCACCTTCACCACTCACCACCTACTCCATTTCACTTCCAATTTTCTTCCCAATTCTCTCTCAAAACACACACACTCTTCCATGAACGTCTAAGTTACTATTTTTCCAGCAAAAATCATCAAATACAAGCTTTGGTTATTACCTATAATCATCATAAAAACAATTACTCAAGAACACATCAAGAACACTTCCAAGTTTACAAGTTTACTTCCAAGTTTCCTAATCCATTCCAAGCAATCATCTAAGATCAAGAAACCATTGTTATTTACAGTAGGTTATCTTTCTAAATCAAGGTAATATTCATATTCAAGCTTTGATTCAATTTCTATAACTATAACTATCTTAATTCGAGTAATAATCTTACTTGAACTTGTTTTTGTGTCATGATTCTATTTCAAGACTTCCAAGCCATCAAAGATCCTTTGAAGCTCAAGTTATTTTTTCATCATTTCCAGTAGGTTTACCTACTAAACTTGAGGTAGTAATGATGTTCATAACATCATTCGATTCATATATGTATAACTATCTTATTCGAAGATTTGAACATGTAATCACTAGAACATAGTTTAGTTAATTCTAAACTTGTTCGCAAACAAAAGTTAATCCTTCTAACTTGACTTTTAAAATCAACTAAACACATGTTCTATATCTATATGATATGCTAACTTAATGATTTAAAACCTGAAAACACGAAAAATACCGTAAAACTGGATATACGCCGTCGTAGTAACACCGCGGGCTGTTTTGGGTTAGTTAATTAAAAACTATGATAAACTTTGATTTAAAAGTTGTTCTTTTGGGAAAATGATTTTTCTTATGAACATGAAACTATATCCAAAAATCATGGTTAAACTCAAAGTGGAAGTATGTTTTCCAAAATGGTCATCTAGACGTCGTTCTTTCGACTTAAATGACTACCTTTACAAAAACGACTTATAACATGTATTTCCGACCATAAACTTATACTTTTTATGTTTAAATTCATAAACTTAAGTTCAATATGAAACCATAGCAACTTGAATCACTCAAAACGGATTTAAAACGAAGAAGTTATGGGTAAAACAAGATTGGATATTTTTACTTGTTGTAGATACGTGAAAATTGGTAACAAATCTATATTAATCATATCCTAGCTAACTCGTATTGTATTATACATGTATTCTAATATATTATGTAATCTTGGGATACCATAGACACGAATACAATGTTTTGACATATCATATCGACCCATCTATATATATATTTTGGAACAACCATAGACACTCTATATGCAGTAATGTTGGAGTTAGCTATACAGGGTTGAGGTTGATTCCAAAATATTATATATACTTTGAGTTGTGATCTAGCCTGAGGCTTGTATACACGAGGTCGTGAATTGATTTGAGATAATATATATTGCTTTATTTTCTGTACATCTAACTGTGGACAACTAGTTGTAGGTTACTAACGAGGACAGCTGACTTAATAAACTTAAAACAGCAAAACGTATTAAAAATGCTGTAAATATATTTTGAACATACTTTGATACATATGTACATATTTGTTATAGGTTCGTGAATCAACCAGTGGCCAAGTCTTACTTTCCGACGAAGTAAAAATCTGTGAAAGTGAGTTATAGTCCCACTTTTAAAATCTAATATTTTGGGATGAGAATACATGCAGTTTTATACATGTTTGACGAAATAGACACAAGTACTTAAAACTACATACTATGGCTGAATTATTAAACCGAATATGCCCCTTTTTAGTCTGGTAATCTAAGAATTAGGGAACAGACACCCTAATTGACGCGAATCCTAAACATAGATCTATTGAGCCCAACGAGCCCCATCCAAAGTACCGGATGCTTTAGTACTTCGAATTCATCATGTCCGAAGGGAGTCCCGGAATGATAGGGGATATTCTATATGCATCTTGTTAAGGTCGGTTACCAGGTGTTCACCATATGAATGATTTTTATCTCTATGTATGGGATGTATATTGAAATATGAAATCTTGTGGTCTATTATTACGATTTGATAAATATATAGGTTAAACCTATAACTCACCAACATTTTTGTTGACCTTTAAAGCATGTTTATTCTCATGTGATTATTAAGAGCTTCCGCTGTTGCATGCTAATATATGAACAAGATGTGGTGTCAGCATGCTTGTATAATATTGTTTAAAACTGCATTCGAGATTTACTTTGTTGTAACATATTAAAATTGTAAACCAATATGTATTGGTAGTGTGTAAGTGTGATATTTTAGATTATTATTTCTGGATAATCTAGGTGGTGACTTTTTAATCTTGTCGATAAAATAAAGGTTATGGTTTGTTTTAAAAACGAATGCAGTCTTTGAAAAACGTCTCATATAGAGGTCAAAACCTCAACGAAATCAATTAATATGGAACGTTTATAATCAATATGAATGGAACATTTCAGTAGGTATCCGAGCGTTGGTCTTAGAGAACCAGAAATTTGCATTAGTGTGTCTTATCGAGTTTGTTAGGATACATTAGTGAGTCTGGACTTCGACCGTGTTTTCTTTAAAAACGATTGCTTAACACTTTTGTTGGAAACTACAAATTGTAACATGTAAATATTATGTGATATATTAATCTCTTAACATGTTTGATATTGTGTGATAGATGTCTACCTCTAGTACAAATCTCATCGACTCACCTAATAATAATGAAGAGTTGAATATATATTGGGAAGATTCACAAATTCCCGAAGAGGAACCGAAAGAGGAGGAACCAGAAGAAGAGGAACCGGAAGAGGAGGAACCGGAAGAAGAAGAAGAGGTTCCGGAGGAAGAAATATTGATACCTACAGTAAATCAATTAAATAAAAGAAAATCCTCAGCCAACGGACCAAAGTTAAAAATGGTCAATGGTGTTTCCGCCAAGGAAGCAAAATATTGAGAAGATTACCAATTTTTCGATGAATCGGATCCCGATGAGGATTCCGATGATGTTATAGAAATTACCTCGACCCAATTTAATAAAGCAAAAGAAAATAATAAGGGAAAAAGTATAAAAATAGAGAAACCTGATTTCAACCTCGATAAACTTTATATATATCGTAAACGCCCGTATTTCTTATATTTTAACAATAATCCGGGAACCTCTAAACCACCAGATTTTTCTAAACCATTGTGGAAAATGACGGCTCGTATTAGAGGAACACCATATATCCCTAGAAAATTAGGAAAACGAACCAAGTCCGAAGAAGAAGAAACCAGTAATTCAGATTAGAGGGTTGTAATCATGTTATGTAATATATGTATTGTAGTATGCTTGTACTTTTATGTTCTATGTAAAAATTGCTTGTATTGTTTATTAATTATCTTTTACGAATCTAATCCTTGTCTATTTTTACAGTATAAAAACACAAAATGGACGTTAAGGGTAGACAACCGAATATTTTAGAAGACCTATCAGAGGATATGATTGAGGAAATCTTGTCTAGAGTCGGTCAGAATTCATCAGCACATTTAGTTATGGCGAAATTAACTTGTCAAACATTTGAAAGACTTTCCAGAAATGCCTTAGTTTATAAAAAGCTTTCCTTTGATAGGTGGGGTATATCACATTGGGGAGACCGTAAGTTACGCCGTGTTTTCTTTAAAGCGTTAAATGCGGGAAACCCAAATGCAATTTTACGCTATGGGTTAAGAACCTATTTTGACTCAACATATCCCAACATAGGACTCCGTTCTTTAGAAAGAGCTTGTAACATGCAACATAAAGAAGCATGTTATGCTTACGGGTTAATAATGTTCGCTTCTCATCAAATTGAGAAAAAGAACATTGGGTTGCAACTTTTAAATAAAACATTACCACAAGTGACGGGCTCGGTAGTTGAGGTGAGAAACAAGGTTTTTAGATTATTACGGGGCTGTTGGGCATTACGAAACCCTCCTCCTTTTGACGACGTTACAACATGCTGCCTAGCTAATGGTCATAATGGCTATCTGCTACATAACCAAGGATGAGAAATAATATTAGTACAACCAGAATTCATGACTTGTTTCTGGACTTATGAATTACGTGTCTTTATTTCTTTTGCTGAACGGCTTGCGTATTAACTAGAATTGCCTTTATAGCTGCCGGGTAACAAGTTATTATGTGCTATATTTCATCCTATATGTATAATAGTGGTATTGTATGTTTGTAAAATATTGTATAAAAGTTTTTACGCCCAATATTATTGTAATAAGTTTTTCATATAGAATCGTAGTAGTTGAATTGTATAATAGCTACTAAGTATGAACATAACGGGTAGGTACTACCCGAATTAAAACTATAAAATGCTAATATGAAGAAAAAGCTTTTATAAATAAGTTCATATTATGTTACGAAATACTATTGACTACTCTTAAATTCTATATGATTAACTCAATTCTTTTGGCTATTTTTGAAGGAAATGGCACCGATAACTCGTCAGAACTTGAACATGAGTGAGGAAGACTTCCGTGTTTTCCTTGCTGCGAACATAGCCGCAGTGCAGGCCGCAATGCAAAATAACAACAATAACTCTGGTTCTAGCAGTGGAACAAATTCCACAAGAAATCGTGTAGGATGTTCCTACAAAGAATTCACTGCCTGCAAACCTTTGGAATTTGATGGAACCGAGGGTCCAATTAGATTGAAAAGGTAGACTGAGAAGGTCGAATCGGTGTTTGTCATAAGTAAGTGTACTGAAGAGGACAAAGTTAAGTACACTACGCATACCTTAACAGGTACTGCGTTAACGTGTTGGAACACCTATCTTGAACAGGTAGGACAAAATGCTGCTTACGCACTACCGTGGTCGGCATTCAAGCAATTGATGAACGAGCAGTACTGTCCTAGAAACGAAGTCAATAAGTTTAAGGTAGAACTTAGAGAGTTACGAACACAAGGATTCGACATTACCACATATGAACGATGATTCACAGAGTTATGCCTATTGTGTCTGGGAGCGTTCGAAGATGAAGAAGAGAAGATCGACGCGTTTGTAAAAGGGTTACTAGTAAGGATTCAAGAAGATGTGAGTTCACACGAGCCCGCTTCCATACAGAAGGCAAGTCGAATGGCTCATAAACTCATAAATCAGATTGAGGGGAGAATTAAAGAACAGGCGGCCGAAGAAGCCAACACGAAACAACTCAAGAGGAAGTGGGAGGAAAACGGTGACAAGAGTCACCAGTACAACAACAATAACAATTACAACCACAAGCGCAACAACAATCGCAACAATAATCGTAATCCTAACAATAACTACAACAAACGTCCCAACAACTACAACAACCGTGCTTCAGGTGTGCAGAGTACCATCCGAATGCGTTTTGCACAACAGTTTGCACCAAGTGTAAGAGAAGTGGTCATGACATGGCAAAATATGAGGTTTACAGACCAAAGAACAACAAAAATAAAGAAACAAATAAGGTCGGAACAAATAATGCCGACGTAGTTTGTTATAAATGTGGAAAACTGGGCCACATTATTAGAAATTGCCCAAACCAAGGAAATACTAATGGGCAAGGCCGCGAAAGAGTTTTCAATATTAATGCGGCAGAAGCGCAGGAAGACCCGGAGCTTGTTACGGGTACGTTTCTTATTGACAATACGTCTGCTTATGTTTTATTTGATTCGGGTGCGGATAGAAGCTATATGAGTAGAGATTTTTGTGCTAAATTAAGTTGTCCACTGATGCCTTTGGATAATAAATTTTTACTCGAATTAGCAAACGGTAAATTAATTACAGCAGATAATATATGTCGGAATCGAGAAATTAAGCTGGTTAGTGAAACATTTAAGATTGATTTGATACCAGTAGAGTTAGGAAGTTTTGATGTGATAATTGGCATGGACTGGTTGAAAAAGGTGAGAGCAGAGATCGTATGTTACAAAAATGCAATTCGCATTGTACGGGAAAAAGGAAAACCCTTAATGGTATACGGAGAAAAGAGCAACGCGAAGTTAAATCTTATTAGTAATTTGAAGGCGCAAAAACTAATAAGAAAAGGTTGTTACGTCATTCTAGCACACATCGAGGAAGTTAAACCTGAAGAAAAGAACATCAGTGATATTCCTGTCGCAAAAGAATTTCTCGATGTATTTCCGAAAGAATTACCACATCGATCCGTTGAATTTCAAATAGATCTTGTACCAGGAGCTACACCAATAGCTCGTGCTCCATACAGACTCACACCCAGTGAAATGAAGGAACTCCAAAACCAACTACAAGAACTTTTAGAGAGTGGTTTTATACGACCAAGTACATCACCATGGGGAGCTCCTGTTTTGTTTGTCAAAAAGAAGGATGGTACATTCAGGTTGTGTATCGACTACCGAGAGTTGAACAAACTTACCATCAAGAACCGTTATCCACTAACAAGAATTGACGACTTATTTGATCAACTACAAGGCTCGTCAGTTTATTCGAAGATTGATTTACGTTCTGGGTATCATCAAATACGGGTAAAGGAGGATGATATTCCGAAGACTTCTTTCAGAATGCGTTACGGTCATTACGAGTTTATGGTTATGCCGTTTGGGTTGACTAACGCACCAGCTGTGTTCATGGACCTCATGAACCGAGTGTGTGGACCATACCTTGACAAGTTTGTCATTGTTTTCATCAATGATGTAACGACCCGACTTTTTCGACTTGCTTTTGTGCCTTGTAATTTAGCGAAACTGCGTATCTGTGCGTACTGTGTTACTCTATACTCTGGAAACTTGATATACATGGTTTACTTCCAATTATATGTTAAAACGTGCCTTAGAGTACGTAGGATACTTAACTTGTTCACCGGATGCTTTTATAACCGTTAGTGTTATTTAACGTTTCGAATAAACTGCGAACTGCGGGCACGTTTGACTTTTGTCGGAACCGGAATATTTGGGCAGCGAAATATTAATTATTATTTTATAATAATAATTACTTGGGCCTTTGGATGCTTAATTTTATTTATTTAATTGCAAGAGCCCAATAATTAGACTTGTTGGACTTTCTACCTTGTTGGACTCAAGCCCACCCTACTCTAGCTAGTGACCCAATTAATTAGCCCAAGTATTATTACTAGTGACCCATAATAATAAATAAATAAATAATTAATTAATTAATGAGTCATACTAGCATAATGGATAAGGATTATCAACTTTGTCACATGAGATTCTAGCATAAGTACATGCTTTAGACAACCATTATCCATAAAGTAACATTTTGTCCCCCTCCCCCTCCCTCAAAAATCACAGCCATATGGCCTTGTCCATGTCATTAATCCATGTCAATTTCCTTGCTTATAAATCCTAGCCATTTACCTCTCACTTGCTCATTTGATTTTCACACACACTTGTTCTTTCATTCTTTCCTTTCTAGTATTGCTTGTAAGTCTTCTTTTTCTTCTTCTTTTCCTTTCATTTTTGTGGCCATCATCATCATATTACGGAGATAAAAGTTCCATTTAGCTTTGATCTTGATTATATCTTGTTGATTCAAGCATGAATCCTTCAAGAACATTGAAGATTCAAGCTTTCTAGCTTTGAATCTTCACCAACTTTGTAGATTCATCTTTCTTTTACTTTAATCATGTTATTTTGTGATAAAGATTCAATGTAACGACCCTGGTTTTTCCAACGTTAATTAATAATTATTATTATTAATACTTGTGATTAAACGAATGTATGTTATTACATTTACTTGTTGCCATGATTAACCGTGCTTAACTTTAAATGCCCAAAACGTCTTTGTGATACACGAAACTTTCACGAATAATATTTTCATATATTATTTACATTCATGATTAGTTTTATTAATCATTTTAATTAACTATGGTTATTAGTTAGTTACATGGGCTTTAATTGGATTAATTTGTAAATTAATGGAACTTGGGCTTGGATTAGTGTTGTTGGGCTTATGAGCCCACCCTACATATGTTAATGGATTAGTTAGGAGCCCATGGTTGTAAGTATTACTTTTGAAATGAAACTAGTTAGTTAACTTTGTTAAGAATCTTGTTACACCATGATCCCCATGAAACCACCTCATTTAACCAACTTTTTCAAGCTTTACATGCAAGTGACCAAGGAACATTTCCCTCCCCTCTTGGGTGCTGCAGGCCGTCGGCCATATGGCCAAGTGAGGAGATCAAAATCTTTTTTTTTTCTACTTCATTACTTGCATTCTCATTCTCACACTTCACTTTAAACTTACCTCTTAACTTTTCTCTCTTTATTCTCTCTAATTCTTGTAAGTAAAAAGCTTCTTCCTCCCTTCTTTTCTTTGACCAAACCGAAACCAAACACCCTTAATCATCATCATCATTTGTTGTTTGATACTTGCTCTTGTTGTGATTAGTTACTTGTCTTGTTTATGGTTACATACTTGTAATAGTTGTTGTTCTTTACTAGTTAACAAGAATCAAGCTCTTTAGTTTATTCTTCTTTTATCTTGTATTTACAAGAACACTCAAGAACATAAACTTACTAGTTTATGATTCTACCTTATTTGTTTTAAAAGATTTAAGGTTCATGTGTTGTGAAAGCATACTTGTAATTCATGTTAGTAAACTTTAAAGTTTACTTTCTTAAAGATCAAACTTTGGTTTGAATCTTTAAAGTATGAACAACCCATGAACTAGTTGCTAGTTTACTTGGTTTATTTCCTTATATTATGCACTTTAAATTCATGTATGTTGGTTAAAATTGGTCAAGTGTTACTAGTTAACTTTGATCTCATTTATCTTGAACAAAAGTTAACTTTAAAAGTTCAAGAACATGCAAGTAAGCTCTCTTTAATTATAACTTTGTACACTTATGTTAGATCTAGACTTTTGAGTCTTGGATCTTCAAGATCAAACTAAGAACTATGTTCTACAACTTAAGATCTTGATTTCATAAGTTCACTTTCAAGTTTGTAACTTATTATTAGTTTTAAAGTTCATGAATGTGTTAGATCTAAGACCTTGATGTAACTTTGGTTCATCAAACTTCATACAACTCTTAAGTGAGTTGTGCTACATGTCTTAGACTTACACTTGTGTCATAATAGTCAAAACTTGGTTAATATTACTTTTATAGTTCATGTATGTGTTAAATCTAAGACTTTGATGTAACTTTAGTTCATCAAAACACTTGCAACACTTAAGTGAGTTGTGCTTCATTTCTTAGACCTACACTTGGGTTATGATGCTCAAACCTTGGTGAAAATGATGCAAACACATCAACGAGTTATACACTTGAAGCTATATGCATCAAGGATGAGAACCATGATAAGCATCGAGCACCAAGAACCACCGGAACCTACTGACCCTACTGTTTTACTGTTTCTGTGTCTGACCCGTATGACCTGGGCTACTGTAAAGATGATTTTCAGATAGCTCTCTTCAAGTAGATAACTTTTCATTTAGGACTCGTCTTAATCCGAGTTACGGTTTAGGATTTATGGCCCTCCGATCGTCACTATGTCCATTTAACGTTGTGCTGAAAATTCTGACCTACTCGCACTGAGACCGTCGCCACGGTCAAACGAAGACGAGTTTGTTTATGTAATTTTTACCACAACTAAAGGACTCATATACGGAGCCATGGCCAATGGTCTCACCTTATTTCAGTAGGTGTAGAGGCCGTAGTGACTGACCGAACTCAACCTTTGTTTTAAACTCCTTTCATGAACGGAACTTACTTTACGCCTTTTGTTGATGATGAATGATGATGACCCTTAAGACCTTATTTACATACTTTTAAACCTATTCGAGCAATTTACTAACTTAGTACTATTTGACTTAGGTTGAGGACCCGTTTGGACAACCTTCATTACTTGGTTACTTTCCGAGTCATACTTTACCGCTACTTTATCATTGTGAGTTATAGCATTCCCTTTTTACTTTAACTTATTTTGGGAACTGAGAATACATGCAGATTTTATGTTTTACATACTAGGCACGAGTACTTGAACTTATATATGTGTGGGTTATATAACGGCATAAACATTCCCTTTAGCTCGGTAACGTTTAATCATTGGTTTTTGAACCGTGAACGCGAATCTTAGATATGGATCCATAGGGTTTGACATCCCCACTCGGGCTAGTCGCGCTAGCATTTAACGAGTGTTTAATACTTTGTAAACATACGCACTTTCCAAGTGTACTTTCAGGGGGTATAAACGTTAAGTTAGTTACCAAGTGCCAACGGTTAGCATATACTTTATCATACTGTTTTGAAACGCTCTTTGTAGCACTTAAATCTCGTGGCCTACCTTACATACTATTATACTTAAACTATAGCTCACCAACCTTTGTGTTGACGTTTTTAAGCATGTTTTTCTTAGGTGCTTAAGGTTTGCTTCCGCTGTGTACTAGTCTTGCCATAGACACCCGCTGCTCTAGTGTTATCACCGCATGAACTGTTTATCTTGCATTCAAACTTTAATACATTTGTAACTATGTTTTGTAATGACCTAAGGGTCACATACATTTATTCATGCTTGCTATTCGTAGAAGCATACTGTTGGTGTAAAACATTTGATGTCGATTATGACGTCATCTTTTTATCGTGAATGCAACTTATTTTATTACAGCATATAGTACTTGACCTTGTAATGATCCTGTTGTTGATGATTCGTACACGATGGTTTTGTACGGGGCATCACATTTGGTATCAGAGCATTGGTTGTAGGGAATTAGGTTGCATTAGTGAGTCTAAGACCGACCCGAGTAGGATTCACTAATAGGACTAATCTACAACTTGCTAGTTTACTTGTTTCCGCTGAACTTACTGCATGCTGTTGCTTACTTTTTACTGCTATATGCCGTATGCTACTACATGATTTCACTACTGCATGATATTACCTGCTTTCGATTGCATGCTACTTCTGTACGATTCATTGTTATTGCCATGCTACTTATTGTTATACATGATTTAAACTGTTGGCCTAATACGTGCTTGCTTTATGACTTACTGACATGGAAAAATTTATTTTTCCTTGTTCAGATGTCGGATACTCTACCTGCTATCATTTTGGGCAGTTCAGACTCGTCAGCCACCCCACCTGCTGCTGCTGCCGACACACCGATCCCGCTACCCACGAGTGACCCCGACGCTTCATCTTTCAGGACTAGCAGCCAGGCGCCTGCCCCAGTGGTTGCTTCTAGCAGAGCCCAGGACCCTTCGGAGATTCCAGCTCCATCTGCCCCCGGACCCTCAGGATCGCAGCCCCGCTCCGGTGAGATTGTGATTCCGTGGAGTTCGGGGAAGGTCCATTCCGCAACCGGTATCGCCATTGGTGCCGACGCGCCCCTGATGGACGTCTCATTCCGATCGGACCCGCTAGCTACGGACAGATGATGGCCGCTCAAGGATGACCAGTTCAGCCACCCGTACAGCCACCACATGATTCGGACGACCCGTCATCCACTGATGCTTCATCCGACGACACCTCCTCAGACGACTCCAGTGATGATGAGGACCCTGCTGATGTACCTATACAGGCACCCTCCACCCCTCCGAAGAAGCGGTACCGTTTTGATGGCACCATTATTCAAGGGGTGAATGGAGGTCGTGCTTTCACTGACGCATTTGGTCGGCATCGTAGGGTTACTGCTCGTAAGCGGCTTGTGCCGTACCCTGCCGACCTGCAAGTGCGTAAGGCACCCCGTTACGTACTGACTATTTCTAGAGCCGGAACATCTGCACCCCGTTATGTAATGTCTGCACCACCGGCACCACCTGCCCCACCATCTCCCACTGTCGAGGAATTGACAAGGGAGGTGGAGATCCTCTGAGCTTGAGTTTCTGAGCTAGAGGACCAGATGGCCCATGTTATGGACATCCTTCACCCACCTTCACTGTAGGGCTTTTGTATTTAGATTTCATTATGTAATCTAGTTGTAGTTTTATGCTTCACTTATGTATTGTACGAACTTATTCAGATGTATGAAACTTAATATTATTAATGAATGGAACTTTGCGTTATTTAATTCTTGCACGCTGTTATATTTACGTTACTATATGATTATGTGGTATTTATACCTAGATGCATTAGTTAATAACATGTAATGTGTTGATTCCATGTTGGTTGTTGTATACTGTATTATTACTATTTGAATACTGGATTTTGACTTGAGTCAAAATTTTTGTTTAGAACATCATGGCCAACGGACGATCAACACCTACCACCGCCCAAATCGAAAAGATGATTGCCGAAAGGGTAGTCGCAGCCATTGCGAAAATGCAACCCAAGCTCCACCGCCACCGCCACCACCACCGGTTATTCAGCCCATTCGAAATGGGTGTACTTACAAGGAATTCCGGAGCTGTAAACCACATAACTTCAGCGGCACTGAGCGACCGGTTGGTCTCACTAGATGGTTCGAAAAGCTAGAATCAGTATTCCGAGTTAGCAACTGTTCAGAGGACAGCAAAACCAAATTTGCTTCTTGCACGCTGTCTGACGGCGCGCTCACGTGGTGGAACACAATGGCACAGGCACAAGGCATTGATGAGGCGTATGCTACACCATGGGAAGAATTTAAGTGTGCCATGATTGAGGAGTATTGTCCGAGAACCGAGATACAAAAGATGGAAATGGAATTCATGCAGTTAAAGGCCGTTGGGAACGACCTTGATGGTTACAACAGGAGATTTTTGGAATTAGCCCTGATGTGTCCGACAATGGTCACCCTGGAATTCAAGCGAATGGAAAGATACTTCTGGAGACTTCCTAAGAGCATTAAAGGAAACGTCACCTCGTCCAAGCCACCAAATGTTCCCGAAGCGATGTGCATGGTGCATACTTTGATGAATCAAATAACCATCGATGAACCGGAGAAAACTAAGTCTGAAGCGGGTACTAGTGAGAAGCACAAATGGTATAACCACAACAACAACAACAACAACAACAGGGGAAGAAACTATGATCAAAACCCGGCAAAATGACATGAGGGTTTTAGGGGAAACAACAACGGTGGAAACCCCAATCCGAACACCAACACGAACCCGAACTACAAGGGAACCCTACCTCAATGCAAGAGGTGCTACAAGCACCATACTGGGTATTGTAATGTTGTTTGTGAGAAGTGCCAATGGACTGGGCATGTTGGAAAAGACTGCAAGGTCACCACTTTGAATGGGAAGCCGAACCCCACAGGGCCAAGGAAGTGCTACGAATGCGGACAAACGGGCCATTTCAGAAATGTGTGCCCCAACAAAAGAAAAGACGGCGGACCACCCTGTGGTAGAGCTTTCAACGTTAATGCAAGGGACGACCGAGAAAACCCCGACTTGGTGACAGGTATATTCACTATCAACAATCTTTTAGCTTCTGTCTTGTTTGATACCGGTGCGGATAGAAGTTATGTATGTAGACATTTTTGCGATACGATAAATTGGTCATTAGTCCTGTTAAAAGAGAGTATGCTTGTCGAGGTCGCCAATGGAAAACTTGAGAAAGTTGACCATATTAGTCGAGGAGCTATTATCAACATAGCTGGTGCAGATTTCGAAATTGATTTGATACCTATCAAATTGGGAAGTTTTGACGTGATCGTCGGTATGGATTGGTTGAGCAAGATAAGAGCCGATATTATCTGTGGAGATAAAGCACTTCGTATACCACGCGAAGACGGTGAGCCACTGATCATCTACGGAGAGAGATGTACCTCGAAGCTAAACCTCATTAGTTGCGTGAAAGCACAAAAGATTATGAAGAAGGGACGTCTTGCCGTGCTAGCGCATGTGAAAACGGTAGAAACCGAGGTGAAGAGCGTGAACGATGTTCGAATTGTGAACGAATTTTCCGATGTCTTCCCTGAAGAATTGCCTGGATTACCACCGCCGAGAGCAGTAGAGTTTCAGATCGACTTAGTGCCAGCAGCTGCACCTGTAGCTCGCGCACCTTATAGACTCGCACCTTCCGAGATGCAAGAATTACAAAGCCAACTACAAGAACTACTTGATCCAGGATTTATCCAACCAAGCTTCTCGCCTTGGGGTGCACCTGTTTTATTTGTGAAGAAGAAGGATGGATCCTTCCGTATGTGTATCGACTACCGTGAACTCAATAAATTGACAATCAAGAATCGGTATCCTCTTCCCCGCATAGACGATCTTTTTGACCAACTGCAAGGATCATGTGTTTACTCAAAGATCGATTTACGATCCGGCTATCACCAGTTGAGGGTGAAGGAAAGTGACGTGATAAAAACTGCATTTAGAACCCGCTATGGTCATTATGAGTTCCTTGTAATGCCATTCGGTCTGACCAATGCACCTGCTGTATTTATGGACCTTATGAATCGTGTCTGCAAGCCGTACTTGGATAAGTTTGTTATAGTCTTCATAGATGATATCCTCATCTACTCTAAGAGCGAAGAAGAGCATGAGCAACACCTCCGATTAGTACTTGAACTCTTGAGATAAGAGCAACTTTACGCCAAATTCTCCAAGTGTGAATTTTGGTTGAAGGAAGTCCAATTTCTGGGTAAATTTGATCCCGCCAAGATTGAAGCTATCAGCAAGTGGGAAACCCCCACTACTCTGACTCATATTCGCCAATTCCTAGGTCTCGCTGGTTACTACCGAAGATTCATTGAAGGATTTTCTCTGATTGCGCGTCCTTTGACAGCGCTGACTCACAAGGGCAAGAAGTTCATTTGGGAACCCGCACACGAATCAGCATTTCAAACTTTGAAGAAGAAGTTAACCACTGCACCTATCCTATCACTTCCTGAGGGCAGTGACGACTTTGTTGTTTATTGTGATGCAACAAAAAGTGGTTTTGGTTGTGTACTGATGCAACGATCCAAGGTTATCACTTATGCCTCCCGACAACTGAAGATTCACGAGCGAAACTACACTACTCACGATCTCGAACTTGGAGCCGTAGTCTTTGCGCTCAAATTGTGGAGACATTATTTGTATGAGACTAAGAGCACTATCTTCACCGATCACAAGAGTCTCCAGCACATCTTTGATCAGAAGCAACTGAATATGAGACATCGTCGATGGATCGAGACGCTCAACGACTATGATTGTGAACTTCGTTATCATCCTGGCAAGGCCAATGTTGTAGCTGACGCTTTGAGCCGAAAGGAGAGGATGGCACCTCTTCGTGTTAGGGCTCTGAACATCACCATTCATTCGAACCTCAACAGTCAGATCCGAGTAGCCCAAGATGAGGCTCTGAAGGAGGAGAATATATCTTATGAACATTTGAACATACTTGTCTCTCGATTCGAGGTTAGGGAGTGTGGACTCCGATGTTATGCCAGAAGAATTTGGGTACCTCTTTATGGAGATCTACGGAACCTTATACTTGATGAAGCACACAAATCGAGATATTCGATTCATCCCGAAGCGGGCAAGATGTACCACGATCTTAAGGAACAGTATTGGTGGCCGAATCTTAAGAAAGACGTTGGAACTTATGTTGGTAAGTGTTTGACTTGCTCGAAGGTTAAAGCCAAGCATCAGAGACCTTCTGGGTTACTTCAACAGCCGGAAATCCCATAATGGAAGTGTGAAAGGATCACAATGGATTTCATTACTAAACTACCGAAAACGGTGGGCGGATACGATACTATTTGTGTTATTGTTGACCGCCTTACCAAATCTGCACACTTTCTAGCGATGAAGGAAACAGATACAATGGAGAGACTTGCTCAATTATACATCAAAGAGGTTATATCTCGTCATGGTGTACCTTTATCGATCATCTCGGATCGCGACCCCCGTTTTGCTTCTAGATTTTGGCGTTCTTTGCAAGAAGCCATGGGAACCCGTCTCGACATGAGTACTGCTTATCATCCACAGACCGACGGGCAAAGTGAACGAACGATTCAGACCTTGGAAGACATGTTGCGTGCATGTGTCATCGATTTCGGTAAGGCCCGGGAAAGACATTTGCCACTCACCGAATTTTCGTACAACAACAGTTATCACTCAAGCATTAATGCTGCACCTGTCGAAGCATTGTATGGCCGCAAGTGCCGATCTCCTATTTGTTGGGCCGAAGTAGGTGAAAAGCAAATCACCGGACCCAAGGTAGTCTATGAAACCACGGAGAAGATTGCTCAGATTCAAGCTAGACTTAAGACTGCCCGCGATCGCCAAAAGAGTTATGCAGACCGTAAACGTAAAGACTTTGAATTCAACGTTGGTGACCGTGTAATGTTGAAGGTTGCACCTTGGAAGGGTGTGATTCGCTTTGGAAAATGCGGAAAGTTAAACCCACGATACATTGGTCCTTTTGAGATCTTAGAATGTGTTGGACCCATTGCTTACCTTCTAGACCTTCCGACACAATTGAGCTCAGTACATCCTACCTTCCACGTGTCAAACTTAAAGAAGTGTCTTGCGACACCGGAACTTATCATACCACTGGAAGAACTTACAATTGATGACAAACTCCACTTTGTGGAGGAACCTGTTGAAATTATGGATCGTGAGATCAAAACTTTGAAACGCAACAAGATTTCGATCGTCCGAGTGCGATGGAATGCCAAACGAGGACCTGAGTTTACTTGGGAACGAGAGGATCAAATGATGCGGAAGTATCCTCACCTTTTCCCGACTCCTCCATCTACCTCAGCTTAAATTTCGAGACGAAATTTTCTTTAACAGGTGGGTAATGTAACGACCATGGTTTTTCCAACGTTAATTAATAATAATTATTATTAATACTTGTGATTAAACGAATGTATGTTATTACATTTACTTGTTGCCATGATTAACCGTGCTTAACTTTAAATGCCCGAAACATCTTTGTGACACACGAAACTTTCACGAATAATATTTTCATATATTATTTACATTCATGATTAGTTTTATTAATCATTTTAATTAACTATGGTTATTAGTTAGTTACATGGGCTTTAATTGGATTAATTTGTAAATTAATGGAACTTGGGCTTGGATTAGTGTTGTTGGGCTTATGAGCCCACCCTACATATGTTAATGGATTAGTTAGGAGCCCATGGTTGTAAGTATTACTTTTGAAATGAAACTAGTTAGTTAACTTTGTTAAGAATCTTGTTACACCATGATCCCCATGAAACCACCTCATTTAACCAACTTTTTCAAGCTTTACATGCAAGTGACCAAGGAACATTTCCCTCCCCTCTTGGGTGCTGCAGGCTGTCGGCCATATGGCCAAGTGAGGAGATCTAAATATTTTTTTTTCAACTTCATTACTTGCATTCTCATTCTCACACTTCACTTCAAACTTACCTCTTAACTTTTCTCTCTTTATTCTCTCTAATTCTTGTAAGTAACAAGCTTCTTCCTCCCTTCTTTTCTTCGACCAAACCGAAACCAAACACCCTTAATCATCATCATCATTTGTTGTTTGATACTTGTTCTTGTTGTGATTAGTTACTTGTTCTTGTTTATGGTTACATACTTGTAATAGTTGTTGTTCTTTACTAGTTAACAAGAATTAAGCTCTTTAGTTTATTCTTCTTTTATCTTGTATTTACAAGAACACTCAAGAACATAAACTTACTAGTTTATGATTCTACCTTATTTGTTTTAAAAGCTTTAAGGTTCATGTGTTGTGAAAGCATACTTGTAATTCATGTTAGTAAACTTTAAAGTTTACTTTCTTAAAGATCAAACTTTGTTTTGAATCTTTAAAGTATGAACAACCCATGAACTAGTTGCTAGTTTACTTGGTTTATTTCCTTATATTATGCACTTTAAATTCATGTATGTTGGTTAAAATTGGTCAAGTGTTACTAGTTAACTTTAATCTCATTTATCTTGAACAAAAGTTAACTTTAAAAGGTCAAGAACATGTAAGTAAGCTCTCTTTAATTATAACTTTGTACACTTATGTTAGATCTAGACTTTTGAGTCTTGGATCTTCAAGATCAAACTAAGAACTATATTCTACAACTTAAGATCTTGATTTCATAAGTTCACTTTCAAGTTTGTAACTTATTATTAGTTTTAAAGTTCATGAATGTGTTAGATCTAAGACCTTGATGTAACTTTGGTTCATCAAACTTCATACAACTCTTAAGTGAGTTGTGCTACATGTCTTAGACTTACACTTGTGTCATAATAGTCAAAACTTGGTTAATATTACTTTTATAGTTCATGTATGTGTTAAATCTAAGACTTTGATGTAACTTTAGTTCATCAAAACACTTGCAACACTTAAGTGAGTTGTGCTTCATGTCTTAGACCTACACTTGGGTTATGATGCTCAAACCTTGGTGAAAATGATGCAAACACATCAACGAATTATACACTTGAAGCTATATGCATCAAGGATGAGAACCATGATAAGCATCGAGCACCAAGAACCACCGGAACCTACTGACCCTACTGTTTTACTGTTTCTGTGTCGGATCTGTACGACCTGGGCTACTGTGAAGATGATTTTCAGATAGCTCTGTTCGAGTAGATAACTTTTCATTTAGGACTCGTCGCTCTATTCGAGTAGATAACTTTTCATTTAGGATTCGTCTTAATCCGAGTTACGTTTAGGATTTATGGCCCTCCGATCGTCACTATGTCCATTTAACGTTGTCATGAAAATTCTGACCTACTCGCCCTTAGAACGTCGCCACGGTCAAACGAAGACGATTTTGCTTCTGTAATTTTTACCACAACTAAAGGACTCATATACGGAGCCATGGCCACTGGTCTCACCTTACTTCAGTAGGTGTAGAGGCCGTGGTGACTGACCGAACTCAGCCTTTGTTTTAAACTCCTTTCATGAACGGAACTTACTTTACGCCTTTTGTTGATGATGAATGATGATGACCCTT
The DNA here is from genome assembly GCF_046630445.1 of Rutidosis leptorrhynchoides. NCBI lineage: Eukaryota > Viridiplantae > Streptophyta > Magnoliopsida > Asterales > Asteraceae > Rutidosis > Rutidosis leptorrhynchoides. Next base: position 380,358,511 of record NC_092343.1, on the reverse strand, counting down.
AAGACCTTATTTACATACTTTTAAACCTATTCGGACGATTTACTGACTTAGTACTATTTGACTTAGGTTGAGGACCCGTTTGGACAACCTTCATTACTTGCTTACTTTCCGAGTCATACTTTACCTCTACTTTATCATTGTGAGTTATAGCATTCCCTTTTTACTTTAACTTATTTTGGGAACTGAGAATACATGCGGATTTTATGTTTTACATACTAGGCACGAGTACTTAAACTTATATATGTGTGGGTTATACAACGGCATAAACATTCCCTTTAGCTCGGTAACGTTTAATCATTGGTTTTTGAACCGTGAACGCGAATCTTAGATATGGATCCATAGGGTTTGACATCCCCACTCGGGCTAGTCGCGCTAGCATTTAACGAGTGTTTAATACTTCGTAAACATACGCACTTGCCAAGTGTACTTTCAGGGGGTATAAACGTTAAGTTAGTTACCAAGTGCCCACGGTTAGCATATACTTTATCATACTGTTTTGAAACGCTCTTTGTAGCACTGAAATCTCGTGGCCTACCTTACATACTGTTATACTTTAACTATAGCTCACCAACCTCTGTGTTGACGTTTTTAAGCATGTTTTTCTCAGGTGCTTAAGGTTTGCTTCCGCTGTGTAGTAGTCTTGCCATAGACACCCGCTGCTCTAGCGTTATCACCGCATGAACTGTTTATCTTGCATTCAAACTTTAATACATTTGAAACTATGTTTTGTAACGACCTAAGGGTCACATACGATTATTCATGCTTGCTATTCGTAGAAGCATACTGTTGGTGTAAAACATTTGATGTCGATTATGACATCATCTTTCTATCGTGAATGTAACTTCTTTTATTACAGCATATAGTACTTGACCTTGTAATGATTCTGTTATTAATGATCCTGTTGTTGATGATTCGTACACGATGATTCATGCATCTTCAAGATCCAAGCTTTATGCTTCAAGATCTTCAAGAACAATTAAGATGCAAGCTTTCTAGCTTGAATCTTCATATCTTTTTGTTAGATCTATGTTCTTTTTGCTTTGATCATGTTGTTTTGTGAAAAAGATTCAAACTTTTGTTTGTAATCTTCATGTATCTTCAAGATCCAAGCTTTATGCTTCAAGATCTTCAAGAACACTTAAAGGTTCAAGCTTTCTAGCTTTGCAACCTTGTAACTTGTGTGAAATGGATCCAAGCTCTCTAGCTTAGGGTTTTATCATCCCTTTTGACTTGGATTGTGCTTATACTTGTTGAATTGATGTAAAGTTTGTAACTTTGTTGTAAATAGGACTTGTAATTGTGTTAAGACTAAGGATATGATGTAACTTTGGTTCATCATCCATCTAAGACTCTTAAATGAGTTGTGTTACCACTTGGTCTTAATATATTGTGTATTGATGGTAGAATCTTGGTCAAAATTGATGGTAAACCATCAACGAGTTGTACACTTGAAGCTACAAGCATCAAGGATGAGAACCGTGATGAGCATCAAGCACCAAGAACCCCACTAGAGCACTTGTCCACTGATTATCGTATCTGATCAGACCACCTGGGCTACTAGAAAGATGATTTTCAGTTAGTTCGGTTCGAGTAGATGATTTTCTGTTTAGGCCTCGTTTTAATCCGAGTTACGGTTTAGGATTTATGGCCCTCCGAGAGTCACTACACCCTATTAACGTTGTGCTAAAATTTCTGACCTACTCGCACTTAAACCATCGCCACGGTCAAACAAAGACGAGTTAGGTTCTGAAAATTGGTCAGCTGTTAGGGGACTCATATACGGAGCCATAGCCACTAACTATGCATCTTTTCGATTTACGTAGAGGTCGTAGCAGCTGACCGAAGTCAGCCTATTGTTTCAATCTCTATTCTTGTCGAACTTACTTAGCTTTTATGTTAATGAACGATGATGATATGACACTTAAACTTATTTTATGCACTATTAGAATTTATAAATACAACCTACTGACCTAGTAACCTTTGATTTAGGTTGAAGACCTTACGGACCGACTTACTACTTGCTTACTTTCATTACCGACTTTATCGCTTTTATCACTGTGAGTTATAGCATCCCTTTTTACTTTAACTATTTTGGGACTGAGAATACATGCGCTTTTTATGTTTTACATGTTAGGCACGAGTACTTAAACTTTATATGTGTGTGGGTTATACAACGGCATAAACATTCCCCTTAGCACGGTAATGTTTAGTCATTGGTTTTTGAACCGGTGAACGTGAATCTTAGATATGGATCCATAGGGTTTGACATCCCCACTCGGGCTTGTCGCGCTAGCATTTAACGGGTGTTTAATACTTCGTGAACATACACACTCGCCAAGTGTACTTTTAGGGGGTTATAAACGTTAAGTCTAGTTACCGGGTGCCCACGGTTATACATATACTTTTCATACTGTTTGTTACACTGAAATCTCATGGCCTACCTTACATTATTGTTACAACTTAAACTATAGCTCACCAACATTCGTGTTGAATTTTAAGCGTGTATTTCTCAGGTGCCTAGAGGTTTATTGCTTCGGCTGTTAGACTTGATGTCATGCTGTTATCGAATTGTTGTTAAGGACCTGCTGTATTAGTGATCCGCTGCATTACTAGAGATGTCTCATTCATGGAACTTTTCTATTGCATTCGTAGTTTATGTTAATCTCAAACAATGGCTTTGTAACGACCTTAGGGTCAAGTACTTATGTTGTGACGACCCGGAAATTTCCGACCAAATTTAAACCTAACCTTTATATGTTTCCGACACGATAAGCAGAATTTGTAATGTTGAATCTCAAAAAGTTTGGAACTACATTCATGTAATCAATTACCCTTTGACCGTGTTCGACGATTCACGAACAATTATGTGTATATAGATATGTATATATAATATATAATAACTGAAAACATTAACAAAGTATTTGATATATATGATACTTTACATGAACGTATTTGTTTCGATATATTTATCGACAGAATTAAGAGATAATATCAAATGATTGAATTATCAGATACATTATGATATGATTACGGGCCAATGTTATGAGGTCCACTGTGATTTAAGAAATCTATTCTTTTTGACAATATTCGGAAAATGGTAAAGTGATCTATAAGTAAGAACGTGGAGTGTAAATAACTTAGATGTTGGATATCGACAAGTTAAGTAACTCGACATTTTTCATTAAGATGATTTCATACGTTTATTAAACCTTTGGACTTTATCCCATGCTTCACCAACAGACTGTAATTTAAAAACTTGAAACCTATTATGAATATATATAATTCTACTTTTCTAAAATATTTTATGATATAACGATTTAAATTAATATTAAATATATTTATACGCGTATTATACGTACATAGTTTTATACTTTTACTATACTTTAACTTTACATTTACTTACTTTTACTTTACTTTTACTTTACTTTAACTTTAATAATTCACTTTAATAATTCACTTTAATAATTCATACTTTAATAATTCACTTTAATAATTCATACTTTAATAATTCACTTTAATAATTCATACTTTAATAATTCACTTTAATAATTCATACTTTAATAATTCACTTTAATAATTCAAAAATCTATTATAAATAGAATTCAATAGGTTTTATTATTTCATAGAAACTTGAAAATATATTTCTCTAAACTCTCTCAATCGAATTACATATATATATTTACTTAGTATTATTTCAAGATATTATTAGTATACATAAAATACTACGACGGAGTTATATTCAGACGATTTCAAAATAAGTTTTCAAACGGGATAGAGCTAAGGAAATTATGGGTTATAGCTATGGAGGTTATGGATATTGTTCGAGGGTATTGCTCGTGAGGTCAACCTAACGTTTATCATTTTCGTTACGTCGACGTACTTTCCTGCAATATTGAATCACAATATTGATACGTGAGCATTCATATATTATCTTTTATATATTAATAGTGTATCCCTGACTAGTGCTCGAGTATATATGATTATGCATGTTTGTATGCTTAGTTTCGTCGTTAAATAGTTTATGATAAATCACGAATTTGATACATATGCTACTGAGATAAGGTATATGATATGCATGTCATTGAAAAGCTAAAGAAAAATTAATAACTTTTCATTTACAAATCGTGTGGGTTCGATGAACGGATTAAAAGATATGGTCAACTGAATTATTATTAATTTTAATATTATTATTAAAATGATTATTATAATTGTTATCAGTTGATGTTATTACTAAAATTATTTTTATTACTAAAAATTAATATTTTTATTGAAACTATCATTTTATTATTTTTATCATTATTATTATTATCAATATTATTTAATCAAATAAATATGCGTACAAAGATATTTTTACCACACGTAATATAATTACATTAATAATACATACCACTATATTTTTATGATATTAAGTGAATTTTATAAATTTTATTACTTGAGATATATAAAAGTATATTTTTATCATATATGAATTTAAATATAAATTTTTATGACTTGTATTATTTAGTATAATAAGATCTGATAAATATATTTAAATATATAAAACGACTATATATAAGTTATATAATAAACATGTATAGATTTTGGAAGTCATTTTGGGTCAAGTTGACTTTTGTTGACTTTTGCATGTCGGTCTCGAGCATTAGGATTGTGATACACTACGACCTGACCTAAATTGTTAGACAGATATTGACCAACATATAAATATATATATACTTAATATAGGTTCATGAATCCGAGACAAACCCTGCACTTGTTCAGCGCCGTCATATACATAATTGCTACGAAATACAGTATTGTGAGTTTCATTTGCTCCCTTTTTAATTGCTTTTGCAATATATATTTTTGGGCTGAGAATACATGCGCTGTTTTATAAATGTTTTACGAAATAGACACAAGTACTAAAACTAATTCTACGTGGGTTTAAACCAGAAATATACCCTTAGCTTGGTAACATTAAACTACTTGTCTATGTACGGTAGGCGCGAATCCTAAAGATAGATCTATTGGGCCTGACAAACCCTATCCTGACTATGGGATGCTTTAGTACTTCGAGGTTATATTAAACACACCTGATCTGGTGTACTTCAGAGGGTAAAACATGAACGTTAAGGCTTGTTACCGGGTGCCTACAACTTATAGAATACTTTTATACACTTGCGAGTGTATATATATTTATAAACGGAAATCTTGTGGTCTATTAATATATTGAAATGATTGATATGATAAACCTATGAACTCACCAACCTTTTGGTTGACACTTTTAAGCATGTTTATTCTCAGGTATTAAAGAAATCTTCCGCTGTGCATTAGCTCATTTTAAGGATATTACCTGGAGTCATTCATGACATACTTTGAAAGACGTTGCATTCGAGTCGTTGAGTTCATCAAGATTAATATTAAGTCAATTATAGTTGGATGTAATATGAAATGGTATGCATGCCGTCAATTTTTGATGTAAAGAAAGTTTGTCTTTTAAAAATGAATGCAATGTTTGTAAAACGTATCATATAGAGGTCAAATACCTCGCGATGTAATCAACTATTGTGAATCATTTATAATGTATATGAACGGGTCCTTTCAGTTGGTATCAGAGCGGTGGTCTTAGCGAACCAGGTCTTGCATTAGTGTGTCTAACTGATAGTTGTTAAGATGCATTAGTGAGTCTGGACTTCGACCGTGTCTGCATGTCAAAAGTTTTGTTTATCATTTTTAGTCGGAAATCATCTACTTACCATCCTTAGGAAATTACCTGCTTATCATTCTTAGTCTAGACACGTCTTGCTGCATTGATTGCATGAATAATGTATAGACAAAATTCATATCTTAGCGTATCTGCTAAATCATATCTTATCGTATCTATTACCGTAAACTTTGCCTGACATATTCCGTAAATTCCTCCGTAATCTATGAAATCTTTTGATCTATATATATATAGATATTCTATGTAGTTAGAATACCACTCGATAGCCGGAAAATCATTTCGTATCAAAAAAATCCTCTATCAAATCGTACGAAATGGAATTCGTCATCAGTTCAAGTTCCTCGGATTCCGAAATGGAATCCCACTCAAGCTCCGAAAGCAGTGTAACTGGAATGGATCAACCAATCAGCCATCATCTATTCTGGATGAATTGGGGATGGGTCCGTAGCCTCCTTAATCATTGGAGACAAGAAGAAGGCGATCCTTTCCATCCACCACATTGCCCTCTTGGCAATGAACCTGAAGCACTTACCGGCGAACCTGTCCGAAACACCATTTTCTCTCTCATTTCCAGAGTATCTCGTCATGATTATATACTACACCAAATTCTAGATCTTATTTATCCGCTCGTCCGAACCGATAATCACCCCGGTGTAATAGAAGAAGTCAATGAGCTTCGCGCTCGGGTAGTGGCTTTGGAGAATATGGTGCAAAGGTTACAAACACCAGCAGCAGCACCAGCAGCATAACCAGTACCACCATCAACAACATCAACAGTACCATTACCACCACCAACAACAACCGCATTGCAAACCTTAACTTCACAATCTGTCCCACGAGCATCGACGTCATACGCCATGTAGATACCAAGGAATACCACAACGATGAAGTACTGATTCATAACTTCATTGGGAAAACATTCTACGACGATTATGTAATTTCTAAAGTTTAGAAATTATCTATCCTAGCCTTAACCATAAATCAAATGAGTTTAATTTAATATTAACTCATTAAATCTATATTACATCTGAAGAAATATACACATATATATTTCCATAAAGACTGTAATAAAATTCTTTTGTACAAAATATTAATTGTGAAAATTTTTTTTAACGGGTAGGTAATACCCGAGAGATATATAAATTCACAATTAATATGTTACATTCTTCGAATCTGATTCAGCAAATCATCCATTATACTCCCTACTTTCACAACAATATACATTCTTTTATAGAAATCAAAACAACCATACTCATTCAAAATCTAATTACATATTCTGATTTTGAAATCTCAGAATTCGATTCAAGATATAACCGAAATCATCACTCTTATATTTCTACATCTTTCAAAACTATACTTTGACTTCAAAACTGTCCTAGAACCTCATTTCTATTCATGGAACTCACAAAAATATTTGTATCATTCAAAATCTTAGAACATCATATGTATATTAACAATTACAATATGTGTTCAAACACTTCGAAATTATTAAAGACTTGCGAGATGATGATCCAACCACACATTACCCACTGCCATGCACCTGAAAAGCTCTCGAAACCAAAGTTATAGTTTAACACGTATCCGTGTCAGATCCTTTGATATTTATTACCAAATATAATTTTTCAATCTCTTTCCAAAATAGACAGTTTTGTCATAGCTTCAACAAATCACCTTCATTTGTTTATACGAATAAACCTTATTATAACAATTACCCCTTCATCATTGTTACCGGGGAACCTTTCATATCTCGCCACATTAGCAGTAAACTTATCAACAACTTCATTAACCTTCAATTTAAGCCTCTCTGAAAAGCCACTATACTTATTCATTAAAACCCCATCATGTACTCACCTATATCCTGTAACAATAATTATCACACCAACTACTGGGAATTAGCAATCAGTATTTTGAATTTCGCGACAATTTTACGTCAACAGTTATATGTATACATATAACGTCTATCTCCTAGACTTACATACTTCGAATGTGAATTTTCTGAAAAACATCCCAAACTATGTACTAGTTCTCCGAAATTGGAAAAATGCTGATGAAGCAGCAAAAACTGTAAACGACTTTAACAGTCAAAAGTTTGATGATAAAGAATAGTATGGTGGTAAAGTTGAGAAAAAGAGAAGGTTTGAAACTGGAAAACGAATTGAGCAGACCATGAAGGAGGCTGTGGACAAATCACAAAAACTAAACCTGCCTTCAAAGGATCCAAATAATTCAGTGTCTACTGAAATAGTTAGCAAACACCTTACTTCTTATTCTAAACCTTCACAGACAAATCTTCTTCATCATCCATCTATGTTAAGAATTATAAGATATTATCGTATCTTTTATTATAAATATCTTCGATATTCCTGAAGATATTTTCACAACTATTCTTATCCAAAATCTTCTATCTATTCGTAATATCTGCGTTACAACATAAAAAGAAACTGTGTTAGTTTCTAAATTCTGAAGAAAACAAAAAATTTGAATTTAAAATAGGAATGTTTTTGAAGTAGTATTGGGAACTGAAGCATTAGTTAGTATAATATAATGACACTTGATCAATGTGATTATATTACAGTAAGTCATACTGAGTTTCTAACGGAACGTGATCATACCGAGTTTCTAATGGAACGTGATGATTCACAGAACATACCGTCATCATGTACTATTTACAAGACTCTTACATTCTACCCAATTTCCAAACATATTAAGAACATATCATCTTGATAGCTCTATATTTTAGGTTATTCTGGTAATTTGCCAAATCAAGATCGTGCCATTACGATTTTCTTCTTGGAACATTAACTATGTTCATCCAAAAATTCATATCTACAAATTCTGGACCATTATCCGCTTGACTTAAGGTGGGGAAGAGAAAACGAAAGCATGAAGCTCCGAAATATAATGGAGAATATAAAGCCCGATAACAACCCCAAAATTACAAACCTTGTATATCAATGCGTATAGAAATACAAAGACACGGGAGAATGAAAAACACAATAACCCCAAGGTAATGGTAGAAGAAAATAACTTCCTCCGGTGGTAGATGAAAAAGAAGAATGACAGATATGAAAGTTAAGAGTATATCAAGAATCAATACTGGATGAAGCATATTAACGAATGCTTTAAAGTATGAATTGGGGAGAAAGACTAGAAGGTATGAGCTGTGGAAATAAAGAAACGAAGGGGTGGATTTATAGTAAAATATCAGACAGAGAAATCGAGACAGATTATCGCATTTAATCAAATAAGATCCTGATTTCCTTAATCGCCAAAGAACCAAATCTCATTGCAAAGATTTTCTTTAAATTCCATGAATTCCGAAAATCAATCATAACTACGTCATCGGTTAAAACGAATATACGTTTACTCATTTCACTCTCTTGCGATAGCTTCACTTATACTCTTCGCGTAATCAAATTGTTTTATCTATATTACTCAATGATGATAAAACTCTATTTATCAACTCATATTCATCATGAAAACATTTTTAAAGTTAGCCATGACGACCTCGATCAAATTTCGGGACGAAATTTCTTTAACGGGTAGGTACTGTGACGACCTGGAAATTTCCGACCAAATTTAAACCTAACCTTTATATGTTTCCGACACGATAAGTAGAATTTGTAATGTTGAATCTCAAAAAGTTTGGAACTACATTCATGTAATCAATTACCCTTTGACCGTGTTCGACGATTCACGAACAATTATGTGTATATAGATATGTATATATAATATATAATAACTGAAAACATTAACAAAGTATTTGATATATATGATACTTTACATGAACGTATTTGTTTCGATATATTTATCGACAGAATTAAGAGATAATATCAAATGATTGAATTATCAGATACATTATGATATGATTACGGGCCAATGTTATGAGGTCCACTGTGATTTAAGAAATCTATTCTTTTTGACAATATTCGGAAAATGGTAAAGTGATCTATAAGTAAGAACGTGGAGTGTAAATAACTTAGATGTTGGATATCGACAAGTTAAGTAACTCGACATTTTTCATTAAGATGATTTCATACGTTTATTAAACCTTTGGACTTTATCCCATGCTTCACCAACAGACTGTAATTTAAAAACTTGAAACCTATTATGAATATATATAATTCTACTTTTCTAAAATATTTTATGATATAACGATTTAAATTAATATTAAATATATTTATACGCGTATTATACGTACATAGTTTTATACTTTTACTATACTTTAACTTTACATTTACTTACTTTTACTTTACTTTTACTTTACTTTAACTTTAATAATTCACTTTAATAATTCACTTTAATAATTCACTTTAATAATTCATACTTTAATAATTCACTTTAATAATTCATACTTTAATAATTCACTTTAATAATTCATACTTTAATAATTCACTTTAATAATTCATACTTTAATAATTCACTTTAATAATTCAAAAATCTATTATAAATAGAATTCAATAGGTTTTATTATTTCATAGAAACTTGAAAATATATTTCTCTAAACTCTCTCAATCGAATTACATATATATATTTACTTAGTATTATTTCAAGATATTATTAGTATACATAAAATACTACGACGAAGTTATATTCAGACGATTTCAAAATAAGTTTTCAAACGGGATAGAGCTAAGGAAATTATGGGTTATAGCTATGGAGGTTATGGATATTGTTCGAGGGTATTGCTCGTGAGGTCAACCTAACGTTTATCATTTTCGTTACGTCGACGTACTTTCCTGCAATATTGAATCACAATATTGATACGTGAGCATTCATATATTATCTTTTATATATTAATAGTGTATCCCTGACTAGTGCTCGAGTATATATGATTATGCATGTTTGTATGCTTAGTTTCGTGGTTAAATAGTTTATGATAAATCACGAATTTGATACATATGCTACTGAGATAAGGTATATGATATGCATGTCATTGAAAAGCTAAAGAAAAATTAATAACTTTTCATTTAGAAATCGTGTGGGTTCGATGAACGGATTAAAAGATATGGTCAACTGAATTATTATTAATTTTAATATTATTATTAAAATGATTATTATAATTGTTATCAGTTGATGTTATTACTAAAATTATTTTTATTACTAAAAATTAATATTTTTATTGAAACTATCATTTTATTATTTTTATCATTATTATTATTATCAATATTATTTAATCAAATAAATATGCGTACAAAGATATTTTTACCACACGTAATATAATTACATTAATAATACATACCACTATATTTTTATGATATTAAGTGAATTTTATAAATTTTATTACTTGAGATATATAAAAGTATATTTTTATCATATATGAATTTAAATATAAATTTTTATGACTTGTATTATTTAGTATAATAAGATCTGATAAATATATTTAAATATATAAAACGACTATATATAAGTTATATAATAAACATGTATAGATTTTGGAAGTCATTTTGGGTCAAGTTGACTTTTGTTGACTTTTGCATGTCGGTCTCGAGCATTAGGATTGTGATACACTACGACCTGACCTAAATTGTTAGACAGATATTGACCAACATATAAATATATATATACTTAATATAGGTTCATGAATCCGAGACAAACCCTGCACTTGTTCAGCGCCGTCATATACATAATTGCTACGAAATACAGTATTGTGAGTTTCATTTGCTCCCTTTTTAATTGCTTTTGCAATATATATTTTTGGGCTGAGAATACATGCGCTGTTTTATAAATGTTTTACGAAATAGACACAAGTACTAAAACTAATTCTACGTGGGTTTAAACCAGAAATATACCCTTAGCTTGGTAACATTAAACTACTTGTCTATGTACGGTAGGCGCGAATCCTAAAGATAGATCTATTGGGCCTGACAAACCCCATCCTGACTATGGGATGCTTTAGTACTTCGAGGTTATATTAAACACACCTGATCTGGTGTACTTCAGAGGGTAAAACATGAACGTTAAGGCTTGTTACCGGGTGCCTACAACTTATAGAATACTTTTATACACTTGCGAGTGTATATATATTTATAAACGGAAATCTTGTGGTCTATTAATATATTGAAATGATTGATATGATAAACCTATGAACTCACCACCCTTTTGGTTGACACTTTTAAGCATGTTTATTCTCAGGTATTAAAGAAATCTTCCGCTGTGCATTAGCTCATTTTAAGGATATTACCTGGAGTCATTCATGACATACTTTGAAAGACGTTGCATTCGAGTCGTTGAGTTCATCAAGATTAATATTAAGTCAATTATAGTTGGATGTAATATGAAATGGTATGCATGCCGTCAATTTTTGATGTAAAGAAAGTTTGTCTTTTAAAAACGAATGCAATGTTTGTAAATCGTATCATATAGAGGTCAAATACCTCGCGATGTAATCAACTATTGTGAATCGTTTATAATGTATATGAACGGGTCCTTTCATATGTTTATGCTCCTATTCGTAGGATGCACGTTATCTTTTGTAAAACGCTATCTTTTATTAATGAAACTGGTTTTCAAACAGCATATAGTGTTTGACCGTGTAAAGATCCTGTTGATGACGAATCGTACACGATGGTTTTGTACGAGGCGTCACATTTGGTATCAGAGCATTGGTTGTAGGGATTTAGGTTGCATTAGTGAGTCTAGACCGACCCGAGTAGGATTCACTAATAGGACTAATCTACAACTTGCTATTTTACTTGTTTCTACGAGACTTACTGCATGCTACTGCTTACTTTTACTGCTATGTGATCTTACTGCATACTATTGCTTATCTTCACTGCCATGCGAACTTGTTGTATGCTTATTTCCGCTATTTCATGATTACTATCTGCTTTCACATGTTATTTCTGTTTAGCACTGTAATTATTACTGCCATGCTAGGTTGCTGTAGTGCCTAATACATGCTTGCTTTATGACTTACTGACATGGAAAAGTTATTTTTCCTTGTTCAGATGTCGGATATTCCACCTGTCATCATTTTGGGCAGCGATTCAGACTCGTCAGCCACCTCACCTACTGCTGATACTAACACACAGGTCCCGTTAACCAGTGACCCCGGTGCTTCATCCTCCAGAACCAGCAGCCATACGCCTGCCCCAGTGGTTACCTCAGGCAGAGCCCAGGACCCCCCGGAGATTCCAACTCTACTTGCCCCAGGACCCTCGAAGCCACAACCCCGCTCCAGTGGTGTTGTGATTCCCGGGGAATACGGGGATGTTCTGTTCCATAATGAGCATAACCATTGGTGCTGACGCCTTCCTGATGGATGTGTTATACCGATCCCACCCTTCAGATACCGGATCATGACTACCGGTCGCCGATCGCCGCCACCTCCAGCTGTTTTCGACGATTCATCATCCGACGACTCATCCACAGAAGACTCTAGTGATGATGACTCCGATGAGGAGGACCCTGATGATGCACCTGTACAGCCACCCTCCACCTCGCCGAAGAAGTGGTACCGTTTCGATGGCACCGTTATTCTGGGGATCAACGGAGGTCGAGCGTTCACTAACGCACATGGTCAGCGTCGTAGGGTTACCGCCCGTAAGCGGGTTGTGCCTTACCCTGCTGATCTTTTCGGGCGTAAGCCTTACCGCTTTGCAGCCTCTACTTCTGGAGCTGGATCATCTGCACCACCGACACCACCTGCACCGACTGCACCACCTGCCCCACCATCTCCCTCAGTCGAGGAACTGGCGAGGGAAGTGGAGATCCTCTGTGCTCGGGTAACTGAGCTCGAGGACCAGATGTCCCACGTAATGGACATCCTTTACCCACCGTCACCATCGGACATTTGTAGTTGATTTCATTATGTAATCTCGTTTGTAGTTCATGTTTTACTTATGTATTGTACGAACCTAAGCGAATGTATGCAACTCTTTATTAATGAATGGAACTTTGTATTGTTTAATTCTTACACAGTGTTCTATTTACGTTACTGTATGGTGTTTTTGTGGTATCTGTATCTGGTTGCATTGCTTAGTTAACATGTGTTGCGTTGATTCCATGTTGGTTGCTATATACTATATTACTACTTATTGAATGCTGGATTTTGACTTAAGTCAAAATTTCTGTTTAGAAGAGCAATGGCAAATGGACGAGCAGCACCCACAGCAGCACAGATCGAGGAAATGATTGCGGAACGAGTAGCCGCAGCCATAGAAAATGTCATTCCCCTAACCCCACCGATTAACCAGAATGTCTAGAACGGTTGCACTTACAAAGAGTTTCAAAGCTGCAAGCCCCGCAACTTTAGCGGCACTGAGGGGCCAGTTGGTTTGACTAGGTGGTTTGAGAAATTGGAAGCTGTGTTCCGCGTCAGCAACTGCTCAGAGGCGAACAAAACCAAGTATGCCTCATGTACGCTGTCGGACGGCGCCCTAACCTGGTGGAACACACTGGCTCAAGCTAAGGGTATTGATGAGGCTTATGCCATTCCGTGGGAAGAATTCAAGGGAGCCATGATCGAGGAATACTACCCCAGGACGGAGATACAGAAGATGGAGGCTGAGTTCTGGGAGTTAAAGGTTGTGGGCAATGATCTTGATGGTTACAACCGTAGGTATCTGGAATTAGCGCTGATGTGTCCCACGATGGTCACCCCAAAATTTAAGAGAATGGAACGCTACTTATGGGGACTTCCCAAGTCCATTCAAGGAAATATCACCTCTTCTAATCCACCCAACGTCCCGGCAGCTATGCACATGGCGCATACTCTTATGAACCAAATTATCAGCAAAGAACCAGAGAAGGGTAAATCCAAATCGGGAGCCAGTGGTGAGAAGCGTAAGTGGGACTACAACAACAAGGGGAGAACCTATGATCAAACTCCCGCTAAGAGGCCTAACAATGGAAGGAACCCTAACCCGAATACCAGCTCGAACCCCAACTACAAGGGTACTCTACCGCAGTGCAAGAGGTGCTACAAGCACCATACCGGGTACTGTAATGCGGTTTGTGAGAAATGCAACAGAATCGGGCATGTTGGCAAGAACTGCAAGATTCCCATTCCAGCTGTGAGGACAAACCAAAATGGGCCAAGGAAATGCTACGAGTGTGGACAGCAGGACCACTTTAGGAATGATTGCCCGAATAAAAAGAAGGACGGCAGACTACCGCGTGGTAGAGCTTTCAACGTTAATGCAAGGGATGCACGTGAGAACCCCGACTTGGTTACAGGTATATTCACAATCAAAAATCTATTAGTCTCTGTCCTATTTGATACTGGTCCCGATAGAAGCTATGTCTGTAGAAACTTTTGCTCTAAGATAGATTGGTCATTAGTGCCTTTAGAGGAGAATATGCTAGTTGAGGTAGCCAATGGGAAACTTGAGAAAGTTGTGTAGTGACCCGAAATTTTCCATGTTTATATATATTAATTGAGATTGATATTTACATGATTAAATGTTTCCAACATGTTAAGCAATCAAACTTGTTAAGACTTGATTAATTGAAATATGTTTCATATAGACAATTGACCACCCAAGTTGACCGGCGATTCGCGAACGTTAAAACTTGTAAAAACGACATGACGATATATATATGGATATACATATGGTTAACATGAGATTATGATAAGTAAGTATCTCCATAAGTATATTAACAATGAGTTATATACATATAAACAAGACTACTAACTTAAGGATTTCGAAACGAGACATATATGTAACGATTATCGTTGTAACGACATTTAAATGTATATATATCATATTAAGATATATTAATATATCATAATATCATGATAATATAATAATTTAACATCTCATTAGATATAATAAACAATGGGTTAACAACATTAATTGAGATCGTTAACTTAAAGGTTTCAAAACAACACATACATGTATCGACTAACGATGACTTAACGACTCAGTTAAAATGTATATACATGTAGTGTATTTAGATGTATTAAAATACTTTTGGAAGACTTCAAGACATATATCAAAACACTCATACTTAACGAAAATGGTTACAGTTACTTTCCCATTCTTTTCTTTCATCAAGAATTCTAGTCGTATTCTTACCCGTATTATACGCAGCTTCAAAACGTACTTACTATGGGTATATACCAATAGGAACTAGCATCGGATTCCACTCTTGATTATGTCATGTATAACTAATTAATTTTAACTTCTACCATGAGCTAGTCAACTAACTAGAACTCCTTTTAACCCCACTCACCACTCACCAATTACCACTCATCATTCACTCCATTTCACTTCCAATTCTCTTTCTAATTCTCTCTCAACACACACACACACACTATTATGAACGTATTTTTCCAGTATTTAATCATCATCTTCATCAAAAATCACTTCAAGAATCAAGCTATAATCATCATAGGAAGAACACTTCAAGAACACTTCAAAAATCACTTCAAGTTTACTAATTTACTTCCAAGCTTTCTAATCCATTCCAAGTAATCATCTAAGATCAAGAAACCTTTGTTATATACAGTAGGTTATCTTTATTATTCAAGGTAATATTCATATTCAAACTTTGATTCAATTTCTATAACTATAAACTATCTTAATTCGAGTAAAAATCTTACTTGAATTTGTTTTTGTGTCATGATCCTACTTCAAGAACTTTCAAGCCATCCAAGATCCTTTGAAGCTAGATCATTTCTTGTCACTTCCAGTAGGTTTACCTACTAAACTTGAGGTAGTAATGATGTTCATAACATCATTCGATTCATATATATAAAACTATCTTATTCGAAGGTTTAAACTCGTAATCACTAGAACATAGTTTAGTTAATTCTAAACTTGTTCGCAAACAAAAGTTAATCCTTCTAACTTGACTTTTAAAATTAACTACACACATGTTCTATATCTATATGATATGCTAACTTAATGATTTAAAACCTGGAAACACGAAAAACACCGTAAAACCGGATTTACGCCGTCGTAGTAACACCGCGGGCTGTTTTGGGTTAGTTAATTAAAAACTATGATAAACTTTGATTTAAAAGTTGTTATTCTGAGAAAATGATTTTTATTATGAACATGAAACTATATCCAAAAATTATAGTTAAACTCAAAGTGGAAGTATGTTTTCTAAATTGGTCATCTAGACGTCGTTCTTTCGACTGAAATGACTACCTTTACAAAAACGACTTGTAACTTATTTTTCCGACTATAAACCTATACTTTTTCTTTTTAGATTCATAAAATAGAGTTCAATATGAAATCATAGCAATTTGATTCACTCAAAACGGATTTAAAATGAAGAAGTTATGGGTAAAACAAGATTGGATAATTTTTCTCATTTTAGCTACGTGAAAATTGGTAACAAATCTATTCCAACCATAACTTAATCAACTTGTATTATATATTATGTAATCTTGAGATACCATAGACACGTATACAATGTTTTGACCTATCATGTCGACACATCTATATATATTACGGAACAACCATAGACACTCTATATGTGAATGTTGGAGTTAGCTATACAGGGTTGAGGTTGATTCCAAAATATATATAGTTTGAGTTGTGATCAATACTGAGATACGTATACACTGGGTCGTGGATTGATTCAAGATAATATTTATCGATTTATTTCGGTACATCTAACTTTGGACAACTAGTTGTAGGTTACTAACGAGGACAGCTGACTTAATAAACTTAAAACATCAAAATATATTAAAAGTGTTGTAAATATATTTTGAACATACTTTAATATATATGTATATATTGTTATAGGTTCGTGAATCAACAGTGGCCAAGTCTTACTTCTCGACGAAGTAAAAATCTGTGAAAGTGAGTTATAGTCCCACTTTTAAAATCTAATATTTTTGGGATGAGAATACATGCAGGTTTTATAAATGATTTACAAAATAGACACAAGTACGTGAAACTACATTCTATGGTTGAATTATCGAAATCGAATATGCCCCTTTTTATTAAGTCTGGTAATCTAAGAATTAGAGAACAGACACCCTAATTGACGCGAATACTAAAGATAGATCTATCGGGCCCAACAAGCCCCATCCAAAGTACCGGATGCTTTAGTACTTCGAAATTTATATCATATCCGAAGGGTGTCCCGGAATGATGGGGATATTCTTATATATGCATCTTGTTAATGTCGGTTACCAGGTGTTCATCATATGAATGATTTTTATCTCTATGTATGTGATGTGTATTGAAATATGAAATCTTGTGGTCTATTATTATGATTTAATATATATAGGTTAAACCTATAACTCACCAACATTTTTGTTGACGTTTTAAGCATGTTTATTCTCAGGTGATTATTAAGAGCTTCCGCTGTCGCATACTTAAATAAGGACGAGATTTGGAGTCCATGCTTGTATGATATTGTGTAAAAACTGCATTCAAGAAACTTATTTTGTTGTAACATATTTGTATTGTAAACCATTATGTAATGGTCGTGTGTAAACAGGATATTTTAGATTATCATTATTTGATAATCTACGTAAAGCTTTTTAAACCTTTATTGATGAAATAAAGGTTATGGTTTGTTTTAAAATGAATGCAGTCTTTGAAAAACGTCTCATATAGAGGTCAAAACCTCGCAACGAAATCAATTAATATGGAACGTTTTTAATCAATAAGAACGGGACATTTCAGTTGGTATCCGAGCGTTGGTCTTAGAGAACCAGAATTTTGCATTAGTGTGTCTTATCGAGTTTGTTAGGATGCATTAGTGAGTCTGGACTTCGACCGTGTTTACTTGAAAAATGATTGCTTAACAAATTTTGTTGGAAACTATATATTTTTAACATGTGAATATTATGTGATATATTAATCTCTTAACGCGTTTGATATTATGTGATAGATGTCTACCTCTAGAACAAGTCCCATTGACTCACCTAATAATAATGAAGAGTCAAATGTAAATTGGAATGATTCGTGGACTGATTCACAAGTTCCCGAAGAGGAACCGGAAGAAGAGTCGGAACCGGAAGAAGAATCGGAACCGGAAGAAGAATCGGAACCAGATGAAGAAATAGAACCGGTGGGGGAAATAATAAAACGGTTAAGTAAAAGAAAATCATCAACCAACCGACCAAGGTTAATTATGGTCAATGGTGTTTCCGCCAAGGAAGCAAAATATTGGGAGGATTACCAATTCTCCGATGAATCGGATTCCGACGAGAATTCCGATGATGTTATAGAAATTACCCCAACTGAATTTAAAAAGGCAAAATAAAATAATAAGGGAAAGGGCATAAAAATAGAGAAATCTAATTCCAACCCCGATAAACTTTATATGTATCGTCAACCCCCGAAGTCCTTAAGTTGTAACAATGACCCGGGAACCTCTAAACCACCAGGTTTTTCTAAACCAATGTGGAAAATTACGGCTCGTATTAGGGGAACATCATATATCCCTAGAAACTTGGCAAAACGAACCAAAACCGAAGAAGAAGAAGAAACAAGCGAGTCGGAATAAGATAGTTGTATTCGTGTGGTGTAATATATGTAATATAGTGTGCTTATGCTTTATGATATATGTAAAAATTGCTTGTATTAATAAGTATTTTTTTTTATGAATCTAACTTTTATCTATTTTACAGTATAAAAACACAAAATGGATAGACAACCCAATATTTTAAGAGACCTACCCGGAGACATGATTGATGAAATCTTGTCTAGAGTCGGTCAGAATTCTTCGGCACAACTATTTAAGGCGAGATCAGTTTGTAAGACATTCGAAGAATGTTCCAAGAATGCCTTGGTTTATAAAAGGCTTTCGTTCGAAAGATGGGGGATATCACATTGGGAAATCCATAAGTTACGATGTGTTTACTTTGACGCATATATTGCGGGGAACCCAAATGCTATTTTACGCAATGGGTTAAGAAATTATTTTGACTCAATATATCCAAATATTGGACTTCGTGATTTAGAAAAAGCGGCTAACATGCAACATAAAGAAGCATGTTATGCTTACGGATTAGTAATGTTCGCTTCTCACCAAAGTGAGAACAAGAACATCGGCCTACACCTATTAAACAAAACGCTCCCACAAGTGACGGAGTCGGTAATTGGGGTAAGAAATGAGGTTTTTAGATTGTTACGGGACTGTTGGACATTACGTAACCCTCGTCCCTTTGACGACGTTACAACACGCTGTCTTATCAACGGCCATAACGATTATGTTCCACAAGACCAAGGATGGGAAGTAGTCCTAGTAAAACCAGAATGCATGACTTGTTTCTAGACGTATAAATTACGTGTCTTTATTGCCTTTGCTGAACGACTTGTGTACTAGCTAGAATTATCTTCACAACTATCTTGTATCAAAGTTATTGTGTGCTATATTTCATGCTTTATGTAAAATAAGCGGTATTGTAAGTTTGTAAAATATTGTATAAAAGTTTGAACGTGAAATATTATTATAATTAGTTTTTCATATAGAATTGTAGTAGTTGAATTGTATATTAGCTACTAAGTATGAACTTAACGGGTAGGTACTACCCGAATTTAAACTTATAAAACGCTAATATGAAGAAAAAGCTTTTATAAATGAGTTCATATTATGCTACGAAATACTATTAACTACTCTTAATATTCTGTATGATTAACTTGTTCCATTTGACTATTTTGAAGGAAATGGCACCGACTACTCGACACACCGTGAATATGAATGAAGAGGAATTCCGTACTTTTCTAGCTTCAAACATAGCCGCAGTACAGGCTGCGCTACATACCAACAATAACCTTGGATCTAGCAGTACAGGAAATCGTGTAGGATGCACCTACAAAGAATTCACTGCCTGCAAACCTTTGGAATTTGATGGAACCGAAGGACCGATCAGATTGAAACGGTGGACCGAGAAGGTCGAATCGGTGTTTGCCATAAGTAAGTGTACTGAAGAGGACAAAGTAAAGTACGCTACGCATACCTTCACAGGTTCTGCATTAACATGGTGGAATACCTATCTAGAGCAAGTGGGAAAAGACGATGCGTACGCACTACCGTGGTCAGCATTCAAGCACTTGATGAACGAGAAGTACCGTCTCAGAACCGAGGTCAATAAGCTCAAGACAGAACTTAGAGGGTTACGAACCCAAGGATTTGATATTACCACGTACGAAAGACGATTCACAGAATTGTGCCTATTGTGTCCGGGAGCATTCGAAGATGAGGAAGAGAAGATCGACGCGTTTGTGAAAGGATTACCGGAAAGAATCCAAGAAGATATAAGTTCACACGAGCCCGCCTCCATACAACAGGCATGTAGAATGGCTCACAAACTAGTGAACCTGATTGAAGAAAGAATTAAAGAACAGACTGCTGAAGAGGCCAATGTGAAGCAAGTCAAAAGAAAGTGGGAGGAAAACGGTGATAAGAATCACCAATACAACAACAACAGCAATTACAACAATAATCGCAATAATTATCCCAACAATCGCAACATCAATCGCAACTACAACAAACGGCCCAACAACAACAACAACAACAACAACAACAACAACAACAACAACAACAACAACAACAACAACAGCAACTACAACAACCATTTCAACAACAATAATAACCGCAACAAAAACAACAATCAGAAGCAGCTATGCCAAAGGTGTGAAAAGTATCACTCGGGGTTCTGCACCAAATTTTGCAACAAGTGTAAAAGAAATGGTCATAGCCCGGCGAAGTGTGAGGTCTACGGACCAGGGGTTAATAGAACGAAAGGAACAAATGGTGTTGGAACGAGTAATGGCAGAGAAAGTAGTGTCGGAGCAAGTTATGCCAATGTAGTTTGTTATAAATGTGGAAAACCGGGCCACATTATTAGAAATTGCCCGAACCAGGAGAACATGAATGGACAAGGCCGCGGAAGAGTTTTCAATATTAATGCGGTAGAGGCACAGGAAGACCTGGAGCTTGTTACGGGTATGTTTCTTATTGACAATAAATCTGCTTACGTTTTATTTGATTCGGGTGCGGATAGAAGCTATATGAGTAGAGATTTTTGTGCTAAATTAAGTTGTCCATTGACGCCTTTGGATAGTAAATTTTTACTCGAATTAGCAAATGGTAAATTAATTTCAGCAGATAATATATGTCGGAATCGAGAAATTAAATTGGTTAGTGAAACATTTAAGATTGATTTGATACCAGTAGAGTTAGGGAGTTTTGATGTGATAATCGGTATGGACTGGTTGAAAGAAGTGAAAGCAGAGATCGTTTGTTACAAAAATGCAATTTGCATTATACGAGAAAAAGGAAAACCCTTAATGGTGTACGGAGAAAAGGGCAACACGAAGCTACATCTTATTAGTAATTTGAAGGCACAAAAACTAATAAGAAAAGGTTGCTATGCTATTCTAGCACACGTTGAGAAAGTACAAACTGAAGAAAAGAGCATCAATGATGTTCCCGTCGCAAAAGAATTTCCCGATGTATTTCCGAAAGAATTACCGGGATTACCCCCACATCGATCCGTTGAATTTCAAATAGATCTTGTACCAGGAGCTGCACCAATAGCTCGTGCTCCTTACTGACTCGCACCCAGCAAGATGAAAGAACTGCAAAGCCAATTACAAGAAATTTTAGAGCGTGGTTTCATTCGACCAAGCACATCACCGTGGGGAGCTCCTGTTTTGTTTGTCAAGAAGAAAGATGGTACATTCAGGTTGTGTATCGACTACCGAGAGTTGAACAAACTTACCATCAAGAACCGCTACCCACTACCGAGAATCGACGACTTATTTGATCAACTACAAGGCTCGTCTGTTTATTCAAAGATTGACTTACGTTTCGGGTATCATCAAATGCGGGTGAAAGAAGATGATATTTCAAAGACTGCTTTCAGAACACGTTACGGTCATTACGAGTTTATGGTCATGCCATTTGGTTTAACTAATACACCAGCTGTGTTCATGGACCTTATGAACCGAGTGTGTGGACCATACCTTGACAAGTTTGTCATTGTTTTCATTGATGACATACTTATTTACTCAAAGAATGACCAAGAACACGGTGAACATTTAAGAAAGGTGTTAGAAGTATTGAGGAAGGAAGAATTGTACGCTAAATTTTCAAAGTGTGCATTTTGGTTGGAAGAAGTTCAATTCCTCGGTCACATAGTGAACAAAAAAGGTATTAAGGTGGATCCGGCAAAGATAGAAACTGTTGAAAAGTGGGAAACCCCGAAAACTCCGAAACACATACGCCAGTTTTTAGGACTAGCTGGTTACTACAGAAGGTTCATCCAAGACTTTTCCAGAATAGCAAAAGCCTTGACTGCATTAACGCATAAAGGGAAGAAATTTGAATGGAAGGATGAACAAGAGAAAGCGTTTCAGTTATTGAAGAAAAAGCTAACTACGGCACCTATATTGTCATTGCCTGAAGGGAATGATGATTTTGTGATTTATTGTGACGCATCAAAGCAAGGTCTCGGTTGTGTATTAATGCAACGAACGAAGGTGATTGCTTATGCGTCTAGACAATTGAAGATTCACGAGCAAAATTATACGACGCATGATTTGGAATTAGGCGCGGTTGTTTTTGCATTAAAGACTTGGAGGCACTACTTATATGGGGTCAAAAGTATTATATATACCGACCACAAAAGTCTTCAACACATATTTAATCGGAAACAACTGAATATGAGGCAGCGTAGGTGGATTGAATTGTTGAATGATTACGACTTTGAGATTCGTTACCACCCGGGGAAGGCAAATGTGGTAGCCGATGCCTTGAGCAGGAAGGACAGAGAACCCATTCGAGTAAAATCTATGAATATAATGATTCATAATAACCTTACTACTCAAATAAAGGAGGCGCAACAAGGAGTTTTAAAAGAAGGAAATTTAAAGGATGAAATACCCAAAGGATCGGAGCAGCATCTTAATATTCGGGAAGACAGAATCCGGTATAGGGCTGAAAGGATTTGGGTACCAAAATTTGGAGATATGAGAGAAATGGTACTTAGAGAAGCTCATAAAACCAGATACTCAATACATCCTGGAACGGGGAAGATGTACAAGGATCTCAAGAAACATTTTTGGTGGCCGGGTATGAAAGCCGATGTTGCTAAATACGTAGTAGAATGTTTGACGTGTTCTAAGGTTAAAGCTGAGCATCAGAAACCATCAGGTCTACTTCAACAACCCGAAATCCCATAATGGAAATGGGAAAACATTACCATAGATTTCATCACTAAATTGCCAAGGACTGCAAGTGGTTTTGATACTATTTGGGTAATAGTTGATCGTCTCACCAAATCAGCACACTTCCTGCCAATAAGAGAAGATGACAAGATGGAGAAGTTAGCACGACTGTATTTGAAGGAAGTCATCTCCAGACATGGAATACCAATCTCTATTATCTCTGATAGGGATGGCAGATTTATTTCAAGATTCTGGCAGACATTACAGCAAGCATTAGGAACTCGTCTAGACATGAGTACTGCCTATCATCCACAAACTGATGGGCAGAGCGAAAGGACGATACAAACGCTTGAAGACATGCTACGAGCATGTGTTATTGATTTCGGAAACAGTTGGGATCGACATCTACCGTTAGCAGAATTTTCCTACAACAACAGCTACCATTCAAGCATTGAGATGGCGCTGTTTGAAGCACTTTATGGTAGAAAGTGCAGGTCTCCGATTTGTTGGAGTGAAGTGGGGGATAGACAGATTACGGGTCCGGAGATTATACAAGAAACTACCGAGAAGATCATCCAAATTCAACAACGGTTGAAAACCGCCCAAAGTCGACAAAAGAGCTACGCTGACATTATGTAGCGACCCTACAAAACCGACATTGACGGCGCCGCTAACTTAGGTCCCGTTACGTGGTCGTAGTCCCTATATGAGACTCGTTGACCAAAATTATGTCGCATTCATTTGAAACGTATAAGACTTGCAAAGTTTAGTTCACCAAACGGATCGACAACAAGTTTAAGTTTACAAAAGGTAGTAAAGTATAAATGAAATAAACTTGCGACATAATGTAAGTTGAAAATCACGGTTGCTATAAATAGCGTAAGTATGTAAACAATATGTTTGAATCCAAAAGTGCTATCCCTAGCGTATGTATGTATGTATGCTTGACTCCAAGCAAGTAATCAGAGTGTATGCATGTATGCTTGACTCCAAGCAAGTATGAGTGAACGCGGAAGCATATATCAAATAGCCAAGTATGAACCTGAGAAACATATAGAAAACTGTCAACGAAAAACGTTGGTGAAATCATAGGTGTTTGTAAACGTTGTTTTTGAACCACAAGATTTAGTATTCCCATAGTTGATTATCAAAATCGTTTGCATTCCAAAAGTATTGTTCGCGAGCACCCAATTATCAAGACTTAACGTTTCCTTCCATAGAACCCCATCACAATAGTGTTAGAACATACACTGTTTCTCGAAAATATATTTCATCCGTAGACGGTAGCGAACCGTCCGTAATGAGGGTTTGTCAAACCCGTATGGCCACACAATATAAGTTCTCGCTTACACCCTGCAAGTGTAACTAATGATAATCGAATTGAGGATTTTTGTTCTAACTCGCTGTGGAATGTTTGTTTCCTTGTACTTGTGTTCAAAGTAATAAAGTATGTAGTATAAAACTGTATATGTTTCTCATCCCATAATTTAAAAGTATAAAAGTTGTTGAAAGATGGGACTATGATCTCACCTCGAGTGCACGAGTATAAAAGTACTTCACAAAGTAACGTATGCATGAAAGTTGCTTAGCCTTGACCTAAACAAGTAAGTTGTATCAATTAACCGGTTACGACACAAGGTCGGGTGAAATGTGTTCAATTAGTCCTATGGCTCGTTAAGACTCGATCATAATAGCATGTGAATCAAATTGTCATGTTTCATGCAAGGTACAAGTATAAAAACATGTTAGAACGATTGCACAATTATTTGGTTAAGTTTGATTAAAAGTCAACTTGGTCGGGTCAAAGTCAACGGAAAAGTCAACGAGGTCGGGTTGGGTATCCGACAATTTTTCTAAGTTATATAATCATATATGAGCATGTTGGCCAAGTTTCATGTTAATCGGAGGTCCGTAGCATAGCAAACATTTTCATGTCAAATGACCAAAGCAAACAGCCAGTTTTAGCCAAATGGGACGGCGTCCCAAATGGCTAGACGGCGTCTCAATTAAAAGAGTGGGACGGCGTCCCCAATTCCTAGACGACGTCTAGGTTAGAAAAGTGGGACGTCGTCCTGGGTATCTGGACGGCGTCCTGAGGTGTTTCCAGGCCCTGGTTGCTGAAACTCCTAAGTGCACGAATCAAAACACAAATAATCACCTTTTATGATCCGCAAACAATTAGAACATGTATTTTATATCATCGGAAAGCTCTTTCGACAAGGAACGCAACTAAGCACTTTTCATCAAGCAAAAACATCATATACTATAACCGAAATCCCGCCAAGTGATCAATAGAGGTTTATTTTCAAGTTTCAAGTTTATCAATTGCAATTTAAGTTTCGGGAATCCAATTTATACATATGATATGCCGTTTTGAAGGTAATGAAACATGTAATACAACTAAACACTTATCAATAACATTAACAAGCATTCAACGCATCAAAAGTTCATTTTAAGAGTTGTCAACCCTAACCAAAAGTTCACAAAATCAATAATCGCGTTTATGAAGTTTTCTTAATCAACCTACACATCAAAATGAAGCTAGTGATACTAGTAACACAATTAAAACATGAACTTTAACAATCTAACAACATTAACTCATCCAAAATCAAGGATTAAGCAAACCCATTTCAAAAACTCAAACTAGTTACTCCAAACCACAAATCGAGCAAACAAAACATATATTCATGCTAGACACGAGCCATAGACACTAACTAACACAATTTCTAGTCAAAAACACGAATTTAAAGAAATCTAGAGTTTTAGAAATGTTACCCAAAATCGGTGAATTTGGTACCAAATCGAAGAGGATGATGAGAGGATCACGAATATGTAATTTGTTTTGAAGTTTGCTTCCCGATCCGGATTTAGATGATGATTATATGAAGTTGGGGTTTGTGTGTGTTCTTGCTAGAGAGAAAGAGAGAGAGAGGGAGATGGTTGAATGGTGGTGATTAGGGTGGACTAGTTGACCTAGTCAACTAGTTTGCCCCGTGTCAATTTTAGTCCCTCGAGTTTAGAAGCGGGTGCGGGATTTTACCGAACGAATATTTTGAAAACGCTCGAGTAAATGAGTGATGTTATAATTAAATAACGGAAATATTATGAACGTTAGTCAACGGAAACTACGAATTTAAATAACGAAAGGTATTATTTAAAAAAAAAGATGGTGTTAAAAATAAATTTAACGGAAAAACGCGGGATGTTACATTATCCACACCTCAAAAGAAATTTCGTCCCGAAATTTTGTTGGAAGTAGTAGTCGTTGTTTCTTCCTCGAGATCTTGCGTTGCCGATTCTACGAGTGAGGAAAGGTACGTCCTTAGGTATTTCAACGAACCTGAAGGTCGGGGTCGTATGTTGTTTTAAGGTTTGGTTTCACGATTCATGGTTTCAACCGGTCCTCCTAGGAAGTGAGGGTTATCGTCGATAGTGAGTTCATCAAAGGAGATAACAAGTTCTCGTTTCGCAAAACACGTCTTTAAGTTGATACATCGAATGTAGGATAAACGGAGACTCGAAATGAGCCGGAAAATCTAAACGGCTAGCGACGAGTCCAAAACACCCCAAGAATTTAAAGGATCGAAATATAGCGGATTTAGCTTCCTACGTTTCCCGAAACGGATTGCACCTTTCCAAGGTGCGACTCTTAACGTGACGCGGTTTCCCACGTGGAATTTGAAATGTTTACGTCTAACATCGACGTAGCTCTTGGTGATTACGAGTCGCGTAGGGTTTTACCTGAATATGAATAAATTTTCTCGGTTGCTCATGAATAAACTCGGCCCCGGTGAATTGATCATCGTTTACTTGGTTTCGAAAAAAAGGAGGATGACGTTTCCAGTCACATGTGGTTTCAAAAGGTGTGACGTTAAAACTCGAATGAAGATCATTGTAGTACGAGGATTAAGCTAAAGGAAAATACTTTTCTCAAGTAAATTTGAAGTTAGTAATACAAATTCGTATTATAGTTTTCAAGACTTAAATCGTATGTTTGTTCGGTCCGTCGGGTTGTGGATGGTACGCGGTACTCATGTCTAAACGCGGTCCCGAGGCTTTTTGTAAGGTACTCCAAAATCTAGAAGTGAAACGAGGATCTCGATCCGAAACGGGGTACATTTCCCTAAGGCATATTGAACAAGTTTGCTAGGAATTGAAAACGTTAGCTAGGACAAGTTTCTCAAGAAAATTCGCGTCGCGGAAGATTTATCGGTTTCCAAAAACGTTCGTCGGGGCAAGTTCTTATCGGTCTCTGAAAACGTTCTTCGGGGCTATTCACCCTCGAGGCGAGTACTAGTATAACGTGAAGAGTCTATCTCTCCATTGAAAATTTAGAATCAAAGATTTCCTTATACGGAAGTACGAGTGTAATACGAGAGAAGTTTCCACCTCGGTGTGAGCATAACAGGTATATTGTAGTTCGTTGATAAAACTGTGCGAGGACGAGATAGTATTCATGTATAACGTATGTTTGAAGTTGAAAGAATTCGTCATTCATTCGGAAGCATAAATATGGTTCGACAATATTCGAAGGTGTGTCCCCGGTATGGTTGTTGTCAGTACTTTCGGAGTTTTCAGATGTCCAAACATGAATAGATGAAGTCATGTACATGGCACATGGTGGTGATTAGGTTGATCGAGTCCAATCACCATCACGAGTCATTAGAACTTTGGTATGTCTTACCATAATATAACCACGTTGATCGAGTGTCGTTATATTACGCTAACTCATACCTCCATTCCCACATCACACCATAGATTCAAGTTCGTGTCATCGTGAAGACCTAAAATGAACAAAATGTAACGACGTCTCAAACGTGACTCGTATTAAATCGAAAGAATTTCTGCAACTCTAAGGAAGCGTTCCCCGAGGGAAGTGTATAAATGATTGTTCACGTCAATGCGGTTCGAGTCAGACAAAAATGTATTTAGGTATGAAAAGAGTAACGAGTCGTGATAACGAGTAGTATACAACCGTAGTGATAAATAGTGATGACGATACTCATCTAGAGTGGTGGTGGTAACTTTACAACACTTGTGGATAGTAAGCTGAGACGGGGTGGATAAAAACCAAGGATTCAGAATTCCCGAACTAGAGTGACTAACGAAGTCGTGGTCATCCGTACGCGTATAAACCTTGAATTCACGTGTGTTACCAAAAAGTGGCGGAATACGAGTTCGTATGATGAAGGTTGGGTACCATTAAAAAGTTTGCCTAAGAATGATTCATGTATAATGCACAAGTATTCAAGTAAGTGCTATCTATAGCAAATGTATGTCAGAATGCAATGGCTAACTATCCGGTTGTAGTCTAGATTCACTAATGCGTCCTAACGACTCTGTCAGACACACTAATGCATATCCTAGTTCCCTACAACCAACGCTCTGATACCATCTGTAGCGACCCGACAAAACCGACATTGACGGCGCCGCTAACTTAGGTCCCGTTACGTGGTCGTAGTCCCTATATGAGACTCGTTGACCAAAATTATGTCGCATTCATTTGAAACGTATAAGACTTGCAAAGTTTAGTTCACCAAACGGATCGACAACAAGTTTAAGTTTACAAAAGGTAGTAAAGTATAAATGAAATAAACTTGCGACATAATGTAAGTTGAAAATCACGGTTGCTATAAATAGCGTAAGTATGTAAACAATATGTTTGAATCCAAAAGTGCTATCCCTAGCGTATGTATGTATGTATGCTTGACTCCAAGCAAGTAATCAGAGTGTATGCATGTATGCTTGACTCCAAGCAAGTATGAGTGAACGCGGAAGCATATATCAAATAGCCAAGTATGAACCTGAGAAACATATAGAAAACTGTCAACGAAAAACGTTGGTGAAATCATAGGTGTTTGTAAACGTTGTTTTTGAACCACAAGATTTAGTATTCCCATAGTTGATTATCAAAATCGTTTGCATTCCAAAAGTATTGTTCGCGAGCACCCAATTATCAAGACTTAACGTTTCCTTCCATAGAACCCCATCACAATAGTGTTAGAACATACACTGTTTCTCGAAAATATATTTCATCCGTAGACGGTAGCGAACCGTCCGTAATGAGGGTTTGTCAAACCCGTATGGCCACACAATATAAGTTCTCGCTTACACCCTGCAAGTGTAACTAATGATAATCGAATTGAGGATTTTTGTTCTAACTCGCTGTGGAATGTTTGTTTCCTTGTACTTGTGTTCAAAGTAATAAAGTATGTAGTATAAAACTGTATATGTTTCTCATCCCATAATTTAAAAGTATAAAAGTTGTTGAAAGATGGGACTATGATCTCACCTCGAGTGCACGAGTATAAAAGTACTTCACAAAGTAACGTATGCATGAAAGTTGCTTAGCCTTGACCTAAACAAGTAAGTTGTATCAATTAACCGGTTACGACACAAGGTCGGGTGAAATGTGTTCAATTAGTCCTATGGCTCGTTAAGACTCGATCATAATAGCATGTGAATCAAATTGTCATGTTTCATGCAAGGTACAAGTATAAAAACATGTTAGAACGATTGCACAATTATTTGGTTAAGTTTGATTAAAAGTCAACTTGGTCGGGTCAAAGTCAACGGAAAAGTCAACGGGGTCGGGTTGGGTATCCGACAATTTTTCTAAGTTATATAATCATATATGAGCATGTTGGCCA
The DNA here is from genome assembly GCF_046630445.1 of Rutidosis leptorrhynchoides. NCBI lineage: Eukaryota > Viridiplantae > Streptophyta > Magnoliopsida > Asterales > Asteraceae > Rutidosis > Rutidosis leptorrhynchoides. The sequence continues at coordinate 380,328,068 of NC_092343.1, read as the reverse complement.
AGTTTCATGTTAATCGGAGGTCCGTAGCATAGCAAACATTTTCATGTCAAATGACCAAAGCAAACAGCCAGTTTTAGCCAAATGGGACGGCGTCCCAAATGGCTAGACGGCGTCTCAATTAAAAGAGTGGGACGGCGTCCCCAATTCCTAGACGACGTCTAGGTTAGAAAAGTGGGACGTCGTCCTGGGTATCTGGACGGCGTCCTGAGGTGTTTCCAGGCCCTGGTTGCTGAAACTCCTAAGTGCACGAATCAAAACACAAACAATCACCTTTTATGATCCGCAAACAATTAGAACATGTATTTTATATCATCGGAAAGCTCTTTCGACAAGGAACACAGCTAAGCACTTTTCATCAAGCAAAAACATCATATACTATAACCGAAATCCCGCCAAGTGATCAATAGAGGTTTATTTTCAAGTTTCAAGTTTATCAATTGCAATTTAAGTTTCGGGAATCCAATTTATACATATGATATGCCGTTTTGAAGGTAATGAAACATGTAATACAACTAAACACTTATCAATAACATTAACAAGCATTCAACGCATCAAAAGTTCGTTTTAAGAGTTGTCAACCCTAACCAAAAGTTCACAAAATCAATAATCGCGTTTATGAAGTTTTCTTAATCAACCTACACATCAAAATGAAGCTAGTGATACTAGTAACACAATTAAAACATGAACTTTAACAATCTAACAACATTAACTCATCCAAAATCAAGGATTAAGCAAACCCATTTCAAAAACTCAAACTAGTTACTCCAAACCACAAATCGAGCAAACAAAACATATATTCATGCTAGACACGAGCCATAGACACTAACTAACACAATTTCTAGTCAAAAACACGAATTTAAAGAAATCTAGAGTTTTAGAAATGTTACCCAAAATCGGTGAATTTGGTACCAAATCGAAGAGGATGATGAGAGGATCACGAATATGTAATTTGTTTTGAAGTTTGCTTCCCGATCCGGATTTAGATGATGATTTTATGAAGTTGGGGTTTGTGTGTGTTCTTGCTAGAGAGAAAGAGAGAGAGAGGGAGATGGTTGAATGGTGGTGATTAGGGTGGACTAGTTGACCTAGTCAACTAGTTTGCCCCGTGTCAATTTTAGTCCCTCGAGTTTAGAAGCGGGTGCGGGATTTTACCGAACGAATATTTTGAAAACGCTCGAGTAAATGAGTGATGTTATAATTAAATAACGGAAATATTATGAACGTTAGTCAACGGAAACTACGAATTTAAATAACGAAAGGTATTATTTAAAAAAAAAGACGGTGTTAAAAATAAATTTAACGGAAAAACGCGGGATGTTACACATTAAAAGAAAAGATATAGAATTTTAAATTGGAGAGATGGTCATGCTTAAAGTTGCACCTTGGAAAGGCGTTGTTCGATTTGGTAAACGAGGGAAATTAAATCCAAGGTATATTGGACCATTCAAGATTATTGATCGTGTCGGACCAGTAGCTTACCGACTTGAGTTACCTCAACAACTCGCGGCTGTACATAACACTTTCCACGTCTCGAATTTGAAGAAATGTTTTGCTAAAGAAGATCTCACTATTCCGTTAGATGAAATCCAAATCAACGAAAAACTTCAATTCATCGAAGAACACGTCGAAATAATGGATCGTGAGGTTAAAAGACTTAAGCAAAACAAGATACCAATTGTTAAGGTTTTATGGAATGCTCGTAGAGGACCCGAGTTCACCTGGGAGTGTGAAGATCAAATGAAGAAGAAATACCCGAATCTATTTCCAGAAGATTCGTCAACACCTTCAACAGCTTAAAATTTCGGGACGAAATTAATTTAACGGGTAGGTACTGTAGTGACCCGAACTTTTCCATGTTTATATATATTAATTGAGATTGATATTTACATGATTAAATGTTTCCAACATGTTAAGCAATCAAACTTGTTAAGACTTGATTAATTGAAATATGTTTCATATAGACAATTGACCACCCAAGTTGACCGGCGATTCACGAACGTTAAAACTTGTAAAAATGACATGACGATATATATATGGATATACATATGGTTAACATGAGATTATGATAAGTAAGTATCTCCATAAGTATATTAACAATGAGTTATATACATATAAACAAGACTACTAACTTAAGGATTTCGAAACGAGACATATATGTAACGATTATCGTTGTAACGACATTTAAATGTATATATATCATATTAAGATATATTAATATATCATAATATCATGATAATATAATAATTTAACATCTCATTAGATATAATAAACAATGGGTTAACAACATTAATTGAGATCGTTAACTTAAAGGTTTCAAAACAACACTTACATGTAACGACTAACGATGACTTAACGACTCAGTTAAAATGTATATACATGTAGTGTATTTAGATGTATTAAAATACTTTTGGAAGACTTCAAGACATATATCAAAACACTTATATTTAACGAAAATGGTTACAGTTACTTTCCCATTCTTTTCTTTCATCAAGAATTCTAGTCGTATTCTTACCCGTATTATACACAGCTTCAAAACGTACTTACTATGGGTATATACCAATAGGAACTAGCATGGGATTCCACTCTTGATTATGTCATGTATGACTAATCAATTTTAACTTCTACCATGAGCTAGTCAACTAACTAGAACTCCTTTTAACCCCACTCACCACTCACCAATTACCACTCATCATTCACTCCATTTCACTTCCAATTCTCTTTCTAATTCTCTCTCAACACACACACACTTTTATGAACGTATTTTTCCAGTAGTTAATCATCATCTTCATCAAAAATCACTTCAAGAATCAAGCTATAATCATCATAGGAAGAACACTTCAAGAACACTTCAAAATTCCCTTCAAGTTTACTAATTTACTTCCAAGCTTTCTAATCCATTCCAAGTAATCATCTAAGATCAAGAAACCTTTGTTATATACAGTAGGTTATCTTTCTTATTCAAGATAATATTCATATTCAAACTTTGATTCAATTTCTATAACTATAAACTATCTTAATTCGAGTAAAAATCTTACTTGAACTTGTTTTTGTGTCATGATCCTACTTCAAGAACTTTCAAGCCATCCAAGATCCTTTGAAGCTAGATCATTTCTTGTCACTTCCAGTAGGTTTACCTACTAAACTTGAGGTAGTAATGATGTTCAAAACATCATTCGATTCATATATATAAAACTATCTTATTCAAAGGTTTAAACTCGTAATCACTAGAACATAGTTTAGTTAATTCTAAACTTGTTCGCAAACAAAAGTTAATCCTTCTAACTTGACTTTTAAAATTAACTACACACATGTTCTATATCTATATTATATGCTAACTTAATGATTTAAAACCTGGAAACACGAAAAACACCGTAAAACCGGATTTACGCCGTCGTAGTAACACCGCGGGCTGTTTTGGGTTAGTTAATTAAAAACTATGATAAACTTTGATTTAAAAGTTGTTATTCTGAGAAAATGATTTTTATTATGAACATGAAACTATATCCAAAAATTATGGTTAAACTCAAAGTGGAAGTATGTTTTCTAAAATGGTCATCTAGACGTCGTTCTTTCGACTGAAATGACTACCTTTACAAAAACGACTTGTAACTTATTTTTCCGACTATAAACCTATACTTTTTCTGTTTAGATTCATAAAATAGAGTTCAATATGAAACCATAGCAATTTTATTCACTCAAAACGGATTTAAAATGAAGAAGGTATGGGTAAAACAAGATTGGATAATTTTTCTCATTTTAGCTACGTGAAAATTGGTAACAAATCTATTCTAACCATAACTTAATCAACTTGTATTGTATATTATTTAATCTTGAGATACCATAGACACGTATACAATGTTTCGACCTATCATGTCGACACATCTATATATATTTCGGAACAACCATAGACACTCTATATGTGAATGTTGGAGTTAGCTATACAGGGTTGAGGTTGATTCCAAAATATATATAGTTTGAGTTGTGATCAATACTGAGATACGTATACACTGGGTCGTGGATTGATTCAAGATAATATTTATCGATTTATTTCTGTACATCTAACTTTGGACAACTAGTTGTAGGTTACTAACGAGGACAGCTGACTTAATAAACTTAAAACATCAAAATATATTAAAAGTGTTGTAAATATATTTTGAACATACTTTAATATATATGTATATATTGTTATAGGTTCGTGAATCAACAGTGGCCAATTCGTACTTCTCGACGAAGTAAAAATCTGTGAAAGTGAGTTATAGTCCCACTTTTAAAATCTAATATTTTTGGGATGAGAATACATGCAGGTTTTATAAATGATTTACAAAATAGACACAAGTACGTGAAACTACATTCTATGGTTGAATTATCGAAATCGAATATGCCCCTTTTTATTAAGTCTGGTAATCTAAGAATTAGGGAACAGACACCCTAATTGACGCGAATCCTAAAGATAGATCTATCGGGCCCAACAAGCCCCATCCAAAGTACCAGATGCTTTAGTACTTCAAAATTTATATCATATCCGAAGGGTGTCCCGGAATGATGGGGATATTCTTATATATGCATCTTGTTAATGTCGGTTACCAGGTGTTCACCATATGAATGATTTTTATCTCTATGTATGGGATGTGTATTGAAATATGAAATCTTGTGGTCTATTATTATGATTTGATATATATAGGTTAAACCTATAACTCACCAACATTTTTGTTGACGTTTTAAGCATGTTTATTCTCAGGTGATTATTAAGAGCTTCCGCTGTCGCATACTTAAATAAGGACGAGATTTGGAGTCCATGCTTGTATGATATTGTGTAAAAACTGCATTCAAGAAACTTATTTTGTTGTAAGATATTTGTATTGTAAACCATTATGTAATGGTCGTGTGTAAACAGGATATTTTAGATTATCATTATTTGATAATCTACGTAAAGCTTTTTAAACCTTTATTGATGAAATAAAGGTTATGGTTTGTTTTAAAATGAATGAAGTCTTTGAAAAACGTCTCATATAGAAGTCAAAACCTCGCAACGAAATCAATTAATATGGAACGTTTTTAATCAATAAGAACGGGACATTTCAGGGTAGGTACTATAATGACCCGAACTTTTCCATGTTTATATATATTAAATGAAATTGTTATTTACATGATTAAGTGTTTCCAACATGTTAAGCAATCAAACTTGTTAAGACTTGATTAATTGAAATAGGTTTCGTATAGACAATTGACCACCCAAGTTGACCGGCGATTCACGAACGTTAAAACTTGTAAAAACTATATGATGTCATATATATGCATATATATATATATATATATATATATATATATATATATATATATATATATATATATATATATATATATATATATATATATATATATATATATATATATATATATATATATATATATATATATATATATATATATATATATATATATATATATATATATATATATAGTTAACATGATATTATGATAAGTATGTATCTCATTAAGTATATTAACAATGAACTACATATGTAAAAAATAAGACTACTAACTTAAGGATTTCGAAACGAGACATACATGTAACGATTATTGTTGTAACAACATTTAAATGTATATATATCATATTAAGATATATTAATACATCATAATATCATGATAATGTAATAATTTAATATCTCATTAGATATAATAAACAATGGGTTAACAACATTTAACAAGATCGTTAACTTAAAGGTTTCAAAACAACATTTACATATAACGACTAACGATGACTTAACGACTCAGTTAAAATGTATATACATTTAGTGTTTCAATATGTATTCATACACTTTTGAAAGACTTCAAGACACTTATCAAAGTACTTCTACTTAACAAAAATGCTTACGATTACATCCTCATTCATTTTCATCAACAATTCTACTCGTATGCACTCGTATTTGTACTTATACAATACACAGCTTCTAAATGTATTTACTATTGGTATATACACTTCAATGATCAGCTCTTAGCAGCCCATGTGAGTTACCTAACCATGTAGGAACCATCATTTAATATCTAGCATGACTTATTAGCAAGGAAAAAAAACAAGAACTCCTTTTAACCCCACTCACCTTCACCACTCACCACCTACTCCATTTCACTTCCAATTTTCTTCCCAATTCTCTCTCAAAACACACACACTCTTCCATGAACGTCTAAGTTACTATTTTTCTAGCAAAAATCATCAAATAGAAGCTTTGGTTATTACCTATAATCATCATAAAAATAATTACTCAAGAACACATCAAGAACACTTCCAAGTTTACAAGTTTAATTCCAAGTTTCCTAATCCATTCCAAGCAATCATCTAAGATCAAGAAACCTTTATTATTTACAGTAGGATATCTTTCTAAATCAAGGTAATATTCATAATCAAGCTTTAATTCAATTTCTATAACTATAACTATCTTAATTCGAGTAATAATCTTACTTGAACTTGTTTTTGTGTCATGATTCTATTTCAAGAATTCCAAGCCATCAAATATCCTTTGAAGCTCAAGTTATTTTTTCATCATTTCCAGTAGGTTTACCTACTAAACTTAAGGTAGTAATGATGTTCATAACATCATTCGATTCATATATGTATAACTATCTTATTCGAAGATTTGAACAGGTAATCACTAGAACATAGTTTAGTTAATTCTAAACTTGTTCGCAAACAAAAGTTAATCCTTCTAACTTGACTTTTAAAATCAACTAAATACATGTTCTATATCTATATGATATGCTAACTTAAGGATTTAAAACCCGAAAACACGAAAAGCACCGTAAAACTGGATATACGCCGTCGTAGTAACACCGCGGGCTGTTTTGGGTTAGTTAATTAAAAACTATGATAAACTTTGATTTAAAAGTTGTTCTTCTAGAAAAATGATTTTTCTTATGAACATGAAACTATATCCAAAAATCATGGTTAAACTCAAAGTGAATGTATGTTTTCCAAAATGGTCATCTAGACGTCGTTCTTTCGACTGAAATGACTACCTTTACAAAAACAACTTATAACCTGTATTTCCGACTATAAACTTATAATATTTATGTTTATATTCTTAAACTTAAGTTCAATATAAAATCATTGCAACTTGAATCACTCAAAACGAATTTAAAACGAATAAGTTATGGGTAAAACAAGATTGGATATTTTTGCTTGTTGTAGCTACGTGAAAATTGGTAACAAATCTATATTAATCATATCCTAGCTAACTCATATTGTATTATACATGTATTGTAATATATTATGTAATATTGGGATACCATAGACACGAATACAATGTTTTGACATATAATATCGACCCATCTATATATATATTTCGGAACAACCATAGACACTCTATATGCAGTAATGTTGGAGTTAGCTATACAGGATTGAGGTCGATTCCAAAATATTATATATACTTTGACTTGTGATCTAGCCTAAGGCTTGTATGCACGAGGTCGTGGATTGATTCGAGATAATATATATTGCTTTATTTTCTGTACATCTAACTGTGGACAACTAGTTGTAGGTTACTAACGAGGACAGCTGACTTAATAAACTTAAAACAGCAAAACGTATTAAAATGTTGTAAATATATTTTGAACATACTTTGATATATATGTACATATTTGTTATAGGTTCGTGAATCAACCAGTGGCCAAGTCTTACTTCCCGACGAAGTAAAAATCTGTGAAAGTGAGTTATAGTCCCACTTTTAAAATCTAATATTTTGGGATGAGAATACATGCAGTTTTATAAATGTTTGATGAAATAGACACAAGTACTTAAAACTATATTCAATGGCTGGATTATTAAACCGAATATGCCCCTTTTTAGTCTGGTAATCTAAGAATTAGGTAACAGACACCCTAATTAACGCGAATCCTAAAGATAGATCTATTGGGCCCAACGAGCCCCATCCAAAGTACCAGATGCTTTAGTACTTCGAATTCATCATGTCCGAAGGGAGTCCCGAAATGATAGGGGATATTATATATGCATCTTGTTAAGGTCGGTTACCAGGTGTTCACCATATGAATGATTTTTATCTCTATGTATGGGATGTATATTGAAATATGAAATCTTGTTGTCTATTATTACGATTTGGTAAATATATAGGTTAAACCTATAACTCACCAACATTTTTGTTGATGTTTAAAGCATGTTTATTCTCTAGTGATTATTAAGAGCTTTCACTGTTGCATGCTAATATATGGACAATATGTGGTGTCAGCATGCTTGTATAATATTGTTTAAAACTGCATTCGAGATTTACTTTGTTGTAACATATTAAAATTGTAAACCAATATGTATTGGAAGTGTGTAAGTGTGATATTTTAGATTATCATTTTTGGATAATCTAGGTGGTGACTTTTTAATCTTGTCAATAAAATAAAGGTTATGGTTTGTTTTAAAAACGAATGCAGTCTTTGAAAAACGTCTCATATAGAGGTCAAAACCTCGCAACGAAATCAATTAATATGGAACGTTTATAATCAATATGAACGGGACATTTCAGTTGGTATCCGAGCGTTGGTCTTAGAAAACCAAAAATTTGCATTAGTGTTTCTTATCGAGTTTGTTAGGATACATTAGTGAGTCTAGACTTCGACCGTGTTTTCTTTAAAAATGACTGCTTAACACTTTTGTTGGAAACTACAAATTGTACCATGTAAATATTATGTGATATATTAATCTCTTAACATGTTTGATATTGTGTGATAGATGTCTACCTCTAGTACAAATCCCATCGCCTCACCTAATAATAATGAAGAGTCGAATATATATTGGGAAGATTCACAAATTCCCGAAGAGGAACCGGAAGAGGAGGAACCAGAATAAGAGGAACCGAAAGAGGAGGAACCGGAAGAAGAGGAACCGGAAGAAGAAGAGGTTCCGGAGGAAGAAATATTGATACCTACAGTAAATCGATTAAATAAAAGAAAATCCTCAGCCAACGGACCAAAGTTAAAAATGGTCAATGGTGTTTCCGCCAAGGAAGCAAAATATTGGGAAGATTACCAATTTTTCGATGAATCGCATTCCGATGAGGATTCCGATGATGTTATAGAAATTACCTCGACTCAATTTAATAAAGCAAAAGAAAATAATAAGGGAAAAGGTATAAAAATAGAGAAACCTGATTTCAACCCCGATGAACTTTATATATATTGTAAACGCCCGTATTTCTTAGATTTAAACAATAACCCGGGAACCTCGAAACCACCAGGTTTTTCTAATCCATTGTGGAAAACGATGGCTCATATTAGAGGAACACCATATATCCCTAGAAAATTAGGAAAACGAACCAAGTCAGAAGAAGAAGAAACCAGTAATTCAGATTAGAGGGTTGTAATCATGTTATGTAATATATGTATTGTAGTGTGCTTGTACTTTTATGTTCTATGTAAAAATTGCTTGTATTGTTTGTTAATTATGTTTTACAAATCTAATCCTCGTCTATTTTACAGTATAAAAACACAAAATGGACATTAAGGGTAGACAACCGAATATTTTAGAAGACCTATCAGAGGATATGATTGAGGAAATCTTGTCTAGAGTCGGTCAGAATTCATCGACACATTTAGTTATGGCGAAATTAACTTGTCAAACATTTGAAAGACTTTCCAGAAATGCCTTAGTTTATAAAAGGATTTCCTTTGATAGGTGGGGTATATCACATTGGGGAGACCGTAAGTTACGCCGTGTTTTCTTTAAAGCGTTAAATGCGGGGAACCCAAATACAATTTTACGCTATGGGTTAAGAACCTATTTTGACTCAACATATCCCAACATAGGACTCCGTTCTTTAGAAAGAGCTTCTAACATGTAACATAAAGAAGAATGTTATGCTTACGGGTTAATAATGTTCGCTTCTCATCAAATTGAGAAAAAGAACATTGGGTTGCAACTTTTAAATAAAACATTCCCACAAGTGACGGACTCGGTAGTTGAGGTGAGAAACAAGGTTTTTAGATTATTACGGGGCTGTTGGGCATTACGAAACCCTCCTCCTTTTGACGACGTTACAACATGCTGCCTAGCTAATGGTCATATTGGCTATCTGCTACATAACCAAGGATGGGAAATAATATTAATACAACCAGAATGCATGACTTGTTTCTGGACTTATGAATTATGTGTCTTTATTTCTTTTGCTGAACGGCTTGCGTATTAACTAGAATTGCCTTTATAGCTGCCGGGTAACAAGTTATTATGTGCTATATTTCATCATTTATGTATAATAGTGGTATTGTATGTTTGTAAAATATTGTATAAAAGTTTTTACGTGAAATATTATTGTAATAAGTTTTTCATATAGAATCGTAGTAGTTGAATTGTATAATAGCTACTAAGTATGAACTTAACGGGTAGGTACTACCCAAATTAAAACTATAAAATGCTAATATGAAGAAAAAGCTTTTATAAATAAGTTCATATTATGCTACGAAATACTATTGACTACTCTTAAATTCTATATGATTAACTCAATTCTTTTGGCTATTTTCGAAGGAAATGGCACCGACAACTCGTCAGAACTTGAACATGAGTGAGGAAGACTTCCGTGTTTTCCTTACTGCGAACATAGCCGCAGTGCAGGCCGCAATGCAAAATAACAACAATAACTCTGGTTCTAGCAGTGGAACAAGTTCCACAAGAAATCGTGTAGGATGTTCCTACAAAGAATTCAATGCCTGCAAACATTTGGAATTTGATGGAACCGAGGGTCCAATTGGATTAAAACGGTGGACCGAGAAGGTCGAATCGGTGTTTGCCATAAGTAAGTGTACTGAAGAGGACAAAGTTAAGTACGCTACGCATACCTTCACAGGTACTGCGTTAACGTGGTGGAACACCTATCTTGAACACGTAGGACAAAATGTTGCTTACCCACTACCGTGGTCGGCATTCAAGCAATTGATAAACGAGCAGTACCGTCCTAGAAATGAAGTCAATAAGCTCAAGGTAGAACTTAAAGAGTTACGAACACAAGGATTCGACATTACCACATATGAACGATGATTCACAGAGTTATGCCTATTGTGTCCGGGAGCGTTCGAAGATGAAGAAGAGAATATCGACGCATTTGTAAAAGGGTTACCAGTCGGGATTCAAGAAGATGTGAGTTCACACGAGCCCGCTTCCATACAGAAGGCAAGTCGAATGGCTCATAAACTCATAAATCAGATTGAGGGGAGAATTAAAGAACAGGCGGCCGAAGAAGCCAACACGAAACAACTCAAGAGGAAGTGGGAGGAAAACGGTGACAAGAGTCACCAGTACAACAACAATAACAATTACAACTACAACCGCAACAACAATCACAACAATGACTGTAATCCTAACAATAACTACAACAAACGTCCCAACAACAACAACAACAACTACAACAACCGTTTTAACAACAATAACAATCCCAACAACGACCTTAATAACAACAAACAAAAGAAACAACCATGCTTCAGGTGTGCAGAGTACCATCCAAATGCGTTTTTCACAACAGTTTGCACCAAGTGTAAGAGAAGTGGTCATGGCGCGGCAAAATGTGAGGTTTACGGACCAAAGAACAACAAAAATAAAGAAACAAATAAGGTCGGAACAAATAATACCAACGTAGTTTGTTATAAATGTGGAAAACCGGGCCACATTATTAGAAATTGCCCAAACCAAGGAAATACTAATGGGCAAGGCCGCGGAAGAGTTTTTAATATTAATGCGGCAGAAGCGTAGGAAGACCCGGAGCTTGTTACGGGTACGTTTCTTATTGACAATACATCTGCTTATGTTTTATTTGATTCGGGTGCGGATAGAAGCTATATGAGTAGAGATTTTTGTGCTAAATTAAGTTATCCACTGACGCCTTTGGATAATAAATTTTTACTCGAATTAGTAAAAGGTAAATTAATTACAGCAGATAATATATGTCGGAATCGAGAAATTAAGCTGGTTAGTGAAACATTTAATATTGATTTGATACCAGTAGAGTTAGAAACTTTTGATGTGATAATTGGCATGGACTGGTTTAAAAAGGTGAGAGCATAGATCGTATGTTACAAAAATGCAATTCGCATTGTACGGGAAAAAGGAAAACCCTTAATGGTATACGGAGAAAAGAGCAACGCGAAGTTAAATCTTATTAGTAATTTGAAGGCGCAAAAACTAATAAGAAAAGGTTGTTACGTCATTCTAGCACACATTATAACAACCCTCACATTTTCATACTTGAATTGACTAATTTGCCTATAGGGTTGTTATCCATACGTAATATATAATTAAATTCGACGTTGATCAAATATTTATTTTTAGTCGACACGTTCTGTTAACTAAAGTTTACACTAATTATATAAAATAACTTTAGTTAATATTAATGCGTATTATATTTAAAACTATATGTAACATAATTATTAATTAAATGATAAGTTATTTTAATATATTTTTAGCTTATAAAAAAAATAAAAATAAAAAGAAATAAGATTTTTTTTATAAATTAAATAATGAGCCCATGAATTTTGACTAAATATTTTCAAAAACAAAAACTTATTAAAAACATTTTTAACATGTTTTTATTATTTTGTCAAAATTGGCACCTTTATTTTATTATTTTTTTTCTTTTCACCAACCATTTTTTACCTATAAATACATGGCTTCTCATTCATTTTTTCTTGCCAAACACAAAAACTTAAGTTATTCTCTCAAAACCTTGAAGAAAATTTGAGGTACTTTCTATTTTTATAAAAAATTTTCAATATTGTCATTTATATTTATATTTATTGTATATTCTTTGTAAAATTCGAAATTAATTATGTTTATATGTTATAATTAGTATTATAAGTGTTATGATGCATAAAAATAATTTTGATAATTTATGGAATATTATTTATAATTAAATACGAATTATGTAGTGTTTAAACGTAAAAATAATGTAAAATTCGTAATAAATACTTTTAACCAAAAATAAAATATATATAATTTTTTTCTGAGTTTTTAAAACTTATATAGATCTATAAAAATTATAAAAATAATTACTTGGGTCGAATTGATATTTATTATATAATTAAACTCTATTATTATGTAATTCGAAGGTAAATTAAGAATAAATATAAAATAATAAAAAATATTTTTTAAATATTTTTCTACAGGTTATTAGACTGATAGAAACTTATAAAAATTATAAAAATAATTATTTGGGTCTATTTAGCAATTATGTAGAATTAAAATTGTTTTGTGAATACATTAAGGGTAAAAACAAAAATAAATACAAAAATATAATAAAAACATTTTCTTAAATTTTTCTACTAATCTATATGATTAACTAAGACTATAAAAATTATGTATGTAATTTTTAGATATTTAATTTATTATTTAGACATTTTTGAATAATGTTCGATTAATAAAACACTATTATTTTTGAAGTAATTTAGGTGTTTATTTAAAGGTAATTATATTTAATATATATAAGGCATACTAAGGTATAATAACTAAATATTAAATAATACTTAGGTTATATTATCACATATATAATTATTAAGTACATTAATAATTCGTTGTGTGTATACACCTAAAGTGAAGGTTAATCAAAGATAATGTATAATTCATGTGAACTTCATCGTTATTCACGGTCGTAAGTGAATGATGTCTAGGTTGCCATTTATGGGTAAGCTTGTGGATCTCGAATGCCATGACTTAGATTCTGGTCAAGAGTCCTGGGCCCCCGGTTACATCTGGTCATTCCTGACTTATTTTATAGCAACGAAGTTTGAGTAAAGTTGTACAACGTCTTGCTAAAGATTAACCCGAACTTTCTAAAATTGGAAAATTACTATAAGTGGAAACTTTCCATAAATAGTAACCTTCCGAGAATGGAAATTCTTTAGTGAACCATTACCATCAATATAGTACTATATACTATTGTCTGTTAGGCAATGTCTGATCATACGTTCTATCTCTAGGTTGAGATCTCGGTCACGTCCTTCCGTTCAATTCTTTCGTGGAATACTCTTTTGTGCTACTAAGGTGAACTTCATAGCCCTACTTTTTACTGTTTCATAACTGATTTATAACTTTTGGGGTGAGACACATGCTTGCTTTATAACTGTTTTACGCTTAGACACAAATACTAAATTGTTAACTATGCTGTCATGCTTTGATTCATGCTAAATCCCTACCGTAATATCATCAATTGCTACGTTTAAATGCAAACTTAATTATTGTGAGTAGGCCTATTGAGAGTAACGTCTCTAACCATTCGACCGTTGGTCTTTGGTTACATAATAATGATTCCACGACACTGACAGTACAAGGTGTCATAGGGTAAATTGTTTAGTAGCGATATTACAAACTGCAGCAACACTTTTAGATTGATATATCTATATTGATCAACTTTAAACTAAATCTTGCGGTCTAAAACTTTGGATATTATTTATAAACCTATGAATTTCACTCAACCTTTTTGGTTGACACTTTAAGCGTGTTTTGTCTCAGGTGATGATTGAGCTAGCTGCTACTTGCTACTAGATGATTGATGTATGCTTTGCTGCTTGCATGGAGTCCATCATTCATATTTATCATTTTGTTTAAGACATTTTCCATTTACTGTACTCTTATGATGTAAAACTTTGAATAATGCTTCCGCTGTTTATTTAATAAATAAAACGTCTCATTTAGAGTCGTTCTCGCTTATACAACTGTGTTATGATATGATTGGTCACAATTACCCCTGGTCCATTTTGGGGGTGTGACAGATTGGTATCAGAGCATGTTTGTTATAGAGAACCAGGATTGCATTTTATGTGTGCCTTATGTGCTAGTTAGGGTACCTTAGCAATCTTTAGGACTATAACCTTTCCTGCCTTAGTTTTAAGTGCTTTTCCCTTATATCTTACCTTGTGCTTTTATGTCATCCTTAGAATCATTCTAGTTCTCTTTCCTTCTTTCTTTTAGGATGTCTAACCATAATCCGATCATCATCTCTGACTCCGAAACTGAAGGATCAGTCAAACGTAATCCGATCATCATCTCTGATTCTGAAACTGAAGGATCAGTCAACTCACCAAATTACGCACCTGCTACTCCACTTGCATCACCAGTTTATGTTCCGACTACACCGCCTGCACCACCAGTCTATATGCCCGCTACTCCACCATATTCACCACCTGCTGGAGAATCCCAAATTGATGCTGACTATGATGGGGATGATGATGAAGAAGAAATCATGGAGGAAATCATTGAAGAAGAAGAATCAGAACCCGAGAAGGAGTCTGAGCCCACTGTTGTCTTAGCTCCCTCTCAGAAGAGGAAGGAACCTGATACACCTACTGTTGAAACCCCTAGTCCCTCCAAGAGACTTAAACACAACTAACTTAGTTATTAAAAAAAAAAAGGTCAAGTGTTTTTCATATAAAAGGCTTTGCCTACTCATCGTTTTCTGTGTAATAAGGATAATTTATCCATTCGTTATTAATAAAAGTCAAGTGTTTGTTTTTAAAAATTTTGTCTTATCTCACCATATCTATATATGTGTGTTGTGTGATTATTATGAATCATAATTGCAAACTTATATTTATAGCACCATAACTCTTCAATTAATACTTTATTTATGTATTGAAGAAAATGACTAGTGGTGCGCAAACAAATGACAACAACACTATTCCCAACATCACTCTCTCTGCCGAGCAATTTCAGATACTTTTAGCTGCCGCCCAGGGCAACCACAGCAATGGCAACAACGGTCAACAGAATCTCCCCAAAACTTGTTCATACAAGGATTTCTCAAATTGCAAACCTCCAAGCTATAAAGGAACTGAGGGACCGGTTGAACTAACCCGGTGGTTCAAAAAACTTGAGTCTATTTTCAGGATGTGCAATTGTGCCGATGTTGATCGCGTTAAGTTTGCTACAGGATCTTTATCTGGCGGTGCATTGACTTGGTGGACCGCATACTCTCAAACTGTGGGACTTGATGCTGCAAATGCCATCCCATGGACTGTCCTAAAAAGAATGATGACGGACAAGTATTGTCCAAGAAATCAGGTCCAGAAAATGGAAAGTGAGTTCTGGGAACTCAAGGTAAAGGGTACTGACATTGAGGCTTATACCAACCGTTTCTTAGAGTTGGTTCATTGTGCCCTGACATGGTACCTACGAAACACAAGAAGATTGAACGTTATGTAGAAGGTCTGCCTGATGAGATTCAGGGTAATGTGATAGCTGCTGGTAAAGAGATCGTCGATGGTGTGATATTGATGGCTCAAAATTTGGTAATGGCGAAAAGAAGGAAGCTCGCCACTAATAAGCAAATCGAAGTAAAAGCTGCTGATAATAAAAGGAAGTTTGAGCCTGCTCAGAGTTCGGGTCAGGGTTCAAACAAAAGGGTTAGTGATGCTACAAAAAGTGGTTATATTGGAACAAAGCCGTTATGTAATCGCTGTGATAAGCATCATCATGGGAGGTGCACTGTTGAGTGCAGTAGGTGTAAGAAGATTGGCCACTTAGCCAAGAACTGTAAGGTTGTGCTGCCTGCAGCCAACACTCCAGCTGCAAAGACTGATCCAACCGTGCCTACTTGTTACGGTTGTGGGGAAGTTGGGCATTTCAGAAACCAGTGCCCTAAGAACAAGACTGCAACAGCGGGTAATGCTAAGGGTAGAGCATTTGTCATGACTACCGAAGAGGCCCGTGAAGAAGATGAAGTTATAACGGGTACGTTCCTTGTTAACAATTGCTATGCTACTGTTTTATTCGATTCCGGTGCTGATAGAAGTTATGTGTCTACGGAATTTTGTGCCTTATTCACTGAAAACCCACAAGCCTTAGAAATCAAGCGCCTTGTAGAAGTAGCAAACGGTAAGGTTATGAAAGTAGACAATATTTATAAAAATTGTGATCTGATTCTAGCTGACAAAAACTTTAAGATCAACTTACTGCCAGTCGAATTAGGAAGCTTTGATGTAGTTGCAGGGATGGATTGGCTAACCCCGTTGAGAGCTGCAATCATGTGTTATGATAAAACCATTAATATTCCTCTTGAGAATGGTGAAACCCTAATCATACAAGGAGAAAAGAGTGGTTCTAAACTTAATATCATCTCTTGTATAAAAACCCGTAAATACCTGATGAAGGGGTATCAAGCCATCTTAGCTAATGTTAAGAAAGTCGAACCGGAAGAGAAACGAATTGAAGATGTTCCGGTGGTTAGAGAATTTCCTGAAGTTTTTCCTGAAGAACTCCCTGGTCTCCCACCTCAAAGACAAGTCAAGTTTCAAATTGATCTAACTCCCGGTGCTGCACCTATTGCAAAGGCACCATATCGACTAGCTCCATCCGAAATGAAAGAATTATCCATCCAACTACAAGAACTCTTAGAAAAAGGATTCATTCGTCCTAGCTCATCTCCATGGGGAGCACCTGTTCTTTTTGTTAAGAAGAAAGATGGCACGTTGAGAATGTGTATTGATTACCGAGAACTCAACAAGTTAACTATCAAGAACCGTTATCCACTTCCGCGTATTGATGACCTATTTGACCAACTGCAAGGGTCAAGTATCTATTCGAAGATTGATCTTAGGTCAGGGTATCATCAGTTGAGAGTCAAGGAAACTGATGTTCCCAAGACTGCCTTCCGAACTCGTTACGGACATTATGAATTTCTTGTTATGCCTTTTGGTTTAACAAACGCACCAGCTGTATTCATGGATCTTATGATCCGTGTATGCAAACCTTATCTTGATAAATTCGTGATTGTTTTCATCGACGATATCTTAATCTATTCTAAGAACAAGCAAGAGCATGAACGACATTTACGTTTGATCTTAGAATTGCTAAAGAATGAACAATTGTATACCAAGTTCTCCAAATGTGAATTTTGGTTACGAACAGTTCAATTTCTCGGACATGTGGTTAATAGTGAAGGAATACATGTCGATCCAGCAAAAATCATTGCTATTCAGAACTGGGAAGCGCCTAAGAATGCGAAGCATATTCGCCAATTTTTGGGACTTGCTGGTTATTACCGAAGATTTATCGAAGGATTTTCTATTCTGGCGAAACCTCTTACTAAGTTAACTCATAAGGGGAAGAAGTTTGAATGGTCTGAAGAACAAGAATCTGCATTTAAGATTTTAAAGGAGAAATTGACCACAGCCCCGATTCTATCTTTACCTGAAGGAGACGAGGATTTCATAGTTTATTGTGATGCCTTGAATCAAGGTTTCAGTTGTGTATTGATGCAACCTCAAAAAGTTATTGCAAACGCATCTAGACAACTTAAGAAACATGAGAAGAATTATACCACACATGACCTGGAGTTAGGAGCTGTGGTATTCGCTTTGAAGATATGGAGACATTACCTTTATGGAATTAAATTCACGGTGTTTACCGATCATAAAAGTCTTCAACATATCTTCGATCAGAAACAACTAAACATGAGGCAACGACGATGGGTTGAAATACTAAACGACTATGATTGTGAGATTAAGTACCATTCCGGTAAGGGAAATGTTGTTGCCGATGCTCTCAGTCGAAAGGAGCATAATAAACCTATTCGAGTCCGAGCTTTGAACATGGTTATTCAGACTAATCTTACAACTCGAATCCGTGAAGCACAACTTGAAGCATTGAAGGAAGAAAATGTTCAACTCGAGGGACTAAAAGGTCTTGAAAAGCAACTTGAACTCAAGGGAAATGGAACACGGTATTTTAATAACCGAATCTAGGTCCCAACCTTTAGAAATCTTTGAGAACTAGTCTTGGATGAAGCACATAAGACTAGGTATTCTATTCACCCAGGCTCTAGTAAAATGTATCATGATGTGAAAGGTTTTATTGGTGGCCTAATCTGAAATCTGATATTGCTGAGTATGTGAGCAAGTGTCTTACTTGTTTGAAAGTTAAGGCCGAGCATCAAAAGCCGTCTGGTTTACTTCAACAGCCAGATATTCCGCAGTGGAAGTGGGAATGTATCACTATGGACTTTATTACTAAATTGCCCAAGACTTCTAGTGGCAATGATACTATTTGGGTCATAGTGGATCGCCTTACTAAATCTGCACACTTTTTACCGATCAAGGAAACTGATAAGATGGAGAAATTGTCACAACTTTACATCAAAGAGATTGTCTCACGACATGGAGTCCCTATTTCTATCATTTCTGATCGCGATAGTCGATTCACTTCTAGATTCTGGAAAACTTTACAATCTGCTCTTGGAACTAAACTCGACATGAGTACCGCTTATCATCCGCAAACTGATGGCCAAACTGAACGAACCATTCAAACATTTGAAGATATGCTTCGTGCTTGTGTTATCGACTTCGGCAAAGGTTGGGACAGACATCTGCCCTTGGCTGAATTTTCTTACAACAACAGTTACCACTCAAGTATTAAGGTTGCACCTTTTAAAGCCTTATACGGACGAAAATTTAGATCACCCCTATGTTGGGATGAACTAGAGGACAGACAATTGACTGGTCCTGAAATCATACATGAAACTACCGAAAAGATCGTACAGATTAAGAAACGATTGGAAACTTCCCGCAGCCGACAGAAGAGCTATGCTGATAAACGTAGAAAGGATTTGGAATTCCAAGTTGGTGATAAAGTCATGTTGAAAGTATCCCCTTGGAAAGGCGTCATTCGTTTTGGTAAACGAAGCAAACTAAGTCCGCGTTTTGTTGGACCTTTCAAGATTACTGAGAGAATTGGTCCTGTGGCGTATCGATTAGAACTACCTGCTGAGCTTAGTAGAGTACACCACGTATTTCACATCTCGAACCTGAAAAAGTGTCTTGCTGATGACCCATTTGTTATTCCTTTGGATGATCTCCGCATTGATGATAAAATGCACTTCATCGGAGAACCTATTGAAGTTATGGATCGTGAGATTAAACGCTTGAAACAAAGCAACATTCCCATTGTTAAGATCCGTTGGAATTCACGACGTGGCCCCGAGTATACCTGGGAACGTGAAGACCAAATGAAACGAAAATATCCCCACCTCTTCTCAACCGCCGATGCATCCGAGAAGTCTACTTGAAACTTCGGGACGAAGTTTTCTTTAACGGGGAGGTACTATAACAACCCTCACATTTTCATACTTGAATTGACTAATTTGCCTATAGGGTTGTTATCCATACGTAATATATAATTAAATTCGACGTTGATCAAATATTTATTTTTAGTCGACACGTTCTGTTAACTAAAGTTTACACTAATTATATAAAATAACTTTAGTTAATATTAATGCGTATTATATTTAAAACTATATGTAACATAATTATTAATTAAATGATAAGTTATTTTAATATATTTTTAGCTTATAAAAATATAAAAATAAAAAGAAATAAGATTTTTTTTATAAATTAAATAATGAGCCCATGAATTTTGACTAAATATTTTCAAAAACAAAAACTTATTAAAAATATTTTTAACATGTTTTTATTATTTGATCAAAATTGGCACCTTTATTTTATTATTTTTTTTTCTTTTCACCAACTATTTTTTACCTATAAATACATGGCTCCTCATTCATTTTTCTTGCCAAACACAAAAACTTAAGTTATTCTCTCAAAACCTTGAAGAAAATTTGAGGTACTTTCTATTTTTATTAAATTTTTTCAATATTGTCATTTATATTTATATTTATTGTATATTCTTTGTAAAATTCGAATATAATTATGTTTATATGTTATAATTAGTATTATAAGTGTTATGATGCATAAAAATAATTTTGATAATTTATGGAATATTATTTATAATTAAATACGAATTATGTAGTGTTTAAACGTAAAAATAATGTAAAATTCATAATAAATACTTTTAACCAAAAATAAAATATATATAATTTTTTTCTGAGTTTTTAAAACTTATATAGATCTAAAACAATTATAAAAATAATTACTTGGGTTGAATTGGTATTTATTATATAATTAAACTCTATTATTATGTAATTCGAAGGTAAATTAAGAATAAATATAAAATAATAAAAAATATTTTTTAAATATTTTTCTACAGGTTATTAGACTGATAGAAACTTATAAAAATTATAAAAATAATTATTTGGGTCTATTTAGTAATTATGTAGAATTAAAATTGTTTTGTGAATACATTAAGGGTAAAAATAAAAATAAATACAAAAATATAATAAAAACGTTTTCTTAAATTTTTCTACTAATCTATATGATTAACTAAGACTATAAAAATTATGTATGTAATTTTTAGATATTTAATTTATTATTTAGATATTTTTGAATAATGTTCGATTAATAAAACACTATTATTTTTGAAGTAATTTAGGTATTTATTTAAAGGTAATTATATTTAATATATATAAGACATACTAAGGTATAATAACTAAATATTAAATAATACTTAGGTTATATTATCACATATATAATTATTAAGTACATTAATAATTCGTTGTGTGTATACACCTAAAGTGAAGGTTAATCAAAGATAATGTATAATTCATGTGAACTTCATCGCTACTCACGGTCGTAAGTGAATGATGTCTAGGTTGCCATTTATGGGTAAGCTTGTAGATCTCGAATGCCATGACTTAGATTCTGGTCAAGAGTCCTGGGCCCCCGGTTACATCTGGTCATTCCTGACTTATTTTATAGCAACGAAGTTTGAGTAAAGTTGTACAACGTCTTGCTAAAGATTAACCCGAACTTTCTAAAATTGGAAAATTACTATAAGTGGAAACTTTCCATAAATAGTGACCTTCCGAGAATGGAAATTTTTTAGTGAACCATTACTATCAATATCGTACTATATACTATTGTCTGTTAGGCAATGTCTGATCATACGTTCTATCTCTAGGTTGAGATCTCGGTCACGTCCTTCCGATCAATTCTTTCGTGGAATACTCTTTTGTGCTACTAAGGTGAACTTCATAGCCCCACTTTTTACTGTTTCATAACTGATTTATAACTTTTGGGGTGAGACACATGATTGCTTTATAACTGTTTTACGCTTAGACACAAGTACTAAATTATTAACTATGCTGTCATGCTTTGATTCATGCTAAATCCCTACCGTAATATCGTCAATTGCTACGTTTAAATGCAAACTTAATTATTGTGAGTAGGCCTATTGAGAGTAACGTCTCTAACCATTCGACCGTTGGTCTTTGGTTACATAATAATGATTCCACGACACTGACAGTACAAGGTGTCATAGGGCAAATTGTTTAGTAGCGATATTACAAACTGCAGCAACACTTTTAGATTGATATATCTATATTGATCAAATTTAAACTAAATCTTGCGGTCTAAAACTTTGGATATTATTTATAAACCTATGAATTTCACTCAACCTTTTTGGTTGACACTTTAAGCGTGTTTTGTCTCAGGTGATGATTGAGCTAGCTGCTACTTGCTACTAGATGATTGATGTATGCTTTGCTGCTTGCATGGAGTCCATCATTCATATTTATCATTTTCTTTAAGACATTTTCCATTTACTGTACTCTTATGATGTAAAACTTTGAATAATGCTTCCGCTATTTATTTAATAAATAAAACGTCTCATTTAGAGTCGTTCTCGCTTATACAACTGTGTTATGATATGATTGGTCACAATTACCCCTGGTCCATTTTGGGGGTGTGACACACATCGAGGAAGTTAAACCTGAAGAAAAGAACATCAGTGATGTTCCTGTCGCAAAAGAATTTCCCGATGTATTTTTCGAAAGAATTACCGGGATTACCCCCACATCGATCCGTTGAATTTCAAATAGATCTTGTACCAGGAGCTACACCAACAGCTCGTGCTCCATACAGACTCGCACCTAGTGAAATGAAGGAACTCCAAAACCAACTACAAGAACTTTTAGAGCGTGGTTTTATACGACCAAGTACATCACCATGGGGAGCTCCTGTTTTGTTTGTCAAAAAGAAGGATGGTACATTCAGATTGTGTATCGACTACCAAGAGTTGAACAAACTTACCATCAAGAACCGTTATCCACTATCAAGAATTGACGACTTATTTGATCAACTACAAGGCTCGTCAGTTTATTCGAAGATTGATTTACGTTCTGGGTATCATCAAATGCGGGTGAAGGAGGATGATATTCCGAAGACTGCTTTTAGAACGTGTTACGGTCATTACGAGTTTATGGTTATGCCGTTTGGGTTGACTAACGCACCAGCTGTGTTCATGGACCTCATGAACCGAGTGTGTGGACCATACCTTGACAAGTTTGTCATTGTTTTCATCAATGACATACTTATTTACTCAAATAATGATCAAGAGCACGAAGAATGTGATGTCCCGTCCTAAACCATCTGGACGAAGTCATCAACATCTGGTCCAATTGCGAGGTACTGGCCTAAATATGCCATGAATGACTCCATGTATTATCTTTAAAATGAGCAAATGCATAGCGAAAGATCTCTTTCATACCTGAGAATAAACATGCTTAAAAGTGTCAACTAAAAGGTTGGTGAGTTCATAGGTTTATCATAACAATCATTTCAATATATAAATAGACCACAAGATTTCCGTTATAAATATATGTACACTCGCAAGTGTATAAAAGTATTTTATAAGTTGTTGAGCGCTTCGGTAACCATACTTAACATTTAATGTGTCATATTCCCTTTATTATGAAATCTACCTACACTGTACCAAGTGTAGTAAAAATGAAGTACTATGCAACCGTTTACGATACTAGAGCGACTAGCCCGGTTGGGGAGGTCAAACCCGATAGATCTATCAATAGGATTCACGCTTACATGTTCTTCCAACATATAAATATTAGTTACCAAGCTATTAGGGAAAAATATCCAAAGTGGTACAACTCAACGTAGAATATGTTTTTAGTACTTGTGTCCATTTCGTAAAACAGTTATAAAACAGCGCATGTATTCTCAGCCCAAAAATATATATAAAAAGGGAGTAATGAAACTCACCATACTTTATTTTGTAGTAAAAATACATATGACGTCATTGAACAAGTATATGATTGGTTTCGGATTCATGAACCTATATCAGTTATATATATTAAAACATATAATGAAAATCAAATAGTTCCACCTATTAATTATATAGTGTTTATATATTTATTGTTGTAATCTATATATAAGTTGTACTAAATTCTAATATATTTTATATCTTACATTGCATGTTATATGTGTATTTATTTTGTATAAACATAATAGAAATGTTAATATTTCTAATATATAAACATAGGTAATATTAATATAATTTTTGTGTAAGTATGTTTTTATATACAAAATATTCATTTGTTATAATAATATAATACTATTAATGATAATGAAATTTTTAATAAAAAGGTAGTTTTTAAATATTAATATTAGTTATAATAATAATATAAATCTTAATAAGAATGAAAATTTTGAATGATACTTTCGATATTACTAATAATTTTAATGAAAATGGAAATTTAATAAAAATGATAAGTTTAATAAAAATGATAGTTTTGATAATTTTAATTATAATGATACTATTAATATTAATAATGATAATAATAATATTAATAATTACAATAATAATAATAACAGTAAAACTTATAATAATAATAATAATAATAATAATAATAATAATAATAATAATAATAATAATAATAATAATAATAATAATAATAATAATAATAATAATAATAATAATAATAATAATAATAATAATAATGAAAATACTACCTTAGAGTAATAAGCTTTTTTTTAATAAAAAAAATAAGCGCAGCTGCCCAGGCTCGAACTCAAGACCTCTCGGTTAAACACTCATACCCTTAACCACTGCTCGAGTCATTCATTTCTGTTTTATGTGAAATGCCCCGTTCATATTGATTATAAACGTCCCATATTAATTGATTTCGTTACGAGGTTTTGACCTCTATATGAGACGTTTTTCAAAGACTGCATTCATTTTTAAAACAACCATAACCTTTATTTTATCAATAAAGGTTTTAAAAACATTACGTAGATTATCAAATAATGATAATCTAAAATATACTGTTTACACACGACCATTACATAATGGTTTACAATAGAAATATATTACATCGACATATGTTTCTTGAATGCAGTTTTTACACAATATCATACAAACATGGACTCCAAATCTTGTCCTTATTTTAGTATGCAACAGCGGAAGCTCTTAGTATTCACCTGAGAATAAACATGCTTTAAACGTCAACAAAAATGTTGGTGAGTTATAGGTTTAACCTATATATATCAAATCGTAACAATAGACCACAAGATTTCATATTTCAATACACATCCCATACATAGAGATAAAAATCATTCATATGGTGAACACCTGGTAACCGACATTAACAAGATGCATATATAAGAATATCCTCATCATTCCGGGACACCCTTCGGATATGATATAAAATTTGAAGTACTAAAGCATTCGGTACTTTGGAAGGGGTTTGTTAGGCCCAATAGATCTATCTTTAGGATTCGCGTCAATTAGGGTATCTGTTCCCTAATTCTTAGATTACCAGACTTAATAAAAAGGGGCATATTCGATTTCGATAATTCAACCATAGAATGTAGTTTCACGTACTTGTGTCTATTTTGTAAATTATTTATAAAACCTGCATGTATTCTAATCCCAAAAATATTAGATTTTAAAAGTGGGACTATAACTCACTTTCACAGATATTTCATTCCTTAGAAATAAGACTTGGCCACGGATCAATTCACGAACCTATACAAATATGTACATATATATCAAAGTATGATTAAAATATAATTACAACTATTTTTATTATGTTTTAAAGATTTGAGTGTAATAAGTCAGGTGTCCTCGTTAGTAACCTACAACTAGTTGTCCACAGTTAGATGTACAGAAATAAATTAATATATATTATCTTGAATCAATCCACGACTCAGTGTATACACGTCTCAGGCTAAATCACAACTCAAAGTATATATATTTTTGGAATCAACCTCAACCCTGTATAGCTAACTCCAACATTACTGCATATAGAGTGGCTATGGTTGTTCCAAATAATATATATACATGGGTCGATATGATATGTCAAAACATTTGAATACGTGTCTATGGTATCCTAAGATTACATAATATATTAGAATACATGTATAATACAATATAAGTTAGCTAGAATATGATTTGTATAGATTTGTTAAACATTTCCCGCAGCTAAAAAGATCAAAAATATCCAATCTTGTTTTACCCATAACTTCTTCATTTTAAATCCGTTTTGAGTGAATCAAATTGCTATGGTTTCATATTGAACTCTAATTTAAGAATACAAACAGAAAAAGTATAGGTTTATAGTCGGAAATTTAAGTTACATGTCAATTACTAAAGAGGTAGTCATTTCCGTCGAAAGAACGACATCTTGATGACCATTTTGAAAAACATACTTTCACTTTGAGTTTAACCAAAATTTTTGGATATAGTTTCATGTTCGTATGAAAAATAATTTTCCCAGAAGAACAACTTTTAAATCAAAGTTTATCATAGTTTTTAATTATCCAAACCAAAACAGTCCCCGGTTTCAATACGATGGCGTATATCCGATTTTATGGTGTTCATCGTGTTTCCAGGTTTTAAATCATTAAGTTAGCATATCATATAGATATAGAACATTTATTTAGTTGATTTTAAAAGTCAAGTTAGAAGGATTAACTTTTGTTTGCGAACAAGTTTAGAATTAACTAAACTATGTTCTAGTGATTACAAGTTTAAACCTTCGAATAAGATAGCTTTATATGTATGAATCGAATGATGTTATGAACATCATTACTACTTCAAGTTTTCTGGATAAAACTACTGGAAATGAGAAAAATGGATCTAGCTTCAAAGGATCCTTGGATGGCTTGAAAGTTCTTGAAGCAGAATCATGACACGAAAACAGTTCAAGTAAGATTTTCACTCGAAATAAGATTGTTATAGTTGTAGAAATTGAATCAAAGTTTGAATATGAATATTACCTTGAATTAGAAAGATAACCTACTGTAAATAACAAAGGTTCCTTGATCTTAGATGATTACTTGGAATGGATTAGAAAGCTTGGAAGTAGACTTGCAAACTTGGAAGTATTCTTGATTTTTATGAAACTATACTTATGGAATTTATGAAGAACACTTAGAACTTGAAGATGGAACTTGAGAGAGATCAATTAGATGAATAAAATTGAAGAATGAAAGTGTTTGTAGGTGTTTTTGGTCGTTGGTATATGGATTAGATATAAAGGATATGTAATTTTGTTTTCATGTAAATAAGTCATGAATGATTACTCGTATTTTTGTAATTTTATGAGATATTTTATGCTAGTTGCCAAATGATGGTTCCCACATGTGTTAGGTGACTCACATGGGCTGCTAAGAGCTAATCATTGGAGTGTATATACCAATAGTACATACATATAAAAGTTGTGTATTGTACGAGTACGAATACGGGTGCATACGAGTAGAATTGTTGATGAAACTGAACGAGGATGTAATTGTAAGAATTTTTGTTAAGTAGAAGTATTTTGATAAGTGTCTTGAAGTCTTTCAAAAGTGTATGAATACATATTAAAACACTACATGTATATACATTTTAACTGAGTCGTTAAGTCATCGTTAGTCGTTACATGTAAATGTTGTTTTGAAACCTTTAGGTTAACGATCTTGTTAAATGTTGTTAACCCATTATTTATTATATCAAATGAGATGTTAAATTGTTACATTATCATGATATTATGATGTATGAATATCTCTTAATATGATACATACATTAAAATATCGTTACAACGATAATCGTTACATATAAGTCTCGTTTCGTAATTCTTGAGTTAGTAGTCTTGTTTTTACATATGTAGTTCATTGTTAACACACTTAATGATATATTTAAGTATCATTTTATCATGTTAAAATGATACATATGTATTTAGTAGACGTTATCATAACGATAATCGTTATATATATCATTTCGAGTTTCTTAACTTAGTAAACTCATTTCTTATGTATATCACACATTGTTAATATACTTAGTGAGATACTTACTCATCATAATCTCATGTCAACCATATATATATGTATATATATACCACAACATGTAGTTTTCACAATTTTGTAACGTTCGTGAATCGTCGGTCAACTTGGGTGATCAATTGTCTATATGAAACTTATTTCATTTAATCAAGTATTAACAAGTTTGATTGCTTAACACGTTGGAAACATTTAGTCATGTAAATATCAATCTCAATTAATATATATAAACATGGAAAAGTTCGGGTCACTACAGTACCTACCCGTTAAATAAATTTCGTCCCGAAATTTTAAACTGTTGAAGGTGTTGACGAATCTTCTGGAAATAGATGCGGGTATTTCTTTTTCACCTGATCTTCACGCTCCCAGGTGAACTCAGGTCCTCTACGAGCATTCCATCGAACCTTAACAATCAGTATCTTGTTTTGCTTAAGTCTCTTAACCTCACGATCCATTATTTCGACGGGTTCTTCAATGAATTGAAGTTTTTCATTGATTTGGATTTCGTCCAACGGAATAGTGAGATCTTCTTTAGCAAAACATTTCTTTATATTTGAGATGTGGAAAGTGTTATGTACAGCCACGAGTTGTTGAGGTAGCTCCAGTTGGTATGCTACTGGTCCGACACGATCTATAATCTTGAATGGTCAAATGTACCTTGGATTTAGTTTCCCCCGTTTACCAAATCGAACAACGCCTTTCCAAGGTGAAACCTTAAGCATGACCATTTCTCCAATTTCAAACTCTATATCTTTTCTTTTACTGTCCGAGTAGCTCTTTTGTCGACTCTGGGCGGTTTTTCAATCGTTGTTGAATTTAGATGATTTTCTCGGTAGTTTCTTGTATTATCTCCGGACCCGTAATCTGTCTATCCCCCACTTCATTCCAACAAATTGGAGACCTGCACTTTCTACCATAAAGTGCCTCAAACGGCGCCATCTCAATACTAGAATGATAACTGTTGTTGTTGGAAAATTCTGCTAACGGTAGGTGTCGATCCCAACTGTTTCCGAAATCAATAACACATGCTCGTAGCATGTCTTCAAGCGTTTGTATCGTCCTTTCACTCCGCCCATCAGTTTGTGGATGATAGGCAGTACTCATGTCTAGACGAGTCCCCAATGTTTGTTGCAACGTCTGCCAGAACCTTGAAACAAATCTACCATCCCTATCAGAGATAATAGAGACGGGTATTCCATGTCTGGAGACAACCTCCTTCAGATACAATCGCGCCAACTTCTCCATTTTGTCATCTTCTCTCATTGGCAGGAAGTGTGCTGACTTGGTGAAACGATCAACTATTACCCAAATAGTATCATAACCACTTGCAGTCCTTGGCAATTTAGTAATGAAATCCATGGTAATGTTTTCTCATTTCCATTCCGAGATTCCAGGTTGTTGTAGTAGACCTGATGGTTTCTGATGTTCAGCTTTGACCTTAGAACACATCAAACATTCTCCTACATATTTAGCAATATCGGCTTTCATACCCGGCCACTAAAAGTGTTTCTTGAGATCTTTATACATCTTTCTCGCTCCAGGATGTATTGAATATCTGGTTTTATGTGCTTCTTTAAGTACCATTTTTCTCACATCTCCAAACCTTGGTACCCAAATTCTATCAGCCCTATATCGGGTTCCGTCTTCCTGAATATTAAGATGTTTCTCTGATCCTTTGGGTATCTCATTCTTCAACTTTCCTTCTTTTACAACCCCCTGTTACGCCTCCTTTATTTGAGTAGTAAGGTTAGTACGAATAATTATATTCATAGCTTTTACCCGTATAGGTTCTCTGTCCTTTCTACTCAAAGCGTCGGCTACCACATTCGCCTTCCCCAGGTGGTATCGAATCTCAAAATCATAATCATTCAACAGTTCAATCCACCTGCGTTGTCTCATATTCAGTTGCTTCTGATTAAATATATGTTGGAGACTTTTGTGGTCAGTATATATAATACTTTTGACCCTATATAAATAATGCCTCCAAGTCTTTAATGCAAAAACAACAGCACCCAATTCCAAATCGTGAGTTGTATAATTTTGCTCGTGAATCTTCAATTGTCTAGACGCATAAGCAATCACCTTTGTTCGTTGCATTAATACACAACCGAGACCTTGCTTTGATGCGTCACAATAAATCATAAAATCATCATTCCCTTCAGGCAATGACAATATAGGTGCAGTAGTTAGCTTTTTCTTCAATAACTGAAACGCCTTCTCTTGTTCATCCTTCCATTCAAATTTCTTCCCTTTATGCGTTAATGCAGTCAAGGGTTTTGCTATTTTGGAGAAATCTTGGATGAATCTTCTGTAGTAACTAGCCAATCCTAAAAATTGACGTATATACTTCGGAGTTTTTGGGGTTTCCCACTTTTCAACGGTTTTGATCTTTGCCGGGTCCACCTGGATACCTTCTTTGTTCACTATGTGACCGAGGAATTGAACTTCTTCCAACCAAAATGCACACTTTGAAAACTTAGCGTACAGTTTTTCTTTCCTCAATACTTCTAGCACTTTTCTCAAATGTTCTTCGTGCTCTTGATCATTCTTTGAGTAAATAAGTATGTCATCGATGAAAACAATGACAAACTTGTCAAGATATGGCCCACACACTCGGTTCATAAGGTCCATGAACACAGCTGGTGCATTAGTCAATCTAAACGGCATAACCATAAACTCGTAATGACCATAACGCGTCCTAAAAGCAGTTTTTGGAATATCATCCTCCTTTACTCGCATTTGATGATATCCAGAACGTAAATTGATTTTTGAATAAATCGACGAGCCTTGTAGTTGATCAAATAAGTCGTCAATTCTCGGCAGTGGATAACGGTTTTTGATGGTAAGTTTATTCAACTCTCTGTAGTCAATACTGTCACGACCCGGAAAATTTCGACTAATTTTAAACCAAATTCTCGATGCGATTTAATATTTTTGACACGATAAGCAAAGTCTGTAAGGTGGAGTCTCTAAAAGTTTGAACTGTTTCATGGATTCAATTGACCTCGACCAGTTTCGACGATTCACGAACAATTAATTGTATATAGTTTGTATGTATATATATATATATATAAATAATAATTGGAAATGTAATTTGAAATATTAAATGTTGTTGTTATATGTAATTATGTGATAAAAATATTTTTACCTTTTTAGATCAAATTTTAGTACTCCGTACATAGCATTTGGAACAGAAAATAAATAATTATTGAACTCTTTTTGATCAGGTTTTAAACAGGTACTGAGTGAAATAATTAAATATGTTTAATCTCAAAGTTTGGGATTTTTAGGAACACTTTTATACATTAACTGTCTAGCAATGGGCACAATATAGCACTTCATGTGAAAACTGTCAGTAGAATAATTGTTACTGCGAAAAAAAAAATGATTTTGCACGTTTATTTAAATCTCTTATTTTATTATACATCCATTTGTTTAAATTCATTGTATCCGTAAAAGTTAAATAGTAATATGAATGTTATTGTGATTGAAATTTGCTACCAATTGTTTCCTGACATCTTTACATTTAATAATTAATAAATATATATATATAGCATAAGATATAGGTAGATATCCCATCATCTTGTTTTATTCTCTCCTGGATCCCATAATGCTTTCTACAATCACCACTTGCCAACTTTTAATTATATGTCATTCTTTATATTAGTTACCATCAAAACCAGAACAAAGTTAACATCAAAACCAGAACAAACCCACTACTCACTACTCGTTTCTTTTCTGTTTAAATACAAGACAACTTCTTTTATTTCTCTTATTCTCCATTTTAATCACCATCAAACCCATTTCCAGTTTTCAACCTTCATTTTGCTACGCGTTTAATGCTTCTATTTCTTCCATCACCGTAATCGTAAAACCACATAAACCACCATGATCACCCCATGAGACCACCATAAGTCTGCTGTCCCCTGCTCACTGTTTTGTGCACCAACACAACCCATCAACCCGTCGTCACCATCTTCATCCCATTAAACCACCACCGTCACCTTACTCACCACCTTAACCCACCTTCGGACCACCTTCGAACATCACAACGAACCACCGGAACAACCTACAAACACCACCCATTTCCTCTAACTTCACATATATATACATACACACTTGAGTTATATAATACCCATATACGATTACCCTCAACCGAGAACAACCATAACAACCATGTTACCACCCTCACCACCAATTTCTCCATTATAAACCCCATTAAATCTTTCGATTTTTTTTTCCTGTTTTGTTGCAGCACCACCGAAACACCAAGACCACCACCACTTTCAACCCTATCCGCCACCTTCTCTCTTTCTTCTCTCTTGTTAAAACCTCCATAACCGCCACCATTGTTGCTGCACCTGCTGTCTTTCTTTTGTTTTTCCTGTCGTGAGCAACCACAGCAAACCACCCTCACTGCCGTATTTTCTGCTGCACCTGCTCCAATTATTCGGTTTTGAATAAACAACCATCTCACCACTTTCATTTTTTTTTCTTCTTGCTAAACTTTCTTACAATTTAAAGTATTATTGAAATTTAATGAAGGGAAGATGTGGAAAGGAATTTTGGTCGAGACATAAAAAAAAAAAGGGTCACATATATGTTAATCTAAAGTTATCAAGTGGGGTGTATTAAAAATTACTTTATAAAAAGCATAAAAAAAAATTTTGGATCTAATTGTGCAAGTGGGACGAATTGGATCTTGAATGGCCGACACCCTACTCTCCTAATCGTTCTTTATATTTTATTTACAAAGTGATAATGATCATTAGGAAACTGAGATGCATGAGTTAAATAGTTTTTGGATCGTAACTAAAACAGAAAGAAATTGGTGGCACGATGGTTAAGGGTCCTTGAGTTGGAGCAGGAGGTCGTGGGTTCGAAGCTAGCCTGCTGTAGTTTAATTTTTTAATAAATAGATGCACATGTTGGGCTAAAGGTGATTGGGCTGTTGGGCCAAGTGTGGCTGGGCTATTCGGGCTCGAAACAGAAAACGGTTAATATAATTATTTTGGGTATTGAATCAAGACAAGCAGACTAGATTAGGTGGTTAGGGTTATGTTGAGCTAACAAGAGGTCGCAAGTTCAAGTCTTGGCAGAGATAGTTTTATTTTATTTTGAGAGATTATACCCTTAAGGTAGTTATCTTTATTTTTAGTATTATTATTGTTATTATTATAATTATTAATATTACTACTACTAATATCATTATAAGTATTTTTATTAAATTATTAAGATTATTAGTAAAAATTATCATTATTATTATTATTTTTATCATTAACATGATTCTTATTATTCTTATTATTATTATTATTATTATTATTATTATTATTATTATTATTATTATTATTACTATTATTATCATTTTTAACATTATTTTATCAAATAAATATTAGATACATAAAAATATATTTGATACATAATATAATTAAAATACTTAAATAAACATCATATGATTAATAAATGAAATTATGAGCTTATATGTATTAATAAATATATATTACTGAAATAGGTTCGTGAATCCGAGGCCAACCATATACTTGTTCAATGTCGTTATATGTATTTTTACTACAAAATACAGTATGGTGAGTTTCATTTGCTCCCTTTTTAATTGCTTTTGCAATATATATTTTTGGGCTGAGAA
Source organism: Rutidosis leptorrhynchoides (assembly GCF_046630445.1). Taxonomy (NCBI): domain Eukaryota; kingdom Viridiplantae; phylum Streptophyta; class Magnoliopsida; order Asterales; family Asteraceae; genus Rutidosis; species Rutidosis leptorrhynchoides. The sequence goes on along the minus strand of NC_092343.1, from coordinate 380,294,446 downwards.
TACATGCGCTGCTTTTATAAATGTTTTACGAAATAGACACAAGTACTTAGAATATATTCTACGTTGAGTTGTACCACTGGCATACTTCCCTGTAGCTTGGTAACTACTATTTACATGGGTATTGTAAACGCGAATCCTGTTGATAGATCTATCGGGCCTGACAACCCCAACCGGACTGGACGACCAGTATTCAACGGTTGCACAGTACTTCGTTTTGGTGACTACACTTGGTACGGTGTAGTTAGATTTCATAATAAAGGGAATATGCGACGTGATTAAATGTTAAGTATGGTTACCAAGTGCTCAACCACTTAGAATGCTTTACATACACTTGCGAGTGTATTATGTTTATGATTATGAAATCTTGTGGTCTATTAAAATATTGAGATGATTGTTATGATAAACCTATGAACTCACCAACCTTTTGGTTGACACTTTAAAGCATGTTTATTCTCAGGTACGAATTAAGTCTTCCGTTGTGCATTTGTTCAAATTAAAGGACATTACTTGGAGTCGATTATCGCAATGGGACCAAATGTTGATGATTTCATCCAGGGGGATATGGATGGGTTGTTACAAATACACAACCTAAATGTACCATCCTTCTTCTTGACAAACAAAACAGGAGCTCCCCATGGTGATGTGCTTGGTCGAATGAAACCACGTTCTAATAGTTCTTGCAGTTGGCTTTGCAGTTCTTTCATCTCGCTGGGTGCGAGTCTGTAAGGAGCACGAGCTATTGGTGTAGCTCCTGGTACAAGATATATTTGAAATTCAAAAGATCGATGTGGAGGTAGTCCCGGTAATTCTTTCGAAAATACATCGGGAAATTCTTTTGCGACGGGAACATCATTGATGCTCTTTTCTTCAGTTTGTACTTTCTCGACGTGTGCTAGAACAGCATAGCAACCTTTTCTTATTAGTTTTTGTGCCTTCAAATTAATAATAAGATGTAGCTTCGTGTTGCCCTTTTCTCCGTACACCATTAAGGGTTCTCCTTCTTCTCGTACAATGCGAATTGCATTTTTGTAACATACGATCTCTGCTTTCATCTCCTTCAGCCAGTTCATGCCAACTATTAAATCAAAACTCCCTAACTCTACTGGTATCAAATCAATCTTAAATATTTCGCTACCCAGTTTAATTTCTCGATTCCGGCATATATAATCTGCTGAAATTAATTTACCGTTTGCTAATTCGAGTAAAAATTTACTATCCAACGGCGTCCATGGACAACTTAATTTAGCACAAAAATATCTACTCATATAGCTTCTATCCGCACCCGAATCAAATAAAACGTAAGCAGATTTATTGTCAATAAGAAACGTACCTGTAACAAGCTCCGGGTCTTCCTGTGCCTCTGCCGCATTAATATTGAAAACTCTGCCGCGGCCTTGTCCATTCGTGTTCTCCTGGTTCGGGCAATTTCTAATAATGTGACCCAGTTTTCCACATTTATAACAAACTACATTGGCATAACTTGCTCCGACACTACTTGCTCTGCCATTACTCGTTTCAACACCATTTGTTCCTTTCGTTCTGTTAACCCCTGGTCCGTAGACCTCACACTTCGCCGCGCTATGACCATTTCTTTTACACTTGTTGCAAAATTTGGTGCAGAACCCTGAGTGATACTTTTCACACCTTTGGCATAGCTGCTTCTGATTGTTGTTGTTGTTGCGGTTGTTATTGTTGTTAGGATGATTGTTGTAGTTGTTGTTGTTGTTGTTGTTGTTGTTTTACCGTTTGTTGTAGTTGCAATTGATGTTGCGATTGTTGGGATAGTTGTTGTTGTTTTGGTGACTCTTATCACCGTTTTCCTCCCACTTTCTTTTGACTAGCTTCACGTTGGCCTCTTCGGCCGCCTGTTCTTTAATTCTCTCCTAAATCTGGTTCACTAGTTTTTGAACCATTCTACATGCCTTTTGTATGGAGGCAGGCTCGTGTGAACTTATATCTTCTTGGATTCTCTCCGGTAACCCTTTCACAAATGCGTCGATCTTCTCTTCCTCATCTTCGAACGCTCTCGGACACAATAGGCACAATTCTGTAAATCGTCTTTCGTACGAAGTAATATCGAATCCCTGTGTTCGTAACCCTCTAAGTTCTGACTTGAGCTTATTGACCTCGGTTCCGGGACGGTACTTCTCGTTCATCAAGTGCTTGAATGCTGACCACGATAGCGCGTAAGCAGCATCTTGTCCCACTTGCTCTAGATAGGTATTCCACCATGTTAACACAATACCTGTGAAGGTATGCGTAGCGTACTTCACTTTGTCTCCTTCAGCACACTTACTTATGGCAAACACCGATTCAACTTTCTCGGTCCACCGTTTCAATCCGATTGGTCCTTCGGTCCCATCAAATTCTGAAGGTTTGCAGGCAGTGAATTCTTTGTAGGAGCATCCTACACGATTTCTTGTGCCGTTAGCTATATTGCTAGATTCAGAGTTATTGTTGGTATGTAGCGCGGCCTGTACTGCGGCTATGTTTGAAGCAAGAAAGGCACGAAATTCCTCTTCGCTCATATTCAAGGTGTGTCGAGTAGTCGGTGCCATTTCCTTCAAAATAGTCAAATGAAACAAGTTAATCATACATAATATTAAGAGTAGTCAATAGTATCTCGTAGCATAATATGAACTCATTTATAAAAGCTTTTTCTTCATATTAGCGTTTTATAAGTTTAAATTCGGGTACTACCTATCCGTTAAGTTCATACTTAGTAGTTAATATACAATTCAACTACTACAATTCCATATGAAAAACTGATTATAATAATATATCACATACAAATATTCTTCAAACTTACAACTTCGCTATATTACATATAACATGAAATATAGTACACTATGATACAGGACAATTTTGAAGATAAATCTAGTTAATACGCAAGTTGTTCAGCAAAGGAAATAAAGACACGTAATTCATAAGTCCAGAAACAAGTCATGCATTCTGGTTTTACTAAGACGACTTCCCATCCTTGGTCTTGTGGAAAATAACTGTTATGACCATTGGCTAGGCAGCATGTTGTAATGTCATCAAAAGGACGAGAGTATCATAATGTCCAACAGCCCCGTAATAATCTAAAAATCTTGTTTCTCACCCCAACTACTGAATCCGTCACTTGTGGGAAAGTTTTATTTAAAAGCTGCAATTCGATGTTCTTTTTCTCACTTACATGCTTCTTTATGTTGCATGTTAGAAGCTCTTTCTAATTCACGAAATCCTATGTTGGGATATGTTGAGTCAAAATAGGTTCTTAACCCGTAGCATAAAATTGCATTTGGGTTCCCCGCATTTAACGCTTTAAAGAAAACACGGCGTAACTTAAAGTCTCCCCAATGTGATATACCCTACCTATCAAAGGAAAGCCTTTTATAAACTAAGGCATTTCTGGAAAGTCTTTCAAATGTTTGACAAATTAATTTTACCATAACTAAATGTGCTGATGAATTCTGACCGACTCTAAACAAGATTTCCTCAATCATATCCTCTGGTAGGTCTTCTAAAATATTCGATTGTCTACCCTTAACGTCCATTTTGTTTTTATACTGTAAAATAGACAAGGATTAGATTCGTAATAACAAACAATACAAGCAATTTTTACATAGAACATAAAAGTACAAGCGCACTACAATACATTTATTACACAACATGTCCACACCCCTCTAATCTGAATCACTGGTTTCTTCTTCTTCGGACTTGGTTCTTTTTCCTAATCTTCTAGGGATATATGATGTTCCTCTAATATGAGTCGTCGTTTTTCACATTGGTTTAGAAAAACCTGGTGGTTTAGAGGTTCTCGGGTTATTGTCACGATATTGAAAATACGGGTGTTGACGGTACATATAAAGTTCATCGGGGTCGGAATCATATTTCTCTATTTTGATGCCTTTTCCCTTATTATTTTCTTTTGCCTCATTAAATTGGGTCGGGGTAATTTCTATAACATCATCGGAATCCTCATCAGGATCCGATTCATCGGAAAATTGGTAATTTTCCCAATATTTTGCTTCCTTAGCGGAAACACCATTGACCATTATTAACTTTGGTCCATTGGTTGAGGATTTTCTTTTATTTGACCGGTTTTCTGTGGTTCCTACTATTCCCCCCTCCAGAACCTCTTCTTCTTCTTCTTCCGGTTCCTCTTCTTCTGGTTCCTCTTCTTCCGGTTCCTCTTCTTCCGGTTCCGTTTCCTCTTCTTCCGGTTCTTCGGGAACTTGTGAATCTTGCCAATATATATTCGACTCTTCGTAATCATTAGGTGAGTCAATGGGATTTGTGCTAGAGGTAGACATCTATCACACAATATCAAACATGTTAAGAGATTAATATATCACATAATATTTACATGTTAATAATATATAGTTTCCAACAAAAATGTTAAGCAATCATTTTTAAAGAAAACACGGTCGAAGTGCAGACTCACTAATGCATCCTAACAAACTCGATAAGACACACTAATGCAAATTTACTGGTTCTCTAAGACCAACGCTCGGATACCAACTGAAATGTCCCGTTCATATTGATTATAAACGTTCCATATTAATTGATTTCGTTGCGAGGTTTTGACCTCTATATGAGACGTTTTTCAAAGACTGCATTCATTTTTAAACAAACCATAACCTTTATTTTATCAATAAAGGTTTTAAAAACATTACGTAGATTATCAAATAATGATAATCTAAAATATACTGTTTACACACGACCATTACATAATGGTTTACAATAGAAATATATTACATCGACATATGTTTCTTGAATGCAGTTTTTACACAATATCATACAAACATGGACTCCAAATCTTTTCCTTATTTTAGTATGCAATAGTGGAAGCTCTTAGTATTCACCTGAGAATAAACATGTTTTAAACGTCAACAAAAATGTTGGTGAGTTATAGGTTTAACCTATATATATATCAAATCGTAACAATAGACCACAAGATTTCATATTTCAATACACATCCCATACACAGAGTTAAAAATCATTCATATGGTGAACACCTGGTAACCGACATTAACAAGATGCATATATAAGAATATCCCCATCATTCCGGGACACCCTTCGAATATGATATAAATTTCGAAGTACTAAAGCATCCGGTACTTTGGATGGGGTTTGTTAGGCCCAATAGATCTATCTTTAGGATTCGCGTCAATTAGGGTGTTTGTTCCCTAATTCTTAGATTACCAGACTTAATAAAAAGGGTCATATTCGATTTCGATAATTCAACCATAGAATGTAGTTTCACGTACTTGTGTCTATTTTGTAAATCATTTATAAAACCTGCATGTATTCTCATCCCAAAAATATTAGATTTTAAAAGTGGGACTATAACTCACTTTCACAGATATTTCCTTCCTCAGAAATAAGACTTGGCCACGGATCGATTCACAAACCTATACAAATATGTACATATATATCAAAGTATGATCAAAATATAATTACAACCATTTTTATTATGTTTTAAAGATTTGAGTGTATTAAGTCAGCTGTCCTCGTTAGTAACCTACAACTAGTTGTCCACAGTTAGATGTACAGAAATAAATTAATATATATTATTTTGAATCAATCCACGACCCAGTGTATACACGTCTCAGGCTAAATCACAACTCAAAGTATATATATTTTTGGAATCAACCTCAACCATGTATAGCTAACTCCAACATTACTGCATATAGAGTGTCTATGGTTGTTCCAAATAATATATATACATGGTTCGATATGATATGTCAAAACATTTTCATACGTGTCTATGGTATCCCAAGATTACATAATATATTAGAATACATGTATAATACAATATAAGTTAGCTAGGATATGATTTGTATAGATTTGTTAAACATTTCCCGTAGCTAAAAAGATCAAAAATATCCAATCTTGTTTTACCCATAACTTCTTCATTTTAAATTCGTTTTGAGTAAATCAAATTGCAATGGTTTCATATTGAACTCTAATTTAAGAATCCAAACAGAAAAATTATAGGTTTATAGTTGGAAATTTAAGTTACATGTCAATTACTAAAGAGGTAGTCATTTTCGTCGAAAGAACGACATCTTGATGAACATTTTGAAAAACATACTTTCCCTTTGAGTTTAACCAAGATTTTTGGATATAGTTTCATGTTCATATGAAAAATAATTTTCTCAGAAGAACAACTTTTAAATCAAAGTTTATCATAGTTTTTAATTATCCAAACCAAAACAGCCCCCGATTTCACTACGACAGCGTATATCCGATTTTATGGTGTTCATCGTGTTTCCAGGTTTTAAATCATTAAGTTAGCATATCATATAGATATAGAACATGTTTTTAGTTGATTTTAAAAGTCAAATTAGAAGGATTAACTTTTGTTTGCGAACAAGTTTAGAATTAACTAAACTATGTTCTAGTGATTACAAGTTTAAACCTTCGAATAAGATAGCTTTATATGTATGAATCGAATGATGTTATGAACATCATTACTACCTCAAGTTTTCTGGATAAAACTACTGGAAATGAGAAAAATGGATCTAGCTTCAAAGGATCCTTGGATGGCTTAAAAGTTCATGAAGCAGAATCATGACACGAAAACAGTTCAAATAAGATTTTCACTCGAAATAAGATTGTTATAGTTGTAGAAATTGAATCAAAGTTTGAATATAAATATTACCTCAAATTAGAAAGATAACCTACTGTAAATAACAAAGGTTCCTTGATCTTAGATGATTACTTGGAATGGATTAGAAAGCTTGGAAGTAGACTTGCAAACTTAGAAGTATTCTTGATTTTTATGAAACTATACTTATGGAATTTATGAAGAACACTTAGAACTTGAAGATGGAACTTGAGAGAGATCAATTAGATGAAGAAAATTGAAAAATGAAAGTGTTTGTAGGTATTTTTGGTCGTTTGTATATGGATTAGATATAAAGGATATGTAATTTTGTTTTCATGTAAATAAGTCATGAATGATTACTCATATTTTTGTAATTTTATGAGATATTTCATGCTAGTTGCCAAATGATGGTTCCCACATGTGTTAGGTGACTCACATGAGCTGCTAAGAGCTGATCATTGGAGTGTATATACCAATAGTACATACATCTAAAAGTTGTGTATTGTACGAGTACGAATACGGGTGCATACGAGTAGAATTGTTGATAAAACTGAACGAGGATGTAATTGTAAGCATTTTTGTTAAGTAGAAGTATTTTGATAAGTATCTTTAAGTCTTTCAAAAGTGTATGAATACATATTAAAACACTACATGTATATACATTTTAACTGAGTCGTTAAGTCATCGTTAGTCGTTACATGTAAATGTTGTTTTGAAATCTTTAGGTTAACGATCTTGTTAAATGTTGTTAACCCATTGTTTATTATTTCAAATGAGATATTAAATTGTTACATTATCATGATATTATGATGTATGAATATCTCTTAATATGATTCATACATTAAAATATCGTTACAACGATAATCGTTACATATAAGTCTCGTTTCGTAATTCTTGAGTTAGTAGTCTTGTTTTTACATATGTAGTTCATTGTTAACACACTTAATGATATATTTAAGTATCATTTTATCATGTTAAATATAGTGTATCAATATCTTAATATGATACATATGTATTTATTAGACGTTATCATAACGATAATCGTTATATATATCATTTCGAGTTTCTTAACTTAGTAAACTCATTTCTTATGTATATCACACATTGTTAATATACTTAGTGAGATACTTACTCATCATAATCTCATGTCAACCATATATATATGTCTACATATACCACAACATGTAGTTTTCCCAATTTTGTAACGTTCGTGAATCGCCGGTCAACTTGGGTGATCAATTGTCTATATGAAACTTATTTCATTTAATCAATTCTTAACAAGTTTGATTGCTTAACACGTTGGAAACATTTAGTCATGTATATATCAATCTCAATTAATATATATAAACATGGAAAAGTTTGGGTCACTACATTATGATCGTATTAAACCACTATAACTCATATCATAGTCCTATTTTAACATTATAACATCTCTGTCTGATAATGCTAAAAACGAACATATATTTCATAGCATTATTCTTCAAGAAAGACAAGCTTTTAGTTGCAATTGTTCTATTTACAAGTGATATTCGTTTAAATAATAAAAGGTGAAGACAAAAGACAGATTCGACGAATTGAAGACGCAAACGACCAAAAAGCTCAAAAGTACAAAAGACAATCAAAAAGGTTCCAATTATTGATAAGAAACGTCTCGAAATTACAAGAGTACAAGATTCAAAACGCAAAGTACAAAATATAAAATTGTACGCAAGGACGTTCAAAAATCCGGAACCAGGACCAGAGTCAACTCTTAACGCTCGACGCAACGGACTAAAAATTACAAGTTAACTATGTATATAAATATAATATAATATATAATTAATTATATTAATTATATATATATTATATATATATTATAAAACCGTCGGCAGAGAAAGACTCCAAGGGTGTGAGCTGTAAATACATTCTCCGCGACTCGCGGAGTTTGAAGAGGATTTTGCCGCGAGTCGCGGAGCCCCAAAAATCGACTCTGGCTATAAAGCAAACCGAATTCTGATCACAATTCATATCTTTTTCTTCTCTTATCATACGTAAAATTTATATATATATATATATATATATATATATAATTTATATTTTAATTTTAATTTTAATTCTAATAATAAGGGTATGTTAGCGAATGTTGTAAGGGTGTAAGTCGAAATTCTGTCCGTGTAACGCTACGCTATTTTTAATCATTGTAAGTTATGTTCAACCTTTTTACATTAATGTCTCGTAGCTAAGTTATTATTATGCTTATTTAAAACGAAGTAATCATGATGTTGGGCTAATTACTAAAATTGGGTAATTGGGCTTTGTACCATAATTGGGGTTTGGACAAAAGAACGACACTTGTGGAAATTAGACTATGGGCTATTAATGGGCTTTATATTTGTTTAACTAAATGATAGTTTGTTAATGTTAATATAAAGATTTACAATTGGGCGTCCCTATAAATTACCATATACACTCGATCGGACACGATGGGCGGGGTATTTATATGTACGAATAATCGTTCATTTAACCAGACACGGGAATGGATTAATAGCCACTAGAATAATTAAAACAGGGGTGAAATTACATTCAAGGGTAATTGGTGTAATTGTTAACAAAGTAGTAAAACCTTGGTTTACACGCAGTCGATAACCTGGTGTATTCATTAAACAAAGTATTAAAACCTTGTTACAATTCGAATCCCCAATTAGTTGGAATATTTAACTTCGGGTATAAGAATAATTTGACGAGGACACTCGCACTTTATATTTATGACTGATGGACTGTTATGGACAAAAACCAGACGGACAGATTAAATAATCCAGGACAAAAGGACAATTAACCCATGGGCATAAAACTAAAATCAACACGTCAAACATCATGATTACGGAAGTTTAAATAAGCATAATTCTTTTATTTCATATTTAATTTCCTTTATTTTATATTTAATTGCACTTCTAATTATCGTACTTTTATTTATTGTTATTTAATCGCACTTTTAATTATAGTACTTTTTAATTATCGCAATTTTATTTTATCGCACTTTTATTATTCGCAATTTCATTATCGTTATTTACTTTACGCTTTAAATTAAGTCTTTTATTTATTTAATATTTTACATTAGGTTTTAACTGCGACTAAGTTTTAAAATCGACAAACCGGTCATTAAACGGTAAAAACCCCCCTTTATAATAATAATATTACTTATATATATGTTTGTATTTTTATAAAAGTAAACTAATATAGCGTTACGCTTTGTTTAAAGATTTTCCTGTGGAACGAACCGGACTTACTAAAAACTACACTACTGTACGATTAGGTACACTGCCTATAAGTGTTGTAGCAAGGTTTAAGTATATCTATTCTATAAATAAATAAATATCTTGTGTAAAATTGTATCGTATTTAATAGTTTTTCCTAGTAAATTATAAACTATTTTATATACACCTCGCATAACATCAAGTATTTTTGGCGCCGCTGCCGGGGACTATCTTAAAAGCCGGAAGCGCAACGCTAATATAAAAAAAAAAAAAAAGATTTTTTGTTTACTTTTATTAAAATTCGTTTTGTAAAAATACGTTTTAAATATTCGAAAAATATAAAAAGAAAAACAAAAATATAAGTATTTTTAAGATTTTGTTAAATATTTAAGTTTTATAAGTTTCTTTATTTTTAGTTTAGTTTATAAAAATATAAGTTTTATTAAATATCTTTTATTTATAAAAAAAAAAACAGAAAACAGAAAATAAAAAAAATAAATAAAGAAAAACGCGTTGAAATTATAAGCTGTCATCTGAATTAGAGAACCCCGCGACTCGCGGGATTTTCTTTATAAATTACCGCGATTCGCGGAGCTTCTCTGACACGCGAACAGGAAGCCCTAATTCAGCATTAATTACGGTAATTATTAATTAATTATTATTAAACCCTAATTATGTATTATTATTATAATTAGTTTTATTTTTACTTTTACTTTTTATTTAATTTATGTATTTAGTATTAATTAGTTTTAATTAAATTGTAAAATTAGTAGTTTTATTAAATAAATAATATAAAAATAATATTTTTATAAAAATTGTACTTTTTACAACTTTTTTATATATTTTTATATTTTGTCCCTTTTTAATCGTTGTAGCATAACTTTTGTATTTTTAGCTCATATTTAATTTTAAACTTAGTTTTTGCTATAGTTATTTTTACTCCTAGATTTTTAGGCTTTGCCGTAGAATTCCTTAAGTGCTTTTTCTTTAGACTAAGATTTAGGTACTTTAAAATTTTGCGACGCCTTTTTAAGTTTTAGTTTCTTTTTAAGTTATTTCCATTTGGGATTTAGTTTTTCCTGTAAGCTTTAATATTTTTAGACACCTTTTACTATGTACCAATTATCATTCCAATTAGTAATTTCAATTTGCGATTATAATTTTAAGTTAGTTGTAGTAATAAGGTTAGGTTAGTCAAGTATTTTTAAGTTTTTATAAGTTTCTTTTATTTTTCCGTCACCTTTTATTTTTCAACCATTTTTCGTTTTTCGACCTTTTTTGACGAACTCTTTTTCTCTCTTATTTCTCGCTATTCTAGTTTTTAGGACTTAGAATTTTTTTCTACTTCTTATCTAAATTTCTTAAAATTACGAAAATTTATTTTAAGTGGTTAAATTGATAGACATCAAAATTTTCTGGTTCGTAGTAATAGTTGGATTTGTACGTGGACCGGGTTATTGGAGCCAAACAGTCCTCAATTATATTGAGACCAAACGAATCCTGCCCCTCTGCTGCATCTTTTGGCTATTCGAAACGTGGGCAAAATCAGAAAAGTCTATTGATTGGATAACTTATTATAATTTTTCTTTCCTTTTAAAAACTAATAGGATATTCAGTGAATGCACCGAGCAAGACGTTCATCACCTTTTGTACGTTCACCACCTGTAACTAGATCAAGACATTTAGCAAATATAACCGCCGTTGATTTTTCTTTAGAATCGTCATCCAGTCGACCAAGTACTTCAGTTCAAATTTCCGATAATCCATTTTTTGAACCCGACCTCACAATTGAGAATCCGGAGAATATTCAGGAACGGTTCGTAGATCCTGAACCACTAAACTTTCCTCCGGAGCCACCAATCATTCAAACAGAGATTGTTGAGGAACGAACCATTAAATCAGAATCATCTAGTGATACCGATTCAACAAATTCAATTATGGAGAATCTGGAACCTTTAAGTATGGAAGACCGAATGAGAGCTAAACGCACTGGCCAAGGTCACGCAATTACTCATCCAGACATTAATGCGCCAGATTATGAAATCAAAGGACAAATTCTACACATGGTGACTAATCAATGCCAATTTAGTGGTGCGCCGAAGGAAGATCCAAATGAACATCTTCGTACCTTTAATAGGATCTGCACACTATTCAAAATCCGAGAAGTGGAAGACGAACAAATCTATCTCATGTTATTTCCCTGGACTTTAAAGGGAGAAGCCAAAGATTGGTTGGAATCGTTACCTGAAGGGGCGATCGATACATGGGATGTTTTAGTTGACAAATTTCTTAAACAATTCTTTCCTGCATCTAAAGCCGTAAGACTTCAAGCAGAAATTGTTACGTTTACACAGAAACCAAATGAAACTCTATATGAGGCGTGGACTAGATATGGAAAGTTGTTAAGAGGATGTCCGCAACATGGTTTAGACACCTGTCAAATAGTACAAATATTCTACCAAGGATGCGACATCACTACAAGAAAAGACATAGATATAGCAGCTGGTGGTTCTATTATGAAGAAAACCGAAACTGATGCTTACAAAATTATTGATAACACTGCTTCCCACTCGCATGAGTGGCACCAAGAAAAAGACATCATTAGATCATCTAAAGCAGCTAGAGCCGATTCTAGCCATGACTTAGATTCCATTTCCGCAAAGATAGATGCTGTGGAGAGACGAATGGAAAAGATGACTAAAGATATTCACTCAATACGAATTAGTTGTGAGCAGTGTGGAGGACCACATTTGACAAAAGATTGTCTCAGTATTGAATTAACAATGGAACAAAGAGAGAATATTTCATACATAAACCAAAGGCCTGGAAATAATTATCAGAATAATTATCAACCGCCAAGACCAACTTACAATCAAAACCAGAATTATAACCGAAATATTCCATACAACAACCAACAAGGTCCTAGCAATCAACAAGTATCCAATAATACTTACAATCAGCAAAGACCTAATTTTCAAAACAAACCACCACAACAAACCGATGATAAAAAGCCGAATTTAGAAGATATGATGACGAAGCTAGTTGAAACTCAAACGCAGTTTTTCACATCTCAGAAACAAACTAATGAACAAAATGCTCAAGCATTTAGAAATCAACAAGCTTCTATTCAAAATCTGGAACAAGAAGTAAGTAACCTAGCAAGGTTAATAGGTGAAAGAAAACCGGGAAGTCTACCTAGTGATACAAATGCTAACCCCCGGAATGAAACAGCTAAAGCTATTACCACAAGAAGTGGTACAACACTTAAACCACCTGAAATACCTGTAACTTCTGATGAAACTATTCCTACTCCACAAGAACCACAACCTGACCAAGATAAGGAAAAAGAACCGGTAGTTGAAAAGGTTAATGAAGATAACACAGTTAAGGATAAACCTTATGTTAAACCATATCAACCACCACTTCCTTACCCGAGTAAAATGAAGAAAGAGAAACTTGAAGCCGAGCAATCCAAATTCTTGGATATGTTTAAACAGATAAATGTAAATCTTTCTTTCATTGATGTGATTTCAGGAATGCCTAGATATGCTAAATTCTTGAAAGATCTAATCTCAAATAGAAAGAAAATGGAAGAACTCTCGACTGTTACTATGAATGCTAATTGTTCAGCAGTGCTGTTGAATAAGATACCAGAAAAACTATCTGATCCAGGAAGTTTCACAATTCCAAGTTTTCTGGGTAGTCTTAGTTCAATAGAAGCATTGGCAGACTTAGGTGCTAGTATAAATCTAATGCCGTATTCACTATACGCTAAACTAGACCTTGGAGAATTGAAACCAACTAGAATAAGCATACAACTAGCCGATAGATCAATAAAATATCCTAGAGGGATAATGGAGAACATGCTAGTTAAAGTTGGTATTTTAGTATTTCCAGTAGATTTTGTTGTTTTGGACATGGAAGAAGATTCTCAAGTTCCTCTCATATTAGGAAGACCATTCTTAAACACGGCTAAAGCAATGATAGACGTGTTCGGTAAGAAACTGACCCTAAGTATAGAGGATGAGAGTGTTACCTTTTCAGTTAATAGAGCAATGCAACAACCACAATCTGCAGATGAAACATGTTATTATATTCAAACTATAGATGCACATGCAGAATTATTAGAAGAATTTCCAGAATTACAAAGAACAGGAGAATGTTCTTTAGGAGAAGGTAATGAACCAATTGATGAAGCTGAGATGTTAGCTACACTTATAGCTAATGGATATGAACCAACAACAGAAGAAATTCAAATGCTAAAAGAAGAAGACAGATATCGATATAAATCATCGATAGAAGAACCTCCGAAATTAGAGTTAAAGCCACTTCCAAACCATTTGGAATACGCTTATTTACATGGTGAATCTGAATTACCTGTAATAATATCGTCTTCTCTTACTGAAAATGAGAAATCACAACTCATTTCTGTGTTGAAAGCTCATAAACCAGCCATTGCATGGAAGATTCATGATATTAAAGGAATAAGTCCTTCGTATTGCACACATAAAATCCTTATAGAAGAAGGTCATAAAACGTATGTGCAACGCCAACGAAGACTAAATCCTAATATGCAAGATGTAGTTAAGAAAGAGATTATTAAACTGCTAGATACAGGTTTGATATATCCAATTTTTGATAGCCCATGGGTAAGCCCAGTTCAATGCGTACCTAAGAAGGGTGGCATGACTGTCATTACAAATGAGAAAAATGAGCTTATTCCTACTAGGACTGTAACAGGATGGCGTGTATGTATTGATTATAGAAAATTAAATGACGCCACCAGAAAAGATCACTTTCCCTTACCTTTCATAGATCAAATGTTGGAAAGATTAGCCGGAAATAGTTACTATTGTTTTCTAGATGGATTTTCCGGATATTTTCAAATTCCAATAGCACCCGAAGATCAAGAGAAAACCACATTCACGTGCCCTTATGGTACTTTTGCTTACAAACGCATGCCATTTGGACTTTGCAACGCCCCTGCAACCTTTCAAAGGTGTATGATGGCGATTTTTCACGGCATGATAGAAGAATGCATGGAAGTATTCATGGATGACTTTTCAGTCTTCGGTGATACATTTAAATCATGTCTAGTTAATCTGGAACGAATGCTAATTAGATGCGAAAAATCAAATCTAGTACTTAATTGGGAGAAATGCCATTTCATGGTTAAAGAAGGCATCGTTCTTGGACATAAAATTTCAAAAGAAGGAATTGAAGTGGATAGAGCTAAAGTAGATGTAACTGCTAAACTTCCACATCCCACCAATGTTAGAGGAGTTAGGAGTTTTCTAGGGCATGCCGGTTTTTACCGACGTTTCATAAAAGATTTTTCTAAAATTGCCACTCCTATGAATAAACTCCTAGAAAAGGATGCGCCATTCATCTTTTCAGATGAATGTATCAAATCTTTTAATATTCTTAAAGAAAAACTTATAATGCACCGATCATGATAACACCAAATTGGAATCTACCATTTGAACTAATGTGCGATGCAAGTGATTTTGCAATGGGAGCCGTTTTAGGACAAAGGATTGAAAAACGATTTCAACCTATATATTATGCTAGTAAGACGTTACAAGGAGCACAAACAAACTATACAACTACTGAAAAAGAACTCCTTGCTATTGTCTTTGCTTTTGACAAATTTCGATCATATCTCGTTCTAGCAAAAACGGTGGTCTATACCGACCATTCTGCTCTTAGATACCTATTTTCAAAACAAGATGCTAAACCAAGATTAATCCGTTGGATCTTACTCTTACAAGAGTTTGATATTGAAATCCGAGATAAAAGAGGAGCAGAAAATCTCGCCGCTGATCATCTTTCTCGTCTTGAAAATCCCGAATTAGAAGTTCTAAATGAATCAGCCATACAAGACAACTTTCCTGATGAATATCTATTGAAGATAGATTATAAAGATATCCCATGGTTTGCAGACTATGCAAACTACTTAGTTTGTGGATTCCTTGAAAAAGGATTATCGTACCAAAGACGAAAGAAATTCTTCAGTGATATAAAACACTATTTTTGGGAAGATCCACATCTGTTTAAAAGTTGTCCCAATGGAATAATACGCCGATGTGTATTTGGAAATGAAGCTAGTAAAATTTTAAACCATTGTCACACAGGACCAACAGGAGGGCATTATGGGCCTCAACTAACAGCAAGAAAAGTTTATGAAGCTGGATTCTATTGGCCTACAATTTACAAAGATGCACACCTTCTTTGCAAATCCTGTGATGCATGTCAAAGGGCCGGAAAAATAAGTCAACGTGATGAAATGCTGCAAAATGTCATCCAAGTATGTGAAGTATTTGACATTTGGGGTATTGACTTTATGGGTCCATTTCCAAAATCTAATAATAATCTATATATACTCGTAGCCATTGATTATGTATCTAAATGGGCGGAAGCACAAGCTCTCCCAACTAACGATGCACGAGTTGTAGTCAACTTTTTAAAACGTCTTTTTGCAAGGTTTGGAACACCGAAAGCTTTAATAAGTGATCGGGGTACTCATTTCTGTAATAATCAACTTGAGAAAGTTCTTAAAAGATATGGAGTAACTCATAAAATCTCCCCCGCATATCATCCACAAACAAGTGGACAAGTTGAAAATACCAACCGAGCTTTAAAACGTATTCTAGAGAAAACCGTAGGATCAAATCCGAAGGAATGGTCCATTAAATTGGAGGATGCACTCTGGGCTTTTAGAACAGCCTACAAAACTCCAATTGGAACCACACCTTTTAGACTTGTTTATGGAAAAGCATGTCATCTTCCAGTAGAAATTGAACACAAAGCATTTTGGGATTTGAAGACATGTAATCTTGATTTACATGAAGTCGGACGTCTACGATTAAGTCAACTAAATGAATTAGAAGAATTAAGACATGAAGCATACGAAAATTCGTTAATCTATAAAGAAAGAACGAAGAAATGGCATGATAAAAGAATCAGAAGTTCAAAAGAATTTAAAGAAGGAGACAGAGTTCTTCTTTTCAATTCATGATTCAAGCTATTTCCTGGAAAATTGAAATCAAGATGGTCTGGACCATTCATAGTCAAAAGAGTTTTCCCATACGGAACGATAGAATTGATAAATTCAAATGGGATTGAATTTAAAGTTAATGGTCACAGAGTTAAACATTACATACATGGTCCGATGGAAGTCGACAACGAAGTTAATCACAATTTCGACACCACAGCTAACTAAGTGTGGGGAGAATCAAGTCTTTAAAGGATAATATGTATTTCTGTTAGAGTTAGATTGTCTGTTTTCGTGTAGTTCTCGAAAATGGAACCCGAATGGTCTTTCCCTAGCAGACCCTAAAGAACTAGTCTTCTCCCCCATTCTGAATTTTTATTTTTTTTAGGTTTTTACGAAATGAAGACTGCCTGTGAACTAAACCATGGTCTAATGCTACACGCTTTGATCACTAAACGTAATAATGACATACTCCCGAGTGAAATAGTATCAGTAATCAGAGAAAGAATGGACGGAGTTAGAAAAGAATCCAGATGCGAAGATAATAAGTTACAATTTGGTAAAGGAAAATCAAAATCCGCAGCGAAAAGAAGAGCACGACACCTAGAACGATGTCACAAATGCGGAAAATGGTCACATGGAGGTAAATGTTCAAATAATCAAACCTATTCAAATACCGAATTTGTTACTTTATGCAGAGACGGACCGTTCATATGTTTAGAAGAAAAGACACTGAATGCTCGAGGTTACGCCTATGTAGCCATGGAAAACCAATTAAACCGACTATCTTATGAATGGGATAGATCATATAACTAAGAAATCTATTTCACAGGTATGTCTGTACAGTTTTTATTTTTATTTTTATTTTTAACCTTTTGATAATAAACGCTAATTTTTTCGCTAAAAAGTATTAAATTGGTATTAAATAAAATTAGGTTTGGCGACCGAAATTATTGATATCATTCAAAAATTTATTACATCACTGCGAAATTTAACGTTTATTCTTAAGGTATAAATATCTTTAAACAATCAACCCAAAATATTTCAAAAATTCGTCATGAGTTAAATTAGGTCTTGGAACCGAAATTACTTTACCGAAAAGAGGGGCGCATATTTTTGATAATATTTGATTGATTAAAGTGGGATAAAAAGATAAAAAGAT
Source organism: Rutidosis leptorrhynchoides (assembly GCF_046630445.1). Taxonomy (NCBI): domain Eukaryota; kingdom Viridiplantae; phylum Streptophyta; class Magnoliopsida; order Asterales; family Asteraceae; genus Rutidosis; species Rutidosis leptorrhynchoides. Next base: position 380,276,459 of record NC_092343.1, on the reverse strand, counting down.
TTTTAATTTTATTTTTACTATATTTTTAAAATTAATATTTAAATCTTAAATTAATATTGTAAACTTTATAAAAATATATATTTAAAATTGTAAATATTTGAAAAATTAATATAAGTTTGGTATGAATTTATAATATGAATTTTTAAATTAAGTTTGGTGTGAATTTTTAATTTTTAAAATATGAAATTTTAATTTTATGCATTTCAAATTTTAAGTTTGGTGTGAATTTTTAATTTTTAATTTTTAATTTTGAATTTTATATTTAAGTTGTGTGAATTTAAAAACAAAAATTTACTTTATCTCATTAAGTTAAGAATATGATTTTTAAAATTCGTCGTAAGTTGAAGACTAGGTCTTTGAACCGAAATTGCTTTACCCGAGGGAGGGACGAGAACTTTTATTATCATTATTTTTAATCTTATTGATTTAAAGTATGCCAAAAACATTAAAAAACCCAAAAATCTTAGCTTTTAAAACAATCGCTACAAAAAGACAAATTTTAAAATTTTGTCGAAGGACGGACTAGGACATCGATCCGAAACGACCTCGTCCTAAATAACAAGGGAAACAAAATTTTAAAATTAATTACTTAATTGTTTTAATAAGTTAATGATTATAAAAAAAAAAAAAAATACCAAACTCCGCGAGTCGCGGAGTTTGGAGCCTAAATCTCCGCGACTCGCGGAGAGACCGGATTACAAAAAAAAAAATAAGAGCTGCAACAGCTCATTTTCATACTCCTCAACTCAAACAACCTGCGAAAACTGCACCCGAAAAACCCGAGAAAAAACCCCAAAAATCCCAATTTTTAACCGTTAATCACCAAATTTTTTGCTAAAATCATGTTGAGAAGGATGCTATCTAAGAATTACTCAAGAAAAACGGTAAATTTCTACACCTAAACACCATTTAATCCGAAATTTGATGTTCTTGAGCTATTTTTTTCCCCAATTTGATTTTGATGCTTTTTAGTGTAATTAGGCTTAAATTGTTTATGTATTATGCTTGTATAACCTAGATTGATGCTGTTTAACATGATTAGAAGCCTTAAACTTCAAATTTTGAGTAATCTAGGGTTTGTGTTCTTGAGCAATTTTGGGGCTTTTTGATATAAACAGGTTATGGCCGATTTTTGTCATGAATTGTTGCTAAATTGAGTAGTGTAACATGTCTAGGTAGTTAAATGATCCAAACTTTGAGCCTAAACATGATTTTGAGAATTAAAGTGGACTTTTTCAAGTCTAAAATTCATGAACTTGATTTTTGAAAGATAATGCCATTTGAGACTTGTTTAATTGCTAGTAATGATTATTTTGACATGTTATTTGAGTTGAATGTTTATGAACTTGGCGAACATTTTCGTATATGCTTATTTGAAAAAGTGTAGATTTGATAAAAATGTGAAAAAGAGCTTAAGTTTGATATAAATTGATAATGTCATTGTAATTATTTTGATTGATAATTTTGCTGACACTAATGTATATTTGGATGCACAAAAATTGTGTTTGATGTGTTTTGCAGAATGAAAGGGGTGAATCTTCATCCCAAGCCCGCAATGCTCCTGCTGAGAATTTGGAACAACAGGAGGTGGATAACTACTACAAGCAGGATATACCTCATCCAGTCATGACCTTTTCTGATATGCACTTGGAAGAGTTGCACCCGAACCTGAGATTTGACAGACTTTGGATAGATTATCCAAAATATCAACGGGGTTTGCATACTCTTCATTCTAAGGTTGTTGAGGTACCGAGGGTCATAGAATGGGGACCCTTAGAAGCTGTAGAATTGGCCGGGCCAATTAGGGAGTTACTTGTACAGAGGTATGGTAATTCTTCTTTTAATGACTGGATATGTTTATTCACCATACGTAGACCTGTATATAAAGTATGGTGTGAAGAATTGTTATGTAGTATAGAGTTGAATGATCGGGTAGCTAGTTTAACCGATCGTTCTTTTATTAGATTTTTGTTAGGCGGTTCGATGCGCCACATGTCTTTACTGGACATGGCTCAGGCTTTACGTATATATACGCCTGAGGAGTTAGCGTCTGCCGATTGTAGAGGATTGATACTAAACGGTAGAAAGATAGATGAAAATTTTGATACACACGGTGTGTGGAGTCAAATGACAAGCCATCACCGTTTCAAAGGGGGAAATTACTCTTATTTGGATATAGATAGAGCCGAATTAAGAGTGATACATAGGTTTTTAGCTAATTCGATTACACAAAGGGGTAAAAACAAAGAAAAGGTAAATGAACAAGATTTGTTTTACCATATGTGTATTCGAGACCCACAAAGCGCTGTAAGTATATCATATTATGTGGGTTATTATTTATCAGCTATGGTTCGGGGGATGCGACCACATAGCATAATAGGAGGTGGTATTTTTATTACTTTGATTGGTGAATATCTCGGTGTGGATATAAGTCGGGGGGGATTATTACTAGAAGAGCCGGAACCCCGCGAGACTATAGGTTTAAATGTATACCATGGTCCGAAAGTTTTGAAGAGGCGGAATAACGCCGTAGTACGATACCATGGTAGACATCCACAGGTGGAGAGAAACCAACAACAAGGTAATGTAGGAGGGGGAATGAGATGCAAGAAATGCATAGGTTTATAGCTTCTCAGGAATACGAAAATGCTAGACAGAGAGCATTTGAAGATTGGCAAGTTCATCAGAACCAGATCATAGCTCATTGCCAACATATAGGTAGAAACTATATTCCTACACCGAAACCCATCTTCCCTCCTTGGTCTATAGAGATGCAGCCACCGTATCCTACGTATGACCCTGCCGAAGCATTCTATAGCACTTATGGTTATGCCTGGAACCCCTATTGGTACCAATATCATCCTTAGTATACTTATTTTTTTTTTATTTTGTAATTTGTAATTATTGATACGTTTAATACTTTTATTAATATTGTAATCATTTTTATAATTATCTAACTTTTATTCTTAGATTTTAATAATTTTTGAATGTGGGGTAATATACCAAACTTCAAAAATATGTATATATGTTTGCAGTTTATCTTATGTACACAACAGGGTAAAACAACGCATTTTCAAAGACTGGCATTAAGTTCAGCAAAAGCAACTAATTTTGACGACAAGATGCAAAATATATGTGAAATAACAATAAGACGAAATGAACAAATGATGTGCACCATTTATCATTCAGCAAACAAACGCCAATATATTTGGAAACTTTGGTAAAATTTAATCATTTTCACACTAATCACCCTCAATAATTTAAATTGTTACTGATTTCTTGCAAATGAGGGCATTGCAAGATCTTAAGTGTGGGAAGGGGTTAAATTCTTTCGGATTTTAAAATTTTTTACTTTATACACTTGGTTACCATTAAAAATACTAGTAAAGCAGTAGTTGTATTAGAATCTAGTACTCTCTGATAAAAAAAGAACAGCCTTAGTCTTATATACTGACTACCCAATTCTAGTAAAATTTTTCAAAATTTTCAATTAAATGAATTCAAAATCATGTTTATACATATTTATGAACGATAAAACTAGGTTTTAACACCGAAATTATTGTTACCTCGGAAAGGACATAAATTAAGAAACAAACTAAAATGTCAAAATTCATTTAAAATGGAATAGAGGACGATAAAAAGAAAAATAAAAGCCAAGTGTGGGAAAATTTACCAAGTTATCTTAAACATATGTCACAATATATCTGTAACAAATAACTGAAAATACTTTTGCTTTGGACTAAACTAAACTGTTTTACCCGATGAAAGAAAAGAAGAGATGGATCTACACGATGAATCAATTCCATCATTAAAAGGAAGTAAAGTCTTCCGAAAAAGACACGCGCTTCTTGATTTAGGTCATGAAGTTGTCGTCCAGACCAGCTGTAGGTTGACGAAAAATCTAGAAAAGTCATCACTAAAATCGGTTGGAAATCCACGGACCTCAGCATTAAACAGGGTCGCCAAGTGGTCAGATTTATCCTAACCATGAGAAGGATTTATCTCGTACAATGGGGGGCATCGTGCAAATTAGCTTGATAAGACTAATGAATCAGATCCCTAAAAAGGATAATCTCCTTAAAGATTAAAAATCAGCTTTTAAGACTGATATTACTCAATCCTAGAGATTGACCTTAAAGATTGAGAATTCAAACTCATGGAATTCAATGATATCTAAACTCGAGCTTGAACGAGAAAATATTTTGATCAAAAATACAAACCGATTTGTTTTCTGAAAACCCATTTTCAATGCGTTCATTACCATTGAACGTAAAATCCTAGGAATTCACCTGGAATTCATTAGGTCACCTGAACTAAATCGGGTGTCAACCGTAAGAACGGTGGTTGCATAGTGGTCAAAGACAGGACCTTGTACCAGACCGAAAAATTATAAGGGTGAGCTTTACTATTGCTCCTACCAAGGATAGTAATTGCGTCCGACACGTTATAGACCATAATCAAAAGCATGTCACGGGACATTGCCTTAACAGTTGCTTGTTCAACGCTTTCCTTTACAACCGGACGGTAGTTTGCCGAAAGGTAATATACGGAACAAGTAAACTGGACGTGTTGCTTTCCAAATACAAGGTTAGCAAGTGGGTGACACAAAACCGCAAGTTTTGAGCTAAAATTTTCAAATCTGAAACCCACCAAACCCACAAAAATATTTTGCAAACACCGGTAAAGGGTTATCCCGGAAAACTTATCTAGGGTAAAAAACTAGATTTAATTTTCAAAAGATCAAATGTTTTCATAAAGATCCAATTTCCTTAATGGATCTAAATTTTTTAGTCATGTGGGACTGTAAACCATATCGTTACTACCATTGTTTATACCGCCGTATAGAAATCACTGATGTACAAAGTGTGAAGAATAAAGAAGTGATTCTAGTATTTCAAGACGATATTGCTTGAGGACAAGCAACGCTCAAGTGTGGGAATATTTGATAATGCTAAAAACGAACATATATTTCATAGCATTATTCCTCAAGAAAGACAAGCTTTTAGTTGCAATTGTTCTATTTACAAGTGATATTCGTTTAAATAATAAAAGGTGAAGACAAAAGACAGATTCGACGAATTGAAGACGCAAACGACCAAAAAGCTCAAAAGTACAAAAGACAATCAAAAAGGTTCCAATTATTGATAAGAAACGTCTCGAAATTACAAGAGTACAAGATTCAAAACGCAAAGTACAAAATATAAAATTGTACGCAAGGACGTTCAAAAATCCGGAACCAGGACCAGAGTCAACTCTTAACGCTCGACGCAACGGACTAAAAATTACAAGTTAACTATGTATATAAATATAATATAATATATAATTAATTATATTAATTATATATATATTATATATATATTATAAAACCGTCGGCAGAGAAAGACTCCAAGGGTGTGAGCTGTAAATACATTCTCCGCGACTCGCGGAGTTTGAAGAGGATTTTGCCGCGAGTCGCGGAGCCCCAAAAATCGACTCTGGCTATAAAGCAAACCGAATTCTGATCACAATTCATATCTTTTTCTTCTCTTATCATACGTAAAATTTATATATATATATATATAATTTATATTTTAATTTTAATTTTAATTCTAATAATAAGGGTATGTTAGCGAATGTTGTAAGGGTGTAAGTCGAAATTCTGTCCGTGTAACGCTACGCTATTTTTAATCATTGTAAGTTATGTTCAACCTTTTTACATTAATGTCTCGTAGCTAAGTTATTATTATGCTTATTTAAAACGAAGTAATCATGATGTTGGGCTAATTACTAAAATTGGGTAATTGGGCTTTGTACCATAATTGGGGTTTGGACAAAAGAACGACACTTGTGGAAATTAGACTATGGGCTATTAATGGGCTTTATATTTGTTTAACTAAATGATAGTTTGTTAATGTTAATATAAAGATTTACAATTGGGCGTCCCTATAAATTACCATATACACTCGATCGGACACGATGGGCGGGGTATTTATATGTACGAATAATCGTTCATTTAACCGGACACGGGAATGGATTAATAGCCACTAGAATAATTAAAACAGGGGTGAAATTACATTCAAGGGTAATTGGTGTAATTGTTAACAAAGTAGTAAAACCTTGGTTTACACGCAGTCGATAACCTGGTGTATTCATTAAACAAAGTATTAAAACCTTGTTACAATTCGAATCCCCAATTAGTTGGAATATTTAACTTCGGGTATAAGAATAATTTGACGAGGACACTCGCACTTTATATTTATGACTGATGGACTGTTATGGACAAAAACCAGACGGACAGATTAAATAATCCAGGACAAAAGGACAATTAACCCATGGGCATAAAACTAAAATCAACACGTCAAACATCATGATTACGGAAGTTTAAATAAGCATAATTCTTTTATTTCATATTTAATTTCCTTTATTTTATATTTAATTGCACTTCTAATTATCGCACTTTTATTTATTGTTATTTAATCGCACTTTTAATTATCGTACTTTTTAATTATCGCAATTTTATTTTATCGCACTTTTATTATTCGCAATTTCATTATCGTTATTTACTTTACGCTTTAAATTAAGTATTTTATTTATTTAATATTTTACATTAGGTTTTAACTGCGACTAAGTTTTAAAATCGACAAACCGGTCATTAAACGGTAAAAACCCCCCTTTATAATAATAATATTACTTATATATATGTTTGTATTTTTATAAAAGTAAACTAATATAGCGTTACGCTTTGTTTAAAGATTTCCCTGTGGAACGAACCGGACTTACTAAAAACTACACTACTGTACGATTAGGTACACTGCCTATAAGTGTTGTAGCAAGGTTTAAGTATATCCATTCTATAAATAAATAAATATCTTGTGTAAAATTGTATCGTATTTAATAGTTTTTCCTAGTAAAATATAAACTATTTTATATACACCTCGCATAACATCACAGTCCAACAGAAACAACACAAACCCGATTGGTTTGGCCCAAAAAAATATATATAACTCGATCTTGGCCCAACAAGGATTCGGCCAGCCCAATACTGTATAATTCAGTTGATTAAATGGGTATATGAAGGTTTTGATCGATCACACTTCATACGGATTCATCATCATCATCATCTTCATCACGATTACCATCACCATCATCATCTAACACCATCGTCCATTCTTATTAATCATCATCATTCATCAATTCAAAACAGGCACATCTCAGAATCTATAATCAAGCTATGGAGATCGATTTTTAATTTAAGGATCTTTGTAAGTAATTCAATTCACCATTAGTTTATTTGAATACTAGGGATCTTAATTATCTGCTTGAATTGTTTATTCTAAATTTTATATTCATAGTTACAATTTTTGTTGTTTTGGTCGGATTATAAAATCGATTGTATTTTAGGGATTAGGTTGATTTTGTGATTTTTGAATGGTAACAGGAAATAGAAGGTCTTCAATTTTGGTAGATTAGAAACAATAGCAGCAAGCTTAAATGTTTTGGTTTTGGTGTTTGTTTGACTAACCTGGAACTGAAGCAATTGATTTGGGTTTCGTTTGGTTGATGGTGGTGACGTTTGAGATTTAAATAGAAACAAAAAGAAGGAAACGAGCAACGCAGCATCATATGTTAATTGTTGCAACAGATTAAGATGGGATCGTGAGGGTTTTTTTGTGTTGATTTAAACTGAAATAGAAACAAGATATATAGGTGTTTAAAGATGGTGGAAGTGGGTCTTGGTTGTTGGGTGGTAGTGGTTTCAAACAGAACATAAATATTAGCAACAATCAACCGGGGTTTTTGGTCTTGTTACCAGTCGAATAGCAGTAGAACAGTTAGCACACAATAGTGTTGGATTTCATGGGTGTCGACCTCAAAACGGGAAATTATGTAAGCTGATGGGTTTTGATCTTGAAAATCTCGAATAATTATTAAAACACAATTTGGGTTAATGTTGTGAGTGTTTTGGCTTGTTAGTAACCGAAAAGGAGAATTAATTGTATAGCTGTAGTAGTAGGGCAGTGATGGTGGTTAAATGAAGAAGGAGGTAGTGCTATGGTGATAATCGAACAGAGACAGAAACCGTAGGGTGGTTATGATGAGTTGTTATGTTGGTTGTTGATGAAGATGATATAGCTTTTGTTTCTGAGCCTTCGATCTATACAAAAGGGAGTAAAAGTGGCCGGAGTGTAGTGTGATGATATTGGTGATTGATTTAAGTGGGGGTAGTGATTACTATGAACTTAAGAGTGTCATATATGTATATATGTCTATATGCATATATAAAAGATAGATGAAGATATATAAAGTTAGATGAAAATAGATATTGATAGAAAAGGATGTATAACAGAAAGGTAGGCTAGGGTGTCTTTATATGTACGAGTGCATGTTCATATATAATAGATAGATGATTGATTGGGGAAAATAGATAATGGGGACATAGAAAAACAATGACTTTTACTTTTATTCTTTAGCAAAAGAATAATATGTAATCACGGGTGAAATAGCAAAAATCACAATAATGAAATTGAGAAATCGCTTAATTTAAATAATGGGTTTAACCCTTACTGTTACACTCCCCAACCTTTCAAATGTTATAGTTAAGGTGTTATATATTTATTTCCAATCAATAGTTCGTATACCTCATATTCATTGTTATATTATGCAAGTAATAATTATTAATCAATATTACAAATAAACTTATAGCTAAAACTAAAATTTTAATTCATGAATTCCCTGATGTAGTAATTACAATAAGTAACATGTGAACATCATATTATTAATGGAATTTAAAATAAATAATACAGAGTATTGAGTTTTGATAAATTTTACCTTTGAGAAAAGACTGATTTGCAAGACTAAGACTCTCTGGAGTTTTCCACTAGACTTATCTCATTTGCTCTTTCCACTTACCTAGTCTTGACCATAATTGTTCATGTATGTATATATATATATATATATATATTTTAATAATAACTCTTATTATATCTTATATTGTTTTACATACTTATTCAAACATTTAAATCGTTTATTATTTCCAATTCAAGTTATTGTATATATTTGTATATATTTAAATATATATGTATCTCTTTACAACTAGTTGTTTGTGAATTGTCAGGAATGGTCGAAAGTCAATTGAATATATGAAATAGTTCAAAATTTTTGAGACTCAACTTTACAGACTTTGTGTAACATCCCGCGTTTTTCGTTAAATTTATTTTAACGCCGTCTTTTTTTTTTAAAAATGACATCTCTCCTTACCTATACTCGTACACTTCGTTAACTAATGTTCTTGATAATCCCGTTATTCGATTTCAACATCTCTCGTTAACTTGCGTTTTAAAAATATTCGTTCGGTTAAATCCCGCACCCGCTTTGAAACTCGAGGGACCGGAGTTGCCAAATGGGCAAACTAGTTGACTAGGTCAACTAGTCAACCCATTTTTCATTCCATCATCTCCCTCATCTCTTTTATCTCCATCTCAAGAACACACACATAAACCCATTCCATTCATTCATCATCTAAATTCAATCTTGGAAGCTCACAACAAATCCGACTACATATTCTTGATCCTCTCATCATTCTCTACGATTTGATACTAACCACACCGATTTTGGGTAACTTTCTAAAAACTCTAGATTTCTATAAATTCGTGTTTTTGACTTGAAATGGTGTTAGTTAGTGTCTATGGCTCATTGTGATGTCGTGTGTGTAATTTATATGCTCGATCTCGTTGTTTTAGTGTAACTAGCATGAACTTGAATTTTGGTGCGTTGTTCTTGAATTTAGGATGATCATATGTTGTTAGATGTTAAAAGTTGATGTTTTAATTGTGTTCCTAACATCACTAGCTTCAAATTGGTATGTAGGTTGACATGGATTAGTTCATAAACTTGATTATGAAATTTGGTGAATATGGGTTAGGGTTTCATGAACTAGGAATGGATTTTTGATGCATTAAATGACATGAAATGTTAATTGTAAGTGTTAGGTTGTGTTGTATGCTTAATTACCTTCGAAACGGCATATTGTTCATGTAATTTGGCTATCGAATCATTAAATGGAGTTATTGACTTGTATGCATTGAATGAGGAGCATTGATTGCGGTTTTTTGGTTGTTGTAAATGAAAGTTTGATTGATAAAAAGTGCATAGTTGCGTTCCTTGTCAAAATACCCTTCCGGTGATATAAAATGCATGCCTTGAATGTTTGCGGTTTGTAAATTGTGTTGGGTTGAGTTTTGATTCGTGCACTTAGGAGTTTCAGCGACCAGGGCCTGGAAACACCTCAGGACGCCGTCCAGATACCCAGGACGACGTCCCACTTTTCTAACCTAGACGCCGTCTAGGAATTGGGGACGCCGTCCCACTCTTTTAATCGAGACGCCGTCTAGCCATTTGGGACGCCGTCCCGTTTGCCTAAAACTGGCTGTTTGCTTGACCTTTTGACGAAAAATGTTTGGCATGTTCTAGACCCCCAATTTACATGTAACTTGTTTTAAAATGCTTATATATGAATAACTAGCATAGAAAATTTGTCCGAGACCCGACCCGAACGTGTTGACTTTTTGTTGACTTTGACCGACCAAAGTTTGACTTTTTGTCAAACTTAACCAAATGATTATGCAACCCTCCTAACTTGTTTATATACTTGTACCTTGCATGAAACTTGACAATTTGATTGCACATGCTACATAATCGAGTCGTATTGAGCCATAGGACTAATTGAACATCTTTACCCTTCGTGACTATCGTTATTGATGCAACCTATTTGTTTAGGTCAAGGCTAAGCAACTTTCATGCATACGTTACTTTGTGAAGTACTTTTATACTCGTGCACTCGAGGTGAGATCATAGTCCCATCTTTCAACAACTTTTATACTTTTAAATTATGGGATGAGAAACATATACAGTTTTATACTACATACTTTATTACTTTGAACACAAGTACAAGGAAACAAACATTCCACAGCGAGTTAGAACAAAAATCCTCAATTCGATTATCATTAGTTACACTTGCAGGGTGTAAGCGAGAACTTATATTGTGTGGCCATACGGGTTTGACAAACCCTCATTACGGACGGTTCGCTACCGTCTACGGATGAAATATATTTTCGAGAAACAGTGTATGTTCTAACACTATTGTGATGGGGTTCTATGGAAGGAAACGTTAAGTCTTGATAATTGGGTGCTCGCGAACAATACTTTTGGAATGCAAACGATTTTGATAATCAACTATGGGAATACTAAATCTTGTGGTTCAAAAACAACGTTTACAAACACCTATGATTTCACCAACGTTTTTCGTTGACAGTTTTTCTATATGTTTTCTCAGGTTCATACTTGGTTACTTGATACATGCTTCCGCACTCTTTGATTACTTGATTGGAGTCAACCATGCATGCATACGCTAGGGATAGCACTTTTGGATTTAAACTTTTGTCTACATGTTTACGCTATTTATAGCAACTGTGATTTTAAACTAATTATGTCGCGAGTGATTTCATTCATACTTTATAACTTTTGTAAACTTAAACTTGTTGTCGACCGCTTGGTAAACTAAACTTTGCAAGTCTTGTACCTTTCAAATGAATGCGACATAATTTTGGTCAAACGAGTCTCACATAGGGACTACGACCACGTAACGGGACCTCAGTTAGTGACGCCGTCAATGACGATTTTGGTCGGGTCGCTACAGATGGTATCAGAGCGTTGGTTGTAAGGAACTAGGACGTGCATTAGTGTGTCTAACAGAGTCGTTAGGACGCATTAGTGAGTCTAGACTACAACCGGATAGTTAGCATTTGCATTCTGACATACATTTGCTATAGATAGCACTTACCTGACTACTTGTGCATTATACTTGAATCATTCTTAGGCAAACTTTTTAATGGTACCCAACCTTCATCATACGAACTCGTATTCCGCCACTTTTTGGTAACACACGTAAATTCATGATTCATACACGTATGGATGACGACGACTTCATTAGTCACACTTGTTCGGGAACTCTGTCTCCCGGATTGTTATTTGTCACCGTTTCAACTTACTATCGGTTTCCCACTGGTGTTTCTTACTATCTACTTTTGGTGTTACTACCATCACTACTCTAGGTGAGTATCGTCATCAACATTTACCACTACGGTTGCGTGCTACTCGTTATCATGACTCGTTACTCTTTTCATACCTGAATACCTTATTGTCTGACTCGAACCACATTGCCGTGGACAATCATTTATACACTTCCCTCGGGGAACGCTTCTTTATAGTTGCACTAATTCTTTCGATTTAATACGAGTCACGTTTGAGACATCGTTACATTTTGTTCATTTTAGGTCTTCACGATGACACGAACTTGAATCTATAGAGTGATGTGGGAATGGAGGTATGAGTTAGCGTAATATAACGACACTCGATCAACGTGGTTATATTACGGTAAGACATACCAAAGTTCTAATGACACGTGATGGTGGTTAGACTCGATCAACCTAAACACCACCATGCGCCATGTACATGACTTCATCTTTTCAGGTTTGGACATCCGAAAACTCCGAGAATATTTATCACAACCATACCGGGGACACACCTTCAACTATTGTCAAATTATATTTATGCTTCCGAATGAATTAGCGATTCCATTCGACTTCAACCGTATGTCACACGGGTATACTAGCTCGTCCTCGCGCAGTCTTATTGACTAACTACAATTTACTCGTTATGCTCACATCGGGGCGGAAACTTCTCTTGCATCACCCTCGTACTTCCGGTTCAGGAGGTCCTTATTCTAAATTCTCAATGGAGAGCGGCTCTTCACGTCATACAAGTATTTGCCGCGAGGGTGGATAGTCCTAACAATCGTTTTCAAAACCCGATAAGAACTTGCCCCGACGAACGTTTTTGAAAACCGATAAATCTTCCGCGACGTGAATTTTCTTGAGAAACTTGTCCTAACTAACGTTTTCAATTCCTAGCAAACTTGTTCAGGATTTTTGTTCAATATACGATTTAAGTAAATGTACCCCGTTTCGGATCGAGATCCTCGTTTCACTTCTAGATTTTGGAGTACCTTACAAAAAGCCTCGGGACCGCGTTTAGACATGAGTACCGCGTACCATCCACAACCCGACGGACCGAACAAACATACAATTTAAGTCTTGAAAACTATAATACGAATTTGTATTACCAACTTCAAATTTACTTGAGAAAAGTATTTTCCTTTAACCGAATCCTCGTACTACAATGATTTTCATTCGAGTTTTAACGTCACTCCTTTTGAAACCACATGTGACCGGAAACGTCATTCTCCTTTGTCGAACCAAGTAAACGATGATCAATTCACCTGGGCCGCGGTTATTTATGAGCAACCGAGAAAATTTATTCATATTCAGGTAAAACCCTACGCGACTCGTAACCACCAAGAGCTACGCCGAGGTTAGACGTAAACGTTTCAAATTCAACGTGGGAAACCGCGTCACGTTAAGAGTCGCACCTTGGAAAGGTGCAATCCGTTTCGGGAAACGTAGGAAGCTAAATCCGCGATATTTTAATCCTTTTGAAACCTTGGGGCATTTTGGACCCGTTGCTAGCCGTTTAGATTTTCCGACCCATTTTGAGTCTCCGTTTATCCTACATTCGATGTATCAACTTAAAGACGTGTTTTGCGAAACAAGAACTTGTTATTCCTTTTCGATGGGCTCACTATCGACGATAAACTTCATTCCTAGGAGGGCTGGTCGAAACCATGAATCGTGAACCCAAACTCTAAGACGACGTGAAACCCCGACCGTCAAAGTTCGTTGAAATACCCTAGAACGTACTTCTCCCTCATTCGTAGGATTGGCAACACAAGATCTCGAGGAAGATTCAACAACTACTACTTCCAACTAAATTTCGGGACGAAATTTCTTTTGAGGTGTGGATAATGTAACATCCCGCGTTTTTCGTTAAATTTATTTTAACGCCGTCTTTTTTTTAAAAAAATGACATCTCTCCTTACCTATACTCGTACACTTCGTTAACTAATGTTCTTGATAATCCCGTTATTCGATTTCAACATCTCTCGTTAACTTGCGTTTTAAAAATATTCGTTCGGTTAAATCCCGCACCCGCTTTGAAACTCGAGGGACCGGAGTTGCCAAATGGGCAAACTAGTTGACTAGGTCAACTAGTCAACCCATTTTTCATTCCATCATCTCCCTCATCTCTTTTCTCTCCATCTCAAGAACACACACATAAACCCATTCCATTCATTCATCATCTAAATTCAATCTTGGAAGCTCACAACAAATCCGACTACATATTCTTGATCCTCTCATCATTCTCTACGATTTGATACTAACCACACCGATTTTGGGTAACTTTCTAAAAACTCTAGATTTCTATAAATTCGTGTTTTTGACTTGAAATGGTGTTAGTTAGTGTCTATGGCTCATTGTGATGTCGTGTGTGTAATTTATATGCTCGATCTCGTTGTTTTAGTGTAACTAGCATGAACTTGAATTTTGGTGCGTTGTTCTTGAATTTAGGATGATCATATGTTGTTAGATGTTAAAAGTTGATGTTTTAATTGTGTTCCTAACATCACTAGCTTCAAATTGGTATGTAGGTTGACATGGATTAGTTCATAAACTTGATTATGAAATTTGGTGAATATGGGTTAGGGTTTCATGAACTAGGAATGGATTTTTGATGCATTAAATGACATGAAATGTTAATTGTAAGTGTTAGGTTGTGTTGTATGCTTGATTACCTTCGAAACGGCATATTGTTCATGTAATTTGGCTATCGAATCATTAAATGGCGTTATTGACTTGTATGCATTGAATGAGGAGCATTGATTGCGGTTTTTTGGTTGTTGTAAATGAAAGTTTGATTGATAAAAAGTGCATAGTTGCGTTCCTTGTCAAAATACCCTTCCGGTGATATAAAATGCATGCCTTGAATGTTTGCGGTTTGTAAATTGTGTTGGGTTGAGTTTTGATTCGTGCACTTAGGAGTTTCAGCGACCAGGGCCTGGAAACACCTCAGGACGCCGTCCAGATACCCAGGACGACGTCCCACTTTTCTAACCTAGACGCCGTCTAGGAATTGGGGACGCCGTCCCACTCTTTT
Organism: Rutidosis leptorrhynchoides; assembly: GCF_046630445.1. Taxonomy (NCBI): domain Eukaryota; kingdom Viridiplantae; phylum Streptophyta; class Magnoliopsida; order Asterales; family Asteraceae; genus Rutidosis; species Rutidosis leptorrhynchoides. Next base: position 380,261,372 of record NC_092343.1, on the reverse strand, counting down.
AATCGAGACGCCGTCTAGCCATTTGGGACGCCGTCCCGTTTGCCTAAAACTGGCTGTTTGCTTGACCTTTTGACGAAAAATGTTTGGCATGTTCTAGACCCCCAATTTACATGTAACTTGTTTTAAAATGCTTATATATGAATAACTAGCATAGAAAATTTGTCCGAGACCCGACCCGAACGTGTTGACTTTTTGTTGACTTTGACCGACCAAAGTTTGACTTTTTGTCAAACTTAACCAAATGATTATGCAACCCTCCTAACTTGTTTATATACTTGTACCTTGCATGAAACTTGACAATTTGATTGCACATGCTACATAATCGAGTCGTATTGAGCCATAGGACTAATTGAACATCTTTACCCTTCGTGACTATCGTTATTGATGCAACCTATTTGTTTAGGTCAAGGCTAAGCAACTTTCATGCATACGTTACTTTGTGAAGTACTTTTATACTAGTGCACTCGAGGTGAGATCATAGTCCCATCTTTCAACAACTTTTATACTTTTAAATTATGGGATGAGAAACATATACAGTTTTATACTACATACTTTATTACTTTGAACACAAGTACAAGGAAACAAACATTCCACAGCGAGTTAGAACAAAAATCCTCAATTCGATTATCATTAGTTACACTTGCAGGGTGTAAGCGAGAACTTATATTGTGTGGCCATACGGGTTTGACAAACCCTCATTACGGACGGTTCGCTACCGTCTACGGATGAAATATATTTTCGAGAAACAGTGTATGTTCTAACACTATTGTGATGGGGTTCTATGGAAGGAAACGTTAAGTCTTGATAATTGGGTGCTCGCGAACAATACTTTTGGAATGCAAACGATTTTGATAATCAACTATGGGAATACTAAATCTTGTGGTTCAAAAACAACGTTTACAAACACCTATGATTTCACCAACGTTTTTCGTTGACAGTTTTTCTATATGTTTTCTCAGGTTCATACTTGGTTACTTGATACATGCTTCCGCACTCTTTGATTACTTGATTGGAGTCAACCATGCATGCATACGCTAGGGATAGCACTTTTGGATTTAAACTTTTGTCTACATGTTTACGCTATTTATAGCAACTGTGATTTTAAACTAATTATGTCGCGAGTGATTTCATTCATACTTTATAACTTTTGTAAACTTAAACTTGTTGTCGACCGCTTGGTAAACTAAACTTTGCAAGTCTTGTACCTTTCAAATGAATGCGACATAATTTTGGTCAAACGAGTCTCACATAGGGACTACGACCACGTAACGGGACCTCAGTTAGTGACGCCGTCAATGAAGATTTTGGTCGGGTCGCTACACTTTGCTTATCGTGTCGAAATCATTTAAGAATGATGTTTAAATTTGATCGGAAATTTCCGGGTCGTCACAGTACCTACCCGTTAAATAAATTTCGTCCTGAAATTTGATCGAGGTCGTCATGGCTAACAATAAAAATGTCTTCATGATGAATATGAGCTCATAAATATAGCTTTATCACCATCGGGTAATATGGATAATATAATTCGATTATTCGAAGAGTACGAATGAAGCTATCACAAAATAGAGAGATGAAGAAATAAAGATTCATCATAACTTTTGACGTTGTCACGTTTGAATTTAGGAAAAAATAAGGTTCGTCTTAACTTTTGACGTTGTCTTGAATGAATTCCGGATTTCAAGGAATTCAAAACGAATCTTGGAGATCCATAAGATTTGGTTCTTCGGTAATTAAGGAAATTAGGATCTCCTTTGATTAAATGCAATAATCTATTTCGATTGCTTTGTCGGATACCTCCATTATAAATGTACCTCTATCGTTCTTATTATCTTCATTACTTCTATACTTTTCTTTCCTTGATTTTAAATATAACAAGAAATGTCCAGAGTTCGGAGGTATGAAGTTTCGAATGAATTCTAATTAAGATTTTTAAGCAGAGAGGAATGGTAATAGCATAATTTGATTTTTGTAATTTACCAGAATTTAAGAGGCAGATAGGACTATCAAGAAATTTTGTTCTTGATATGTTTATAGATTAGATAGAATGTAAGAGTCGTGTAACATGGCACATGATGACGTTATGATCTGTGAATTATCACATTCCATTTAAAAAAACTCAGCATGACTTACTGTAATATAATCACGTTGATCAAGTGTCATTATATTATACTAACTCATGCATCAGTTCCCAACACTACTTCAAAACCTTCATATTTTAAAGTCAAAAGTTTACACAATATAGAAACTAATAGTTTCTCATATGATGTAACACTGATAGTTCAAAGAGATAAATGATTTCAGATAAGATTAGTTATGAAATATATTCAGAAATATCAAGGATATTTATAATGAAAGATATAATGATATCTTAGAATTTCTAATATCGATGGATGATGATGAAGATTTGTCCGTAAAGATTTAGAGTCCGGAGCAAGGTATTTAATAATAACTTCAGCAGATACTGAATTATTTGGATTCTTTGAAGGCAGGTTTAGTCTTTGTGATTTATCTACAGCCTCCTTCATAGTTTGCTCACTCCGTTTTTCAGTTCCAACTTTTCTGAGCTTTGCCAACATACTATTCTTTGTCATCAAACTTTCGACTGTTAAGGTCATTTACAGCTTTTGCTGCTTCATCAGCATTTTTCATAATTTCGAGAACTGATTCGTAAATTTGGAGTGCTTATCAGAATTTCAGAATGTAAGATCATAATTCTAAGAGATAAATGTTATATGTATACATATAACTGTTGGTGTAGACATGCTGCGAGATTCAAAGTACTGATTGCTAATTTCGAGTAATTAGTATGGTTATTCTCGTTATAAGGTGTGGGTGAGTATATGATAAGGTTTCAATGAATATAATGATTCTTCGAAAAGTCAAAGATCAATAAAGTTGTTGGTAAGTTTTCTGCTAATGTGGTGAGATATAAAAGATTCACCGGTAACGATGGTGAAATGACAACGTATATATCGAGGTTATATTAAGGCAAATTCGAATGAAAGTCGAAGTTGATTTGCTGGAGCTGTGATAAAATTTATTATTTTGAAAGGGATTGTAAAGTTATTTTCGGTAATAACAATGCCAAAGGAGCTAGCACAGATACGTGTTAAACGTTTACTCAGATGCCGAGCGTTTTCAAGTGCATAACTATATGCATAAATCTTTTCTTTCGTAGATGAAGTGCGGTTGGTTCATCCTCTCAATTGAGGTGTTTTCAAGAATCATGAAAGGTTTGAACGCAGATTGTAATCGTCAAGATACAAATGAGGTTTAAGATGAAATCAAGTGGCAAAATTGAAGAATTGTTTAGTTTCATATGTTATAATCAATATTTTAATTCATTTTTAATTGTCCAATGTTGATAGTCCAATAATCGGTTTATATATATATATATATATATATAACCTTAGAATTACCCCCACGACGTATTGTATACGTATTGTCTTTGCATCAACCCAGAGACGTATTGTATACGTATTGTCTTAGAATTAACTAAGACGTATTGTGTACGTATTGTCTTAGGATTTATCAAAATGTATTGTATACTTATTGTGTTAGGATGTACCAAGAATATTATTATACATATATACAATTACTATGATATGTCAAAACTTTGTATACGTGTCCAGATATTTAAAATGCGTAAAATAAATAACAAAAATTAAATGACGATAAATAAAATTGCGAGAATATAAATTGTGATAAATAAATTGCGATAAATGAAATGTAATCAGTTAGCGTGGATTCTTAACAAAATTCTTCTCATAGTTAATTTGTTTGTTTCTATCAAATTTTATTTTGTCCAATGTTTTCTTCATTATGCCACTTGTTGAATTTTTTATGATGAGTCAAAATCGAAATATGAAATTGAATGAAAATAGTTATTCGGTGGTGAACAGATACGTATATCGGTGAATGTAAGTAGGATAGTAATTAACCGTTGAATCAGATTGAAAAGAATGTACAGTATAACTTATTAATGTAAAATCTAAATATTTCTCGGGGATTACCTACCCGTTAAAATATTTTCACCATTAACAGTTTGTACAAAAGAATTTTTAATTACAGTCTTTATGAAAACATATATACATATATATTTTCTTCAGATGTAATCATAGATTTAATGAGTTAATATGATATTAAACTCATATGAATTTCGGTTTGAGCTAGAATAAGTATTCTCTAAGACTATTAGGAACTACATATTCTTCACAGAATATTAATGAAGTTATGGATCAATACTTCATCGGTTATTGTTGTTGGTACTCCTTGGTATCTATGGTGCGTATGATGTTGATGTTCGTGGGACAGATTGTGAATTTGAGGTGTGGGATGCCAATGTTGTTGTTGCTGGATGGTGATGGTACTGTTGATGTTGCTGAAGGTGGTACTGTTTATGCTGCTGGTGCTGCTGATGCTGTCGGTACTGCTGATGGTGACGGGGCTGATGTTGATGGTATTTGTGGTGCTTGTGATGCTTCTGAATCACGTACCATTCGTGTCAGGGTTTCTATCCTAACCTCTATCATTACTATCCACTCACTCATCTGATTCGATAGATCTTGATTATCAATTCAAAGTTCCCTAACTTCTTCTAATATTCCCCTTCGATTGGTATTCGGAAGTAGAGGTTGAATATTTTCTGATATTGCAGTAATGCGACCTTCGAGGCGAAATATTTTGGCAAGAAGGGTGAAAATAGTGTTGCGCATGGGTTCACCAGTGAGTACATCGTTTTCTCCGATGTTAGGCTGTAAGTTTGGATCATGGTAGGGTTCGCCTTCCTCGTTTCTCCATTGAGTGAGTAAGTCTCGGACCCACCCCCATCTCTTCCAGAAAGAAAAATAGCTAAACGGTGGAGACACTTCGGGTTCATTGACTTCGGAGTCTATTTCAATACACATCTCGAAATCACTTCCGAAACTAATGGAATCCAAGCCAGGTGTAGGATCCATCTTTTACGATCAGTAAGAGGATTTTGATATGGAATGATTTTCGGATATCGGACGATATTCTAATTACATAGAATACCTATATATATATATAGTACAGAAGATCCCGTGAATTACGGAGGAAATTAAGGAAACGTGTCAGACAAGATTTAATGTGATGGAATATGAATTTATCTGTACATCATCTATGCAATAATTGCAATTAGACATGTCGAGACTGATAATGATAGGTAGATATTTTTCGACAAATGGTGGTAAGCAAAAACTTTTGACATGCAGACCAGGTTCAAGTCCAGACTTAAATATATAATCTAACAACTACTAGATCGAAGTCCAGACTCACTAATGTATCTTAACAACTACTAGTTAGACACACTAATGCAAGACCTGGTTCGCTACGACCACCGCTCTGATACCAACTGTGATGTCCCGTCCTAAACCATCTGGACGAAGTCATCAACATCTGGTCCCATTACGAGGTACTGACCTAAATATGCCAAGAATGACTCCATGTATTATCTTTAAAATGAGCAAATGCACAGCGGAAGATTTCTTTCATACCTGAGAATAAACATGCTTAAAAGTGTCAACCAAAAGGTTGGTGAGTTCATAGGTTTATCATAACAATCATTTCAATATATAAATAGACCACAAGATTTCCATTATAAATATATGTACACTCGCAAGTGTATAAAAGTATTCTATAAGTTGTTGAGCGCTTCGGTAACCATACTTAACATTTAATGTGGCATATTCCCTTTATTATGAAATCTACCTACACTGTACCAAGTGTAGTAAAAACGAAGTACTATGCAACCGTTTACGATACTAGAGCGACTAGCCCGGTTGGGGAGGTCAAACCCGATAGATCTATCAATAGGATTCGCGCTTACATGTTCTTCCAACATATAAATATTAGTTACCAAGCTATTAGGGAAAAATATCCAAAGTGGTACAACTCAACGTAGAATATGTTTTTAGTACTTGTGTCCATTTCGTAAAACAGTTATAAAACAGCGCATGTATTCTCAGCCCAAAAATATATATAAAAAGGGAGTAATGAAACTCACCATACTGTATTTTGTAGTAAAAATACATATGACGTCATTGAACAAGTATATGATTGGTTTCGGATTCACGAACCTATATCAGTTATATATATTAAAACATATAATGAAAATCAAATAGTTCCACATATTAATTATATAGTGTTTATATATTTATTGTTGTAATCTATATATAATTTGTACTAAATTCTAATATATTTTATATCTTACATTGCATGTTATATGTGTATTTATTTTGTATAAACATAATTGAAATGTTAATATTTCTAATATATAAACATAGGTAATATTAATATAATTTTTGTGTAAGTATGTTTTTATATACAAAATATTCATTTGTTATAATAATATAATACTATTAATGATAATGAAATTTTTAATAAAAATGTAGTTTTTAAATATTAATATTAGTTATAATAATAATATAAATCTTAATAAGAATGAAAATTTTGAATGATACTTTCGATATTACTAATAATTTTAATGAAAATGGAAATTTAATAAAAATGATAAGTTTAATAAAAATGATAGTTTTGATAATTTTAATTATAATGATACTATTAATATTAATAATGATAATAATAATATTAATAATTATAATAATAATAATAATAACAGTAAAACTTATAATAATAATAATAATAATAATAATAATAATAATAATAATAATAATAATAATAATAATAATAATAATAATAATAATAATAATAATAATAATAATAATAATAATAATAATAATAATAATAATGAAAATACTACCTTAGAGTAATAAGCTTTTTAAAAAAGAAAAAAAAATAAGCGCAACTGCCCAGGCTCGAACCCAAGACCTCTCGGTTAAACACTCATACCCTTAACCACTGCTCCAGTCATTCATTTATGTTTTATGATCGTATTAAACCGCTATAACTCATATCATAGTCCTCTTTTAACATTATAACATCTCAGTCCAATAGCAACAACACAAACCAGATTTGTTTGGCCCAAAAAAAATATATATAACTCGATCTTGGCCCAACAAGGATTCGGCCAGCCCAATACTATATAATTCAGTTGATTAAATGGGTATATGAAGGTTTTGATCGATCACACTTCATACGAATTCATCATCATCGTCTTCATCACGATTATCATCACCATCATCATCTAACACCATCGTCCATTCTTATTAATCATCATCATTAATCAATTCAAAACAGGCACATCTCAGAATCTATAATCAAGCTATGGAGATCGATTTTTAATTTAAGGATCTTTGTAAGTAATTCGATTCACCATTATTTTATTCGAATACTAGGGATCTTAATTATCTGCTTGAATTGTTTATTCTGAATTTTATATTCATAGTTACAATTTTTGTTGTTTTGGTCAGATTATAAAATCGATTGTATTTTAGGGATTAGGTTGATTTTGTGATTTTTGAATGGTAACAGGAAATAGAAGTCTTCGATTTTGGTAGATTAGAAACAATAGCAGCAAGCTTAAATGTTTTGGTTTTGGTGTTTGTTTGACTAACCTGCAACTGAAGCAATTGATTTGGGTTTCATTTGGTTGATGGTGGTGACGTTTGAGATTTAAATAGAAACAAAAAGAAGGAAACGAGCAACGCAGCATCATATGTTAATTGTTGCAACAGATTAAGATGGGATCGTGAGGGTTTTTGTGTGTTGATTTAAACTGAAACAGAAACAAGATATATAGGTGTTTAAAGATGGTGGAAGTGGGTCTTGGTTGTTGGGTGGTAGTGGTTTCAAACAGAACATAAATATTAGCAACAATCAATCGGGGTTTTTGGTCTTGTTACCAGTCGAATAGCAGTAGAACAGTTAGCACACAATAGTGTTGGATTTCATGGGTGTCGACCTCAAAACAGGAAATTATGTGGGCTGATGGGTTTTGATCTTGAAAATCTTGAATAATCAGTAAAACACAATTTGGGTTAATGTTGTGAGTGTTTTGGCTTGTTGGTAACAGAAAAGGAGAATTAATTGTATAGCTGTAGCAGTAGGGCAGTGATGGTGGTTAAATGAAGAAGGAGGTAGTGCTATGGTGATAATCGAATAGAGACAGAAACCGTAGGGTGGTTATGATGAGTTGTTATGGTGGTTGTTGATGAAGATGATATAGCTTTTCTTTCTGAGTCTTCGATCTATACAGAAGGGAGTAAAGGGAGTAAAAGTGGCCGGAGTGTAGTGTGATGATATTGGTGATTGATTTAAGTGGGGGTAGTGATTACTATGAACTTAAGAGTGTCATATATGTATATATGTCTATATGCATATATAAAAGATAGATGAAGATATATAAAGTTAGATGAAAATAGATATTGATAGAAAAGGATGTATAACAAAAAGGTAGCCTAGGGTGTCTTTATATGTACGAGTGCATGTTCATATATAATAGATAGATGATTGATTGGGGAAAATAGATAATGGGGACATAAAAAAACAATGACTTTTACTTTTATTCTTTAGCAAAAGAATAATATGTAATCACGGGTTAAATAGCAAAAATCACAATAATGAAATTGAGAAATCGCTTAATTTAAATAATGGGTTTAACTCTTACTGTTACACTCCCCAACCTTTCAAATGTTATAGTTAAGGTGTTATATATTTATTTCCAATCAATAGTTCGTATACCTCATATTCATTGTTATATTATGCAAGTAATAATTATTAATCAATATTACATATAAACTTATAGCTAATACTAAATTTTAATTCATGAATTCCCTGATGTAGTAATTACAATAAGTAACATGTGAACATCATATTATTAATGGAATTTAAAATAAATAATACAGAGTATTGAGTTTTGATAAAGTTTACCTTTGAGAAAAGACTGATTTGCAAGACTAAGACTCTCTGGAGTTTTCCACTAGACTTTACTTATCTCATTTGTTCTTTCCACTAACCTAGTCTTGACCATAATTGTTCATGTATGTGTGTATATATATATATATATATATATATATATATATATATATATATATATATATATATATATATATTTTAATAATAACTCTTATTATATCTTATATTGTTTTACATACTTATTCAAACATTTAAATCGTTTATTATTTCCAATTCAAGTTATTGTATATATTTGTATATATTTAAATATATATGTATCTCTTTACAACTAGTTGTTTGTGAATTGTCAGGAATGGTTGAAAGTCAATTGAATATATGAAATAGTTCAAAAATTTTGAGACTCAACTTTACAGACTTTGCTTATCGTGTCGAAATCATATAAGAATGAAGTTTAAATTTGATCGGAAATTTCCTGGTCATCACAAAGAACATTTGAGATAAGTGCTAGAGTTGTTGAGGAAAGAAAAACTGTACGCTAAATTTTCAAAGTGTGCATTTTGGTTGGAAGAAGTTCAATTCCTCGGTCACATAGTGAACAAAGAAGGTATTCAGGTGGATCCGGTAAAGATTAAAACCGTTGAAAAGTGAGAAACCCCGAAAACTCCGAAGCATATACGTCAATTTTTAGGATTGGCTGGTTACTACAGAAGATTCATCCAAGATTTTTCCAAAATAGCAAAACCCTTGACTGCATTAACGTATAAATGGAAGAAATTTGAATGGAAGGATGAGCAGGAGAAAGCGTTTCAATTGTTGAAGAAAAAGTTAACTACGGCACCTATATTGTCATTACCTGAAGGGAATGATGATTTTGTGATATATTGTGACGCCTCAAAGCAAGGTCTCGGATGTGTATTAATGCAACGAACGAAGGTAATTGCTTATGCGTCTAGACAATTGAAGATTCACGAGCAGAATTATACGACGCATGATTTGGAATTAGGCGCGGTTGTTTTTGCATTAAAGACTTAGAGGCACTACTTATATGGGGTCAAAAGTATTATATATACCGACCACAAAAGTCTTCAACACATATTTAATCAGAAACAACTGAACATGAGGCAGCACAGGTGGATTGAATTGTTGAATGATTACGACTTTGAGATTCGTTACCACCCGGGGAAGGCAAATGTGGTAGCCGACGCCTTGAGCAGAAAGGACAGAGAACTCATTCGAGTAAAAGCTATGAATATAATGATTCACAATAACCTTACTACTCAAATAAAGGAGGCGCAACAAGGAGTTTTAAAAGAAATAAATTTAAAGGATGAAATACCCAAAGGATTGGAGAAGCATCTTAATATTCGGGAAGACAGAGCCCGGTATAGGGCTGAAAGAATTTGGGTACCAAAATTTGGAGATATGAGAGAAATGGTACTTAGAGAAGTTCATAAAACCAGATACTCGATACATCCTGGAACGGGGAAGATGTACAAGGATCTCAAGAAACATTTTTGGTGGCCGGGTATGAAAGCCGATGTTGCTAAATATGTAGGAGAATGTTTGACGTGTTCTAAGGTCAAAGTTGAGCATCAGAAACCATCAGGTCTACTTCAACAACTGAAAATCTCGGAATGGAAATGGGAAAACATTACCATGGATTTCATCACTAAATTGCCAAGGACTACAAGTGGTTTTGATACTATCTGGGTAATAGTTGATCGTCTCACCAAATCAGCACACTTCCTGCCAATAAGAGAATATGACAAGATGGAGAAGTTAGCATGACTGTATTTGAAAGAAGTCGTCTCCAGACATGGAATACCAATCTCTATTATCTCTGATAGGGATGGCAGATTTATTTCTAGATTCTGGCAGACATTACAGCAAGCATTAGGAACTCGTCTAGACATGAGTATTGCCTATCATCCACAAACTGATGGGCAGAGCGAAAGGACGATACAAACGCTTGAAGACATGCTACGAGCATGTGTTATTGATTTCGGTAACAGTTGGGATCGACACCTTCCGTTAGCAGAATTTTCCTACAACAACAGCTACCATTCAAGCATTGAAATGGCACCGTTTGAAGCACTTTATGGAAGAAAGTGCAGGTCTCCGATTTGTTGGAGTGAAGTGGGGGATAGACAGATTACGGGTCCGGAGATAATACAAGAAACTACCGAGAAGATCATCCAAATTCAACAACGGTTGAAAACCGCCCAAAGTCGACAAAAGAGCTACGCTGACATTAAAAGAAAACATATAAAATTTGAAATTGGAGAGATGGTCATGCTTAAAGTTGCACCTTGGAAAGGCGTTGTTCGATTTGGTAAACGGAGGAAATTAAATCCAAGGTATATTGGATCATTCAAGATTATTGATCGTGTCGGACCAGTAGCTTACCGACTTGAGTTACCTCAACAACTCGCGGCTGTACATAACACTTTCCACATCTCGAATTTGAAGAAATGTTTTGCTAAAGAAGATCTCACTATTCCGTTAAACGAAATCCAAATCAACGAAAAACTTCAATTCATCGAAGAACCAGTCGAAATAATGGATTGTGAGGTTAAAAGACTTAAACAAAACAAGATACCAATTGTTAAGGTTCGGTGGAATGCTCGTAGAGGACCCAAGTTCACCTGGGAATGAGAAGATCAGATGAAGAAGAAATACCCGCACTTATTTCCAGAAGATATGTCAACACCTCCAACTGCTTAAAATTTCGGGACGAAATTTATTTAACTGGTAGGTACTGTAGTGACCCAAACTTTTCCATGTTTATATATATTAAATGAAATTGTTATTTACATGATTAAATGTTTCTAACATGTTAAGCAATAAAACTTGTTAAGACTTGATTAATTGAAATAGGTTTCTTATAGACAATTGACCACCCAAGTTGACCGGCTATTCACGAACGTTAAAACTTGTAAAAACTATATGATGTCATATATATGCATATATATATATATATATATATATATATATATATATATATATATATATATATATATATATATATATATATATATATATATATATATATATATATAGTTAACATGATATTATGATAAGTATGTATCTCATTAAGTATATTAACAATGAACTACATATGTAAAAAACAAGACTACTAACTTAAGGATTTCGAAACGAGACATACATGTAACGATTATCGTTGTAACAACATTTAAATGTATATATATATATATATATCATATTAAGATATATTAATACATCATAATATCATGATAATGTAATAATTTAATATCTCATTAGATATAATAAACAATGGGTTAACAACATTTAACAAGATCGTTAACTTAAAGGTTTCAAAACAACATTTACATATAACGACTAACGATGACTTAACGACTCAGTTAAAATGTATATACATGTAGTGTTTCAATATGTATTCATACACTTTTGAAAGACTTCAAGACACTTATCAAAATATTTCTACTTAACAAAAATGCTTACGATTACATCCTCATTTATTTTCATCAACAATTCTACTCGTATGCTCTCGTATTTGTACTTGTACAATACACAGCTTCTAAATGTATTTACTATTGGTATATACACTCCAATGATCAGCTCTTAGCAGCTCATGTGAGTCACCTAACCATGTGGGAACTATCATTTAACATCTAGCATGACTTATGAGCAAGGAAACAAAAACAAGAACTCCTTTTATCCCCACTCACCTTCACCACTCACCACCTACTCCATTTCACTTCCAATTTTCTTCCCAATTCTCTCTCAAAACACACACACTCTTCCATGAACGTCTAAGTTACTATTTTTCCAGCAAAAATCATCAAATACAAGCTTTGGTTATTACCTATAATTATCATAAAAACAATTACTCAAGAACACATCAAGAACACTTCCAAGTTTACAAGTTTACTTCCAAGTTTCCTAATCCATTCCAAGCAATCATCTAAGATCAAGAAACCTTTATTATTTACAGTAGGTTATCTTTCTAAATCAAGGTAATATTCATATTCAAGCTTTGATTCAATTTCTATAACTATAACTATCTTAATCCGAGTAATAATCTTACTTGAACTTGTTTTTGTGTCATGATTCTATTTCAAGACTTCCAAGCCATCAAAGATCCTTTGAAGCTCAAGTTATTTTTTCATCATTTCCAGTAGGTTTATCTACTAAACTAGAGGTAGCAATGATGTTCATAACATCATTCGATTCATATATGTATAACTATCTTATTCGAAAATTTGAACATGTAATCACTAGAACATAGGTTAGTTAATTCTAAACTTGTTCGCAAACAAAAGTTAATCCTTCTAACTTGACTTTTAAAATCAAATAAATACATGTTCTATATCTATATGATATGCTAACTTAATGATTTAAAACCTGAAAACACGAAAAGCACCGTAAAACTGGATATACGCCGTCGTAGTAACACCGCGGGCTGTTTTGGGTTAGTTAATTAAAAACTATGATAAACTTTGATTTAAAAGTTGTTCTTCTGGGAAAATTATTTTTCTTATGAACATGAAACTATATCCAAAAATCATGGTTAAACTCAAAGTGGAAGTATATTTTTCAAAATGGTCATCTAGACGTCGTTCTTTCGACTGAAATGACTACCTTTACAAAAACGACTTATAACCTGTATTTCTGACTATAAACTTATACTTTTTCTGTTTAGATTCATAAACTTAAGTTCAATATGAAACCATAGCAACTTGAATCACTCAAAACGGATTTAAAACGAAGAAGTTATGGGTAAAACAAGATTGGATATTTTTGCTTGTTGCAGCTACGTGAAAATTGGTAACAAATCTATATTAATCATATCCTAGCTAACTCATATTGTATTTGTGATGACCCAGAAATTTCGACTAAATTTAAACTTAATCTTTGTATGATTAACATTTCCGACACGATAAGCAAAGTCTGTAAAACTGAATCTCAAAATTTTTGAATTACTTTTATATATTTAAATACCCTTCGGTTGTTTTCGACGATTCGCGAACAATTATATGTAAATAGATACATATATACTATAACATGAAAAGGTAACAACGTATTAATTGTTTGATACCGTACATTAAACTTATTGGTTTAAATATCTATTTGAATGTATATGATAAGTTGAAATATTTATTATTAAAATTTATTTATAAATAACTTCCAATGTGTATTTAAAAACTGATTTATGTATATTAAAAAGATATATACATATATATAATAAACGATAGTAACATTCGTTTATTGATTCAATTGATATTTAGATAAGTTAAATAAAGCGTTTAAGATGAACCAGTTAAACACTAATTTGTTACAGTGTTTTCAAATTGCCACATTACTCAAAATGCTACAGTGTTTTCGAAAATCACTATTTGCTACAGTGAAATTGACTTTGCTACAGTGAATTGCTACAGTAAAATTTGACTTTGCTACAGTAACTTTGCTACAGTAAAACGCTATTATAAAAATGTATTTTAACAAATAGTGAGACGATGATTTATAGAAGTAAATGACCAAAACACTCGAAAGTTTAAGATACACTTTGAGTGATATAATTAAGGGATAATTTAAGGCTATTGATAAGGCTAAAAAGGAACATATATTTCATAGCATTATCCCCCAAGAAAGACAGGATTTTAGTTGTAATTGTTCCATATTCAAGTAATATTCGTTTATATTTAATAAGTGCGAAGACAAAAGGCGAAAACGAAGAATTGAAGACGAAAAGGTCCAAAATGCTCAAATGTACAAGATACAATTAAAAAGGTTCAAATTATTGATGAAGAACGTCTAAAAATGACAAGAGTACAAGTTGCGGAACGCAAAGTACACGATATAAAATAGTACGCAAGGACGTCTGAAAATCCGGAACCGGGACCCGAGTCAAGAAGAAACGCCCGACGCAACGGACCAAAAATATCTAGTCTACTATGCACAAGAATAAAATATAATATATAAATAATTATATTAATTATTTATATATTTATATTTATTTTATATTATGTCGACAAGCTAGGAGCCAAAACAATGTGAGCTGTCCCTGGTCCTCATGCGAGTCGCATGGCCAGAAGGCCATTTCCATGCGAGTCGCATGACTCCAGATTCCAGGCCAGGTACTATAAATTCAGGTGTTTTGCTCGAATGAAAAATCAAACACACATACACAAATATATATTACTCCGTATAATATTTATTATTATTATTATTATTATTATTATTATTATTATTATTATTATTATTATTATTATTATTATTATTAAGATTATTATTAATCTTATTAATCTTATTATTAGTATTATTATTTTTGCGATACAAAAATAATAATGTACATAAAATATTACGACGGAGTACTGTCCAAGTAATTTTCAAAACGAGTTTCCGAGCGAGCTAGAGCTAAGGAAAATATGGGTTATTGCCAAGGAGGTTATGGGTAATGTTCGGGGGTATTTTTGTGAATCAAACCTCGTGTTTATTATCTCCGATGCGTCTACATGCTTTCCTACAATATTGTATATCAATATTAAACAGTGAGTTTCATATGATCCCTTTTACTCAATATATTTTGGGCTGAGAATACATGCGACTGTTTATAAATACTGAAAATACTAGATTTATATGCGTGAGTTTCATATGATCCCTTTTACCCTTTACATTTTTGGGCTGAGAATACATGCAAATGCTTTATTAACTGATTTACAATATTTATATGCGTGAGTTTTATTGCTCCCTTTTTAATTGCTTTTGCAATATATTTTTGGGCTGAGAATACATGCAATTTATTTTAAACGCAATGGACACAAGTACATACTAAATTCTACACTGAGTTTGAACCGAAAATCCCTTAGCTTTGGTAACTAGTAACTGTCGGTTATAAGAACTGATGGGCGCGAGTAGTTGTATATGGATCCATAGGGCTTGATATCCCCGTCCGAGCTAGAGCACTAGCCTTTTAACGGACGTATGCTATTTGAGAAGCGTACACGTTGGTTTGCGTGTATTATTAAGATGATTATACAAAGGGTACAAATTATATAAGCATTAAAGTTTAGTTACCAGGGTGCTCAATTTTGTAGAACCGATTGATAAACGTTTCGGATGAAACAATTGAAATCTTGTGATCCACCTTTTATGTAAAACCTATTGATAAACGTTTTGAATAAAACAACTGAACTTTTGTAATCCACATTGATATACAGATTATGTGTAATATTAAAACTATGAACTCACCAACCTTTGTGTTGACACTTGAAGCATGTTTATTCTCAGGATTCTAGAAGTCTTTCGCTGTTTGCTTATACGTGATACAAGATATGTGCTTGGAGTCATACATGCTATATACAAGAAACTTGCATTCACCAAACCATTACCATGTATCTTATTTTGACTGTATTGTCAACAGATGTATTATTGTAAACCATTAAATGGTGATTGTCTATACGTAGAAATCATCAGATGTTAAAAACCTGGAATTTATATATTCATTTATGAAATACCTTTTCAAACGAATACAATGTTACAAAATGTATCACATAGAGGTCAAATACCTCGCAATGAAATCAATGAATGACGTGTTCGTCCATATGGATTTGGAGCGATCGTCACAGTATTATACATGTATTCTAATATATTATGTAATCTTGGGATACCATAGACACGAATACAATGTTTTGACATATCATATCGACCCATCTATATATATATTTCGGAACAACCATAGACACTCTATATGCAGTAATGTTGGAGTTAGCTATACAGGGTTGAGGTTGATTCCAAAATATTATATATACTTTGAGTTGTGATCTAGCCTGAGGCTTGTATACACGAGGTCGTGGATTGATTCGAGATAATATATATTGTTTTATTTTTTGTACATCTAACTGTGGACAACTAGTTGTAGGTTACTAACGAGGACAGCTGACTTAATAAACTTAAAACAGTAAAACGTATTAAAAATGTTGTAAATATATTTTGAACATACTTTGATATATATGTACATATTTGTTATAGGTTCGTGAATCAACCAGTGGCCAAGTCTTACTTCCCGACGAAGTAAAAATCTGTGAAAGTGAGTTATAGTCCCACTTTTAAAATCTAATATTTTGGGATGAGAATACATGCAGTTTTATAAATGTTTGATGAAATAGACACAAGTACTTAAAACTACATTCTATGGCTGGATTATTAAACTGAATATGCCCCTTTTTAGTCTGGTAATCTAAGAATTAGGGAACAGACACCCTAATTGACGCGAATCCTAAAGATAGATCTATTGGGCCCAACGAGCCCCATCCAAAGTACCGGATGCTTTAGTACTTCGAATTCATCATGTTCGAAGGGAGTCCCGGAATGATAGGGGATATTCTATATGCATCTTGTTAAGGTCGGTTACCAGGTGTTCCCCATATGAATGATTTTTATCTCTATGTATGGGATGTATATTGAAATATGAAATCTTGTGGTCTATTATTACGATTTGATAAATATATAGGTTAAAACTATAACTCACCAACATTTTTGTTGACGTTTAAAGCATGTTTATTCTCAGGTGATTATTAAGAGCTTCCGCTGTTGCATGCTAATATATGGACAAGATGTGGTGTCAGCATGCTTGTATAATATTGTTTAAAACTGCATTCGAGATTTACTTTGTTGTAACATATTAAAATTGTAAACCAATATGTATTGGTAGTGTGTAAGTGTGATATTTTAGATTATCATTTCTGGATAATCTAGGTGGTGACTTTTTAATCTTGTCGATAAAATAAAGGTCATGGTTTGTTTTAAAAACGAATGCAGTCTTCGAAAAACGTCTCATATAGAGGTCAAAACCTCGTAACAAAATCAATTAATATGGAACGTTTATAATCAATATGAACGGGACATTTCACACATGAGGCAAAACAGTAGAGTTAGTACTAACTAAAGGATCGACAACAATGTGATTTACCACCGAAATCGTTTCAACCAATTCTTCCAAGACAGGAGCATCAACCAAAACATTTAATTCAGCATCACCTTCATGAACTTGATCCACCAAATCAACATCAACAACGTCAATACTCCCGAATGGAACTTAAAAGTATAGTTCTCCGGTCATTCTAGCCAATCCTTTTGACGAAGTGTAGTGCTGACATTATGCTTAAGTCACAGTTCTTTATATTATTAAAGTATTAATTAGTTGTATTTTTTTGAAGGGCGATATCGACATCGAATGCTCTCATTTTTCACTCACGCACGCGTTAGGAGGAAACCCAATTCGCGACGATGTTGGCAGTACCATCGAAGGTAGGTTGGGAAACCCCCCCAGAGACCTTCTCAAATTGTATTGATATTGGTGGTATCATCAAAGGTTGAAAACTCCATGCTTGCTGTGAGAATCGAACCTGGGTTGACAGTACTCCAAGTTGGATCACACCCCCACACCACTCAAGCTAATCTTCTGTGGTTAATTACTTGTATATAACATATAAAAATTATTCTTATAAATTACTTTGTTTGTCTCAATTATTTTCGACTATTACTTTTTGAATTTCTCAAATTAATTGTCGACTTTCATAAATAGATAAGAATAATGTGAAAAAGTTGTTTGTGCCCATATATTATATATGTAAGACAAAAAGTTAGGTAAAAAGTAAGAATAAGACTTGAAAGTGAACAAAAAAGTACAATTACCTTTTATTTAAACGATGTGTTTTTTGTGTGAAAACAATAGATTTTGGACTGAGGGAATATAACACAAGTTAGAGAAGTCATAAAAATTTGATTCTACCATTTTCATGGCGTTCTTTGTTTTTTTTTTTTTTTAGTTTGTGGCCGGAGGTCCGTTTGGAAGCAATCTTTTTACCCGTCGAATAGAGAGATGAGCGACCTTCTCTACTCTTGGAGTGTTTCACTCGGGGTGAAGAAATGACTTCTCTTTATTCAAGGATAGAAGAAGGATTGTCTATGTCTCACCCAGGGGCGATTCTAAGGCATAAGGGGTGGGTCCTATGACCCCATTAGTGTAAATTTTTTTTATAGAATGTATACTTTAAATTTTACAGGACACCACTAAATTTCAGTACGGGACCCCATATATTCTTAAAATTTATGATTTTTTTAAGGTAAATGACTACAAAAGTATACTTCAAATATAATTAGCTTCAAAAATAATTTTGGGACCCATAAGGTTTTCATTCTAGAATCGCCACTGGTCTCACCTCCTTTATACCTCACACATGTGAGATTCGGTTTTGTTGTTGGTGGTGGTGGTGTTGTTGTTAGAGAAGTCATAAAAAATAGTGAAACATACACTTGGAAAGAGCAGCAACAGATTTGGTATCAAAACCAACAATCAATGTAAGCATTGGTACAAATATACCGCCACCGCCAACTCCGCCAACCGTCCCAGAACCCAAGAATCCGATCAATGTAGCCACTACATTTCTCCAATTAAACTCCAATTCCTACATATCAAAACTTACAAAAATGAAAAAAGAAACATGCGAGTAACTTATATTCAGTTTTATATCAAGATAATGTTAATGAGACTTACAGGCCACCTCTTTAAATCGGAATTCAAAGCGACTAAATTCCGACGTAAATTATGATTGCGTTTGTAATCACTGATAATCAATGCCGATAAAACAGCAGCGGATAAGCCTACTGCAACATACAAAACAAGGGTTTTTGTTGCCATTGATAAATGCTTTGTTTTACTCTGTTTTGTCTCAAAACAATACAAAAAACAGAGAGAAAGAAGACAATATTACAGTAACAGTGACAAAGTTGTAAGCATGTTAGGTCCCTCATATAGGAGTAATTACTACAGCATTAGCAACTTATGTTTTTTAAATTATATTTTTCAATGTTGGTTTGGGCAATGCTCGGTTCTAGATAGCGTGGTTCGTTTGTTTGTAGTTTTAGTTTTTCTTGTTCCGAGGCTCATCAATGTCTTTTGTATCTTTTTTGTTGGATCTTTTCATCCTTTGGATGAAAGGGTTAGTTTATAATAGTCATCGCCTTTTTCGCCAAAAAACAAAAAAAAGCAATAGTATTATGTAAATTATTAGTTTTTATTTATAGCATTTATAACAATTAGTGTTAGGATATACGTGTAAATTAGTAATTCAATGGACATATGTGTGGAGAAAAATATCACCTATTCACCTATAGTACTTATATTTTAATCGGTGATGAGTTTTATATGACAAATATTTATCTGTAGTCCACTAATCATAATGATAATAATAACTAGTTGTGGAGCCCTCGTTTTGTGCCGGGGGCTCCGTTTTGAATGCGAGTTAAAAAAAAAGTCTTGATCTATTTTGTAAAAAAAAAAGAATTTTTTTTCGACATCTAACATTGAAGGTTTGTTCCTTTTGTGAAAGTTGCTTCTTTTAGCGTTCGTTTTTTTTTTTAGTTAGTTGATCTATTTTGTAAAAAAGAATGTTTTTGACATCTTTTGGTAGCATTGAAGGGTTGTTCATTTTATGAAAGTTGTCTCTTTTATCGTTGAAAAAGAACAGAGAGAGAAAAAAAAAGTTAGTTGATTTTTTTGGAAAAAAGAATTTTTTTTTCGACATCTTTTGGTAACATTGAAGGGTTGGTTCTTTTACGAAAGTTGCTTATTTTATCGTTGGAGATAAAAAAAAAAGGTGAAATGACGAAAATACCCCTAGTTACTATTGGTGAATAGTGAAACAGTGTTTTGTAGTCGATCTATTTTGTAAAAAAGAATGTTTTCGACATCTTTTGGTAGCATTGAAGGGTTGTTCATTTTATGAAAGTTGTCTCTTTTATCGTTATAACCCTCACGTTGCATCGGATTGGGTAGTTATCGATAGCATGCTTTTAGGTTAAGTTTTTTTTCGAAATTTTAGTAACTTGGTTTGTTAATAGTATATTTATATTACAAACGTTTAACCCTGTTTTAGTTACATTACATTATAAGTTTATTTTGAAAGTGATTTAAAATAAGTATAAGTAAAAAAAATTGAAGTTGAAAATATAATGTGCTTTGTACACTTAAAATAAGAAAGAAACAAATTAAGGAAATACGGAGTAATGAAGTACTAAAATATAACGTAGTATGTAGATATACTTACTCCGTATGTACTCCAAAATTTGTACTCCGTAGATATTATAGTCGGTAAAGATTTGTACTCAAAACCAACAATTTTTCATCTTTCTTTCATCTCTCTTCTTTTATCTTTTCTTTCATCTTTCTTCTTTCATCTATCTTCTCTAATATTCAACCTCCACACCCATAATAAAACACACACTCAAAATCATACCCTCACCTGGCGATTGCTGCCGACAACCACACGCCGCCGCACCTTATTTCTCCATCAACCACACGCTGCCGTTTCAGCATTTTGGCCACCATGTTGGGAAAAATCGCTCTTTAAAGTTATGTGTTAAGTTTCGTCAACTACCAAACTACCATCTTCAAATAAGAGGTTTTTTTATCAACTAACCGGTTCATTTTTTTTCTAGATCTGTGTTTATATATTATTTTTGTTAATATAATTTTTTTTTTTTTTTCAGGATTGGATGGAGGTAGTTGTTTAATGGTTGTTAGTTTTTGGAAGTGGCTGTTGGTGGCTACCGGAAATGGTTCCCTCAAGTGGATGCCCTTTTTTTTTTTTTAATGTTTCTTACTTATTAATTTTCCTGTCACTTTTGCTTGAAGAGTAGTTGAGTTTCGTTTTTGTTTTATCAGATTTTATTTTGATTAAATGAGTTGTCAATTTTAGTTTTTCAGATTATATGATTTGCAAGTTCGTTGAATTAATGAAGGAGTTTATTGTAATAATTTGGCCATAGAATGATGATTATCACTGCCGGAATTAAATGATGGTGGTGGTCAACGGTTGCCGGAGGGTTTTCACGGTGGTAGCCATCGGTTGTCGGATTTATTTCGTGGTGGTGGCAGATGACAGTGGTGGTGGTTGGGGTAAAACTGTGTATATTAGTAGCTGCTTTGTTGTTTTGTTGTGTTTGTATTTAATTATTATTATAAAAAAATGTGAAATGATGAATAGTGAAATAGTGTTTTGTCTAGTGGCGGCAGCAGCAGCACTACAAATAATAATAATAATAATAATAATAATAATAATAATAATAAAATACGCACCCTACTCGACTATTCTTATTCTAGCCTTCCACGCATTCCTATCAGAAGTCATGTCCTCGGTCAACAAAAGCTCCTTCAAGTCGAGCCTTAGTTTATCCACCCACCTACGAGTAGGTCTACCCCTTCTCCTAACGCCGTCGACCGTGAGTGCCTCGACTCTCCTAACCGGGGCAGTTCGTGGTCGCCTCATCACATGCCCAAACCATCGAAGTCGTTCTTCTCTTAGCTTGTCGATAATGCTTCCGATTCCAAGGTTTTCCCTAAACACACTATTTGGAATCATATCTAACATGGTCCTGCCACATGTCCACCTAAGCATCCTCATTTCAGCCACCTCCATCCTTCTCTCTTGGGCCTTCGTCATTGACCAGCATTCTGATCCGTACAACATGGCAGGTCTAATTGCCACCTTGAGGAATTTCCCTTTCAATTTGAGCGGAATCTTCTTGTCGCACAAGACCCCTTTCGCTGCCCTCCACTTCAACCAACCTACCTTAATACGATGGGTCACGTCTTCATCTATCCTCCCCGATTTATGGAGGACCGAGCCTAGATATCTAAACGAATCTTGTGGGTGCAAGATCTGGTCCCCAATGCAGATATTCACTCCAGCGTTTTGTTCATCTTCAACGCTGTTGAAATCACACCTAAGATATTCCGTCTTTTGTCTACTGATCCTTAGACCATTTTGTTCTAAGGCCTCCTTCCATTGTTCTAGTCTTCTATTAAGCTTTTCTTTGGAATCCGCTACAAGCACAATATCATCAGCAAAAATCAGACTCCATGGGATGTTCTCTTGTATTCCTCGAGACAGCTCATCGAGAATCAAAGCGAAAAGGAAAGGGCTTAGGGCAGATCCCTGGTGCAAGCCTACTTCTATCGAAAAATACTCTGTGTTTCCCACAGGCGTTCGAACGCAGGACTTCGCCCCTTCGTACATATCCATAATTGCTCTAATATATCTACTTGGGATACCTCTACCATTTAGGGTCTTCCAAATTAACTTTCGCGGAACACAATCATAGGCCTTTTTTAAGTCTAAGAAGACCATCTCTAGGCTCTTTTGCTTTTCCCTATACTTCTCCATAACGCTTCTTATAATATGAATTGCCTCCATCGAAGAGCGCCCTGGCATAAAACCAAATTGGTTTTCCGAAACTGTGGTTTCGCGTCGAAGTCTAGTCTCAATCACTCTCTCCCAAAGCTTCATGGTATGGCTAAGTAATTTTATGCCTCTGTAATTACTGCATATTTGGGCATCCCCTTTATTTTTGAAGATGGGAATAATCTCGCTACGTCTCCATTCAGTGGGCATTTTATAGCTTCTAAACGTCTTATTGAAAAGACACGTCAACCACCTAACGCCATCATCGTCCAGGCACCGCCACACCTCTATTGGAATCTGGTCTGGTCCAACAGCTTTGTTTCTACCCATCTTTCATAGTGCCACTCTTACTTCTTCCTGGCTAATCCTCCTACAGAAATTGTTTTTCTGGAAATGACCTATACCACAGTCACGCGGTTCCTCTTGGCGCCCGGGTACCCCTCCAAAGAAAAGAGATCAGAAATAAACTTCCCATCTTTTCCTAATTTCGCCTTCCTTCACTATGGTTTGACCGGCTTCATCTTTGATAAACTTGACGTTATCTATATCCCTCCTCCTACGCTCTCTAGCTTTAGCAATCTTGTAGATATCATTAGCTCCTTCTTTAGAATCTAGTGTCTATACAAATCTTCATACGCTTTATCTTTTGCACGTGCAACAGCCTTCTTAGCTTCCCTTTTGGCTTCTTTATATCTCTATTCTGCCCTAGTTCTATCCTCAAGTGTTCCCTCCCTGCAAGTATTGAGCTCCCTAAACCTTAGTTGTTTAAGCGCGACTTTGGTTTGGACCTCATCGCTAATCCACCATGATTCTCTACTAGATTTGTGTCCTCGCGATGTCCCTACTACCACACCTAAGGCTTCCTTGGCTACATCTCTAATAGTGGAAGCCAGACTATTCCACATCTGATCTGCGTCACCATGAGTAGCAATTTCCACTCCTGCCTCTACTCTTTCCAAAACCGAAGCTTTAAAAGTTTCGGCTTTCACTCCATTTAGATTCTTCCATAGGATCCTAGGTTGGACGGGTTTCGCGCTCCGGGAAGCCCGCCTCTGCAAGGCTAGGTCCATGACCAATAATCTGTGTTGGGTGGAACAGGTCCAGGTAGTCAGAACTCTACAGTCTCTGCAAGCCCTACGCTTCCCTTTGCGAAGCAGCAAATAGTCAATCTGGGTACTATGGCCCCCATTGTGGAAAGTAGCTATTTGAGCTTCCGTCTTCCTAAAGAAAGAGTTTGCAACAGCCAAATCATGGGCAACATTTAAATCGAGAATAGAGCGTCCTTCTTCATTTCGGGCTCTGTACCCAAAGCCCCCATGGACACCCGTATATCCTTCTGAATCCGTGCCTATATGTCCATTAAGGTCTCCCCCAATAAGTAAACGATGGTCATCGGGGCAACTCCTCACGACTTCATCTAACGAATCCCAAAAGCTTCTTTTTTCTTCTTCACCCAAACTAGCGTGAGGTGCGTAAGCGCTAATGACCATGTAAGTCTCCTCATGGATAACTAATCTTATTGACATAATCTTATCACTACACCTACCTACGCCCACAATATTATCCTTATACGGATGTCCTAAAATGATTCCAACCCCGTTTCTAGCTACCGTAGAACCCAAAAACCACAACCTGTAGTCTTCAATGTCAACCGCCTCTTGACCCTTCCATCTGGTTTCTTGAACACACAAAATATCCACCTTACTCTTACGTAAGGTCTCAACAAGCTCATAGGATTTGCTAGTCAAAGATCCTACATTCCAACTCCCTACTCTAATCTTAACCGGGTCCGCTAACCTATTGCCAACTCTAAACCCTCTAGGCCTAACCGCCCCTAAGTAAGGAGGACATGACCTCACATGACCATCTCTACAACCCGAGTCTATCTTACTCTATATGATAAACAAAGGGTATAAAGTAGGAGAGGTAATATAATATAAATAGAAATAATAATTTAATAATAATAATAATAATAATAATAATAATAATAATAATAACGTAATAATATTATTAATAAAAATAATTTAGTATCAATAATAATAAATCAGTAAAATACTATAATATAGTGATAATAACCAAGGTTAATACAAAACAAGATATATAAAAAAACAATCAATAAAAGTGGGTGAAGATGTGGTTAATAAACAACGAGTAGAAACAGACAACCAGAGTAGTAATAAAATACTCCTTCTTGTTTATAGTCTAAAAATAAATAGTTAATAAATAGTTAATAATTTAAACAGTCAATATGCAAAACTAATACATATAAGCACGGGAATCAGAGTATAACACAGAAAAAAGCATGTAACAGCGAAAGAGAAGAAGAGAGTGAAAGATGTAACCGGCCGGAGATCTTACTTCCGGCAGAGTGTACGGCGTTCGTCCTATCAGCGACTGTTTGGGAACCTGCAAAAACAATAAACGAGTTGATCCGGACACAGATTCGTTCGCGGTGCTGTAGTACTCGCTGAACCAGACCGGAAAAGCTTGAAAAAGGCCGGAATCAAACCCACAAAACTTGCCGGAGAAATTTCTGGCGCGTGAGTGCACCGATTCCGGTGAAAGTTAGTGTATTAGGTTCGTCCGCGTAATTTGAAAATTATGAGGATAGTGGTGGCTCCTAATTTCAGTAATTTAGATGAAAATTTTTGATACTAGATTTTGGTAACTCTCGGGTATGAAAGGATCCGTTGGGAAAGGGGGGAGAGAATATGCAAAGTTAGTGACAAAATCATATATATGTGATTTTCTTATAATCAAATTAATATCCAAAATCCAAATACTTTAAAATTTAGTGTAACAAAAATAGAAAATAAGAGTTGCACAAAGTTAACCCGACAAAATAAGAGTTACAAGCAAATACTTTATTATTAATGCAAACTCTTTCTTCCCTCTAAGACTATTTGTAAAGCAAGAAAACAAACGTGATTGGTTATTCGTGTTGGTTGCTTTTTGTACTTTTCTGCTGACTAGGATGTGTTGGTTTTTAGTGTGGAGTATTGGTGGTGTTAGTTTTTTGATGTTGGTTGTTAGTGGAATGCTGATGTGGGATTTTATTTTTATTTATTGTGTGATATTAATTTTTTTTATATTGTTTATGTAATAAAGGTGAAAAATAAAAAAAATGTCACATAATTTGAATTAAATAATAAGACATACATTACTAATTAAAAAAAATACATAATTGAAATTCCTAAAAAAAATTACATAATTTAAATTCCTAAAAAATTTACTTAATTTAAATTCATAAAATAAAGACGCAATATTCATAAACTAATCCTACACATCATGGACGTTATCAATGTTCAAGTCATCTTTTAGCTTGGAATGAAACAATTTTTTAATTTGAAGACATATCGTGTCTTCCAGGTCCTCCATTTTAGAGGATGATCTCCCCAACACATCAATTGTGCTAGTGCAGTTTGCATACTAACATACTCGTTGAAATTGTCAATCGAACTATTCTTTTTCGAGGCCATATTAGTCATTTAGTCCAAAAATTCCTCCACCCTTGACGAACTCGAACTCTTACCACGAGAAGACGCTCTTGCGTCCAAAGAAGCCGAATTTTATTTGGGCTTTCTTTGCTTTATTGCGTCCCATTGGACGCAGCATCGGCATGTCCGGAAACAACTCTGCCTCAAAGTCTTTGTGATCGGCCAACTATTGGATTCTCCGAAGTATCACAAAAACATTCCGCCAACCACAAAAGCTCTTTTTGCGAACACCCTTTTTGGGTCCTCGAATTTCCTTAGTCCACCGCTTTCACATTACCTATATAATATATAAACATAAACATATTAATAACGAGTTCCATAATCTAGTAATTGTTATCTAGTAAGTGTGATTTGTTTAAGAATAGAAGTTAATTAATCTAGTTGAGTATATCCGGAACCTCACAATTAATTAACTTTGATTCTTAATTTGTGAAACATGATTAATTAATTATTTACAATTTATAACTGTTATAAACAAATAATCATATTCTAAAAGTAAAGTCAAACCCCTTCTTAGTCGATTTTTTCTACTTTTTCTACAAAATAATTTTGAAAGTTAAAGGATAATCAGAATGGACTTCAACATGAGAGATTAGTGTTTGATAATTGGTGAATTTTATTTAGTAAAGTATTATATTAATTTGAAAGCTTACATGTTAACCCTTCAAGTTTTGTTTATACGAATTTGACCCCCAAATATTTACATGTTTTATCCTCTAAATATAGCATATTTTACACAAATGTTCCCTAAGTAAAACTACATCCTCCAAAATATAATACGACCAAAAACTTGTTTGATATTAGTATATATGATAATAATATACACTTATATATAACAATATAACATATACTAATATATATATATATATATATATATATATATATATATATATATATATATATATATATATATATATATATATTAATACATACATATATATGTGTGTGTGTGTATATATATACATATATATATACACATATATATATATACATATATAGATATAACATATAATAACAGTATATATAAACATTATATATAACCTTTAGTCTTTCTTCCGTGTTTTCGCATAGCCCGTGGTTGAGACTGTTGTTCTTGCGATTGTTGATCTTGCACTTGCGTTTGTTGCATTTGTGTTTGTTATTGTTGAGTTTGAAACATTTGTTGTTGTTGATTTGGATACATTTGTTGATAATGAGCCCATTGTTGTTGTTCATAAGTCATCGGCGGTTGATTTAAGCCGAATAAATTTCTAATGATTTGGGCAAATTGTTGTGGACTAGGTGTTTGAATTGGTCGGTTTAATCCGAGAATATTAGAACTCCCGAACACCATTAGATTTGATATCGGGTCGGTATTATTGATCGGGGTTTCGGGATCTTCTTCTTGGTTGTATGGAGCGTTTGACATTTTTTTTTTTTTTTTTTTGTTAAAAATATATGAAGATGGAGTGTTTGAAGATTGTATTGTTTGATGATTGCGTGTTTTTTGGTTAAAAATGTTAGATTTAAATAGGTAAATAACAGGAAATTTTTTTTATTATTAAAATTCAAACGCCCCATTTTATATTCTAAACGGTCAAAATCGAACCACCAGTCAAATGGCTCCATCTGTCCATTTCACCCGTTACTTGTTCCGTTAGATTCCACCCAACGCATCCCCAACACGTCTCACCAACGGACCGATACTCATTCTTTCCCGTTGCTCGGTGCCACATGTGTAACTAACGGCGTTGGTATACACCGATACAAAGGGTCTAACTGCATCCAGATTATTAAGTATAACGATTTCTTTCACCTTAGAAACCAAACAAGCCGGTGGAGGTGTATCTACTTGTGGGCCCCATTTCTGTATGTAAATTAGGTTTGCACGTTGGAGCCCCTAATTAAAACAAATACTACCTTTGTTCCAATTAAATTGTCCTGTTTTGACTTTAGCGGTCTTTTGTTTTCAACTTTAACTTTAAATTATTTTTGTATGTTATATAAGAGTGATCCCAATGAAGACATGACTTCTTCCAGGACTAGCCAACCATTTAGCGACACATCATCACTTCCATCTCACTTCCTTCCCAAGACTAAACCCAGGACTAACCACTTCCAACAATGACATACCTCCTCAAATAAATTGGACCCACTTAAATTATTTAATTAAAGATGTTACAAGCTTTAATGTTAATGGTACAAGTAATATATGCATGTATATCCGTCCATCCGTCCAGCAATATGATTGAAATGGACGAGCAGGAGAACGAGGGAGCTGGGCGACACCCTGGACTAAAGGCTGGACTAAGTGGTGCCAACGGTGTCCTCGTGGACTAAAGTGTGACGATCGCTCTAAATCCATATGGACGAACACGTCATTCATTGATTTCATTGCGAGGTATTTGACCTCTATGTGATACATTTTGTAACATTGTATTCGTTTGAAAAGGTATTTCATAAATGAATATATAAATTCCAGGTTTTTAACATCTGATGATTTCTACGTATAGACAATCACCATTTAATGGTTTACAATAATACATCTGTTGACAATACAGTCAAAATAAGATACATGGTAATGGTTTGGTGAATGCAAGTTTCTTGTATATAGCATGTATGACTCCAAGCACATATCTTGTATCACGTATAAGCAAACAGCGGAAGACTTCTAGAATCCTGAGAATAAACATGCTTCAAGTGTCAACACAAAGGTTGGTGAGTTCATAGTTTTAATATTACACATAATCCGTATATCAATGTGGATTACAAAAGTTCAGTTGTTTTATTTAAAACGTTATCAATAGGTTTTACATAAAAGGTGGATCACAAGATTTCAGTTGTTTCATCCGAAACGTTTATCAATCGGTTCTACAAAATTGAGCACCCTGGTAACTAAACTTTAATGCTTATATTATTTGTACCCTTTGTATAATCATCTTAATAATACACACAAACCAACGTGTACGCTTCTCAAATAGCATACGTCCGTTAAAAGGCTAGCGCTCTAGCTCGGACGGGGATATCAAGCCCTATGGATCCATATACTACTACTCGCGCCCACCAGTTCTTATAACTGGCAGTTACTAGTTACCAAAGCTAAGGGATTTTCGGTTCAAACTCAGTGTAGAATTTAGTATGTACTTGTATCCATTGCGTTTAAAATAAAGTGCATATATTCTCAGCCCAAAAATATATTGAGTAAAAGGGATCATATGAAACTCACACTTTATAATTATTGTAAAACAGTTATTAAAGCATTTGCATGTATTCTCAGCCCAAAAATGTAAAGGGTAAAAGGGATCTTATGAAACTCACACAAAATCAGTTTTAGTATTTGTATCCATTTAGTAAAACAGTTTATAAAACTGCGCATGTATTCTCAGCCCAAAAATATATTTAAAAAGGGATCAAATGAAACTCACTGTTTAATATTGATATACAATATTGCAGGAAAGCACGTAGACGCATCGGAGATGATAAACACGAGGTTTGATTCACAAAAAAAAATACCCCCGAACATTACCCATAACCTCCCTGGCAATAACCCATAATTTCCTTAGCTCTAGCTTGCTCGAAAACTCATTTTGAAAATTACTTGGACAGCACTCCGTCGTAATATTTTATGTACATTATTATTTTTGTATCGCAAAAATAATAACACTAATAATAAAAATAATAAGATTAATAATAATCTTATTATTATTAATAATAATAATAATAATAATAATAAAATAAATAAATACGGAGTAAAAATAATATGTGTGTGATTTATCTGGCCAAAACTCGAGAATTTATAGCACTTGGCCTGAAATCTGGAGTCATGCGACTCGCATGGAAATGGCCTTCTGGCCATGCGACTCGCATGAGGACCAGGGACAGCTCACATTGTTTTGTAATTTAGCTCGTCGACATAATTAATTATTAATATAATATATATAATTTAAATAATTAATTATATATTATATTAAATTCACGTGCATAGTTGACTTGTAATTTTTGTTCCGATAAGTCGTACGTCATCACTCGACTTATGTCCCGGTTCTGGTTTTTCGAATGTCCTTTCGTACGCTGAGAAAACTTGCATTTTACGTTTCGTGACACGTACCTTTGTCAAAATATAGCCTTAAGTTATCCATAAAATATACCACTGTAGCAAAGTTACTGTAGTAAAGTCAATTTTTACTGTAGCAATTCACTGTAGCAAAGTCAATTTCACTGTAGCAAATAGTGATTTTCGAAAACACTGTAGCATTTTGAGTAATGTGGCAATTTGAAAACACTGTAACAAATTAGTGTTTAACTGGTTCATCTTAAACGCTTTAGTTAACTTATCTAAATATCAATTGAATCAATAAACGAATGTTACTATCGTTTATTATATATATGTATATATCTTTTTAATATACATAAATCAGTTTTTAAATACACATTGGAAGTTATTTATAAATAAATTTTAATAATAAATATTTCAACTTATCATATACATTCAAATAGATATTTAAACCAATAAGTTTAATGTACGGTATCAAACAATTAATACATTGTTACCTTTTCATGTTATAGTATATATGTATCTATTTACATATAATTGTTCGCGAATCGTCGAAAACAACCGAAGGTATTTCAAAAATTTTGAGATTCAGTTTTACAGACTTTGCTTATCGTGTCAGAAATGTTAATCATACAAAGATTAAGTTTAAATTTAGTCAAAATTTCCGGGTCATCACATAAAGTTTGGACGAGCTCCTAGACGTACCATTAGGAGCACTCTAAGTACTTGATAAACATTATAGCAGGTAAAAATACATTCAAAATCCAATTCATTTATATAAATTTTATTATATAATATATAATTATATTATATTATATCATATATAATACAAACAAAAATATTTAGAGTCAAAATGAGAAACAAAAGGCCTCTCTAGGCAAAACAGGACCATTAAACTGGAACAGATGGAGTATAAAACCGATAGTTAACAGTAGGAAAACATGTCATAAATACAAATTCATAATAATAACAAAATGAACTTAAAAAGCAAATCATGTTCAAAATTTAAACATTAAAAAATCAACTTATTAATGAAGTATATTCTTCTTCTTGGTATAGTAAAATATATATTCTTCTTCTTCTTGGTATATATATATATATATATATATATATATATATATATATATATATATATATATATATATAAGGGTAGGATCAAGAGGGAAGTAACCAATCGGGGGGAAGCGGGGGGAAGCAAAAACTTTTTTTTTGTTTTTTGAAAAAATTTTGTTCACGAACATTATAGATGAGATGAAAATATGAACATTTAGTAGAGACACTTTGTGATAAATGTTTTTATTTTGGCTGAAAAACGCTCGAAGAAGTAATATATAACAATTATCGTGTTTTTCGAGCGTATTTTGAGGTTTTAGCTATTGGGGTTTAGATATTAGGGTTTATAGGGTTTAGATATTAGGGTTTAGGGTTTAGATTTATGGTTTAGATTTAGGATTTAGATTGAGTTTTTAACACGAACGGTTTAGAGTTTAGGGTTTAGGGTTTAGGGTTTGGTGTTTTGGGTTTATGGAATAAACCCAAAACACCAAACCCTAAACCCTAAACTCTAAATCGGGCTAAATTTTACTTCACAAAACATGAGAAAAAAACGTTCATATTCTTCACGAACAATATTATCTTGAATGTTATTTTTGTCGATCGTTTTTCCGCCTAAATAATAACATTCATCACGAAGTGTCTCTTCTAAATGTTCATATTTTTGTGTGATCTTGATGCCGGAAAAAAAAAATTTTAAAAATGAAAAAAAAAATTGCTTTCCCCCGATTGGTTACTTCCCCATTGATCATGCCCTTATATATATATATATATATATATATATATATATATATATATATATATATATATATATATATATATATATATATATATATATATATATATATATATATATATATATATATATATAGGGGTAGGATCAAGAGGGAAGTAACCATTCGGGGGGAAGCGGGGGGAAGCGAAAACTTTTTTTTTCGTTTTTTGAAATAACTTTGTTCACGAACATTATAGATGAGATGAAAATATGAACATTTAGTAGAGACACTTTGTGATAAATGTTTTTATTTTGGCGGGAAAACGCTCGAAGAATTAATATATAACAATTATCGTGTTTTTCGAGAATATGTTGAGGTTTTAGCTATTGGGGTTTAGATATTAGGGTTTATAGGGTTTAGATATTAGGGTTTAGAAATTTAGGGTTTAGGGTTTAGATTTAGGGTTTAGATTTAAGATTTAGATTGAGTTTTTAACACGAACGGTTTAGAGTTTAGGGTTTCCATAAACCCAAAACACCAAACCCTAAACCCTAAACTCTAAATCGGGCTAAATTTTACTTCACAAAAAATGAAAAAAAAGACTTTCATATTCTTCACGAACAATATTATCTTGAATGTTATTTTTGTCGATCGTTTTCCCGCCTAAATAATGACATTCATCACGAAGTGTCTCTTCTAAATGTTCATATTTTCGTGTGATCTTGATGCCGGAATAAAAATTCCAAAAAAAATGAAAAAAAAAATTTTTTGCTTCCCCCCGCTTCCCCCCGATTGGTTACTTCCCCATTGATCCTGCCCCTATATATATATATATATATATATATATATATATATATATATATATAAAGTAAATAATGGAGCACGTGAACTTCCATCAGAATAGATAATATGCTCAAGATTAAGCATGTGGTTTAACAAAACCAACAACGGATCTCAATCCCAAACACCATTGATACAAATCAAAAGCTTAGCTAATTTTGGGAACTGGGACATGTCCCTAATTAAACTGTGCATAGTGTTGAAAGCCTACATGTAACAAAACAAACATTAGAAGTCACCATCATGCATTAATTAAAACCCATTTTTTCCATCATTTGTCAATTCCATATAAAATAAGTACCGAAAGTTCACTGAAACAACTATCATAAAAAAAAAGTAAAATCAATTAAAAGTGCATATAAAGTATGCGTAGGGTTTAGGGGCCGAAAATGACTTTTGCAGTCTTTCCAGGTTTAATTTTTTGTACTATTCTACCTCTAAACGACTATTTGTACTATTCTACCTCTAAACGACTATTTTTTTTATCACTGACCTTTCTTCTACAGACGTGGTCCGCAAATCATTAGACAACAACATTTTAAAAAATAAACAACACCTAGGTTTCATCAAACCACAAAATTGAGATATCATTAAGAACAAGTTAGAGAAGTATTTGAAATATGTATACTCAAACCCATACTCTTGTCTGACATGAGAGGAAATGACACTTTTCAAAAAAAATAGTCGTTTAGAGGCCGAATAGTACAAAAATTAAACCTCAAAAACTGAAAAAAGTCATTTTCGACTCCTAAACCCTACACATACTTTATACGCACTTTTCATCGGTCTTAATTACCTTGTATGTGTTAGGGTTATTGGACCCAACAATAAGAGTGATTCCAGAAATCACCCTTCCCATAATAGACAAACGAAGACAAAAATAAATAAAATAAGAATGCGAAGAATTAACATGTTATATGTAATCAACGGATTGATTACTTTAATCCACGAACCAAACTAGTGAGATTTTATTAATAAATTTTGTGATACAATGTATAGGTTACAATAGAGTCTTTATATAGGCAAAAGTCAACAAGGAAACGACTTAGGGAGCAAGCCAAACTCGATTCTGGAAAGTTCCTTCCGTCAGACACGCATTGCGGTCGCGATGCACGCATTGCGGTCGCGATACACACATCCTAAAATTGGGTTCGTTCTGCGACTCCATCGCGGTCGCGATTCACCCATGTTCTCGCGAGTCTTGATTGTTTGAATCTCTTTCACCACTCCAACAATCTCCCACTTGAAGGAGGTATTTAAACAAACACAATCTTCGTCAATCCAACACTTCAACAAACAAACCAAGATAGTGGAACCACCATACATACCGCCAGTGTGTTTACTTGTTAATAAGATTTGTATTGTTATGTGATTGTTGGTATTGTGGTTGGTATGAGGTGCTCGGTTCACCTTGGGAACGCATCAGGCGGGATCTTGGTTCACATTAGGATCCAGAGGGTTCTCGGTTCACGTTGGGAACACATCGGGAACCATATGTGATTACATATAGTAGGACTTGATTGGTTGTGGTATGTGGTTAACTGTCTATATTTGTTAATAAAGTTGATATTTGTGTGAAATTGTTTGTGTTGAATGGTTCGAGGGCTCGGTTCACGTTGAGAACGCATCGGGCGGGATCTTGGTTCACGTTGAGAACGCATCAGCATCCAGAGGGTTCTCTGTGCACGTTGGAAATGCATCAGGAACCGTATGTGATTGTAAATTGTATAACTTGATTGTTTTGTGATATGCAGATAATTGACTATCTTTATGGATATTATTAACTCGTATGCACATATTATATTCACTAAGCATTTTCGCTTACCCCGTTGTTGTTTAAATTTTGTATAGGTTACGGATTGAGCAAGAATGGATATGATAGATGATTAGTCAAATTATGCCTATAATGCTTTTGCGATGCGGTTAAGCTTGATTTGATGTAGCTGAGACTTGTTTGTGCTTATGCTAGATGCCTCTGGTAGGTGCTTTGGGTGGGATAGTAATATCTCAAGAATCATACTTTGATCTTCTGGTTGTCGTTTTATCAAATGGGTCGAAATTGCCATCTAATGCTGTAACGGGTCGGTCTAATATCAAGTATTTTAAAATTGAGGTCTAGAACGGTTCTTTTCAACATATCTTACGGTATAATACTACCTGAGCTTCTTCATGCGGTAGTATAAACTCCCCCACTTAGAACTCTCCTCCATATTCACATCGCCAAGATGATAACACCTTGCGAATTTACCATTCTCTGACAGGCATGACCGCTCTCATCGTTGGTCATAGTCCTTGAATTCTCAAGAATTCACCTTAAGCTATTAAATCCGACAAAAAACACTCAAGACATGTACTACACAACTAGCAATATATACTACATGGCATGTCAATCGTCTTCCTATTTCAATAGGCACTAGTCTAATCTTATCATATCATATCATCAATCACGTATTTAGGCCCCACATATTTACACATAGCACACAATCTCTACAGTTTAAGTCTAGGAATTCCTACTCTACAAGTAAGCCCCTAGATCCCTTAAACACGCACACTCATCACATACATCGGAAGAGTATACTTTCGATACAAGGTCTTCAACACTTCTTGTTAGACTCGAAACAACAACTCTCTATCTCTCTAGTAGGTCATCTTCTCTCATCAATTCATGAGAAGACCGGTTGAGGCAATGCAAAACCTCAACTTTTTCGTCGTCACCACCTTAGTAAGCATATCCGCGGGCTCCTTCGAACCAAGGACTTTCTTCTAAATTAAAGTACCATCTCTTATATGATATCGAATGAAATGATACCTCAACTTGATGTGTTTCATACGACTATGAAACACCGGATTCTTTCGAAGATGAACTACACTATGATTATCACAATACAATACGCAATAATCTTGTCTTTTACCCAACTCACTCAAGAAGTCCTTCAACCACATAAGCTCTTTAGTAGCATCCGCAATAGCCCTGTATTCGGCCTCCGTTGTAGATAAAGCAACGCTTCTTTGTAGTCGAGACATCCAACTAATCGAGGTCTTCCCTAATGTGAAAACATAACCCGTAGTGCCTTTCTCTGAATCATCACATCCACCCAAATTAGCATCCGCATAACCTTTAAGTATGGCATTGTCTTTAGTAAAACACAATCCCATATTAGAAGTACCTTTTAAGTAACAAAACAACCTTTTGACCGATTCCTAATGCTCTTTCCCCGGTTTAGACATATAACGGCTTACTACTTCCACTGAATGGGCAATATCCAGTCTCGTACAAACCATGACATACATAACACTACCCACGGTCGATACATACGGAACCTTTTCTATCTCCGCTTTGTATTCTTCCATTTTAGATGATTGACGTTTCGATAACCTTATTGAGTTTCTCAAAGGCATAGAATGAGCCTTTGAATTCTCCATGTTAAACCTCTATATACTTTCTCAATGTATTTAGTTTGAGACAAGTATAGAGTTCCTTCCACACGATCACGCACAATACTCATCTCAAGTATTTGCCTAGCTCCACCAAGGTCTTTTATCTCGAACTCGTGGGAAAGTAACATATTCAATTTGTTGATTTCGGACATGTTAGAACCCGCAATCAACATGTCATCAACATACAATAACAAGATGATATAAGAAGACTTCAATTTCTTCAAGTAGCAACAATGATCGGCTTCACATCTTAAGAAATCAATCTTCTTCATAAACTCATCAAACTTCAAGTACCATTGCCGAGGTGCTTGCTTCAATCCATACAAACTTTTCTTTAGCTTACAAACCCAATTCTATTTACCATTTACCTCATATCCCTCGGGTTGCTTCATATAGATCTCTTCATGAAGATCCATGTAAGAATGCAATCTTCACATCTATTTGTTCTAAATGTAAGTCTTCAGATGCAACTATAGCAAGTACCAACCGAATAGTAGTCATTTTAACTATCAGTGAAAAAATTCTCGTTGTAATCAACTCCTTCCTTTTGTTAAAAGCCTTTGACCACCAACCAAGCCTTGTACCTCTTCTTGCCATCCAACTCATTCTTTGGCCGATATTTATCACGAGGTAATTTCACTAGTGACCAAGTTTTATTCTTCTCAAGTGACCCCATTTCTTCTTTCATGGCAAGCTTCCATTGTATGGATTCTTTAGATTGTCTTGCCTCAAAGTAACTTTCGGGTTCACCATTCTCGGTATAGAGCAAGTAGTTTGTTGATGAAGAATACTTAGGATTAGGCTTTGGCACTCTAGTAGAACATCTTAGTGTAGGAGAAACCGGTATGGTTGGACATGTTCCATCATCATCATCCTCTTCACTAGAACTCCCACTATGTTCGGAACTATCACCGCTTTTCGAACCAACTTCATCATTAGCACTTTGTGACTCCTCACCATTATTCGGCAATTCATTGTTGCCCGAACTCCCACTAGAACCTGTGATGTGTAAAATCAGGTATATAATTTATATAACAAGGATTACTGATTTAAGACTACACACAATTACGGGCAGTGTACCCGATCGTGCAATAGTATAGAAAATGATAAATACCAGTTATCGTTCCAAGGACAGTTCACACGCAACTCAAGATTATTAACTAAATACAATTAACTAAACAAATAAAATGAAATAAAGGAAATAACAGATAACTGGTTTTGGTTATTTAACGATTAACCAATCAAGAGAGATTTAAATATAAAGACAAGATTTTTGTGTTTTAAGTTTATAGAAAATGAAAGGCAGATTCAACAAACGAATAAAAGATAGTTTTGAATTTAACAGACAAAGAAATGCTCATCTAGATCTTTTAACCTCAGTGTCAGATAATATAGTATTAAGCACAAGATATAGTGATATAATGCATGTAATTACTAAGTCGGTTCGTTTAGAGTTCTCTTTTACGAACACTCAAGCTAGGATTTATCGGCTTAGGGTTCCCTCTCACCAAAGACCTCGTTACTTGTGACTAAGTAATTAACTAATTCAAAGATTTAGATTAAACTGGTTACGCATTCACTTCACACAATTCACCCCTGTTTTGTTCAACATATGTTACCCAATTTACCCCCTTGGTCCAGTAAGCGCCCAATTAATTAAGACAAATCAATTGGAAATTAATGCACTAAATTGAAACAGGGTTCCCTTTATCCAAACAAGTACATTAATTAATCTCATAACATACATAACACCCACAAGTGTGGTTCTTTATCCAAACTCCAATTTATCATGCAAAAAATCATATAACTCGGAAATCATCCAACACTAAGGTTATTAATCTAGATGAACACAAAAAATTTAGCTCATGACTATAATATAAATTGAACACAAACAAAAATAATTATTGCATAAATAATTAATCATTCGCATAGACACAAATAATTAAATCAAAATAGCAATAATAATTATGTTGTAAACAATTACAAAGTATGATATAAAACTAAACAGTACAATTAATTGAAAATCAAAGTACCACTTTTGCTCTCCTTGGTGTTTGTCCACGTGAACTAGCAATAACCACAAGTAATTTGGTTGTTTGATTTTGCCCTCTGTCCTACGCCAATAAAAAAATCAACGAAGACCCACCTTCTTTTCTTGCTTGTTCTTTTTTTTTTGTCGACAGCAAAAACCTTTGGGGTTCGGCCCTCACGGCCGTCCAAAAACACCAACTCCCCGGTCACCTCTTTTTATTCGTATGTAACCTTAATATAATGCACATTCTATCATTCTTCAAAGTCTTGGGCTTTTAAAATGCCTATCCCATCATTAGTCCTTAATATCCCATGATTATTCCATCTCTCTTTAACCTATTGATTGGGCCTCCATTATTAGTGGTCGAACTATTGAACAATAGTTGTACAACTCTGTTACACTTAACAACCCAATAATAATTATTTAATCACTAGTTTAAAATGCTCATATTATGACTTCTAGCTTGAGATTCTATTCATATTACTTTATTGTTCAGAAATGTTTTACTCTGCAAGCAGTCATATCGTTCAGAATTTCTGGAAACCATCAAAGAAAATTGTAGCACTTTACATTACGAACGTATAGGATTTTAAATCACCTAATTTCGTGTCCATGAGAAACTTATGGCCAAAATGCTACTAGCTCACAAAATTTGCAAAATCACCAACTTGTCACATGACTTCATCGTCCTATAACGATACTACCCGAAACCAACCATAAAGATAAAAGGTGTAGAAAATACCTCAATTACACTGAAAACACGAATCGAATCACTTCTTAATACAAATACACAAATCCACATAAATACCACCAAAACATCTCCAAATCGTATCCAAAGGACCAAAATATGAACGATATTGCTAAGATAAACATATAAAATATATGCAATATCAAATCACCCCACACTAGAGTCTTGCTTGTCCTCAAGCAAATTAGATTCGAAAATAATCTTCTACCATAAAGTAACATCTTCAAAAGTATATGTAGAACCAAATGAATAACAAACTAAACAAATACTAGCGTGGGCACGGATTTGGAGTAGATATCAACCATTTCTCCCACTTGCCTTCCCAAAACAATATTTTCCAAACCTCAAGCAATAATGAATAAAGTAACCAAAGATAGTCTCGATAACGTACCAAGTGGGAGCTGAGCACCAAGGATATAATCAAACAAACATATATGCCAAAAAGAACGCACGGGCTACCCCGCAATTGGTCAAGCCAAGCCTCCAACAAGTACCTAACATCGTAATGATGTCGATAAGAAAATAATGTAGTTTAGGAGGATACTACATTACGTCCAGATATCATCGACAGTAATGAGGTGACCATCGAATCCGTTAAATCAACCATAAAGATTGAGGTTCATCAGGCTTAAAAGCTGATATCTTACCTTTTCGGAGGTTATCCACTGGGCATCTGATCAATCACTGACATTTTGTGTATCATCGTGCGCTCCCCATTTGACTAGTGTAACATCCCGCATTTTTCCGTTAAAATTATTTTAACGCCCGTCTTTTTATTTTATTAATATCTTTCGTATCTAGATTCGTATCCTCCATTAGCTAATGTTCTTAATATTTCCGTTATTGGATTTTAACATCTCCCATTTACTCTCGCGTATTTAAATTAATTCGTTCGGTGAATTCACGCACCCTGTGACGACCCGGAAATTTCTGACCAAATTTAAACTTTAATCTTTATATTATTCCGACATGATAAGCAAAGTTTGTTAAGTTAAATCTCAAGAATTTTAAATTGTGTTCATACATTCATTATAACCTCGACCAAATTCCGACGATTCACGAACTGTTATATATAAATAGATATGTATATGTATATATATATATTATAACTTGAGAATATTAATAAAGTATTAAACGTATAATACCTTACACGAACGTATTTGTTTCAATATGATTTTTGATGAAATTAAAAAAAATTATTAAATGATTGAATTATCAGAAACATTGAATTATGATTACAAGTCTCTGTTGAGAGGTCCACTATGATTTGAGAAAATCTATTCCTCTTAACGATATTCAGAATAATTTGTAAAGCTATTTATAAATAAAAACAAAAAGTGTCATTTACGAAAGTTAGACAAAAGTTAGTGGAGAATTGGTTTCCATAATATTCTATTAATTTAGTTTCAAAAGTACAAAAAACGTTTTCAGTTTAAAAAGAACTTTATTATTAAAACGTATATATCTTTTATAAATATCTAGAACCACTTTTGACAACTCATTACTTAACCAGTATGATAAAGATAACGATATTTATATTTTATTTTATTAAATATATATAACGATTTAAATTAATATTATATATACTTATACGCGTATTATACGTATATAGTTTTATACTTTTACTATACTTTAACTTTACCTTTACTTTACTTTTATCTTACTTTAACTTTAATAATTCATACTTTAATAATTTAAATTAATAATTCATACTTTAATAATTCACTTTAATAATTCATACTTTAATAATTCACTTTAATAATTCACTTTAATAATTCATACTTTAATAATTCACTTTAATAATTCAGTTTAATAATTCATACTTTAATAATTCACTTTAATAATTCACTTTAATAATTCATACTTTAATAATTCATTTTAATAATTCATACTTTAATAATTCACTTTAATAATTCAAAAATCTGTTATAAATAGAATTCAATAGGTTTTATTATTTCATAGAAACTTGAAAATATATTTCTCTAAACTCTCTCAATCGAATTACATATATATATTTTCTTTGTATTATTTCAAGATATTATTAGTATACATAAAATATTACGACGGAGTGCTGTCCGAGTGATTTCAAAATAGTTTTTTTGAATGAGTCGAAGCTAAGGAAATTATGGGTTATAGCTATGGAGGTGATGGGTATGGTTCATGGGTATGCTCGTGAGGTCAATCTAGTGTTTATCATCTCCGTTGCGTCTACGTACTTTCCTGCAATATTGAATCTCAATATTGATACGTGAGCACTCATAACTTAACTTTTATATATCAATAGTGTATCCCTGACTAGTGCTCGAGTATATAGGATTATGCATACTTGTACATTCGATATTGTCCTTAGATAGGTTTGTTGAATTCTGAATTAGATACATATGCTACTGAGATAGGGTATATGATATGCATGTCGTTGGAAAGCTATCGAAAAATTAAGAACTTTTCATTTAGATATCGAATGGTTTCGATGAACAGATTAGAAGTTATAGTCAACTGAATTTTAGTATTATTGTTAAAATGATCATTATTACTATCGTCGTTATTATTT
This sequence comes from Rutidosis leptorrhynchoides, assembly GCF_046630445.1. NCBI lineage: Eukaryota > Viridiplantae > Streptophyta > Magnoliopsida > Asterales > Asteraceae > Rutidosis > Rutidosis leptorrhynchoides. The sequence goes on along the minus strand of NC_092343.1, from coordinate 380,219,401 downwards.
TAATGGAAATATCATTGTTATTATAAAATATCATTATTACTATTATGTTAGTATTATCATTTTATCATAATAACATTTTTAGTAAATATAAATATTGTTATTTTTTTTATAGAATAATAATTATTATTATTACAAAATAATACAACTTTTACTTATTATTATTATGATCAATATTATTTTATCAAATAAATAGGGGATACAAAGATATTTTTCACCACGCGTAATATAATTACATTAATAATACTTACCACTATAGTTTTACGATATTAAGTGAACTTTATAAATTTTACTACTTAAGATATATAAAAGTATATTTTATCATATATAAACGTTAATATAAATTTTTATTAATAAATGACTTTTATTATTATAAATATATTTAAATATATAAAACGACTATAGTTAAGTTATATAATAAACACGTATAAATTTTAGAAGTCATTTTGGGTCAAGTTGACTTTTGTTGACTTTTGCATACTAGTCTCGAGCATTAGGATTGTGGTACACTATGATTTGACCAAAAATTGTTAGACAAATATTGACCAACATATAAATATATATAATTAATATAGGTTCGTGAATCCGAGGCCAGCCTTGCACTTGTTAAATGACGTTATATGTATTTTTACTACGAAATACAGTATGGTGAGTTTCATTTGCTCCCTTTTTAATTGCTTTTGCAATATATATTTTTGGGCTGAGAATACATGCGCTGTTTTATAAATGCTTTACGAAATAGGCACAAGTACTAAAACTAATTTTACGTGGGTTTAAACCAGAAATATACCCTTAGCTTGGTAACATTAAACTACTTGTCTATGTACGGTAGGCGCGAATCCTAAAGATAGATCTATTGGGCCTGACAAACCCCATCCTGACTATGGGATGCTTTAGTACTTCGAGGTTATTTTAAACACACCTGATCTGGTGTACTTTAGAGGGTAAAACATGAACGTTAAGGCTTGTTACCGAGTGCCTACAACTTATAGAATACTTTTATACACTTGCGAGTGTACATATATTTATAAACGGAAATCTTGTGGTCTATTAATATATTGAAATGATTGTTATGATAAACTTATGAACTCACCAACCTTTTGGTTGACACTTTAAAGCATGTTTATTCTCAGGTATTAAAGAAATCTTCCGCTGTGCATTAGCTCATTTTAAGGATATTACTTGGAGTCATTCATGGCATATTTTGAAAGACGTTGCATTCGAGTCATTGAGTTCATCAAGATTATTATTAAGCCAATTATAGTTGGATGTTTTATGAAATGGTGTGCATGCCGTCAACTTTCGTTGTAAAGAAAGTTTGTCTTTTAAAAACGAATGCAATGTTTGTAAAATGTATCATATAGAGGTCAAATACCTTGCGATGTAATCAACTATTGTGAATCGTTTATAATATATATGAACGGGTACTTTCAGTTGGTATCAGAGCTGGTTTAATGCCGTTTATTAGCGGGTTAATCGTAGAGGGGGTTCTCACAGTGTTACCTGTGACGAAGCATTGGCTCTTACTCCTCGCGGTCCCTATTAGGGTTGGCTGTACTGTCGAGAGGCGGGCCGTAAAATCAGTGTCTGAGGTACGCTCAGTGGTCACAGGCGGTTAGCTGAGAAGGCACTGAGTGGGATGCGTCCCCAACTTTCAGTTGGTATCAGAGCAGTGGTCTTAGTGAACCAGGTCTGCATTAGTGTGTCTAACTGATAGTCGTTAGGATGCATTAGTGAGTCTGGACTTCGACCGTGTCTGCATGTTAAAAGTTTTGCTCATCATTTTTGTCGGAAATTATCTGCTTATAATTCTTAGTCTAGACACATCTTATTGCATTGATTGCATGAATAGTGTATAGACAAAATTCATATCTTAGCGTATCTGTTACTGTAAACTTTGCCTGACATATTCCGTAAATTCCTTCGTAATCTATGAAACCTTTTGCTCTATATAATTAGAATAACACCTGATAGCCGAAAAATCATTTCATATCGAAAAATTCTTTATTCAATCGTACGAAATGGAATTCGTCATTAGTTCAAGTCCCTCGGATTCCGAAATGGAATCCCACTCAAGTTCCGAAAGCAGTGTGACCGGAATGGATCAACCAATTAGTCATCATCTATTCTGGATGAATTGGGGATGGGTTCGTAGCCTCCTTAATCATTGGAGACAAGAAGAAGGTGACCCCTTCCATCCACCACATTTCCCTCTTGGCGAAGAACCTGAAGCACTTACCGGCGAACCTATTCGAAACACCATTTTCTCTCTCATTTCCAGAGTATCTCGTCATGATTATATACTACACCAAATTCTAGATCTTATTTATCTGCTCGTCCGAACCGACAATCACCCCGGTGTAATAGAAGAAGTCAACGAGCTTCGCGCTCGGGTAGTGGCTTTGGAGAATATGGTGCAAAGGTTACAAACACCAACAGCAGCACCAACAACATAACCAGTACAACCAGCAACAACATCAACAGTACCATTACCACCACCAACAACAACCGCATCGCAAACCTCAACTTCACAATCTGTCCCATGAGCATCGACGTCATACGCCCTGTAGATACTAAGGAATACCACAACGATGAAGTATTGATTCATAACTTCATTGGGAAAACATTCTATGACGATTATGTAATTTCTAAAGTTTAGAAATTATCTATCCTAGCCTTAACCATAAATTAAGTGAGTTTAATTTAATATTAACTCATTAAATCAATATTACATCTGAAGAAATATACACATATATTTCCATAAAGACTGTAATAAAATTCTTTTGTACAAAATATTAATTGTGACAAATTTTTTTAACGGGTAGGTAATACCCGAGAGATATATAAATTCACAATTAATATGTTACATTCTTTGAATCTGATTCAGCAAATCATCCATTATACTCCCTACTTTCACAACAATATACATTCTTTTATAGAAATCAAAACAACCATTCTCACCCAAATTTGATTACGCATTCTGATTTTGACAAATCAAAATCCAAGTCATGATTTAACAGAAGACATCACTCTTAGATTCCTACATCTTTCAAAGCTATACTTTGACTTCAAAACTGTGTTAGAACATCATATGTATATTAACGATTACAAACTTTGTTCAAACTCTCCGAAGTTTTCGAAGACACTTCAAACAATGAACAATCGAGATGATGATCCAACCACATATTACCCACAGTTATATACCTAAAAAGCTCTCGAAGCTAAAGTCATAGTTCGACGCGTATCCGTGTCAGACCCTTTGGCATTTATTAGCTAAAATGACTTTTCAATTCCTTTTCAAAGTAGCCAGTTTTGTCACAGCTCCAGTAAGTCAACTTCGACTTTTCAGTCGGACTAGTCTTATTATAACCTCGATAGATACGTTGCCCTTTCATCATCGTTACTGGGGAACCTTTCATATCTCGCCACCTTAGCAATAAACTTACCAACAACTTCAATTATCTTTGACTTTTCGAAAAATCATTATATTTATTGAAATCACATCATTTACTCATTCGCATCTTGTAACGAGAATTGTCATACGAATCATCGAAAATCAGTAAACAGTATTTTGAAATCTCGCAGCATGTCTACACCAACAGTTATATGTGTACGTAAAACATCTATCTCATGGGCTTACATACTTTGAATGTGAAGTTCTAAAAAATATTTTGAACTGCAAACTAGTTCTTGAAATGCTGACGAAGCATCAAAAACTGTAAACGATCGTAACAGTAAAAAGTTTGATGACAAAGAATAGTAAGGTGGTAAAGCTGAGAAAAAGAGAAGGTTTGGAACTGGAAAGCGGATTAAGCAAAGTATGAAGGAGGCTGTGGACAAATCACAAGGACGAAATCTACCTTCAAAGAATCCAAATGATTCAGTGTCTGCTGAAATCCTTAACAAATACCTTGCTCCTTGCTCTAAAACCCTTGCGGATAATATTCTTCGTCATCCTCTTATCTTAAATATTCTAAGATATCATCGTATCTTCCATTATAAATATCATCCATATTTCTGAAGATATTTTCATAATCATTCTTATCTGAAATCATTTATCCCCTCGCGTTATCTGTATCACATCATAAAGGAAACTGTTTTAGTTTCTAAATTCTGAAATCTTCGAGTATAAAGTATGAATGTTTTAAAGTAGTGTTGGGAACTGAAGCATGAGTTAGTATAATATAATGACACTTGATCAACGTGATTATATTACAGTAAGTCATGCTGAGTTTTTAAATGAAACGTGATGATTCACAGATCATAACATCATCATGTGCCATGTTACACGACTCTTGTATTCTATTTAACCTCTAAAATATCAAGAAAATATTTCTTGATGATTCGGTCTTTTCCAGGGTATTATGGTAATTTAACAAATCAAGACCGTGCCATTACCATTTCCTTCTTAGAACATTAACAATGTTCATTTCAAAATTTATATCTGCGAATTATGGACCATTACAAGCGATGCTTAATCGCAAGAAGAAGAAACGAAAGGACAAAGCTCCAAAATAGAAATTGGAGTATAAATCGCAGTAAATAGGAGGGAGTATTAACTGTGGATGACAATGATTATAGAACACAGAAGCAGGGACTTTGAAATATAAGGGAAGATATAAAACCCAACAACCACCCAAAAATTATAAACCGTATATATCGATGCATATAGCAATATAAAGACACGGAAGAACTAAAAACACTATAAAACCGAGAGTATAGTAGAAGTAAATAGATTCTTCCGGAGACAGATGAAAAAGAAGAACGAAAGATATCAAAGTGAGGAGTATATCGAGAATCAGTACTGGATGAAGCATATTGACAAATACTTTAAAATATGAGTTGAGGGAGAAAGAATAGAAGGTGTGAGTTGTAAGGAAACGAAGGAGGTGGATTTATAGTGAAATATCCGACAGAGAAATCAAAATGGATTATTGCATTAATTCGTAGAGGATCATAATTTCCTTAATCGCCGAATAATCAAATCCAATATAGATTACAAAGATTTTCTTTTCGGAGATCAATCGTGATGACGTCAAAAGATACGACAAATCACAATTATCTTATTTCATTCATTTACGATAACTTCACTCACACGTTTCGATTAATCGAATTATTTTATCCATTCTTCTTGAACATGATAAAACTCTATAATCGTTATAATAACATTCTCATTGTTAGTCATGACGACCTCTATCAAATTTCGGGGACGAAATTTCTTTAACGGGTAGGTACTGTGACGACCCGAAAATTTCTGACCAAATTTAAACTTTAATCTTTATATTATTCCGACATGATAAGCAAAGTTTGTTAAGTTAAATCTCAAGAATTTTAAATTGTGTTCATACATTCATTATAACCTCGACCAAATTCCGACGATTCACGAACTGTTATATATAAATAGATATGTATATGTATATATATATATATTATAACTTGAGAATATTAATAAAGTATTAAACGTATAATACCTTACACGAACGTATTTGTTTCAATATGATTTTCGATGAAATTAAAAAAAATTATTAAATGATTGAATTATCAGAAACATTGAATTATGATTACAAGTCTCTGTTGAGAGGTCCACTATGATTTGAGAAAATCTATTCCTCTTAAGGATATTCAGAATAATTTGTAAAGCTATTTATAAATAAAAACAAAAAGTGTCATTTACGAAAGTTAGACAAAAGTTAGTGGAGAATTGGTTTCCATAATATTCTATTAATTTAGTTTCAAAAGTACAAAAAACGTTTTCAGTTTAAAAAGAACTTTATTATTAAAACGTATATATCTTTTATAAATATCTAGAACCACTTTTGACAACTCATTACTTAACCAGTATGATAAAGATAACGATATTTATATTTTATTTTATTAAATATATATAACGATTTAAATTAATATTATATATACTTATACGCGTATTATACGTATATAGTTTTATACTTTTACTATACTTTAACTTTACCTTTACTTTACTTTTATCTTACTTTAACTTTAATAATTCATACTTTAATAATTCAAATTAATAATTCATACTTTAATAATTCACTTTAATAATTCATACTTTAATAATTCACTTTAATAATTCACTTTAATAATTCATACTTTAATAATTCACTTTAATAATTCAGTTTAATAATTCATACTTTAATAATTCACTTTAATAATTCACTTTAATAATTTATACTTTAATAATTTATACTTTAATAATTCATACTTTAATAATTCACTTTAATAATTTAAAAATCTGTTATAAATAGAATTCAATAAGTTTCATTATTTCATAGAAACTTGAAAATATATTTCTCTTAACTCTCTCAATCGAATTACATATATATATTTTCTTTGTATTATTTCAAGATATTATTAGTATACATAAAATATTACGACGGAGTGCTGTCCGAGTGATTTCAAAATAGTTTTTTTGAATGAGTCGAAGCTAAGGAAATTATGGGTTATAGCTATGGAGGTGATGGGTATGGTTCATGGGTATGCTCGTGAGGTCAATCTAGTGTTTATCATCTCCGTTGCGTCTACGTACTTTCCTGCAATATTGAATCTCAATATTGATACGTGAGCACTCATAACTTAACTTTTATATATCAATAGTGTATCCCTGACTAGTGCTCGAGTATATAGGATTATGCATACTTGTACATTCGATATTGTCCTTAGATAGGTTTGTTGAATTCTGAATTAGATACATATGCTACTGAGATAGGGTATATGATATGCATGTCGTTGGAAAGCTATCGAAAAATTAAGAACTTTTCATTTAGATATCGAATGGTTTCGATGAACAGATTAGAAGTTATAGTCAACTGAATTTTAGTATTATTGTTAAAATGATCATTATTACTATCGTCGTTATTATTTTAATGGAAATATCATTGTTATTATAAAATATCATTATTACTATTATGTTAGTATTATCATTTTATCATAATAACATTTTTAGTAAATATAAATATTGTTATTTTTTTTATAGAATAATAATTATTATTATTACAAAATAATACAACTTTTACTTATTATTATTATGATCAATATTATTTTATCAAATAAATAGGGGATACAAAGATATTTTTCACCACGCGTAATATAATTACATTAATAATACTTACCACTATAGTTTTACGATATTAAGTGAACTTTATAAATTTTACTACTTAAGATATATAAAAGTATATTTTATCATATATAAACGTTAATATAAATTTTTATTAATAAATAACTTTTATTATTATAAATATATTTAAATATATAAAACGACTATAGTTAAGTTATATAATAAACACGTATAAAATTTAGAAGTCATTTTGGGTCAAGTTGACTTTTGTTGACTTTTGCATACTAGTCTCGAGCATTAGGATTGTGGTACACTATGATTTGACCAAAAATTGTTAGACAAATATTGACCAACATATAAATATATATAATTAATATAGGTTCGTGAATCCGAGGCCAGCCTTGCACTTGTTAAATGACGTTATATGTATTTTTACTACGAAATACAGTATGGTGAGTTTTATTTGCTCCCTTTTTAATTGCTTTTGCAATATATATTTTTGGGCTGAGAATACATGCGCTGTTTTATAAATGCTTTACGAAATAGGCACAAGTACTAAAACTAATTTTACGTGGGTTTAAACCAGAAATATACCCTTAGCTTGGTAACATTAAACTACTTGTCTATGTACGGTAGGCGCGAATCCTAAAGATAGATCTATTGGGCCTGACAAACCCCATCCTGACTATGGGATGCTTTAGTACTTCGAGGTTATTTTAAACACACCTGATCTAGTGTACTTCAGAGGGTAAAACATGAATGTTAAGGCTTGTTACCGGGTGCCTACAACTTATAGAATACTTTTATACACTTGCGAGTGTACATATATTTATAAACGGAAATCTTGTGGTCTATTAATATATTGAAATGATTGTTATGATAAACCTATGAACTCACCAACCTTTTGGTTGACACTTTAAAGCATGTTTATTCTCAGGTATTAAAGAAATCTTCCGCTGTGCATTAGCTCATTTTAAGGATATTACTTGGAGTCATTCATGGCATATTTTGAAAGACGTTGCATTCGAGTCATTGAGTTCATCAAGATTATTATTAAGCCAATTATAGTTGGATGTATTATGAAATGGTGTGCATGCCGTCAACTTTCGTTGTAAAGAAAGTTTGTCTTTTAAAAATGAATGCAATGTTTGTAAAATGTATCATATAGAGGTCAAATACCTTGCGATGTAATCAACTATTATGAATCGTTTATAATGTATATGAACGGGTCCTTTCACACCCGCTTTGAAACTTGAGGGACTAAACTTGCTAAGAGACCAAACTCTTGACTAGGCCAACTAGTCAACCATGAACTCTCATCCATTCATTCACCTCCTCCTCTCTTTCAATACTTCAAATTTTTCTCTCAAACACCAATTCAAAGATTCATCATCCATTTCCAATCTAGCAATCAAACATCAAAACAAATTACATATTTGGAATCCTTGCATCTTCTTCTTCAATTCCATATCGATTTCATCAAGTTTGGGTAACTTTCTAAAATCACTAGATTCTTTGTTCTTGATAGTTTTAACTTATAAAAGTGTTAATTAGTATCTATGGCTCAATTCTAACATGAATATATGATTTGTATGCTTGTTCTTGTTATTTTGATGTAACTAGCTTAAACTTGAAATGGGTGTGTTTGATCTTGAGTTTTGGTTGATCATATATTGTTAGATGTTAAAAGTGCATGTATTAAATGTGTTACTAGCATCACTAGCTTCAATTTGGTATGTAAGTTGACTTGGAAAAAGCCTCATTAACATGATTAAGGATTTTATGATTGTTAGTTAGGGTTTGGTGGTCTTAAATGTGATCTTTGATGCATTAAAAGCATTGCAATGTTGTTTATAAGTGTTTAGTAGTATTGTCTGCGTAATTACCTACGAAACGGCGTATTATATGTGTGTATTAAGTTCTCGAATCATCTTATGCATTTTGTGAACTTGAAACCTTGATGATGAACCTTTAATGATCACTTGACGAGAATTCGGTTATTGTAAATGATATTTTTGTGTGATGAAAAGTATTTAGTTGTATTCCTCGTTAAATTACCTTTCCAACGATATAAGATACGTGTTTTGAATGTTTACAGTTTATTAGTTATGGTTGTTTGAAGTTGGATTCGTGCATTAAGTGTTCAAACTGCCCAGTTTGCTGAACAGATACATGGAGCGGCGCTCCAATACCTTGAGCGGCGCTTCAAACCCGGCTGTCCAAAATTTCACTTTTTCGTTTAATTCTAACTATGCTATGCACCTTCGATTAACATGAAACTTGGCCAACATGCTTATATATGATTAAAAACCTCAGAAAAATAGTTCGGGACCCGACCCGAACGTGTTCACTTTTTCGTTGACTTTGACTTGACCAAAGTTGACTTTTATTCAAACTTAACCAAACACTTATGCAATCGTTCTAACATGCTTTTATACTTATATCTTGCATGAAACTTGACAATTTTATTCACATGCTATATAATCGAGTCGTAACGAGCTATAGGACTAATTGAACAACTTTGACCAATCGTGTTTACCGTATTGATATAACCTACCTGTTTAGGTTAAGACTAGCAATTGTCCTTGCACACGTTTACTTGTGAAGTACTTTATTACTCGTGCACTCAAGGTGAGATCATAGTCCCACCTTTTCAACAACTTTTATACTTTTAAAACGTGGGCTGAGAAACATATACACTGTATACATTTTGTACTACTTACTTTTATACTTTGAACACAAGTACGAAAACAAACATTCCACGTGCGAGTTAGAACAAAATGCCTCAATTCGATTATCATTAGTTACACTTGCAGGGGTAAGCGAGAACTTATGTTGTATGGCCATATGGGTTTGACAAACCCTCATTCGGAAGGTTCGCTACCGTTATGTGGATGAAATATATTTTCGTGATTTAGTGTAGGTTCTAACACTGTGTGATGGGGTAACGTTGGTTAAGCCTTGATAATTGAGTGCTCGCGAATAACATACTTTTGGAATGCAAACGATTTGGATAATCAACGTTATGGAAATACAAAAATCTTGTGGTTCAAAAACAACGTTTGTTACTACACCTATGATTTCACCAATGTTTTCGTTGATAGTTTTCTATATGTTTTCTCAGGTCCTTGAACGCTATGTGATACATGTTTCCGCTCACTATTTTGATACTTGCTTGGATGTCGAGTATTCATGCATACATGGAGCGTCTTTTGACTTACTTTTAAAAATTGTGTCGCATAGGTTTCATTTGTACGTTAAACGTTGTAATGTAACTAGTCGTTGTAAACTTGAAACACCTTTACATTTGAAATGAATGGGACATATTTTGGTCAAACGTCATTTTAAAGACTTATGACCACATAACGAGACCTAAGTAGATGGCGCCGTCAATGACGATTTTGTCGGGTCGCTACAAATGGTATCAGAGCGTTGGTTGTAGGGATTTAGAGTTCATTGGTGTCAACCCCGAGTCATAGGGTACATTAGTGAGTCTAGACTACAACCGGCATATAGACTTGAAGTAGGAATTACTTGAATACTTGTGCATTTATACTCGAACTGTTTTATTCATACCTAACTCTTATTCTATCTTAATCTCACGTTATTTAATTTGATTGACACGCCACCTTGACTTAGTGAAATAATGTCGAATACACATATGAATTAGGGTAATATAATTGCCGGGATTATATTACGGTGACTCATATGGACGTTCCGACATTACGACATAAAGAATTTAAGGCGAGTCAAGGAAAATTTTCTCTTCATCATTATTCCATATCACGATTAGTTTTATTGAGAATACTAATCAACGATATTCTTGTGTCTTGAAGGAACAATGCCTCCTCGCCGAGTCCCACGCAATGAGACTTCCGAACAAGCACTTCAACGCGTAATAGCCACCGCCATAAGTGCGGCTATGGCCAGTCTCTCTTCCAACAACAATAACAACAATCACAACAACAACAATCACAACAACAACAATCATGGAGCCGGTAGTTCAAACGAGGGATGCTCCTACAAAGCTTTCATGTCACACTTTCGATGGGACCGGAGGACTGGTTGCTCTCACTCGGTGGTTTGAGCAAACGAAAGCCGTTTTTAGCATAAACTGTTGCCGGGACCAAGACAAGGTCAAATACTCCACTCACACTTTCGCCAGTATCGCTCTCACATGGTGGAATACGTATGTACAATCGGTGGGTACTGATGAAGCCCACACTCTCTCTTGGGCCGACTTAAAAGAAAAGATGATCACTGAATACTTTCCGCGCGAAGAGACCCGGAGGCTCGAAAAAGTGCTAAGAAGTTTAAAGGCGATTGGAAATGACCTCAAGTCCTATAATCAACGATTTTTCGAGCTAGCCTTGATGTGCCCAAACCTCGTGAACCCCGAGTCTCTAAGGGTTGAACTTTACATGGATGGTCTCCCTAAGAGCATCAAACATGGAGTAATGTCATCCAACCCCGTTAACCTACAAGAGGCTTTAAAGATGGCCCGCCAATTGATCGAAACGGTGGACGAAATTGAAGTGCCGGAACCTAAAGCCGAGGATAAGTCGGGTTACTACAAAAGAAAGTGGGAAGCCCCCCAATCAAGAAACTACAACAACAACAACTTCGCTAAGGAGCCTTTCACCTCCGACGGCAAGAAAAGTTATGCCGGAACTCGACCTTTTTGCAACAAATGCCACAAGCATCACTTTGGTGAATGTGGCAAGCTAATTTGCCACCAGTGCCAAGGAGGTGGTCATATAGCCAAATATTGTGGAAGTACCGCCCCCATCGCTCAAAAGGGGCCCAATGCACCAAAGACGGTCACTTGTTACAAATGTGGCCAAACGGGCCATTATAGAAATGCATGCCCAAATAAGAAAGCCAACCCCAACGCACGCGGCTGAGCTTTCAACATTACCACCTAGGAAGCCCGAGATGACAACTAGTCACGAGTACGTTTCTTCTCAATAACTCTCATATTTCTTGCTTATTCGATTCGGGTGCCAATAAATGCTTTGTATCCAAGACTTTGGTTCATACTCTTTGCACTCCACCACTCCCCCTAGACACTACTTATGCCATTCAAGTGACCAACGAAAAACTATTGCGTGCCGACAAATTTTATCGGAGGGCGTACGTTAAACTTTCTAGGTAAAGAATTTGAAATTGACTTGATACCTATAGAACTAGGGAGCTCAAAACCTATTCGTTAAGAAGAAAACTATTTCCCTACGAATGTGTACGGATTATCGTGAACTAAATAACTTCCAGTTAAGAACCGATATCCTCTTCCCCGTATCGATGACCTCTTGATCAATTACAAGGATTTCGTGTGTATTCCAAAATTGACCTCCATTCTGGTTATCATCAATTGAGGGTTAAGGGAGAAGATGTCTCCAAAACCGCTTTCCAAACTCGTTACAATATTTATGAATTTCTTTCAGTTTCATTCAGTTTAACTAAGGCTTCGTCCGTATTCATAGGCCTTATGAATCTCGTATGTAAACTTATCTAGACAAATCTGTTATCATATTCATAGGTGATGTCTTAACCTATTCAATTCAAGTAAAGAAGGAAAATGAACAACATCTCCGTCTTACGCTCGAACTCATGAGAAAAGAGCAACTCTATGCCGAATCCTCCAAATGAGAATTTTGGTTAAACGAAGTCCAAATTATAAACCATGTTGTTAGTGGTCAAGGTATTAAAGTAGATTTCGCGAAAATCGAAGCCACACGCAATCGAGAAAACCCTCGCGACTCTGACTTGTATTCGTAAAATCTTGGATCTCGCCGGTTATTACCGAAGATTCATTTTTGACTTTTCCCGTATTGCTTGTCCTTTAACCTCGTTAACTCACTAAGGGAAAGATTTAAACCTCTCCATGTCCGGACCTTGAACGTGATTATTCATACCCACCTTACTAGCCAAATTCGTGTAGCACAAAATGGAACTCAGATATGGAAATATTTCTACGTGAACGCCTGAAAGGCATACTCTCTCGAATCAAAATCAAGGAAATTGAAATTAGTTATTTTGCACGAAGAATTTGAAAACTTAATTATGGATCCGATCAATTTTCTCATCACCAAGTACCACGATACATAACTCTGTTATTCACTGTTACCGTCTGATATTAGTGGAACCTAAGATAACACACAATCCAAGGATACCTCTTTCTTCTTTGACTTATCGTCCTTATGCTTCTGATATACGGCCAACTACTACTCAACACCGAACTATACAACTACGTGTACTATCCCGTTCCCACCAAGTCTCAACATTTGGCCACAAGATGCGCGATGTGACTACATCAAGAAGAAAACTCATACTATTCAAAAACTCTCATTTTGCTCCTATCTTTTTCGCTCGTGCTTCCGTATAAGGAAACCTTTTATCTAAATTCTCAATGGAGAGAGAGTCTCTTCACGTATTACTAGTATTTGCCACGAGGGTGAATATCCCTGATGAACGTTTTCTATAACTGATAAGAAACTTGTTCCAACAAACATTTTTGAGCCCTAACTAACATGTTCAAACACATCTTAAAGAATTCTATTCCAACATGGAGTACCATTGTCAATTATCTCGGATCACAATATTCGTTTCACTTCTAGTATTACAAGAAGCCTTAGGAACACGTTTAAACATGAGTACTGCGTATCATCCACAAACCGAAGGACCAAGTAAACGTACGATTCAAATCTTGGAAAGACATGTTACAAACTTGTATTGTTGCCTTTAGTTGTTTCCTCTTACAGCAGTAGTTACCACTCGTGTATTAACGCCGCACTTTTCGAAACCTTATATGACTGCAAATGTTGCTCTCCTATTCGTTGGACCGAAGTAGGTGACAAGCAAATCACCAGATCCGAACTCATGCAAGAAATAACCGTTAAGATCGTTCAAGTCCGAGAAGGGCTCAAGACGGCCCTAGTCGCCAAAAGGGCTATGCTAATGTTAGACGTAAACCTCTCGAACTCCATGTGAGTGACCGTGTAGTATTGAAAATTCGCACCTTGGAAAGGTGTAATTCGTTTCGGGAACTTGGAAAGTTATATCCGCGATATTGATTCTTTTGAAATCTTTGGGCATTTTGGAACCGCTTCCTACCGTTTAGATCTTCTGACTCAATTAAGTTTCCATTTATCCTACATTTCAGGTATAGAACTTTGAGAAGTGTCCTGCGGAACAGGAACTTGTTATTCTTCTAGATGAGCTTACTATTAATGACAAACTCCACTTCATAGGAGAACCAGTTGAAATTATGGATCGTAAAACCAAACCTTAATACAACGTAAAACCCCGATTATCCAGATTCGTTGGAATGCCAAAAGAGGACCAAATAAAAAGAAAGTACCTTCACTCATTTATAAATTTGACAACACTAGGTCTCGAGGAAAAGACATCGACTACTACTTCCAACTAAATTTCGGGACGAAATTTCTTTTAAGGTGTGGGAAATGTAACATCCCGCATTTTTCCGTTAAAATTATTTTAACGCCCGTCTTTTTATTTTATTAATATCTTTCGTATCTAGATTCGTATCCTCTGTTAGCTAATGTTCTTAATATTTCCCTTATTGGATTTTAACATCTCCTGTTTACTCTCGCGTATTTAAATTAATTCGTTCAGTTAATTCATGCACCCGCTTTGAAACTTGAGGGACTAAACTTGCCAAGACACCAAACTCTTGACTAGGTCAACTAGTAAACCATGAACTCTCATCCATTCATTCACCTCCTCCTCTCTTTCAATACTTCAACTTTTTCTCTCAAACACCAATTCAAAGATTCATCATCCATATCCAATCTAGCAATCAAACATCAAAACAAATTACATATTTGGAATCCTTGCATCTTCCTCTTCAATTCCATACCGATTTCATCAAGTTTGGGTAATTTTCTAAAATCACTAGATTCTTTGTTCTTGATGTTTTTAACTTATAAAAGTGTTAATTAGTGTCTATGGCTCAAGTCTAACATGAATATATCATTTGTATGCTTGTTCTTGTCATTTTGATGTAACTAGCTTAAACTTGAAATGGGTGTGTTTGATCTTGAGTTTTGGTTGATCATATGTTGTTAGATGTTAAAAGTGCATGTATTAAATGTGTTACTAGCATCACAAGCTTCAATTTGGTATGTAAGTTGACTTGGAAAAAGCCTCATTAACATGATTAAGGATTTTATGATTGTTAGTTAGGGTTTGGTGGTCTTAAATGTGATCTTTGATGCATTAAAAGCCTTGCAATGTTGTTTGTAAGTGTTTAGTAGTATTGTATACGTAATTACCTACGAAACGGCATATTATATGTGTGTATTAAGTTCTCGAATCATCTTATGCATTTTGTGAACTTGAAACCTTGATGATGAACCTTTAATGATCACTTGACGAGAATTCGGTTATTGTAAATGATATTTTAAAAGTGTTTAGTTGTATTCCTCGTTAAATTACCTTTCCAACGATATAAGATACGTGTTTTGAATGTTTACGGTTCATTAGTTATGGTTGTTTGAAGTTGGATTCGTGCATTAAGTGTTCAAACTGCCCAGATTGCTGAACAGATACATGGAGCGGCGCTCCAATACCTTGAGCGGCGCTCCAAACCCGGCTGTCCAAAATTTCACTTTTTCGTTTAATTCTAACTATGCTACGCACCTCCGATTAACATGAAACTTGACCAACATGCTTATATATGATTAAAAACCTCAGAAAAATAGTTCGGGACCTGACCCGAACTTGTTGACTTTTTCATTGACTTTGACTTGACCAAATTATTCAAACTTAACCAAACACTTATGCAATCGTTCTAACATGCTTTTATACTTATATCTTGCATGAAACTTGACAATTTGATTCACATGCTATATAATCGAGTCGTAACGAGCCATAGGACTAATTGAACAACTTTGACCAATCGTGTTTACCGTTATTGATACAACATACTTGTTTAGGTCAAGACTAGCAATTGTCTTTGCACACGTTTACTTGTGAAGTACTTTATTACTCGTGCACTCAAGGTGAGATCATAGTCCTACCTTTTCAACAACTTTTATACTTTTAAAACGTGGGCTGAGAAACATATACATTGTATACATTTTGTACTACTTACTTTTATACTTTGAACACAAGTACGAAAACAATCATTCCACGTGCGAGTTAGAACAAAAAGCCTCAATTCGATTATCATTAGTTACACTTGCAGGGTGTAAGCAAGAACTTATGTTGTATGGCCATATGGGTTTGACAAACCCTCATTCGGACGGTTCGCTACCGTTATGCGGATGAAATATATTTTCGTGATTTAGTGTAGGTTCTAACACTGTGTGATGGGGTAACGTTGGTTAAGCCTTGATAATTGAGTGCTCGCGAATAACATACTTTTGGAATGCAAACGATTTGGATAATCAACGTTATGGAAATACAAAAATCTTATGGTTCAAAAACAACGTTTATTACTACACATATGATTTCACCAACGTTTTCGTTGACAGTTTTCAATATGTTTTCTCAGGTCCTTGAACGCTATGTGATACATGATTCCGCTCACAATTTTGATACTTGCTAGGATGTCGAGTATACATGCATAAATGGAATGTCTTTTGACTTACTTTTAAAAATTGTGTCGCATAGGTTTCATTTGTACGTTAAACGTTGTAATGTAACTAGTCGTTGAACTACTTTTGTAAACTTGAAACACCTTTAGATTTGAAATGAATGCGACATATTTTGGTCAAATGTCATTTTAAAGACTTATGACCACATAACGGGACCTAAGTAGACGACGCCGTCAATGACGATTTTGTCGGGTCGCTACAACTAGCAAATCTCCCTCATTGAGACAAGATTTGACTACCAGTTTCCTTTTTTGATGTTGAGGCCTGGTAGATTTCCAGTCTATTTTAGCAATGAATTTTCAAGATTTTTTGTCACCCTACAACTGGTCTGGACTACAACTTCTGAAATGAATCAGCAAGTGTGTCGTTCGGAAGACTCGACTTCCTTAAGGATGGAATGGATACATCCTATGGGTCATAAAAAGTGGTCGGGGGCAACATTGTCCTTGTTAGGAGAAACAATGAAGATCGCCCTATTAAAGTTTTCGATCTAGCGCATGGCGCGGTTTTGACCATGCGATTCAATCACCGTTCATACGGTTGACACCCGCCTTGGTGCAAGTGACCTACATATGAATTTTTTATGTTCATGTAGGATTTCACATTCAAAATAATGAACATGTTTTGAAAGTTCCAGACTTTCACCTCTAACAGTACCTCATCGTGATATGATGGGTAATGAAATGATACAGCTTGAGAGGTATACGTACCAAGTGAAACGGTCGAAAGACTTTACTTCCTTAATGAGTGGATCTGACTCACTCGGGAATGCCAATCTATTTCAATTGACACTCGGTTTGAACCAACTTTCGGAAGACTTTACTTCCTTACTAGGATGGAAACGATACATTCGAAGGGTTATCCAGTGGTCGAGCGCATAAATTGCCCTGGTTCTGAGCAATGAAGACCGCCCATTGGGTTTTGATCTGGCACGAGGTCCGGTTTTCGATCAAGCTATGCAATCACCGGTCTCTCACGGTTTACACCTGTTTTGGTACAGGTGGCCTACTATTGAGTTCCCCGAACTCGTAGGATTTCATGTCCAAGAAAATGAACATGTGGAACAATTTTAGCTTCTTTGAAATCACGAATTAAACCATAAAAATTTTAAAATACCCCAAAAATTGGCCAAAACGTGATGTTTCACTCTTTTTAATGTTCAAAATACCAAGCCATATGTAATATCAAGACTCAAGTTTTAAATACCTGTTTTACCAACCCGCAAGAATTTACATCCCCACCCCACACTTGAGATCAAGTAATGTCCCCATTACTTGAGATCAAAAATAGATTAATTCGGAAGGGTAAAAGGAGAAATAAGGTAAAACTTGCCAAATTACAACCATGAACCGCGGAATGCTAGTGACAGACTGGCCTGCACTTAATGTCATTCCTCGAATGCTATCACGCAATGTTCATCATCAAAAGTACATGCAATGAATTCAAACAAATATACAATACTATACAAGAATGGTCCACTTTCATCGATTCGTGCACCCGACTAGACCCCCATGATCAGCCTTTGTGGGGTCTGAATCACCTACACTTGGCTGACGGTACGAGAAATCTGTGGAATATGTTCTACGAATCAGCAAGGTTAACCAATTGTTAACACCACGGGAAGTAAATAAAATCTCAAGTAATCTTGTTGTTACTTCCCTTAAACACTTCACACTAACCCGAATATCGGAAGATGCGTCACCTTAAAATCTGCTTGGGACACCCTAGTGTACCCCATGTTCATGATCACATCAAACGGGTCACTACAGATCGTCTTTCCCATGCTATACACACTGTGAGATTCACCCGAAAATGAACTATCACTCTCCTCAATATTAACATCTTATAGAATATGTGTGGACCAGCTCTGAATCTCGACTATAGAACGGGATTCAACCTCTAACTTCAATTCCTTCAATTCTGCAGTCGTAGGCTCATACCCATTAGCCATTAGAACAACTAACAAATCATCTTCCACTTCCACCACAGTCTCATCTATATAACTAGATGAGCAAAAATGTAACTCAGGGAAATCCTGCAAAAGCTCATAAAGTGGATCTAAACGAGTGCATATTTCAACAACCAGTTCATCTTGCAATATAGATTTTGATGTTATAAGTTGTAGAGCTGGACCGGGCTTTGTCACATCTGAATGTTCCGGATACATAATCAATGGTGAATAAAGATCAGTAGAAAGTTGCGTAGCAGGTAAGGGACTCAAATATTTTACGTTTGGATTCATGCAACATTGCCTACAACTATAAAAACATGGGCAGAAACCTTCAGCTATCATTCTCTCTTTCATAGACATGTTTCGAGTGTTAACCACAATTTCATCTACTTCTTTATCTTGGTACCCCTCGTTGGTAACACTAAGAGATGAATATAATGCGATTAGTTTCCTCCGTTCTATTCTCATTCTCTCACCCATTGTCATATTCCTGTAATCAACCATTTTCCTGCAACTGACAAAAACAAAGAAGAAAATAAAAGCACCGACTTTAGAAAAAAATCTATACTTTAAAAACAAAAAATAACAAACTAGCAAACAAACTTTAATTAACAAAACTATCCTCGGCAGCGGCGCCAAAAACTTGATGTGTAAAATCAGGTATATAATTTATATAACAAGGATTAATAGTTAAGACTACACACAATTACATGAAGTGTACCCGATCGTGCAATAGTATAGAAAATGATAAATACCGATTTTCGTTCCAAGGACAGTTCACACGCAATTCAAGATTATTAACTAAATGCAATTAACTAAACAAATAAAATGAAATAAAGGAAATAACAGATAATTGGTTTTGGTTATTTAACGATTAACCAATCAAGAGAGATTCAAATATAAAGACAATATTTTTGTGTTTTAAATTTAAAGAAAATGAAAGGAAGACTCAACAAACGAATAAAAGATAGTTTTAAATTTAATAGACAAAGAAATGCTGGTCTAGATCTTTTACCCTCTGTGTCGGATAATATAGTATTAAGCACAAGATATAGTGATATAATGCATGTAATTACTAAGTCGGTTAGTTTAGAGTTCTCTTTTACGAACACTCAAGCTAGGATTTATCGGCTTAGGGTTCTCTCACCAAAGACCTCGTTACTTGTGACTAAGTAATTAACTAATTCAGAGATTTAGATTAAATTGGTTACGCGTTCGCTCCACACAATTCACCCCTGTTTTGTTCAACATATGTTACCCAATTTACCCCTTGGTCCAGTAAGCACCCAATTAATTAAGACAAATCAATTGGAAATTAATGCACTAAATTGAAACAAGGTTCCCTTTGTCCAAACAAGTAAACTAATTAATCTCATAACATACATAACACCCACAAGTGTAGTCCTTTATCCAAACTCCAATTTATCATGCAAAAAATCATATAACTCAGAAATCATCCAACACTAAGGTTATTAATCTAGATGAACATAAAAAATTTAGCTCATGACTATAATATAAATTGAACACAAACAAAAATAATTATTGCATAAATAATTAATCATTCGCATAGACACAAATAATTAAATCAAAATAGCAATAATAATTATGTTGTAAACAATTACAAAGTATGACATAAAACTAAACAGTACAATTAATTGAAAATCAAAGTACCACTTTTGCTCTCCTTGGTGTTTGTCCATGTGAACTAGCAATAACCACAAGTAATTTGGTTGTTTGATATTTCCCTCTGTCCTACGCCAACACAAAAAATCAACGAAGACCCACCTTCTTTTCTTGCTTGTTCTTTTTATTTGTCGACAGCAAAAACCCCAAAAAGGGGTTCGGCCCTCACAGCCGTCCAAAAACACCAACTCCCCGGTCACCTCTTTTTATTCATATGTAACCTTAATATAATGCACATTCTATCATTCTTCAAATTCTTGGGCTTTTAAAATGCCTAGCTCATCATTAGTCCTTAATATCCCATGATTATTCCATCTCTCTTTAACCTATTGATTGGGCCTCCATTATTAGTGGTCGAACTATTGAACAATAGTTGTACAACTCTGTTACACTTAACAACCCAATAATAATTATTTAATCACTAGTTTAAAAGGCTCATATTATGACTTCTAGCTTGAGATTCTATTCATATTACTTTATTGTTCAGCAACGTTTTACTCAGCAAGCAGTCATATCGTTCAGAATTTCTGGAAACCATCAAAGAAAATTGTAGCACTTTACGATACGAACGTATAGGATTTTAAATCACCTAATTTCGTGTCCATGAGAAACTTATGGCCAAAATGCTACAAGTTCACAAAATTTGCAAAATCACCAACTTGTCACATGACATCATCTTCCTATAACGATACTACCCGAAACCAACCATAAAGATAAAAGGTGTAGAAAATACCTCAATTACACTGAAAACATGAATCGAATCACTTCTTAATACAAATACACAAATCCACATAAATACCACCAAAACATCTCCAAATCGTATCCAAAGGACCAAAATATGAAAAATATTGCTAAGATAAACATATGAAATATATGCAATATCAAATCACCCCACACTAGAGTCTTGCTTGTCCTCAAGCAAATTCGACTCGAAAATAATCTTCTACCATAAAGTAACATCTTCAAAAGTATATGTAGAACCAAATGAATAACAAACTAAACAAGTACTAGCGTGGGCACAAATTTGGAGTAGATATCAACCATGGCTCCCACTTGCCTTCCCAAAACAATATTTTCTAAAACCTCAAGCAATAATGAATAAAGTAATCAAAGATAGTCTCGATAACGTACCAAGTGGGAGCTGAGCACCAAGGATATAATCAAACGAACATATATGCCAAAAAGAACGCACGGGCTACCTCGAAATTGGTCAAGCCAAGCCTTTAACAAGTACCTAACATCGTAATGATGTAGGTAAGAAAATAATGTAGTTTAGGAGGATACTACATTACGTCCAGATATCATCGACAGTCATGAGGTGACCATCTAATCCGTTAAATCAACCATAAAGATTGAGGTTCATCAGGCTTAAAAGGTGATATCTTACCTTTCCGGAGGTTATCCACTGGGCATCTGATCAATCACTGACATTTTGTGTATCATGGTGCGCTCCCCATTTGACTAGCAAATCTCCCTCATTGAGACAAGCTTTGACTACCAGTTTCTTTGTTTGACGTTGAGGCCTGGTAGATTTCCAGTCGATTTTAGCAATGACTTTTCAAGATTTTTCGTCACCCTACAACTGGTCTGGACTACAACTTCTGAAATGAATCAGCAAGTGTGTCGTTCGAAAGACTCGACTTCTTTAAGGATGGAATGGATACATCCTATGGGTCTTAAAAATGGTCGGGTGCAACATTGTCCTTATTAGGAGAAACAATGATGATCGCCCAATTAAAGTTTTCGATCTAGCGCATGGCCCGGTTTTTAACCATGCGATTCAATCACCGTTCATACGGTTGACACCCGCCTTGGTGCAAGTAACCTACTTATGAATTTTTTATGTTCATGTAGGATTTCACATTCAAAATAATGAACATGTTTTGAAAGTTCTAGACTTTCACCTCTAACAGTACCTCATCGTGATATGATGGGTAATGAAATGATTATTCCTTAATATCTCATGATTATTCCTTAATATCTCATGATTATTCCTTAATAACCCATCATTAGTCCTTAATATCTCATGATTATTCCATCTCTCTTTAAGCTATTGATTGAGCCTCCATCATTAGTGGTCGAACTATTGAACAATAGTTGTACAACTCTGTTACACTTAACAACTCAATAATAATTATTTAATCACTAGTTTAAAAGGCTCATATTCTGACTTCTAGCTTGAGATTGTATTCATATTGCTTTATTGTTCAGCAACGTTTTACTCAACAAGCAGTCATATCGTTCAGAATTTCTGGAAACCATCAAAGAAAATTGTAACACTTTACGATACGAACGTATAGGATTTTGAATCACCTAATTTCGTGTCCATGAGAAACTTATGGCCAAAATGCTACAAGCTCACAAAATTTGCAAAATCACCAACTTGTCACATGACTTCACCGTCCTATAACGATACTACCCGAAACCAACCATAATGATAAAAGGTGTAGAAAATACATCAATTACACTGAAAACACGAATTGAATCACTTCTTGATACAAATACACAAATCCACATAAATACCACCAAAACATCTCCAAATCGTATCCAAAGGACCAAAATATGAACGATATTGCTAAGATAAACATATGAAATATATGCAATATCAACCTACAAGATCATCAATAGAAACATTGTCAAAAGTAACATAATCCGGTTTAGGAATCCCCGTTTTTGGTTTGCCATAAACCGAATCTTCATCAAAGGTAACATCACACTAACGAACAACTTTTCTAGCATCGTTATCCCAACATCGATAACTCATCTACCGTAACCAATAAAAGTACACCTTTTTGACTTAGTCTCAAGCTTGTCTCTATCCGCATCCTTGGTCTTCACATATGCATTGCACCCAAAGATTCTAAAATGACCAAAAATCACCTTCTTACCTTGCCATTCATCCTCGGGAATTCGAAAACCCAATGGTGTTGAGGGCCCCTATTGATCAAATAAGCCGCCGTACTAACCGTATCCGCCCAAAACATCTTAGGCAAACCGGCATGTAGTCTCATACTCTTAGCCCTTTTATTCAACGTACGATTCATACGTTCGGCGACCCCATTGTGTTGCGGTGTCTCCGGTACCATCTTTAACATCTTAATACCGAGCTTTGCACAATGGTCTTTGAACTCAAGACTATCATATTCTCATCCATTATGCGACTTTAAGCACTTCACTTTTAAATTAGTTGCATTCTCTACCAAAGCTTTCCACTTCGCAAAAGTATCAAATACGTCGGATTTAGCTTTAATAAAATAAACTCATACCTTTCGAGTGGAGTCGTCAATGAAGGTGACATAATAGCGAGAACCTCCGTGTGATTCTACATTCATTGGACCAAATACATCCGTATGAACTAGCTCCAATTTCTCCAACTTGGGCACATTCCCCGATTTTCCAAAAGTCACTTTCATTTGCTTCCCATATATACATGGTTCGCAAGACCCAAGCTCCACTTTCTTCAAATCCAGAATTCTCCCACTCGAAACAAGCATCTTCATACATTTTTCACTCATATGCCCGAGCCTCCGGTGACATAGAGTAGAACTATCTCCAACATCAACCGTAGCAACCACCGTGTTTTCATCAAACACCTCAACCATATAAAGTGTTCCCTTTTTATGTCCGCGAGCCACGACCCTACTACCCTTAACCACCTTCCATTGGCGATTTTCAAAAGTAACCGTGTTACCTGTCTCATCTAATTGACCAACCGAGATAAGCTTCCTTTTCAACTTAGGAATAAACCTCACGTCTTTTAAAGTCCAATTAGAACCAAGAGTAGTCTTCAATACAACATCTCCTATACCTTCAATTTGAAGCTTTTTATTGTTTGCCAATCTAACCTTACCTCGATATGATCGAAAATTCGTCATCAAACTCCTAGTGGGTGAGGCATGAAATGAAGCTCTCGAATCCAAAATCCAAGACTCCACCGAATCTTCAACACTACATAAAAGTGCGTCATCCGTATCTTTCGCGATAAAGTTAACACCTTTCGCCGGAGAATTTTTACAATTCCTTTGAAAGTGTCCCTTCCCCAACAAATAGCTTCACTTCGGTCCTTTGATGGATACCGCTTCTTTGACTTCTTCCTACCCTTCTTCTCACCGCCACGATCAATTTTGCTACCACGGTTGTCGGCACTTAACAAGGATCCGGATGACGATTCCCCCGAGTTTCTCCTACGAGTGTCTTCACCAAGAATCAAATCCCTAATACCTTCAAACGCTAGCTTAGTAGTTCCTGTAGAGCTATTAACCGTGGTAACCGTACCCGACCAACTCTCCGGTAATGACGAAAGCAAGATTAGTGCTTTTAGTTCATCATCAAACTAGAGATCTACCGATTCAAGCCTTGATATTATATTGTTGAATTCGTTGATGTGATCCGTTGCACTCGAACATTCCCTCATCTTCGTATTGAACAATTGTCGTATAAGAAAAACCTTATTTGCCACCGTAGGTTTTTCATACATGTTAGAGAGAGCCTTCAAGCATGCAAACGTTGTTTTCTCGTTCACGGCGTTATATGCAAATTTCTTGGCGAGAGAGAGACGAATCGTACCCAAAGCTTGGCGATCCAAAAGAGACCAATCGGCATGATCCATGCCTTGGACCTCCAACAAGGTTTGATGTAGCTTCTTTTGATACAAGTAATCTTCGATTTGCATCTTCCAAAAGCCGATGTCTTTTTCATCAAACCTATCGATTCTAAATTTTTCGTCTTCTTCCATCTTCCCAATTCGAAAACCTTGAGCTCTAGATACCACTTGTTAGGGTTATTGGACCCAACAATAAGTGTGATTCCAGAAATCACCCTTCCCACAAATGACAAACGAAGACAAAAATAAAGAAAATAAAAACGCGAAGAATTAACGTGGTTTTATGTAATCAACAGATTGATTACTTTAATCTACGGACCAAACTAGAGAGATTTTATTTATAAATTTCATGATACAATGTATGGGTTACAATCGAGTCTTTATATAGGCAAAACTCAACAAGAAAACGACTTAGGGAGCAAGCCAAACTCGATTCTGGAAAGTTCCTTCCGCTAGACACGCATCGCGGTCGCGATGTCCAAATCCCGGTGGCGATACACACATCTCAAAATTGGGTTTGTTCTGCCACTCCATCGCGGTCGCGATCTACTCATCGTGGTTGCGATCCACCCCCGTTCTCGAGAGTCTTAATTGTTTGTATCTCTTTCACCACTCCAACAGTAATGATAGTCATTTAAGTGAATTTTCGGTACGTATTTTTATATGGAATTGGTAAGTAATGAACTTTTTTTTTTTTTTTTCAATTCATGCTAGTGACGTTTAATGTTTGTTTGTTATTTGTAGGCTTTCAACAGTATGCACAGTTTAATTAGGGACATACCCCTGTTCCCAAATTTAGTTAAGCTTTTGTTTTTTTTAACGACGTTAAGCTTTTAATCGGTATCAATGGTATTTGAGATTGAGATCGAGATCTGTTGTTGGTTTTGTTAAACTATATGCCTAATCTTGAGCATATTACCTTTTCTGATGTAAGTTCATGTGTTTGCTCCATTTACTTTATATTTTTGACTATACCAATTAATTTTAATGTTTACTTATGTCATGTGTTCCTAGTGTTTGTTAACTATCTATTTTATATTGATTCTGATTAGGGGCTTCAATGTGCAAACCTAATTCACGTACGGAAATGGGACCCAGCAGTAGAGACACCTCCACCGGCTTGTTTGGTTTCTAACGTTAAAGTAATCGTTATACTTAATAATCTGGATGCAGTTATAGGAAAGAAAGAGTTTGCATTAATAATGATGTATATATCCTCTTAATAATGTGTGTAAGCTAGAGAAACTTACAATATTGAGTTAATGTCATGAGTTCCCGATGCCGTAGAAGCTGGGACCCACTACATGGAAACTTGACCAAAATATTGAGTTTCTCTGGTGCCTCCGAATTTCGTCGGGTTAAATTTGTGTAACTCTTATTTTCTGTCTTTATTACATTACATTTTATTATTCATGTATTGTGCGGCTATTTTCCATTCCGTATTGACCAATAGTTCAAGCCTCCAATTTGTTGACTCTTTTAGAAAAAGCCTTTGACTGATAGAAAAAATAATTAAAAGATGTTGTGAATGTGATTTGAAGAATCAGATAGCTTAAGCGGGTGAGAAGGAAGCTATACCATTGATCAAACTAAACTCCTGACGTGTGGATTGATATGTCGATCAAATCGGTCAAAGAAAGTCAAACGGAAATTGTTCTTTCTGTTTTTGCTTCATGTTAACAATCTAACCATGAATTGACCACAGTTTGAACCCTGGTATGTCTGTCTTCCTTAATTTTTTTTGATACCAATTGTAATTACTAGATTCGTTTATTTCATGTATGTATGTGTTAGATTGGATATAACAGTAAAAAAATATACTCCGTATGTGATATGTATCGTGTGTATGAATATAGAATGAAGGTGGAAGGTCTGATAATGTATATTACTACAAATGTAGTAGTAGAATAAGAGAGATTTCAACATAATTCAATTTTTAATGTACAAAAGCAAGTTCAACCCTACTTTTAATGTACTCCAATGCTCCACTGGACATCTTGTATGATGATTTTTAAGGTGTTGTTTGCTTTTTAAGATTTTTTTTTTTTTTTTTGAAGATCTGCGGACTATGTCTGTAAAGAAGATGTGGCATGAAAGTCTGTATGCTGAATAGTGACGACTTTTTATTTTTATGTCTGTGAAATGACTTAATTTTGTCTGCAGCAATTAGAAGCACAATTCTAAGTCTGCGAGGCTGCAGACATAATAACACATTATTTTATCTTATGTATTCAGAAAAAAAACTGTCTGCAGTAAAAACGTCTGCGGGCACATACATAAGACATTATAAGTTTTGCAGACTCAAAAACAAACGCCACCAGGCTATGTTTGTTTGCTAGCTTTTTGAAGCTTTTAGGAGCTTTTAACTTTTGTGAAAAGCTCATATAAAATCAAAAGCTTTGTTTGGTAATTAGAGCTTGTAGCTTTTTGGAGAGTCAAAAAGCTCTTACGCTGTATTCTCGAGTTTATTTTTAAGCGGAAAGGAGTGAAAAAGAAAGGGGATGAGAGTGTTTTACTATCCTTCCTAATGCGCCCAAATATGGGCGGAGAGTGTTGTTAACAAATTATAACTGTACTATCCCCTCTAAACCTCTACTCTCTTCTCCTCTCCACTTAAAATAAAAACTTGAGAATCACTATTATTTTATAATCTGTCTGTTTCCTTTCCTTTCTGTTAAAAAAAAAAAAAACTCGAGAATGCAGCGTTAGGGTAAACGCTAATTTGATTAGCGTTTGAAATAAATAATTAGCTTTTGCTATTTAAATTCCAAAATAACCCTCACACAAAAAAAAAAAAAAAAAAAAAAAAAGGGTAAAACCGTTCCTCTAGCGACCCCACACCGACCGGTACCACGGCCAAATAACCCTCACAACAATATTTAAAGCACGTGGGTATATTTTTTGTTTCTCAATGCCTTCTATCGTAAGTCGGCCTATTAATAGTTTATGTTTGTAAACATGCTTTTTGTTGACCATGTTTTTTTTACGTATATATCTATAACGTTGTATTTTTTTTATGTGTGTATAATATATATAAAATCATATTTTGTTTTGGTTATTTATTATGTAATTCCTTAAAGTTGCTGCAAGTATAGGTGTTTATGAATATGGATGAAGTGTTTGAATGTATTTTGTTATTATGTGTTTTTTTTTCTTGATGTCTATTTTTGTCATTTTACCATTTTTTTTAAACTGCTCTAGCTATTTTTTCAAACACCTAAATATATCTAAAAAGTTTCAGCTACCAACTTCCAGCTACCAGCTTTCAGCTAAAAGCCTCCAATTTCCGGCTAATTTTGCCAAACATACCTTAATTTGAAAATATAAAATGTTAATGCAAGACAACCAACATCATTTCATAACAGGAATCTATTTATTCCAAATACGAACAATTGAATTGCTACAAAAAAACGATAAGCATGACGAAAATTAAATTTAATTCCTTCTATGTGGCCAGAAAGCTAATAGAACACATTAAAATAACAGCAACAGAAACGCGACAATACATATATATCCGGTATTCCGATGTCTTGAAATGGTAACAGCTTTAACTAAACAACTTGGTGGCTATCAGGGAGCAATTGTGTTATTTGGGCAAACTTTGGAGCATCCATTTTTAGTGGAGTGATACTCACTACCTGTAACCAAGGTTGAAGAATTCGGATCTCGGAGAGATCTCGTTTGGACTTTTTTAGGGAGATCTCGGCATCTCGGAATAATCTCGGGGAGATCTCGGACGTTGACTTACGTTGACTTTATAGTTTTTTAAATTTAAAAATATACATAAAAACATAAATATATGTATATTTATATACGTTTTTACGAGATTTTACAAAAATATCCGAGAAATGAGCGAAAAAAATCTTAGAAATTACGAATTTTACGAATTTTACAAGAAAATCTTACAAATTAGCAAGAAAATTCGAGAAATCGTGGCTTTGACTAAGTTTGACCCCATTGACCGAGAAATCTCGGGAGATGAACATCTCGTCTCGGTTGCCTTCTAAAAAAGAGATCTCGGGAGATTTACAACACTGCCTGTAACCATATAAATCACATAATTTGTGAAGGGTTGATAGCCGTGTATATCTGAATAAAAAATATTTCCTATACATAGTAGTTTGAAAAGGGAAAACACTTTTGTATGGTATTCTAAAAACTAATGAATGTGTTAGTTTTTTTCTACAATTATTCTACAAGTCTGACATATAACATAGCCCAAAATGACCCATTCACAAGTAAATGGGTTGAAAAGGCCACACTCCTAGCTGAACCCATAATGTCCAATTCATAGCATCACAAAAACTCTTCTTTCATGGATTTGTTTTGTGTTTATAGTTAAGGTGATAAAATTCGCTTGTCGGTTGAAATAATTCCGACTTTGACCACCTAAGTTGGACTTTTGACAACTTTGACCGAATAAATCGGCTAAGTCAGAAACTAGTTGAGGGGACTTTTACAACCATAATTCCAAATACGAATCGACTTTGTTAAAAAGCAAGTCCAACCCTACTTCTAATGTACTCCAGTACTCCACTGGACACCTTGTATGATGATTTTTAACACTAATTTGTAAAAATGATAAGTTAATGTAAGAACCAACATCATTTCATAACAAGAATCCATCTATTCCAAATACGAACACTCAAATTGCTATAAAAAAAACCATAAGAATGATGAAAGTCAAAATAAAATTCCCTTTCATTAAACAACTTGGTAGCTATCAGTGAGCAACTGTGTTCTTTGGGCAAACTTTGGAACAGCTCCATCTTTTAGTGGGATGATATTCACTACCTGTAACGATATTGACTTTGTTAAAAAACAAAAAGACCGCGCGTACAACTGAGTAAAAAATACTACTGATCCCGGGTGGTTTGAACAGGGAAAACCATATCCGTGTACGTTCAAGGTTGTAAATGTTGCTAGTCGGGGACTAGTTGGTCAGGATCTTGTAAAGACTATCGGCCAAGTCGGAGACTAGTCAGACGTTCACCAACTTTGACTTTGATTGTATTTGACCTACTTTTACATATTTTGACCGAATAAAACCAACTTTAACGGAGGGACTTTTTGACCAGATAAATCAACCAAACCGGGGACAAATTTTACACTCGTACTACTTTAAAATACCAACGGAAGACTTTTACAACTATGAAAGTGCTTGATTAAAAAGAAGGTGAAGAGTAAAAAACACACAAGAAAATGCTACGGGGAAAACAATAAAAAGTAACGATATAAATAGGAAAAGTTGCCTTACCTTCATGTTGCTGAAAGTAGTTGTTGCAGAAAAACGGACAGAAATGGGGAAGAAAGCTGAGGTATCAGCTGAAGGAACAACAAACTCCATTGACCCACTACATAAATATTTAAGCTCATCAATCAGTTTGTCTCGGTTTCCTTTAAAAAAAAAAAAAAAAAAAAAAAAAAAAAAAAAAAAAATGTTATTTACTAACCTGCGGTTTGAGTCATCAATGAGAAGTATAGACCATTCCAACATTGAATTTCTCGAGTCATACCTGCAATTGAAAGAACATGAACTCCGGTTGACCCCACAAAATTGAAAATCTCAAACCAACTTCACAGCTTGCATAATTGAACTTAAATTATATGCATTACAGTATAAGTTTTTGTTTTATAAAACTTGAGGTGGCAATCTGGGCAGGTCGGGTAATGAGTGAATGTCAATACTTGTAAACTTATAGGACAGTCGGGTTGATGCACAAACAGACTTTTGTATGGTTTTCAAAAAATAATGAGTGTGTAAGATTTTTTCTATTGTTGTTCTACTACTTTGGCATATAACATTACCCAAACGACCCATTCACAAGTAAATGCGTTGAAAAGGCCACCTCTAGCTGAACCCATTATGTCCATTTCATAGCATCACAAAAATTTCTCTTTCGTGGATTTGCTTTGGGTTTATAGTTAAGGTGATAAAAATCGCTAGCTAGTCGGTTGGGACCATTTACGGACTAATCGGCCAAGTCCTCACTAGTCGCGGACAAGTGAGACGTTAACCAACTTTGACTGTAATCGACATCCTTTGACCGATTTTAACCGAATAATTCCAAGTTTGAAATAATAAACCCGACTTTGATCACTTAAGACTTTTGACAACTTTGACCGAATAAATCGACTAGTCGAGAACTGTCTGACTACTTAGAAAACCCGACTAGTCAGGGGGACTTTTATAACCATAAATATAATGATACTTTTATAACCTGAAAGATGACACCTTTGAAGCTGTAGCAAGAACAAAGAGAAATATTTAAAGGATCCAAATTATTATTGTTAACTATAATAATCCTAACAGTATAATTTTTTATATAGAAAAACAAGCAAACAAACATATATCAAAATAAAGTTAAAGAATTTAACCTCCATTCTCCATCAACATTCCTAACATTCGGTGCCTCTCTAAGAGCAGGAAGAGGTACCGCAATCACAACATTTTGTAAATCAAACGTTGATGAAACTTCATACTCGATGCTGACGTCAGTCTCGTTTCCAGAAACAGATGGCCAGCAGTTAACTAACAAACAATGTGATCAAAATATCATTAGAATAAAAATAGAATCCATCACACATACATGAAGGATGACGCTTACTTGTTTTCCTAAAAAAAAAAAAAAAACTGTAAATGGAACTCGGTCAGATCTGGGTTTGGGCCTTTGATTTAATTTTAACAGAAACGATACTAAAAAAAATAAAAATAAAAAAAATGATGCTTACTTGTCAGAGGAACATCTGACTCATCTTTACTTTGTAATCTCCATTTTAAAAGACCGAGACCGTCACCAGACTGGTTAGTTGGAAATGGACGGTTAGGATCTTTGGATCCAAGAATGTTTTCACTGGAGAATAACTCTTTGTTGATGTTGGGATGTGTTTTGAATTTAATTTCTAGATTATCACCACTCTCAATCTGTATGAATTGGTAGAAATATATATTCGCCAAGAACAACATACCATTATTAACAATAACAATAACAATAACAATAACAATAATAATAGGCTCTATTGAGTCGACAGCAATCCTCGATTTATTGGCGACTTGACTGACTCTTAGAGCCTAAATTAAATTCCAGGCAGGATTTAAAACCCATGAAAACTTGATTCTACCATTTTCATGGCGTCTACTTATTTTTATTTTATTATTTTTTATTTTTTTAAAAAAACTTTTTCCTACTTAAAGGCCGGAGGTCCTCTCGGAAGCAATCTCTTTATCCGTCGAATAGAGAGAGGGATGACTTTCTCTACTTTTGAGAGTGTTTCACTCTGGGTGGAGAAATGACTTGTCTTTATTCTCGGATAGGGGAAGGATTGTCTACATCTCACCTCCCCATACACCACTCATGTAGTATTGGGTTTTGTTGTTGTTGTTGTGTTGTAATAATAATAATAATAATAATTAATAATTAATAATTAATAATAAATATAGTAATAAAACCCCACGGTAACATGTTTAGCTTCACCAGAAGCATCACATGCTTAGCACATGAACATTACTACTGGGTGAAGTTTCATTGACAATAACAGAGCATGAATATTAATGTCAAGGTTTTAAACGTCATTAGTCAGGGCCTAGTCATACATTGACCACCTTTAACTTTGATTGTATTTGACCGACCTTCACCGATTTTGACCGAATAAATACAAATTTGAACTAATAAATTCGAGTACGACCTACTAAAATGGAATTTTGATAACTTTGACCACATAAATTGGCCAAGTCGGGGACAAGTAGGACTAATTCGAAATCCAGACCATCGGGGCTTTTACAACCTTGGCAATTCTTGTACATTAGTATGCTCGGCCCGACCCAAAATGGAATTGACCCGACCCATTCGACCCGTTTGAAAAAGGCTGACCCGTTTGGAACCAAACTGATTTTGACCCAAACCCATTGCTACCCAACCCAACCCCATCCAATTGCCAGGCATACTAATGGGTCAAAATTCATTGACAATAGTAGCATGCATACCTGAACTTGAATAAACCCATCATCCTCGTTAACAACTTGGAGAAACAATGTTCCCTGTACATCAAAGTTACTCAAACCGCCATCTCTCTTTAGGGTCACATTAAGCTTTTCTTCGGTAGTCAAAGTATCGGGTCAGTAGGTGGTGGATCAAATGATCTGGTTGAGTTAGCACTCAGTCTGACATCTTCGACAATATCTTCACCTTCGGCTTTTAGTGATTCAAGAAACTGGTTCGCCTTTTGTAATTTACCGAGTTTCATACCCATCCCCTTACTTGGAGCACTAACAACCGCACTTTGTCGACCTGATTGATATCATCTTACAAATGTTAAAGGTGTTCGATTTTAAGGTATGAGTTAGATACTGTTTTTTTTTTCATCATGAAGAGTACGGTTTGATACTGGTTAGATGCATATGGCTTAAGGGAAGGGTTTTATGGCCATAAAAAACGGGAACCCGATCTCCTGCGCTATCAAACCCATACCCATATAACGTTCTACGCCAAAAGGAATCTTACAAACTGGTTGCATAAGCCCTATTTTGATTCAGTGTTGCAGAACTTGGAATTACTCAGTGAATAGTCGATTTTTGCAGCTCGGGGAGTACTTGGCAAGTAATAGGTCAAACTCGGCCAATACTCGAGATTACTCGAAACATCGGTCAACACTCAGCCAAAACTCAGGATTACTCGTAAAAAACAGTCAAAATTAGCCAAAACTCGGTCAAAATCAAACTTGGTCAACATCCCAATATTCCCAGAGTTACCAAGTACTCTCTAAAAAGTCCTAACTGAGTACTTCCCAAGTAAAGATTTTAGCATACTTGGATATGATGCCATTACAAAAAGAAAGTAAAAGCCAAAAGAAAACTAGACACACAAAGAGAGAATAAATAAAAGCAATCACCAACCTTTAGATTTGCTTGAGAAGGAGTCTACGTCAGAGCTTAATCCAAATCCAGAACCACTTCCAAAAGTGTTACCACTCGAAATTCCCATATCATTATGTGATGACCCAGAAATTTCGACTAAATTTAAACTTAATCTTTGTATGATTAACATTTTCGACACGATAAGCAAAGTCTGTAAAACTGAATCTCAAAATTTTTGAACTACTTTTATATATTTAAATACCTTTCGGTTGTTTTTGACGATTCGCGAACAATTATATGTAAATAGATACATATATACTATAACTTGAAAAGGTAACAATGTATTAATTATTTGATACCGTACATTAAACTTATTGGTTTAAATATCTATTTGAATATATATGATAAGTTGAAATATTTATTATTAAAATTTATTTATAAATAACTTCCAATGTGTATTTAAAAACTGATTTATATATATTAAAAAGATATATACATATATATAATTTCAAGTTATTTAGTAAACGATAGTAACATTTCAAATTGCTACAGTACCCAAAATGCTACAGTGTTTTTGAAAATCACTATTTGCTATAGTGAAATTGACTTTGCTACAGTGAATTGCTACAGTAAAAATTGACTTTGCTACAGTGGTATATTTTATGGATGAGTTAAGACTATATTTTGACAAAGGTACGATTCACGAAACGTAAAGTACAAGTTTTCTCAGCGTACGAAAGGGCGTTCGAAAAACCGGAACCGGGACATAAGTCGAGTGACAACGTACGACTTATCGGAACAAAAATTACAAGTCAACTATGCACGTGAATTTAATATAATATATAATTAATTAATTTAAATTATATATATTATATTTATATTTATTTTATATTATGTCGACAAGCTAGGAGCCAAAACAATGTGAGCTGTCCCTGGTCCTCATGCGAGTCGCATGGCCAGAAGGCCATTTCCATGCGAGTAGCATGACTCCAGATTTCAGGCCAGGTTCTATAAATTGCAACATTTTCTGCCGAGTAAAGAAAGAAAAAAAAAAACACACACATACATATTACTCCGTATTTATTTTATTTATTATTTATATTATTATTATTATTATTATTATTATTAATAAGATTATTATTAATCTTATTATTTTTTTTTATTATTAGTGTTATTATTTTTGCGATACAAAAATAATAATGTACATCAAATATTACGACGGAATGCTGTCCAAGTAATTTTCAAAATGAGTTTTCGAGCAAGCTAGAGCTAAGGAAATTATGGGTTATTGCCAAGGAGGTTATGGGTAATGTTCGGGGGTATTTTTTTGTGAATCAAACCTCGTGTTTATCATCTCCGATGCGTCTACGTGCTTTCCTGCAATATTGTATATCAATATTAAACAGTGAGTTTCATATGATCCCTTTTACTCAATATATTTTTGGGCTGAGAATACATGCGACTGTTTATAAATACTGAAAATACTAGATTTATATGCGTGAGTTTCATTTGCTCCCTTTTACTCTTTACATTTTTGGGCTGAGAATACATGCAAATGCTTTATTAACTGTTTTACAATATTTATATGCGTGAGTTTCATTTGCTCCCTTTTTAATTGCTTTTGCAATCTATATTTTTGGGCTGAGAATACATGCAATTTATTTTAAACGCAATGGATACAAGTACATACTAAATTCTACACTGAGTTCAAACCGAAAATCCCTTAGCTTTGGTAACTAGTAACTGCCAGTTATAAGAACTGGTGGGCGCGAGTAGTAGTATATGGATCCATAGGGCTTGATATCCCCGTCCGAGCTAGAGCACTAGCCTTTTAACGGACGTATGCTATTTGAGAAGCGTACACGTTGGTTTGCGTGTATTATTAAGATGATTATACAAAGGGTACAAATTATATAAACGTTAAAGTTTAGTTACCAGGGTGCTCAATTTTGTAGAACCGATTGATAAACGTTTCGGATGAAACAACTGAAATCTTGTGATCCACCTTTTATGTAAAACCTATTGATAAACGTTTTGAATAAAACAACTGAACTTTTGTAATCCACATTGATATACGGATTATGTGTAATATTAAAACTATGAACTCACCAACCTTTGTGTTGACACTTGAAGCATGTTTATTCTCAGGTTTCTAGAAGTCTTCCGCTGTTTGCTTATACGTGATACAAGATATGTGCTTGGAGTCATACATGCTATATACCAGAAACTTGCATTCACCAAACCATTACCATGTATCTTATTTTGACTGTATTGTCAACAGATGTATTATTGTAAACCATTTAAATGGTGATTGTCTATACGTAGGAATCATCAGATGTTAAAAACCTGGAATTTATATATTCATTTATGAAATACCTTTTCAAACGAATACAATGTTACAAAATGTATCACATAGAGGTCAAATACCTCGCAATGAAATCAATGAATGACGTGTTCGTCCATATGGATTTGGAGCGATCGTCACACATTACCAAACCCACTATCCATCCGTCCAATTGAACCCGTTGATTGTAGAGATGAAAACCCACCTTTGTCCAATTTAACTCTTTCAATATGCAGAAATCACAAAAAAATTTGTTAACGCAGAAAAAGGAAGTCAAAGATGATGTAAACCCTAAACAACCTACCTTGCTTTTATCGACCTCGTTGGCTTTACGCCTCATAACATCCTTGGTTTCGTTTATTTTGCTCTGTAATGCCAGTTTGTGCAATCTCTCTTCATGACTCTCCATCTCACAGTATTGTTTCACTTGTGCAACGGTTACATTTTCCTTGTACCCAAGCGAAATGAATTCATCAAAAGCAAAAATCAGATTAAAAGCGTAGTTGCAGATGCCTTCTTCATCTAGAGACGGTGAGTAATCAGGGACCTATGCATAGTTAAGGAATACGAGTGTGTGGACCATACCTTTGACAAGTTTGTCATTGTTTTCATTGATGACATACTTATTTACTCAAAGAATGACCAAGAACACGGTGAACATTTGAGAAAGGTGTTAGAAGTATTGAGGAAGGAAGAATTGTATGCTAAGTTTTCAAAGTGTGCATTTTGGTTGGAAGAAGTTCAATTCCTCGGTCACATAGTGAACAAAGAAGGTATTAAGGTGGATCCGGCAAAGATAGAAACTGTTGAAAAGTGGGAAACCCCGAAAACTCCGAAACACATACGCCAGTTTTTAGGACTAGCTGGTTACTACAGAAGGTTCATCCAAGACTTTTCCAGAATAGCAAAACCCTTGACTACATTAACGCATAAAGGGAAGAAATTTGAATGGAATGATGAACAAGAGAAAGCGTTTCAGTTATTGAAGAAAAAGCTAACTACGGCACCTATATTGTCATTGCCTGAAGGGAATGATGATTTTGTGATTTATTGTGATGCATCAAAGCAAGGTCTCGGTTGTGTATTAATGCAACGAACGAAGGTGATTGCTTATGCGTCTAGACAATTGAAGATTCACGAACAAAATTATACGACACATGATTTGGAATTAGGCGCGGTTGTTTTTGCATTAAAGACTTGGAGGCACTACTTATATGGGGTCAAAAGTATTATATATACCGACCACAAAAGTCTTCAACACATATTTAATCAGAAACAACTGAATATGAGGCAGCGTAGGTGGATTGAATTATTGAATGATTACGACTTTGAGATTCGTTACCACCCGGGGAAGGCAAATGTGGTAGCCGATGCCTTGAGCAGGAAGGACAGAGAACCCATTCGAGTAAAATCTATGAATATAATGATTCATAATAACCTTACTACTCAAATAAAGGAGGCGCAACAAGGAGTTTTAAAAGAGGGAAATTTAAAGGATGAAATACCCAAAGGATCGGAGAAGCATCTTAATATTCGGGAAGACAGAACCCGGTATAGGGCTGAAAGGATTTGGGTACCAAAATTTGGAGATATGAGAGAAATGATACTTAGAGAGGCTCATAAAACCAGATACTCAATACATCCTGAAACGGGGAAGATGTACAAGGATCTCAAGAAACATTTTTGGTGGCCGGGTATGAAAGTCGATGTTGCTAAATACGTAGGAGAATGTTTGACGTGTTCTAAGGTCAAAGCTGAGCATCAGAAACCATCAGGTCTACTTCAACAATCCGAAATCCCGAAATGGAAATGGGAAAACATTACCATGTATTTCATCACTAAATTGCCAAGGACTGCAAGTGGTTTTGATACTATTTGGGTAATAGTTGATCGTCTCACCAAATCAGCACACTTCCTGCCAATAAGAGAAGATGACAAGATGGAGAAGTTAGCACGACTGTATTTGAAGGAAGTCGTCTTCAGACATGGAATACCAATCTCTATTATCTCTGATAGGGATGGCAGATTTATTTCAAGATTCTGGCAGACATTACAGCAAGCATTAGGAACTCGTCTAGACATGAGTACTGCCTATCATCCACAAACTGATGGGCAGAGCGAAAGGACGATACAAACGCTTGAAGACATGCTACAAGCCTGTGTTATTGATTTCGAAAACAGTTGGGATCGACATCTACCGTTAGCAGAATTTTCCTACAACAACAGCTACCATTCAAGCATTGAGATGGCGCCGTTTGAAGCACTTTATGGTAGAAAGTGCAGGTCTCCGATTTGTTGGAGTGAAGTGGGGGATAGACAGATTACGGGTCCGGAGATTATACAAGAAACTACCGAGAAGATCATCCAAATTCAACAACGGTTGAAAACCGCCCAAAGTCGACAAAAGAGCTACGCTGACATTAAAAGAAAAGATATAGAATTTGAAATTGGAGAGATGGTCATGCTTAAAGTTGCACCTTGGAAAGGCGTTGTTCGATTTGGTAAACGAGGGAAATTAAATCCAAGGTATATTGGACCATTCAAGATTATTGATCGTGTCGGACCAGTAGCTTACCGACTTGAGTTACCTCAACAACTCGCGGCTGTACATAACACTTTCCACGTCTCGAATTTGAAGAAATATTTTGCTAAAGAAGATCTCACTATTCCGTTAGATGAAATCCAAATCAACGAAAAACTTCAATTCATCGAAGAACCCATCGAAATAATGGATTGTGAGGTTAAAAGACTTAAGCAAAACAAGATACCAATTGTTAAAGTTCGATGGAATGCTCGTAGAGGACCCGAGTTCACCTGGGAGCGTGAAGATCAGATGAAGAAGAAATACCCGCATCTATTTCCAGAAGATTCGTCAACACCTCCAACAGCTTAAAATTTCGGGACGAAATTTATTTAACGGGTAGGTACTGTAGTGACCCGAACATTTCCATGTTTATATATATTAATTGAGATTGATATTTACATGATTAAATGTTTCCAACATGTTAAGCAATCAAACTTGTTAAGACTTGATTAATTGAAATATGTTTCATATAGACAATTGACCACCCAAGTTGTCCGGTGATTCACGAACGTTAAAACTTGTAAAAACTATATGATGACATATATATGGATATATATATATAGTTAACATGATACTATGATAAGTAAACATATCATTAAGTATATTAACAATGAACTACCTATGTAAAAACAAGACTACTAACTTAATGATTTTTAAACGAGACATATATGTAACGATTATCGTTGTAAAGACATTTAATGTATATATATCATATTAAGAGATATTCATACATGATAATATCATGATAATATAATAATTTAAAATCTCATTTGATATTATAAACATTGGGTTAACAACATTTAACAAGATCGTTAACCTAAAGGTTTCAAAACAACACTTACATGTAACGACTAACGATGACTTAACGACTCAGTTAAAATGTATATACATGTAGTGTTTTAATATGTATTTATACACTTTTGAAAGACTTCAATACACTTATCAAAATACTTCTACTTAACAAAAATGCTTACAATTACATCCTCGTTCAGTTTCATCAACAATTCTACTCGTATACACCAGTATTCGTACTCGTACAATACACAGCTTTTAGATGTATGTACTATTGGTATATACACTCCAATGATCAGCTTTTAGCAGCCCATGTGAGTCACCTAACACATGTGGGAACCATCATTTGGCAACTAGCATGAAATATCTCATAAAATTACAAAAATATGAGTAATCATTCATGACTTATTTACATGAAAACAAAATTACATATCCTTTATATCTAATCCATACATCAACGACCAAAAACACCTACAAACACTTTCATTCTTCAATTTTATTCATCTAATTGATCTCTCTCAAGTTTTATCTTCAAGTTCTAAGTGTTCTTCATATATTCTACAAGTTCTAGTTACATAAAATCAAGAATACTTTCAAGTTTGCTAGCTCACTTCCAATCTTGTAAGGTGATCATCCAACCTCAAGAAATCTTTGTTTCTTACAGTAGGTTATCATTCTAATACAAGGTAATAATCATATTCAAACTTTGGTTCAATTTCTATAACTATAACAATCTTATTTCAAGTGATGATCTTACTTGAACTTGTTTTCGTGTCATGATTCTGCTTCAAGAACTTCGAGCCATCCAAGGATTCGTTGAAGCTAGATCGATTTTTCTATTTTCCAGTAGGTTTATCCAAGGAACTTAAGGTAGTAATGATGTTCATAACATCATTCGATTCATACATATAAAGCTATCTTATTCGAAGGTTTAAACTTGTAATCACTAGAACATAGTTTAGTTAATTCTAAACTTGTTCGCAAACAAAAGTTAATCCTTCTAACTTGACTTTTAAAATCAACTAAACACATGTTCTATATCTATATTATATGCTAACTTAATGCTTTAAAACCTGGAAACACGAAAAACACCGTAAAACCGGATTTACGCCGTCGTAGTAACACCGCGGGCTGTTTTGGGTTAGTTAATTAAAAACTATGATAAACTTTGATTTAAAAGTTGTTATTCTGAGAAAATGATTTTTATTATGAACTTGAAACTATATCCAAAAATTATGGTTAAACTCAAAGTGGAAGTATGTTTTCTAAAATGGTCATCTAGACGTCGTTCTTTCGACTGAAATGACTACCTTTACAAAAACGACTTGTAACTTATTTTTCCGACTATAAACCTATACTTTTTATGTTTAGATTCATAAAATAGAGTTCAATATGAAACTATAGCAATTTGATTCACTCAAAACGGATTTAAAATGAAGAAGTTATGGGTAAAACAAGATTGGATAATTTTTCTCATTTTAGCTACGTGAAAATTGGTAACAAATCTATTCTAACCATAACTTAATCAACTTGTATTGTATATTATTTAATCTTGAGATACCATAGACACGTATACAATGTTTCGACCTATCATGTCGACACATCTATATATATTTCGGAACAACCATAGACACTCTATATGTGAATGTTGGAGTTAGCTATACAGGGTTGAGGTTGATTCCAAAATATATATAGTTTGAGTTGTGATCAATACTGAGATACGTATACACTGGGTCGTGGATTGATTCAAGATAATATTTATCGATTTATTTCTGTACATCTAACTGTGGACAACTAGTTGTAGGTTACTAACGAGAACAGCTGACTTAATAAACTTAAAACATCAAAATATATTAAAAGTGTTGTAAATATAT
This sequence comes from Rutidosis leptorrhynchoides, assembly GCF_046630445.1. Classification (NCBI taxonomy): domain Eukaryota; kingdom Viridiplantae; phylum Streptophyta; class Magnoliopsida; order Asterales; family Asteraceae; genus Rutidosis; species Rutidosis leptorrhynchoides. The sequence goes on along the minus strand of NC_092343.1, from coordinate 380,178,027 downwards.
TTTGAACATACTTTGATATATATGTATATATTGTTATAGGTTCGTGAATCAACCAGTGGCCAAGTCTTACTTCCCGACGAAGTAAAAATCTGTGAAAGTGAGTTATAGTCCCACTTTTAAAATCTAATATTTTTGAGATGAGAATACATGCAGGTTTTATAAATGATTTACAAAATAGACACAAGTACGTGAAACTACATTCTATGGTTGCATTATCGAAATCGAATATGCCCCTTTTTATTAAGTCTAGTAATCTAAGAATTAGGGAACAGACACCCTAATTGACGCGAATCCTAAAGATAGATCTATCGGGCCCAACAAGCCCCATCCAAAGTACCGAATGCTTTAGTACTTCGAAATTTATATCATATCCGAAGGGTGTCCCGAAATGATGGGGATATTCTTATATATGCATCTTGTTAATGTCGGTTACCAGGTGTTCACCATATGAATGATTTTTATCTCTATGTATGGGATGTGTATTGAAATATGAAATCTTGTGGTCTATTATTATGATTTGATATATATAGGTTAAACCTATAACTCACCAACATTTTTGTTGACGTTTTAAGCATGTTTATTCTCAGGTGATTATTAAGAGCTTCCGCTATCGCATACTTAAATAAGGACGAGATTTGGAGTCCATGCTTGTATGATATTGTGTAAAAACTGCATTCAAGAAACTTATTTTGTTGTAACATATTTGTATTGTAAACCATTATGTAATGGTCGTGTGTAAACAGGATATTTTAGATTATCATTATTTGATAATCTACGTAAAGTTTTTTAAACCTTTATTGATAAAATAAAGGTTATGGTTTGTTTTAAAATGAATGCAGTCTTTGAAAAACGTCTCATATAGAGGTCAAAACCTCGCAACGAAATCAATTAATATGGAACGTTTTTAATCAATAAGAACGGGACATTTCAACTTCTAGGGAACCTGAGAATAAACATGCTAACAAGTGTCAACACAAGGATTGGTGAGTTCATAGTTTTAATGTTTCGCATAATCTGTGTATAAAGGTGGATCACAAGATTTCAGTTGCTTCATCCAGAAACGTTTATCAAAATATTCTACAAGATTGAGCACCCTGTAACTAAACTTTAACGTTACTTATCCCTGTTTTAACATACATGCAACCAACATGTACAATACACGCAATCTAGCGTGTACTAAACTCAAATAGCATACGTTTGTTTTATAGTTCAGGCTAGGGTTTCTATACCTGAAACAGACGGGGATGTCAAGCCCTATGGATCCATATACTACTACTCGCGCCCACCAGTTCTTATAACTGGCAGTTACTAGTTACCAAAGCTAAGGGATTTTCGGTTCAAACTCAGTGTAGAATTAAGTATGTACTTGTATCCATTGCGTTTAAAATAAAGTGTATGTATTCTCAGCCCAAAAATATATATTGCAAAAGCAATTAAAAAGGGAGCAAATGAAACTCACTTTAGCAGCATATAAAGTCGTTCACCAAAATGTGACCGAAACTCGGATTACCAAATAACCGTAGGTCTCAACCTAGAGAACATATGTTGGTCAATAAATGTTTATCAAGCTAGGTCAGGTCATAGTGTATCACAATCCTAATGCTCGAGATCGACATACAAAAGTTATCCAAAGTCGTTTCAAAAAGTCAATTTTGACAGTTGTTTAACAAAACGAGACGTACCTTATATAAGAATTCATTTATTCGGTTGGTAATATTCAAAAATCCAATTTATCAATCTTACAAACAAGTTGTTTAAATCTTAATTGCAGATTCAAAAGCAATTTCAATTAACGTCAATCATAATTCAGTTGATCATATCTTTTAATCCGTTCATCGAAATTATTCGATATCTAAATGAAAAGTTATTGATTTTTCGCCAGCTTTCCAAAAACATGTATATCATATACCTTTTACCAGTAATATATGTATTTAATTCGTGATTCATTATAAACTGTTTAACGATGAAATTTAGCATACACGTATGTATAAATATATATACTCGAGCACTAGACATGGATACACAATTAATATATAAAAGATAAAATATGAGTGCTTACGTATCAATATTGAGATTCAATATTGTAGAAAAGTACGTAGACGTAACGGAGATGATAAACACTAGGTTTGATTCATAAATATACCCCCGAACATTACCCATAATTTCCTTCGCTCTATCCCGCTTGAAAACACATTTTGAAAGTGACACGCTCAAGACCTCGTCGTAGTATTTTATGTATAATATTAATACTACTAATAATAATAAGATTAATAATAATATTAATCTTAATAATAATAATAATAATAATAATAATAATAATAATAATAATAATAATAATAATAATAATAATAATAATAATAATAATAATAATAATAATAATAATAATATAAATATAAATATATATACGAGTGTATGTGTGCAAACAAAATGGAACAAATTCGACTGAATTTATAGATGTGGCCAGCATTCTTCAGTCATGCGATCGCATGACTTTCTGGTTCAATCCCCATGCGATCGCATGGGGAGTCCTGACAGCTCACATTGTTTTGGTTTCTTCCTCGTCGACATAATTTTATATTAATTTTTATAATATATAAATTATATAATTAATTATATATTATATTAAATTTACGTGCATAGTTGATTTGTAATTTTCGTTCCGATAAGTCGTACGTCGTCACTCGACTCATGTCCCGGTTCCGGTTTTTCGAATGTTCCTTCGTACGCTGAGAAAACTTGTATTTTACATTTTGGGATACGTACCTTTGTCAAAATATAGCCTTAAATTATCCATAAACTATACCACTCAAAGTATATCTTAAACTTTCGAGTGTTTTGGTCATTTACTTCTATAAATTATCGCCTCGCTATTTGTTAATATATATATAATATATACATTTTCATTTTGAAATAGTGTTTTACTGTAGCAAAGTTTTTTTACTGTAGCAAATAGTGATTTTCGAAAACACTGTAGCTTTTCGGGTACTGTAGCAATTCGAAAATATTGTAGCAAATTAGTGTTTTACTGGTTCATCTTAAACGTTTTAGTTAACTTATCTAAATATTAATCGAATCAATAATCTAATGTTAATATCGTTTACTAAATGACTTGAAATCATATATATATATATATATATATATATATATATATATATATATATATATATATATATATATATATATATATATATATATATATATATATATATATATATATATATGTATATATGCACATTAAGTTATATATATATTGTTCGTGAATCTTCGAGAACAGTCAAAGAATAATTGATTACATGAATATAGTTCCAAAACTTTGAGACACAACATTACAGACATTGCTTATCGTGTCGAAAACATTAAATCATTTAAAGATAAAGTTTAAATTTGGTCAAAAATTTTCGGGTCATCACATTACACGTTTAATAGGTTATCTATTGAATATTTGTTATATAGATTAGTAAAATGTGACTTTCGGTCGCATAAACTATTAAAAATATTACTTTTGATCGTATATAGTGAAAGGGCCCGTTCATATGCATTATAAACGATTCACAATGGTTGATTACATTGCGAGGTATTTGACCTCTATATGATACATTTTACAAACATTGCATTCGTTTTTAAAAGACAATCTTTCTTTACATCGAAAATTGACAGGCATGCATACCATTTCATAATATCCACTATCCAACTATAAATTGATTTAATAATAATCTTTGATGAACTCAATGACTCGAATGCAACGTTCTTCAAAATATGCTATGAAAGACTCCAAGTAATATCTTTAAAATGAGCAAATGCACAGCGGAAGATTTCTTTAACACCTGAGAATAAACATGCTTTAAAGTGTCAACCAAAAGGTTGGTGAGTTCATTAGTTTATCATAATCATTTATTTCCATCATTTTAATAGACCACAAGAATTTCATTTCCAGTTCTCATAAATATACGTCCCATGCATAGAGACAAAAATAATCATTCATGTGTGATGATGTAGCGTGAGGGTACGAAATAGTATTATTTTTAATACAAAATACTACAAAATATGACACAAGTTTTATTAATTTACGGATGGGATATACCTAAAACCTTGCTACAACACTATAGGCAGTGTACCTAATCGTAGAGTAGTGTAGTTTTTAGTAAGTCCGGTTCGTTCCACAGGGAGCTAGTGATTACGTACTATATTTTTATAAAACTATATTTATATAAATATATATATATATATATATATATATATATATATATATATATATATATATATATATATATATATATATATATATATATATATATATATATATATATATATATAAGTAGTAATATTATTATAAAAGGGGGTTTTTTACCGTTTAATGACCGGTTTGTCGATTTTATATTTTTAAGCGTAAAGATAAATGACAATAATTAAAGTGCGTAAAATATATAAATGACGATAAATAAAATAACAATAAATAAAATTGCGATAGAATATGAAATAAAAGGATTATGCTTATTTAAACTTCCATAATCATGATGTTAGACTTTTTGATTTTAATTAATTATCCCGGGTTAATTGTCCTTTGTCCTGGATTATTTGAAACCTATGTGGTTTTTGTCCATAATAGTCCATCGGTCATAAATATAAAGTGCGAGTGTCCTCGTCAAATTACCCTTATACCCGAAGTCAAATATTCCAACTAATTAAGGATTTAAACTGTGACGCAGTTATCACTTCTGTCAACAATTACACCAGTTATCACTGTATGTAATCCACCCCTGTTTTGATTAGATATGAATATTAATTTACCCACTTGATCAGTTTGAATAATCAATTACCCAACCCGAATAATTAATTAAATGATTATAATAGATTCCATATGAACGTCACTAAATAGGACAACCATAATCATTATTAATCATTAGGATAATTAATTTGAAGATAGGTTCGACAGACTCCAATGAGTTGTCACTCAATTAGACAATACCCCCCATCTATTAATAGTCAATAGTCCAATTTCCACAAGTGTCGGTCTTTTGTCCAAACCTTAATTATGGTACAAAATTCAATAACCCCGTCTTAATATTTTAGCCCAACATCACGATTACTTCGGCTCAAATAAGCATAATGATAACTTAGTTACGAGACATTAAATTAAAAAGGAAGAACATAGCTTACAGTGGTGATTAATTTGGTAGCGTTACACGGACAGAGTTCTGACTTAAAACCCGTAAATTATTTGTTACATAACTAAATTATTATTATTGAAATTAAAATTAAAATTAAAATTATAATAAATATATATATACGTTTACATAATTGAGAGAGAGATAGATTTTTGAGATTGAAAAGGGGTGTTTCATTTCATCGAATAACAATGCCTTTTATAGGCAAAATATCAATTTGAATTTTCACTTACGACCCCTGAACTATGCTCAATTAACAACTTTTTATTATTTAATATTATTCTTATTATGAATTATTTAAATATTATATTTTATTCTTGTGCATAGTTGGCTCGTAATTTTTAGTCCGTTGCGTCGAGCGTTGAGAGTTGACTCATGTCCCGGTTCCGGATTTTCGAACGTCCTTTCGTACAATTTTATATCGTGTACTTTGCGTTTTGTAACTTGTACTCTTGTCATTTTTAGACGTTCCTCATCAATAATTTGAACCTTTTTAATTGTATCTTGTACTTTTTAGCTTTTTGGACCTTTGTGTCTTCAATTCTTCGTTTTCGCCTTTTGTCTTCGCACTTATTTAATATAAACGAATATTACTTGAAAATGGAACAATTGCAACTAAAATCTTGTCTTTCTTGGGGAATAATACTATGAAATATATGTTCCTTTTTAGCCTTATCAATATCCCCACACTTGAGCGTTGCTTGTCCTCAAGCAATATAGTCTTGAAGTAAAAATACATCACACGAATCACTTCTTTATTCTTCACACTTTGTACATCAGTGATTTTGATAGAGCGGTATAAAAAATGATAGTAACAATATAGTTAAAGGTGGGTGTGTCATCCACAGTTGCCTCGGGTTTAGGTTAACGACACTTGCAATCAAATAGCCGATTTACTTTCGGTTTCCAAAGCAAAGTGCACATTTGAAAGGCGGTTTACAGTCCCACATGACTATAAAAATTTAGATCCTTTAGGAAATAGGATCTTTATGAAAACATTTGATCTTTTGAAAATTCAATCTAGCTTTTACCCTAGATAAGTTTTCTGATTTGATCCACCATTGGTGTTGCAAAATATATTTGTGGATCAATATTTTGGCTAAAAACATTTAGGTTCGTGTAATCCACTGCTATCCCGATATCGGAAAGCACACATCCAGTTTACTTGTTCCGTATATTACCTTTCGGCAAACTACCGTCCGGTTGTAAAGGAAAGCGATGAACAAGAAACTGTTAAGGCAATGTCCCGTGACATGCAGATGATTATGGTCTTTTGACGTGTCGGATGCTAGTACTATCCTTGGTAGGAGCAATAGTAAAGATCATCCTATGATTTTTCGGTCTGGCACAAGGTCCTGTCTCCGACCATGCTATGCAACCACCGTTCTTACGGTTGACACCCGATTTGGTTCAGGTGACCTAATGAATTCCAGGTGAATTCCAGGTGAATTCCTAGGATTTTACGTTCAATGGTGATGAACGCATTGAAAATGGGTTTTCAGAAAACAAATCAGTTTGTATTTTTGATCAAAATATTTTCTCGTTCAAGCTCGAGTTTAGATATCATTGAATTCCATGAGTTTGAATTCTCAATCTTTAAGGTCAATATCAAGGATTGAGTAATATCAGGCTTAAATGCTGATTTTTAATCTTTAAGGAGATTATCCTTTCTGGGGATCTGATTCATTAGTCTTATCAAGCTAATTTTCACGGTGCCTCCCCATTGTACGAGATAAATCCTTCTCATGGTTAGGATAAATCTGACCACCTGGCGACCCTGTTTGATGCTGAGGTCCGTGGATTTTCTGCTGATTTTAGAGATGACTTTTCTAGATTTTTCGTCAACCTACAGCTGGTCTGGACGACAACTTCTTGACCTAAATCAAGAAGCGCGTGTCTTTTTCGGAAGACTTTACTTCCTTTTAATGATGGAATTGATTCATCGTGTAGATCCATCTTTCTTACAGTAAATCGGGTAAAACTGATTAAAATCGTCCAAAACAAAAGTACCTGCAATAACTTTACAGAAACATGTGATAGATAGTTTTTAATTGAATAACTTGGTACATTCTTCCCACACTTAGTTTCTTTCTTTGCTTTTTTTATTCTCCTTTATTCCATTTTAAATGAATTCAATCGTTTTAGGGTATTTCTCAATTTATGTCCTTTCCGAGGTAACGATAATTTCGGCATTAACACCTAGTTTTATCGTTCATAAATATGTATAAACATGATTTTGAATTCATTTAGTTAAAAAATTTTAAAATTTTCATAATATTTAGAAAATAAGCCAAGTATAAACCCGAGAGAATTTATAACCCTTCCCCACACTTGAGATCATGCAATGCCCTCATTTGCATGAAATCAGACTATAATTATAAATTCATGAGGGTGATTAGTGTAGGAAAGTGATTAAAAATACCCAGTTTGTAATTACAAAGCTCGTCGAATGATAGATGGCTCGCCTCATCGTTCATTCCTTCATCTATTATATCATATTTGTTGTTTTGCGTCTTGTCTTCAAAATTAGTACCTTTTGCTGAACTTTAATGACAGTCTTTGAAAGTGCATTGTTTTACCCTGTTTTGTACATAAGATAAAATACAAACATATATATATATATATATATATATATATATATATATATATATATATATATATATATATATATATATATATATATATATATATATATATTTTTGAAGTTTGGTTTATAACCCCACTTTTCAAAAATTTATAAAGTATAATATTTTTGGCATACTTTAAATCAATAAAATTAACAATAATGATAACAAAATTTGTCGCCTCGCCTTTGGGTAAAGCAATTTCGGTTCAATGACCTAGTGTTCAACTTACGACGAATTTTAGAAATCATTTTTTTTAAACTTAATGAAATAAAGTAAATTTTTGTTTTTAAATACACACAAAAATTAAATTTAAAAAGCATATTAATTTCATATAAAACCTAAAAAAAAATTCAGAATGGAGGGAGAAAACTAGTTCTTTAGTGTCTACTAGCGGAAAAGACCAATCGGATTCCATTCTCGGAACTACACGAGAACAGAACAACTAATTCTAGATAACATTGTCTTCTTTTTAGAACATTTGAATCTCCCCACACTTAGGTAGCTGTGGTGTTGAAATTGTGATTAACTTCATCGTCAATTTCTCTTGGTCCATAATCAACTTGCATATCTGTGACTTTTTCTTTAAGCCATTGGTCGGATTCATGTGTTATATCCACAATTTCAACTAGCTTCGCCTTTTCTTTAGGTGACAGATTGGATACTAATCGGTTACATAACTTAAAGTTCCCCTTGGTTCTAGCATCGCGAATCCGTTTAATAAGTTTCTTCATTGAACTATTAATAACGGGATTATCTAATTTCGTATCAACAACGGGGTTCTTTGTTATCATGTCATCATTAGGTGTTACTTCATTTTCCCCACACTTAGGCGTTTTATTATTGTTAAGCACTACCGTTGGAGTTGGTAAAACAACATGGTTCTTACCAATCGTTTTTGCTGGTTCAACGGTTTTGGTTGGTGGAGATTTAGACTTTCGAATCATAAAGGTGATCGATTTGTCACCACTACTAAGTGTCATTCTACCGTTTCTTACATCAAAGAACGCCCCGATGGACGCTAAGAATGGTCGACCTAAAATTAGAGGAATGTTTAGGTCCTCTTCTATGTCAATGACAATAAATTCGACTAGAAAGGTTAAATTACCTACTTGAATGGGTAGGTTGTCAGCAATTCCAACTGGGTGCTTAATGGTTTGATCAAGGAGTCGAACACTCATATCCGTTGGACTTAACTTACCTACTCCTAATCTCTTATATAATGAAAGAGGCATAACACTTACACTTGCACCTAAATCTGCTAGTGCATCATACATGACACAATCACTAAGTAGACAAGGAACAATAAATTCACCCGAATCACCTACCCTAGGTGGAGGTTTTGGTTGAACTGTCTTCACCGGGTTTATATTTACGGCTTTTGTTTCTTGCACTTTCTTATTCTTCTTCTTCTTCTTTCCAGAGGTATCACAAACTTTATTACCTATTACTTGCTCATACTCAACTCCTTTTCTTGGAAACGGGATGGGTGGTTTGTATGGTGCCACCACTGGCTTTACATACTCGGGTGGTGGTGGTGGTGTAACTTTTTCATTGTTACTCACATCTAAAACCTTCCCATCTTCTGGAGCTGGTTTTTCAGAATTCGTTGAAACCATGTTAACATTCTCATTCCGAGGATTTACTTCAGTATCACTCGGTAGCTTTCCTTGTTCCCTCTCACTCATCATGCTAGCAAGAGTACCTACGTGTTTTTCTAGATTCAAAATGGAAGCTTGTTGAGTTCTTAATGACTGATCAAACCTCTCGTTCGTTTGGGTTTGAGTTGTAATGAATTGTGTTTGAGATTCAATCAGCTTTGCCATCATTTCTTCTAGATTTGGCTTTTTCTCTTCGGGTTGTTGTGGTGGTTTATATAAGCTAGGTCTTTGTTGATTGAAAGTGTTGTTTTGAGTTGGTTGGTTATTCGGACCTTGTTGGTTATACGAGTTATTGTCGGGTCCTTTTGGATTGTAAAGAATGTTTTGATTTCGATTTAAGTTTAGCCTTGGCGGTTGATAATTATTTTGATAATTATTTCCCGGCCTTTGGTTCATATAGGAAACATTCTCTCGTTGTTCCATCGTTGGTTCAATGTGACAATCTTTCAATAAGTGTGGTCCACCGCATTGCTCACAACTGATTCGTATTGCGTGAATATCTTTATTCATCTTTTCCATTCGTCTTTCGAAAGCATCTATTTTTGCGGAAACGGAATCAAAGTCATGGCTAGAATCGGCTCTAGCCGCTTTAGATGATCGAAAGATATCTTTTTCTTGGTGCCACTCATGCGAGTGGGAGGCTGTGTTATCAATAATTTTGTAAGCTTCAGTTGCGGTTTTCTTCATAATGGATCCACCAGCGGTTATGTCGATGTCTTTTCGTGTGGCGATGTCTACGCCTTTATAGAAGATTTGTACTATTTGAAAAGTATCTAATCCGTGTTGAGGACATCCTCTCAACATCCTTCCGAATCTTGTCCACGCCTCATATAATGTTTCATTTGGCTTTTGCGTGAACGTAACAATTTCTCCTTGAAGTCTCACGGCTTTGGATGCCGGAAAGAATCGTTTAAGAAATTTTTCAACTAAAACATCCCATGTGTCAATCGCCCCTTCAGGTAACGATTCTAACCAATCTTTGGCTTCTCCCTTTAAAGTCCAGGGAAACAACATGAGATAGATCTGTTCATCCTCCACTTCTCGGATTTTGAATAGTGTACAAATTCTTTTAAACGTACGAAGGTGTTCGTTTGGGTCTTCATTCGGCGTACCACTATATTGGCACTGATTAGTTACCATGTGTAGAATTTGTCCTTTAATTTCATAATCTGGAGCATTAACTTCTGGTTTAATAATGGCGTGACCTTGGCCAGTGCGCTTAGCTCTCATTCGTTCTTCCATACTTAGAGGTTCTAGATTTTCCATGATTGGATTTGTTGTATCTGAATCACTAGAGGTTTCTGATTTAATGGTTTCTTCCTCAACAATCTCTGTTTGAATGATTGGTGGTTCCGGAGGAAAGTTTAATGGTTCGGGATCTACAAACCGTTCCTGAATATTCTCCGGATTCTCAATTGTGAGGTTTGTTTCAAAAACTGGATTATCGGAAATTTGAGTTTGAGGATTTGGTCGACTTGATGACGATTCTAAAGAAAAATCAACGGCGGCGATATTCGTTAAACGATGTCTTGATCGAGTTACAGGTGGTGAACGTATGACCGGCGGCGAACGTCTTGCTCGGTGCATTCACTGAATATCCTATTAGTTTTTAAAAAGGAAAGAAAAATTATAATAAGTTATCCAACCAATAGACTTTTCTGATTTTGCCCACGTTTCGAATAGCCAAAAGATGCAGCAGAGGGGCAGGATTCGTTTGGTCTCAATATAATTGAGGACTGTTTGGCTCCAATAACCCGGTCCACGTACAAATCCAACTATTACTACGAACCAGAAAATTTTGATGTCTATTAATTTAACCACTTAAAATAAATTTTCGTAATTTTAAGAAATTTAGAGAAGAAGTAGAAAAAAAATTCTAAGTCCTAAAAACTAGAATGGCGAGAAATAAGAAAGAAATAGATTGCGCGTCGAAAAATGTCGAAAAATAAAAGGTCGAAAAATAGGCGTCGAAAAATAAAAATAAGAAAGTAGTGCGAAATACGGCGTCGTAAAATTCTAAAGCACCTAAAACTTAGTCTAAGGAATAAGCACTTAAGGGATTTTACGGCAAAGCCTAAAAATTCTAGAAGTAAAAATAACTATGGCAAAACTAAACTTAACACTAAAAGTTGCGACTATAGTCTAAAAATCTAAAGGTAATAAAACTAAAAAAACATTTTTTTTTTATAGACAAAATTTTAAAAATATATATATTTTTTTTAATAATTTTTTTTTTTTTTTTTTTTTTTTTTTTAATAATTTTTTTTTTTTTACGTTTTTTTTTTTTTTTTTTTTTACGTTTTTGTTTTTGTTTTTTTTTTTTTTTTTTTTTTACGTTTTTTTTTTTTTTTTTTTTTTTTTTTTTTTTTTTTTTCGTTTTTTTTTTTTTTTAAATTTTTTAAAAAAAAAAACGATTTTTTTTTTTTTACAAATTTTTTTTTTTAAAACGATTTTTTTTTTCTTTTAAAAAAAACGATTTTTTTTTTTTTTTTTTTTTTTTTTTACACAAATTTTTTTTTTTTTTTTTTTTTTTTTTTTTTTTTTTTAAAAAAAACGATTTTTTTTTACAAATTAATAATTTTTTTTATAATTATAATTTTTTTCTTAAAACTTTTTTTTTTTTTTTTTTTTTAATTCATTTACTATTCATGAATAGTAAATGAAAATAAATTAATTAATTTACTATTCACATGAAAGCGACATGATAGCAATTATTAATTATAAGTTACATAATATACCCCTGAAGTATTTAATAAATACGACTTTTTTTTTTAAATTTTACGTAAACTTTTATTCTTAAATATTTTTATATTATTATATTCTATTTCAATATTATTATATTATTATATTCTATTTCAATATTATTATATTATTATATTTTATTTCAATATTATTATAATTAAAAATATAGCGTTTTAGCGCTCCCCGGCAGCGGCGCCAAAAACTTGATGATGTAGCGTGAGGGTACGAAATAGTATTATTTTTTTACTAGGAAATACTACAAAATATGACACAAGTTTTATTAATTTACGGATGGGATATACCTAAACCTTGCTACAACACTATAGGCAGTGTACCTAATCGTAGAGTAGTGTAGTTTTTAGTAAGTCCGGTTCGTTCCACAGGGAGCTGGTGAAGTTAACGCTATATTATTAAGTTTATTTGTAAAAATATATATATAAATAAGTAGTAGTATTATTATAAAATAGGGGTTTTACCGTTTAATGACCGGTTTGTCGATTTTAAGCGTAAAAATAAATGACAAAAATTAAAGTGCGTAAAATAAATTGCGATAAATAAAATGACATAAAATAAAATTGCGAGTAATAAAATGACAGTAAATAAAGATACGATGAGAAATATAATAAAAGAATTATGCTTATTTAAACTTCCGTAATCATGATGTTTGACGTGTTGATTTTAATTTATTACCATGGGTTAATTGTCCTTTGTCCTGGTTTATTTGATACGTCTATCTGGTTTTTGTCCATAATAGTCCATCGGTCATAAATATAAAGTGCGAGTATCCTCGTCAAATTACCCTTATACCCGAAGTCAAATATTCCAACTGATTAAAGATTTAAACTGTGACGCAGTTATCACTTCTGTCAACAATTACACCAGTTATCACTGTATGTAATCCACCCCTGTTTTAATTAGTTTATGAATATTAATTCATCCACTTGATCAGAATGAATAATCAATTACCCAACCCAATTGATTAATTAAATGATTATAACAGATTCCATATGAACATCACTAAATAGGACAACCATAATCATTATTAATTATTAGGTTAATTAATTTGAAGATAGGTTCGACAGACTCCAATGAGTTGTCACTCAATTAGACAATACCCCCCATCTATTAATAGCCCATAGTTCAATTTCCACAAGTGTCGTTCTTTTGTTCAAACCCCAATTATGGTACAAAGCCCAATTACCCAATTTTAGTAATTAGCCCAACATCATGATTACTTCATTTTAAATAAGCATAATAACGACTTAGCTACGAGACATTAATGTAAAAAGGTTGAACATAACTTACAATGATTAAAAATAGCGTAGCGTTACACGGACAGAATTTCGACTTACATACTCAAAAGATCTCTATCATAAATCTTATTATTATCATAATTTAAATTTAAAATTAAGATTATTGTTATATCTTATTACATTAACATTATGATAGAGATATAGAATATAGATATTGATATTTGATATTGATAATTGATAGAAGAAAAAAAAAAAGATCGGAAAGAATTTTCCTCCTTCTCATCGTTACACAATCGTTCCTTTTATAAGCTAAATTGTAAATTGAATTTTCATTTACGACCCCTGAACTATGCTCAATTAACAACTTTTTATTATTTAATATTATTCTTATTATGATTTATTTAAATATTATATTTTATTCTTGTGCATAGTTGACTCGTAATTTTTACACCGTTGCGTCGAGCGTTGAGAGTTGGTTCATGTCCTAGTTCCGGATTTTCGAACGTCCTTTCGTATAATTTAATATCTTGTACTTTGCGTTTTGTAACTTGTACTCTTGTCATTTTTAGACGTTCTTCATCAATAATTTGAACCTTTTTGACTGTATCTTGTACTTTTGAGCTTTTTGGACGTTTTGGTCTTTCAAATCTTCGTTTTTGTCTTTAAATCTTCATTTTCGAGCGATTTGCGTCTTTCGTCTTCGCACTTATTTATTTAACTATTACAACTAAAAATAAGGAAATTACATTTAAAAACTTTACATATTGGAACGATATTGCTACTAAATATATGTTCATTTGGAGCACTATCAAATATCCCCACACTTGAGCGTTGCTTGTCCTCAAGCAATACAGAACTTGAAATAAAAACATACATGAATCACTTTTTTATTCATCACATTTTGTACATCAGTGATTTTGATATAGCGGTATAAACAATGACAGTAATGATGGTTAAAGGTGGGTGTGTCATCCACAGTTGCCTCGGGTTTAGGTCAACGACACTTGCAATCAAATAGCCGATTTACTTTCGGTTTCCAAAGCAAAGTGCACATTTGAAAGGTGGTTTACAGTCCCACATGACTATTAAAATGTAGATCCTTAAGGAAATTGGATCTTTATGAAAACATTTGATCTTTTTGAAAATTTAATCTAGCTTTTACCCTAGATAAGTTTTCCGGAATAACCCTTCACCGGTGTTTGCAAAATATTTTTGTGGGTTGTGTGGGTTTCAGATTTGAAACTTTTAGCTCAAAACTTGTGGTTTTGTGTTACCCACTTGCTAACCTTGTATTAGGAAAGCAACACGTCCAGTTTACTTGTCCCGTATATTACCTTTCGGCAAACTACCGTCCGGTTGTAAAGGAAAGCGATGAACAAGAAACTGTTAAGGCAATGTCCCGTGACATGCAGATGATTATGGTCTTATTAATGTGTCGGATGCTAGAACTATCCTTGGTAGGAGCGATAGTAAAGATCATCCTATAATTTTTCGGTCTGGCACAAGGTCCTGTCTCCGACCATGCTATGCAACCACCGTTCTTACGGTTGACACCCGATTTGGTTCAGGTGACCTAATGAATTCTGATGAATTCTCAGGATTTTACGTTCAATGGTAATGAACGCATTGAAAATGGGTTTTCAGAAAACAAATCGGTTTGTATTTTTGATCAAAATATTTTCTCGTTCAAGCTCGAGTTTAGATATCATTGAATTCCATGAGTTTGAATTCTCAATCTTTAAGGTCAATCTCTAGGATTGAGTAATATCAGTCTTAAAAGCTGATTTTTAATCTTTAAGGAGATTATCCTTTCTGGGGATCTGATTCATTAGTCTTATCAAGCTAATTTGCACGGTGCCCCCCCATTATACGAGATAAATCCTTCTCATGGTTAGGATAAATCTGACCACTTGGCAACCCTGTTTGATGCTGAGGTCCGTGGATTTCCTGCTGATTTTAGAGATGACTTTTCTAGATTTTTCGTCAACCTACAGCTGGTTTGGACGACAACTTCATGACTTAAATCAAGAAGCGCGTGTCTTTTTCGGAAGACTTTACTTCCTTCAAATGATGGAATTGATTCATCGTGTAGATCCATCTTTCTTTCAAATGTATTACAGTAAACCGGGTAAAACTGATTAGTATCGTCCAAAGCAAAAGTACCTGCAATAATCTTGTACAAAAATATGTGATATTTGTTTTAAATTGAATAACTTGGTACATTCTTCCCACACTTAGTTTCTTTCTTTGCCTTTTTATTTTCTTTTATTTCATTTTAAATGAATTCAAGCGTTTTAGGGTGTTTCTCAATTTATGTCCTTTCCGAGGTAACGATAATTTCGGTATTATCACCTAGTTTTCACCGTTCATAAATATGTATAAACATGATTTTGACTTCATTTAATTGAAAATTTTTCAAATTTTCACAAAATTTGGCAAATAAACCAAGTATAAACCTGAGAGAATTTATAACCCTTCCCCACACTTAAGATCATGCAATGCCCTCATTTGCATGAAATCAGACTATAATTATAAATTCATGAGGGTGATTAGTGTAGAAAAGTGATTAAAAATACCCAGTTTGTAAGCATATTATTTTACATCACATTTGATATTTTGCTTCTTGTCGTCAAAATCAGTAGCTATTGCTGAACTTAATGTTAGTCTTTGAAAGTGCGTTGTTCTACCCTGTTTTGTACATAATATAAAATACAAACATATATATACATATTTTTGAAGTTGGGTATATTACCCCACGTTCAAAAATTTATAAAGTCTAATATCTTTTTGGCATACTTTAGATCAATAAAATTAAAAATAATGATAACAAAATTTTTCGTCCCGCCCTCGGGTAAAGCAATTTCGGTTCAACTACCTAATCTTCAACTCACGACGAATTTTAGAAATCATTTTTTTACTTAATGAAATAAAGTAAATTTTGTTTTTAAATTCACACAAAACTTAAATTTAAAAAGCATATTAATTTCATATAAAACCTACAAAATAAAAAAAAATCAGAATGGGGGGAGAAAACTAGTTCTTTAGTGTCTGCTAGCGGAAAAGACCAATCGAATTCCATTCTCGGAACTACACGAGAACAGAACAAATAACTCTAGATAACATTTTCTTAGAACATTTGAATCTCCCCACACTTAGGTAGCTGTGGTGTCGAAATTGTGATTAACTTCATCGTCAATTTCTTTTGGTCCATAATCAACTTGCCTATCTGTGACTTTTTCTTTAAGCCAGTGCCCTGCTTCTTCCGTAATATCCCAAAAGTCAACTAGTTTCGCCTTTTCTTTAGGCGACAGATTGGATACTAACCGGTTACATAACTTAAAGTTCCCCTTACTTCTAGCATCGATAGCCCGTTTAAAAAGTTTCTTCATTGAACTGTTAATAACGGGGTCATTTAATTTCGTATCAACAACGGGGTTCTTTATTATCAAGTCATCATTAGGTTTTACTTCATTTTCCCCACACTTAGGCGTTTTATTATTGCTAAGCACTACCGTTGGAGTTGGTAAAACAACATGGTTATTACCAATCGTTTTTACTGGTTCAACGGTTTTAGTTGGTGGAGATTTAGACTTTCGAATCATAAAGGTGATTGATTTGTTACCACTTTTAAGTGTCATTCTTCCATTTCCTACATCAAATAACGCCCCGGTGGACGCAAAGAATGGTCGACCTAAAATTAGAGGAACGTTTGGGTCCTCTTCTATGTCAATGACAATAAATTCGACTAGAAAGGTTAAATTGCCTACTTGAACGGGTAGGTTGTCAGCAATTCCAACTGGGTGCTTAATGGTTTGATCAAAGAGTCGAACACTCATATCCGTTGGACTTAACTTACCTACACCTAATCTCTTATATAAGGAAAGAGGCATAACACTTACACTTGCACCTAAATCTGCTAGTGCATCATACATGACACAATCACTAAGTAGACAAGGAACAATAAATTCACCCGGATCACCTACCCTAGGTGGAGGTTTTGGTTGAACTGTCTTCACCGGGTTTATATTTACGGCTTTTGTTTCTTGCACTTTCTTATTCTTCTTCTTCTTCTTTCCAGAGGTATCACAAACTTTATTACCTATTACTTGCTCATACTCAACTCCTTTTCTTGGAAACGGGATGGGTGGTTTGTATGGTGCCACCACTGGCTTTACATACTCGGGTGGTGGTGGTGGTGTAACTTTTTCATTGTTACTCACATCTAAAACCTTCCCATCTTCTGGAGCTGGTTTTTCAGAATTCGTTGAAACCATGTTAACATTCTCATTCCGAGGATTTACTTCAGTATCACTCGGTAGCTTTCCTTGTTCCCTCTCACTCATCATGCTAGCAAGAGTACCTACGTGTTTTTCTAGATTCAAAATGGAAGCTTGTTGAGTTCTTAATGACTGATCAAACCTCTCGTTCGTTTGGGTTTGAGTTGTAATGAATTGTGTTTGAGATTCAATCAGCTTTGCCATCATTTCTTCTAGATTTGGCTTTTTCTCTTCGGGTTGTTGTGGTGGTTTATATAAGCTAGGTCTTTGTTGATTGAAAGTGTTGTTTTGAGTTGGTTGGTTATTCGGACCTTGTTGGTTATACGAGTTATTGTCGGGTCCTTTTGGATTGTAAAGAATGTTTTGATTTCGATTTAAGTTTAGCCTTGGCGGTTGATAATTATTTTGATAATTATTTCCCGGCCTTTGGTTCATATAGGAAACATTCTCTCGTTGTTCCATCGTTGGTTCAATGTGACAATCTTTCAATAAGTGTGGTCCACCGCATTGCTCACAACTGATTCGTATTGCGTGAATATCTTTATTCATCTTTTCCATTCGTCTTTCGAAAGCATCTATTTTTGCGGAAACGGAATCAAAGTCATGGCTAGAATCGGCTCTAGCCGCTTTAGATGATCGAAAGATATCTTTTTCTTGGTGCCACTCATGCGAGTGGGAGGCTGTGTTATCAATAATTTTGTAAGCTTCAGTTGCGGTTTTCTTCATAATGGATCCACCAGCGGTTATGTCGATGTCTTTTCGTGTGGCGATGTCTACGCCTTTATAGAAGATTTGTACTATTTGAAAAGTATCTAATCCGTGTTGAGGACATCCTCTCAACATCCTTCCGAATCTTGTCCACGCCTCATATAATGTTTCATTTGGCTTTTGCGTGAACGTAACAATTTCTCCTTGAAGTCTCACGGCTTTGGATGCCGGAAAGAATCGTTTAAGAAATTTTTCAACTAAAACATCCCATGTGTCAATCGCCCCTTCAGGTAACGATTCTAACCAATCTTTGGCTTCTCCCTTTAAAGTCCAGGGAAACAACATGAGATAGATCTGTTCATCCTCCACTTCTCGGATTTTGAATAGTGTACAAATTCTTTTAAACGTACGAAGGTGTTCGTTTGGGTCTTCATTCGGCGTACCACTATATTGGCACTGATTAGTTACCATGTGTAGAATTTGTCCTTTAATTTCATAATCTGGAGCATTAACTTCTGGTTTAATAATGGCGTGACCTTGGCCAGTGCGCTTAGCTCTCATTCGTTCTTCCATACTTAGAGGTTCTAGATTTTCCATGATTGGATTTGTTGTATCTGAATCACTAGAGGTTTCTGATTTAATGGTTTCTTCCTCAACAATCTCTGTTTGAATGATTGGTGGTTCCGGAGGAAAGTTTAATGGTTCGGGATCTACAAACCGTTCCTGAATATTCTCCGGATTCTCAATTGTGAGGTTTGTTTCAAAAACTGGATTATCGGAAATTTGAGTTTGAGGATTTGGTCGACTTGATGACGATTCTAAAGAAAAATCAACGGCGGCGATATTCGTTAAACGATGTCTTGATCGAGTTACAGGTGGTGAACGTATGACCGGCGGCGAACGTCTTGCTCGGTGCATTCACTGAATATCCTATTAGTTTTTAAAAAGGAAAGAAAAATTATAATAAGTTATCCAACCAATAGACTTTTCTGATTTTGCCCACGTTTCGAATAGCCAAAAGATGCAGCAGAGGGGCAGGATTCGTTTGGTCTCAATATAATTGAGGACTGTTTGGCTCCAATAACCCGGTCCACGTACAAATCCAACTATTACTACGAACCAGAAAATTTTGATGTCTATTAATTTAACCACTTAAAATAAATTTTCGTAATTTTAAGAAATTTAGAGAAGAAGTAGAAAAAAAATTCTAAGTCCTAAAAACTAGAATGGCGAGAAATAAGAAAGAAATAGATTGCGCGTCGAAAAATGTCGAAAAATAAAAGGTCGAAAAATAGGCGTCGAAAAATAAAAATAAGAAAGTAGTGCGAAATACGGCGTCGTAAAATTCTAAAGCACCTAAAACTTAGTCTAAGGAATAAGCACTTAAGGGATTTTACGGCAAAGCCTAAAAATTCTAGAAGTAAAAATAACTATGGCAAAACTAAACTTAACACTAAAAGTTGCGACTATAGTCTAAAAATCTAAAGGTAATAAAACTAAAAAAACATTTTTTTTTTATAGACAAAATTTTAAAAATATATATATTTTTTTTAATAATTTTTTTTTTTTTTTTTTTTTTTTTTTTAATAATTTTTTTTTTTTTACGTTTTTTTTTTTTTTTTTTTTTTACGTTTTTGTTTTTGTTTTTTTTTTTTTTTTTTTTTTTACGTTTTTTTTTTTTTTTTTTTTTTTTTTTTTTTTTTTTCGTTTTTTTTTTTTTTTTAAATTTTTTAAAAAAAAAAACGATTTTTTTTTTTTTACAAATTTTTTTTTTTAAAACGATTTTTTTTTTCTTTTAAAAAAAACGATTTTTTTTTTTTTTTTTTTTTTTTTTTACACAAATTTTTTTTTTTTTTTTTTTTTTTTTTTTTTTTTTTAAAAAAAAAACGATTTTTTTTTTTTTTTTTTTTTTTTTTTTTTTTTTTAAAAAAAAACGATTTTTTTTTACAAATTAATAATTTTTTTTATAATTATAATTTTTTTCTTAAAACTTTTTTTTTTTTTTTTTTTTTAATTCATTTACTATTCATGAATAGTAAATGAAAATAAATTAATTAATTTACTATTCACATGAAAGCGACATGATAGCAATTATTAATTATAAGTTACATAATATACCCCTGAAGTATTTAATAAATACGACTTTTTTTTTTTAAATTTTACGTAAACTTTTATTCTTAAATATTTTTATATTATTATATTCTATTTCAATATTATTATATTATTATATTCTATTTCAATATTATTATATTATTATATTTTATTTCAATATTATTATAATTAAAAATATAGCGTTTTAGCGCTCCCCGGCAGCGGCGCCAAAAACTTGATGATGTAGCGTGAGGGTACGAAATAGTATTATTTTTTTACTAGGAAATACTACAAAATATGACACAAGTTTTATTAATTTACGGATGGGATATACCTAAACCTTGCTACAACACTATAGGCAGTGTACCTAATCGTAGAGTAGTGTAGTTTTTAGTAAGTCCGGTTCGTTCCACAGGGAGCTGGTGAAGTTAACGCTATATTATTAAGTTTATTTGTAAAAATATATATATAAATAAGTAGTAGTATTATTATAAAATAGGGGTTTTACCGTTTAATGACCGGTTTGTCGATTTTAAGCGTAAAAATAAATGACAAAAATTAAAGTGCGTAAAATAAATTGCGATAAATAAAATGACATAAAATAAAATTGCGAGTAATAAAATGACAGTAAATAAAGATACGATGAGAAATATAATAAAAGAATTATGCTTATTTAAACTTCCGTAATCATGATGTTTGACGTGTTGATTTTAATTTATTACCATGGGTTAATTGTCCTTTGTCCTGGTTTATTTGATACGTCTATCTGGTTTTTGTCCATAATAGTCCATCGGTCATAAATATAAAGTGCGAGTATCCTCGTCAAATTACCCTTATACCCGAAGTCAAATATTCCAACTGATTAAAGATTTAAACTGTGACGCAGTTATCACTTCTGTCAACAATTACACCAGTTATCACTGTATGTAATCCACCCCTGTTTTAATTAGTTTATGAATATTAATTCATCCACTTGATCAGAATGAATAATCAATTACCCAACCCAATTGATTAATTAAATGATTATAACAGATTCCATATGAACATCACTAAATAGGACAACCATAATCATTATTAATTATTAGGTTAATTAATTTGAAGATAGGTTCGACAGACTCCAATGAGTTGTCACTCAATTAGACAATACCCCCCATCTATTAATAGCCCATAGTTCAATTTCCACAAGTGTCGTTCTTTTGTTCAAACCCCAATTATGGTACAAAGCCCAATTACCCAATTTTAGTAATTAGCCCAACATCATGATTACTTCATTTTAAATAAGCATAATAACGACTTAGCTACGAGACATTAATGTAAAAAGGTTGAACATAACTTACAATGATTAAAAATAGCGTAGCGTTACACGGACAGAATTTCGACTTACATACTCAAAAGATCTCTATCATAAATCTTATTATTATCATAATTTAAATTTAAAATTAAGATTATTGTTATATCTTATTACATTAACATTATGATAGAGATATAGAATATAGATATTGATATTTGATATTGATAATTGATAGAAGAAAAAAAAAAAGATCGGAAAGAATTTTCCTCCTTCTCATCGTTACACAATCGTTCCTTTTATAAGCTAAATTGTAAATTGAATTTTCATTTACGACCCCTGAACTATGCTCAATTAACAACTTTTTATTATTTAATATTATTCTTATTATGATTTATTTAAATATTATATTTTATTCTTGTGCATAGTTGACTCGTAATTTTTACACCGTTGCGTCGAGCGTTGAGAGTTGGTTCATGTCCTAGTTCCGGATTTTCGAACGTCCTTTCGTATAATTTAATATCTTGTACTTTGCGTTTTGTAACTTGTACTCTTGTCATTTTTAGACGTTCTTCATCAATAATTTGAACCTTTTTGACTGTATCTTGTACTTTTGAGCTTTTTGGACGTTTTGGTCTTTCAAATCTTCGTTTTTGTCTTTAAATCTTCATTTTCGAGCGATTTGCGTCTTTCGTCTTCGCACTTATTTATTTAACTATTACAACTAAAAATAAGGAAATTACATTTAAAAACTTTACATATTGGAACGATATTGCTACTAAATATATGTTCATTTGGAGCACTATCAGCTTTGGATGCCGGAAAGAATTGTTTAAGAAATTTTTCAACTAAAACATCCCATGTGTCAATCGCCCCTTCAGGTAACGATTCTAACCAATCTTTGGCTTCTCCCTTTAAAGTCCAGGGAAACAACATGAGATAGATCTGTTCATCCTCCACTTCTCGAATTTTGAATAGTGTACAGATCCTACTAAACGTACGAAGATGTTCGTTTGGATCTTCATTCGGCGCACCACTGAATTGGCATTGGTTAGTCACCATATGTAGAATTTGTCCTTTGATTTCATAATCTGGTGCATTAATGTTTGGTTGAGTAATTGCATGACCTTGGCCGGTGCGTTTGGCTCTCATTCGGTCTTCCATACTTAGAGGTTCTAGATTTTCCATGATTGGAAGTGTTGTATCCGAATCACTAGAGGTTTCTGATTTAATGGTTTCTTCCTCAGCAATCTCCGGATTCTCAATTGTGAGGTTGGTTTCAAAAACTGGATTATCGGAAATTTGAGTATTTGGTCGACTAGATGACGATTCTAAAGAAAAATCAACGGCGGCGATATTTGCTAAATGCCTTGATCGAGTTACAGGCGGTGATCGTATGACAGGCGGTGAACGTCTTGCTCGGTGCATTCACAGAATATTCTATTAGTTATAAAAATAATAAGAAAAACTTAAATAAGCTATCCAATTAATAGACTTTTCTGATTTTTGCCCACGTTTCGAATAGCCAAAAGATGCAGCAGAGGGGCAGGATTCGTTTGATCTCAATATAATTGAGGACTGTTTGGCTCCAACAACCCGGTCCACGTACAAATCCAACTATTACTACGAACCAGAAAAATGTCAACGTCTATTAACTTAACCGCTTAAATAATTTCTCTTTCCGTTTAAGAAATATTAGATTAGATGTAGATAAAATTCTATGTCCTATAACTAGAATGACGAGAAATAAGGAAGAACTAGATTGCGCGTCGAAAAGTGTCGAAAAACGAAAAAGGCGAAGAGTGGCTTATAAGACTTTAAAAACACGCGATTAATCCAACCTTATAACTATCACTATCTTAAAATTAAAACTACAAATAGAGATTACTAATTGGAATTGTAATTGATACATAGGTAAAAGGCATCGAAAAATAAAAATAAGAAAATAACTATGGCAAAACTAAACTTAATACTAAAAGTTGCGACTATAGTCTAAAAATCTAAAGGTAATAAAACTAAAAATAAAAAAATAAAAAAACATTTTTTTTTATAGACAAAATCTTAAAAAAATATTTTTTTTTTAATAACTTTTTTTTTTTTATATATGCAGGCTCAAAATGGGAGTGCAGATTCAAAATTGAATGCAAGTTCAAAAGCTGATGCAGGTTCAAAACTCGTTTTTTTTTTTTTTTTTTTACGTTTTTTTTTTACGTTTTTTTTTTTTTAATTAATTATGGTTATGTATGGATATATTTTGGGACTATCGCACATGTGTAGGATTTTTCTAGTTTATCAAGTTCGAAATTTGTAACACACTTTGACACACGGTCGAAATTACTTTTTTTTTTTTTACAAACTTATATTTTCACAAATATAAATTAAAAATATAGCGTTTTAGCGGTCCCCGGCAGCGGCGCCAAAAACTTGATGTGTGCAGCGGGGTGTACGAAATAGTATTATTTTTAATACAAAATACTACAAAATATGACACAAGTTTTATTAATTTACGGATGGGATATACCTAAACCTTGCTACAACACTATAGGCAGTGTACCTAATCGTAGAGTAGTGTAGTTTTTAGTAAGTCCGGTTCGTTCCACAGGGAGCTAGTGATTACGTACTATATTTTTATAAAACTATATTTATATAAATATATATATATATATATATATATATATATATATATATATATATATATATATATATATATATATATATATATATATATATATATATATATATATATATATATATATATATATATATATATAAGTAGTAATATTATTATAAAAGGGGGTTTTTTACCGTTTAATGACCGGTTTGTCGATTTTATATTTTTAAGCGTAAAGATAAATGACAATAATTAAAGTGCGTAAAATATATAAATGACGATAAATAAAATAACAATAAATAAAATTGCTATAGAATATGAAATAAAAGGATTATGCTTATTTAAACTTCCATAATCATGATGTTAGACTTTTTGATTTTAATTAATTATCCCGGGTTAATTGTCCTTTGTCCTGGATTATTTGAAACCTATGTGGTTTTTGTCCATAATAGTCCATCGGTCATAAATATAAAGTGCGAGTGTCCTCGTCAAATTACCCTTATACCCGAAGTCAAATATTCCAACTAATTAAGGATTTAAACTGTGACGCAGTTATCACTTCTGTCAACAATTACACCAGTTATCACTGTATGTAATCCACCCCTGTTTTGATTAGATATGAATATTAATTTACCCACTTGATCAGTTTGAATAATCAATTACCCAACCCGAATAATTAATTAAATGATTATAATAGATTCCATATGAACGTCACTAAATAGGACAACCATAATCATTATTAATCATTAGGATAATTAATTTGAAGATAGGTTCGACAGACTCCAATGAGTTGTCACTCAATTAGACAATACCCCCCATCTATTAATAGTCAATAGTCCAATTTCCACAAGTGTCGGTCTTTTGTCCAAACCTTAATTATGGTACAAAATTCAATAACCCCGTCTTAATATTTTAGCCCAACATCACGATTACTTCGGCTCAAATAAGCATAATAATAACTTAGTTACGAGACATTAAATTAAAAAGAAAGAACATAGCTTACAGTGGTGATTAATTTGGTAGCGTTACACGGACAGAGTTCTGACTTAAAACCCGTAAATTATTTGTTACATAACTAAATTATTATTATTGAAATTAAAATTAAAATTAAATTATAATAAATATATATATACGTTTACATAATTGAGAGAGAGATAGATTTTTGAGATTGAAAAGGGGTGTTTCATTTCATCGAATAACAATGCCTTTTATAGGCAAAATATCAATTTGAATTTTCACTTACGACCCCTGAACTATGCTCAATTAACAACTTTTTATTATTTAATATTATTCTTATTATGAATTATTTAAATATTATATTTTATTCTTGTGCATAGTTGGCTCGTAATTTTTAGTCCGTTGCGTCGAGCGTTGAGAGTTGACTCATGTCCCGGTTTCGGATTTTCGAACGTCCTTTCGTACAATTTTATATCGTGTACTTTGCGTTTTGTAACTTGTACTCTTGTCATTTTTAGACGTTCCTCATCAATAATTTGAACCTTTTTAATTGTATCTTGTACTTTTTAACTTTTTGGACCTTTGTGTCTTCAATTCTTCGTTTTCGCCTTTTGTCTTCGCACTTATTTAATATAAACGAATATTACTTGAAAATGGAACAATTGCAACTAAAATCTTGTCTTTCTTGGGGAATAATACTATAAAATATATGTTCCTTTTTAGCCTTATCAATATGGTGAACACCTGGTAACCGACATTAACAATATGCATATAAGAATATCCCCTATCATTCCGGGATCCTCCTTCGGACATGATATAAATTTCGAAGTACTAAAGCATCCGGTACTTTGGATGGGGTTTGTTAGGCCCAATAGATCTATCTTTAGGATTCGCGTCAATTAGGGTTTGTTAGGCCCAATAGATTTATATATATGAAACAACGTAGATCAGCGAGAATTTCAGTTCCCGTTTCGACATTTCATCAAAATTTGCAAAACTTCTTTTGTCCATAACTTGACAACCGTTCAACGAAACGAGACGTGCTTTATATGAAAATTCATCTACTCGACGAGTAGAATCCAAATAACCACTTTTTATAACCCAGAAAATTAGTTCACTAATTATCATCAGCAATTTTAATTACGAAATTAATTATGCAATTTGTTTATTTCATAACTTTCTAACCGTTACTTGGATTCAAGTGATTCTTAAACCAAAATTAAACTATTTTTCGCTAGCTTTCCAATGACATGCATATCTTATACCTTATCTCAATCGTATATGTAACTAATTCAGGAATCAACATAACCTATCTAATGGCAATATCAAAAGTACAAGCATGCATAATCCTATATACTCGAGCACTAGTCAGGGATACACTATTAGTATGTAAAAATTAAATTATGAGTACTCACATATCAATATTGAGATTCAATATTGCAGGAAAGGTACGTAAACGCAACGGAGATGATAAACACTATATTGACCTCATGAGCATACCCATGAACCATACTCAATCACCTCCATAGCTATAACCCATAATTTCCTTAATCCTATCCCACTCAAAAAAACAACTTCGAAATCACTCGGACAGCACTCCGTCGTAATATTTTATGTATACTAATAATATCTTGAGATAATACGGAGTAAATATATATATGTAAATCGATTGAGAGAGTTTAGAGAAAACTATTTTCAAGTTTCTATGAAATAATGAAACCTATTGAATTCTATTTATAATAGATTTTTGAATTATTAAAGTGAATTATTAAAGTATGAATTATTAAAGTGAATTATTAAAGTATGAATTATTAAAGTGAATTATTAAAGTATGAATTATTAAAGTGAATTATTAAAGTATGAATTATTAAAGTGAATTATTAAAGTTAAAGTAAAGTAAAAATAAAGTAAAGAAGTTTAAGTATAGTAAAAGTATAAAACTATGTACGTATAATACGGGTATAAATATATATAATATTAATTTAAATCGTTATATATATTTAATAAAATAAAATATAAATATCGTTATCTTTATCATACTAGTTAAGTAATGAGTTGTCAAAAGTGGTTCTAGATATTTATAAAAGTTATATACGTTTTAATAATAAAGTTCTTTTTAAACTGAAAACGTTTTTGTACGTTTGAAACTAAATAGATCAATCGAGTCTTTATGAGATTCAATCTTCCACTATCCTTTGTCTAGTTCTCAATGATTGACAATTTGTTCATATTTATAAATCACTTTACCATTTTCCGAATATTGTTAAAATGAAAAGATTTCTCAAATCAACGTGGGCCTTTCTACAGAGACTTGTAATCATAATTCAATATATCTGATAATTCAATCATTTGATCTTATCTTCTAATTCCATTGATAAACATTTTGAAACAGATACAATCATATAAAGTATTTAATCTAATATTTTGTTTACGTTTCAAGTTATAATATATATACACATATACATATATAATCATATTCGTTTAATGGTTCGTGAATCGTTGGAACTTGGTCGAGGTTGAATGAATGTATGAACATAGTTTAAAATTCTTGAAATTTAACTTAACAAATATTGCTTATCGTGTCGAAAACAATAAAGATTAAAGTTTAAATTTGGTTGGAAATTTCCGGGTTGTCACAGTACCTACCCGTTAAAGAAATTTCGTCCCGAAATTTGAGTGGAAAGGTTGTGAATGATAATAAGTATGTTTTCATGATGCATACGGGCTGAAAATTAGAGTTTTATCATCAGCGAATAATTTGGATAAACAATCCATTTATATGAAGAGTACGAATGAAGCTAACATAGAAGAGTGAAATGAGTAAGTGTAGATTCATCTTATCATTTGACGTAGATATGATTGATTCCCAGATTTTAAGGGATTTGAAGAAAATCTTCTTAATAAGATTTGACTCTCCGGTAATCAAGGGAATTAGGATCCGCTTTAAATGTGATCGTCCATTTTAAGTGTTCTGTCGGAGATTTTCTTATAAATTCACCTCCTTTGTTTCCTTACAACTCACACCATCTGTTGATGCATTTTATGCAAGTCCCTAGACATCTACCCACGTCCATTGCAGGTACAACAGTTTACAGGCCACCATGATTGCTCGTTATTATCCTATCCGTGTTTGTATGTGGTTACAGGAACTGCAGGAACGAGATTTAGATGTTTGACTATGTTAGACTTAGTCAGACGTACGAGTGAAGCCTCACTAGTACGGCTGACAGGCTCATACGCATGGTTGATGCTGAGCTAAGTCACAATTACAACCTAAATGATAAGACACGAGTGAGTGATCACCCGTATGGTTGATGAAGCCAACTCGTACGTGTGATGAATGAATCGTATGGGTGTGTCAATAGCAGGGGTATATAAAGTATTATGTTCTTCATTCTAGGTTAAGCCTCTCATTTGTTACACACACTCAGATCTAGTGAGCTCCTTCGATTCTCTCTCAGTCCAAATCACTCAGGCGGTGAATAATAGCTCTAGGTGTTGATCTAATCACACTTGATTTAGTTGTGGTTTGACTAAATTAATCAAAAAAAACTTAACCTATTCACTAGAGGGTTTGATTCACTTATTCTGGCATTGTGTGAGTTAAATCTGTTGATTTCTAAGTTCCTAGTCATGTTTCATCACCTTCTATTCTTTCTCCCTCTACTCATATTTTAAAGTATTCATCAATATGCTCCATCCAGTTCTGATTCTCGATATACTTCTAACTTTCATATCGGTCATTCTTCTTTTTTTCATCTACGGCTGGAAGAATCTATTTACTTCTAATATACTCTTGGGTTTATAGTGTTCCTAGTTCTCCCGTGTCTTTATATTGCTATATGCATCGATATATATGGTTTATAATTTTTGGTTTGTCGTTGGGCTTTATATGTTCCCTTATATTTCAAAGTCTCTGCTTCTGTCTTCTATAATCATTATCATTCACAGTTAATGCTCTCTTTTATTTGCTGCAATTTATACCCCAATTTCTATTTCGGAGTTTTGTCCTTTCGTTTCTTCTTCTTGCGATTAAGCACCGCTTGTAATGGTCCAGAATTCACAGATATGAATTTCGAAATGAACATTGTTAATGTTCTAGGAAGGAAATTGTGATGGCACGATCTTGACTTGTCAAATTACTAAAATACCTTGGAAAAGGCCGAATCATCAAGAAATATTTTCTTGATATTTTAGAGGTTAAATAGAATACAAGAGTCGTATAACATGGCACATGATGATGTTATGATCTGTGAATCATCACGTTCCATTTAGAAACTCAGCATGACTTACTGTAATATAATCACATTGATCAAGTGTCATTATATTATACTAATTCATGCTTCAGTTCCCAACACTACTTCAAAATATTCCTATCTTAAATTTGAATGTTTCAGAATTTAGAAACTAAAATAGTTTCTTTTATGATGTAATACAGATAGCGCGAAGAGGTAAATGATTTCAAATAAGAAAAATTAAGAAAATATCTTCAGAAATATGGAGGATATTTATAATGAAAGATATGATGATATTTTAGAATTTCTAATATCAGAGGATGATAAAGAATACTGTCCGCAGGGGTTTAGAGTCAGGAGCAAGGTATTCGTTAATGACTTCAGCAGATACTGAATTATTTGGATCCTTTGAAGTCAGGTTCAGTCTTTGTAATTTGTCCACAGCCTCCTTCCTACTTTGCTCAATCCGTTTTCCAGTTCCAAGACTTCTCTTTTTCTGCGCTTTGCCAGCACACCTATTCATTATCATCAAACTTTTACTGTTAAGGTCGTTTATAGTTTTTTTGCTGCTTCATCAGTATTTTTCCATTTTCGGAGAACCAATTCGTAGTTCGAAGTGTTTTTCAGAATCTTCACATTCAAATTAAGTCCAGAAGATAGACGTTATATATACACATATAACTGTTGGCGTAGAAATGCTGCGAGATTTCAAAATACTGATTGCTAATTCCCAATGATTCGTATGGAAATTCTCATTACAAGATGCGAATGAGTAAATGATGGGGTTTCAATGAATAATTATAATGACTTTTTGGAGAGGCTAAAGTCAAAGGGTAATGAAGTTGTTGATACATCTGTTAATAATGTGGTGGAATGTAAAAGGTTCCCTGGTAACGATGGTGTATATCTCAAGGTTATAATAAGGTTAGTCTGACTGAAAAGTCGAAGTTGACTTGCTGGAGCTGTGACAAAACTGGCTACTTTGAATAGGAGTCGCAAAGTTATTTTTGCTAATAAATGCTAAAGAATCTGACGCGAATACGTTGTTTAAACTTTTACTTTGGTTTCAAGAGTTTTTCGGGTACACAACTGTGGGTAACATGTGGTTGGATCATCATCTCGATTGCTCATCATTCGAAGTGTCTTCAGAAATTTTCGAAGGGTTTGAACACAGATTGTAATCGTTAACATACATTTGATGTTCTAACACAGTTTTGAAGTCAAAATATAGCTTGTGAAAGATGTAAGGATCTAAGAGTGATGATTTTGGTCATATCTCAAGTTGAATTTTGAGATTTCAAAATCAGAATATGTAATTAAATTTTGAATGAGTATGGTTGTTTTGATTTCTATAAAAGAATGTATATTGTTGTGAAAGTAGGGAGTATAATGGATGATTTGCTGAATCAGATTCGAAGAATGTAATATATTAATTGTGAATTTATTATCTCTCGGGTATTACCTACCCGTTAAAAAATTTCACAATTAATATTTTGTACAAAAGAATTTTATTACAGTCTTTATGAAAATATATATATGTATATTTTCTTCAGATGTAACATAGATTTAACGAGTTAATGTTAAATTAAACTCATTTGATTTACGGTTGAAACTAGAATTGAATAATCCCTAAAGGCCTTAAAAAGTACATAACTTTTACGCAGTATTTCTTTAATGACATTGAAATTATGAATCAATACTTCGTTATTTGTTGATGTATGATGTTCGGTTCGTGGAATTCTTGTGAATTTCGCAAAGTACGAATGATGTTATCTGAAAAGTTTCGGGTACATCGATGATGAAAGTGTAAAATCAAATATATACTTGATTTATTATGAATTGTAATTTGTTGAATTGCGACAGAGATTGTAGTTAACGCTGGTTAAGTTGCGGCCGAAGGACGTACATTATTGCATATTTGTAATATGAATTAACCGAGTAGTTAAGATTCACACACAATAGCTTAGCACGGAAAGATTTATTTTTATTTCAAAATATATAAAATATACATATAATTTCTTCAAAGGGAATGAGATAATTCTTCATAACTCGTTGATACAATATACGGGTTATTGATTCGTAATGATGTCCATAGTGATTCTTGAGCTGACGGAGTTTGTGATGTTATAGGTGTTGTTGATTCTGATGTTGACTGTACTGATGATGCTGGTGACGCTGACGGTACTGTTGATGTTGTTGGTAAAACAAGTTTAGCTTGTTAATCACACACCATTTTTGTCCGGGTTTCTACTCTTCCTTCTATCATTTTGGTTCGCTTAACTGATTTATGGTTGGGGCTAGATTAGATAATCTCTAAGACTTTATAGATTACATAATCTGCGCGGAATGTTTCTCCAATGAAGTTATGAATTAATAGTTCGTCGGTTATTGTTGTTGGTATTCCTTGGTATCTACAGGGCGTATGACATTGGTGCTCGTGGGACAGAGTGTAAAGTTGAGGTTTACGACGTGATTGTGGTTAGGGTGGTAATGGTACTATTGGCGTTGATGATGGTGTTACTGCTGATGCTGCTGCTGGTGTTTGTAATCTCTGCCCTATATTCTCCAAAGCCACTACCCGAGCGCGAAGCTCGTTGACTTCTTCTATTACACCGGGGTGATTGTCGGTTCGGACGAGCGGATAAATAAAATCTAAAATTTGATGTAATATATAATCGTGACGAGATACTCTGGAAATGAGCGAGAAAATGGTGTTTCGGACAGGTTCGCCGGTAAGTGCTTCATGTTCTTCGTCAAGAGGGCAATGTGGTGGATGGAAGGGATCACCTTCTTCTTGTCTCCAATGATTGAGGAGGCTACGAACCCATCCCCAATTCATCCAGAATAGGTGATGACTGATTGGTTGATCTATTCCGGTCACACTGCTTTCGGAGCTGGAGTGGGATTCCATTTCGAAATCCGAGGAACTTGAATTAATGATGAATTCCATTTCGTACGATTGAATAAGGATTTTTTTTTCCGATATGAAATGATTTTCGGTTATCGGATGGTATTCTAATTACATAGAATATCCATATATATAGAACAAAAGATTTCGTAAATTACGGAGGAATTTACGAGATATATCAGGCAACGTTTACAGTAATAGATACGATAAGATATGATTTAGCAGATACGCTAAGATATGAATTTTTGTCTATACACTATTCATGCAATCAATGCAGTAAGGCGTGTCTTAGACTAAAAATGATAAGCAGGTAATTTCCTGAGGATGATAAGTAGTTAATTTTTGACACAAAATGATAAGCAAAACTATTGACATGCAGACACGGTCGAAGTCCAGACTCACTAATGCATCCTATCGACTTATCTGTTAGACACACTAATGCAGACCTGGTTCGCTAAGACCACCGCTCTGATACCAACTGAAAGGACCCGTTCATATGCATTATAAACGATTCACAATAGTTGATTACATTGCGAGGTATTTGACCTCTATATGATACATTTTACAAACATTGCATTCGTTTTTAAAAGACAATCTTTCTTTACATCGAAAATTGACAGGCATGCATACCATTTCATAATATCCACTATCCAACTATAAATTGATTTAATAATAATCTTTGATGAACTCAATGACTCGAATGCAACGTTCTTCGAAATATGCTATGAAAGACTCCAAGTAATATCTTTAAAATGAGCAAATGCACAGCGGAAGATTTCTTTAACACCTGAGAATAAACATGCTTTAAAGTGTCAACCAAAAGGTTGGTGAGTTCATTAGTTTATCATAATCATTTATTTCCATCATTTTAATAGACCACAAGAATTTCATTTCCAGTTCTCATAAATATACGTCCCATGCATAGAGACAAAAATAATCATTCATATGGTGAACACCTGGTAACCGACATTAACAATATGCATATAAGAATATCCCCTATCATTCCGGGATCCTCCTTCGGACATGATATAAATTTCGAAGTACTAAAGCATCCGGTACTTTGGATGGGGTTTGTTAGGCCCAATAGATCTATCTTTAGGATTCGCGTCAATTAGGGTGTCTGTTCCCTAATTCTTAGATTACCAGACTTTAATAAAAAGGGGCATATTCGATTTCGATAATTCAACCATAGAATGTAGTTTCAATTACTTGTGTCTATTTCGTCAAACATTTATAAAAGCGCATGTATTTTCAGTCCCAAAAATATAAAGGGTAAAAAGGCAAATGAAACTCACCATACTGTATTTCGTAGTAAAAATACATATAACGTCATTGAACAAGTGCAAGGTTGGCCTCGGATTCACGAACCTATATTAATTATATATATTTATATGTTGATCAATATTTGTATAGCAATTTAGGTCAGGTCATAGTGTAATCCTATCCTATAGCTCGAGTCTGACTCTACAGTATAGTAACATGTTATATTACTCATGCTCAATTAAGATTCTAGTAAAAGGTGACATGTGAAACAACGTAACACAAATGGTTTCATAATCATAAAATAGTATTTTAGGTTTTTTTTTTTTTTTTTTTTTTTTTTTTTTTTTTTAGAGAAAATCAACACAAAAAGTTAACTGAAAAGTTAACAGAAAAAGTCAAAGTTCAAAGTCAAAAGTCAAAGGTTAAAGTCAAAAGTCAAAGGTCAAAGTAAAAATGAGGTCGCATGCAAATATATAATAACTTATACAAAAATGATTTTCGATCAAACATGACTAAACGGGCCACTTCAGCTATTTTTAGAAAAATTATCGGAACTCCGATTGATAAACGGCCAAAGATAAAAGTTACACATTACCAAAAAGATTAAGCATAAATATTACAGAAGTAAACTAAACCTAGACAACTCGTAGTTGCCAACGCGTTTTCGGCGTTTCAAAGTTAATTTTTCAGCTTTAATAAATTTACAAAAGTGACCGAGTAGCCTACTTTGGAGATTTTTAGAAAATTCCTCAAAACTCGTATTGACAAACGGTCAAAGCCTGCAAATTCTCGTTACCACAAAGATATAACATGATTTTTGTCAAGAGTAAACACATATCAGGCCGACCATGACAACTGATACAAAACTGACATTTTTAAATAAAAAAGTTTCAGCTCTTTTTAGAATTTTAAAATGTGACCAAACCGTCAACTTTGATGATTTTTAGAAAAATCTTCGAGACTCGAATTGACAAACGGCCAGAGTCATTTGTTAGACCTTACAGCAAAGAATTCAGTGGTATTTTTTTTATATATATGAAACAACGTAGATCAGCGAGAATTTCAGTTCCCGTTTCGACATTTCATCAAAATTTGCAAAACTTCTTTTGTCCATAACTTGACAACCGTTCAACGAAACGAGACGTGCTTTATATGAAAATTCATCTACTCGACGAGTAGAATCCAAATAACCACTTTTTATAACCCAGAAAATTAGTTCACTAATTATCATCAGCAATTTTAATTACGAAATTAATTATGCAATTTGTTTATTTCATAACTTTCTAACCGTTACTTGGATTCAAGTGATTCTTAAAGCAAAATTAAACTATTTTTCGCTAGCTTTCCAACGACATGCATATCTTATACCTTATCTCAATCGTATATGTAACTAATTCAGGAATCAACATAACCTATCTAATGGCAATATCAAAAGTACAAGCATGCATAATCCTATATACTCGAGCACTAGTCAGGGATACACTATTAGTATGTAAAAATTAAATTATGAGTACTCACATATCAATATTGAGATTCAATATTGCAGGAAAGGTACGTAAACGCAACGGAGATGATAAACACTATATTGACCTCACGAGCATACCCATGAACCATACTCAATCACCTCCATAGCTATAACCCATAATTTTCTTAATCCTATCCCACTCGAAAAAACAACTTCGAAATCACTCGGACAGCACTCCGTCGTAATATTTTATGTATACTAATAATATCTTGAGATAATACGGAGTAAATATATATATGTAAATCGATTGAGAGAGTTTAGAGAAAACTATTTTCAAGTTTCTATGAAATAATGAAACCTATTGAATTCTATTTATAATAGATTTTTGAATTATTAAAGTGAATTATTAAAGTATGAATTATTAAAATGAATTATTAAAGTATGAATTATTAAAGTGAATTATTAAAGTATGAATTATTAAAGTGAATTATTAAAGTATGAATTATTAAAGTGAATTATTAAAGTATGAATTATTAAAGTTAAAGTAAAGTAAAAATAAAGTAAAGAAGTTTAAGTATAGTAAAAGTATAAAACTATGTACGTATAATACGCGTATAAATATATATAATATTAATTTAAATCGTTATATATATTTAATAAAATAAAATATAAATATCGTTATCTTTATCATACTAGTTAAGTAATGAGTTGTCAAAAGTGGTTCTAGATATTTATAAAAGTTATATACGTTTTAATAATAAAGTTCTTTTTAAACTGAAAACGTTTTTGTACGTTTGAAACTAAATAGATCAATCGAGTCTTTATGAGATTCAATCTTCCACTATCCTTTGTCTAGTTCTCAATGATTGACAATTTGTTCATATTTATAAATCACTTTACCATTTTCCGAATATTGTTAAAATGAAAAGATTTCTCAAATCAACGTGGGCCTTTCTACAGAGACTTGTAATCATAATTCAATATATCTGATAATTCAATCATTTGATCTTATCTTCTAAGTCCATTGATAAACATTTTGAAACAGATACAATCATATAAAGTATTTAATCTAATATTTTGTTTACGTTTCAAGTTATAATATATATACACATATACATATATAATCATATTCGTTTAATGGTTCGTGAATCGTTGGAACTTGGTCGAGGTTGAATGAATGTATGAACATAGTTTAAAATTCTTGAAATTTAACTTAACAAATATTGCTTATCGTGTCGAAAACATATAAAGATTAAAGTTTAAATTTGGTTGGAAATTTTCGGGTTGTCACATATAGTGAACCACCGCTTATAATTGTTAAAAATAAAATAAATTTAAACGGATATGGATAATTATCCATTAACCCGCTTCATCCGACGGATATGGATATGGATGGATGAAAAGTAAAAAAAAATAAATGGATATGGATATGGATACAGCCTCACCCGATCCATATCCGATCCATTGACATCCCTATACTCCAATACTCCACAGGACACCTTGTATGATGATTTTTAAGGTGTTGTTTGCTTTTTAAGATGTTTTTTTTTTAGATCTGCGGACCATGTATGTAAAGAAGATGTGACATGAAAGTCTGTATGCTGAATAGTGACGACTTTTTATTTTTATGTCTGTAAAATGACTTAATTTTGTCTGCAGCAATTAGAAGCACAATTCTAAGTCTGCGTGGTTGCAGACATAATAATAAGACATTATTTTATTTTATGTATTCAGAAAAACAAACTGTCTGCAGTAAAAACGTCTGCGGGTGCATACATAAGACATTATAAGATCTGCAGACTCAAAAACAAACGCCACCAGGCTATGTTTGTTTGCTAGCTTTTTGAAGCCTTTAGGAGCTTTTAACTTTTGTGAAAAGCTCATATAAAATAAAAAGCTTTGTTTGGTAATTAGAGCTTTTAGCTTTTTGGAGAGTCAAAAAGCTCCTAGGGTAAACGCTAATTTGATTAGCGTTTGAAATAAATAATTAGTTTTTGCTATTTAAATTCCAAAATAATCCTCACAAAAAAAAGAAAAAAAAAAAAAAAGGTAAAACCGTTCCTCTAGCGTCTCCACACCGACCGATCCCACGGCCAAATAACCCTCACAACAATATCTAAAGAACGTGGGTATATTTTTTGTTTCTCAATGCCTTCTATCGTAAGTCGGTCTATTTATAGTTTATGTTTGTAAACATGCTTTTTGTTGACCATGTTTTTTTTTACGTATATATCTAAAACGTTGTATTTTTTTATGTGTGTATAATATATATAAAATCATATTTTGTAATTTTGGTTATTTATTATGTAATTCCTTAAAGTTGCTGCAAGTATAGGTGTTTATGAATATGGATGAAGTGTTTGAATGTATTTTGTTATTAAGTGTTATTTTTCCTGATGTCTATTTTTGTCATTTTACCATTTTTTTTAAACAGCTCTAGCTATTTTTTCAAACACCTAAATATATCTAAAAAGTTTCAGCTTCCAGCTTTCAGCTAAAAGCCTCCAACTTCCGGCTAATTTTACCAAACATACCTTAATTCGAAAATATAAAATGTTAATGTAAGACAACCAACATCATTTCATAACAGGAATCTATTTATTCCAAATACGAACAATCGAATTGCTACAAAAAAACGATAAACATAACGAAAATTAAATTTAATTCCTTCTATGTGGCCAGAAAGCTAATAGAACACATTAAAATAACAGCAACAGAAACGCGACAATACATATAATGCATAACTGTGATATATATCCGGTGTCTTGAAATGGTAGCAGATTTAACTAAACAACTTGGTAGCTATCAGGGAGCAATTGTGTTATTTGGGCAAACTTTGGAGCATCCATTTTTAGTGGAGTGATACTCACTACCTGTAACCATATGAATCACATAATTTGTGAAGAGTTGATAGCCGTGTATATCTGAATAAAAAATATTTCCTATACATAGTAGTTTGAAAAGGGAAAACACTTTTGTATGGTTTTCTAAAAACTAATGAATGTGTTAGTTTTTTTTCTACAATTATTCTACTAGTCTGACATATAACATATCCCAAAACGACCCATTCACAAGTAAATGGGTTAAAAAGGCCACACTCCTAGCTGAACCCATAATGTCCAATTCATAGCATCACAATTCTTTCATGGATTTGTTTTGTGTTTATAGTTAAGGTGATAAAATTCGCTTGTTGGTTGAAATAATTCCGACTTTGACCACCTAAGTTGGACTTTTGACAACTTTGACCGAATAAATCGGCCAAGTCAGAAACTAGTCGGGGGACTTTTACAACCATAATTCCAAATACGAATTTACTTTGTACAAAAGCAAGTCCAACCCTACTTTTAATGTACTCCAGTACTCCACTAGACACCTTGTATGATGATTTTTAACACTAATTTGTAAAAATGATAAGTTAATGTAAGAACCAACATCATTTCATAACAAGAATCCATCTATTCCAAATACGAACACTCAAATTGCTATAAAAAAAACCATAAGAATGATGAAAGTCAAAATAAAATTCCCTTTCATTAAACAACTTGGTAGCTATCAGTGAGCAACTGTGTTCTTTGGGCAAACTTTGGAACAGCTCCATCTTTTAGTGGGATGATATTCACTACCTGTAACGATATTGACTTTGTTAAAAATCAAAAACATGTAAAAAATACTACTTATCCGTATTTGTTCAAGATTGTAAATGTTGCTAGTCGGGGACTAGTTGGTCGGGACCTTGTAGAGACTATCGGCTAACTTGGAAACTAGTCAGACGTTGACCAATTTTGACTTTGATAGTTCGACTACGACATATTTTGACCGAATAAAACCAACTTCAAGGGAGGGAGTTTTGACAACTTTGACTGGATAAATCAACCAAATCGGGGACGACCCTTACACTCGTATTACTTCAAAATCCCAACTGGACGGAAGACTTTTACAACTATGAAAGTGCTTGATTCAAAAGAAGGTGAAGAATAAAAAAAAAAACACACACACAAGTAAATGCTATGGGGAAAATAATAAAAAATGATGATATTAATAGGAAAAGTTGCCTTGTATACCTTCATGTTATTGAAAGTAGTTGTTGCAGAGAAACGCACAGAAATGGGGAAGAAAGCTGAGGTATCAGCTGAAGGAACAACAAACTCCATTGACCCACAACATAAATATTTAAGCTTATCAATCAGTTTCTCACAGTTTATTTATTTAAAGGAAAGAAATATATATTTTTATTATTTACTAACCTGCGGTTTGAGTCATCAATGAGAAGTATAGACCATTCCAACATTGAATTTCTCGAGTCATACCTGCAATTGAAAGAAATATGAACTCCGTTGACCCACAAAATTGACAATCTAAAACCAACTTCATATAGCTTACATAATTAAATGCATTACAGTAAAAGTTTTTGTTTTATAAATATTGTCGTTGTTGTTGTAAAACTTTAAGTGGCAATCTGGGCAGGTCGGGTAATGAGTGGATGTCAATAGTTGTAAACTTATAGGACAGTCGGGTTGATGCACAAACAGGCTTTTGTATGGTTTTCTAAAAATAATGAATGTGTTAGTTTTTTTTTTTTTCCTATAATTATTCTACTAGTCTGGCATATATCATTACCCAAACGCCCCATTCAAAAGTAAATGGGTTGAAAAGGCCACCACTAGTTGAACCCATAATGTCCATTTCATAGCATCACAAAGACTTTTCTTTCCTAGATTTGATGTCGCTAGTCGGTTGGGACCTTGTAGGGACTAATCGGCCAACTTTGACAGTAATCAGCATCCTTACCGATTTTAACCGAATAATGCAGACTTTGAACTAATAAATCCGACTTTGACTACCTAAGTTGGACTTTTGACAACTTTGACTGAATAAATTGGCCAAGTCAGAGATTATTCGAGAACTGTCTGATTACTTAGAAAACCCGCCTAGGCACAAGGGGGAATTTTACAACCATAAATATAATGAATGATACTTTTGTAACCTGAAAGATGACACCTTTAAAGCTGTAGCTAGAGCAAAGAGAAATATTTTAAGGATCCAAATTATTAACTATAATCCTAACAGTATAATTTTTATATAGGCAAAAGAAAGACAAGCAAGCAAACATATATCAAAATTAAGTTAAAATTTAACCTCCATTCTCCATCAACACTCTTAACACTTGGTGCGTCTCAAAGAGCTGGAAGAGGTACCAAAATCACAACATTTTGTAAATCAAACGTTGATGAAGCTTCATACTCGATGCAAACGTCAGTCTCATTTCCAGAAACAGATGGCCAGCAGTTAACTAACAAACAATGTGATCAAAATAGCATTAGAATAAAGATAGAATCCATCACACATACATGAAGGATGACGCTTACTTGTTTTCCTAAAAAAATTTAAAAAATAAAAATAAATAAAAATAAAAAATACTCTATTTGGGCCTTTGATCTAATTTTAACAGAAATAAAACTAAAAAAAAAATGAAGCTTACTTGTCAGAGGAACATCTGACTCATCTTTACTTTGCAACCTCCATTTTAGAAGACCAAGACCGTCACCAGATTGGTTGGCTGGAAATGGACGGTTAGGATCTTTGGATCCAAGAATGTTTTCACTGGAGAATAACTCTTTGTTGATGTTGGGATGTGTTTTGAATTTAATTTCTGGATTATCACCACTCTCAATCTGTATAAATTGGTAGAAGTATATATTCACCACGAACAACATACCATTAATGATTATCATTAAACAATAATTTAACAATAATAATAATAATAATATTAATAATTAATAATAAAACCTCACGGTAACATGTTTTGATGTTTAGCTTCACCAGAAGCATCACATGCTTAGCACATGAACATTACTAATGGGTGAAGTTTTTATTGATAATAACAGACCATGAATATAATGTCAAGGTTTTAACAGTCATTAGTCGGGGTCTAGTCATACATTGACCATCTTTGACTTTGACTGTATTTGACCAACCTTCACCAATTTTGACCGAATAAATACGACTTTGAACTAATAAATTCGACTATGACCTACTAAAATGGACTTTTGATAACTTTGACCGCATAAATCGGCCAAGTCGGTGACAAGTAGGACTACATCGAAATCCAGACCATCGGGGGGCTTTTACAACCATAGCAAACTTATACATTAGTATGCTCGGTCCGACCCGATATGGAATTGACCCGCCCATCGTTTGAAAAAGGCTGACCCGTTCGGAACCAAACTGAGTTTGACCCAAAGCCATTGCTACCCAACCCAACCCCATCCAATTGCCAGGCATACTAATGGGTCAAATTTCATTGACAATAGTAGCAATGCATACCTGAACTTGGATAAACCCATCATCCTGGTTAAGTACTTGGAGAGACAAGGTTCCCTGTACATCAAAGTTACTCAAACCGCCATCTCTCTTTAGGGTCACATTAAGCTTTTCTTCAGTAGTCAAAGTGATCGGGTCAGTAGGTGGTGGAGCAAATGATCTGGTTGAGTTAGCACTCGGTCTGACATCTTCGACAATATCTTCACCTTCGGCTTTTAGTGATTCAAGAAACTGGTTCACCTTTTGTGATTTACCGAGTTTCATACCCATCCCCTTACTTGGAGCACTAACAACCGCAGGTTGACCTGATTGAATTCATCTTACAAATGTTAAAGGTGTTCGATTTTAAGGTATGGGTTAGATACTGTTTTTTTCATCATGAAGAGTACGGTTTGATACTGTTTAGATGCATATGGCTTAAGGGAAGGGTCTTTATGGCCATAAAAAACGGGAACCCGATCTCCTGCGCTATCAAACCCATACCCATATAACGTTCTACGCCAAAAGGAATCCTACAAACTGGTTGCATAAGCCCTATTTTGATTCAGTGTTGCAGAACTTGGAATTACTCGGTGAATAGTCGATTTTTGCAGCTCGGGGAGTACTTGGCAAGTAATAGGTCAAACTCGGCCAATACTCGAGATTACTCGAAAAATCGGTCAACACTCAGCCAAAACTCAGGATTACTCGGAAAAAACAGTCAAAATTAGCCAAAACTCGGTCAAAATCAAACTTGGTCAACATCCCAATATTCCCAGAGTTACCAAGTACTCTCTAAAAAGTCCTAACTGAGTACTTCCCAAGTAAAGATTTTAGCACACTTGGATATGATGCCATTACAAAAAGAAAGTAAAAGCCAAAAGAAAACTAGACACACAAAGAGAGAATAAATAAAAGCAATCACCAACCTTTAGATTTGCTTGAGAAGGAGTCTACGTCAGAGCTTAATCCAAATCCAGAACCACTTCCAAAAGTGTTACCACTCGAAATTCCCATATCATTACCAAACCCACTATCCATCCGTCCAATTGAACCCGTTGATTGTAGAGATGAAAACCCACCTTTGTCCAATTTACCTCTTTCAATATGCAGAAATCACAAAAAAAATTGTTAACGCAGAAAAAGGAAGTCAAAGATGATGTAAACCCTAAACAACCTACCTTGCTTTTATCGACCTCGTTGGCTTTACGCCTCATAACATCCTTGGTTTCGTTTATTTTGCTCTGTAATGCCAGTTTGTGCAATCTCTCTTCATGACTCTCCATCTCACAGTATTGTTTCACTTGTGCAACGGTTACATTTTCCTTGTACCCAAGCGAAATGAATTCATCAAAAGCAAAAATCAGATTAAAAGCGTAGTTGCAGATGCCTTCTTCATCTAGAGACGGTGAGTAATCAGGGACCTATGCATAGTTATCGCTACACGGGGAGTACTCGGTCGGGACTTTTTAGGGAGTACATGTTGACCAAGTTTGACTTTGACCAAGTACTCGCCGAGTAATTCCGAATTCTACAACACATACCTCTAGATACCCTAAAACCATACAAGGTCCAAAACCACCATGTATGACTCTTCGATGTGATGGATAAGTCAGACAAGAAGCGAAAGCGTTAATCTCCAAATTAGGCCAGTTTCAACTCTAGTGTAAATATTGCACATTGGTTTAGTGGAAGTAATGTTTTCCAACATTAAAAATATCATACTTAATAGTAAACCCTACACTTACATAAAAATCCATCTTTTAACTCCGTTTTATGCTAATGTTGATAAATCTCAATGCATGTTACGTCAAATATAGTTATGCAATAAAAAGGATACGACTTTAGAAAAAGACCTAAGTGTATCAAGATCCTCAAGAATATTGCTTTGCTTGTTCGTTACAAGTAGCAGATACAAGTTCTCAATTGGCTGGTATACATAGCGCACATTCTCGGTCTCAAGATACGTATGCTGTTTCCCAGTCCCAATCAACTTAGGAAAAGCTGCAAGAAGCCCCTCAATTCTAATTCGAGACATATCAACAAACTGCCTTGAAACAAGTGCTGCAAAACAATTATATACCTATTAGTGTACAGCATCCGCCAAAAAGGACATCAGAAACACCAAATATTACATACAGCTTTGATGTTTAAAAAGCAAATGCACAAAGAAACAAACTGGAACCAACTCATATTGGTTATGGACATCTTTATAGACCAAAGCTATAATCCTGGATAATACAAATAACAAACACTAAAGTGCTTACACAGACCTAAGACTAAGCCACCACCCACAAGCACCAAAATGTCAACAGCGTAACAAATCATCCTAAATTATAATTACTATTTTTTTTTCTTCTGAAAGGCAGGTTGTCGGCATCACCCATAGGGGACTTAACCACCCTCACGACACGATCATATGCCACGCACGCACGCGCTTTCGGGAGGAAACCCGAATCGCATTGTAGGAAACCGATCCTTAAACCAAATGGAGGGGCAGGCGGACCGGGTTTAAATCCTGAATGGATCCGGGAGAAAACCACCTAGGTCAATCTGGAGTTCCATATTTCAGGCAGATCGGTAATAATCTTATTAGTTTAATTTTTTTTCTTTCTAAAATGTCGTCACTTGTATCCGCAATACCATAAGAAGTTCGACACGTTTCCTTCAAATAAACTAATAGTGAAACATACATTCTACATTATTTCAGATATACATACAGATAAGATTACATCCAATTCTATTCAAAGATCAAAATTTAAAACACAAAATCAATTTACCTTTGCCAGATTTACTGGTAATAGATACTGCTAGAACAACCTACAATGACAAAGCAGATAAAATTAACAACCAATTATAACCACCACAAACCCTAATTTTACTAACAAATAGTCAGATCAGATACAATTCACAAAACTGTTAAATTAATCTCAAATCTGACTATAAAATTACTAAACTAAACAATATAATTAGCTTAATTAATCACCATTTTGCAGAGTCTCGAAGATCAATAGCGATTTGAATCACGTGCATATATTTGAAAAGCCTACAATGCAAAA
The DNA here is from genome assembly GCF_046630445.1 of Rutidosis leptorrhynchoides. Lineage (NCBI taxonomy): Eukaryota > Viridiplantae > Streptophyta > Magnoliopsida > Asterales > Asteraceae > Rutidosis > Rutidosis leptorrhynchoides. The sequence goes on along the minus strand of NC_092343.1, from coordinate 380,133,420 downwards.
AATAAGTACAGATCGAGTAAATGATATGATATGATCGGAATAACAACGGTGCTGAAAATGTGTAGATCAGTTACCGGAATGTTAATTGCTCCGGCGAAATTGAGATCTTGTGAATTGAATTTTGATGTATAGTTTGTTTGCTTTGGTTTCACTATTTGTGTTTAATTTGATTTCATGTGGAGGAAGAAACACTGTTTCATTTCAACCCTTCAGAATTAACTAACTTTCAAATTACACACTTATTAATCTCCATCTCCATCTCCATCTCCATCTCCATCTCCATACTTATTAAAAGACGAGTCAAATAGTAAAATAATCTTTCATTTTGATTCTTAAAAACAAATCCTAACCATTAGATTAAAAGTAACAACATTCATCCAACCGCTGATTCAAAAATCGAAATTTTATTACTAATCACATTTAAGAATCTTAATTGAAAGACTAATCTACCCTTATAATTTAACAATATTACAATAATATTCTTACGATTAATTATCTTTAATTAATAATTCTATCCAAAAAAATAGGTCACTTACCAAATTAATCTCCATACTATAACGATCCACATATATATTGATTCATGTATTTTATACGGAGTATCATTTTAATTAATTCTGTAAAATAATTTAACACTTCATATTCATTGAACCTTGATGAGTTTTTAAAGATAAATAAATAAAATCATTATTAAATATTTAATATTTTAACCAAAGGTGTTTATTCTGTAATGGGGATGATTCTCACACACACTTTTTTGATCTTCACACACTAATTGAGTATTATTAGAAGAATAAAAGGTTAAAATAGGTGTGTGAGGATCAAAAAAGTGTGTGTGAGAATCATCCCCGTCTGTAATATGTCCAATGAATATATCATATACAAACATACGTACTCTGTACTTTGTATCCTTTTATATTCTTTGGTACTTAATCTCGGATCAAAACAGAAAAAAAAAAAAAAAAAAAAAAAAAAGGAACTGATATACGTATATGAACATCGTCATCATCATCAATCCTCATCACTCATTTATTTAAAACCATATTACATCCATCGACCCTAATCCCATCTAGGATTAGCTGAAATTATTCCTTAAATGGATCAAATTAATTTGATCAATAAATTTTTCAACAATAATTGGGAATGCTTTGACCAAAAATTTTAAATAGCATAATATCCGCATGAAATCCCCTAAATTGCAATCAATCTGTTCTTATCTCAATCTATTCTTATCTCAATCTATTCTTATCTCAATCCCCATTAATCAAATCGTTGAACACTTCAGAATTGCAACACATTTAAATTTCAATTTCAGATTCAATCACTTCCGTAATTATCTCAATTGATGTTTATCTCAATACTTCACAACCGCAGTTTGATTATCACTGGAATTTAAGGTTTCGAAATCAACTTAACATTAATGCGCTATAAAAGTAGTTTTATTAGACGACAAGGGAAATGACACATGCAAAATGAAAAACGTAGTATACGAAGAGGTTTTGCATAGAATAAGAATCAACTCATAGCCTCATAGGTAAAAATATTTATGTCCATATTATTACAGTCACAAAATTACTATTATTTCAATTACCACTTAGTGATTATTTAAATTTCTTGACAATCCAGGATGTTCACATCAGTCCTGCGCTTATCAGCATCTGCTGGGTTCAAAAAGCCAATAAAGGTAATGCTTTATCCATAATAGTAGCAACGTATATGCACCTAATAGTCCATTATTATCCTTCATTTCTTAACGCACCCTGCAGCAATGTTAGTGACTTTTGGAAACGACTATTTGTTCACGATTATTAGTTACAACGCTAATGGTAATTTTTCTATCCGAAATAAGAAATTTGAAAAGTTTCAGATTGGGTGGGTCGTTTTGGTCATCAAATGTTAATGAACTTATTTCTTATTGAAAGTGAATGACCTTAAATTCGTTGTTATGTGGTTCTAATTTGCTAAATCAGAAATGAATCTTTTTTTGTTTGCATTTCCTGATATCAGTTTTGATGAATAACTACAATCGAGGATTAACGAACATGTGTATCGATTACCTGGATCACACGCTAAACTATCTCCAAAACCAACCACTGCATTCCGGTAAAGATTTAGCTATTACGATCCTTGCAATCCTATATATTAACACAATTCATTGTGGGATCTATATGCTTTATTTCAGACTTATAATATCATTTATTATTCTTTGAATCGTATCATTTATTATTCTTTGAATATGATTTATGAATGGTAATTTATTTGGTTTGTCATTTCATTGTTTAAAACAATATCTAACAGATGCATTTTTCAGAATTACCTTTATACGTTATCATTCATATATCTCAATACCAATGAAGACTTAAAATAAGATATGTAGTGTTGCAGGTTTCACTATTATGTAAATTATTGACCTTACAGATTTATTTGCTATGTTCAAAGTAACAATATTTTTAATAAAAATGGTTCAGATATTATTATTTTAAAAAGATGTTGCACGTCAATTATAGAGCAATTTTATCAATTGAATCGTGGAGACAAATCATCAAATCAACTTCTGATTCAAAATTCTTTAGCTAAATGATAGGAAACTTTTTTTTATCTAAAATAAAAGTCAAATAAATCCTTTCCTTTCCTCACATAAAGCGTGAAGTCCCATCCAATGTGTCAGACCCACCTTCTCCCAATTTACAGCCTGCCACGTGTACACACTATCTGATTTTCTTTTTCTTTTTTTTTTTAATTACCAAATAAATGAAACGTATCTCCTCCAATCCCTATTAGGTTCGGTCGTCGATTAATTCACCTCTCCATCACAGATCCGCTTTTATGTTCGTCCGGCGAACAAAACTAACAACGACTCTTCGTACAAACACCTTTAATTCTGAATTCGTCATAAAATTACCTAAAGATACATATGTTTTTCACTGTGTTTTTTTTAAAACCGATTGTTAAATCCCAGACAGATTTCAATTTTAGGGCTTCTGCTAACTAAATCGCGTGAGGCGATTCATCCTAAAAAACGATTTTCGGACCATCAATCCAGATTCATCATTCGTATTCATCTTGATGGTGTTAATTCGTATTCATCAAATCCTCTCCGGAGTCTTGCTATTGCCCTAATTGGTTTTTCATCTCTAAAGGTATCTCATTTTATGATTTTTTTACTATTACAGTATAAGTTCTGTACATCAATTGTAATTGCCCTGTTACAACCTATCTGTATCCTGATGTTTATATAGCCGGAATTTATAACATATGATTGTATATAAGCATAAGGACAATTATTAAACATAATTGAGTTATGATGTTCCAACTCGCTATGATATTATACTATGTTTATGACCTTATGATGATTTTGAAAATGTCTGATATATGTTGAATTTATATATATGCAACTTTATTATATCTTCGATGAGCCAATTGTAGATATGAACGGGTCATTGTACGGAGCATGAATATACACCTGAACCATTTGTTTATGTTCAAGGTAAATTTTGCATCTTTTGTTTGAAGTGTGTTCGAATATTAGTGTGTGTATTTTCAGTGTTATAAATGCTTGCTAAAATTTTACTGTTATTAAATATGTAGGATTATGGCTGGAAGCTGAGTTCTCCGTATAGTTATACTATATGAAACCTTAAACATACGACAAAATGGCTATTTAATTTAATCATAACCAATTTTAATTACGGTAACTATTGTATCACTTAAGCCAAATGGATACTGATTTTTTTTTTTAGTTTTTCAGGTATCAAAGTTGCAGGATGACATTCGAGCACTCGATCGACTTAGTAAATCAAAAAAAAAAAACTGCACTTTTAAATGCAGAGAGAACCAATGAACATTATAGATTGGATGGAAATATGAACATTTAATAAAGACACTTTGTGATAAATGTTTTTATTTTGGCGGGAAAATGCTCGAAGAAGTAATATATAACAATTATCGTGTTTTTCGAGCGTATGTTAAGGTTTTAGATATTAGGGTTTAGATTTTAGGGTTTAGATATTAGGTTTTATAGGGTTTAGATATTAGGGTTTAGAAATTTAGGGTTTAGATTTAGGATTTAGATTGAGTTTTTAACACGAACGGTTTAGAGTTTAGAGTTTGGGGTGTAGGGTTTGGGGTTTAGGGTATATATATATATATATATATATATATATATATATATATATATATATATATATATATATATATATATATATATATATATATATATATATATATATATATATATATATAGGGTTTAGGGTTTAGATTTAGGGTTTAAATTTAGGATTTAGATTGAGTTTTTAACACTAATGGTTTAGAGTTTAAGGTTTAGTGTTTAGGGACTAAACCCAAAACGCTAAATCCTAAACCCCAAACTCTAAATTGGAGTAAATTTTGACAAAAAGTACTTCACAAAACACGAAAAAAAACGTTAACATTCTTCACGATCAATATTATCTTGAATGTTATTTTGTCGATCGTTTTCCCGCCTAAATAATAACATTCATCACGAAGTGTCTTTTTTAAATGTTCATATTTTCGTGTGATCTTGATGCCTAAAAAAATTCCAAACAAAAAAAAATTGCTTCCCCCCGGTTCCCCCCGATTGGTTACTTCCCCATTAATCCTGCCCCAATAAGGTCATAATTAAGAGAGAAGCACTTTTTTAGGGGGAAGTGGGGGGAAGTAATTTTTTTCTTTTTTAATTTTGGTTGTTTTCAATTTTTTTTTCAGACATCAAAATTAGGTAAAAATATGAACATTTAAAAAGACACTTTGTGACGAATATTATTATTTTGATGGTAAAACCCTCGAAGAAAAAAATGAAAACATTCAATGCATTGAATGTAATGATTCCGAGTTTATTTGCATCGTTTTGTTTTCATCTTGTGTGAAGTGTTTTTTTCAAAATTTAGCCCGATTTAGAGTTTAGGGTTTAGGGTTTAGTGTTTTGGGTTTAGTCCTTAAACCTAAAACCCAAAACCCTAAACCCTAAACTCTAAACTCTAAACCGTTCGTGTTAAAATATTTAATCTAAACCCCAATTTCTAAACCCTAAACCCTAATTTCTAAATCCAAAACCCTAATTTCTAACCCTAATAGCTAAACCCTAATTTTTAACCCCCTAATTTCTAAACCCTAATTTCTAACCCCTTAAAAAAGCTCAGAATTTACATAACAAGTAATGGTCCATCGATTAAGTTTTCATCAACTTTTTATTTTTAACTTAACCCGCGAATTCGCGGGTCTTTAACTAGTTTAATTAATAAAAGAAATGTATTAGTGTTTTCTTGCTTCAAAGTTATTATTATTATTATCACTATTACTATTACTATTACTATTATTATTATTATGGACAATATATCAAATGATGTTTTTATTTTTTATTTTTTTTGGTAATCGAGGAACCTTTATATTCAAAGAAATCGATATGATCTGCATTTTCTTTTATTTTTTACTGGAGCAAATGCAGCTTATGTTATCAAATGGTTTTATTTTATATAGTACTCCGTAATATTTTTTTTGTTTATGTTTATTTAAGTGAAGTATTATCTATCTATCTATCTTTATATATAATAACAAAGTCTCTTTTAGCTAATTATTCATATAAAAACTGAGTTGCAAAAAATTAACCACTAGATTCAATCTCAACTTTCAATCACAACCATTGATGAGTTTGATCACTCATCAATTGTCTCTCTCATCTCTTCCCAATTGTTTATTGACAAGAATACCCACTTCCAAGTTAAAAAATACGGGGTCAGTTGGTTCTGTTCCGTTCACTATGAACAAAAACTCGGAAACCATGATATATTCATCAAGGAAAAGTTAAATTTAGGGTTAACGAAATACGGGGTCAGATTTCAACTAGGAATCAGAAATTACGATTTAAGGTTCGTGATTCAATTGAGAGCAGAGAATAAGTTTACGTATCTCATACCAGAAAATCGAGATAATAGAAATGACGAAGCATTAGGGTTCGTGATTCAATTATGAATCAGACTTCAACAACGATCGATTCAATTAGGAATCAGAAAATCACAGTTCACGAAATATTAAGCTATGGCAGTATTAAGGTACGTAATATGCACTCTTTCAATTCAATTGCGGGTTTTTGATACAAATGATTATGAGTGAAGGCTTATCTATCATTAATAGTAACAACATCGACACCAAAATTTAATGATATCTTCATCATTACAGCAATATTAGGCATAGCTTTGCTCAACAAGCATATAAACCCTAATTATTATTATCTAAAATTAGGGTTTATGTTTTTTTATCCTTATTCTCGATTCTCGCATTTGTATATGTATATATTGTATATATCACTACCTATAGTATCTTTTGGTCTTACTAATTAGTGTTTATAAAACTGACAAAATTTCAGTCTGCACTAAAATTCGTCTATTATAATAGAACTCAATTTAGAAAGTTTTACTATAATTCTTGTACACATTTTATTTTAGTGTAGCAGTTGAAATTGTAAATGCAGGTTTCATATTATAATATATATATATTATAATATATATATATATATATATATATATATATATATATATATATATATATATATATATATATATATATATATATACTGCTGCATATAATCAAATTTATTAGTTGAATTATATATTAAGTATTATATACTTATATATATGGTTTGTATGCATATAGAGCTGCTGTTTAGTGGAAAACTGATGTGAATGTAAAAAAGCTATTTATGCTGTAGAACAGATGGATTTAAAGTTGTTAATGTATCGAGATAAATTCAATCAAATGCAAGTATGATTCACAGGCGATCACATTGACCCGTTAGAGTGAAATTGTAAATGCAGATTTTTGATGCAGGTTTCAAATTATAAAACTTTCAGATTATATGTTTTCTTTTAATGTCTTTGAGATAAAGTTGAAAAGCAATGCAATCATGTATACTTCTCCATGCTAGTGCAGACTAGGGTTTCTCAATCTTCTGAAACATTCATATACGTTTATCTTCATCTTCCTTTTTTATGGAATTCCCATGTTGTAAGCAGAGGCGAAACTAGGATTTTTTTCACCGGGGGCAAAAAAAAAAAATTAAACCGTAGCAATTTTTTTGGACAACATTTGAAGATTTTGGGGCAAAAGTTGGAGAATTTGGGGCAAAATTTGAAGGTTTTGGGGCAAAACATGTAGGTTTGGGGGCAAAAAAAAACTCCACCGGGGGCAAAGTCGAAAAATCCAAAATTTTTACACTGAAAAAAAAATCCACTGGGGGCGCCCGCCCCCCTGCCCCATACCATTTTCGCCTCTGGTTGTAAGTCCTCTGGTCTAGATTTTGTCTTAGTTAATATTTTTTACGATTTTCGTGGTTGTTCGATATTGCAATGGTGTTGAAGGTGTTGATTGCAGTTGTGGTTGTATTGACTTCTACTACATGGTTTTCAATGACTAGGCTAACTTTATTGTCACTAGGTTATTTGTTTCATGTGTTTTGAATTTCTCATGATTTCTAGCTTATATTTATTGTAATTGATTGCTAAATGTTATTTTGTGTTGATATTTGCAGCAACAGCTGGTCACGCTTGCACTCTGCCTGACGTTCTGACATGCATATTTGTTTCTTCCGCGCAATTGCACTTAGATGGTGCGTGTATTCTTGGAGCTTGAAGGTATACAACTGTGGTAGTTTTATGTGTGCTTGTGTTGTTTGTTTGTTGTTATTGTATTTGTTCATAATTCCGATGTTGAATCTGAAAGCTATGTTGGTGTGGAGTGCAATGTCGCATTAAAAACATACACCATAACAAAAAAAAAAAAAAAAAACAAATTATAATGAAAAAAACAGTTGTTGGCTAACTAATTAGCAAACAAAAAAAAAATTTAATTAATTGATGTGTATGAAGTATTATCTGCTATGAGCCTATGATCTTCTTGGATTTTGAAATCTAAGATACCTTCTACTTATAATGACAAATATAGGTATGTAAAATTAATAATGAGTCGGTTTGAAAAGTGCAGTTACATATGATTTGATAGAAACTTCACCATTGAACGTGAAGCACAACCACAACCAGTACTTAAATATTTGGTTGCTAGTTAAACAATTGGTTGCTGTTGTACAAATAAAGTTAAAAAAAAAAAAAAAATAGTCTGAAGCCTATGTCTCGGTTAATTAGATGCCCCTAATATGCCCAACTAATAGATGATTGATTTAAAAGTTATTTAATTAGTCGTGTATACACCCAATTTGCAGTTCGAGTTCTTGAATGGATCCGGGAGAAAACCCCATAGATAGCTCCATATTTCAGGCAGATCGGTAATAATGTTATTAGTTTAATATTTTTCATTCTAAAATGTCGTCACTAGTATCCGCAATACCATAAGAAGTTCGACACGTTTCCTTCAAATAAACTAATAGTGAAACATACATACAGATAAGATTACATCCAATTCTATTCAAAGATCTAAACTTAACACACAAAATCAATTTACCTTTGCCAGATTTACTGGTAATAGATACTGCTAGAACAACCTACAATGACAAAGCAGATAAAATTAACAACCAATTATAACCACCACAAACCCTAATTTTACTAACAACTCGCCAGATCAGATACAATTCACAAAACTATTAATTTAATCTCAAATCTGACTATAAAATTACTAAACTAAACAATATAATTAGCTTAATTAATCACCATTTTGCAGAGTCTCGAAGATCAATAGCGATTTGAATCACGTGCATATATTTGGAAAGCCTACAATGCACAAATTAAGTACAGATAGAGTAAATGATATGATATGATCGGAATAACAACGGTGCTGAAAATGTGTAGATCAGTTACCGGAATGTTAATTGCTCCGGCGAAATTGAGATCTCATGAATTGAATTTTGATGTATAGTTTGTTTAATTTGATTTCATGTGGAGGAAGAAACGCTGTTTCATTTCACACCCTTCATAATTAACCAACTTTCAAATTACACACATTATCATTAAGCTAAATTACTCCTTGCTTTTCATAATGATGATGTCATAATTATATATTAATTTAATTAAAAAATAATACAAAATCTTTTATAAAAGGAAATATTAATATCTCCTAAATTGTAATTTTATTTTTCTAAAAAAATTTAAAAGACATTTATTATTATTAAAAATATAAATATAAATATTCAAATTTGAGCTAACTTTATGTTTGTAAAATCAACGACAAGTTTCTTAGTTGGAATCTGTGGTTCCACGGGGCAATAAACTAAATGACTTTAACATTTACATTCACTAAATACCTAAAACATATTATTAAACTGTTTCATTTAAATTATTTCACTAGTTTAATTAATAAAAGAAATGTATTAGTGTTTTCGATGTTGCATATATTTTGCTTCAAAGTTGATATTATTATGGACAATATAACAAATTTCAATTCATAATAAATCAAGTATATATTTGATTTTACACTTTCATCATCGATGTACCCGAAACTTTTCAGATAACATCATTCGTACTTTGCGAAGTTCACAAGAATTTAACGAAAACCAACATCACGCCTCAACAAATAACGAAGTATTGATTCATAATTTCAATATTATTGAAGAAATACTTATGTAATCTCTAAAGCCTTCAAGGGATTATTCAATTCTATTTCCAACCGTAAATCGAATTAGTTTAATTTAGTATTAACTCATTAAAATCTATGTTACATCTGAAGAGAATATATACATATATATTTTCATAAAGACTGTAATAAAATTCTTTTGTACAAAATATTAATTGTGAAATTTTTTTTTAACGGGTAGGTAATACCCGAGAGATATATATGTATTCACAATTAATATCTTACATTCTTTGAATCTGATTAAGCAAATTATGAACTATACTTCCTACTTTCACATTAATATACATTCTTTCATAGAAATCAAAACAACCATACTCATTCAAACTCAATTCATGAGGCCAAACCCTAGATTAAAGCTATTTGGGTTTCCTTTCTTCAATATAACCCAAATTCACCCATTTAACCCCCAAATGGGTCATACAAGCCTCAAGCAAACAAAACCCTAGCCATAAACCCATTAAAACTCAAAACATAGAGTTAAGACTTACCAATACAACCACAACGTAGCTAGTGACGTAGGGAACAACTTTAAAACTTGGACTTGGGTGAGATTTGGTCTCCTTCTTCTCCAAGTGAGCTCTCTCTCACTAGAAACTCAACTCTCTCTCTCTAAAATTGAATTTAGGTAGATGAAGAAATGATAAATGAGGTTTGGATAAGCTTGAACCAGCTTTTAGGCTCCCAAAACCGGTCACAATGAAAAGACTAAAGTGCCCCCAAAAGCTGCCCTTTAAAATGGCTAAAATTGTCAAACAACGACATCTATCGCGTTTAGCGACAATTTGTCGCGTTACGCGACACCCAGAACGCGACAACTCACACCAGGACGCGACAAAGTGGACAGTTTGAAGGATTTTAACCTGTCGCGTTTCAGCTTGATCTGTCGCGTATCGCGACGTGCTGAAACGCGATACAGGGACCCCAAATGCGACAGGAGGCCTGATCACACCATCTTCAACATTTTCAAGCATTTAAACTATACACAAACGTTTGCGGTTAATATCACACGTTTACAAAGCAAAACACGTACCTTTAGTCCAAGTATGAGGAAAACGGGGTGTTACAATATATATATATATATATATATATATATATATATATATATATATATATATATATATATATATATATATATATACTCAAAAAAGAATTTATGATTGGTTTAATCATAAGTATTTAATATTTAAAATTATCCTTTTCATCCTTTTTTTAAAATATTACTGTATGGTTTATACAAGCCAATATCTCTATACAACAATATGTTTTAAGATCTTATAATAATAAAATGATCTTGTTGAATCTTTTGTTGTCACACGTCGATTATATACTCATCCTTCGTATATCAATTAATTATCGACCTTCAATGGGGGATACCTACAAATTTGGGAAGGTTAAAAACGCCTTCAGACATGTTCGGCTGTAACGTAGTTTTTGCAATCTCAGATAGGGATTTCAACTCTTCAAAGTTCATGTTGGCACCACTTGTTATGGCTACAACGTTTGCATCTTTAAGGTTATAAAACTTGCAATATGCTTCTGCACCCGCAAGGGCCAGTGCACCTGCTGGTTCAAGAATACTCCTTTTTTCTTCAAACATATCCTAATAAACAAACAAAAATATATAGTTATTAAAATATTATTATTATTAATAATATATAAAAAAATAAAACTTATTGCAATATTTATTAGTTCACAATAACTTGATTATGAACACTAAACTCTCAATAAACAATAGATACAAATTATATGAACAAAATTGAGAGAACACGAATGATATATAATATGAAAGACAAAGTAATCGTGCTTGAGAGATACAAAATACAATGAACATCGTACCCCTATTTATACAAGGTTAAACCAAATCTCCAAGATTTGGTTTCCAAAACTACTTGACTAAAAGATAGGAAAAGATAAACTAAAACTTATTAATATTCTAAACAAATCAGTGTTTATCTTCTAGAGATAATATCAAATCAAAACGTGATCTTCTAAATATTTATCCAGATCTCCAGAATTCCCATAGCTTCTTTACCAAGTAATTAAACCGTTCACACAAACAGATTCTGCAACTTGCATCTCCAGACTCTAACTTCCAGACTCTAACTTCCTGCAAAACATTTTGACTCATCAGATCTTATTCCAACAATCTCCCCCTATCTGATGATGTCAAAAACTACCCTTTCTACTTCTTCAGTTTTGCAAGCTCTTTTTCGATCAACCTACATTTGCTCTTCATTGACTTAATGCTCTTCAACATAAACAACTTACCTTCCAAATGTTTCAACAATTTAACCCGAAAAGGATGATTCTGTTCATTCGTACACCTAGTTAACAGTCCAAGCAACAAGTTAATGTCAGCACCTTCAAACTGCTCTACTCTAATCAGCATCCTTTGGTTTCTAGTCGTTTTAATCATCAGAGCATCTAGATATTCAACATAACATTCATCAATGAACTGCAAATGTTCTGGAACAGAGTATCTACCAACATGTCCTCTAAATCTTCTCTCTTTCATCTCCAAATTGAACATACTACAGAAAACTTCATAATCCTTCGAGCTAATAAAACCTTCTTCAAACACAAGATGAACTAAATTACAAACTTTCTTAAACACTTCATCAACAATTTCCTTATCTCCCTCACATCTTTGAATACAAATAGCCAACCCTCTCCATTCACAAAAACCAAGTCTCAAAATATGACTCACTTTCACCTTTATTCTTCTATCAGACAAATGGGTCATGGTTAATAACAAATTCACCTCAGTTTCAATCTTCACAATCTCAACACTGACAACATCTCCTTCATACCTTTTAAACCTAAACCTTTTATTCATCAAAGACCTCAGCCTCTCTTGAGCAGCAGCAATATCAAGAACACTTTCTTGACCACCAACTATGATTTGAGTACCACTTTCACCAACATCGGTTTGAACACCAGATTGATCAACACTAGCACCACACTCTTCAACATTCATTTGTACATCCTCACCTGTGTCAACACCATCACCTGTACCCATTTGACTTACATTTGCAACCACAACTTGAACATTTTCAACATTTTCTTGAGAAACTGCGTGATCACCATCATCTCTAACTTGATCACCATCATCTCTAACAACAATCTCATCTTCAACCATTGGAACAACTTCAGCATCAACAACTTCAGTTTCGATAACCTCAGCTTCAGTTTCAGTTCTTTCATTATCATTATTCTCCCCCTCAACCTGTAACTCCCCCTCAATATGAGCCCTTTTGGAAGACTCACCATCACCACCTGCAGCTAGCCTCTTTCGTTTCTCCCCCTTTTTGACATCATCTTGAGAGAGAGCAGATAAGAATCTCCAAATTTCAGCTTGATCATCCTTAATAGACTTGATATCTGAGGCAAAACCAGCAAAACACTCTTTAATTTCTTCAACACCCTGCATCTTAGCCTCCAAACTGCTCAATCGATCACCAAAACCTGCAATATCACCAGAACCCTGTACAATCCCAACCAACCTCCTAACCTCCAACACCTCATTATTTGAAACCAAATTATTATTAAAGTTAGAATGAAGTTTATTAATTTGTGACTGCACACCCTGAAGCTTGTCATCAAACTCCTGAGCCATAGAAGTCAAAGCTTGAGAAAAGCCAACCTCTGTGACTGGTGCCTCAGCCTGCAATGTAGAACCAGTTGGGATTAATAAAGGTTGTATGTCCTCAACACTTACCTGTTGTGAAGTAGAGTGATCCTTGGACAAAGAAGTTATTGAGACTTGTACTTCATCCTGTGATCTGAATGAAGCATTGGCAGCCTGTGCAAGAATGTGTAAGGATTGGACATTTGGAGAGTGGAGTGGCAGACTGATGTCTGAGGTAGGTTTAGCCATAGATTGGTCTTGAGTTTGGTTTGATAAGTCCAGGATTGGGACTTGATTTAAGTTATCTGAGGGGGTTAATTCAGTAACTGTAATGAGGTTATCCAAGCTCACTATCCTAGATGGTTTAGGCTGGGTTAAAGTACTCCCCTCACCAACCTCTAGCAGAGGTGATGGAGTTGCACTTGCAGCACCTTGCCTAATAGATGTTTGATGTGCATCTATGGGTGCTGAAACAACTAGGTTTTCAGACATGTGAATATTCTCAATATGAGTTGGTAAGCTCATAAGGTTGTTTAATGGAGAGTGTACCTCTTGAGCAGTGGGAGAAGGTGGGTTTGAATCAAGTTGGAGTTCCTCATTCATGCCTTCTGCCTGCTCTGCTTGTTGATCATTATGTGGTGGAGTAACTGGGGGTGCAGAATCAGAATGATCAGATTCTATAATTGGTTGATCAATGTTTTGATCACCTGCAGACCCTGGTTGATCAGACCCTGCATGTGATTCCCCTTCAGACCCTGATTGCTCATGATCTAAAGGTTGATCTGGTTGACCAGGTTGAGCTGGTTGACCATTGTTGATCCACTGAAGCATAGCTGGAGTGAGTCCAATTTCATTGTTGTGGATGTGACTGTGAAACATCCTTGTGCTACACTCAGGAACAGCTGTAAACTCATAAACCCTGAACACCCTCAACCCATCATACAAATTAGGAGTAATAGCCTGTTCTATCATCAAACTTAAAACCCTTATGAATGGAACATTATGATCTCTGGGTGTTCTTTCAGCTAACAACAACATCTCATTGAAATACAACCTTGCAAAATCGATATTCCTCCCAGTAACAATAGCATGAAACAAGTAAGCCTCAAAATCATTGATTTCAGTCAAGCTACCACTTTTGAAACTCAAACTCCTTACAACATTCGACAAAACAAACATCCATCGAGGTGAAAACATACTTGTTTTAACAGTTGAATCAGTCACTTGTTGACCTACCATATTAAAGCTTAATCTAGCAGCTGATTTAGAAGTCGTTCTAACATAATCGTTTCTCATTGGAAAGTTTAAAGCTAACCTTAGATGATCTTCAGTAAGGACAAGTGTGTTGTTACCGTTTCTGTAAGTCCCTGTAAGCGTCCATGCTTCTCTATCACCAACACAGGTGTACCAAAATTCGGCTAACAACTCAGGAAACATTATGGTCGTTTTGAAGAATGCATCCCTTAGTGGATGATTATGCATGAACTCGATCACCTCTTCATAACCTTCATTCGCAAAATTCTCTGGAATACTATCACAAGCAACTCGATTGTTTGCTGAAACCATAACATCTTTGTTTGCTTTGATCTCTACAGCTCGGATCATGTTTGGAGTGGGTACCAGAACATAAGGAATGTACTTTGTGCGTGCCATTATAATCGATCGAAGGAGAATTGCAGTAAAATTGAGGGAATTTTGAACTTGAAGATCGAAAAGGGGATTTAGGGTTTCAAAGATTGAAATCGATTGTGACAGATGGAGGGATATTTATATCTAACAAGATTTCAAAAAGTTACTTTTAACCCTCCAACTTATTTATCGTTTACCCCTTTTAAAATAACCCTTTTTCCTTTTAAAAACAAAAATAAAAATATACTAAAATACATAATAAAAAAATAAAAGAAATAAATAACCTCAGACTCTGGATAAATATGACGTCATCCAGACTCTGAAAATCAGACTCTTTTTTTTTTTTTTTTTTTTTTTTTTTTTTTTTTTTTTTTTTTTTTCTACAACAACAAGATTAGAGAGTGTCTTCACATGTCAACATTTCTGTTGATGGATTTATCATACCAAGTTTTTCTAGAAGATAGAAATGCCTCTCTTCAGGAAGTGCCTTTGTAAAAATATCTGCCAGTTGATCTTTTGTGCCAATATGTTTTAAAACCACTTTGCCTTTCTCAACACAATCTCTTATAAAATGATGTCTGATCTCTATGTGCTCGGTCCTGGAATGAAACACTGGATTTTCAGTAATAGCAATAGCACTTTCATTATCACACATGATTGGAGTTTTGGTTAATGATAATCCAAAATCCAATAACTGATGTTGCATCCAAAGCAATTGAGCACAAAAACTCCCTGCAGCTACATATTCAGCTTCTGCTGTTGAAGTAGCAACTGAATTCTGCTTTTTACTTGACCAGCTCACCAATTTGCCACCTAACAATTGACAACCCCCAGATGTGCTTTTTCTGTCTAACTTACAACCTGCATAGTCTGCATCTGTATAACCAATTAGATCAAACCCTGAGTCTTTAGCATACCAAAGACCCAGGTTAGGAGTACCTTTCAGGTATCTAAAAATTCTTTTCACAGCCTTATAATGAGACTCTTTAGGATCTGACTGATAACGTGCACACATACATGTAGCAAACATTATATCAGGTCTACTAGCAGTTAAGTATAACAAAGATCCAATCATACCTCTATAGGTTGATTGACAAGTTGGTTTTCCAGATTCATCTTTATCAAGCTTTTCAGAAATACTCATTGGGGTTCTTAAAGTGGAACAATTTTTAAAACCAAATTTAGTAAGCATATCAGAAACATAATTACTTTGGTTAATAAAAATACCCTCTTGACTTTGCTTAATTTGAAGCCCAAGAAAATAGTTTAGAGTACACAAATTACTCATCCTATATTCTTTTGACATTATATCTGAAAACCATTTTCTCAAAGTTGGATTAGTAGACCCAAAAATAATGTCATCAACATAAATTTGAACCAGTAACACATCACCTTTCTCCTTTTTGATGAATAGAGTCTTGTCAATAGCTCCTCTAGAAAATTTCTTTTCTAGAAGAAATGTTGACAGAGTATCATACCAGGCTCTGGGAGCTTGTTTCAGACCATACAAAGCTTTCTTCAACCTGTAAACATGCTTTGGAAACTTCTTATTTTTGAAACCAGGAGGTTGTTTCACATACACCTCTTCTTGCAAAATACCATTCAGAAAAGCACTCTTCACATCCATTTGAAACACCACAAAGTCTTTATCTGAGGCATAAGCTAGAAACAATCTGATTGCTTCAATTCTAGCAACAGGAGCAAATGTCTCATCATAATCTATACCTTCTTCTTGTCTATACCCTTGAGCCACCAACCTTGCTTTGTTTCTAACCACAATACCATCTTTATCAACCTTGTTTCTATAAACCCACTTAGTGCCAATTGCAGTTTTACCTTCAGGTTTTGGAACCAATTCCCACACATCATTTCTTTCAAACTCTGTCAATTCTTCAGTCATAGCTTCAGCCCAATCATTATCTGACAATGCTTCATCTACTTCTTTGGGTTCAATGAGTGAAAGAAAATTTGAGAAGAAACAATAATTAGCAATTGCAAAATCAGACACAGGTGTCTGAGATGAAGAACCAGTTTTAGGTAAACCAGTAGGATCTACAACATAATCTTCAAGATGCTTTGGAATAACAATATTTCTAGAAGATTTTCTAATAGGAACAACAGGATTCACAGTAGTATTGGAAGGTTGATCATCTTCATGAATAACAATTGGCTCATCTTCTTGTTGAACTTCTTCAGTGAGAGCATTATCTGCAGAATGTTTCAGTCCAGACAAATTAAATTCATCTGTCTCAGACTCTGAATCTAGAGTCTGAGTATTGTTACCAGAAATTAAATTTGACAATTCACCAAGTGCAGAATGCTCAGAACTAGAGGATTGATCCATTTCAATGGGACTTTCATCAAAGGAAACATTAATGGATTCTTCAATCTTCATCCTCCTCTTATTATACACTCTATATGCTTTAGACACAGAAGAATAACCAATAAACACACCTTCATCAGATTTTGGCCTCATCTTTTCAAGCTGATCCCTTTGATTCAAAATATAGCACTTACATCCAAATACATGAAAGTAATGAATAGTAGGCACCTTTTTATGATACAATTCATAGGGAGTTTTGCCATGTCTCTTCACAATTAATGACCTGTTTTGAGTATAACAAGCTGTATTGACAGCTTCTGCCCAGAATCTGAGTGCAACATTTGATTGACATAACATGGTTCTGGCTGCCTCAATAAGTGTTCTATTTCTTCTCTCAGCAACTCCATTCTGTTGTGGAGTTCTAACAGCTGAGAAATTTTGACCAATTCCAGATTCTTCACAAAATTCAATTAAAGTAACATTCTTGAACTCAGTGCCATGGTCACTTCTCAATTGTTTAACAAGAACACCTTTTTGAACCTGCTCTTTCTTGATTAAATTAATGATTTCTTCAGGAGCATCACTCTTTGCAGCTAAAAAGATAACCCAGGTAAACCTTGAATACTCATCAACAACAACCAAAGTGTATCTTTTCCCACCTAGACTACTAGTGTTCATTGGACCAAAAAGATCCATATGAAGCATATGAAGTGGATCACTAATAGTAGCTAGGGATTTTGAGGGAAACTTTGTTTTGGTTTGTTTACCCATAATGCAAGCAGAACAAGGTTTATCTTTCTTGAAAGGTTGCTGAGGCAAACCTCTAACAAGCTTCTTTTTGGAAAGCTCATTAATATTTTTAAAATTCAGATGAGATAGCCTTTTATGCCAAAGCCAATTAAGTTCTGGAACAGACTGAGAATACAAGCATGTTTCAATTTCAGAATCAACAGAATCCAAATCCAGCATATACACATTTTGAAATCTCCAGGCAACAAGAGTTGGTCTTCCTTTAGGATCATAAATAATTCCAGCTTTCTTTCTTATTCTGATCTCACAATCTTCATCAGCAATTTGACTCACACTTAGCAGATTATGCTTTAACCCTTCAACTAAAGCAACTTTCTTGAATGACACACTTCCAGCAATAACAGTACCATAACCAATAGTTTTTGCAACAGAATTATCACCATATCTCACAGAAGGACCCTTTTCTTCTACAAACCCTACAAGATGCTCTTTGCATCCAGTCATGTGTCTTGAGCAACCACTGTCTAAATACCACTTATTACCCTGCTACACAAGGCACAAGCAAAAGAAAAATGATTAAATCTTAGGGGGAACCCACTTTGCAGTGGGTTCAGATGGAGTGTATTTAACTCTCCATACAAAAGCTTTGTTACCAATCCAGATCAACTTATCCATCACTGTTTTCAAAACACCTTTATTTTCACAAACTTTAGGTTTCCATACCTTTTTGAAATTTTCAGGAAAACAAGATGATTTTGAGAATTTTTCTTGACCCTTTAATCTTTCACTAAGCTTTGAAATTCTCCTTTTCAGTTTTTTAATAGTCTTAGCCTGTTTTGACTTTGACTTTCTTTTAGTTGACCATTTAGGATCTGGACAAGTGACACTATCAGAAGATGATTCAGTATCACTTATGCTACTTGATTCTTGGGTGTCAGATTCTAGGTCAGAACATACACTTTCACTTTTAGAGACTAAACTGTTAGAGTCTGAAGGTTTCAATAGTTCAGACTCTGATGGATTTCTACAGTCTAAAATTATAGTCTCTGAAGGTTTAACAGGTTCTAATGATTTTACAAACTCAGTTGATCTTACAAAAGCATTAGTTAAAATTTTTCTCTCACCATCAAATTTTATAAAAGTATTTGGTAAAATGTCAGGCTTAAATATAATAGGATCAACTTCCACATTATTATCTAATGTGTAGTTTTCACCAAGTATAGCTTTGACATCATTTGGTACTTGCTTAGCAATAGCATCAGAATTCTTTTTGGAAGAAACACACCAAGATTTGCAAATATTTTCATAATGGTTTGCCTTTTTAATTGATCTTCCTAATTCAGTATTTAACCGTTTAGTTTCTTCTGAATATGCCATTTTGTATGTGTCAAGTTCTACCTCACATTCTTTTAATACTTTAATTTCAGCATCTTTATCTTTGATGGTGTTCTTAAGCTCAATGATCTGTGTTCTTAACCTGTCACTATCTTCTAAGCACCAATTGAAATCAAGCAACAAATACTGAAACATTCTCACTTTTTCATTATTAAGATAGTTTACAAAGTTTTGTACCTTATAGGCAGAACCTTTGTTACAAGTAGAGTCTTTATCCATCTTCTCAATAGCTTTCAAATCTTCCTCAAACTTGCTAGACTCACTATCCTTTTCAATTATAGCCATCAGACACTTATCCTCTTCATCATCAGATGATGAATCTTCATCTTCCCATGCTTCTGTGTACAATGCTTTCTCCTGTTCTTTATTCTTCAACTTTTCTGCTTCACCTTTCATCTTCTTGTACTTGAGTTTATACTTTCTTGCTTTGTCAACAGGTTTGTTGAAACTTGAACCTCCTTCACTCTTGGACCAGCAATCAGCAGCTATATGACCTACCTTGCCACACTTGAAACATTTAGCTTTCTTTGGATCAAAAGAACTCTTGCCTTTACCCTTATTAAAACCAAACTTCTTCTGCTCAATCCTTTGAGTCAAAAGAGCCACTTGACTTTCCAGATCCTGAATCTCCTCATCTACATCAGAATCACTATCATCAGAGGTCTCATCACATTCAGAATCAACCCTACTAGAGTAACTAGAGAACAATTGCTTGTTCTTCTTAGTAGTAGCTATCAATGCAGCTTCTGGATCTTTAACAACTCTCTTAGCATTGATCTTGTTCTTCAACTGTGATTCTTCAAAGTTTGACAATATGCCAAACAACTCACTTAGTTCATAAGTGTCTATCTTTTCACTGATTACCATTGATGTAATCACAGATTCAAAGTTTGAAGGTAACAGTTCAATGAACTTTTGACACAACACTTGTTGTGTTTTCTCTACACCAACACTTTCAAGATCATTAATCAGAACCTGGAATCTTGAATGAAGATCACTCAATGATTCTTTAGGCTGAGCAGCAAAATTTTCATAACACCTTATCAGATTCTTTTTCTTCTGAGTCTTAACAACTGTGACACCTTCATAGTCATTAAGCAAGAGATCCCACATAGCTTTTGCAGTTTTAGCATGACTGATCTTCCTGAGAATTGGAACAGTAACACCATTACCTATAATACTTCTTATCTTGCTATCAAGCTTGAACTTTATGGCTTCTGCTTCTGTCCACTTATCTCTTGGTTTTTCACGAAGATAAGCAGGTTGAGCAGAAGCAGTACTTGTAGCAGGAACAGCTTCAACCATTGTACCAGGTATAATAGGTCCTACTGTAAGGACTTGTTCAGCATCTTCATGAATCGAACCAAGAAACCATAGAACTTTTAGTTTCCAGGTTGCAAAGTCTGTGCCATCGAAAATTGGCACTCCTTTACCAGCCATAACTGGAGTTGGGATGGTACTGGAGGACATCTTTGAACAATATATGGATCGTTTTAAGATTACCGAATTGGATTTACACCAAACCCGCTCTGATACCAGTTATTAGTTCACAATAACTTGATTATGAACACTAAACTCTCAATAAACAATAGATACAAATTATATGAACAAAATTGAGAGAACACGAATGATATATAATATGAAAGACAAAGTAATCGTGCTTGAGAGATACAAAATACAATGAACATCGTACCCCTATTTATACAAGGTTAAACCAAATCTCCAAGATTTGGTTTCCAAAACTACTTGACTAAAAGATAGGAAAAGATAAACTAAAACTTATTAATATTCTAAACAAATCAGTGTTTATCTTCTAGAGATAATATCAAATCAAAACGTGATCTTCTAAATATTTATCCAGATCTCCAGAATTCCCATAGCTTCTTTACCAAGTAATTAAACCGTTCACACAAACAGATTCTGCAACTTACATCTCCAGACTCTAACTTCCAGACTCTAACTTCCTGCAAAACATTTTGACTCATCAGATCTTATTCCAACAATATTATTTATTATTAATATTATTATTATTATTATTATTATTATTATTATTATTATTATTATTATTATTATTATTATTATTATTATTATTATTATATTAAAATTCTTTTTATTATTTATTATCAACAATATAATTATTATTAATATTAACATTATTATTATTATATTAATTATAATTATAATTATATTTTAACAGATTATATAACTATTAATTACGAGTATAAGATAACAAAAATACATTGTTCAAATTCACATAAGCACATTTTTTAAAAAGTTGTATAGTTAGGGAATAGGCTTACTTTTATGGAGGTGCAAATAGTGTCGCGATCAACAAGAACAACTCCATCTATTAATTCCCTGCACACGCGAAAAGGCTCGACACCAACTTCCTTAACGGCAACACAATCTACAAAGGATCCCACTTGATCTAGCATAACTCTTTGACCATGATGCAAGGATAAAGCCATCGCATTTGCATTCGTAGGTTCGACTCCAATGATCTTTACCTGTGTATGTACATTATTTAAGGAAATTTACTAGAGATAATATTGTTGGAAAACATGGCTTCAATAATTTTCAACACACAACCAATGGAAAATAGTAAAGAAACGAAGGATATATGTAAAAATTCCAGTTTCTAACAAATATATCAAAAAGACCAAATGACTTTTGGTTAAAGTATTGTTGTATTCCCTATTAGTATTAGGTTATATATAGTCATGAAGTTTTGCCAAGTCCATCAATATACACAATTGTAATCTCTTTTAATTAAATTTAGGTTATTTTGTTCCAAATAACATATGTTTCGGTAGGGATATGCAAGCCCTGTGTTGACTTTGTCAACCCATCCAGCGGTCCCCCGTAGCCCACTGGAGCCTGGCGAAACACATTCACCCATAAATCACCACAATATGCCAGCGCCCAGATTCGAGCCTGCGTGAAGTCATTGTTCCAACACTTACATATGTGGGACCGATGGGATCACAAGGGCCGGGTACCGTTGAAGCAATGCTTCGTTGGTAAATTTAGGTTATTTGAAAACGGCTAGTATTTGTGTGGGCCCACTTCATTGGGGCAAAAAGCAAACCAAAATGATTTTTTTTCAGAATGTGAAATTACTAAAAAACTTATGTGTATAAACATGTGAAAATTACTGTTCACAGGGACATTATAGTCGTTAAACATGGTGTACAGTTAGTATAGTAGGTAATACTTAAAATAAGTTACAACCAATATTGCAAAATATTGCAAAGTAGACACTCACTTCTGGTGAAACTCTCTTAACATATGCAGCAATACCAGCTATCAAACCACCTCCACCCACTGGCACAAATATGGCATGAATTGGACTGTGTAATTGGCGCAAAATCTCCATCCCAATTGTTCCTTGACCGGAGATTACATCTGGGTCATCAGAAGAAGGAATGTACGTGCGACTCTCAATTGTACCTCTTCTTTTGGCGTACGCTCGTGCTTCATCATTCGAGTTCCCCTCTAAAATGACAGTTGCACCCAATCTCATAACTGATTCCATCTAACGAAAAAGAGTGACCATTATGTAATTAACAACCAAAAGAAGCGAGCGTAGAAAAGAAATGCGTTGACATCTAGAAAAAGACTTTAAACCTTGATCAAAGGGGTGGTAACTGGCATAACGATCACTGCTTCGCATCCTAATTTATTTGCTGCTAACGCAACCCCTTGACCGTGATTCCCAGCTGAAGAGCATATGACACCTTTTGCGAGTTGTTGAGTTGGTAGCTTTGCCATCATGTTATAAGCTCCGCGAAGTTTGAATGAGAAAACCTACAATCCGAATTAATATACTTTGAGTCCATCTTTCTTGATTATTATAAATTTACTTTTACTTTGACTGAATCATGATCAAGATGTACGTTAGATGTGCATACAAACGGATACATGGACAATGCTTTTCTTGTTTAGTTTACCAAGGGAAGGAGAGTATTTTCATTCAAATGTAAATGGACCAACCTGATTATTTGTTAAATGTTTCCGACCCTTTTCTCAAGGGTCCACCTGATATGATGTTAGTGAGGGTTGAACCTGACTTGTATAGTTGTAGAAACCCAACTACTAAGCTATCTTCGAATGGTTAAGTATGATGTACCTTAAGTAGATCATTTGAGTACCATAGAATAAAATTCAAATAATTGTTTAGTTTTCGTCATTCTTTCATTCATGTTTTTGCTCACCTTACTCAAATAGTTGCATTCACTTCCTCCTGAATGCTCACTCTTTGGCCGGGAGGCAAGTTTGCATTGATAAGGTAATTGAGAATCTTATGGTTGGTGGTTATTAGCCGAATTATTGTTGTTGTAGGTATTATCGTTGCGGGTACTGGTTGAATTGTGATTGTGCGAATTGCCGAATTGTGAAAAACTCTCATGAGAAATGATTTCTCGATTGAGGTGCAGAAGATGAATTCACCCATGAATAATAATTAGTATATCTTTTGGCTAAAGAAATAATTAGTATATTTGAAATAGGATTATTAAGTAAATTGTTGGGAAAAAAAAAATTTGGTTGTTATGATTGAAAATTTTTGTGGTAATGTTTAGACGTATTTAAAATTGGAAGAGATGGTGAATAATTGTGTGTTAAATATATTTGTGACTAGCTTTTTGTGTTAAATATATTTGTGATTTTTCTATCTAACTCAATATTAATTAACATTACAATTTACGTTTGGTTTTTAATATGCAAATGAATGTTTTATATCTAAATCATACTTTTAAACATTTTAAGTACTCACCGGTTGTGTATCCTCCCTCTTCAACCATATATCAACCCCAAGCCTCTCCGACATCTTGGTTGCACGTTGCAACGGCGACTCAACCGCCACGTCATACACCTTGGACGTTAATATTCTAACTAAGTACTCCATTGCACTAACTGAAGATTTTGATACAATGCCATCGGGTACTGCTCCTACCTTACCTTGTTCGTATTGCAACGAATCAGAAGAGAATTCAAGCAAAGGTTTCGTTGTGGATGATTTGTACATGGCCGTTGCGGATAAAGTAGTTGTTGTTCTTGTTTTCGTAACGGTTTTGTTGCGGATTAGTAGAGATTGTGGATATATGTTACAAGGACATGATACTGTTTTCATTGTAAGTGAATGTATGTGATTGTTGAATTGATCAGTTGTGGTTGTTGAAGATGGTGAATACTAATTTCAAGGTGTTTGATATGGGTTTGATCTAATATATAGCATGTATGATAGCTTTTATAAATTCTAGCAATGTTGGGTAACAATTAACATAAAGTGAAAATTGTATGCAAGTTAAATCTCATTTAATAAAAGTTACTTGAAGAAGCTTTTATTTAAATAACGTCTAAATGTTGATTTAATATAATTAAAATTATATAAATGTAAATCGCAAGGGGTGACTTAGTGGTAAAATGTTTGAAAAGTTTCAAAGGGACCCTTAAAAGCTATACTATTGTGTAATAAATTTATGATTTGTCTATTCCGCTCCTCACCACTTCGTCTCTTTTCTTTTACCTCATATTCATACCTTTTGGTTAAATGACATGTGAAATTACGATTTTATTAAATAATTCAAGTTTGAACATAATATTACGAGTTTATTATATAATCCACTATACACTTTCAATTTTCATCACAATTACTATGTTTCTTGTCATAAAAGGCAACATTACAACCTTTTATTGAGATATGTACTTTTAAGACATATGTAACACAGTTAATCCCGTAAAAAAAATCTATGTTTTAATAATAATAATAATAATAATAATAATAATAATAATAATAATAATAAAGTTTGCTTACGAATTGAATATTTATTTTTTTAATAATAAATATTAGTAATAACAGATGTCTCTTGAAATATTTTAAATTAAAATACAATTATTATATGAAGATTGTAAAATATGATTTAAAGTTATACATATGTTTATGTGGTGTTTGGTAAAATATTGTATAATTTATATTAAAGATTGTACATATGATAATGAGAGTGTTTTATTATAAAATAAATAAAAGTGTTTTATCATAAAATGAATGGAGTAAAAGAGTTGGTGGAAATATCACGTACCAATTTTTAGTACATCTCATCATTAATCCGGTTGATTATATTGACCATATGAGAACACCCTATACTTTCAATAGGAAGTCACAGTACGTTGACACGTGCACATTTTGATGATTGGTTATATTATTTTGAACATATAACAACATTCAGCGTAGTAATTATCTCATAAGTGGAATGAAGAAAATTTTGGTTGTAATGTTGAACTTCTTTCCTAGTACCGTCTTCAAACTATTTGTAATTAAATAAGATTATGAAAAAATAAATTTAGTAGATTGTTATTTTAATGAATGATTATATGTGATTGATTTATTTGTTTAAAATGGACATATATGATATTACATATGCTTTTTAAGTGAGTTTAATATGTGATATTAAATATGTAATTTTGAAAGTAGAGACGTATGATAAAAGTTCTATTTGATTTCAAAGACATAAAATTTCTAAAAACAAAAGAATGCAACAAAACACACCTTAGACCTTCTTTATCGAGCGTGCTCACTTGAATAATTGAACCAGCACGCCGACAGCACGCCTCTAGCTATGTTTGGCATGCTGGCTTCAGGCACGGGATAAGGTTTTTCATGTTGGGGTTTTAGGCAACGTGGCTTACTCCCATTGCTTGTATACTCGACCGTTTGAGTCAAACAAAAAATTCGAACACTCTCAACTCTCTACGAGTATAAATTAATAAATACGTAATAATTAATAATAATAAATTTATACAATTTCATCTATAAAATACAATTCACTGAAACACATTATTTATACAATCTCATTCATCTTTTCTTCCATTTTACATTCTTTAATTATTTTGTAACCAACACTCGACAATGACAAACTCAAACCCGAACGAATGGCCGTTTTAAAGTAACATTTTAGGTGGCGAACCGACAAATCCCGAATCGTCATCTTCAACCTAATTGTGACATTCACTTGGTTTTATCGGTTATACGCAAAGTGCAGGTTCGGTATGAGTCAACAAGAAATTCAAGAACAGATCCAACGTCTACAACAGCTAAAAGAAATTCAAGAATCATTAGGGTTAACACCACAACGACCTTTTTAACACGCTCAAAACACGTTCAACATGAGCCAACAAAAAATTCAAAAAGAATTGCAACAACAAACCCAACAAGAAACCGAACAAAAAGTCGGGAGGATGTGAGGAGAAAAAAGAAGTCACCAACAAAAATGCAAAAAAAGCACGCGAACCCGTACAACAAAAAAGTGTGGATACCTCAAGATGAAGTTTGGTTGTCACAATGCTAAATAGATTCATCCGAGGATCCAATATGCAAACTCTCAAAAACGAAGTTCTTTGTGGGCTACCGTAGCAGAAAAGTTCAACGACAACAATTATGGATGGTTTCGAGGTGAAGATGAGTTATCGGCTAAATGACATTATGTCGACAAGGGATGTAAGGCTTTTCATGGATACTACAGAAGCAAAATGCAATCTAAGACGCAGTGGACGAAACGATCTAGACATTTACGATGGTGATTTAAAATCGTATTGTATGAATGAGCATAATATGTGTGCCTACTCCTGTTGGTGTATCTGCTGTTATTGGTAGAGGTCTAGGCGATGAGGATGATGAAGACGCGGTCTGTACGATTAATATCACGGATGATTGAGCTGATGCGCTTTTAGGTGATTATCTGATTCCAATGCCCGTGGGAAGGAATCGATCAAGGAAAGCGGCCAGGAGTTCCGCATATTCCGATGTGGGGGCAAGCTCTCGTGGAACAAAAACTTCACGATTTGAGGAGTTAGTTGAATAAATTAACACGTACAAGAACGAAGTTGTACAAAAAAAATGTACAAAGAGGAAAATAACTCGCTTGGAACGTATGAAATCCGCACTTGAAGCTACAAAATCTTTGGCAGATTTGGACATCGCAAACATAACGAACCCGAAGGAAAGAAAACGTTGCATTAAGATGAAGAAGAAATTGCTTGAAGAGTACGATGACTTAATTCAGTTTGTTGGTTGAATGTTGGTTAATGCACTAAACGATAAACTTAAGTATGATTAACCAAAGAATATGTTTTGATGATGACACATACATATGCATAAGTAATGACTGACATCTTAACATAAAACACGCAAGGTCACTAATCCATACTTTATCTTGCAAACGACCAAGTCAAATGTCATACCCCGTCCCAATCCGTCTGGATGAAGTCACCAACATCTGGTTCCATTGCGATGATCGACTCCAAATAATGTCTTTACAATGAGCAAATGCACAGCGGAAGATTTCTTTCGTACCTGAGAATAAACATGCTTTCAAGTGTCAACCAAAAGGTTGGTGAGTTCATTAGTTTATCATAAATAATCATTTTATAATTTTAATAGACCACAAGATTTCATATTTCCATTTCTCATAAACATACGTCCCATGCATAGAGACAAAAATATCATTCATATGGATTGAACACCTGGTAATCGGCATTAACAATATGCATATAAGAATATCCCCATCATTCCGGGATCCTCCTTCGAACATGATATAAATTTCGAAGTACTAAAGCATCCGGTACTTTGGATGGGGCTTGTTGGGCCCGATAGATCTATCTTTAGGATTCGCGTCAATTAGGGTGTCTGTTCCCTAATTCTTAGATTACCAGATTAAATAAAAAAGGGCATATTCGATTTCGATAATTCAACCATAGAATGTAGTTTCACATACTTGTGTCTATTTCGTAAAACATTTATAAAAGCATTTCATGTATTCGCAGTTCAAAATGTATATCAAAATCATTTAATAAAGCAGTTGTAAAAGTAGCGCATGTATTCTCAGTCCCAAAAATGTAAAGAGTAAAAGGGAATCAAATGAACTCACCATACTATATTTTGTAGTAAAAATACATATGACGTCATAGAATAAGTGTAGAGTTGGTCCCAGATTCACGAACCTATATCAATTATATATATATTAAAACATATATTCACATAATTCCTTCTATTAATTATATAATATCTATATATTAAGAATTGTAGTTATATAACTAAATTCCCATTAATATATATATACTTTATTTATATATTATGTCTTCTGTTAAATGTTATATTTATTTTTGTAAACTAATTAATATTTATACATATAGATATATAAATATATTTGTAATTGGTATTATACCAAAAATCAATATTTTGTTATATGTAATATTTTATATGTCAAATATTAAATTTTATATAATATTAATATAAGTATATAATATCTATTTGTTATATAAAAATAATATTAATTATGATAAAAACCAGGATAATAATAATAATAATAATAATAATAATAATAATAATAATAATAATAATAATAATAATAATAATAATAATAATAATAATAATAATAATAATAATAATTATGGAATGACACATAATACTTGTATTAGAAATAATAATAATAATAATAATAATAATAATAAAATATTAAAATTACTACCTCACTAGAATAGGCTTTAAAATTAATATACGCCACCAGCCGGGCTTGAACCCAAGACCTCTCGCTCACATGCTAACACTCTATACCCTTCCTCCACTTCTACTTTTCTGTATTTCTATGAATTCATCAGATATATAACTCGTTTCATTTGGTTTCCCTTCATCATAGGCCCAATACTTTGTCGGCCCAACTGTACAAACGGTTTCAAATGGCTCGCGAGTCCGTTAGAATTCCATGGCCCAATAATAGTTTGATTTGTTGTTAGATAAAAAAATAAACTACTGTAAGCTTGAATCGAACTCAGGACCTATTGTTTAAGCAAGGCCTAACAAACCATTGAAGCACTCATACATTCTTGTATATATCCAGACATTTAATGTTTTTTAACATGTAGTTATCTGCTGTCAACTTCTTCAAGAATTTAATCGAGTAATAGCAAGTGTAAACGAATGGTAATTGTTCCAGGAAACATCTCGTTTTTCACCTTCATAATCATCATCATCGAAGTCACCATACAACATCATCATCATTTCGTTACCTCATATACATGTATCATTCATCTTATCCGGAACCGAAACAGAAACATAATCACGTCGTTATTTTCTCATTATCATTATCTTTCTTGTTATAACAGAAAAAATAGAACGCACAGTTGTAGTTTGGTTGATCATTTATAGCGATAGTCAGCAAGTTATAAAATGGTGGTGGTTTGTTTATGAAGTGTGGTGTGAAACTGACGTAGAAACAGAAACTATATATAGTAGTAATAATAATTATCGAAGGCGTTGGGTGTTCAGGTTGGTTTGTGTTTAATCAAAATAGAAGTATCTAGTAATCGACTAGAAGCTGCAGACGTGAACATGATATGTTTTCGGAGTATGGTCGAATAAAAGAACATCATGTGACCGGCGAAACTAGCAGTCGTAACTTTCATAAATAGAAGAAGGAGGCACGGTAAACGTTGTGTGGTCTGACCGAAATGAATAAAAATTATAGTAACATCTTAGGTTCGACGAGCACAGAGGTGAAGAAAAATAATCGGTCGAGTAGTAAACAAGATGGGTTGTTTCGATGATCATTGGAGATGACGAAGGTGGTTGATAGTTGTTAATGGGGATCGTTGTAGAGTGGTGGGGGAATGGTTCATGATGGTGCTCGATCGACGAATAAGAAAGAAGGAGGAGAGAGAGAAGAGAGAGTGAGGTAGTAAGTGGTGTTCGATGGTGGTCATGGTGGTCATGGTGGTGCACGGTTGGTAAAGTGGTGGCATGGGATGGGGTAGCCGGCGGAGGTCAAGGTGGTTCTCGGTTGTAGTTGGAAACGTAATAAAATAGATAGATGTTTTGATATATGGTTTTTGTGTTGGTGGATGGTGATTTAAATAAAAAGACAATCACAAGTGGGTTGTGGTTGAAAAAAAATATGATACAAGATGCATTGCAGAGAACCGGTTGTGGTTGCAATAATATACATATCATCATGATATAGTACTATAGTAGTAATATTAAAAGATGATAGGGACGTATGCACGATATAGTAGTGATATTTGGATTTATAGAAAATGATGGTGAAAGATAGTATCATTATATTATATACATACATATACATACATATATATATTAGATTGATATGTGATTAAGTCAAAAACAAAAGCAGAGAAATAAGATAGTGGGAATCATTGATCAATCAAGAACAGTAATATCAATTCGATCATTAGCAGTGAGTGGGAGACAATGAATTCTTGTGACTCTTAATAGAAAAGAGGGAATACTTCCAAAAGAAATAGGCTGAGATGGTGGGTGATGATTAATCTTTTATGTATCATACACACATATATATAAATATATTTTAGTAATATTAAATTAATAATATTAATATTAATATAATAATCTAAACCTAATAATCGTGCAGGAAGACACAGTAGCATCCGTGATTTTCTACCGACGGTTTTAATAGGAATATTATTTCATACCCGTTGGTAGATAGTGGCGGATAAAAAGGTCTCAGAAAAAATTCCAAACTTTTAGATTATCTATATTTATTTATTTTAATCATTATGGTATAAAATTCGATCCTTAATTTGTTAAATAAACATTACATCAACTGTCCCTCTCGTTTATGGGTGAAATATAAAAAGTTCTAAAATTTAATAAACAGCTCCTAAATACATTTTTAATAAGTCTATAATTTATAGAACTCATTTTCGGATCACCGTTTATTTTAAAATCATATAAGTTTGAATTAAACTTCTCTAAATAATAATTGAAACGTCCAACGAGTATTACAATCATTAAATAATTATATTTAATATACTCTATACATATATTTATTTTTATTTTTATATGTATACACATTTATTAATAAATAATGGTTCGTGAATCGTCGAGACTGGTCGAAGGTCAATTGAATATATGAAACAGTTCAAATTTTTTTTTAAGATTCAAATTAATAGACTTTGCTTATCATGTTGAAACCATTTAAAGATTAAGTTTAAATTTGGTCAGAAATTTCCGGGTCATCACAGTACCTACCCGTTAAAGAAATTTCGTCCCGAAATTTGAGTGAGGTCGTCATGACTAACAATAAAAATGTTTTCATGACGAATATGAGTCGATAAATAGAGTTTTATTACTATATAGTAATATGAATAAGATAATTCGATTACTCGAAGAGTACGAATGAAGCTATCACCAAATAGTGAAATGAGAAAGACAAGTTTCATCATAACTTTTGACTAATCATGGTTGAATTCAGAAAATAAGGTGCGTCTTAACTTTTGACGTTGTCTTTGTTGAATTCCGGAATTCAAAGGATTTAAAAGAAAATCTTCGAAATCTATAAGATTTGTTTCTTCGGTGAATAAGGAAATTAGGATCTCTTAAATTAAATGCAGTGATCTGCCTTGATTGCTCTGTCTGATATTCCCACTATAAATTAACATACTTCCGTTCCATTATTTTCACCTTTACTATACTTTCTTTCTATTTTCATACATCCAAAAGATTGTGAAAATGCTTAATCATGTTCTAATTCTTGATATTTTTCTAATTATCATTTCTGTCACCCTTCTTTTCAATCTCCCACCAGAAAAACTTATTTACTTCTACTATTACCTTGGAGTGATACTATTCTTAATTCTACCGTGTCTTTATATTGCTATTTGTATTAATATCCACAGTTTGTAACCTCCGTGTCGTCATTGGGCTTTATTTTTTTCTCTTATATTTTAGAGCTCTTTGCCTTTTTATTATCCTCCCGACCTCTAGTAAAGCGAGTAATGGTCCAGAATTCGTAAGTATGGAGTTTCGAATGAACTTAATGTTCTAAACGAGAAAGAACTTAATAGCACGATTTGATTTGTCAAATTACCAGAATCACTGAGAATAGAACTATCAAGAATATCTTTTCTTGATATATTCAGAAGTTAATCAGAATGAAAGAGTTATGTAACATGACACATGATGACGTTATAATCTGTGAATCATCATGTTCCATTTAGAAACTCAGCATGATTTATTGTAATATAATTACGTTGATCAAGTGTTATTATATTATACTAACTCATGCATCAGTTCCCAACACTACTTCAAAACATTCGTATTTTAAACTCGAAAGTTTACAGAATATAGAAACTAATAGTTTCTCATATGATGTAACACTGATAGCTCAAAGAGGTAAATGATTTCAGATAAGATTAGTTATGACAATATATTCAGAAATATCGAGGATATTTATAATGAAAGATACGATAATATCTCGGAATATCTAAGATCAGAGGATGATAGAAACTATTATCTGCAAGGGTTTAGAGTAAGGAGCAAGATATTCGTTAAAGATTTTAGCAGGCATTGAATTATTTGGATTCTTTGAAGTCAAACTTATTCTTTGTGATTTGTCCACGGCTTCCTTTATAGTTTCGCATAATCCGCTTTTCGGTACTAAATTTTCTATTGAATGTTTCCAATAATCCATTCTTTATCATCAAACTTTCGACGGTTAAGGTCGTGTACAGTTTTTTTTTTTTTTTTTTTGCCGCTGTATTCAGCTTTTTCAGAATTTGTGGTATTGATTTGTAGACTGGGTGCTTTTCAAAATTTCAGAGTGTAATATCATAATTTTAAGAGATAAATGTTATATGTGTACATATAACTGTTGATGTAGAAATGCTGCGAGATTCAAAATACTGATTGCTAATTCTCGGTAGTTGATATGACAACTCTCGTTATAAGATGCTGGAAGTATATGACAGGGTTTTTAATGAGCAAATATAATGATTCTTCGGAGAGACTTAAGTCAATGAGTAGTGAAGTTGCTGGTAAGTTTAATGCTAATGTGGTGGAATATAAACGGTTCTCCGGTAACGTTGATGAAAGGCAAACTTATATATCAAGGTTATAATAGAGTTTATTCGAACGAAAGGTCGATGTTGATTTGCTGGAGCTGTGACAAAATTAGCTAATTTGGAAAGGAATTGCAAAGTTATTTTTTTGTAATAACAACGCCAAAGGAGTTAACACATATACGTGTTAAACGTTTACTAAGGTTCCGAGCGTTTTTAGGTGCATAACTATATGCATCAATCTTTTCTTCCGTAGATGAAGTGCGGTTGGTTCATCCTTTCGATTGAGATGTTGCCAAGAATCATGAAAGGTTTGAACGCAGATTGTAATCGACATGAATATCTTTTCTGAGTTTTGTGAATAGAAGTGATGTTCTAGCACAGTTTTGAAGTCAAAGTATAACTTTGAAAGATGTAGGAATTTAAATATGCTGGTATCGGTTATTTCTTGACTTGAATTCTGATCTATTAAAATCAGAATATGTAATCGATTGTGGATGAGATCGATTGTTATGTGGTGAATGGATTCGTATATCGGTGGATGTAAGTAGGATAGTAAATGACCGTTGAATCAGATTCAAAGAATGTACAGTGTAAATTATTAATGTGAAATCTTAAATATTCCTCGGGTATTACCTACCCGTTAAAATATTTTCATCATTAACAGTTTGTACGAAAGAATTTTTAATTACAATCTTTATGAAAATATATATATACATATATATTTTCTTCAGATGTAATCATGGATTTAATGAGTCAATATAATATTAGACTCATTTTATTTTCGATTTGAGCTAGAATAAGTAATCTCTAAAGCTATTAGGATCCACATATTCTTCGCAGAATATTAATGAAGTTATGGGTCAATACTTCATTGTTAATTGCTGTTGGTACTCCTTGGTATCCATGGTGCGTTATTATGTTGATGTTCGTGGAACAGATTGTGAAATTGAGGCTTGGGATGCGGATGTTGCTGTAGCTGGTAAGTTTTGCACCATATTTTTCAAATTGATTACTCGAGCGCGAAGTTCGTTGACTTTTTCTATTAGGCCGGGATGATTGGCGGTTGGAACAAGCGAATGAATAAAGTTTAGAATATGAGATATGATATGTTCGTGGTGAGATATTCAGGAAATGAGAGTGAAAATGTGTTTCTAATTGGTTCGCCGATAAGTGCTTCAGGTTCTTCGCCCAGATGGCAATTTGGTTGGTGGAAAGGATTGCCGTCTTCGCGTCTCCATTGATTAAGTCGACTACGAACCCATTAGATGAATTGGGGATGGCTGGTTGATTGATTCATTCTGGTGACGCTGCTTTTGGAGCTGGAGTGGGACTCCATATTGGAATCCGAGGGACTTGAACTAATGGTGAGTTCCATTACGTACGATTGAATAAAGGAGTTTTCTATATGAAATGATTTTCGGATATCGGATGATATTCTAATTACATAGAATATCTATGTATATAGAACAAAAGATTTCGTAGATTACGGAGGAATTTACGAAATATATCAGACATAGTTTATGGTAACAGATACGCTAAGATATGGATTAGCAGAAACGCTAAGATATGAATTAGCAGATACGCTAAGATATGAATTTTATCTATACACTGTTCATTCAATCAATGCAGTAAGATGTGTCTAGACTAAAGATGGTAAGCAGAAAATTTTTGACAAGAATGATAAGCAAAACTTTTGACATGCGGACCAGGTTCAAGTCCAGACTCATTAATGTAACCCAACAACTACTAGGTCGAAGTCCAGACTTCACTAATGCATCCTAACAACTACCTGTTAGACACACTAATGTTGACCTGGTTCGCTAAGACCAACGCTCTGATACCACATGTCATACCCCGTCCCAATCCGTCTGGACGAAGTCACCAACATCTGGTTCCATTGCGATGATCGACTCCAAATAATGTCTTTACAATGAGAAAATGCACAGCGGAAGATTTCTTTCGTACCTGAGAATAAACATGCTTTCAAGTGTCAACCAAAAGGTTGGTGAGTTCATTAGTTTATCATAAATAATCATTTCATAATTTTAATAGACCACAAGATTTCATATTTCCATTTCTCATAAACATACGTCCCATGCATAGAGACAAAAATATCATTCATATGGATTGAACACCTGGTAATCGACATTAACAATATGCATATAAGAATATCCCCATCATTCCGGGATCCTCCTTCGGACATGATATAAATTTCGAAGTACTAAAGCATCCGGTACTTTGGATGGGGCTTGTTGGGCCCGATAGATCTATCTTTAGGATTCGCGTCAATTAGGGTGTCTGTTCCCTAATTCTTAGATTACCAGATTAAATAAAAAAGGGCATATTCGATTTCGATAATTCAACCATAGAATGTAGTTTCACATACTTGTGTCTATTTCGTAAAACATTTATAAAAGCATTTCATGTATTCGCAGTTCAAAATGTATATCAAAATCATTTAATAAAGCAGTTGTAAAAGTAGCGCATGTATTCTCAGTCCCAAAAATGTAAAGAGTAAAAGGGAATCAAATGAACTCACCATACTATATTTTGTAGTAAAAATACATATGACGTCATAGAATAAGTGTAGAGTTGGTCCCAGATTCACGAACCTATATCAATTATATATATATTAAAACATATATTCACATAATTCCTTCTATTAATTATATAATATCTATATATTAAGAATTGTAGTTATATAACTAAATTCCCATTAATATATATATACTTTATTTATATATTATGTCTTCTGTTAAATGTTATATTTATTTTTGTAAACTAATTAATATTTATACATATAGATATATAAATATATTTGTAATTGGTATTATACCAAAAATCAATATTTTGTTATATGTAATATTTTATATGTCAAATATTAAATTTTATATAATATTAATATAAGTATATAATATCTATTTGTTATATAAAAATAATATTAATTATGATAAAAATCAGGATAATAATAATAATAATAATAATAATAATAATAATAATAATAATAATAATAATAATAATAATAATAATAATAATAATAATAATAATTATGGAATGACACATAATACTTGTATTAGAAATATTAATAATAATAATAATAATAATAAAATATTAAAATTACTACCTCACTAGAATAGGCTTTAAAATTAATATACGCCACCAGCCGGGCTTGAACCCAAGACCTCTCGCTCACATGCTAACACTCTATACCCTTCCTCCACTTCTACTTTTCTGTATTTCTATGAATTCATCAGATATATAACTCGTTTCATTTGGTTTCCCTTCATCATAGGCCTAATACTTTGTCGGCCCAACTGTACAAACGGTTTCAAACGGCTCACGAGTCCGTTAGAATTCCATGGCCCAATAATAGTTTGATTTGTTGTTAGATAAAAAAATAAACTACTGTAAGCTTGAATCGAACTCAGGACCTATTGTTTAAGCAAGGCCTAACAAACCATTGAAGCACTCATACATTCTTGTATATATCCAGACATTTAATGTTTTTTAACATGTAGTTATCTGCTGTCAACTTCTTCAAGAATTTAATCGAGTAATAGCAAGTGTAAACGAATGGTAATTGTTCCAGGAAACATCTCGTTTTTCACCTTCATAATCATCATCATCGAAGTCACCATACAACATCATCATCATTTCGTTACCTCATATACATGTATCATTCATCTTATCCGGAACCGAAACAGAAACATAATCACGTCGTTATTTTCTCATTATCATTATCTTTCTTGTTATAACAGAAAAAATAGAACGCACAGTTGTAGTTTGGTTGATCATTTATAGCGATAGTCAGCAAGTTATAAAATGGTGGTGGTTTGTTTATGAAGTGTGGTGTGAAACTGACGTAGAAACAGAAACTATATATAGTAGTAATAATAATTATCGAAGGCGTTGGGTGTTCAGGTTGGTTTGTGTTTAATCAAAATAGAAGTATCTAGTAATCGACTAGAAGCTGCAGACGTGAACATGATATGTTTTCGGAGTATGGTCGAATAAAAGAACATCATGTGACCGGCGAAACTAGCAGTCGTAACTTTCATAAATAGAAGAAGGAGGCACGGTAAACGTTGTGTGGTCTGACCGAAATGAATAAAAATTATAGTAACATCTTAGGTTCGACGAGCACAGAGGTGAAGAAAAATAATCGGTCGAGTAGTAAACAAGATGGGTTGTTTCGATGATCATTGGAGATGACGAAGGTGGTTGATAGTTGTTAATGGGGATCGTTGTAGAGTGGTGGGGGAATGGTTCATGATGGTGCTCGATCGACGAATAAGAAAGAAGGAGGAGAGAGAGAAGAGAGAGTGAGGTAGTAAGTGGTGTTCGATGGTGGTCATGGTGGTCATGGTGGTGCACGGTTGGTAAAGTGGTGGCATGGGATGGGGTAGCCGGCGGAGGTCAAGGTGGTTCTCGGTTGTAGTTGGAAACGTAATAAAATAGATAGATGTTTTGATATATGGTTTTTGTGTTGGTGGATGGTGATTTAAATAAAAAGACAATCACAAGTGGGTTGTGGTTGAAAAAAAATATGATACAAGATGCATTGCAGAGAACCGGTTGTGGTTGCAATAATATACATATCATCATGATATAGTACTATAGTAGTAATATTAAAAGATGATAGGGACGTATGCACGATATAGTAGTGATATTTGGATTTATAGAAAATGATGGTGAAAGATAGTATCATTATATTATATACATACATATACATACATATATATATTAGATTGATATGTGATTAAGTCAAAAACAAAAGCAGAGAAATAAGATAGTGGGAATCATTGATCAATCAAGAACAGTAATATCAATTCGATCATTAGCAGTGAGTGGGAGACAATGAATTCTTGTGACTCTTAATAGAAAAGAGGGAATACTTCCAAAAGAAATAGGCTGAGATGGTGGGTGATGATTAATCTTTTATGTATCATACACACATATATATAAATATATTTTAGTAATATTAAATTAATAATATTAATATTAATATAATAATCTAAACCTAATAATCGTGCAGGAAGACACAGTAGCATCCGTGATTTTCTACCGACGGTTTTAATAGGAATATTATTTCATACCCGTTGGTAGATAGTGGCGGATAAAAAGGTCTCAGAAAAAATTCCAAACTTTTAGATTATCTATATTTATTTATTTTAATCATTATGGTATAAAATTCGATCCTTAATTTGTTAAATAAACATTACATCAACTGTCCCTCTCGTTTATGGGTGAAATATAAAAAGTTCTAAAATTTAATAAACAGCTCCTAAATACATTTTTAATAAGTCTATAATTTATAGAACTCATTTTCGGATCACCGTTTATTTTAAAATCATATAAGTTTGAATTAAACTTCTCTAAATAATAATTGAAACGTCCAACGAGTATTACAATCATTAAATAATTATATTTAATATACTCTATACATATATTTATTTTTATTTTTATATGTATACACATTTATTAATAAATAATGGTTCGTGAATCGTCGAGACTGGTCGAAGGTCAATTGAATATATGAAACAGTTCAAAATTTTTTTTAAGATTCAAATTAATAGACTTTGCTTATCATGTTGAAACCATTTAAAGATTAAGTTTAAATTTGGTCAGAAATTTCCGGGTCATCACATCAAACATAGGTTAAAGAATGAAATTAAAAGTTCAGCTAAACACACGGTCGAGGTACGGTCGACCGCATAGTCAACCGTGAAACCCCAAACTGAATTGCAACGCAGTTTTGTGAAAACAAGTTGCACGGTCGCCACCACGGTCAACCGCAGTGCGACTGTAGTTTTCGCTGTTACCATATTTGACCAAATAAAGTTTAACAAGTTCCAGACATCTATAATTCATGAAACCTTTCTCAACATGCTTAGAATAGATGCCTTCTCCATACTCAATTGATTTTTGGTCATAAAAACACTAATTGTGATTAATTACGCCTAATGACACTTTAATGACAAATTAATCAAGATTAGGCATAACACATAAGTGTTAATCAACAACTTGTGATCTTAATTCTTATCTAGATATTCTTAGTATGATTATCAAGTACCAACACACTTAAGCCAAGATCACTAGAGCAATAATTGTTATTAGAAATGACTTGGTGATTAATTAAGGCTAAATGAGAAAAAAATGCTCTCAAGGTTAAACTAGAAATGACTTGTAATCCTAAAACACACTTAGATACATTTAGGATGGTCACCAAGTCTCAACTAGAGATTTCTCTTCCCTTGTGCATGTGTTAGACATTAATGTGTGCTTACACATTAATCAAGCAATATGTTATATTGCACTTAAACTTGTTAAATCTTGAATTATAAGTTGTACAAGTATCTCTATGATTGATTCTAGAATAACTATCTCTTGCTATGTGAGTATTACTTGCTACTTGCCAATATAATTAATACTCATAAACTTGTCAACTTGATTAATATGTTTTCTATGTGCTCACTAGTTAGGATTCAAGTAACTAACCTACTCCAATAGATTAAGTGTAAAATGGTTCACAATGAAAGTATAGTCAATTGTCTATGTGGTCTAGTCTAAGTAACTAAGGGTGATTAATTAAGACTTAACTTTGATGTCTCTACATATTTCATGATTATCTTATAGAGATATTATTCAATTAATCTCTAAACTAAACTCAAAAAGAACATGACTTATGATTAATTGAAACTAGGAAGTTAATGACATAGTGACTAGTCTTTAGAATTGAACCAAGAGCATTAAAGTGACTAACTAAGTCTTGACCAAACTGAGATTTCCCAAAATATCAATCAAGACACTTCTCCAAGAATGTTGGGTTTGCCACTTTTGGAATGATTAGTCACTTTCATGCATTAAGACCAAATCTCACACACTTAATGCATATAGTACTTGTATATGATGTTTGGTTTCTTTTGCATGTACTAGAAGGAGTAAAGGTGCCAAAATGTGGTGTTCAAATTTGAGTCAAACGGCTATACAACGGATAATAATTTTGGACTGGAGCACGCACGGTCGCACCACGGTTGACCGTGAAGGCAACCGTATGTCAACGGCTACTTTTTTGAATCCCACTATAAAAGGCAAACATTTAAGAGCATTTGAAGCTGACCCTCTTGCATATTTCAAAGGCTTATTTCCAGTGATCACAAGTGCATCAATTACTACTCAAATGTGATCAAGCAAGAGAAGATTCTATGATCTTATAGATATAGAATTGGGTTGTTGTAAACTTACTAATCAAAATCATTTATCTTGTGAGTTTACTTAATGTAATGTATGTCCTAGTATTGTCTTAGGATCATCATTGCAAAGTGTATAAGTCTTGTAACTTCAATTAGTAGAAGCATAGGCTAGCTTAGTGATTTACTTCCTTAAAGGGACTTAGGAAGTTGATTAATCTTATTTAGAGATTAATGCTTGTCCAAGGTGAAGACAAGTTGATCTGGGTTGGAGTTGATCTTTCAAAGGGATAGAAATATTAAGTTTGTTGTCTACCAAAGAAGTTGAAGACTTGTAAATCTGATCTCCACCGGGTTTGGAGAAAAGTGCTTAGTGAAGCAACAAATCCCTATTAGTGTAATCGGGGAGTGGATTAAGGTGGATTAGTTAACATCCACCCGAACCACTATAAATCCTTGTGTCTATGTTTTTTACATTACTTCATTTATCATTTTGAACATATACACTACACACATCAAGTTTTAGTTGAGTTGGTTGATCAAAGTTAAATCGAATTTGGTGATCAATCGAAAAAGTGTTAAAAACGTATCAAGTAACTATTCACCCCCCTCTAGTTACTTACAATTGGTATCTGAGTGGTTGCTCAAATCATTGCTCTACAAACGGTTTTGAAAGTGTCAAAATTAGTTTTGTGCAAAAATATGAGTCAACGATTCTCGGATCAACTCAAACTATGGGATACTTGGAAGAATTGGTGAAAGAAGCACCAATCTTTGATAAGATGAATATTGATGTGTGGAAATTAAGATTTGAGAATTATTTCTAATCCAAGGATTACTACTTGTGGAGAATAATCAAAGTAGGAGACTTTGTACCACAAGCTAGTTCAAGACTAGTGAAGTCAACATTTCAAAACAATGATGTTTTGAAACAATTTGATGCAATTTCACTACTTCATGGAATTCTTCCTAGTGAAGAAAGATTAAAGATAATCTCATGTGAAATTGTAAAAGAATGTTTGGATTCACTATGTTCTCAAGAATATTTAAACTCTAAGAGTTTAAAGGGTAAAGGAATAGAGAAGGATTAGGAAAAGGTTGGCGATTTTCAAGCAAAAGGGTTGAATGGAAATGAAGACTTTTGCCTCATGAGTTCTTGAAATGATTTGGATCAAGATGGTCAAAGTGAAGAAGAGGTTGAATCTCCATTCAAAGAAGATGATGTCTCAAGCATGGATTGCAATGAGGTACATGTATTCTATCCTTCTAA
This sequence comes from Rutidosis leptorrhynchoides, assembly GCF_046630445.1. NCBI lineage: Eukaryota > Viridiplantae > Streptophyta > Magnoliopsida > Asterales > Asteraceae > Rutidosis > Rutidosis leptorrhynchoides. The sequence continues at coordinate 380,091,778 of NC_092343.1, read as the reverse complement.
TTATGAAGAATTGTTAGATGATTACAAGACTATTAAATTTGTGTATGATAGTAGTCGTGACAAAGTAAAACTTTTGGAGAAAAAATTACATAAAGTTAGACAACTTAACAAAGCTTAAATTGATGAAAATAACACCTTGAAAAGAAAACTTGAAAGGATAACTATTTGTGATTCATCAAGAGGTAAACATGAAATGAATGTATGTCACGACTCTAGCAAGCTCAAATCTTGTAATCAAAGTCCATTGTCTATTATTAGGAAAATTGTAAATATGGGAAAAATGGACCAAGCTAGCAATTCCATGGTAGGGATAAGTCAAGGATTGTGTAATTTTAAAATCAATCAAAATCAATGATCAAAATGCTAATGAGTATAACCTTCTCAAAAATACTTTGTATTAATGAAAGGTTTTTTCTTACAAATGCAAAATTGTTTTTGAAAAGTGATTTTAAAATATTAATGTAGGAAGCTTACTTACCTTAGGATTGTGTGAAAATATGTATTGCATGCTATATAATAGATTGATGCGTTTTGTGGATACTATGTGAATGATTGAATATATATATATATATATATATATATATATATATATATATATATATATATATATATATATATATATATATATATATATATTTATAGTATATTACGTGTCATTGATGATTAAACATCGGGAGGATGTAATCATTCAATGTTAGGTAAAGAAAACTTGTCCTCAAGTATTCTATAGAACCTAAGAATTGTCAAAACGCGCTCGAAGAAAAAAGAAGTGAAGAAATAAGTGATCAGAAGGATCCACGGAAGCACCACGGCTGACCGTATACTTGATCACAGATTCCTGTCCTATACGTGTACAAATTCATGCATGGCTAACACCACGATCGATCGTGCTTCGACCGTGCGTGGTCTGATTCTGTTTTAAATTAAATTAAACCCTCACTTTTATTTCTTTTCAACCCACTTCAAAACACACACACTTACACACGGTTGAGGAGATCGACCGCACGAAGAAGAACGCTCATTCCTTCAATCTCAATTCCTACTTTCGGTATGATTAATCCTTGATTTCCTAGCATTCAATTATGTTTGTATGATGAATTAGGGTTATGAAGAAACCCTAACTAGAGTGAGTCAAAACTTGAATTGATGCAAACAATCAAAATTGTTCTTGAAGAACAACTTGGAAACAATTGTAGTAGTACCTATCTATGCGTTAATTTAACAATGACTAATTCTAGGGTTCATTATACATCTAGGATAGATTTTTATAGAAGCATTGTTCATATGATATGAATGACATTGTTGCTAATTGAGTGTAATAATGTTGAATGTCAAAACATGTGTTGATGATGATCTCAAAAGTCTAGAACACATATGAACTTTGTAAAAATCTTAATCTAGTTGCAAACTCATTGACACTAATGAAGAGTGAAAATGTGAAGAATATTAACATCAAAATATCTAAGTATTGATGATAATTAAAGTTTGCAAAACTTGCTGCCTACAATTGAAATTATACACTTTGAATTAATTTGAAGTATCATTGTGTAGAAAATGGCGAGAGGAAAAGGCAAGACCATTGTAGCAAAAAGAAAAGACTCATATGATCCACCATCTGATCTTAAAGAGAGAATTGCCTACAATATTGAATTTCTGACAGACAGAAAAATTGCCGAAGGGAGAAGAGTTGCTCATACTGAAATGCCTGAACTTGTAAGGCAGTTTGAAAAACTCAAATGGAAATCCTTTTTCACTCTAAATGGTCCTATCCATCCCTCACTCATTCGAGAATTTTACGCTAATTTCAACTTTGTGAATGATGAAGTATTCTTCAATCTTCTTGGCGTTAATTATCGTTATTCACTCAAGGATTCGGGATCATGTTGGATGTTCCCACTGAGGGAGAAAAATTCTACAACATGCAACATGATCTTTCGAATCTTCCTGACTTCATTTCAGACAAAACTCCCCTAATCGATACACTGTCCAAGAATGATGCTCCAAGAGCTGAAATTGAGAAATCTGGTGTACAAGGAAAACACCTTCATCATGAGTATGACACTTGGAAAAAAATCATCATCCACAACATCTATTTCAAATCCGGTAATCACTCAAATGTCCATGCCACTCAATTTGCTCTGATGTGGTGCCTAGAAAATGACATCAAAGTAAACATGGCGTATCTCATGGCATCGAGGATGAATGGAACTGTTACGGAAACCACTCGTGCATTACCCTATGGACTACATCTCAATAAAGTGTTTGATTATTTGGTCACAAGTGATAACTTTCATCAACCTACACTTGCCATATTCAGAGGACCAAAAACCTCAGAAGTAACCACCCGAAAACAAAAAAGGACGTCAAGGGAAGCAGGGACCAGTAGAGAAAAAACTATAATACCTGACAGTGAAGACGAAGAAGCTGATGAACAAGTTCAAGAGTGCATGATAATGGCAAAGATGGACAAAATCTACAAGGAACAAATTAAGAACCTCAAAAAGGAGTCAAAAATTGTGAAGATGATGAAAGGGATAATAAAGAAGTTGACCCGCAAGACAAATGATACGGAGGATGAAAATTCAAGTGAATCAATCTAAGAATTCCTTGAAGAAGGATAATTGTGGTAAGGAACGTGTAAGACAATTATGCTATGACTCTACGGTTGAATGTAGACATAACACATTCGAATATTGTAATGCCTTGATCTTACTCAAAAATATGAAGAATTAAATAACTAAAAATGTGTTGCAGATAACATGCGGTCGCAGGCACGGATGACCGTGACAGTGACCGCAGATTGACTGTAATTCATTCAAGGTTCATTAAATACACACCGATAGCAAATCAATATCACTATTTTACAAACAATATCCAAAAGCAATCAAATTTAACTCCATCTTTAAAATTCTTGAACAAAACAATTACTCAAAATGGATGGAAATCCTTCACTCAAGATTCTTTATATTGAGAAATCTTAAAGAACATCTTGCACCCCAAATCAATGAGCTCTTCAAAACCCTTTATCTTCTCAAATTTCAAACATCACTCAAATCTTAAAATGATAAAAACTCTCAACAAACTTCCATGTGATGAAAAGAAGAACACTCAAGATGATCCAAGACACATCCAAGAAAAACATGAAGTGTTCTATGACTATCCTACTCTTCAAAGTGAGTTTGACAAAATTGGATGGGGGTCATTTCTTTCACTCAAAACCTACACATTTCCTTTGCTTGTCAAGCAATTCTATTCAAAGTTTGAATTCACCTCTGACCGAAGGGTAAAATGCACTCTGCTTCATCAAGACCATGTGATGACACTTAACTACTTAAGCGATTTGGCTACATCCTTAGAGTGCCAACAAAAGGAGCTGAGTTTTATGATACGAAGAATAATATACAACTCCTTCCCAAGTTCATCCCAAGAAGAGCATTAACCTCACTCTTCATTGATCCAGAACTAAAACTGAGTACTCTCTGTCAAGAAGGAGTCTTTGACAATGACATTCGACCAGAGTATGGGACGTGCAAAATGATCATAAGTCATAACATCATCTTCAGAAAAGAAGATGATGATAAAGTATCCACGACTGAACTTGGACTCATGTGGTGCTTAACCAAGTCCATATAAGTAAATCTTGCCTACATAATGGCTTCCAGGATGCAAGATCTTAAACAAGATCCTACGCAATCCTATCCCTATGGTCGCCGCTTGACGTTTCTGTTCAAGCATCTCAACGCACTGAACCTCACATCTCCCTCAGGAACCAAATGCATCATCACCCATGCTTAATTCCACAAAGAGCTGCTTTCAAGCATATTAGGATAAAAGTCATTGTTTTACCCTCCATGCATATTTTCATATATGCATCACTATGTTTCGTGCTTTAAATAAAATGTGTGCTTGTTATGTTTTATTATATGTTTTCCAACGTGCACAATTTAAGGGGGAGTTTTGCTCTAAGGGCGACCTTAGTTCTAGGGGGAGCTAACCTTTTTGCTTCGACAAAAGGGAGAGAAAGATGGATACAAGTGATTGTTAACACTTGCGTATTTATAGCAAAATGTCCCTCATCACTTGTATGTTTGTCATCATCAAAAAGGGGGAGAATGTTCGTTGAATGTTGGTTAATGCACTAAATGATAAACTTAAGTATAATTAACCAAAGAATATGTTTTGATGATGACACATACATATGCATAAGTAATGATTGACATCTTAACATAAAACACGCAAGGTCACTAATCCATACTTTATCTTGCAAAAGACCAAGTCAAACATAGGTTAAAGAATGAAATTAAAAGTTCAGCTAAACACACGGTCGAGGTACGGTCGACCGCATAGTCAATCGTGAAACCCCAAACTGAATTACAATGCAGTTTTGTGAAAACAAGTTGCACGATCGCCACCACGGTCAACCGCAGTGCGATCGCAGTTTTCTCTGTTACCATTTTTGACCAAATTAAGTTTGACTAGTTTCCGACATCTATAATTCATGAAACCTTTCTCAACATGCTTAGAATAGATGCCTTCTTCATACTCAATTGAGTTTTGGTCATAAAAACACTAATTGTGATTAATTACGCCTAATGACACTTTAATGACAAATTAACCAAGATTAGGCATAACACATAAGTGTTAATCAACAACTTGTGATCTTAATTCTTATCTAGATATTCTTAGTATGATCATCAACTACCAACACACTTAAGCCAAGGTCACTAGAGCAATAATTGTTATTAGAAATTACTTAGTAATTAATTAAGGCTAAATGAGGAACAATGCTCTCAAGGTTAAACTAGAAATGACTTGTAATCCTAAAACACACTTAGATATATTTAGGATGGTCACCAAGTCCCAACTAGAGATTGCTCTTCCCTTGTGCATGTGTTGGACATTAATGTGTGCTTACACATTAATCAAGCAATATGTTATATTGCACTTAAACTTGTTAAAACTTGAATTATAAGTTGTGCAAGTATCTATATGATTGATTCTAGAATAACTATCTCTTGCTATGTGAGTATTACATGCTACTTGCCAATATGATTAATACTCATAAACATGTCAACTTGATTAATATGTTTGGTATGTGCTAACTAGTTAGGATTCAAGTAACTAACCTACTCTAATAGATTAAGTGTAAAATGGTTCACAGTAAAAGTATAGTTAATTGTCTATGTGGTCTAGTCTAAGTAACTAAGGGTGATTACTTAAGACTTAACTTTGATGTCTCTACATATTTCATGATTATCTTATAGAGACATTATTCAATTAATCTCTAAACTAAACTCAAAAAGAACATGACTTGTGATTAATTAAAACTAGGAAGTTAATGACACAGTGACTAGTCTTTAGAATTGAACCAAGAGCATTAAAGTGACTAACTAAGTCTTGATCAAACTGAGATTTCCCAAAATATCAATCAAGGCACTTCTCCAAGAATGTTGGGTTTGAAACTTTTGAAATGATTAGTCACTTTCATGCATTAAGACCAAATCTCAAACACTTAATGCATATAGTGTAACACCCCGTTTTTCAGTTACGCGTTATTTCGAACGTCATTCGAAATACGAGGCATGTAAGCGTATATTTGAATCCCAAATAAAGTTGGAGTTGAGGTTCTAAAACCTTACCATTGGATATTAAATCTCATTACATTTCCAACGATATTTGATTCATCAAAAATGGAGCTACGGTTTGAAAGTTACGACCAAAACAAGTTCCAGTTTCTGTCTCAGTTCATTGGGACACCGTCCAGCCATTTTGGACACCGTCCAAATGGCCTGACGGGCCAGCTGTGATATTTTGAAGTTTTTAAAAGAGGGTATTTGGGTCTTTTCACTTGGGGGTCGTTTGGGCCATCAAAACTGATCCAATTTCATTCTTATCCCCATTTTCACCTTCCCAAACACTCTCATCCATTCCTAGAGAGAGAGTGACCATTTTAGAGAGAGAGAGAGCTTGGTTTGGGGAAGAAGAAGGGTGAATCGGGTCGAGTCGCGAGTGTTAATGTTGTTCACCTCATTCACGGCTACATTGTGGTAGTGTTGGTAAGTTCTAAATCCGAATTTCATTGTTAAGATTATTGTTTGAGTTAGAGGTTGTGCTAGTTAGAGTTATAACCCACTTATTGTGAAATTTGGGGGTTTTTGGGTAAGATTCATGTAAGTAAACCCGAATTGGTGACTTAGAGTTTTGATTGACGAAATTATTAGTTTGGATCTTGCATGTGTTGGTTAAACTTAGAACACTTGTGTACTAGTGATTTTGGTGTGTGTTGACTTGATTTTGGGTTTAAACCCTAATTTGGGTCAAATGGGTATTTTGGGTTAAGTAAGCTTGATTCGGTGTCAAATTAAGTTTTGAGTCAAGTTTTGGTAAATCAAGTATGTAAATACTTGATTTAGGTGTTAGTTGGTGTTTTGAAAAGTTAATCACTAGCCGTTAGAGATTAAAGATGTTTTTGGGACTTATGTCAAAATGGGTTGACTTTGATGAGTCAAAAATTGGTAATGACACTAGTTTGGTTTAAATGGTGCCAAGTATAATTTAGGTTAAATTATACTCGTGTGATGGGCCAAAATTACCACCCGTAGTGGTAATTTGTAAAGTCCACTTTAGTTGTCTAAATGGGCAGTTTGTGGAGGTAGGTATAATCCCTCGGTTAAGGGATGTTTGTGTCGGATTCTCTTTTAGAGAATGGTATTTATGTGTATATTGTGCCTATGTGTGATATAGGTGGTTACTTTCTCGGATTTGAGGACGGAGATCATGTTATACATGACTTGTGCGGGCATTCCAAGGTGAGTGAAATAATTATATATGTATGTATATGATTTATTTGCTTGTGGGGTATGGGTTAAAGTTCGATGTTGACGATACCATATCCTAGACTATATTGTTTGTTCGTATTGATGAGGGTTTAAGTTCGATGTTGACGATACCTCATGTATGGATTTGAAGTTCGATGTTGATGAAGCCATACCACTATTGTAGTGACGTTTGTATGATGAGGGTTTAAGTTCGATGTTGACGATACCTCATATGTGGGTTTAAGTTTGATGTTGACGATACCACATTTATTAGGACGAATGGGGATTAAGTTTGTTGTTGACGATACCATTCGTTGGGCTAGCCTTAGGACTTGAATACTAATGGATGTTGTGAACATCGATGTTTTATGTGTTGTAGTGTAGCATATTGTATTTCTCGTGTTATATGCTATTGTTGTGCTAGCTTGTATTATCGGAGATTTAGCGTTATACTTTGCAATGGTATGCTAATTAAAATGTTAGCGTGTAAGAGGAAATTGTGTAAGTGTGTGCAAGTAAGTAGATTATATATGTATATATATAATTATTGCATTCACTAAGCTTTATGCTTATCCCTCTCGTTGTTTACCTTTTTACATGTATTGTGTTATGAAGTTAGCTAGTTGTTAGGCTAGATGCATAGGATCGCTTGGGCTCGATGGGGTAGTTTTTTGAGATATGGACGCGGATTGGGGATTTGGTAGTCCCCGGGATTATGCTCTTGGTATTGGGTTGGGTTATTGAGTCTTAACCCGTATTTATGGTGTAAACACTTTTAATTAACGTTTGTGATGTAAAACTCGATTCTATTGAGGAAATCTCTTAATTATAATTATTATAGTATGTTATGAAAACCGTTTCGTTTAAAAGTGTCGGGAAGCGGGTTTTCCGCCCGCGTGAATTTGTAAAACTGATCAGGAACTTTTAGTTCATTTGGACGCCGTCCAAATGGCTTGGACGACGTCCTGGTCTTCTCTGCTGGACGCCCTCCAGATAACTGAACGCCGTCCAGATGGTCTATATATATAAAAAAAAATTAATTAAGTCGTGTTTTTGGTAAAACGAAGTTGGGTCGTTACATATAGTACTTGTATAGGACGTTTGGTTTCTTTTGCATGTACTAGAAGGAGTAAAGGTGCCAAAATGTGGTGTTCAAATTTGAGTCAAACGGCTATACAACGTATAATAATTTTGGACTGGAGCACGCACGGTCGCACCACGGTCGACCGTGAAGGCAACCGTGTGTCAACGGCTACTTTTTTGAATCCCACTATAAAAGGCAAACATTTAAGAGCATTTGAAGCTGACCCTTTTGCATATTTCAAAGGCTTATTTCCAGTGATCACAAGTGCATCAATTACTACTCAAATGTGATCAAGCAAGAGAAGATTCTATGATCTTATAGATATAGAATTGGGTTGTTGTAAACTTACTAATCAAAATCATTTATCTTGTGAGTTTACTTAATGTAATGTATGTCCTAGTATTGTCTTAGGATCATCATTGCAAAGTGTATAAGTCTTGTAACTTCAATTAGTAGAAGCATAGGCTAGCTTAGTGATCTACTTCCTTAAAGGGACTTAGGAAGTTGATTAATCTTATTTAGAGATTAATGCTTGTCCAAGGTGAAGACAAGTTGATCTAGATTGGAGTTGATCTTTCAAAGGGATAGAAATATTAAGTTTGTTGTCTACCAAAGAAGTTGAAGACTTGTAAATCGGATCTCCACCGGGTTTGGAGAAAAGTGCTTAGTGAAGCAACAAATCCCTATTAGTGTAATCGGGGAGTGGATTAAGGTGGATTAGTTAACATCCACCCGAACCACTATAAATCCTTGTGTCTATGTTTTTTACATTACTTCATTTATCATTTTGAACATATACACTACACACATCAAGTTTTAGTTGAGTTGGTTGATCAAAGTTAAATCGAATTTGGTGATCAATCGAAAAAGTGTTAAAAACGTATCAAGTAACTATTCACCCCCTCCTTTAGTTACTTACACAGTTGTCGGGTGAGGACGGTTAGTAGTTCTAATATTTATATTATTGTAATTTTCACATTTTAGGAGTCTTTAAAAATATAGTAAGTTTGGGATTTTTCAATCATTGTAATTTTCTATTTTTAGGACTTTTTAATTATTGTAATCGTATTATTAATTTTAATATAAGTGTGTTTTATTAATTTATTTTGTTATGATTTCAAAATAATAATAATTACTAATATAACTAATAAACAAAATTTGTCTTATTAGTTATGAATAGTACTATTTAATATTTCTTTTTTCACACACTCAACCCTCTAACTTTCATTAAAATTCAAATCGAACTCCCCTATTTTATAGTACTATTTAATATTTCATTTTTACACCCAACCCCCTAACTTTCATTAAAATACAAATCGAACCCCCCATTTTATACCTATATTCTAAAATATTATTTATCTCATCACTAACACTAAAAATATTGAATAATAACACTCATCACGCTACTATTGTGCTCCTTTTTTTTTGTCTCAAACGATAAAAAAACAACTTTCATAAAAGGAACAACCTTCAATGCTACCAAAAGATGTCGAAAAATATTCTTTTTTACAAAATAGATCAACTAACTTAAAAAAAAAAAAAAACCCGAACGCTAAAAGAAGCAACTTTCACAAAGGAACAACCCTTCAATGTTAGATGTCGAATTTTTTATTTTTTTTTACAAAATAGATCACCTCTTTTTTTTTAACTCGCATTCAAAACGGAGCCTCCGGCGCGAAACGAGGACTCCACAACTAGTATAACTAATTAAACAAAATAAAAACTAAAATAAATTATACATTAAAAAATGAAAAAAGAAACTAAAAATACTCACCCTAACTACCAAAATGCCATTCAATACGAAACTCCATTATTTTCTACGTTACCAGCACGTTCGTCACGTCAACACCAAGCACTCCACCTCACCCATCAACACGTCACTTTGACTATCACCATTAAAATGGTCTTATAGTTTCGTTTATTGTTGATATTTTTAAAAGAATATACTTTCAATAATAATTGGTAAATAAAACACACAATTGTACAAAGTAGATAATTTTCTCTTGAGATAAAAGTAACCGGCTAATTAATTGCAAGCATCAAATATTTAAGTAAATTGATAAGTTTGTTCGCAATAGTATCAAAAATTAAAAGGGTTTGGGAATTTTTTTTAGTACTAATTACTCCGTATAATACTAAAGATACTTTAGTAATTATTTATTCAAAAAGATCATAAACTCTAAAAACATACGAAGTTTTATAATTAAATTTTTGTGATGTCATATATAATTTGAATGAATATTTTATAAAAATATATATCTATATATTTTTATGTTCAAATTAAAGGTATCGTGGGACATCAGTCCATCACCAATCTCTATGTAAAGCTTCAACATAAAGAACCTTATTCGTTTATATTTTGTTTGTGCGAATATTAATTTAGTTAAAAATTATTATAAATAGTAATAGTATAAAAATTATTATAAATAGTAATATTAATATAGATACTCATACTCATTTACTCGTTATAATTATAAGTCATTCAAAGATGTATAGCAAATGGTCATTAATTGGTCATTCGGAAACCACGTTTTCAATTTCAATCGTTACTTCCAAAGGGATCGATAATTCTTATAAACAACTCACTAGTACGAATTAATCTTTAATCATATATAATTATCTCATCGTGAACCTCACTTTCATGGTTAAAAATAATCAGGGTTTTATTTGAGGCGTATACTAACAGTGCGTGTTTAAGCTAAAACGAATCAGTATTTATTGTGTGGTACAATTCGATCAATCAAGGTTACATGGGTAACAGCCAATCATTTTTACGGATCTACATGACAATTGTGACTTTTTGGTCTTGAAGACGCATGTCTAGCTATATACTTTAATTACAAGGCTTAAAAGCAACGGGCATTTTCATAGGGACGAAGCTCTAGAGTAGGTACATCATTTATTTTGATGTATATAACTATAACTATGCCAAGTTAACTTAGTGATTGTGGTTCTCATATTATAAAAACGATATCTCATGTTCAAACTTCACTAGCGGTATATATTTAGGTGGCTGAGAAAAATGGTTGGAAACAGTCACATGATAATCCGGTTAGGCCGCATATATTTAAGTGAAATACTCTAATTCTTCGAATAACTTGAATGGGGAAGGATAACCCTTTTGAGATGTGTATTCTGAGTAAAAATACTCTCGTTCTCCGGTCAGTCTCAATAGCACAAACTGTTAAAAATATGTGTTTTGTGGGTTGAGAATCTGTAACCGGATTTATACTAGAATGGTGGTGTCACTTTTTTAATCGAGTATTTCGACCCATTTTATCACGGGTATCACGAAATCACGATTAAGATAAGACTAATATGAACAATAGTCTTCACTAAAAGATAACTGTTCCTTGCAATTATAGAAAGTATTATCTGGAACTTTGAGTGTTGAAAGTATGCTTAGAAATTTCAAATTTTTGGAACCTTTCTTTAATTAATGAAGGTTTGCATTTATAATGGGTCAGAAAGTGCAATGAAGTTTTGCAACCTTTCAAAACTGGTTATGATCAAAGGACACAACTCTTGGCAAATAGACATGTTTGAAAGGGTTCAATAGAAGCTTAATAAAACACTTAAAAATGTCCCAAAACGTCCAGAAATACCATGAAATCCTTACGATTTTGAGTCAATTTACTTGATCAAACCAAAATCGTTAAGTGTGATTAGATTTCGGGTTTGAGTGCTTGATTTGGGAGAAATAGAGAGTCGAATGTTTTAACTCCAATAATTGTGCAAACTCTGATTTGAAATCTGGATTCCAAGGGCGTAAAACAATCGATTGAATTAGCCTTATTCGATCAGAATCGAATAAGCTAATATCTAAGAATGAGGATTAATTCCGACGATGATCGGAGCACCGGCCGGAATTGGTTTAACGACTGGAGTGATGTTACCGCAATTTATTTGGGCAGAGTAACATTAATGCATCCAGTGTTGTGTGAATGAAAGATCTTGTTTACATATTTATAGATGTTTAGGAGGGAATGGTGACGTGACACATTCCCTTTCATGGTTGTAACGAACTTTGTCAATCCCGAGGGTTGACGTGGCACCTGTCCTTTTCGTGGAGAATAACAGATCCTAACGAACTTCCCTAGATTTACGGGCTGACGTGGCATGCAACTTGCTTGCATGCTCGTTCCGTTATCAGGTGATCATTCCGGGATAGAGCGTGTTTTTCGGGATAGTGCACTTTCTCCGGGATAGTGCACTTTCTCCGGGATAACGTGCCTGTCCCTGGAGAATATCCTCATGCCGGGTTGGAATGCCGTGATGGTACTGACGGCAGGTTGATTCCGGCTGAGGCATCACGGTGCTCTCAGTCTAGCCGGGTGGGTCTCGCCGAACACTTGTTCCAAGTGTTTCTTCACGGTCATGATTATGTGACTGGCTTCGCAACGCTTGATTATGATGTCATGACCGGCTGTATGGTGCCGCTTGTGTGTATGTCATCTGGGTTCTCGGTCTTTCCATTTTTCCGGCGTGGTAAAATTCCCGGGATGACGTCAGACGGATGTCGAGAAAATAAGTACGCATTCCGGGACGCGTAGTACCGGGTAGGATTTTTGCCGAGACGCTTGCCTGTTTTTGAGGCGAGTCATTATGCATATCATTAAGTCCCCTCAGTTTGATGGCGGTAGCCGGAACGGTTACCGTCGTCAAACTTCCGAGACAAGGCCACACTTCCTGATTGGATGTGCATTTAATGTTTGTCAGCGCGAAAAGACAGTTTCTGCAAATGCGCCCCCCCTTTTCGTGTTCTTTCCGTTTTTCAACTTTTTGGAACGGCGTTCGAGAGATTTCTTTTTGCCCTTTTAATCATTACTTTTGTTGATCTATCTTTTGATCTGAGCCGTTGGATCAATTTTCTTAGAACCTATAAATAGCTTCCCTTTTTCAATATTTCTACTTTTTACAGCCTTTGTACCATAAACGCTCCTTCTTTAAAAAAGAACCAACAGTTTTTTTTACGAAAAAATGTATCTTTTCTATTTCCTTCATCTTTATTATTTTTCTTTTTGTGTTTTCGTACATATGGCGGATCAGTCTTCCACTTCTACTAGCGTAGGTGTTCGCGAAACTTCTGGTAGGCCTTCTGTAAATGTTAATGGAATCATGAGTCTAGTATGCGAAAGATATCTTGACGAGATGGTACAAAAGTACCCGTTTTTGTCCCGTTATTCATTGAGGGTGCCTAATGCCATCCATAAGGACCATAAGCCTCCTTCGGACATGGTTACCTTTTATGGCCATGCCATTAGTGTGGGCAACTTTCAATTGCCCTACTCTGAATTTATGTATCAGTTTTTTGAGCACTAAAGCATAGCGCCTGCGCAGGTACATCCTCATGCGTACCAAAAATTGGTGATGTGGGAGATGTACCTTAACCACTATCACATTCTTCCTACTGTTAGTATGTTCTGATTCTGCTTTTCCGTCTCGAAGTCTGAGGTTGGATTGTTTACCATCAAACGGAGAGCGGAAATCAATTTTACGGGAGATATGGACACGTCATTGAAAGAGTGGCGGGAGTCTTTCTTTTTTGTAGATAGCAAAGGACTGCCGCCACAATTTTTTAGGCACTGCGAATGGGTAACTGATGTTAAGAAGAGAGCCAACAAAGTTCCGACTTTAAATGATGCCGAGAAGGAGTGTATAGAAGCTATCCGGGGGTTTAAGTTTCCACAGCGACCATACCCGGAGGCTATGCTTGTGTTGGGGGGAGTCAGCCACCAATGGCCAGACCTGAGTACTAAGCCTGTTCTTCGTTTTAATGGAGCAGGTGAAGACTGATCCCAGCCAACTGTTATGTCACCAGGTTAATTAATCGTATGCTAACCTTATTTATGTTTGATGTTTATACAACACCGATGGATTTTGCTACCGCGCTGGGTTTTGGTGATCTTGTAGAAATTTGTGTGGAGAGCATCCCGGTCAATTCGGGGGAGCAGCCGGATGTTGTGCCTCAGGACTTGGAGAAAAATGATGGCGACGGGACTGATTTGGTTTTTCTGGGTCCCGATGTGCCGGGGGAGCATGCCACGATGAAGAGGAGGGTTCATGACCTTCCTCAACTTCGGAAGAAAGCCAAAGGTGATTGTCCTGTTTTGGTAAAACAAAAAATCTCTTCTCTATTTGTGTTTCAAACATTTTGATTTGTCTTGTGCTTATCTTTGATGATTTTTGTTTTGTAGCCTTTGCCGAGCCATCTGTGACTGAGACAAAGCCCCTAAATATAGGTGATGCCGAACAGTTTTTCCTGGAGAGTATTGATGACATGCACTTCCAGACGTCTGTCGGTGATGATCTTGTTCGCTCCTTCTCTCAGCTGGATATTGACTATCCTGGTTGCACAAGTTTTTTGGAGAAGGGGGTTTTGATGTGTAAAATCTAGTATATAATTTATCTCTTCTTTCTGATTCATAGTCAAACCCTCATCACAATCCTTTGCTAAATGTAGTCCCCCACAATATTCACAACCATCCTTTATACCATGAATGTCCTTATCCAACTTCTCTAAATGCCTACCAAATTTATCTAACTTAGCATTTATAGACCCATAATCATCATACACACCAGTGGTTTCGGTCCTCTTTACGGAAGCTGAACGAGATGACTCATGATCTTGATGCCACTTGTGAGTGTAGGCAACTTGCTTTTCAATGATCTTTAATGCTCCTTCTTCTGTCTTATCCATCAAAGTACCTCCTGCTGCTTGATCAATACTCTGGAGAGTTGGTATGTCACAACCCTTATAAAAAATCTGGACCTTTTGTAAATCATTCAACCAGTGTTGCGGACACGAGCGTAACATATTAGAATAACGGTCCCAAGCATCAAATAATGTTTCACTGCTCTTTTTTCTGAATTGCAAAATATCTGCTTGAAGTCTAGCAGCTCGAGACGCAGGGAAAAACTTTGATAAAAACTTATCTACCAAAACTTCCCAAGAGGTAATCGCTCCCTTTGGATGCTTATCTAACCATCTCTTAGCTTCTCCCTTAAGAGTCCAGGGAAAAAGCCTTGTCTTGATCGAAGTATCGGCAACCTCATGCAGCTTGAATAGGTTGCAAACATCATTGAAAATACGAAGATGCTCATTAGCATCCTCACTATCCTTGCCATGAAATTGGCAATCAGAAGAAATCAAACTCAGAATTGGCCCTGTGATTTGAAAAGGCTGAGTGATGTTTGGTTGAGTAATCGAATTGCCTTGGCCAGCTCGGGTGGCCTTCAACTTTTCTGCCATAGTCTGAGGACGAGGTGGTTGATCAGCCATCTCTTTAGTCTCGAAAATATCTAATGAAACGTAAGAGTCTTCTGCTTCGTTAATTTCAGGTGGTGTATCGGGCACCACAGTCTCAGCACTACTACCCAAATGAATTATATTGTCACTTGAAGAAGCTGATGAATCCACTGTAGACTGTCGCTCTTGACTTAACGCTCTAAATAACTCTCTTTCGGGTTCGTCAAATGGTTGAAGAATAGGAGAATCTGAAGAACGCGTATGTGGCATGAACTACCTGTTATCTGCGAAATCACAACTAACAACTGATTAAACGCACAGATTCAACTGAGAATAAATGAAAAGTAATAATAAACTATAATTAAAACTAAACAAAGAACAATTAGATAGCAATCTTAATTTTCGACACAACTGTCCCCGGCAGTGGCGCCAAAAACTTGATGTGTAAAATCTAATATATAATTTATCTCTGGAAAATACCGGTTTAAAGATTACTACACACTAATGGGCAGTGTACCCGATCGTGCAATAGTATAAAGTTGGTAATTCCGAAATCGTTCCAAGGACAGTTTAAACGTGCGAATTAAGATTGCAACTAATGAAAATAAACTAAGTTAATCTATGAAAATTGAAAGTATGAGATAATTTGTTTTGTGGCTATTTAACGATTAGCCAAATCAAGGATAGATCAAAAGTAAAAGATAATATTTTTGTGTTTTAAAGTTTATAGAAAATAAATGCAGACTCAATGAAAAGTAAAGATATTTGAATTCAATAGATAAAAGAATGTTCACCTAGATCTCCTATTCGTAGTGACGGATGATTTGTTATTAAGCACTAGTTCTATTTATCAATACATGCAACTACAAAGTCGGTTTACCCAGAGTTCTCTTTTAGCAAACACGTCAAACTAGGATTTATTGGCTTAGGGTTCTGTTTCACCAAAGACCTCTTTCGTTTGTGACTTAGTAATTAGCTAATTATAAGATTAAGATTCAATTGGTTACGCGTTCGCTCCACACAATTCACCCCTATTTTGTTCAATCTATGTTACCCGGTTTACCCCCTTGGTCCAGTAAGCACCCAATTGGTTAAGACAAATCAATTGAAAATTAGTTCACTAAATTGAAACAAGGTTCCCTTTGTTCAAACAAGATCACTAATCAAGCCTAGTAACAATAATCAAATCCCACAAGAATGGTTCTTAATCAAAACTCATAATTATCATGCATTAATCAAATTAAACGTTAAAGTATCATCCAAACACATACGAATATTCAATCTAGACAAACATTAACGTGCTTAGCCAACAATCATGGCGAAAACCAAAATCACAATCAAACAATTAAGACTATTCATTATGTTGATAAGAATTAAACCTAATGAAAATTGTGTTTTTGAATGATGAACGGATCGAGACGCGTTTCTGGAATGATTGAGTTGATCGAATGATATTGGGGTTCCCCAAAAATCACCAAAATTCGCCCAAAAGCTGCTGAAATTCATCTGGATGGAAAAATGAATAATTAGGGTATTTTTCGGGCCTTAAATACCTGCCAATTTCGTCTGGGCCGACCTACTGCCGCGCCGCGACCCTCTATTGTCGTGCCGTGACAATTAACGTGAATTGGGACATCTTTAAAACCCCTCCTGATCTTGAAACTAGGCCAACGTCGTGCCATGGCTTAGATTGTCGCGCCGCGACATACAACATGTTCTGGACCCTTCTTTAACCCCTTTGCTGATATCAAATCCTTTTGATTACCGCGCCTCAACTAATGGCATCGCGCCGCGGCTAACCGTGTATCCTGATTCTATCGTTTATCTTTGCACTTTTCAACACTTATACTAACTCAAAACCAACATAACCAATATGTTCTTCACATTTCCAACCTCGTTGGACCAATACTAATAAACGATTAACAAAATACCTCAAAAAGTTCAAAGAATGCAACTCTTCTATATTTCGCTCTTCAAACTCGGACATTCTCAATATTATCAAAATAAACACCAAATCGTATCCGAACGGACTAAAATGTGATCAATATCGCTAAGGAAAACGCGTATTATATATGAGATATCAGGTTTCTTCTTCCCTTCGCCAATCGGCGTCTTCCCTTTCTCGAGAAGACTCCATGGCTATTCGATCCCGGGCGCTCATGGCAATGAATACGCTTATCCCGGATGGGTTTGACCGGGAGAAACAGGCGACGGACCTGGAGCGCCAGCTTTTAGCTGCCCGTAATGAGTTGTCCCAGGCTCCCCTTGCTCGCGATGCTGTAAAAAGTTTGGAAAATCAGCTAAGGGCTGCCAAGGAGGAGCTCGGCCAAAGGGAGATGGAGGTTGTTGCTGCCCGGGAGGAGTGTAGACATCTGCGGGGCAATCTTCCCTCTATTTTGAAGAAAGCTATCAATTCCCTCACCATGAAATTGCCATTTTAGGACTATTTGGATAGTGTTGGGTTGGCCAATTTCACCCGTGCCGTTAGGTTGATGCAGAAGCATCATGTTGGTGAGGTTATCTCCTTACATCCCGAAATTGCTGGGAAGGTGAAACCGGCTGCTCTGGAGTCGATTCAGGCTGCTGAAAAAGCTCTAAAGGAGATTCGTTTTGGTAGCTTTGAGGATCTTTGCGCCAATGATGATACAACCGTTCAGCAGCTTCTAGATTTTAACTTCTGAAAATTTGTATTGCACAGTTTTGCATTTTTTTGGGGTAAAATTGTAATGAATCACGTACAGTTAATGAAATTGTAATTTCAAGTACATTGTGTCGATTTTTCTTGAGTTGAACTAGTTCATATCTTCGTATGTATGCCTAGAATACATTTGTGTTAGTTTTGGCGTGTACACCGTGCAGTCACACGTGTTTATGCCATATACTCATTGGCCGTTTATCAGTATAAACTTGTATCGACGAGGGCTAGGCAATCACCTCTTAAGGGGATACAAAACAACGTGCATGGGGCTTATGTGGATGTCGGAATCCGTTTTTCTGCTAGCCGTTTATAATTGTCTGAACATTGTTGTGAATAACATAATGACAAAGTTATTGCAAACGGTAAAAAGCTTTTTATTAATTCCTTGAAAAGGAAAAACATACATAAGTTATTTTATTAAAAGAAAAAGACAAAAATCAAGATGACCGTGAGTTGAGGTGATCAATTTCAATCACGGTATCTATCGAAACCTCAGTTACCTCATTCAGCCACTTTCGTTTTCCTCAATCGCTATCTTGTCTTAGTTGGAATTCTCGCGACTTTCGGTCCTTGAACATTTGAGTGTCAGATTAAAGGTTTTAGCCTTTTCACGCACACCATTAAATGATTTCTCCCACTCTGACCAGCGACATCGACCAGCAATTGCCTTTTCTACCTTATGAGGTATGTCTGAGCTTCTGCTACCGGGGTGTGCCATCGGGGAGAAAAAGGTTAGCCTTTTGAGGACAGAAACACGCTCTTCCTCCATGACATGTGGTGTCCTCCATGATTTGGTGTTTTACCTGTCTTGAATGACTTTATTATCAGGAAAAGGGTGCCGGGTGTATTTAACCGTTACCACGCCTTGCTGGGTTGGGAGCTTGAGTATGCCATGAGCGGTAGACGCTATGGCGCCAAACTTCTTGAAGAATTGTCTTCCTAATATCACATTTATGGCGGTCATGGATTTAACGACGTAAAAGTTGATGACTTCGCTACGGAGGTAAGGTCTAGTGCCCACCGTGACCGTTGCCTTGAGCCTACTAATCGTTTCTTCAGTGCGACCAGAGAATCCAGAGATGATGGCATCAGACTGTCTCATCTTCCTCCCGATACGCTTTGGGAGCCGGGAAAGGCAATGAACATACAACACTTCGACTTCGCTTCCTGTGTCGGTGTACATTTCGGTCACCGGGAATCCATCTATCAGTCTGGTAATGACTACCGGTTCATCCCAAGAGTATCGTGGCGGCATTCCCGGGAAGGTGATGGTAGCGTCCTTCCAGGAATTCTGTGGGGCAAACTCGTCCTTCTGAACATTGATCATGTTAATAACATCTTTATCCTTTGCTTTCTCTCGTTTCTTACCGTCCTCCTTCTGCCAGCTGAATGTTTTGTTGGGATCGGCCTTTTTGAACATTCGTCCTGATAGCAAATGATTGAGTTCGCCTGCTTTGATTTTAGCAATGATTTCGCGTATCAGCGCCTTGCATTCATCGGTGTCATGGCCATTGTCCTCATGGAAC
Organism: Rutidosis leptorrhynchoides; assembly: GCF_046630445.1. NCBI lineage: Eukaryota > Viridiplantae > Streptophyta > Magnoliopsida > Asterales > Asteraceae > Rutidosis > Rutidosis leptorrhynchoides. The sequence goes on along the minus strand of NC_092343.1, from coordinate 380,072,403 downwards.
TCGCAATACTTGTTTGACTTTTGGCCGTCACGCTTTTCCAGTGGTGCCGGAGGAGTAAACTTTGCCTTCACGAGTTCCGTTAACAGTATCTCCCTTGGAGTTTTGGAGAGGCTGTCGATTAGAGACCCTTTATCATACGGCTTCCGGCTGCTCTTGTCATGCCTATAGCTGTCATGACTCTTGCCGTGACTGTTCTGATTTTTGTTGTGGCTTTCACTGCGCCTGCTACTGTCATAACGGTGTCTACTGTCGCTTCTCCTCTCTTCTTCTCTTTTCCTCTCTTCTCGATGATACTCAGCCTGTCTCACCCTCCCCAAGTGTTGGTATTGCCTGGCAATCGTTACGGCATCTGCAAATGTACCCGGGATGTTCCAACGGAGTTCTGAGACAAGTGATGGGTGTGCGTAATTGTCTAGGCACGTGATAAATCCGGAAATCTGCTGCGTTTCTGGGAGTCCTGGGATTTTCTGACATTCTAGCATATACCTTGTGATGAAGCTTTCGATCTTCTATCCTCGGTACATTGGGATTTCGTGAGCATACAGGTGCGTATACGTGTGTCGGCGGAGGTTCTGATATTGCATGAGGAACTTTTCTCGTAAGTCCGCGAAGCAAGTGATTCCATTAGGTGGTAATTTGGCAAACCACTCCCTGGCAGCCGACTGTAGTACCGTCGAAAAGAGATGACATGCCACCTCGTCACTCCAGTGCTGGGTTTTCATAGCACCCTCAAAGATTTGCAAGAAATCGTCCGGGTCCGTGGTGCCTTTATATACCCCCAAAGTGACCGGTATGACGATGTTAGTGGAGAGTGTGCAGGTGGCGATTCATTCGCACAACTTCTGGCTAGTAGCTGACGTCTCTATCGCTCGCTTTGCTTTGTTACCGGTGATTAATGCGAAGAGGTTTTCAAGTGCTGTCCCCTAGATGGCAGGTTGCGACAGGGAATGTTTGTACGCTGGCGGTGCAGCCTGCACGAGGAGCTCAGTCAACCATGCATTTGCGGCAGCTTTGTTAGCACCCTCGCTTCCTGCACCGATGCTTAGCATTGGAATGGTTTTCAGAACGTCTAGAGTTTGCGATTGCTGCTTCTCTGCTAGACTGTTATCATTCAGCATGAACTTTAGCTTTTCAATCACTTGTTTCTCAACGTCGACTGAGATCATTTGGGTGATCATGTCGTTGTCGTTGTGGGATGATCCGATGCCGTTTGATCCACCAGTTTTGAGACCAAGCGTGCCGAGATTCAACCTATCTCCACCGAGTGGTGACCCCTCATGTGTATCCTCGTCATCGTCGAAGACATTCATTTTGTCTCCCGATGCGTCACCGGAGTGAATGTGAGCGATTGACTGCTTTTGAGGTTGAGGTGGCTCCACCGGTGGTGAGCTTCCTTTGTTCAAAGGTGGCTGAATGTCGTCGTTCGTACCTTTCTTGCTTTCCGTTTCGCTTCTTGGTTTCACTGTGTTGTTCGTACCTTTAGGTGGCGCCATTTGATCAAACCAAAATTGTTAAGTGTGATTAGATTTCGGGTTTAAGTGCTTGACTTGGGAGAAATAGAGAGTCGAATGTTTTAACTCCAATAATTGTGCAAACCCCGATTTGGAATCTGGATTCCCAGGGCGTAAAACAATCGATTGAATTAACCTTATTCGATCGGAATCGAATAAGCTTATATCTAAGAATGAGGATTAATTCTGACAATGATCGGAGCACCGGCCGAAATTGGTTTAACGACTGGAGTGATGTTACCACAATTGATTTGGGCAGAGTAACATTAATGCATTCAGTGTTGTGTGAATGAAAGATCTTGTTTACGTATTTATAGATGTTTAGGAGGGAATGGTGACGTGACACATGTCCCTTTCATGGTTGTAACGAACTTTGTCAATCTCGAGGGGTGACGTGGCACCTATCCTTTTCGTGGGGAATAACAGATCCTAACGAACTTCCCTAGATTTGTCGGCTGACGTGGCATGCAACTTGCTTGCATGCTCGTTCCGTTATCAGGTGATCATTTTAGGACAGAGCATCTTTTTCGGGATAGTGCACTTTCTACGGGATAGTGCACTTTCTCCAGGACAACGTACCTGTCCCGGGAGAATATCTTCTTGCCGGGTTGGAATGCCGTGATGGTACTGACTACAGGTTGATTCTAGCTGAGGCATCACGGTGCTCTCAGTCTAGCCGGGTGGGTCTCGCCGAACATTTGTTCCAAGTGTTTCTTCACGGTTATGATTTTGTGACTGGCTTCGAAACGCTTGATTATGATTGTCATGACCGGCTGTATGGTGCCGATTGTGTGTATGTCATCCGGGTTCTCGCTTTTGCCATTTGCCCGGCGTGGTAAAATTCCCGGGATGACGTTAGACGGATGTCGAGAAAAGAAGTACGCATTCCGGGACGCGTAGTACCGGGTAGGATTTTTGCCGAGACGCTTGCCTGTTTTTGAGACGGATCATTATGCGTATCATTGTTACTCAACATGAATTGAAAATGGATGAATCCATTTCGGTGTCATGTATAATTGATAAATTGTTTCTATTCTGGCAAGAATTTAAACACACCTTAAAATACAAAAAGGAATAAATGAATTTGATCGAATTGGGTGGTCACTTGCGCTTTGAGGAATCAATACGGGTACAAGAGCAGTGGCGGAGTCGCATACAATTTAGGTGGATCAATTGACACTACTGGAAAAAAAATTGTTCTGTAGTTTTGTGATTAAATAAGGTTGAGTTTATATGGAGTATGTAAATTGACATCATCTTATTTTATAGAAGACCCCATTCAATAAAAATAATATTCAATTCAATCTTTTTTTTTTGGTGGCTGGCAATTTGATTTCCAAACTATACTAAAGCAATAAAGCCACGACCCATTTATTTTATAGAGAGGAGTATTAATAATGAACATTACAACGGCCCATTTATTTAATAGGGAGGAGTATTATTAATGAACATTACAAATTACAAATTTGAGTAGTTATCTAATTATTTATATAATAATTTATTTAAAATTTAAAATTTATTTATATAAATAAATGAAATAATTAGGGGATACAGACGAAGCAATTTATAGATCGCTTTCAATAAATGAGAGATCTTAAGGGACATAGATGTTAGTAGATAAATTGTTTTATTATATTGATATTTAATTATCTATTATTAGTAAAGAAAATTTAACTTGATACATTTCGGTATTGTATTCTGACCCCACTCATTCAAAATTCTTGCTTCGTTACTGTACAAAAGGTGGCAAGGAAAGGGTAAGAAACCGGTATCATCTTCTATCAACATGATACGGGATAATGATAGGTTAGATCATAGTGAGAATTAAAGATGTGATTGATAGAATGAGACTCAACATAAAGAAGAACAGATTCGGTATTAGTGAGTTTCGGTAATTTTGCATTTCACAACTTCTTAAACTCAGTTACAATGCAATGGCTATCTAATTAGAACTACTAAGGTTCTTTATATAGCCCTCTTCTAAGGAACCATTTATTAAGCTTGTTTCACATTAACACTATACACTTTTCGAGGTCCTAACAATCTCCCCCTTAGTGTTAAATGTGAAAATTACAATGTAATCCTATTGTGTAATCTTGAGAGGTCCAAATGTAGCTTTCCATCTTGTACCCGCTGGATCAGAAAATTCGACTTGATTGTCTGAAATCTTATTTGAAGGTTTCCAGGTACCCCATGCTTTTCTTGGATCTCCCTCATGTAATGGATATCCATCCAATTCTTTAAAATACCTTCTCTTTCTTTGACCATGAAGAATCTCAAATTGTCTTGTTCGGATCCGGAGTTTTAGGCGATCTCTTATGTGCTTAATGAATTCTCCAAGACCTATTTTCATGTCAATATTATCAAACTTGCTTTGACAGAACTTGAGATACTTCAGTGCAGCCTTGAGTATTCCATCTGAATACTTGTTTAGCTTATTTGTTCTGATGAACACCTTCTCCTTTTGAGAATTAACAAACACAAACCCTTCGGGTTCAAATTGTATCTGAAACATTCTCATATCCTTCAGTCCCTCTAGAAATTGATCCGGACACGTTATCCGTATCTTTTTCCTTTTAGTTTCGAGACTAATTTGAAAGTCCTCACGTCTCATCAGTTTAATTGTCTCCATCATGTATCTCTTTACAGCTTCCAAAGCTTGAGTTTTTGCATAAGGTCAATTCGTGAGAATACTGAGGTAGTTGTAGATGTAAATGATGTCAAGCATATCCAGATTTTGAAAATCAGCTTCTGTAAACTTGTACTCCCTCTCATCTTCTCGAATAACATGAAATTTGTAGCGACCCCGACAAATCGTCAAGTGACGGCGTCGACTACGTGGGTCCCATTACCTGGTCATAAGTCTTTAAAACAGACGTTTGACCCAAAATATGTCGCATCCATTCAAGTGTAAAGATTGTTTCAAAGTTTACAAAGATAATTGACCACAAGTTAAGTTACAACGTTATAAGTACAAATGAAAACTATGCGACACAGTTTAAATAAGTTCAAAAGATGCTCCAAAGTGCATGTATACTCGACATCCAAGCGAGTATCAAAAGAGTGCGGAAGCATGTATCACTAAGCATTCATAACCTGAGAAAACATAGAAGAATCTGTCAACGAAAATGTTGGTGAAATCATAGGTTTAGTAAGTATTAAACGTTGTTTTTGAACCACAAGATTTTGTATTTCCATAACGTAGATTATCCAAATCATTTGCATTCCAAAATTTTTGTTATACGCGAGCACTCAATTATCAAAACTTAACCAACGTTACCCCATCACACAGTGCTAGAACCCACACTAAAACACAAAAATATATTTCATCCGCATAACGGTAGCGAACCGTCCGAATGAGGGTTTGTTAAACCCGTATGGCCACACAATATAAGTTCTCGCTTACACCCTGCAAGTGTAACTAATGATAATCGAATTGAGGCATTTTTGTTCTAACTCGCACGTGGAATGTTTGTTTTCACACTTGTGTTCAAAACATAAAAGTAAGTAGTACAAGATGTAACAAAGTATATGTTTTCTCAGCCCACAATTTAAAAGTATAAAAGTTGTTGAAAAGGTGGGACTATGATCTCACCTTGAGCGCAAGAGTTAATAAAGTACTTCAACGAGTAAACGCGTGCAAAGACAAGGCTAGTCTTGACCTAAACATATAGGTTATATCAATAACGGTAAACACAAACGGTCAAAGATGTTCAATTAGTCCTATGGCTCGTTACAACTCGATTATGTAGCATGTGAATCAATTAGTCAAGTTTCATGCACGATACAAGTAACTAAGCATGTTAGAACGATCGTATAATTGTTTGGTTAAGTTTGACTAAAAGTCAAACTTGGTCAAAGTCAAGGTCAACGGGGTCGGGTCGGGTATCCGACAATTTTCTCATGATGAGAAATCATTTATGAGCAGAATGGCCAAGTTTCATGTTAATCGGAGTTACGATTAAGCGGGAAACATTTTGTGAAAGGAAAAATAAAAACAAAAATGAGCTGGGCATATGCGCGGCGCGCTATGGGTTGCGCGGCGCGCACCCAAGTGTAAATCCTGGTCAGAACTTAACCACGAAGGCAAACATCTGGGATTTCTAATTCTGCGCGGCGCGCGGGTATATGCGCGGCGCGCAATACCTGGGAAACATGCAGTTTGCAGAAAAATGGTCCAAGTCACGAACCAAAACTCAAATTAACATATTTTATGAACCGAAAACATCCAAAATGCATACTATATATCGTTGGAAAGGTAATTTGACAAGGAAAACAACTAAACACGTTTCATCAAACAAAAACATCAATTTCAATAACCGATTTTCCGTCAAGTGATCATTAAGAATCCATTTTCAAAGTTTCAAGCTCATCAAATGCATTTTAAGTTTCGGGAATCCAATTCACACATGTGATATGCCGTTTTGAAGGTGATCAAACACACATTGTAACAAAACACTTAATAACAATATCTCATAGCATTTGACGCATCAAAAGTTCATGTAAAGCTTATCAAACCCTAATCCAAGTTCACAAAATCACTAATCATGTTCTTGGAGTTTCCTAAATCAACATATACATCAAAACGAAGCTAATGATACTAGTAACACTTTTAAAACATGCACTTTAACAATCTAACAACATTTGATCATCCAAAATCAAGGATTTAGCAAGTAATTTTTATATTGAACTAGTTACACCAAAAACAACGAATCGAGCATACAAATTACATACACGACATCACAATGAGCCATAGACGCTAATTAACAACTTTATAAGTCAAGAACACGAATTTAAAGAAATCTAGTGTTTTAGAAATGTTACCCAAATGAGATGAAGTTGGTACCAAAACGAAGAGGGAGTTGCAAGGAGCTCAAATATGTAATTTGTTTTGCAAAATTCCCGCTAGATCATAAATGGATGATGAATCTTTGTGTTTGGAGTTAGAGAGAAAATGGAGGAAGTAATAAAATGGAGGAGGTGATAATGAAAGGGTGAAAAGGGTTTGACCCTTTGACCTAGTCAAAGGTTTGAACCCTTGGCAAGTTTGGTCCCTCAACTATGAATCGGGTGCGGGAATTAACCGAACGAATTATTTTAAATTTCACGGGAGTACGGGAGATATTAAAATCCGATAACGAGAATATTTAAAATGTTACTTAACAAAGGATACGAATCTAGATACGAAGGGTATTATTTAAAAAGAAAAAGACGGGCGTTAAAATAATTTAACGGAAAAATGCGGGATGTTACATTATCCACACCTCAAAAGAAATTTCGTCCCGAAATTTAGTTGGAAGTAATAATCGATGCCTCTCACTCGAGACCGGAGATGTCAATGCTATGAATAAGTGAAGGTACGTCCTTGAGTGTTCTCATGAATTTGGATAGTTAGGGTTTCACGTTGTATTAAGGTTTGGTTTTTTTTTTTTTTTTTTTTTTTTTTTTTTTTTACGATCCCTGGTTTCAACTGGTTTTCCTATGAAGAGTAGTTTGTCATCGATAGTTGATGTATCTAGCAGGATTGCACGTTCCTGTTCCGCAGGACACGTTTCTAAGTTTGTTACACGAAATGTAGGGTAAACGGAAACTTAATTGAGTCGGAAGTTCTAAACGGTAGGAAGCGGTTCCAATACGCCCCAAGGTTTCAAAAGGTTCAATATTGCGGATATAGCCTTTCTCGATTTCCCAAAATGGATTACACCCTTCCAAGGTGCGGTTTCTCAATATTACGCGGTTACACACTGGGTTTGGTGAGGTTTTCATCTAAGTCTGGTAAAACTCTTCTGGCGACAATGGGTTGTCTCGAGCCCTTCTCGGACTTGAACGATCTCAATTGTTGTTTCTTGATGGAGTTCAGATTTCGGTGGTTGATGTTTTGGTTAAATGAACAGGGGTATGACATTAGCGGTCATATAGGGTTTCGGAAAGTGCGTGTGAACACACGAGTGGTATCTACTGTTGTAAGAGTGATCTACTAAAGGTGACAATACGAGTTTGTGACATGTCTTTCCAAGACGTAAATCGTTCGTTTGCTCGGTTCGTCGGTTTGTGGGTGGTACGCGGTACTCATGTCTAAGCGGGTCTCCAAGGTTTCTTGCAAAACTAGAAGTGAAACGAGTATTTCGATACGTGATAATTGACAAAGATGCACCGTGTTGGAATAGAATCTCTTAATATACGTTTGAACAAGTTAGTTAGGGTTTGAAAATGTTCGTTAGAACTATTCACCCTCGTGGCGAATACTATTGTAATATGAAGAGTTTCTCTATCCATGGAGAAATGTTACAAGGAGTTTCCTTAAACGGAAATGCGAGCGATAAAGATAGGAGTGAAATGAGGACTTAGAATAGGATGAGCTTACATCTCGGGGTTGCCATAACGTGCCTCTAGTTGTCAAAAGTTGAAGTCTGAAAGAGAAACGAGGTAGTACACGTAGTTGTATAGTTCGGGGTTGAATAATAGTTGACCGATTATCAGAAACACAAGGGCGTTAAGTCAAAGAAGAGTGAAGTATCGTTGGATTGTGTGTTATCTTAAATTCCAGTAATATTAGACGGTGACGGTGAAATAACAGAGGTAGGTAGTGTGGTACGGGATGACGAGAAAATTGATCGGATCCACAATTTAGTATTCGAATTCTTCGTGCAAAATAACGAATTTTAGTTATGTTGATTTTTGAGACGAGAGAGTATGCCTTTCGGCGTTCAAGTAGAAATATTTCCATGTTTGAGTTCCATCTGTTGCTATACGATTTTAACTAGAATTGTTGGTGTGAAGAATCACGCTCAAGGTTCGAACACGGAGAGGTTTAAAGTTTTCCTCAGTGAGTTAACGAGTTTAAAAGTCGTGTAACACGAGAAAAGTCAGAAATGAATCTTCGGTAAAAATAGACGAGATCTAAGATTTTACGAATACAAGTCTGAGTTGGGAGAGTTTCCTGATTACATGTGGCTTGATTTCGAGATTGATTGTAATGCCTTGACCATTAACATCATGGTCTAGAAAATTGGACTTCGTTCAACAGAAATTCTCACTCGGAGAATTTGGTATAAAGTTGCTCTTTTCTCAAAAGTTCGAGCGTAAGATGGTGATGTTGTTCGTTTTCCTTCTTTACTTAAATAAGTTAAGATGTCATCTATAAATACGATAACAGATTTGTCTAGATAAGTTGCATACGTGGTTTAGGAGGTTCATGAATACGGACGGAGTCCTAAATAAATCAAACGGTACTAAGAGAGATTTACAACTAACGTTGCGAGTTCGGAAATGGCTTAGGAGACATCGTCTCCCTTAACCCCCAATTGATGATAACCAGAACGGAGGTCGATTTGGAATACACGGGATCCACGCAAATAATCATGAGGTAATGGATACGAGGAAGAGAGTATTGGTTTCCAACCGAAAGTTACTTAGTTCACAATAATCTATACATAAATGTAGGGCAACAATTTCTCCTTAATGAATAGGTTTTGAGTTCCTTAGTTCTATAGGTGTCGAGTCCAATTTCTTAACGCATATCCTCCGATAAAATTTATAGGCACACAATATTTTCCGTCGGTCACTTAAATCGTCTAAGTAGTATCTGGGGAAAAGAGGTGGAATATAAAGAGCACGAGTCAAATCCTTGGTTATAAAACGTCTAACGGTACTCGAATCGAATAAGTATGAAATATACGGTTTGTTGTGAAGAAACGTACCCGTGACTAGTCCATCATCGTCTCGGGCATCCTAGGTGTCGATGTTGTAAGTTCAACGGCGCGCGTTGGTTTTTGCTTTATTCTTTGGGCATTCATTCCTAAAATGACCCGATTGGCCACATTTGTAGCAAATACTCGGCTTTGGTGCGTCGGGCCCCTTTTGAGTGACGGGGGCGGTGCTTCCACAATACTTGGCAATATGACCACTACCTTGGCACCGATGGCAAATTAGCTTGCCACATTCACCAAAATGATGCTTGTGGCATTTGTTGCAAAAAGGTCGTGTCCCGGCATAACTTTTCTTGCCGACGGGGGTGAGAGGTTCCTTGGCAAAGTTGTTGTTGTAGTTACTCGATTGGGGGGCTTCCCATTTTCTTTTGTTGTCACCCGACTCATCCTCGGCTTTAGGTGCCGGCACTTCAATCTCGTCTACCGTTTCGATCAATTGACGGGCCATATTCAGGGCCTCTTGGTGATTACTGGGTTTGGATGACATTACTCCTTGTTTGATGCTCTTGGGAAGACCATCCATGTAAAGTTCAACCCTTAGAGGTTCGGGGGTCACGAGGTTTGGGCACATCAAGGATAGCTCAGAAAATCGTTGATTATATGCCTTTAGGTCATTCCCGACCGCTTTTAAAGTTCTTAGTTCGTGTTCGAGCTTACGGGTCTCTTCGCGCGGGAAGTATTCGGTGATCATCTTTTTCTTTAAGTCGGCCCAAGAGAGAGTGTGAGCTTCATCGATACCCACCGACAGCACATACGTATTCCACCATGTGAGGGCGATACCGGCAAAAGTGTGGGTGGAATATTTGACTTTGTCTTGGTCCCGACAACCGCTTATGCTAAAAACGGCTTCTGTTTGCTTAAACCATCGGGTGAGCACAACCGGTCCTCCGGTCCCATCGAAGGTGTGAGGTTTGCACCCCATGAAAGTTTTGTAGGAGCAACCCTCGTTTGAATTACCGGCTCCATGGTTGTTGTGGTTGTGGTTGTTATTGATGTCGGAGGAGATACTAGCCATAGCCGCACCTATGGCGGTGGCTATCATGCGTTGAAAAGCTTGTTCGGAAGTTTCATTACGTGGCCCGCGACGGGGAGGCATTGTTCCTTCAAGACACAAGAATATCGTTGATTAGTATTCTCAATAATACTAATCATGATAGGGAATGATGATGTAGAGAAAATTTTCCTTGACTCGCCTTAAATTCTTTATGTCATAATGTCGGAATGTCCATATGAATCACCGTAATATAATCCCGGAAATTATATTACCCTGATTCTCATGTGCATTTAACATTACCTCATAAAGTCAAGGTGGCGCGTCAACAAAATTTATCAACGTAAGATCAAGATCGAATACGAGTTAGATATGATAGAAGAGTTCGAGTATAGCTGCACAAATAGTCAAGTAATTCCTACTTCAGTCTATATGCCGGTTGTAGTCTAGATTCACCTATGTACCCTATGACTCGGGGTGGACACAAATGAACTCTAAATCCCTACAACCAAGGCTCTGATACCACTTGTAGCGACCCCGACAAATCGTCAAGTGACGGCGTCGACTACGTGGGTCCCATTACCTGGTCATAAGTCTTTAAAACAGACGTTTGACCCAAAATATGTCGCATCCATTCAAGTGTAAAGATTGTTTCAAAGTTTACAAAGATAATTGACCACAAGTTAAGTTACAACGTTATAAGTACAAATGAAAACTATGCGACACAGTTTAAATAAGTTCAAAAGATGCTCCAAAGTGCATGTATACTCGACATCCAAGCGAGTATCAAAAGAGTGCGGAAGCATGTATCACTAAGCATTCATAACCTGAGAAAACATAGAAGAATCTGTCAATGAAAACGTTGGTGAAATCATAGGTTTAGTAAGTATTAAACGTTGTTTTTGAACCATAAGATTTTGTATTTCCATAACGTAGATTATCCAAATCATTTGCATTCCAAAATTTTTGTTATACGCGAGCACTCAATTATCAAAACTTAACCAACGTTACCCCATCACACAGTGCTAGAACCCACACTAAAACACAAAAATATATTTCATCCGCATAACGGTAGCGAACCGTCCGAATGAGGGTTTGTTAAACCCGTATGGCCACACAATATAAGTTCTCGCTTACACCCTGCAAGTGTAACTAATGATAATCGAATTGAGGCATTTTTGTTCTAACTCGCACGTGGAATGTTTGTTTTCACACTTGTGTTCAAAACATAAAAGTAAGTAGTACAAGATGTAACAAAGTATATGTTTTCTCAGCCCACGATTTAAAAGTATAAAAGTTGTTGAAAAGGTGGGACTATGATCTCACCTTGAGCGCAAGAGTTAATAAAGTACTTCAACGAGTAAACGCGTGCAAAGACAAGGCTAGTCTTGACCTAAACATATAGGTTATATCAATAACGGTAAACACAAACGGTCAAAGATGTTCAATTAGTCCTATGGCTCGTTACGACTCGATTACGTAGCATGTGAATCAATTAGTCAAGTTTCATGCACGATACAAGTAACTAAGCATGTTAGAACGATCGTATAATTGTTTGGTTAAGTTTGACTAAAAGTCAAACTTGGTCAAAGTCAAGGTCAACGGGGTCGGGTCGGGTATCCGACAATTTTCTCATGATGAGAAATCATTTATGAGCAGAATGGCCAAGTTTCATGGTAATCGGAGTTACGATTAAGCGGGAAACATTTTGTGAAAGGAAAAATAAAAACAAAAATGAGCTGGGCATATGCGCGGCGCGCTATGGGTTGCGCGGCGCGCACCCAAGTGTAAATCCTGGTCAGAACTTAACCACGAAGGCAAACATCTGGGATTTCTAATTCTGCGCGGCGCGCGGGTATATGCGCGGCGCGCAATACCTGGGAAACATGCAGTTTGCAGAAAAATGGTCCAAGTCACGAACCAAAACTCAAATTAACGTATTTTATGAAGCGAAAACATCCAAAATGCATACTATATATCGTTGGAAAGGTAATTTGACAAGAAAAACAACTAAATACGTTTCATCAAACAAAAACATCAATTTCAATAACCGATTTTCCGTCAAGTGATCATTAAGAATCCATTTTCAAAGTTTCAAGCTCATCAAATGCATTTTAAGTTTCGGGAATCCAATTCACACATGTGATATGCCGTTTTGAAGGTGATCAAACAAACATTGTAACAAAACACTTAACAACAATATCTCATAGCATTTGACGCATCAAAAGTTCATGTAAAGCTTATCAAACCCTAATCCAAGTTCACAAAATCACTAATCATGTTCTTGGAGTTTCCTAAATCAACATATACATCAAAACGAAGCTAATGATACTAGTAACACTTTTAAAACATGCACTTTAACAATCTAACAACATTTGATCATCCAAAATCAAGGATTTAGCAAGTAATTTTTATATTGAACTAGTTACACCAAAAACAACGAATCGAGCATACAAATTACATACACGACATCACAATGAGCCATAGACGCTAATTAACAACTTTATAAGTCAAGAACACGAATTTAAAGAAATCTAGTGTTTTAGAAATGTTACCCAAATGAGATGAAGTTGGTACCAAAACGAAGAGGGAGTTGCAAGGAGCTCAAATATGTAATTTGTTTTGCAAAATACCCGCTAGATCATAAATGGATGATGAATCTTTGTGTTTGGAGTTAGAGAGAAAATGGAGGAAGTAATAAAATGGAGGAGGTGATAATGAAAGGGTGGAAAGGGTTTGACCCTTTGACCTAGTCAAAGGTTTGAACCCTTGGCAAGTTTGGTCCCTCAACTATGAATCGGGTGCGGGAATTAACCGAACGAATTATTTTAAATTTCACGGGAGTACGGGAGATATTAAAATCCGATAACGAGAATATTTAAAATGTTACTTAACAAAGGATACGAATCTAGATACGAAGGGTATTATTTAAAAAGAAAAAGACGGGCATTAAAATAATTTAACGGAAAAATGCGGGATGTTACAAAATTGACTGATAACGTCTTTTTTCACACTGATGTTTACTCCCACTCGAGTAATATCCAATACTTCTGACAACCGATACTTTCTTTGTAACCACAAATCATCTTCATTTCCATTGATATGTTTCCTCCACATAAAACAATACCAATTTCTTTCATCTGCTGGAAGTAATTGTGAACCAATATAGGTAAATCTTTCACTTCTAGGAGTCTCGTTGATGCGGAAGATCTTATAAGCATTTTTCTCGATGAATGTGTTTCTTAATGTCATAAAGTCATGTTCAACTCCCAATTGCAGTCGATGATCCCGATTCTTGTAAAATAAACCGTTGTTGTATTTAAACCAGGAATTCACTGTAGAACTTGAGGTTGTTGCACCATAAGTCGAACTCTCACTTTCATTAGTTGGATTTGAACTGGATGATGTTGATTGTTCTGAAGGATCTGTTGGATTTTCAGTTGGACCATTATCATCTTCAATATGATTGAAGATATCATCTGTGTTAGGATTTTCATATTGATTGTCACCATCTTCATCAGAAGAATCCTTTTCATCAGTACTTTCAAAAATTGGTTCAGGATTCCCCTCGTCAACAATCTCTACATCATCAAGTATAGCAGATAGTGAAGACAGTGTACTTAGAACAACAAATCCATCATCATTAGTTTCTTCAAGATAGAAATCACTTAGGCTCAAATTCTCATCAACTTGTCCGCCTTCAACCTCAGTATGAATAATCAGAATGATCACTTGCTCAGGTTTCACATTTTTCATCTCATCATCATGAGTAGATACCATCTCTGATTCAGTATGAACCTTTTGAGCTTGAGAAGTTCAAGCAGACCTCACACCACCACCCTGAGTAGAAATGTTCACCGTAAGAAATTTCTTCATCTACTCCTATCTCCCCATAATGGCTATTCTGAGGATCAGAATCGTCATGTTCATCATCACGGTGAGGACTTAGTGGAGAAGAACAGGAAGTAAGTGTGTGCCTTATACGAGTACATAACATAACTTGGAGAGAAGTACGTCTAAGAACATCAATATTGACCTTAGAAAACATACGACCGGAGTATGCTTGCTCCAAAGCTTCATAATAATTTGGTGAATTTGGGGGTGATGGTGGAAAAGAAACAAACGGAACAGCAGCAGCATCATCTGATGTTGTTGGTGATATCGATGGAAGTGTTTGATTTGCCGTAAGGTAGGTGAGGATAAGAGTGTGGTATTATTCTTATTTGTAGGTTGATACGTACTACTAGTTAGATTATCCCCTTCTGATGGAGGTTGGTTAACAACCGAAGTTGTAACCGACGAAGACTCTTTTCGATCGCTCGCCTCCATGATATATGTCTCATGGGACTCTGACAGAGTAGAAGAACTACCTGTCTTTAAAGTTCTCGTGGGCTCATTAAGTACCCGACTCCCGAAGTCATCAATGTACCATGAGGTGGCACATTTCTTTCAGTTAAGGACTCATCACCCAGACCCTGAGTTTCAAGATCCGGATGAGAAGTGGCTTGAACTAAAGGATCAATTTCTTGAACCAAAGGAACAATCTACTAGAAGTCTGATAAATTTCCCGAAGGAATGTCAGGTTGATTCTTTTCCATGGGAGGCGGCAGATCTCCCTCATCAAGATAAGCCGGACCTCCAGGCCCTGTTGGACGTTGAGGCAACACACATCACTAGGATGAAGTATATCAAGAGGATTTTTGGCCGATACACAGGGTGCCTTTTCAAGGTTTTTCGGCTCCCCTTCGGCCGTTCTGGACTTCAATGACTGAGTTTCCTCAATCAATTGATTTAGCGCAGACTTTACTATAGAGGAAGCCTTTACTTCCTTTTGAGATGCCGAAGCACCTTTGCCGGTGGGATTTATTCTTAAATTGTGTTTAGATTGGATGGGATGATTGGTCTTTTTACCATCTGTGCGTTTAGATCTCTTGCCTATCGAAGCTTGCGCTTCATTTAATGTAGGGCTTACTGTTATTATTGGATGTGATACGGAGATGGGTGAGGGTGACCTAGTTGGCTCTAAGTCTTGGTCCGTATCACCAATGGTTTCAGTAACTATTGGGCGAAAGATAGGAGTCGAATTCCTAGATTTAGTTACGCGTTCTGTAGGCAGAGTCTGAATCATTGATGTTATGCGAGGTGTATACGAAATAGTTATATTTTTACTATGAAATACTATTAAATACGATACAATTTTACACAAGTTATTTTTTTATTTATAGAGTGGATATACCTAAACCTTGCTACAACACTATAGGCAGTGTACCTAATCGTACAGTAATGTAGTTTTTAGTAAGTCCGGTTTGTTCCGCAGGGAGCTAGCCAAGTTTAACGCTATATTTTTTTTAAAAACTATATTTGTATATATATATATATATATATATATATATATAAGTAGTATTATTATTATTATAAAAGGGGGGGTTTTTACCGTTTAGTGACCGGTTTGTCGATTTTATGTCTTAAGTCGCAATTAAAACCTAATGTAAAATATTAAATATAAAAACAACTTAATTTAAAGCGTAAAGTAAATAACGATTGCGATAATTAAAAGTGCGATAAATAAAATGACGATAAATAAAATTGCGATAATTAAAAGTACGATGAGATATAAATTAAAGGAATTATGCTTATTTAAACTTCCGTAATCATGATGTTCGACGTGCTGATTTTAATTTATTACCATGGGTTAATTGTCCTTTGTCCTGGATTATTCGATATGTCCATACGGTTTTGTCCATAATAGTCCATCGATCATAATTATAAAGTGCGAGAATCTTCGTCAAATTAACCTTATATCCGAAGTCAAATATTTCAACTAATTGAGGATTCGAACTGTAACAAGGTCTTAATACTTTGTTTAATGAATACACCAGGTTATTGACTGCGTGTAATCCATGGTTTTACTACTTTATTAACAATTACACCAATTACCCTTGAATGTAATCCACCCCTGTTTTAATGAGTCCATTAACTATTAATCCATCCCTGTGTCCGGTAAAATGAACAATTATTCGAATTTATAGATATCCCGCCTACCGTACCCGATTAAGGGTATGTGGTTATATATAGATACTTCAAATTGTAACCTTTATATTAAATTAATGAGGTATTGTTTAGTTAATATAAAGCCCATTAATAGCCCATAGTCTAATTTCCACAAGTGTCGTTTTTTGTCCAAACCCCAATTATGGTATAAAGCCCAATAACCCCATCTTTATTATTTAGCCCAACATCACGATTACTTCGATTTAAATAAGCATAATAATAACTTAGCTACGAGACATTAATTTAAAAAGGTTGAACATAACTTACAATGCTTATTAATCGCGTAGTGTTACACGGGCAGAATTTTGACTTACAAACTTAAAACATTCGCTAACATAACCTTATTATTATTAAACTTTAATATTAAAATTATAATTAAAATATAAATATAAATATACTGAGAGAGTAAGAGATTAGAAAAAGGTGTACATAAACTCGTCCGAAATTTGCATCCTATAGAACCTGATCAGCTACAGTACTCCATGCGATCGCATGGAGTTTCTTCTTCATGGCCATGCAATCGCATGGCCGCCTTGGATAGCTCACATCTCTTGTTTTCTTGTTTGCCGACGGTTTATAAATAATATAATATAATATATATAATTTTATATAATTATATATATATATTATATTATATTCATGTGCTTAGTTGACTTGTAATTTTCGGTCCGTTGCGTCGCGCGCTGATAGTTGGTTCATGTCCCGGTTCCGGATTTTTGAACGTCCTTGCGTACGATTTAATATCTTGTACTTTGCGTTTTGCGGCTTGTACTCTTGTAGTTTTGAGATGTTTCTCATCAATAAATTGAACCTCTTGGATTGTACTTTATACTTTTTAGCGTTTTGGTCATTTACGTCTTTAATTCGTCGAATCTGTCTTTTGTCTTCACCTTTTAATATTTAAATGAATATCACTTGTAAATAAAACAATTGCAACTAAAAGCTTGTCTTTCTTGAAGGATAATGCTATGAAATATATGTTCGTTTTTAGCATTATCAAATATTCCCACACTTGAGCGTTTCTTGTCCTCAAGCAATATAGAACTTGAATATAACTTTACTAGAATCACTTCTTTATTCTTCACACTTTGTACATCAGTGATTTTAATACGGCGGTATGAACAATGGTAGTAACGATGTGGTTTACAGTCCCACATGACTATAAAAATTTAGATCCTTTAGGAAATTGGATCTTTATGAAAACATTTGATCTTTTGAAAATTCAATCTAGCTTTTACCCTAGATAAGTTTTCTCGAATAACCCTTCACCGGTGTTTGCAAAATATTTTTGTGGGTTTTGTGGGTTTCAGATTTGAAAATTTTAGCTCAAAACTTATGGTTTTGTGTCACCCACTTGCTAACCTTGTATTAGGAAAGCAACACGTCCAGTATACATGCTCTGTATATTATCTTTCGGTAAACAACCGTCCGGTTGTAAAGGAAAGCGTTGAACAAGCAACTGTTAAGGCAATGTCCCGTGACATGCTTTTAATTATGGTCTATAACATGTCGAATGCAATTACCATCCTTTGTAGGAGCAATAGTAAAGATTACCCTATAGTTTTTCGGTCTGGCACAAGGTCCTGTCTTCGACCATGCTATGCAACCACCGTTCTTACGGTTGACACCTGATTTGGTTCAGGTGACCTAATGAATTCCGGTGAATTCTTAGGATTTTACGTTCAATGGTAATGAACGCATTAAAAACGGGTTTTCAAAAAACAAATCGGTTTGTAATTTGATCAAAATATTTTCTCGTTCAAGTTCGAGTTTAGATATCATCAAATTCCATGAGTTTGAACTCTCAATCTTTAAAGTCAATCTCAAGGATTGAGTAATATCAGGCTTAAAAGCTAATTTTTGATCTTTTAAGGAGATTATCCATTCTGGGGATTTGATTCATTAGTCTTATAATCTAATTTGTACGGTGTCCCCCCCATTGTATGAGACAGATCCTCTCATGGTTAGGATAAGTCTGACCACTTGGTGACCCTGTTTGATGCTGAGGTCCGTGGATTTCCAGCTGATTTTCGAGAAAACTTTTCAAGGTTTTTCGTAGACTCTACAACTGGTCTGGACGACAACTTCCTGACCTA
This sequence comes from Rutidosis leptorrhynchoides, assembly GCF_046630445.1. Taxonomy (NCBI): domain Eukaryota; kingdom Viridiplantae; phylum Streptophyta; class Magnoliopsida; order Asterales; family Asteraceae; genus Rutidosis; species Rutidosis leptorrhynchoides. Next base: position 380,054,045 of record NC_092343.1, on the reverse strand, counting down.
AATCAAGAAGCGCGTGTCTTTTTTTCTCGGAAGACTTTACTTCCTTATAAATTCTATTTATATTACAATAAACTGGGTAAAACTGATTAATATCATCCAAAACAAAAGTATCTTCAATTATTTGTACAAAAATATGTGATATATGTTCTAAATAACTTGGTAAATTTTTCCCACACTTGGCTTTTATTTTTCTTTCTTTGCCTTTTTATTCTCCTCAATTCTATTTTAAATGAATTCAAGCATTTTGGGTTGTTTCTCAATTTATGTCCTTTCCGAGGTAACAATAATTTCGGTGTTAACACCTAGTTTTATCGTTCATAAATATGTATAAACATGATTTTGAGTTCATTTAGTTAAAAAATTTTAAAAATTGTACTAGAAGTGGGTAGTCAGTATATAAGACTAGGGCTGTTCTTTATTATCAGAGAGCACTAGATTCTAATACAACTACTGCGTTACTAGTATTTTAACGGTGGCTATTAAACCAATTGTATAAGTTAAAAAAATTTAAAGCCGAAAGAATTTAATCCCTTCCCACACTTAAGATCTTGCAATGCCCTCATTTGCAAGAAATCAATAGCAATTTAAATTATTGAGGGTGATTAGCGTAGAAAAATGATTAAATTTTACCAAAGTTTCCAAACATATTGGAGTTTGTTTTGAATGATAAATGGTGCACTTCATTTGTTCATTCCGTCTGTTGTTACATCACACTTATTTTTCGTTTTGTCGTCAAAATTAATAGCTTTTGCTGAACTTAATGCTAGTATTTGAAAATGCGCTGTTTTACCCTGTTGTGTACATGAGATAAAATACATACAATACAAATATAAACATGCATGGTAATTTGAAATGGGACTTAATATCCCACTTTCAAATTACAAAAATGAAATATTAGTACAAAATAATAAAAATATTAAACATTACATTAAAGTATCAAAATGTTAAATGTTTAGCATAAATAGATAAAAATAATAAAAGAGAAGACATCACCAATGGAACACTATTGATTTGGATAGGGGTTCCAGTTCATATCATCGCTCGGGTTCCATGGTTAGTGATAGGTGTTCTGGTAGGCTTGGTTGGGGTCGTACAGGTCATAGGGTGGTCGCATGTCGGGCTGATGTGGTGGATAGTAAGCAGGTCGAGTAGGGATGTAGTTATTTGGTACCTGATATGATAGCTGTCTCATGATTTGGTGCTGATGAACTTGCCAGCTATCGTATTGGCGTCGCCTGAAAGTCTCATACTCATTCGCGGCTTGCCACTGCTCATACCGACGATGCCTAGCCTCGTTAGTCATTTCTACCTCATCTATACGCTGGAAAACATCAGTAGCACTATCCCTAATGTCATCCGCTTCCTCCATCTCCTCATCTGAACCCCTCTCTACCTATAGATGGCGGCCCTGATATGGTATTGCCTGATTGTGTCTCCTAGTCAATACTTTTGCACCTTGATAGACTTGCAAACCTAAAGTCTCGTCTTGTTCCCTAACCACCATCATTGGACCCCTTTCTTCCCTATCTACACCTAAATACTATCTAATGAGAGTAACAAAAATACCTCCTCATATTATTCCCCCGTCCTGTATACCTTCCACCATTTTGGACAGATAAAAACCAACACAGTAGGGGATATTAACAAAGCCTCTAGTGTCTCGAATGCACTTAAGGTAAAATAAATCGTGTAAGGTCATTTTCTCCTTGTTGTTACCTCTTTGTGTAATCGAGTTTGCTAAAAATCTATGTCTTATACGAAGTTCGGCTTTATTAATATCTAAATAGGAGTGTCTTCCTCCCCGAGTAAAAACATTATAATTTGACATACGCCTCCAGATGGCGTTAGCGTCAAAATTTCTATCTACCCTCTCACCATGATAAATCAAATTTGTACAATCAGGTGATAGTAATTCAGCGAGAGTGTAAATCTGTAAAGCCCTGGCCATGTCCAGCATGGACATCCTACGACCAAGTAAAAATCTAAGAAAACTCTTATCGTCTAACCTATCTACATCCTTATTAAAAGTTATAGTACTCATTAGCTCAACACACCACTCTTTATATACAGGCCTACGAGTGGTAAATAAACGTTCCCAATCAGAAAAAGAAGAGCTGCCATACCTTTGGATTAGATGCTGCCTAATTGGGTTAGCTAGGTGGACCCTTTCCAAAGGCTCCCAATCTATTACCCTTGGTACTTCTACATTTTTGGTCCAAAGCTTAAATTTGTTACTTTGGTACGTCGGGTAATCTCTCCAACTTCTATCAAATCTTAAATTGGGATGCAACTGTTCTTTATGAATTGTTTGGTGTTCTATTATATGGTGAGCGGGAAATACTACGTAGGTAATAAAAAATTGTGGTTATGGTTCATAGTATGGCACGTGTTGATCATAATGTTGTTGTTGTTCAGGTTGTTGTTCCGGTTCGTGATATTGCATCTCTGGATGTGGTTCCGGATCAGGTTGCCTAGAAGATTATGCACCGTCCGTATCTGTATTTCTCTGCAAAACACATTAAATACAAAATTTGTGCATCCAAATATGCATTAGTGTTAGCAAAATAACAAATTAAAACAATTACAATAACATGTTTAATCCATATTAAACTTATACTCGTTTTCATATTTTTATCAATTTTATAATTTTTCAAATAAGCATATATGAAAAGGTATACAAAGTTCATAAGCATTCAACTCAAATAACATGTTAAAATAACCATTACTAGTAATTAAACAAGTTTCAAATGGCATTTATATCAAAATAATCAAGTTCATGAATTTTAGACTTAAAAAGTCCACTTTGATGCTCAAAAATCATGTTTAGGATCAAAGTTTGGATCATTTAGCAACCTAACATGTTACACTACTTAATTTAGCACTAATTCATAACAAAATCGGCCATAACCTGTTTATATCAAAAAGCCCCAAATTGCTCAAAAACACAAACCCTAGATTTCTAAAAATTTTGAAATTTTAAGGCTTCAAATCATGACAAATAGCATCAATCTAGGTTATACATGCATAATATACTAACAATTTAACTCTAATTACACTAGAAATTAACAAAATTAAATTAGGTAAAATAGTTGTAATTATCACTAAAACTGAGAAACTTAAGAGTTTAGAGGTGAGATTTTTACCCTTTTGCTTCCCCATCTGAAGAAAGGCATGATTATAGTGGATTATAACAATGAATTTCGTGAATTTTAGTGAAAAAATGGTGAAATTTGAGAGTGTTTTTGAGAGTGTACGTGTATTTGTGTGTGTGTTTTGTGCGGACAGTAGATGCTCGACTGCTTTTGTTCCTGACCAGTTTTTTAGCTCCATGCGATCTCATGGATCCCCCTTGCAAATCCCATGCGATCGCATGGGGTTCAGATATATATATATATATATATATATATATATATATATATATATATATATATATATATATATATATATATATATATATATATATATATATATATATATATTATATGAAAACCTTTTACTTATAAAACAAAAAATGAAATAAATTTAAAATTCTATTTCCTTTTATATTGAGGGCGTTTCGGTACGTTGACCTAGTTCGTCCCACGACAATATTTTAAAATTTTGTCTTTTTAAAGCATTGTTTTAAAAGCTAAGGTTTTTGGATTTTTTTTAATGTTTTTGGCATACTTTAAATCAATAAGATTAAAAATAATGATAATAAAATTTCTCGTCCCGCCCTCGGGTAAAGCAATTTCAGTTCAACGACCTAGTCTTCAACTTACGACGAAAATTAAAAATAATATTTTTAACTTAATAAAATAAAGTAAATTTTGTTTTTAAATTCACACCAAACTTAAATTTAAAATGCATAAAATTAAAAATTCATATAAATATGATTAATATTTTTATACATTAATTTTACAAACTTTATATTGAAAATATTAATTTTAAAATATTTAAAAAAAACTTAAATATATTGGTTTTAAAAATTTACACTAATAATTTAATATTAATTTAAAAACAAGGTAAAAATTAAAATTAAAAATCATTTTGGTCTTTTATCCCACTTTAATCAATCAAATATTATCAAAAATATACGCCCCTCTTTTGGGTAAAGTAATTTCGGCTATTTTACCTAGTTTTACTCCTGACGAATTTCTGAAATATTTTGAATTGATTGATTAAAGATATTTATACCTTATGAATAAACGGTAAATTTCGCAGTGATGTAATAAATTTTTGTATGATATCAATAATTTCGGTTTCGCATACTTAATTTTATTGAATATCAATTTAATACTTTATAGCGAACGATTCAGCGTTTATTATCAAAAGGTTAAAATCAATAAAATAAAAATAAAAACTGTACATACTTACCTGTGAGATAGAATTCTCAGAGACCTGCTTTAGCCGACTCATAGGTGAGTCGTGTGATTTGGTTTTCCATAGCTACATAAGCGTAACCTCGATTCTTCAATAACTTTTCTTCTAAACATATGAACGGTCCTTCTCTGCATAGAGTAACAAATTCGGTATTTGAATATGTTTGATTGTTCGAATATTTACCTTCGTGTGACCATTTTCCGCATTTATGACATCTTTCAAGGTGTCGTGCTCTTCTTTTTGTTGCGGATTTTGAATTTTCCTTTACCAAAATATATCTTATGATGATTCTTCCTGAGTTCTTCCCTCACTTCGTCCATTTTTCCTCTTATGAATGATACTAGTTCACTCGAGAAGATGTTATTATTACGTTTAGTAATCAAAGCGTGTAGTAGTAGACCATGGTTCAGATCAAAGGAATTCTTCATCTTGTAAAACTTAAAAAAAATAAAAATTCAGAATGGGGGGAGAAGACTAGTTCTTTAGGGTCTGCTAGGGAAAGACCATTCGGATTCCATTCTCGAGAACTACACGAAAACAAAAAATCTAACTCTAACGGAAATATATATTATCCTTAAAAAGACTTGATTCCCCCCACACTTAGTTAGCTGTGGTGTCAAAATTGTGATTAACTTCGTTTTCAATTGGACTATCAACAACTTGTATATCTCTGACTTTTGCTTCAAGCCAATTGTTGATTTCCTCTGTAACTTTCACAAATTCAACTAACATTGCCTTTTCTTTAGGCAAAAAATTGGATCCTAATCAGTTACATAACTTAAAGTTCCCCTTAATTCTAGCATCTTGAATCCGTTTATAAAGTTTCTTCGTTGAACAGTTGAAAACGGGTTCATCAAATTTCGTATCAACAACGGGGTTCTTTGTTATCGGTTCATCATTAGGTGTTTCTTCATCTTCCCCACACTTAGGCATTTTTATTGGTTCAACAGTTTTGGTTGGTGGAGATCTAAACTTTCGGTTCACAAAGGTAACCGATTTATTACCATCCCTAAGTGTCATTCTACCTTCTCTTACATCAATGAATGCTTCGATGGTTGCTAAAAATAAGCGACCTAAAATTAGAGGAATATCAAGGTCTTCCTCTATATTAATAACTATAAAGTTTGCAACAAAGGTTAAACTTCCCACTTTAACAAGTAAATTATTGGCTATTCCAACTGGGTGTTTAATGGTTTGGTCAAATAATTGAACAACTATGCTGGTTGGTCTTAATTTACCCACCCCTAATCTTTTGTATAAGGAAAGAGGCATAACATTTGCACTCGCTCCTAAATCTGTGAGTCCATTATACATAGCACCATTATTAAGCAAGCAAGAAATGATAAATTCACCCGGGTCTCCTACTTTAGTAAGTAGAGTTGGTTTGTTAACCTTTGCCGGGTGATCTTTTCTTGGTTCTTCCATTTCTACTTGAACTTCTTGTTCACATTTTTCTTCGTTTCTTGGAATGGGAGGTTTGTATAGGAATTCTTCTTCATCACTCCAATTTGAAGCTTCCCCGTCTTCCAATTTTGGTTTTTCATATGTTGTTGATAACATATTTATGTTTTCATTTTGAGGGTTTTCTTGAGTGGTAAAATTATAATTGACTTCATTGTCAACTTCCATTGGATCATGTATGTAATGTTTAACTCCGTGACCATTAACTTTAAATTCAATCCCATTTGAATTTATTTACTCTATTGTTCTGTATGGAAAAACTCTTTTGACTATGAATGGTCCAGATCATCTTGATTTCAATTTTCCAAGAAATAGATTGAATCGTGAATTGAAAAGAAGAACTCTATCTCATTCCTTAAATTCTTTTGAACTTCTGATTCTTTTATCTTATCATGCCATTTCTTCGTTCTTTCCTTATAGATTAAGGAATTTTCATATGCTACATGTCTTAATTCTTCTAATTCATTTAGTTGACTTAACCGTAGACATCCGGCTTCATGCAAATCAAGATTACACGTCTTCAAAGCCCAAAATACTTTGTGCTCAATTTCTACTGGTAGGTGACATGCTTTTCCATAAACGAGTTTAAAAGGTGTGGTTCCAATTGGAGTTTTTAGGCTATTCTAAAAGCCCAGAGTGCATCCTCCAATTTCATGGACCATTCCTTCAGATTCGATCCTACGGTTTTCTCTAGAATACGTTTTAAAGCTCGGTTGGTATTTTCAACTTGTCCACTTATCTGTGGATGATAAGCAGTTGAGATTTTATGAGTTACTCCATATCTTTTGAGAACTTTCTCAAGTTGATTATTACAAAAATGAGTACCCCGATCACTTATTAAAGCTTTCGGTGTTCCAAACCTAGCAAAAAGACGTTTTAAAAAATTGACTACAACTCGTGCATCGTTAGTTGAGAGAGCTTGTGCTTCCGCCCATTTAGATACATAATCAATGGCAACGAGAATGTAGAGATTATTATGAGATTTTGGAAATGGACCCATAAAGTCAATACCCCAAACGTCAAATACTTCACATACTTGAATGACATTTTGTGGCATTTCATCACGTTGACTTATTTTTCCGGCCCTTTGACAAGCATCACAGGATTTACAGAGAATGTGTGCGTCTTTAAAAATTGTAGGCCAATAGAATCCAGCGTCATAGACTTTCCTTGCGGTAAGTTGAGGCCCATAATGCCCTCCTGTTGGTCCTGTATGACAATAGTTTAAGATTTGACTAGCTTCATCTCTGAATACACATCGGCGTATTATTCCATCGGGACAACTTTTAAACAAATGTGGATCTTCCCAGAAATAGTGTTTTATATCACTAAAGAATTTCTTTCGTTTTTAGTACGACAACCCTTTTTCAAGGAATCCACATACTAAGTAGTTTGCATAGTCTGCAAACCATGGAATTTCATTATAAGCGATTCTCAATAGATATTCATCAGGAAAGTTATCTTGTATGGCCGATTCATTTAGAACTTCTAATTCGGGATTTTCAAGACGAGAAAGATGATCAGCTGCGAGATTTTCTGCTCCCTTTTTGTCTCGGATTTCAATATCGAACTCTTGTAAGAGTAAGATCCAACGGATTAAACGTGGTTTGGCATCTTGTTTCGAAAATAGGTATCTAAAAGCAGAATGGTCAGTATAGACCACCATTTTAGCTAGAATGAGATATGAACGAAATTTGTCAAAAGCAAAGACAATAGCAAGTAGTTCTTTTTCAGTAGTTGTGTAATTCGTTTTTGCTCCTTGTAACGTCTTACTAGCGTAATAGATAGGTTGAAATCGTTTTTTAATCCTTTGTCCTAAAACGGCTCCCATTGCAAAATCACTTGCATCGCACATAAGTTCAAATGGCAAATTCCAATTTGGAGTTATCATGATCGGCGCATTAGTGAGTTTTTCTTTAAAAATATTAAAAGATTTGATGCATTCATCTGAAAAGATGAATGGAGCATCCTTTTCTAGGAGTTTATTCATAGGAGTGGCAATTTTAGAAAAGTCTTTTATGAAACATCTGTAAAAATCGGCATGCCCTAGAAAACTCCTAACTCCTCTAACATTGGTGGGATGTGGAATTTTAGCAATTACATCTACTTTAGCTCTATCCACCTCAATTCCTTCCTTTGAAATTTTATGACCAAGAACGATGCCTTCTCTAACCATGAAATGGCATTTCTCCCAATTAAGAACTAGATTTGATTGGTCGCATCTAATAAGCATTCGTTCAAGATTAACTAGACATGTTTCAAAGTATCACCAAAGACTGAAAAGTTATCCATGAAAACTTCCATGCATTCTTCTATCATGTCGTGAAAAATTGCCATCATGCACCTTTGAAAGGTTGCAGGGGCGTTGCAAAGTCCAAATGGCATGCGTTTGTAAGCAAAAGTACCATAAGGGCACGTGAACGTGGTTTTCTCTTGGTCCTCGGGTGCTATTGGAATTTGAAAGTATCCGGAGAAACCGTCAAGAAAACAATAGTAACTATTTCTGACTAACCTTTCCAACATTTGATCAATGAAAGGTAAGGGAAAGTGATCTTTTCTGGTGGCGTCATTTAATTTTCTATAATCAATACAAACAAGCCATCCTGTTACAGTCCTAGTAGGAATAAGCTCATCTTTTTCATTTTTGATGACAGTCATGCCTCCCTTCTTAGGCACGCATTGAACTGGGCTTACCCATGGACTATCAGAGATTGGATAAATTAAACCTGCATCAAGCAGTTTAATAATTTATTTCTTAACAACATCTTGTATATTTGGATTTAGTCTTCGTTGGCATTGTACATAGGTTTTATGACCTTCTTCCATAAGGATTTTATGTGATACGAAGGACTTATACCTTTAATGTCATGAATCTTCCATGCAATATCTGGTTTATGAGCTTTTAGCACAGAAATGAGTCGAGTTTTTCATTTTTTGTAAGAGAAGATATTATTACAGGTAATTCAGATTAACCATGTAAATAAGCGCATTCCAAATGGTTTGGAAGTGGTTTTAACTCTAATATCGGTGGTTCTTCTATTGATGATTTATATCGATATCTGTCTTCTTCTTTTAGCATTTGAAGTTCTTCTGTTGTTGGTTCGTAATCATTAGCCATGAGTACGGCTAACATTTCAGCTTCATCAATTGGTTCAGTTCCTTCTCCTAAAGAACATTCTCCTGTTCCTTGTAATTCTGGAAATTCTTTTAACAATTCTGCATGTGAATCTATAGTTTGAATATAATAACATGTATCTTCTGCAGATTGTGGTTGTTGCATGGCTCTATCAACAGAAAAGGTAACACTCTCGTCCTCTATACTTAGGGTCAGTTTCTTACCGAACACGTCTATTATTGCTTTAGCCATGTTTAAGAATGGTCTTCCTAATATAAGAGGAACTCGAGAATATTCTTCCGTGTCCAGAATAACAAAATCTACTGGAAATACTAAAGCACCAACTTTAACTAGCATGTCTTCCATTATCCCTCTAGGATATTTTACTGATCGATCTGTTAGTTATATACTTATTCGTGTTGGTTTCAATTCTCCAAGGTCTAGTTTAGCATATAGTGAATACGGCATTAAATTTATACTAGCACGTAAGTCTGCCAATGCTTCTATTGAACTAAGACTACCCAGAAAACATGGAATTGTGAAACTTCCTGGATCAGAGAGTTTTTCTGGTAGTTTATTCAACAGTACTACAGAACAATTAGCATTCATAGTAACAGCCGAGAGTTCTTCCATTTTCTTTCTATTTGTGATTAGATCTTTCAGGAATTTAGCATATCTTGGCATTCCTGAAATCACATCAATGAAAGGAAGATTGACATTTATTTGTTTAAACATATCCAAGAATTTGGATTGCTCGACTTCAAGCCTTTCTTTTCTCATTTTACTTGGGTAAGGAAGAGGTGGTTGGTATGGTTTAACATAAGGTTTAGCTTTAACTGTGTTATCTTCATTAACCTTTTTAACTACAGGTTCTGATTCCTTTTCTTGCTCAGGCTGTGGTGTCTGTGTAGTAAGAATAGAGTCATCAGAAATTTCAGGTATTTCAGGTGGTTTAAGTGTAATACCACTTCTCGTGGTAATGGCTTTAGCTGTTTCATTCCGGGGGTTAGAATTTGTATCGCTGGGTAGACTCCCCAGTTTTCTTTCACCTATCAACCTTGCTAGGTTACTTACTTCTTGTTCCAGATTTTGAATAGAAGCTTGTTGATTTCTAAATGCTTGAGCATTTTGTTCATTGGTTTATTTTTGAGATGTAAAAAACTGCGTTTGAGATTCAACTACCTTCGACATCATATCTTCTAAATTTGGCTTTTTATCATCGGTTTGTGGTGGTTTATTTTGAAAAATAGGTCTTTGCTGATTGTAAGTATTGTTAGATACTTGTTGATTGCTAGGACCTTGTTGGTTGTTGTATGGAACATTTCGGTTATAATTCTGATTTAGATTGTAGTTTGGTCTTGGCGGTTGATAATTATTCTGATAATTATTTCCAAGCCTTTGGTTCATGTATGAAATATTCTCTCTTTTTCCATTGTTTGTTCAATACCGAGACAATCTTTTATCAAATGTGGTCCTCCACACTGTTCACAACTAATTCGTATTGCGTGAATATCTTTAGTCATCTTTTCCATTCATCTCTCGAAAGCATCTATCTTTGCAGACATGGAATCAAAGTCATGGCTAGAATCGGCTCTAGCCGCTTTAGATGATCTAACGATATCTTTTTCTTGGTGCCACTCATGTGAGTGGGAATCAGTGTTATCAATAATTTTGTAATCTTCAGTTGCGGTTTTCTTCATAATGGAACCACCAGCTGCTATATCGATGTCTTTTCGTGTAGTAATATCGCATCCTTGGTAGAATATTTGTACTATTTGATAAGTGTTTAAACCATGTTGCGGACATCCTCTTAACAACTTTCCAAATCTTGTCCACGCCTCATATAGAGTTTCATTTGGCTTTTGCGTGAACATAACTATTTCTCCTTGAAGTCTCACGGCTTTAGATGCCGGGAAGAATTGTTTAAGAAAATTTTCAACTAAGACATCCCATGTATCAATTGCCCCTTCAGGTAACGATTCTAACCAATCTTTGGCTTCTCCCTTTAAAGTCCAGGGAAATAACATGAGATAGATCTGTTCATCCTCAACTTCTCTGATTTTGAATAGAGTACAAATCCTATTAAAGGTTCAAAGATGTTCATTTGGATCTTCCTTCGGCGCACCACTAAATTGGCATTGATTTGTTACCATGTGTAGGATTTGTCCTTTGATTTCATAATCTGGTGCATTAATGTCTGATTGAGTAATTGCTTGACCTTGGCCAGTGCGTTTAGCCCTCATTCGGTCTTCCATACTTAGAGGTTCCAGATTTTCCATGATTGAATTTGTTGAATCTGAATCACTAGAGGATTATGATTTAATGGTTTCTTCCTTGACAATCTCTGGATGAGTGATTTGTGGTTCATGAGGAATGATTAGTGGTTCAGGATCTCTGAATTGTCCTTGAATATCCTCCGGATTCTCAATTGTGAGGTCGGGTTCAAAAAATGGATTATCGGAAATTAGAATTGGAGTACTTGGTCGACTAGATGATGATTCTAAAGAAAAATCAACAGCGACAATATTGGCTAGATGTCTTGATCGAGTTACAGGTGGTGAACGTATGAAAGGTGGTGAACGTTTTGCTCGGTGCATTCACTGAATGTCCTATTAGTTATAAAAGATAAAAATTATATAAGCTATCAAATTAATAGACTTTTCTGATTTTGCCCACGTTTCGAATAGCCAATAGATGCAGCAGGTAGCCAGGACCCTTTAAATCGGAAGCCGACAACTCGCCACTAACAAATCCAACTATTACTACGAACCAGAAAATTTTGGATGTCTATCAATTTAACCACTTAAAATAATTTTTCGTTGAAGTTTTGAAGAAAAAATCTATGTCCTAAAAACTAGAGCGTCGAGAAATAAGAAAGAAAAAGTGTGCGTTGAAAAACGTCGAAAAATAAAAGGTCGAAAAATAATAATAAGAAAGAAAAAGGTCGAAACTTAAAAGTCTAAAAACTAAAAATTAAAACTTACGTCTAAAGGTGTTAAAGCTTAAAAGGAATTATATATCCAAAACGGCAATAACTTAAAAAGTACTAAAATCTTAAAACGGCGTCGCAAAATTATAAAGCACCTAAATATTAGTCTAAAGAAAAAGCACTTAAGAGATTTTTCTGCAAAGCCTAAAAATCTAGAAATAAAAATAAACTACGGCAAAAACTAGTTTAAACTAATTACGAACGAAAAAAATATAAATATTATGAATAAACGTTTAAAAAGATACGAAATATAGAAATAAAACTTAAAGTTATAAAAATACAATTTTTATAAAAATATTATTTTTATATTACTTATTTTATAAAAGTATCAATTTTATATTTAATAAAACTAATTAAAACTTAATATTACAAATTAATTAAAAACTAAACTTAAATAATAAAATCCTTAACCCTAATTACTTAATTAATAATAATTATATTAAAAACCTAACCCTAATCCGTACCAGTTAAGGTTTCAGGCCTGTCAAGTCACTCCATGCGATCGCATGGAGTGTTAGTTATATTGTCATGTGGTCGCATGACCTGCGGATCCTGTTCAAATGTTTGGGCTGCTACAGTGTCGGCCCGATTACTTTTATAATTTTTTATATTTTTAATTTATAATTTGATTTTTAATTTTACAAAATAATTATATAAATTATATTTTTAAGAAAAAAATATACTTTTATACTTTTTATAAAAGATATTTTTTTTATGTTTTTAAAACACTTAAATAGATATATATTATTATTTTCTTTTTATGTTTTTGTATTTTTAATATTTAAAACGTTTTTTTACAAAAGTAAATTAAGACTTAATAAAAATATTTTTTTATAGCATTTCGCTTCGGCATTTGAGTGATTCCCCGGTAGCGGCACCAAAAATACTTGATGTTATGCGAGGTGTATACGAAATAGTTATATTTTTACTACGAAATGCTATTAAATACGATACAATTTTACACAAGTTATTTTTTTATTTATAGAGTGGATATACCTAAACCTTGCTATAACACTATAGGCAGTGTACCTAATCGTACAGTAGTGTAGTTTTTAGTAAGTCCGGTTCGTTTCGCAGGGAGCTAGCCAAGTTTAACGCTATATTTTAAAAAAAAAACTATATTTGTATATATATATATATATATATATATATATATATATAAGTATTATTATTATTATTATAAAAAGGGGGGGTTTACTGTTTAGTGACCGATTTGTCGATTTTATGTCTTAAGTCGCATATAAAACCTAATGTAAAATATTAAATATAAATACAACTTAATTTAAAGCGTAAAGTAAATAACGATTGCGATAATTAAAAGTGCGATAAATAAAATAACGATAAATAAAATTGCGATAATTAAAAGTACGATGAGATATAAATTAAAGGAATTATGCTTATTTAAACTTCCGTAATCATGATGTTCGACGTGTTGATTTTAATTCATTACCATGGGTTAATTGTCCTTTGTCCTGGATTATTCGATATGTCCATACGGTTTTGTCCATAATAGTCCATCGGTCATAATTATAAAGTACGAGGATCTTCATCAAATTAACCTTATATCTGAAGTCAAATATTCCAACTAATTGGGGATTCGAACTGTAACAAGGTCTTAATACTTTGTTTAATGAATACACCAGGTTATCGACTGCGTGTAATCCAAGGTTTTACTACTTTGTTAACAATTACAACAATTACCCTTGAATGTAATACATCCCTGTTTTAATGAGTCCATTAACTATTAATCCATCCCCGTGTCCGGTAAAATGAACAATTATTCGTATTTATAGATATCCCGCCCACCGTACCCGATTAAGCGTATGTGATTATATATAGATACTTCAAATTGTAACCTTTATATTAAATTAACGAGGTATCGTTTAGTTAATATAAAGCCCATTAATAGCCCATAGTCTAATTTCCACAAGTGTCGTTCTTTTGTCCAAACCCCAATTATGGTACAAAGCCCAATAACCCCGTCTTTATTATTTAGCCCAACATCACGATTACTTCGATTTAAATAAGCATAATAATAACTTAGCTACGAGACATTAATTTAAAAAGGTTGAACATAACTTACAATGAGTATTAATCGCGTAGTGTTACACGGACAGAATTTTGACTTACAAAGTTAAAACATTTGCTAACATAACCTTATTATTATTAAACTTTAATATTAAAATTATAATTAAAATATAAATATAAATATATTGAGAGAGTAAGAGATTAGAAAAAGGTGTACATAAACTCGTCCGAAATTTGCATTTTATAGAACCTGACCAGCTATAGTACTCCATGCGATCGCATGGAGTTTCTTCTTCATGGCCATGTGATCGCATGGCCGCCTTGGACAGCTCACATCTCTTGTTTTCTTGTTTGCCGACGGTTTATAAATAATATAATATAATATATATAATTTTATATAATTATATATATATTATATTATATTCATGTGCTTAGTTGACTTGTAATTTTTGGTCCGTTGCGTTGCGCGCTGATAGTTGGTTCATGTCCCGGTTCTGGATTTTTGAACGTCCTTGCGTACGATTTAATATCTTGTACTTTGCATTTTGCGGCTTGTACTTTTGTAATTTTGAGACGTTTCTCATCAATAAATTGAACCTCTTGGCTTGTACTTTATACTTTTTAGCGTTTTGGTCATTTGCATCTTTAATTCGTCAAATCTGTCTTTTGTCTTCACCTTTTAATATTTAAACGAATATCACTTGTAAATAGAACAATTGCAACTAAAAGCTTGTCTTTCTTGAAGGATAATGCTATAAAATATATGTTCGTTTTTAGCATTATCAATCATCTCATCAGGTATATAACGTGTCCTCTTCTTCATTTGTTCGGGAGATGATTTAATTGCTGATGAATCGGTATCACTCCCCTCAGGTGTAGTTGATAAGGTAGGTGCATTCCTAGTTGGACTAGGCTCACTAATCCTCATGGGTTGAGCAGGTTGGATAATCCTAGGGCATTTTAGGTTTACCCTAAGTGAGGTGGTAGCTGGCCCGGGTTGGACTCTAGGTTCCTCTACAACCTCTGGGGCTGAAACCACAGTTGGTTCAACTGGTTCTTGTTGTGCTGGGTTCGGAAGAGGTATCCTTACCGCCTCAAAATATACATGCATTCTAGCATCTAAGGGATTTTCTTTCCTCACCAATTAATTTAGAATTGGTGCACAGAATTGATTATCTGAAAGCACCGAAGTGTTCATCTTCACCTTCGCAAAGCGCACCATCTGCATACCCTTAGTACCTGGAACAGGAATATTGGCATTTCTGCAAGTGGTTAGAGCATCATGTATAAAGATACAGAAAAATATTTCACAAGGAACGTATGAATTCCTTATTTTATCCACTTGAGCCTGAACTAGATCCCATAGAAGTTCACCATAATTTGGGTTCTCTACTCTATTGAATGAGTAGAACATCTTCAACGTCGGGATTGTCAAGCTGTCAGATCCGCTGCGTGTCATCAGAAGACATCTGTTTATGATCGAGAAGATCACATACCACCTGAATTGTAAATATTTCTTCTGAAATTTGGCAGGTGTAACAGAAGTATCTCCACTATAACACAGTTGGAAGATTGAGTTCATCTTGTTTTGAGTAGAAGGAAAAGCAGGAGCATTATTCACAAGAGGAAGTTGAAATATCCCCCTGAAATTAGCCTTGGTGATCCTCCTTAAATCATTTACCCCTCTCAGTTTAAACTCAAATTGAGCAGGTTTTCCTTGAGGAATAGCAGCAGTGGATTGTGTAGTCTCAACAAAATTGATTATTCTATTTAGAAGTCTCAAATCTGTATTTGGTACACTGACAGTATTACTTAAAGCACCTCATAGTTGATGCCTTTCCAGAATAGCAAGCCAGTAATTGCCGGGTATGTTGGTCTCAGTGTTAATAAAGTAATTGTTCACCATTTAGCTGTTTGATAAGAATAGAAGACCACAATATGTTAATGTTAAGCACATATCTCTATTCCTATTTCCTTTGAAGTACTTTGTATTTTTTTCATTTTATGATTTTTATGGATTTTATAATTTATAAAAATCATTTATTCCAAATATTCACAAGAATTTGACAATCATAATATCCAAAATAAGCATTCAAACAATTCAAATATCATCATGATTAATCAAATAAGAGAATCAAATCTAACCACACTTAGTCATATTTCTAATCAATGAGCAGATTCGGTAACTAAGAAATTCCTCAGATTTGGTTACCAAAATATACTTCTCTTTTTCTCATGTATGAACTAGATCAAGCATGACAGTTTTTCAAATACAAAACATATGTTTAATGCAAGAAGTTTTAATTTACCAAATACCAGATTCAGTATCAAGAACATATAACACATTCCGTAACCTCAAACTTCATTTATGATATCCTTAACATGCAATTCTAGTCATATACATCTCATGTTCATAACCAGAATCAAAATTAAGCACAAAACAATCAGATAATCATGTTATCATGTTGAACAGACTTGGTAATTGTAGCTTAAACACCTTCGGTATGTACAAAATCCATTAAACACGAATTAATCATGCAATCTAAGTCATTTTATGGTAGATCAACATATCAAACATTGAATAGACTTTATCTCATATTAATCAACCACATGGATCTGTTTTAATCGAAGATTTAGAGTTTCACACCAGATTCGGTTTTTCAGTGATTTTATAAATTAAATGTCTAATTCATGTAATTTGTGATCTTTTCTGGTTTATCTATATACATTCAACTCAGATCTATACTTTGTAATACATAAACTTGATTAAAAGAATGATTTACCAAAGATTTGAAGTAAAAGGAGAACGGATCGGTAGATTAGGCTCAGACTCGGTATATTATGCAGACTCGGTATATGCTTTTGAAAACATAAGAGATTTGACTTTGGCTCTACTATTTATATATACCAAATTTGAGTCAAACATGGGCTTTACCGAATGGGCCTTACATACCGAATGTTAGTCCATTTAAGATTTTTATTCAATTTGACTTCAAACTTTGAAAAATCAATATCAATAAATTCAAAAGTTTATTATACTTCCATTAAACTTCAAGATTGAGTGAAATTTGAACATTTTGAGACTTACCGAATCTGCACTGTTTGGTTGTCAGATTCGGTATGATGCTAAAAATAGCATTTATTCATGAAAAATTCAAATCTTTTTGGATTTTAAGCATTTTAAATTTTTATGAATTTTCTAAAATCAAGATTTATACTTATATAACTTTGAAATATGTACAAAGTACAAATCTTCAGTGATACCAATTGTTAAAACGGGTTGCATACTGAGATGTATACAAGCCAAAGTGAATTTTATCAATTTAAAACACGAGTTTTTATGAATTCACTTTTGAAAATCAATATTCTTTTTCATTTTCTCCCTTTCTCCCCCTCAAAATGTGATATACAATCAAGTAAATCATCATTTTGATCATCCTATAAGAAAATTTAATAACTCCCCATTTGATCGAACATAAATCTGCTCAAATAGCAAAGTTAATGTTGAGTGCATGATGAAGTGTTTAAGAATGTTTATAGCTTTGATCTATGGTCTGGTTTACCTTGAATGACCCTTATTGAAATGATGATCTATGAAAGGGTGATCAAAGCTACATCCACCATTGATGGCAACTGCCGCAACAATGGCCACTAAAGGTGGTTGCATAGGGTTTATGTTCGAGGAACATACCTGTTACCGTAAGAATGTTTTTCGATTGCAATCCTATTTTCGAGTAATACAGAAAACGTGTGTCGAGTGAAGGAGGTTAGGGTTGTATTTATAATAAAACCCTAACCCTAGATTGTCTCATAATTAGGTTCTAGATCCTTCCGAATAACAACCATAAATAATGGGTTTATAGTTAGAAAAGGATAACGTTTAATCATGGATAAGATTAAATCTGATTGCTTTCGTATACGCTAAGCAATACACGCGTGCGTACCTCCTAATCAGATGTTCTAGTAATATTCAAGACGTGCGCGCCGCACATGATACGCACGAGCGACATGCGCATAGGTACGCGTATCATTAAGTCCCCCCAGTTTAATATGACGTGTGATCACCATGGCGCATCATGTTAAACTACTACTTAGGAGCACTTAAAATGAAATAACACGTTTTAATCTTCGTATTGATTAAAATAATAATATGAAGTAACCAAGTCGTTTGGCCAAGATTTCATCATTATGTGGCATTAATAACTGACAGCCATTGTCAATCAAACGTCTACTAATGCAGTCTTGGAAACGGCTGCAGTGCAGATAATCATGACAGGCTATCAAATCAAATATTGCGTAACCACCAGCCAATGCTAACCTGCACCACATCGTAACTAAACCATACAAAATTCTTATCGTTAACTGTTCATTCACCTTGTCATTTGTTTAGATCATCACACGTGTACGGCTCTCATCAGATTACGCGTTTTAAAGCCCTAATCGTTCTGAATATAAATAGGATCCATTTTTTACAAATTAACGTAAATAATTCAAATCAATTTCTTTTTCATCTTCGCTCCTAAAAATCTCCGATCAACTTCCGGCAATCACACGATTACTCAGGTCAGTTTACTCTTCTCTTTAATCACATTATCATGTCGACTTCTTTCGCCAGTACGACTGTTTTTCATGTTCACTCAATTTCATCCACCCTTGACGAAGAGTCAATTAAGTGTATCACCGAATGTCATCCACCCATCGATGACTTTAATCCCACCCATCCAAAAGCAAACAAGCGAGCCTACAAACCACCCCCAGACATGATCGCTGTTTATGATCAAACCCTAGAGGTAGGAAACGTTCGTATTCCCCCAACCACTTTTTCATGAGAGTCTTGTCTGCCTACAACATAGGGTTAGGCCAATTGCATCCTTACAGCGCCACTCGTTTATCCCTGTTCGAGATGTGGTGTAGGGCTAACAACCACGAGCCATCTTTGGTGGTTTTTCAAAACATCTTTCGTTATTAGTTAAGCGAGCATGATTGGTACAGTTTTTCCGATCGAGTTGCCTTCATCGCTGGTCAAAAGAAGGGTTTACAAAGTGCTTGGAAGGATTCTTTTTATTTTGTTGAAAACAAGTTCGTTCCTTCTGAATTTGCCAACATTGTTCAATGGCATAATGGTTCAAACTCCTCTTTGAATAGACCTCCCTCCCATGGACTAGGCTGAGCATGAACTGTTCGACCTGTGCTCCAGCAAAAAATTAAAACTTCACATCTACTCAAATGAAGTCTTGTTTCTTACTAAAGTTTCTTCCAATTGGCCGTTTGTTGGAACCGGACCGGTCATCATGCTAAGGGGAAAGGGTATATTCTGTATTTGCCTAAATCAATTAATTAATGATTTACTTTAGTGCATGCTAACCCATGTGCGCCATTTTGCAGTGATGAATGCTCGTGACATTCTTTTAGACGATGAGTTTAAAGGCTATACCATCAAGAAAGAAGCTGTTGACCAAGATGCTAGCATGAGGGACGCGCCGCTCTTTCGCGCGCCTCAATCCTTCCATCAAGAAGAGTAAAGTCGCGAGTTCTTCTGGAGGAAAAATATAACTTAATTTATTTTACTGAAGTTAATATTTTATATTGTTAATGCCTGATTGTGGAATTTTCTTGCCAGTTGTGTATATTAACGAAGGTGTGGAACCCACCATTTCTGCTGCCGCTCCATCTGTTGCTCGTGCACCCCCTGTACCCCCAACTGCCAATGTTCAGCCAATCATGCCGGTTCCTCTTGCCATGATTGATCCTTCTTCTGCAACTCCCACTGCCAGCTGAGCTAGCGCCACCCCTTCTATCCGCGCGCTAATTTTAAATGACAATCGATACGTGCCGATTCAAGTGGACAACTTGGCTGCTATGTTAAAAATGTCCAAGCGCGCCGCACTTGTGCAGAATATGTACATGCCGGGGTGTGCTCCTGCCGTCATAAGGCAAGAGTTAGAGAAGATGACGCCGGACCAGAAGCTAAACTTTGAAACACAGCTGTCATTTCTGACATGGGCAAGGGACTGCGATAGGTTAAGCACTGAGCGCACTCATCGCACTGATCTTCATATGTCTGGGCAGCTACAAAAGAGAGTGCATCATCTTAAAAAGCAGGTGAAGGTGGCCAATGACGCGCTGACGTCATATGACGGACTTATGCAGATCTACGCGCAGCACTTCCTACCATTGCCACCCATGCGCTGGGCGCCTCTATTGTTATAGAGCTTTACTCACAAGCTTTTAAGGCGACCAAGGTGCTCGAACGAATGCGGTTCTGGGATCTGATCTCTAAGAATAGCGAGGTACTTGCTGTTATTCCACAAATCATTGCCGATCAACTTGAAGAAGATGCTTATGAGAAGGTTCTTGAGTCCAGCAAAGCGCTGGAAAACATTTCAATCCAAACCGTTATGTATGCCGCTGCTAATCCTGCTGTTTCAGTGTCAGGATCTTTTGTTGATGAAGTTTTGACCTTGCGGGCTACTGCCCGCCGTCAGGGTTGCTTTGTATGGCACCCTGTAACATTTTTTGTTAGGAGCGTGGGGGTCTTGGGTGTGCCATAAGCTTACATTACTTTTGGCCCCTTGCGCTCACTGCCTTGGGGGGGCACCTGTTAATAGCGTGCTTCATGAGGTGCTTTTAGCAATATGGGTGTTCCCCCCATCTTTAGTTTAGTTTTTTATTTTCTGTTTTCATGGGGCAATCCGCTTGATCGTTGCGTGTGAGGGTTCGAAGGATTGTTACCATTAGTGTTGGGTACCGTTCCAAACAAGCCACGTAGTTTAGATTTTAATTTCATTGCAATTGTAATGGCCTGCATGCCAGCTTAACCTGTGTGCTTTAAGCACCTTTTTGTAATAGCACTATGTAACCAACGCTATGCATTGTTTTTTTCGTAATAATAAGTCAAGTAATTCAATATCTTTTCTTATTATATCGTTCGCTTCATTAGGCGTATTAAGTTCTTAAAACTTAAAGTTTTATTTGGATACAAACCAATGTATACTCGTTTATACTCCAAATTTAATTATACTAACCGACACCAAACTATTGTGCACATAGCCAACAATTTTCATTGCATTATTAAGTATAATATTCAGAGTCCTCCAAGTGAACCAAAACTTAGGTTAGTGGGCAAGTAACCCCAATGCTTGTCATTTATAGTCATGACTTGCAGTCTTCTAGTCTACGAGAGTGTGTTGGTCTAGGCAAACCAATGCCTGTTACCCACCCTAAAATCTTGCCTTGTAATCAAATAGGCTTCTACCACGCGGGAGCTAGAGATCATCCCTTAAGAAGGCAGGATGCATGTAATAGCTATCATATTGTGCGTTGAAATGTAACCAAACATTTCCATTCAAATAATTGAATTTACTTATTATAAAATAAATCAAATTCTCAAGCCATATCCAAATAATCATTTATTGCAATCATGAAAGAAATAAGAATTGTCTTAAAAGTAAATAAAGTAACATTTTAAATGAACTAAAAAATGCAAGTGCTTAAAAGGTGGTGGTGATCAATCCCTGGTGCTGCAGCCTGACAATTATATGTAACATCTTTTCAAATTGGTTGCATGCCAAGTACGAGGTATTCGCTCTCCGTTTAATCCTGCCAGGATATAGGACCCCATTGCACTTATGCCAATAACTTCATAAGGGCCCTCCCAATTGGGCCCCAGCTTTCCAGTATTCTTTGCTCGACTTGCCTCATTGGTGCGCCACACATAATCTCCAATCCTGAATGACATAGGATTAACGCTCTTATCGTAGTAGTTAGAGATCTTTTGCTTGTTAATGGCTTCGCGTATGGAAGCTATTTCTCTGCGCTCTTCTAGCATATCTAGGTTAGTGCACAAGCCTTCATCATTACTTGACTCATCGAAGTTGTGTATGCGCTTCGTTGGAACCATTAATTCGGCTGGGATTACTGCTTCCGTCCCATAGACCAAGCTGAACAGTGTTTCTCCTGTGCTATTGTTTATGAGTAGGTATGCGTATCATTACCCTTGAAACAAGATATTAATCAGTTACCTCCCCCTATCGTAACTATTGAAATATAAGTACAGGGAGTTAACATGAAAACAAAAGCTCTCCCTAGAAAGATAGTAGTTAAAGCATTCAGTTGCTCCCCTAGACATAATATACTCCCCCTAAACACAAGATCCTAGGAATAAGTTCCCATAAAACTAAGGAAATTAAGCACTATACTCTACCATGCCTATTTTTTAAATCAAGAACTTTAG
Source organism: Rutidosis leptorrhynchoides (assembly GCF_046630445.1). Classification (NCBI taxonomy): domain Eukaryota; kingdom Viridiplantae; phylum Streptophyta; class Magnoliopsida; order Asterales; family Asteraceae; genus Rutidosis; species Rutidosis leptorrhynchoides. Next base: position 380,031,857 of record NC_092343.1, on the reverse strand, counting down.
CCTAACTTTATCTAAAGGTTTAGTGAACATGTCGGCTAATTGCACTTTTGTAGGCACGAAGTATAATTCTACATCTCCCTTTTCTACATGGTCCTTAATAAAGTGATAACGAATATATGTGTTTAGTCTTAGAATGCTGGACCGGGTTGCTAGTAATTGTAATTGCACTTTGTAAATCACAGTATATCGGGGTCTTAGTGATCTTAAAGCCATAGTCTAATAGTTGAGTTTACATCCACAAAACTTGAAAACAACAGTGAGCTGCAGCAATGTACTCAGACTCAGCTGTTGATAATGAAACACAGTTTTGTTTCTTGGATGACCAACCAAGTAACCTATTCCCTAACATCTGAATTGATCCAGATGTGCTTTTCCTATCAACTTGGCAACCGCCATGATTCGCGTCCGTATAAGCAGTGAGACTGAAATCAGATCCATGAGGATACCAGATTCTAAGGTTAGGTGTACCTTTAAGGTACTGAAAAATTCTAACCACTGCTTTCGAGTGTGATTTCTTAGGGTTGGACTGAAAGCAGGCACAGACAGTTACAGCAAGTGTAATGTCCAGTCTACTCGTAGTCAAATACATGAGTGAGCCAACCATGCTACGATAAAGCGTTATATCAAAGGGTTCCCCATTTTCATCAGCGTTTAACAAAGTCCTCATTAGGGTTGACATTGTTCTCAAACAAGTCATTTTAAAACGTTTTAGCATGTCGTTAATGTATTTTGTTTGACTGATAAAAATGCCATTTGGTAATTGTTTAACCTGTAACCCCAAGAAGAAATTGAGCTGGTCAAGTGTAGTGACCCGTCCAAATCCATCTGGACGAACACTTCATTCATTGATTTCATCGCGAGGTTTTGACCTCTATGTGATACGTTTTGTAACATTGCATTCGTTTGAAAAGGTATTTCATAAATGAATATATAAATTCCAGGTTTTTAACATCTGATAATTCCTACGTATAGACAATCACCATTTAAATGGTTTACAATAATACATCTGTTGACAATACAGTCAAAATAAGGTACATGGTAATGGTTTGGTGAATGCAAGTTTCTTGTATATAGCATGTAGGACTCCCAGCACATAACTTGTATCACGTATAAGCAAACAGCGGAAGACTTCTAGAAACCTGAGAATAAACATGCTAACAAGTGTCAACACAAAGGTTGGTGAGTTCATAGTTTTAATATTACACATAATCCGTATATCAATGTGGATTACAAAAGTTCAGTTGTTTTATCCAAAACGTTTATCAGGTTTGTGAGTTAATGTTTCACATCATCTGTATATAAAAGTAAACCATAATGTTCCAGTTGTTTCATCCGAAACGTTTATTAATGGGTTTTACATAAAAGGTGGACCACAAGATTTCAGTTGTTTCATCCAGAAACATTTATCAATCAGTTCTACAAAGTTGAGCACCCTGGTAACCAAGCCTTAACGTTTATAATAAGTACCCCTCGTTTAACATGCAACCAACATGTACAATACACGCAATCCAACGTGTACTAACTTCAAATAGCATACGTCCGTTAAAAGGCTAGTGCTCTAGCTCGGACGGGGATATCAAACCCTATGGATCCATATACTACTACTCGCGCCCACCAGTTCTTATAACTGGCAGTTAACAGTTACCAAAGCTAAGGGATTTTCGGTTCAAACTCAGTGTAGAATTTAGTATGTACTTGTATCCATTGTGTTTAAAATAAAGTGCATGTATTCTCAGTCCAAAAATATATATTGCAAAAGCAATTAAAAAGGGAGCAAATGAAACTCACGCATATAAATCTAGTATTTTCAGTATTTATAAACAGTCGCATGTATTCTCAGCCCAAAAGTATATTGAGTAAAAGGGATCATATGAAACTCACACTTTATAATTATTGTAAAACAGTTATTAAAGCATTTGCATGTATTCTCAGCCCAAAAATGTAAAGGGTAAAAGGGATCATATGAAACTCACACTTTATAATTATTGTAAAACAGTTATTAAAGCATTTGCATGTATTCTCAGCCCAAAAATGTAAAGGGTAAAAGGGATCATATGAAACTCACACTTTATAATTATTGTAAAACAGTTATTAAAGCATTTGCATGTATTCTCAGCCCAAAAATGTAAAGGGTAAAAGGGATCATATGAAACTTACTGTTTAATATTGATATACAATATTGTAGGAAAGCACGTAGACGCATCGGAGATGATAAACACGAGGTTTGCTTCACAAAAATATCCCGGAACATTACCCATAACCTCCTTGGTAATAACCCATATTTTCCTTAGCTCTAGCTCGCTTGGAAACTCGTTTTGAAAATTACTTGGACAGCACTTCGTCTTAATATTTTATGTACATTATTATTTTTGTATTGCAAAAATAATAACATTAATAATAAAAATAATAAGATTAATAATAATCTTATTAATAATAATAATAATAATAATAATAATAATAATAATAATAATAAATATTATACGGAGTAATATATATTTGAGTATGTGTGTGTGATTTTTCATTCGAGCAAAACACCTGAATTTATAGTACCTGGCCTGGAATTCCCCTCCATGCGATCGCATGATTTTGTAGAAGGATTCCCATGCGATCGCATGGGCTCCTTTTCCAGCTCACAAAACTTTTGTATTTTTGTTTGTCGACATAATAAATAAATATATAATATATATAATTTAAATAATTAATTATATATTATATTAAATTCACATGCATAGTTGATTTGTAATTTTAGTTCCGATAAGTCGTACGTCATCACTCGACTTATGTCCCGGTTCCGGTTTTTCGAACGTATTTTCGTACGTTTAGAAAACTTGCATTTTACGTTTCGTGACACGTACCTTTGTCAAAATATAGACTTAAACTATCCATAAACTATGTCACTCAAAGTGTATCTTATACGTTTGAGTGTTTTGGTCATTTACTTCTATAAATCATCGTTTCACTATTTGTTAAAATACATTTTTAAAATAGTGTTTTACTGTAGCAAAGTCAATTTTTACTGTAGCAATTCACTGTAGCAAAGTCAATTTTACTGTAGCAAATAGTGATTTTCGAAAACACTGTACCATTTTGGGTACTGTAGCAATTTGAAAATACTTTAGCAAATTAGTGTTTTACTGGTTCATCTTAAACGTTTTAGTTAACTTATCTAAATATCAATTGAATCAATAATCGAATGTTATTATCGTTTACTAAATAACTTGAGATCATATATATTCAAATAGATATATAAACCAATAAGTTTAATGTACGGTATCATTTTCATAACACTTTGTTACGTTTTCAAGTTATAGCATATGTATCTATTTACATATAATTGTTCGCGAATCGTTGAGAACAACCGAAGGGTATTTGAATAGTTCAAAATTTTGAGATTCAACTTCATAGGCTTTGCTTATCGTTTCGAAATCATTAATCATTTAAGATTAAGTTTAAATTTAGTCAGAATTTTTCGGGTCATCACATCAAGCATGCTCATTTAGAATTTGTTGGCCATAAGGTCACCAAATTCTTTGCATAAGGCCGGGGAAGTGGAACTAAAATAATATCATCAACGTACATTTGAACCAAGAGAATTTGACAGTGGTTTTTACGGATGAAGAACGTTGTATTAATTGTTCCATGAGAGAAGCCATTTTCCAGCAAATACTTTATCAAGGTCTCGTACCATGCACGCGGTGCTTGTTTTAGACCGTACAAAGATTTCTCCAAGTAATAAACGTAGTTTGGATGAATAGGATTGACAAAGCCTTCTGATTGATCAACATACACTTCCTCTTGAAGATTACCATTTAAAAAATTGGATTTGACATCTATTTGAAACACCGTGAACTTCATATGAGAAACATAAGCAAGAAAAAGACGAATAGCCTCAATCCTTGCAACCGGAACAAATGTATCATCGTAGTCAATACCCTTTTGTTGTCGGTATCCTTTCTCCACAAGACGTGCCTTATTTCTAACCACAACCCCATCTGAATCTTTCTTATTCTTGAATATCCACTTAACCCCGATTGGTCGTTGGCCCGCTGGTTTTGGAATTAATCGCCATACTTTCAAACATTCAAATTGACCTATCTCTTCTTACATTGCTATCACCCAATTTGGATTAAGTAAAACTTGAGCAATCGAAGTTGGTTCAATCTTACTAAGAAAGGCAGTATATAAACACATATTCTGAGTAGCCCTTCTAGTTGAAACTGGAGCAGTTGCATCACCAATGATAAGATCAATCAGATGACTTCTAGTCCATCGGTTTGTGTGTGGAAGAGATCCTACATTAGTGGTATCCATTAAAACATCAACCGTTGTTGACGTTGAGCCATGATCCTCTTGTTCTGATGTGACAATGTCTAATGGCTCTGTTTGAGTTTCTGGAGAAACAACTAGAATGGAATCATTGGATGTATCTTGAACTGGATCAAGATTAGCATCCGGAGGTGGGAGGGAGGATGAAGAAGCAACAGGTGAATCATTTAGTGTTGTATCTTCATCATAGAGACTTGGTTGTGCCTCCACAGTTGATTGTGTTGGAGTTTTCGGTACGTCATGAACTTTTGAGTTCCGTTGAGGAGAGTAAAGAGTATCAAACAAGATATACAGTTCCTCTGTAGTCACCGTAGGAACACCCTTCTTTGAGAAAATTGAGTTATGTGCAGATGAAGTAGTAGCCAGGTTACGGGGTTTTGAACTGAGTTGTTCAAAAGCCATTCCCGATATCTCATAAAAATGAACATTGATACTTTCCTTAACTGTCTTTGTCCTTTTGTGATAGACACGATAAGCAACTTTGTTCGACGAGTAACCGAGAAATATGGCCTGATCGCCATGAGCATCAAACTTTTCTAGGCTTTTAAAGTCGTTAAGAACATAACATATACAACCAAATACACGAAAATATTTAACGTTCGGGCGTCTACCATATAGCAACTCATAAGGAGTTTTATCAAACTGTTTGTTTATGATACAGCGATTTTAGGTATAACAAACAGTTGAAATGGCCTCCCTACATTTTCGGAGGTAGTTTGGAGTAGGCAAGCATCGTTTGAGCTGCCTCGTATAACGTACGATTACGTCATTCGACTACTCCTTTATGTTGGGGGTTCTTGCAGCTGAGAACTGATGTTCAATGCCTTGGTCTTTCAAGTAACTATCAAGAAGGCATTCTTAAATTCTGTCACATTATCAGTTCGGATACTCTTAACATGTTTGTTAAAAGAGTGTTGAGTTTTCTTGATGAACCCAATGATAATGGCGGGGGTTTCAGATTTTGTCCGTAAAAGAATAATCCATGTAAATCGGGTATAGACATCAACAATGACAAGCACATGTTTCCGACCACCGATGCTGGAAATCCTCATGGGTCCACATAAGTCCATTTACGATAATTGCAAAGACGTTGAAGTACTTGGGACTTGCTTAAGCGGATGATTAGTCCGTTTCAATTTACCCATTGCACATGATGGACACACATGATGCATATCATATTGAAAGCTAGGAATTCCATCAACCAAGTCTTTGGATACCAGTCGATTGATTCCCTTGTAATTCACGTGTGGCATCCGGTGATGCCATAAGCATGAATTTTATTTTGTGGAATGAGTAACCAAACAAAAGTTTCCATGTGTTGGTGCATCATTAAGGTCAATAGTGTATAGTGAAGCACAAAGTTTACCAACAAGAAGATTGTTTCCATCGGTGGATTGCACCGAGAATTGACGACGTTTGTATAGAACTTTGAGATCTCCATCGCAAAATTGGCTCACACTAAACAGACTACAACCCAGGCCTTCAACGTATGAGAGCCGTTTGATTGTTATGCCGTTTTTCACATAATCTCCATAACCTGTTATCGCCGCAATCTCATCATTTCCAAATGTGACCATTCCTAGGAATTTGTCAACGAAATTGACAAGCAAGGATTTATCGCCCGTCATGAGTTAAGAACAACCGGAGTTGATATACCACACACAAATGTCAAAACCCTGTAAACGTTAATTTTCCTAGAGTTTAGGTACCGAAACTTGCTTGGGTCCTCTACGGTTAGTACCAGCAATAAACTTTGGATCACAAATAAATGTATCACGTAATGCATCATGCAATTTAGACGTTAAAGCATTATTCAAAAGGACATTACATGAAGCATGATAAGCAATCTCAAGTTTTACATGCGCATCAGAAGTCTTAAAACACAACTTATTCCAAGTAGATGTTTTGTTCACAGAAGAAAAATGATATACATGAGATGACTTCCTAGGTCGACTAGCAGATTTCTTATTTTGGTTTGCTACTTTCTTAGTCTTTGACTTAGGAACCCATACAGACTTTTAATTCAAATTTGGATTATAATCTGTGACAAAAAAAACACCTTTTTTAGTTAGACGTCCAAACTTTTTAGTTGACATTTGAGTAGATTGACTTTGCAAAATTTCCATTTTGATTTTACGTTCCATTGCATCATACTCACTCAAATCAGGTTTTGGACTCGTGTGTTATTTTGAAGACTTCATTGGTTTCTTTAAAAGACTTTCCTTTGTATGTTTTGACATTAACATCATAGGAAGTTTTTCAGTAGAACAAGAACCATCTAGATGATGAACCTTCTTAATAATAAATTGCTTTGAAGGTGCAACATTTGAAACACTTTTCTCAAGTTGAGAATGTAAAGGATTTTTAAGAATGTTAATGGGTTTAGAAGCAATTGATTGTGTTTTCCCCTTAACCTTCTTATCCATCCCTCCAGCACACTCAAAAACTTTATTCACACAAGAAGAAGTCATTTGTGGTGTGTTTACTTGTAAAGAATTATGCTTTTGTGTGTTAGCCTGCTTTAGTAGAACTATCTTACGATTTAAACTTTGAATTTCAAGACACAAGTCCTCAGTAGAAATTACAACTTCACCTTCCTTAAAAGTATAAGTACATTCTTTCCTAGGAAGTGGAGGAAGTTTATCACACATCTTAAGCATTTATTTCAAATATTGACATCTAAGTTGCAATTCAACATTTTCTCTTTCAAGTATATCAACTAGATGATTCAAATCTAACTTTTCAGGATTCATTTCATCTGGTTCTACCTTAGGTTCAACTTTTGGTTCTACCTTAGGTTCTACCTTTGCATCTAAAGCCTTGTGACCTAGTGATTTTAACTTCGCAAGTTTCAACTTCTTTTCTATCTTGTCTAATTTAGTTGCAAACTTGTTGGTTAAGTCATTTAATTCATTTGTTAGGTCTTCACCGATTTTAACTTTAGAAATAGGACATGCATTTAAGGCCAGTAGAATTGGTTTTGCTTCAATAGCAAGAGGCACACTAGAAGCCAAAAACTTTATTTTCTAGCATCAAGATGTATTTTTCTAGCATGAGTGGAGGAATGTAAACCAACCTATGTGAAGGCACATAATCAGCATTTTTCATATTCTGTTCATATTCGACTAGTTCATGTAAGGAACTAGGATGTGATTTACCCAATTTAGCATTAATCTTTTCATACATCTAGTTGATTTGATAATATTTCTTATATGAATGATTATTAATCACATTATCAAAAACAGCATCAGATGAATGAACAAAATGATATGGTAAACCAGCTTGAAAATATTCAGAATGATATAAGCCAGGAATCATTTTGGAAATATCATCCAACGTCTTGAGATCTTCATACCTAACCCCCCACTTATCACCATGAATCATTTTCGCTCTATTCATAAAGATTATTTGCTTTGAAAGTTCCATATTAATGGTTGCTCTTGATTGCTCTGTTCGATAGAGTTTTTCCTCATATCTCGCAAGTTGAGCTTTCATTTGAAGAGAATCTTTAGTGAATAATGAAATTTCAAATTTCTTTTTAATTATGATTTCTTCCAATTGAATATTTTTCTTGTTTAACTTGGAAATTGTGGGTTCATTTTGTTCTTTAAGGCCGGAAAGATTTTTTCTAAGAATTGAACTTTTTCTGCAAGACGTTCGGATTTCAAACGATAATCCATTCTTTCAATCTTAATCGAAAGTATTGACATTTTAAGTTCTTCCAACTCAGTGTCCATGGAGCTGAGTTGGGTTCTCAATTGATTCACTTCCGATTGTGAATTGGATGACGAAGAAGATTTAGTCTCATTAAGTTTGATTTTCCCTTTCAAAACTTTGTTATCAGATTTTAAGCCTTATACCTCTTTTGACATTGAGACTAAATTCTTCATCATGTCATTTTGCATTTTCACAAAATCAGTTGGGATTTCAGTAAGATGTACCTCATCATCATCAGATGTTAAGTCAGAGTTCTCCATTGCTTCATTTGCTTTGATAATCTTGGTCACCTTGCAGACATTAGCATGTTCCACCTCGAATTCTGAATCATCCGTCCAGTTGAACCAAGTATCATCAATCGGTTTTAGCTCTCCCCCAGTCTCCATAACCTTTGCCATTAACATTTTCTTCTTGTAGTAAATTGCATCCTTCTTCTTAGGCATTTTGCACTCACGGGAGAAATGGCCAGCTTTGCCACAATTATAACAGATTGAATCATCCTTCTTGGAATCATCAGCATGATGATGTTTTGATGAATCAGGTTTTTTATAGTAGGAGGAAGAAGATGAATTCTTGCACTGGTTGTTTGATTTGCCTTTAAACTTGTACTTGTTCAAGGCTTTGGTGAACATAGCAGCCATCTTAACTAGTTCAAGGTGAGAATCATCAACATCCGAAAGGTTGAGCCCTTCAGAATCAGTTGACTCTTCAACAAGCACTTTCTTGGACAAGCTTTTGGAAGTGGTGTAACATTTGCTCTTCTTCTTAGCAATGAGGGTAAGTGGATCACCCAGAGAAGACTATTTCCTTTCCTCTTGTAGTTTAGACATGGATGGCTGATAATGCATAAGGACTCCAACAAGCTCATGAATATTCAACTTATCAATCTCTTTGGTAGATCGAATGATGGTTCCATAAGGTAGCCAATCAGAATTGAGCTTTTTGAGAAACTTCATGTTGATCTCAGCATTTACTTTAGTAATCTTGCACCTTTTCAACTCATTCCAAACACTATTAAAATGTCGGTAGGTATCCTTGAGTAGTTCTTCAGGTTCCTGCTTGAAATCCTCATAAAATCCTAGAGCCTTATTCAGTTTGGTAACATCATACATGTCATAATCTTCTTGTTGTCTTTTAATCTCATCCCATATGCCTTTTGCAGTGGTGTTGCTATCAACATTTTCAAACAAATCATACGGGATGGCTTGCATGATGATATTTTTAGCTTCAATATCACCCTGAGCTTTCTCACGTTTATCTCCAGAAAGTTAATAGACTGGAATTGGCATACCAGTTTCTGGATGGAATTCTGTAGCTGGTCCTTCTTTCAAAGAAGCCCATATGTACTTTGCCTTCTCACCCTTGTAGTCTATGTACTGAGTGATACGATGAAGCCACAAGTTGTACTTGCCATCAGACAACACTGAAGGTTTGGAATCCGATCCAATGATCAATGTATCTTGAGTAGACATATTGACAAAATCTGAGGTAGATTCGATAAAGATTTGGTATATCACAATATCCAAGATTCAGGTTCAGAAAAATCTAACAAAATGTTGGATTCAGTATCTGATTCGGTATTGTAGCAGATTCGATATCTGGTTCGGTACTGTAGCAGATTCGGTATATCAGATTCTGTATCAGAAACTGATAAGAATGATAAGTATCTCACACAGATTTGGTAAAGATTCGATATATACAGAATTTGATGCCTTAGAACACTTAAAACCCAAAATATATCAAGTATATCTGAGATTCGGTTTCGGTTTCGATTTCGGTATCTGGTTCGGTAACCAGATTCTATAAAAATCACAAACAGATGAATCTAATCCAATGATTAACACTTTAAATCAAATTCGGTAACCTTGCTGCACAAGGAAACAAGTTAGTAACACATAAAATATTAATGAAACCGAATGTGTTGATACCGAATGTCAACTGTAGCAGTTGACAAACGGAGTCTAAGTGTGGAACTTAGATAATCCAACGAATAACTGCTAAAACCACTTGAATTAGCTGCGTTTGATCAAATCGAATGTGACTGAATCACAAACACTCCACAATCTGCAACACTTTAAGTGAATTTAAGAGATGAAGCAGACTCGGTATGGCAGTTGAGATACCGAATGAGGATTAAATCACCAAAAATTGATGAATTGATGAAATCAAATCGTCAAATAGTTTCCAAATCACCTCACGAACTAAACTGAATCCACTGATCTTAACTTGAACACAGAAACAAGCTTGAGTTGATCAAAATATTGAGTTTTAGCCACGAACTCTAAAAAATAGCTTGAATCTCCATAATTGTTGTTGTAAAGTTGTTATGATGATCGAAACTCTTTCTAATACACTTAATAAACCTTCACTGATCTTATCATAGAAATCTGAATGTCAGATTATCAAATTCGATGATACTAATTGTGATTCAATCTAACCGAGTGTGTTCAGCTTCTGTAATGTTCAATCTCTGGATGGATATAGTGATGTAATATCACTCCCTGGACGCTCTGATACCAAATGATAGGTCAGATCATAGTGAGAATTGAAGATGTGATTGATAGAATGAGACTTTGTTAAAAAAGAACAGATTCGGTATTAGAGAGTTTCGGTAAATTTACATTCTACAGCTTCTTAAACTCAGTTACAATGCAATGGCTATCTAATTAGGACTACTAAGGTTCCTTATATAGCCCTCTTCTAAGGAACCATCTATTAAACTTGTTTCACATTAACACTATACACTTTTCGGAGTCCTAACAGATAATAACCGTGGGAATAAAAACAACAATCACAAGAAATCAAATGGTAAGAAAATAAAGTTTGATGGCAACAAGAATGGTTACAACAAGAGGGAAAAAAGGACTTGTTGGAGGTATGGTAGATCCAGTCATTTTAAAAAGGATTGTTGTGTGAAGAACATTGATGGAGCAAGCACGTCAGGTGCGGGACAAGGGTCTAAGGATCGGGCTTCAAATCAAGGTCAATTTCTTGACTTGTTAAATCCTTTTAAGAATTATGTATCACATATTTCTATGGTATTTTATGTACATGATGATAATGTTGGTTGGTGGATAGATTCGGGTGCCACTTGCCAATGCTAGTAAGGATCGTTGTTGGTTCATGACTTATGGCCCAGACAATGATGTGCTTCATATGGGCAATGAATCTGTAGCAAATGTTCTAGGTCGTGGTTGTATTGTATTGGAATTGAATTCTGAAGAAACAATTACTCTTAATAATGTATTGTATGTACCTAACCTACGAAAGAATTTGATTTCTAATCCTATATTGAATAAATGTGGGTATAAACTAGTGTTTAAATGCGACATATATATTTTATCCAAAGGCGGTGTGATTATTGGCTTTGGTTATTAAAACAATGTCATGTTTATGCTAAATCTCAAGAATGTTTCTAAAGCCATGAATTCTACTTGTATTATTAATTCTAGTTCTAAAGATTCTTGTTTGTGGCATGCAAGTTTAGGACATGTACATTATAAAAGATTGTATGAAATTTCCAAAGAATCTTTGATACCTAGTTTTGATTTGAATTTGGAAAAATGCATATGTTGACTAAAATCATTTGACAACCTTTCAATGAGTTAAACAGGAAATCTTTACCTTTACATTTAATTCATAGTGATCTTTGTGACTTCTATGCTACCCCTTCTATGGGCAACAAGAAGTATATGATCACATTTATAAATGATGCGTCTAGGTTTTGTTATGTTTATCTTTTGCTTGCTAAAGATGAAGTCTTACACAAGTTTAAGATCTATAAAACTGAAGTAGAATTGCAAAAAAATGAATCAATTAAGGCTTTCCATACCGATAGAGGTGGTGAATACTATGACCTAGTTATTTCTAATCAATAGGTGTAATTCACCAAACCACGACTCCTTATACACCACCAAAAAATGGTGTAGCCGAAAGGAAGGATATGTCACTCAAAGAAATTGTTAATTACATGTTGTCCTATTCGGGTTTGAGTGAAGGGTTTTGGGGTGAAGCGATTAATATGATCGAAACACACAGTATTATTTATGCGGTGTCGTTAGGCCACAGCGTCAGAATCAGCTATCGGGAAGTGAAACAATAGTTTTAAATTTATATTTAGCAGGGCCTAAATCGTACTACTCCTTATTATGGTAAGTAAGGGAAGTATGATCTAGTGTCGAATTTTTAAGAGAACGGTAGAATCGAACCTATATTTATAACTTATGATAATCCTAAAGTGAAGGAATAGTTTTGTATTACCTAATTTTGGGTTTTCTAGCTTATAAGATAAAATAAAGTAAATGCGATAAAATTTGTAATTTAGATAAGGTTAAAGCAAGTGCATACTATGATTTCATTACTTACTTTGCTGAGATTATGGAATGCTGGCTTATGAATAGGTAGTGACCTTGTATTCATTACACTAGTCTTACCACCCCTATCATAAGACATGTCACTGGGTAATGCGTTAGGCTTGAAGATTCTGAATAGACAACAACGTCCCTTACCCCCGACGCCCGTGCAGTCTGACTACAGGCATACACGTTTAAATAGCTCATCCAATTGAGTGACTCGGTTGGGTAACGTATTAACATTCCACAAAGGTCTAAAATTTCTTAAGAACAATGAAGTACAAGGTATGCCATATCTGAGAGACGTGATGTGTTTCGATGCTTTCATTAATGATTGCGTTTAAAAAGATAGTTAGGCCCTTAGAAAGAGTTTAACAATAAAAAAACTCAATGGACAAGTCGGTTCGACTTCCATGAACACGTTCGGTTATCTTACGATCCAATCCTTTATGTTTTAAACAAACAGTTCCTTAATTAACTAAGAATCCCTCAAACAGGGTGTAATGCTTGAGACCGCATTATGGTGAAGTGTACTAATCAGCACTGATCGAGTTCCATGGCCTTACTTAGCAGAGGTACAGCTTACAAAAACTGTTGTGCTTCAGCATGCACGTACGAAGTTTATATGCTTGGTGACTACACTAGCATGGTCTAGGACCGACAATGTACTATGGGCTTAGTTAGATGTTTCACTACGAAAGAGTCCTCAGTCGGAATCCAAGGCTCGGTGGACTTACTACAACCGGTGTGCCTCAGTCAAACTTACGTTGTATCCGATAAACTTCTCTTACCAAGGGGTGACACAGATAGTGTACTCTGAATCGGGTTCACGTTCCCAATAATAGAGCCGATAACTACGTTCTATTAGTTGGAAAAGCGATTGAGTTTAAAGCATAATCGGAAAGCATCTTAACAACATACACAAACTATAACATTATTTCGGCATTATAACTAACTACATCACAGCATACACTAAAGATAACTACTCGCTAATCATGGTAACAATATCATAAATCATAATAATGAAATACATTATATAAAGATAAAGGATAGATGTACCAATACATTAAACGTGTTCCAAATACAAAAGTGACAACTTCAAACTCCTGACCGCTCCTAATACAATCTTCGGCATTTTTCTCCGGGTACTAGATTTCCCGCACGGAGTCGAAGACCTTAAAAGTATGACTAATATTATAGAAAGAGAGAGAGAGAGAGAGAGAAAGAGAGAGAGAGAATTGAATTGAAGTGTGTGGAATATGGAAGAAAAATACCCTTTATTTATACTTGAATTTTTGCTGGGATACGGATGGCTGGCCGTATGGCAAGCCGTATGGATAGGCCGGTGGCAAGGACAAGCCGTTTTAGGTGCCCGGTGGCATGGCAGGCCGTTTGTGATTTGGCAGGCCGTATGTAAAGCCGTATGCTGCTCTGGTTTGCTATTTTGCTTGGATCGTTTTGCCTGTTCCCGGGATCGTAACTTGGTTTCCGGGGTCGTAGCTTGTCTTTCACCGTTTTTGCTCTATAATCTTCATTATAGCTCTGATTCTTTTGATTCATTTTTCACCGTCTTCATAATTACTTGATCTTCACTTTTAACCGACAAAGTAAGTATTTTAGTGATAAAGCTTGGAACTTTATTGTTTTTGGGCCTCAATACCGGGGTGAAAATGTGACTTTTTAGCCGATATCAAATATCCCACACTTATACTTTGCTTGTCCTCAAACAAACTCTTATATTTAACTTCAAGAAATCTTTTCGGAGTTTCCTTTCTATTGTCCTAAGCGTTTGCTTTTTATTATAAAAGCGAATAATAAGGTAAATTATCTATGTTACGGTTAAAACTATCTCTGCAAGCATGCGGGGAGGTTACACGACTTAGGCTAGCTTTCACGGGTCACTCAAATCACACAAGTGTTTAGGGTTCCCTATAGATCTAAGAAATGAATTCACTCATAGCCAGTCATGTTGCACCAATCGTCATAGGCTTTATAAAGACTCAAATCCTTGCCACTAATGTGAAAGTGGTAATAACCATAGCTTCTAGGTCATTTTTCAATTTGTAAGGATGAAAAAGGAATTTTGGAGTGGTGGTGAAGTTGTTTTAAGGGGTGTGAAAGGGTAACATAGTCTTTCTAAAGACTTTTATTCTGAATTTCGAAAATGAAAAGATAGATAGGAGTGCTGATATTTTTGAGAAGCACTTGTGAACTTTTTCTTTTTTTGATAGGCATTTTTCAGTCGAGTTCTTCTTCGGCATTTCTCTTTATAAGTTCTGATCCTTTTCTAAGATTTTTGAAAAAATGAAATTTTTCTTTATTTTTTTTTGTGAGATTTCATCTAGAGAAACTTTCTGCCAGTAAACTTTTTGCAAGACCTTTGCCGTGATACTTGAGAAGTTTATAACATCGGATTTTCAGAAGGAATCTCATTTTCTGGGGTTTTCGGGTGATAGTAAAGATGATGTGTTAGAGGTGGAAGGTGTGAAGGGTTTCTTTGACAAATGGCTAGCTTTTCTGATCATTCCGATATCACATTACATTTCTCGTAAATGCAGGTCTAGAGCAAGTTCTGATTCTGGGTACAGACATCGGTACTCTCAACGAAAAATAGTGAAGCATTAAAGATGAATGCTTATATGGTCTTATTTGGGTGCCTCACCATAATCAATTTAGGTCGATAATTGCTAGTCATACAATGCTCTATTAGAGATTCGGTTTGTTCCAACAAGATTTCTACCTTACTTAAGCCTTAATTTTTATTTACAAATGTTTTTGGTTTTCGAAAGTACTTTTTGGGAAAGGCTTTCTTTTGTTAAAAATTTTAAAATTTGGCTTAAGCATTAGAAACCTTTGTAATGGAGTTATTTTAATATAGCATAATAAGATTATACCAACATCCCACACTGAGACGAACATTGTCCCCAATGTTCATAGTGTATCCCACACTTAGGAGTTTTAATTAAAGACTTTTGGGAATATTTGTATAGTGTTTATTTGGGTTGGAATCCCACACTTTGTGATAAGCTAGGATGTGGCATAATTTAAATTTTAGCTAGTAATAAGTGAAAAGGAATGAGTACTCCCCAACGGATTATCGTGGTTGCTTGTGAAGAAACTGGCTGGCTTGTGAAGGAAGGTTGTTTCAGCAATCTTGGAGGTTACGCCCTTTATTGATCGGCTCATTTGTCATCCTTTACTCTTCTACTCTACTTTATTACACGGGTTGCCTCCCGAGAAGCGCTTTTGTTTAGGGTCGTTGGCTCGACCATAATGATTCCTAAAAAGCATACATTCCCCTCTGGCAGTTGTATTCTTAGTTTTCTTAAGGGAATGTGAGTCTTGGTGGATAGATTCGAAGAAAATGCTGGACCAAGAGTGGTAGAAGATCCAATATTTCTCTTAAAGATCTTCTGAAGGAGAGATAATGTGCGGTTTCTGCTCGTGACAAATCTTAAAGTCCGATGAGAACATGGTCTACGTCTCTTCTGATTGATCCATGAATGTCAATCATCGAGGCCATTCTTGTGGTGATTGTTTCTCTGACGGGATGTTCATTTCGGAGGTCTTCAAATAGTGTCAAAAGTTGTATCTTCAGTATCTTAAAATCTTCTGAACGGTGGTCTCCACAATAGGAGTCTGTAGCTTTGCACAAATTTGTTAAGAGGCGAAGCTGGAAAGAAGTGAAAAGCAATCCTGACCCAAGCATTAACGTCACCATCTTGGAATATATCTCCCGACATCCAACTTTGAATGTGAACCTAGGATCCGCCGATTCGTGGAAGATACGTGCTAACTACTTTGTAACAAAGGTGGCAATGTTGACTCGGACTGATTCAAGGTGTGAGAATAGATTGTTGCGTCTTCCTTTTTCTGCTACTACGTCTCGTAATTCCTTGATAATCAGATCAGCGTGGTGATCAATTGTTACATAAATCACTAGTCTGTCTAGTGTGCTTTTGAAGTTATCTTTTTCCAAGAGAACGAAGAGACTGTGAATATCTTCGATCATTTGCGAGTCAGAGTGATAAGTCGGGCGTCCGGTGGAAAGATCCATATGCTTCCGGATGAGAGTCATTAGTGCTCGTTGGTTTGCTGAGAACAAAAGTGCAGATCCAGCTAAGGCGTTGTAAACCTTAGAGTAAATGATCTTATGATGTCGACAAATCTTTTCTCGAGAATAGTGCGAACCACTGAATTGTGCTCTCGTTGCCTTTCTTCATGGTAGATATGCTCTTGAAGAGTATTGATAAAGTCTTGAATGTGAACTTATAAGATTTCAACATTATCATTTTCTCTTGATAGATAGAGGTTGTATTCATCTTCGATAGCCTTGATCTGCTCTTCTAGACTAGGTGTGACGTTGATTTACGGATGGCTTCAAGAATATCTTCAAATTCATTGGTGTCATTGATGAAGGTTATCATGTCGGCTAGATTAGATATGACCGGTATCTCTAAGTGATCTGAAGAAGAGTCCGGCTCCTCTTGATCTTGTAGTGACCCGAACTTTTCCATGATTATATATTAAATGAAAACTTTATTTGCATGATTAAATGTTTCCAACATGTTAAGCAATCAAACTTGTTAAGACTTGATTATTTGAAATGAGTTTCATGTAGACAATTGACCACCCAAGTTGACCGGTGATTCACGAACGTTAAAACTTGTAAAAATTATATGATATATATATATATATATATATATATATATATATATATATATATATATATATATATATATATATATATATATATATATATATATATATATATATATATATATATATATATATATATATATATAGTTAACATGATATTATGATAAGAAAGTATCTCACTAGGTATATTAACAATGAGTTATATACATAAAATGAGACTATTGAATTAAGAAAACTCGAAACAATAAATATAATGATTATCGTTATAACAACGTCTTACTAAATACATATGTATCATATTAAGATATTAATACACTATGTTTAACATCATGAAATGATAATTACATGTATCATTAAGTGTATTAACAATGAACTACACGAGTAAGATGAGACTACTAACTTAAGGATTTCGAAACAATACATATATGTAACGATTATCGTTGTAATAGTATTTTACACACACACACACACACACACACACACACATATATATATATATATATATATATATATATATATATATATATATATATATATATATATATATATATATATATATGATATTAAGATATATTAATACACCATGTTAACATAACAATTTAACATCTCATTTAAGTGTAATAACAATGGATCAATTACATTTAACAAGATCGTTAACTTAAAGGTTCCGAAACAACACTTACATATAACGACTAACGATGACTTAACGATTCAGTTAAATGTATATACATATAGTGTATTAAGATGTATTAATACACTTTTGGAAGACTTCATGACATATATCAAAGTACTTCTACTTAACAAAAATGCTTACAATTACATCCTCATTCATTTTCATCAACAATTCTACTTGTATGCACCTGTATTCGTACTCGTACAATACACAGCTTCTAAGATGTATATACTATTGGTATATACACTCAATCATCAGCTCCTTAGCAGCCCATGTGAGTCATTAAACATGTGGGAACCATCATTTGACAACTAGCATGAAATATCTCACAAAATTATAAAAAATATTATAAATCATTCATGAATTATTCACATGAAAACAAACTTACACATCCTTTATATCTAATCCATATACCAATGACCAAAAACACCTACAAACACTTTCATTCTTCAATTTTCTTCATCTAATTGATCTCTCTCAAGTTCTATCTTCAATTTCTAAGTGCTCTTCATAAATTCTATAAGTTCTAGTTTCATTAAATCAAGAATACTATCAAGTTTGCAAGATTACTTCCAAGCTTTCTAATCCAATCCAAGTAATCATCTAAGCTCAAGAAATCTTTATTATTTATAGTAAGATATCTTTCTAATACAAGGTAATACTCATATTCAAACTTTGATTCAATTTCTATAACTATAACTATCTTATTTCGAGTGGAAATCTTACTTGAACTTGTTTACGTGTCATGATTCTACTTCAAGAACTTTCAAGCCATCCAAGAATCCTTTGAAGCTAGATCATTTTTTGTTACTTCCAGTAGGTTTACCTACTAAACTTGAGGAAGTAATGATGTTCATAACATCATTCGATTCATATATATATAAATATCTTATTCGAAGATTTAAACTTGTAATCACTAGAACATAGTTTAGTTAATTCTAAACTTGTTCGCAAATAAAGTTAATCCTTCTAACTTGACTTTTAAAATCAACTAAACACATTTTATATATCTATATGATATGCTAACTTAATGATTTAAAACCTGGAAACACGAAAAACATCGTAAAACTGGACATACGCCGTTGTAGTAACACCACGGGCTGTTTTGGGTTTGATAATTAAAAACTATGATAAACTTTGATTTAAAAGTTGTTCTTCTGGAAAAATGATTTTTCTTATCAACATGAAACTATATCCAAAAATCATGGTAAACTCAAAGTGGAAGTATGTTTTTCAAAATGGTTATCAAGATGTCGTTCTTTCGACAGAAATGACTACTTCTTTAAAAAATGACTTGTAACATGTATTTATGATTATAAACTTATACTTTTTCTGTTTAGATTCATAAACTTAAGTTCAATATAAAACCATAGCAACTTGAATCACTCAAAACGGATTTGAAACGAAGAAATGACCGGTAAAACAAAATTGGATAAATTTGCTAGTTTTAGCTACGAAAATTTTGTAACAAATCTAGACTAAACATATCCTAACTAATTTATATTGTATTATACATGTTATGAAATCTTGGGATACCATAGACACGTATAAAATGTTTTGACATATCATA
This sequence comes from Rutidosis leptorrhynchoides, assembly GCF_046630445.1. Classification (NCBI taxonomy): domain Eukaryota; kingdom Viridiplantae; phylum Streptophyta; class Magnoliopsida; order Asterales; family Asteraceae; genus Rutidosis; species Rutidosis leptorrhynchoides. The sequence goes on along the minus strand of NC_092343.1, from coordinate 380,012,560 downwards.
TCAACCCATCTATATATATATATTTCGGAACAACCATAGATACTCTATATGCAGTAATGTTTGAGTTAGTTATACAGGGTTGAGGTTGATTCCAAAATAATATATATACTTTGAGTTGTGATCGAGTCTGAGACTTGTAGACACTGGGTCGTGGATTGATTCGAGATAATATATATTGCTTTATTTCTGTACATCTAACTGTGGATAACTAGTTGTAGGTTACTAACGAGGACTGCTGACTTAACAAACTCAAATCATTAAAACGTAATAAAAATGTTGTAAATATATTTTGAACATACTTTGATATATATGTACATATTTATTATAGGTTCGTGAATCGATCATTGGCCAAGTCTTTCTTCCCGACGAAGTAAAATCTGTGAAAGTGAGTTATAGTCACATGCAGTTTTATAAATGTTTTACGAAATAGACACAAGTAATCGAAACTACATTCTATGGTTGAATTATTAAACCGAATATGTCCCTTTTAGCTTGGTAGCCTAAGAATTAGGGAACTGGCCCCTAATTGACGCGAATCCTAAAGGTAGATCTACGGGAACTAATAACCCCCATTCTAAAATTTGGAATGCTTTAGTACTTCGAGTTTATCATGTCCGATGGGTGTCCCGGAATGATGGGGATATTCTATATGCATCTTGTTAATGTCGGTTACCAGGTGTTCACCATATGAATGATTTTTATTTCTATGCAGTTTGTGAAATGCCTGATATGAGATGTGTTATAAAAATAAAATCTTGTGGTCTATTATTATGATTTGATAATATATAGGTTAAACCTATAACTCACCAACATTTTTGTGGACGTTTTAAGCATGTTTATTCTCAGGTGATTATTAAGAGCTTCCGCTGTTGCATACTAAAATAAGGACATGATTTGGAGTCTATGCTTGTATGATATTGTTTAAAAACTGCATTCAAGAAACTTATTTCGATGTAATATATTTTTATTGTAAACCATTATGTAATGGTCGTGTGTAAACGGTATATTTTAGATTATCATTATTTGATAATCTACGTAATGTTTTTTTAACCTTTATCGATAAAATAGAAGTTATGGTTGTTTTAAAAATGAATGCAGTCTTTGAAAAACGTCTCATATAGAGGTCAAAACCTCGCGACGAAATCAATTAATATGGAACGTTTATATTCTATATGAACGGGACATTTCAGTTGGTATCCGAGCGTTGGTCTTAGAGAACCAGAAATTGCATTAGTGAGTGTCAAACCGAGTTTGTTAGGATGCATTAGTGAGTCTGGACTTCGACCGTGTTTTCTTTAAAAACGATTGCTTAACACTTTTGTTGGAAACTATATATTATTAACATGTAAATATTATGTGATATATTAATCTCTTAACGTGTTTGATATTTTGTGATAGATGTCTACCTCTAGTACAAATCCCATCGACTCACCTAATAATAATGAAGAGTCGAATATATTTTGGGAAGATTCACAAATTCCCGAAGAGGAATCGGAAGAAGAGGAATCGGAAGAGGAGGAACCGGAAGAAGAGGAATCAGAAGAAGAGGTTCCGGAGGAGGAAATATTAGGAACCACAGAAAAACAGATAAATAAAAGAAAATCCTCAACCAATGGACCAAAGTTAATAATGGTCAATGGTGTTTTCGCCGAGGAAGCAAAATATTGGGAAGATTACTAATTTTTCGATGAATCGGATCCCGATGAGGATTCCGATGATGTTACAGAAATTACCTCGACCCAATTTGAAAAAGCAAAAGAAAATAATAAGGGAAAGGGCATCAAAATAGAGAAACCTGATTCCAACCCCGATGAACTTTATATGTATCGTCAACACCCGTATTTCTAAAGTTGTAACAATAACCCGGGAACCTCTAAGCCACCAGGTTTTTCTAAACCATTTGTGAAGACAACGGCTCGTATTAGAGGAACATCATATATCCCTAGAAAATTAGCAAAACGAAACAGGTTCGAAGAAGAAGAAACTAGTGAGTCGGAATAAAGAGTTGTAATCATGAAGTGTAAAATATGTAAAATAAGTGTGCTTGTATTTTTCTTGTTGTATGTGAAAATTGCTTGTATTATTTGATAATTATCTTTTACGAATCTAACTCTCATCTATTTTTACAGTATAAAAACAAAAAAATGGATGTTAAGGATAGACAACCAAAAATTTAAAAGACCTATCCGGGGACATGATGTGACAACCCGGAAATTTTCGACCAAATTTAAACTTTAATTTTTATATATTCCCGACACGATAAGCAAAGTTTGTAAGTTAAATCTCAAGAAATTTAAACTCTGTTCATACACTCATTTAACCTCGACCAAGTTTCGATGATTCACGAACCATTATATGAACGGATATGATTATATATGTATATATGTATATATTATAACTTGAAAACGTCAGCAAGTATTAAACGTATAATACTTTACATGAACGTATTTGTTTCAATATGTTTATCGACGGAATTAAAAGATAATATCAAATGATTAATTTATCTGGTACAGTGTACGATTACTAGTCTCTGTTGAGAGGTCCACTTTTGATTTAACGAACCTTTCCTTTTTAACCATATTCGGAAAATGGTAAAGTGATTTTATAAATAAAAACAAAGTGTCAACTAACGAGAACTAGACAAGAGTTAGTGAAGATTCTTATTTGATTTTTAATTCATACCTTACAACATTTTCCTCGTGATATTAATAAGATAACTATTATAATTATCATTTTAAAGTTGGAATGTGGAATGAAAATAACTTAGACAATGGGTATCAACATTTTACATTAAGGTGATTTCGTACGTTTATCTAACCTTTAGACTTTATACCACGTTGCACCAACAAAAGTTAAGAACTTGAAACCTATGAAAAGTATATTTAATTTTATTTCTCTAAAATGTTTTACGATATAACAACCTCTACTAATATAACTTTTTAGTAAAATGATTCTTAAAAATACTTAGTTTTGGAAAATAAAGTTTTCATATTTATTTAATATTGTTTCAGACGTACAAAAACAATTTTTTAAAGAACTTTATTAGTGAAACGTTTTATAAGATAAATTGTTCATAAGTTTTAAAGGAACTAATTAAAGTTTGTATTATAAATTATATATATATATATATATATATATATATATATATATATATATATATATATATATATATATATATATATATATATATATATATATATATTGTTTCAAAAACGTAAAACGTGATACGACATGATATTTTTCTATTACTTAAACATTTTGAACTTTGAAATATAATTAGATAGATATTTCAATTATATATAAGATATACAAAATTATATTTTGAAGTAAGAATATATATATATTTTACAAACGCGTTAATATATAATTTAAAATGTTTCGATATTATTAAACATATTTTAATAAACATCGAGCCCCTGATTTATAGAAGCAAATGACCACAACGGTCAATTTTATAAGTTACATTTATTATAAGGTAATTTGTTGATGAGAAAAGTCAAATTATTAATGAGGGTACACGTTGCGTAACGTAAAAGGCTAGTTTTCTAAGCGTACGAAATGTCGTTCGAAAAACTGAAAGCGGGACATGATTCGTGTGACAACGTCCATGTCATTTGAGTAAAAATTACATTTTTACCATGCACGTAAATATAATATAATATATAATTAATTATATAAATAAAATATATTATAATAATATAAATCAAATGAGTTGGCAAGCATTTTAAAACGAACATGTACTATATATACGTGGCCATGTGAGGTTAGGTGGAAAAAAAAGTGTTTATAAGAGTGGACGAGTTATGGTCGACTAATTCAATCTGCTTCTCTCAATTTCGATCTCTCTCAATAGATATATATTATTATTATTATTATTATTATTATTATTATTATTATTATTATTATTATTATTATTATTATTAAGATTAATATTATTATTAATCTTATTATTATTATTATTAATATTATACCTCAAATACTACGACGAGGTCATGAGCGAGTCATTTCAAAATGAGTTTTTCGAGTAGGATAGGACTAAGGAAATTATGGGTTATAGCTATAGAGGTGATGGGTATGATTCATGGGTATGCTCGTGAGGTCAATCTAGTGTTTATCGTCTCCGTTGCGTCTACGTACCTTCCCTGCAATATTGAATCTCAATATTGATACGTGAATACTCATAATTTAATTTTTACATACTAATAGTGTATCAATGACTAGTGCTCGAGAATATAGGATTATACATGCTTGTACTTTTGATATTGCTATTAGATAGGATATGTTGAATCCTGAATTAGTTACATATGCGGTTGAGATAAGGTATAAGATATGCATGTCGTTGGAAAGCTAGCAAAAAATTAAGAACTTTTCCTTTAGATATCGAATGGTTTCGATGAACGGATTTGAAGTTATAGTCAATCGAATTTTTGTATTATTATTAAAAATGATTATTATTATCGTCGTTATTATCGTCGTTCTAGTTTTATCTTATTATTATTATTGTTATTATTATTATTATTATTATTATTATTATTATTATTATTATTATTATTATTATTATTATTATTATTATTATTATTATCTTTATCAATAAAAGGAATTATCATTAAAAAATGTTATTTTTATTATTATTACTATCGTTAATATCGTTAAAGTTATAATTAGTATTATTATTATTATTATCTAATTATTATTATTATTATTATTATTATTATTATTATTATTATTATTATTATTATTATTATTATTATTATTATTATTATTATTATTATTATTATTATCATTATTAATATATATATCATTATTTAAAAATGGTTATTGTTATTGTTATTATTATTATTTTTATTATATTATCATTAAAATAATTATTAGTATTATCGTTAATAATGTCATAGTAATTATCATTATTAGTATTATTGTAATTAAAAACTAATATTAGTAACACCTAATTATTTTGATTACTATTATTATTATTATTATTATTATTATGAACACGATATAAAAGTCGATTAAAAGCTATTAATCGAAACGATTAGGAAATAATGAGTATGAGTATCATGATGAAATTAAAATATTATAAGATATTGATTTAGATAAAATTATCGTTTTTATTATTTTTATCATTACATTTATTATTAAAAGTATTGTTAGTATTAAAACTATCATTTTAACAAAAATTATCATTTTAATAGAAATGTCATTGTTATTATAAAATATCATTATTATTATCATTTTAAAAAAATTATTTTTTTAAAGTTAATATTAAAAAGTATCGTAAATATTAAAGTTATTATAATTAGAATTATCATTTTATCATATTATCAATTTGAGTAAATATAAATATTGATATTTTTATTAATAGAATAATAATAATTATTATTACAAAATAATACAACTTTTACTTATTATTATTATTATCAATGTTATTTTATCAAATAAATATGTAATACAAATAATATAATTACCTTAATAAGATCTATCATAATATTTTTATGAACTTTATAAATTTTATTACTTAAGATATATAAAAGTATATTTTTTATAAAGTTTTATTTATTAATAAATGAATTATATTATTTACTTTAATAAATCTTTTAAAAATATTTAAAAATATAAAACGACGATATTTAAACTATATAATAATCATGTATAAATTTTGGAAATCATTTTAAGTCAAATTGACTTTTGTCGACTTTTGCATACTAGACTCGAGCATTAGGATTGTGGTACACTATGACTTAACCTAAATTGTTAGACGAATATTGACCAACATATAAATATACATAATTAATTTAGGTTCGTGAATCCGAGGCCAACCTTGCACTTGTTCAATGATGTTATATGTATTTTTACTACGAAATACCGTATGGTGAGTTTCATTTACCTTTTTACCCTTTATATTTTTTGGGCTGAGAATACATGCGCAATTTTTTATAAATGTTTTACGAAATAGACACAAGTAATTGAAACTACATTATATGGGTGAATGATCGAAGCCGAATATGCCCCTTTTGCTTGGTAACCTAAGAATTAGTAAACCGATCTACTAATTGACGCGAGTCCTAAAGATAGATCTATTGGGCCTAACAAACCCCATCCAAAGTACCGGATGCTTTAGTAATTCGATGTTGTTTTTATCATGTCTGAAGGATTTCCCGGAATGATAAGGGATATTCTTATATGCATCTTGTTAATGTCGGTTACCAGGTGTTCACCATATGAATGATTTTGTCTCTATGCATGGGACGTATATTTATGAGAACTGGAAATGAAATTCTTGTGGTCTATTAAAATGATGAAAATGAATAATTATGATAAACTAATGAACTCATCAACCTTTTAGTTGACACTTTAAAGCATGTTTATTCTCAGGTATTAAAGAAATCTTCCGCTGTGCATTTGCTCATTTTAAAGATATTACTTGGAGTCATTCATGGCATATTTCAAAAGACGTTGCATTCAAGTCGTTGAGTTCAATAGAGATTATTAATAATTAAATGATAGATTAGGTCATTTATAGTTGAATATTATGAAATGGTATGCATGCCTGTCAATTTTCGATGTAAAGAGAGTTTATCTTTTAAAAACGAAAGCAATGTCTGAAAAATGTATCCTATAGAGGTCAAATACCTCGCGATGTAATCAACTATTGAGAATCGTTTATAATGTATATGAACGGTTCCTTTCAGTTGGTATCAGAGCGGTGGTCTTAGAGAACCAGGTCTGCATTAGTGTGTCTAACTGATAAGTCGTTAGGTTGCATTAGTGAGTCTGGACTTCGACCGTGTCTGCATGTCAAAAGTTTTGCTTATCATTTCTAGTCGGAAATCATCTGCTTATCATCCTTAGGAAATTATCTGCTTATCATTATTAGTCTAGACACGTCTTGCTACATTAATTGTATGAGTAGTGCATAGACCAAAATTCATATCCTAGCGTATCTGCTAAATCATATCTTATCGTATCTGTTACTTTAAACTTTACCTGATATATTCCGTAAATTCCTCCGTAATCTACGAAATCTTTTGTTCTATATATATAGATATTCTATATAATTAGAATACCATCCGATAGCCAAAAATCACTTCATATCGAAAAAATCCTTTATCCAATCGTACGAAATGGAATTTGTCATCAGTACAAGTCACTCGGATTCCGAAATGGAATCTCACTCAAGCTCCGAAAGCAGTGTGACCGGAATGAATCAACCAATCAGTCATCACCTATTCTGGATGAATTGGGGATGGGTTCGTAGCCTCCTCAATCATTGGAAACAAGAAGAAGGCGATCCTTTCCATCCACCACATTGCCCTCTTGGCGAAGAACCTGAAGCACTTACTGGCGAACCTGTCCGAAACACCATTTTCTCTCTCATTTCCAGAGTATCTCATCACGATTATATACGACATCAAATTCTAGATTTTATTTATCCACTCATCCGAACCAACAATCACCCCGGTGTAATAGAAGAAGTCAACGAGCTTCGCGCTCGGGTAGTGGCTTTGGAGAATATGGTGCAGAGATCACAAACACCAACAGCAGCACTAGCAGCATAACCAGTACCACCATCATCAACGTCAACAGTACCCTTTGAAATGTCCCGTTCTTATTGATTAAAAACGTTCCATATTAATTGATTTCGTTGCGAGGTTTTGACCTCTATATGAGACGTTTTTCAAAGACTGCATTCATTTTTAAAACAAACCATAACCTTTATTTCATAAATAAAGGTTTAAAAAGCTTTACGTAGATTATCAAATAATGATAATCTAAAATATCCTGTTTACACACGACCATTACATAATGGTTTACAATACAAATATGTTACATCGAAATCAGTTTCTTGAATGCAGTTTTTACACAATATCATACAAACATGGACTCCAAATATTGTCCTTATTTTAGTATGCAACAGCGGAAGCTCTTAATATTCACCTGAGAATAAACATGCTTTAAACGTCAACAAAAATGTTGGTGAGTTATAGGTTTAACCTATATATATCAAATCGTAACAATAGACCACAAGATTTCATATTTCAATACACATCCCATACATAGAGATAAAAATCATTCATATGGTGAACACCTGGTAACCGACAATAACAAGATGCATATATAAGAATATCCCCATCATTCCGGGACACCCTTCGGATATGATATAAATTTCGAAGTACTAAAGCATCCGGTACTTTGGATGGGGTTTGTTAGGCCCAATAGATCTATCTTTAGGATTCGCGTCAATTAGGGTGTCTGTTCCCTAATTCTTAGATTACCAGACTTAATAAAAAGGGGCATATTCGATTTCGATAATTCAACCATAGAATGTAGTTTCACGTACTTGTGTCTATTTTGTAAATCATTTATAAAACCTGCATGTATTCTCATCCCAAAAATATTAGATTTTAAAAGTGGGACTATAACTCACTTTCACAGATTTTTACTTCGTCGGGAAGTAAGACTTGGCCACTGTTGATTCACGAACCTATAACAATATATACATATATATTAAAGTATGTTCAAAATATATTTACAACACTTTTAATATATTTTGATGTTTTAAGTTTATTAAGTCAGCTGTCCTCGTTAGTAACCTATAACTAGTTGTCCACAGTTAGATGTACAGAAATAAATCGATAAATATTATCTTGAATCAATCCACGACCCAGTGTATACGTATCTCAGTATTGATCACAACTCAAACTATATATATTTTGGAATCAACCTCAACCCTGTATAGCTAACTCCAACATTCACATATAGAGTGTCTATGGTTGTTCCGAAATATATATAGATGTGTCGACATGATAGGTCGAAACATTGTATACGTGTCTATGGTATCTCAAGATTACATAATATACAATACAAGTTGATTAAGTTATGGTTGGAATAGATTTGTTACCAATTTTCACGTAGCTAAAATGAGAAAAATTATCCAATCTTGTTTTACCCATAACTTCTTCATTTTAAATCCGTTTTGAGTGAATCAAATTGCTATGGTTTCATATTGAACTCTATTTTATGAATCTAAACAGAAAAAGTATAGGTTTATAGTGGGAAAAATAAGTTACAAGTCGTTTTTGTAAAGGTAGTCATTTCAGTCGAAAGAACGACGTCTAGATGACCATTTTAGAAAACATACTTCCACTTTGAGTTTAACCATAATTTTTGGATATAGTTTCATGTTCATAATAAAAATCATTTTCTCAGAATAACAACTTTTAAATCAAAGTTTATCATAGTTTTTAATTAACTAACCCAAAACAGCCCGCGGTGTTACTACGACGGCGTAAATCCGATTTTACGGTGTTTTTCGTGTTTCCAGGTTTTAAATCATTAAGTTAGCATATCATATAGATATAGAACATGTGTTTAGTTGATTTTAAAAGTCAGGTTAGAAGGATTAACTTTTGTTTGCGAACAAGTTTAGAATTAACTAAACTATGTTCTAGTGATTACAAGTTTAAACCTTCGAATAAGATAGCTTTATATGTATGAATCGAATGATGTTATGAACATCATTACTACCTTAATTTCCTTGGATAAACCTACTGGAAAAGAGAAAAATGGATCTAGCTTCAATGGATCCTTGGATGGCTCGAAGTTCTTGAAGCAGAATCATGACACGAAAACAAGTTCAAGTAAGATCATCACTTGAAATAAGATTGTTATAGTTATAGAAATTGAACCAAAGTTTGAATATGATTATTACCTTGTATTAGAATGATAACCTACCGTAAGAAACAAAGATTTCTTGAGATTGGATGATCACCTTACAAGATTGGAAGTGAGCTAGCAAACTTGAAAGTATTCTTGATTTTATGAAACTAGAACTTTTGGAATTTATGAAGAACACTTAGAACTTGAAGATAGAACTTGAGAGAGATCAATTAGATGAAGAAAATTGAAGAATGAAAGTGTTTGTAGGTGTTTTTGGTCGTTGGTGTATGGATTAGATATAAAGGATATGTAATTTTGTTTTCATGTAAATAAGTCATGAATGATTACTCATATTTTTGTAATTTTATGAGATATTTCATGCTAGTTGCCAAATGATGGTTCCCACATGTGTTAGGTGACTCACATGGGCTGCTAAGAGCTGATCATTGGAGTGTATATACCAATAGTACATACATCTAAAAGCTGTATATTGTACGAGTACGAATACGGGTGCATACGAGTAGAATTGTTGATGAAACTGAACGAGGATGTAATTGTAAGCATTTTTGTTAAGTAGAAGTATTTTGATAAGTGTATTGAAGTCTTTCAAAAGTGTATAAATACATATTAAAACACTACATGTATATACATTTTAACTGAGTCGTTAAGTCATCGTTAGTCGTTACATGTAAGTGTTGTTTTGAAACCTTTAGGTTAACGATCTTGTTAAATGTTGTTAACCCAATGTTTATAATATCAAATGAGATTTTAAATTATTATATTATCATGATATTATCATGTATGAATATCTCTTAATATGATATATATACATTAAATGTCTTTACAACGATAATCGTTACATATATGTCTCGTTTAAAAATCATTAAGTTAGTAGTCTTGTTTTTACATATGTAGTTCATTGTTAATATACTTTATGATATGTTTTCTTATCATAGTATCATGTTAACTATATATATATATCCATATATATGTCATCATATAGTTTTTACAAGTTTTAACGTTCGTGAATCACCGATCAACTTGGGTGGTCAATTGTCTATATGAAACATATTTCAATTAATCAAGTCTTAACAAGTTTGATTGCTTAACATGTTGGAAACATTTAATCATGTAAATATCAATCTCAATTAATATATATAAACATGGAAAAGTTCGGGTCACTACAGTACCTACTCGTTAAATAAATTTCGTCCCGAAATTTTAAGCTGTTGAAGGTGTTGACGAATCTTCTGGAAATAGATGCGGGTATTTCTTCTTCATCTGATCTTCACGCTCCCAGGTGAACTCGGGTCCTCTACGAGCATTCCATCGAACCTTAACAATTGGTATCTTGTTTTGCTTAAGTCTTTTAACCTCACGATCCATTATTTCGACGGGTTCTTCGATGAATTGAAGTTTTTCGTTGATTTGGATTTCATCTAACGGAATAGTGAGATCTTTTTTAGCAAAACATTTCTTTAAATTCGAGACGTGGAAAGTGTTATGTACAGCCGCGAGTTGTTGAGGTAACTCTAGTCGGTAAGCTACTGGTCCGACACGATCAATAATCTTGAATGGTCCAATATACCTTGGATTTAATTTCCCTCGTTTACCAAATTGAACAACGCCTTTCCAAGGTGCAACTTTAAGCATGACCATCTCTCCAATTTCAAATTCTATATCTTTTCTTTTAATGTCAGCGTAGCTCTTTTGTCGACTTTGGGCGGTTTTCAACCGTTGTTGAATTTGGATGATCTTCTCGGTAGTTTCTTGTATAATCTCCGGACCCGTAATCTGTCTATCCCCCACTTCACTCCAACAAATCGGAGACCTGCACTTTCTACCATAAAGTGCTTCAAACGGCGCCATCTCAATGCTTGAATGGTAGCTGTTGTTGTAGGAAAATTCTGCTAATGGTAGATGTCGATCCCAACTGTTTCCGAAATCAATAACACATGCTCGTAGCATGTCTTCAAGCGTTTGTATCGTCCTTTCGCTCTGCCCATCAGTTTGTGGATGATAGGCAGTACTCATGTCTAGACGAGTTCCTAATGCTTGCTGTAATGTCTGCCAGAATCTTGAAATAAATCTGCCATCCCTATCAGAGATAATAGAGATTGGTATTCCATGTCTGGAGACGACTTCCTTGAAATACAGTCGTGCTAACTTCTCCATCTTGTCATCTTCTCTTATTGGCAGGAAGTGTGCTGATTTGGTGAGACGATCAACTATTACCCAAATAGTATCAAAACCACTTGCAGTCCTTGGCAATTTAGTGATGAAATCCATGGTAATGTTTTCCCATTTCCATTCTGGGATTTCGGGTTGTTGAAGTAGACCTGATGGTTTTTGATGCTCAGCTTTGACCTTAGAACACGTCAAACATTCTCCTACGTATTTAGCAACATCGGCTTTCATACCCGGCCACCAAAAATGTTTCTTGAGATCCTTGTACATCTTCCCCATTCCAGGATGTATTGAGTATCTGGTTTTATGAGCTTCTCTAAGTACCATTTCTCTCATATCTCCAAATTTTGGTACCCAAATCCTTTCAGCCCTATACCGGGTTCCGTCTTCCTGAATATTAAGATGCTTCTCCGATCCTTTGGGTATTTCATCCTTTAAATTTCCCTCTTTTAAAACTCCTTGTTGCGCCTCCTTTATTTGAGTAGTAAGGTTATTATGAATCATTATATTCATAGATTTTACTCGAATGGGTTCTCTGTCCTTCCTGCTCAAGGCATCGGCTACCACATTTGCCTTCCCCGGGTGGTAACGAATCTCAAAGTCGTAATCATTCAACAATTCAATCCACCTACGCTGCCTCATATTCAGTTGTTTCTGATTAAATATGTGTTGAAGACTTTTGTGGTCGGTATATATAATACTTTTGACCCCATATAAGTAGTGCCTCCAAGTCTTTAATGCAAAAACAACCGCGCCTAATTCCAAATCATGCGTCGTATAATTTTGTTCGTGAATCTTCAATTGTCTAGACGCATAAGCAATCACCTTCGTTCATTGCATTAATACACAACCGAGACCTTGCTTTGATGCGTCACAATAAATCACAAAATCATCATTCCCTTCAGGCAATGACAATATAGGTGCCGTAGTTAGCTTTTTCTTCAATAACTGAAACGCTTTCTCTTGTTCATCATTCCATTCAAATTTCTTCCCTTTATGCGTTAATGCAGTCAAGGGTTTTGCTATTCTGGAAAAGTCTTGGATGAACCTTCTGTAGTAACCAGCTAGTCCTAAAAACTGGCGTATGTGTTTCGGAGTTTTCGGGGTTTCCCACTTTTCAACAGTTTCTATCTTTGCCGGATCCACCTTAATACCATCTTTGTTCACTATGTGACCGAGGAATTGAACTTCTTCCAACCAAAATGCACACTTTGAAAACTTAGCGTACAATTCTTCCTTCCTCAATACTTCTAACACCTTTCTCAAATGTTCACCGTGTTCTTGGTCATTCTTTGAGTAAATAAGTATGTCATCAATGAAAACAATGACAAACTTGTCAAGGTATGGTCCACACACTCGGTTCATAAGGTCCATGAACACAGCTGGTGCATTAGTTAAACCAAACGGCATGACCATAAACTCGTAATGACCGTAACGTGTTCTGAAAGCAGTCTTTGGAATATCATCTTCTTTCACCCGCATTTGATGATACCCGGAACGTAAGTCAATCTTTGAATAAATAGACGAGCCTTGTAGTTGATCAAATAAGTCGTCGATTCTCGGTAGTGGGTAGCGGTTCTTGATGGTAAGTTTGTTCAACTCTCGGTAGTCGATACACAACCTGAATGTACCATCTTTCTTCTTGACAAACAAAACAGGAGCTCCCCACGGTGATGTGCTTGGTCGAATGAAACCACGCTCTAAAAGTTCTTGTAATTGGCTTTGCAGTTCTTTCATCTCGCTGGGTGCGAGTCTGTAAGGAGCACGAGCTATTGGTGCAGCTCCTGGTACAAGATCTATTTGAAATTCAACGGATCGATGTGGGGGTAATCCCGGTAATTCTTTCGGAAATACATCGGGAAATTCTTTTGCAATGGGAACATCATTGATGCTCTTTTCTTCAGTTTGTACTTTCTCGACGTGTGCTAGAACAGCATAGCAACCTTTTCTTATTAGTTTTTGTGCCTTCAAATTACTAATAAGATGTAGCTTCGTGTTGCCCTTTTCTCCGTACACCATTAAGGGTTTTCCTTTTTCTCGTATAATGCGAATTGCATTTTTGTAACAAACGATCTCCGCTTTCACTTCTTTCAACCAGTCCATACCGATTATCACATCAAAACTCCCTAACTCTACTGGTATCAAATCAATCTTAAATGTTTCGCTAACCAGTTTAATTTCTCGATTCCGACATATATTATCTGCTGAAATTAATTTACCATTTGCTAATTCGAGTAAAAATTTACTATCCAAAGGCGTCAATGGGCAACTTAATTTAGCACAAAAATCTCTACTCATATAGCTTCTATCCGTACCCGAATCAAATAAAACGTAAGCAGATTTATTGTCAATAAGAAACGTACCCGTAACAAGCTCCGGGTCTTCCTGTGCCTCTGCCACATTAATATTGAAAACTCTTCCGTGGCCTTGTCCATTCGTGTTCTCCTGGTTCGGGCAATTTCTAATAATGTGGCCCGGTTTTCCACATTTATAACAAACTACATTGGCATAACTTGCTCCGACACTACTTGCTCCGCCATTACTCGTTCCGACACCATTTGTTCCTTTCGTTCTGTTAACCCCTGGTCCGTAGACCTCACACTTCGCCGCGCTATGATCATTTCTTTTACACTTGTTGCAAAATTTGGTGCAGAACCCCGAGTGATTCTTTTCACACCTTTGGCATAGCTGCTTCTGATTGTTGTTGTTGTTGCGGTTATTATTGTTGTTGGGATGATTGTTGTAGTTGCTGTTGTTGTTGTTGTTGTTGTTGTTGGGCCGTTTGTTGTAGTTGCGATTGATGTTGCGATTGTTGGGATAATTGTTGCGATTATTGTTGTAATTGCTGTTGTTGTTGTTGTATTGGTGATTCTTATCACCGTTTTCCTCCCACTTTCTTTTGACTTGCTTCACATTGGCCTCTTCAGCAGTCTGTTCTTTAATTCTTTCTTCAATCTGGTTCACTAGTTTGTGAGCCATTCTACATGCCTGTTGTATGGAGGCGGGCTCGTGTGAACTTATATCTTCTTGGATTCTTTCCGGTAATCCTTTCACAAACGCGTCGATCTTCTCTTCCTCATCTTCGAATGCTCCCGGACACAATAGGCACAATTCTGTGAATCGTCTTTCGTACGTGGTAATATCAAATCCTTGGGTTCGTAATCCTCTAAGTTCTGTCTTGAGCTTATTGACCTCGGTTCTGGGACGGTACTTCTCGTTCATCAAGTGCTTGAATGCTGACCACGGTAGTGCGTACGCATCATCTTGTCCCACTTGCTCTAGATAGGTATTCCACCATGTTAACGCAGAACCTGTGAAGGTATGCGTAGCGTACTTCACTTTGTCCTCTTCAGTACACTTACTTATGGCAAACACCGATTCAACCTTCTCTGTCCACCGTTTAAATCCGATCGGTCCTTCGGTTCCATCAAATTCCAAAGGTTTGCAGGCAGTGAATTCTTTGTAGGTGCATCCTACACGATTTCCTGTACTGCTAGATCCAAGGTTATTGTTGGTATGTAGCGCAGCCTGTACTGCGGCTATGTTTGAAGCTAGAAAAGTACGGAATTCCTCTTCATTCATATTCACGGTGTGTCGAGTAGTCGGTGCCATTTCCTTCAAAATAGTTAAATGGAACAAGTTAATCATACAGAATATTAAGAGTAGTTAATAGTATTTCGTAGCATAATATGAACTCATTTATAAAAGCTTTTTCTTCATATTAGCGTTTTATAAGTTTAAATTCGGGTAGTACCTACCCGTTAAGTTCATACTTAGTAGCTAATATACAATTCAACTACTACAATTCTATATGAAAAACTGATTATAATAATATTTCGCGTTCAAACTTTTATACAATATTTTACAAACTTACAATACCGCTTATTTTACATAAAGCATGAAATATAGCACACAATAACTTTGATACAAGATAGTTGTGAAGACAATTCTAGCTAGTACACAAGTCGTTCAGCAAAGGCAATAAAGACACGTAATTCATACGTCCAGAAACAAGTCATGCATTCTGGTTTTACTAGGACTATTTCCCATCCTTGGTCTTGTGCAACATAACCGTTATGGCCGTTGATAAGACAGCGTGTTGTAACGTCATCAAAGGGACGAGGGTTACGTAATGTCCAACAGTCCCGTAATAATCTAAAAACCTCATTTCTTACCCCAATTACCGACTCCGTCACTTGTTGGAACGTTTTGTTTAATAGCTGTAGCCCGATGTTCTTTTTCTCACTTTGGTGAGAAGCGAACATTACTAACCCATAAGCATAGCATGCTTCTTTATGTTGCATGTTAGCCGCTTTTTCTAAATCATGAAGTCCTATATTCGGATACATTGAGTCAAAATAATTTCTTAACCCGTTGCGTAAAATAGCATTTGGGTTCCCCGCAATATATGCATCAAAGTAAACACATCGTAACTTATGGGTTTCCCAATGTGATATCCCCCATCTTTCAAACAAAAGTCTCTTATAAACCAAGACATTCTTGGAACGTTCTTCGAATGTCTTACAAACTGATCTCGCCTTAAATAGTTGTGCCGAGGAATTCTGACCGACTCTAGACAAGATTTCATCAATCATGTCTCCGGGTAGGTCTCTTAAAATATTGGGTTGTCTATCCATTTTGTGTTTTTAAACTGTAAAATAGACAAGAGTTAGATTCATAAAAAAATACTTATTAATACAAGCAATTTTTACATATATCATAAAGCATAAGAACACTATATTACATATATTACACCACACGAATACAACTATCTTATTCCGACTCGCTCGTTTCTTCTTCTTCGGTTTTGGTTCGTTTTGCCAAGTTTCTAGGGATATATGATGTTCCCCTAATACGAGCCGTCGTTGTCCACATTGGTTTAGAAAAACCTGGTGGTTTAGAGGTTCCCGGGTCATTGTTACAACTTAAGGACTTCGGGGGTTGATGATACATATAAAGTTCATCGGGGTTGGAATTAGATTTCTCTATTTTTGTGCCCTTTCCCTTATTATTTTCTTTTGCCTTTTTAAATTCAGTTGGGGTAATTTCTATAACATCATCGGAATTCTCGTCGGAATCCGATTCATCGGAGAATTGGTAATCCTCCCAATATTTTGCTTCCTTGGCGGAAACACCATTGACCATAATTAACTTTGGTCGGTTGGTTGAGGATTTTCTTTTACTTAACCGTTTTATTATTTCCCCCACCGGTTCTATTTCTTCATCCGGTTCCGATTCTTCTTCCGGTTCCGACTCTTCTTCCGGTTCCTCTTCTGGAACTTGTGAATCAGTCCACAAATCATTCCAATTTACATTTGACTCTTCATTATTATTAGGTGAGTCAATGGGACTTGTTCTAGAGGTAGACATCTATCACATAATATCAAACACGTTAAGAGATTAATATATCACATAATATTCATATGTTAAAAATATATAGTTTCCAACAAAAATGTTAAGCAATCATTTTTAAAGAAAACACGGTCGAAGTCCAGACTCACTAATGCATCCTAACAAACTCGATAAGACACACTAATGCAAATTTTCTGGTTCTCTAAGACCAACGCTCGGATACCAACTGAAATGTCCCGTTCTTATTGATTAAAAACGTTCCATATTAATTGATTTCGTTGCGAGGTTTTGACCTCTATATGAGACGTTTTTCAAAGACTGCATTCATTTTTAAAACAAACCATAACCTTTATTTCATAAATAAAGGTTTAAAAAGCTTTACGTAGATTATCAAATAATGATAATCTAAAATATCCTGTTTACACACGACCATTACATAATGGTTTACAATACAAATATGTTACATCGAAATCAGTTTCTTGAATGCAGTTTTTACACAATATCATACAAACATGGACTCCAAATCTTGTCCTTATTTTAGTATGCAACAGCGGAAGCTCTTAATATTCACCTGAGAATAAACATGCTTTAAACGTCAACAAAAATGTTGGTGAGTTATAGGTTTAACCTATATATATCAAATCGTAACAATAGACCACAAGATTTCATATTTCAATACACATCCCATACATAGAGATAAAAATCATTCATATGGTGAACACCTGGTAACCGACAATAACAAGATGCATATATAAGAATATCCCCATCATTCCGGGACACCCTTCGGATATGATATAAATTTCGAAGTACTAAAGCATCCGGTACTTTGGATGGGGTTTGTTAGGCCCAATAGATCTATCTTTAGGATTCGCGTCAATTAGGGTGTCTGTTCCCTAATTCTTAGATTACCAGACTTAATAAAAAGGGGCATATTCGATTTCGATAATTCAACCATAGAATGTAGTTTCACGTACTTGTGTCTATTTTGTAAATCATTTATAAAACCTGCATGTATTCTCATCCCAAAAATATTAGATTTTAAAAGTGGGACTATAACTCACTTTCACAGATTTTTACTTCGTCGGGAAGTAAGACTTGGCCACTGTTGATTCACGAACCTATAACAATATATACATATATATTAAAGTATGTTCAAAATATATTTACAACACTTTTAATATATTTTGATGTTTTAAGTTTATTAAGTCAGCTGTCCTCGTTAGTAACCTATAACTAGTTGTCCACAGTTAGATGTACAGAAATAAATCGATAAATATTATCTTGAATCAATCCACGACCCAGTGTATACGTATCTCAGTATTGATCACAACTCAAACTATATATATTTTGGAATCAACCTCAACCCTGTATAGCTAACTCCAACATTCACATATAGAGTGTCTATGGTTGTTCCGAAATATATATAGATGTGTCGACATGATAGGTCGAAACATTGTATACGTGTCTATGGTATCTCAAGATTACATAATATACAATACAAGTTGATTAAGTTATGGTTGGAATAGATTTGTTACCAATTTTCACGTAGCTAAAATGAGAAAAATTATCCAATCTTGTTTTACCCATAACTTCTTCATTTTAAATCCGTTTTGAGTGAATCAAATTGCTATGGTTTCATATTGAACTCTATTTTATGAATCTAAACAGAAAAAGTATAGGTTTATAGTCGGAAAAATAAGTTACAAGTCGTTTTTGTAAAGGTAGTCATTTCAGTCGAAAGAACGACGTCTAGATGACCATTTTAGAAAACATACTTCCACTTTGAGTTTAACCATAATTTTTGGATATAGTTTCATGTTCATAATAAAAATCATTTTCTCAGAATAACAACTTTTAAATCAAAGTTTATCATAGTTTTTAATTAACTAACCCAAAACAGCCCGCGGTGTTACTACGACGGCGTAAATCCGGTTTTACGGTGTTTTTCGTGTTTCCAGGTTTTAAATCATTAAGTTAGCATATCATATAGATATAGAACATGTGTTTAGTTGATTTTAAAAGTCAAGTTAGAAGGATTAACTTTTGTTTGCGAACAAGTTTAGAATTAACTAAACTATGTTCTAGTGATTACAAGTTTAAACCTTCGAATAAGATAGCTTTATATGTATGAATCGAATGATGTTATGAACATCATTACTACCTTAATTTCCTTGGATAAACCTACTGGAAAAGAGAAAAATGGATCTAGCTTCAATGGATCCTTGGATGGCTCGAAGTTCTTGAAGCAGAATCATGACACGAAAACAAGTTCAAGTAAGATCATCACTTGAAATAAGATTGTTATAGTTATAGAAATTGAACCAAAGTTTGAATATGATTATTACCTTGTATTAGAATGATAACCTACCGTAAGAAACAAAGATTTCTTGAGATTGGATGATCACCTTACAAGATTGGAAGTGAGCTAGCAAACTTGAAAGTATTCTTGATTTTATGAAACTAGAACTTTTGGAATTTATGAAGAACACTTAGAACTTGAAGATAGAACTTGAGAGAGATCAATTAGATGAAGAAAATTGAAGAATGAAAGTGTTTGTAGGTGTTTTTGGTCGTTGGTGTATGGATTAGATATAAAGGATATGTAATTTTGTTTTCATGTAAATAAGTCATGAATGATTACTCATATTTTTGTAATTTTATGAGATATTTCATGCTAGTTGCCAAATGATGGTTCCCACATGTGTTAGGTGACTCACATGGGCTGCTAAGAGCTGATCATTGGAGTGTATATACCAATAGTACATACATCTAAAAGCTGTGTATTGTACGAGTACGAATACGGGTGCATACGAGTAGAATTGTTGATGAAACTGAACGAGGATGTAATTGTAAGCATTTTTGTTAAGTAGAAGTATTTTGATAAGTGTATTGAAGTCTTTCAAAAGTGTATAAATACATATTAAAACACTACATGTATATACATTTTAACTGAGTCGTTAAGTCATCGTTAGTCGTTACATGTAAGTGTTGTTTTGAAACCTTTAGGTTAACGATCTTGTTAAATGTTGTTAACCCAATGTTTATAATATCAAATGAGATTTTAAATTATTATATTATCATGATATTATCATGTATGAATATCTCTTAATATGATATATATACATTAAATGTCTTTACAACGATAATCGTTACATATATGTCTCGTTTAAAAATCATTAAGTTAGTAGTCTTGTTTTTACATATGTAGTTCATTGTTAATATACTTTATGATATGTTTTCTTATCATAGTATCATGTTAACTATATATATATATCCATATATATGTCATCATATAGTTTTTACAAGTTTTAACGTTCGTGAATCACCGATCAACTTGGGTGGTCATTTGTCTATATGAAACATATTTCAATTAATCAAGTCTTAACAAGTTTGATTGCTTAACATGTTGGAAACATTTAATCATGTAAATATCAATCTCAATTAATATATATAAACATGGAAAATTTCGGGTCACTACACCCTTACCACCTCCAACCACAATCGCGTCGTAAACCTCAACTTCACAATCTGTCCCACGGGCATCAACGTCATACGCACCATAGATACCAAGGAGTACCAACAACAATAACTGACGAAGTATTAATTCATTACTTCATCGAAGAAACACTCTACAACAATTATGTAATTTCTAAAGTTTAGAGATTGTCTATTCTAGCCTTAACCATAAATTAGATAGAGTAGAAACCCTGACCGGAATAGTGCGTGATTTACAACCGACACAAGTTACACAAGCATTAACAGCTGTACCATCGGCATCATCAGCATCAGCAGTACCGTCAACACCACCAGCATTAGCAGTACCGTCGACATCACTAACAGTATTACCGGCATCAGCAACGCCTACTACACCATAAATTCCGTAAACCTTATAACCACCTCAGATATCGACATCACAATCATCAACGGATATATTGTGTCAACAAGTTATAAAGTATTAACTCATTTCTCTGAAGAATTTATATGTATATTTTATATATATGAATTTTTTAAAACCACAATGTATCTTTTCGTACTAAGCTATTATGTATGAATTTAATAAGGGTAGATACTACTCGGTTAATTCATATTACTAATATGCTATGATGTACATCCTTCGTCAGCAACTTAACTATCGTTAACTACAATCTCTGTTTCAATTCAATGAATTCCATTTCATAATAAATCAAGTGTATTATTCAAATATATGTTTGATTTTACACCTTCATTATCGATGTACCCAAAACTTTTCAGATAACATCATTCGTACTTTATGAAATTCACAAGAATTTCACGAGCACCAACATCACGTAAAGTATTGATTCATGATTTCTAATATATTGAAGAAATACTTATGTAATTTCTAAAGTTTTAGGGATTACTCAATTCTAGTTTCAACCGTGAATCAATGAGTTTAATTTAATATTAACATTAAATCTATGTTACATCTAAAGAAAATATACACAAATATATTTTAGTAAAGACTGTAATAAAATTCTGTTGTACAAAATATTAATTGTGAATTTTTTTAACGGGTAGGTAATGCCCGAAAGATATATAAATTCACAATTAATATGGTACATTCTTCGAATCTAATTCAGCAAATCATCCGTTATACTCCCTACTTTCACAACAATATACATTCTTTTATAGAAATCAAAACAACCATACTCATTCAATATCTAATTACACACTCTGATTTTGAAATCTCAGAATTCAACTCAAGGTATAACCAAAATCATCACTCTTAAATCCTTACATTTTAAAAAAAAAAAGTTATACTTTGACTTCAAAACTGTGCTAGAACATCAAATGTATATTAACGATTACAATCTGTGTTCAAACCCTTCCAAATTCCTGAAGACACTTCAAATAATGAGCAATCGAGATGATGATCCAACCACATATTACCCACAGTTATATACCTGAAAAGCTCTCGAAACCAAAGTCATAATTTAACACGTATCCGCGTCAAATCCTTTGGCATTTATTAACAAAAATAACCTTGCCATTTCATTTCAAAATAGCAAATTTTGTCACAGCTCCAACAAGTCAACTTCGACTTTTCAGTCAGACTAACCTTATTATAACCTTGAGATATACACCATCGTTACCGGGGAACCTTTTACATTCCACCACATTATCAACAAATATACCAACAATTTCATTACCCTTTGACTTTAGCCTCTCCAAAAAGTCATTATAGTTATTCATTGAAACCCCATCATTTACTCATCTGCATCTTGTAACGAGAATTGCCATACGAATCAGAGGGAATTAGCAATCAGTACTTTAAAATCTCGCAGCATGTCTATGCCAACAGTTATATGTGTATATATAACGTCTATCTCCTGGACATACATACTTTGAATGTGAAGTTTCTGAAAAACACCCTAAACTGTGAACTAGTTATCGAAAAGCTGAATGAAGCAGCAGAAACTGTAGACAATCGTAATAGTCAAAAGTTTGATGATAAAGGATAGTGTATTGGCAAGCTCATAAAAAGAGAAATCTTGGAATTGGAAACCGGATTGAGCAAAGTATGAAGGAGGCTGTGGACAAATCACAAAGACTGAACCTGACTTCAAAGAATCCAAATGATTCAATGCCTGCTGAAGTCATTAACAAATACCTTGCTCCTGACTCTAAACTCCTGCGAACAATATCCTTCATCATCCTCTGATATTAGAAATTCTAAGATATCATCGTATCTTTCATTATAAATATCCTCCATATTTCTGAAGATATTTTCTTAATTATTCTTATCTGAAATCATTTACCTCTTCACGCTATCTGTATTACATCATAAAAGAAACTATTTTAGTTTCTAAATTCTGAAACATTCGAGTTTAAAATAGGATTATTTTTGAAGTAGTGTTGGGAGCTGAAGCATGAGTTAGTATAATATAATGACACTTGATCAACGTGATTGTATTACAGTAAGTCATGCTGAGTTTCTAAATGGAACTTGATGATTCACAGATCATAACATCATCATGTGCCATGTTATACGACTCTTGTATTCTATCTAACCTCTAAAATATCAAGAAAATATTTCTTGATGATTCGGCCTTTTTCGAGGTATTCTGGTAATTTGACAAGTCAAGATCGTGCCATTACAATTTTCTTCCTAGAACATTAACAATGTTCATTCCGAAATTCATATCTGCGAATTCTGTACCATTACAAGCGGTGCTTAATCGCAAGAAGAAGAAACGAAAGGACAAAGTTCCGAAACAAAAATTGGGGTATAAATCGCAGCAAATAAAAGAGAGCATTAATTGGAGATGACAATGATTATAGAAGACAGAAGCAGGGACATCGAAATATAAGGGAAGATATAAAACCCAACAACCACCCAGAAACTATAAACCGTATATGTCGATGCATATAGCAATATAAAGATACGGGAGAACTGGAAACATTATAAACCCAAGAGTATAGTAGAAGTAAATATATTCTTCCGGCGGTAGATGAAAAATAAGAATGACCGATATGAAAGTTAGAAGTATATCGATAATCAGCACTGGATGGAGCATATTGACGAATACTTTAAAAAATATGAGTTGAGGGAGAAAGAATAGAAGGTGTGAGTTGTAAGGAAACGAAGGAGGTGGATTTATAGGAAAATCTCCGACAGAGCAATCAAAATGGATGATCGCATTTAAAGCGGATCCTAATTCCCTTAATCAAATCCTATTACGAAGATTTTCTCCAAATCTCTTGAACTTGGAAATCAATCCTATCTACGTCAAAAGATATGACGAATCTATACCTACTCATTTCACTCTTTTGGTAATAGCTTCACTTGTACTCTTCACAAAATCAAATGGTTTTATCCATATTACTCAACGATGATAAAACCCTAATCTTCAGCTTATATGCGTCATGAAAACATACTTATTGTCAGCCATTAGCATCCCAATCAAATTTCGGGACGAAATTTCTTTAACGGGTAGGTACTGTGACAACCCGGAAATTTCCGAACAAATTTAAACTTTATATATTCCCGACACGATAAGCAAAGTTTGTAAGTTGAATCTCAAGAATTTTAAACTGTGTTCATACACTCATTTAACCTCGACCAAGTTTCGATGATTCACGAACCATTATATGAACGGATATGATTATATATGTATATATGTATATATTATAACTTGAAAACGTTAGCAAGTATTAAACGTATAATACTTTACATGAACGTATTTGTTTCAATATGTTTATCGATGGAATTAAAAGATAATATCAAATGATTAATTTATCTGGTACGGTGTATGATGTGCGAAAAGTGGTATATGAATTATCGTATGGAAAATACCGGTTTTAGAGATTGCTACACACTAACGGGCAGTGTACCCGATCGTGTAGTAGTATAGTAACTGGTTTAGTTCCGTGTATCGTTCCAAGGACAGTTATATCAGTCAAACTAAAATTAGAAACTATATTATGATTAACTAAGTGAATGAAAGTTAAAAGTACAAGTTTTATGTTTTGGTGGCTATTTAACGATTTAGCCAAATCAAAGAAGGTTAAATGTAAAAACAATATTTTTGTCTTTTAAGTTTATGAAATGATAATAAATGCAAATAAAGCAAGTAAGATAGTTTTGAATTAAATCAAAGAGATGAAATGTTTATCTAGATATTTTACCCTCGGTATTGGATGTATTTTTAGATATTAAGTCCTGATTGAATAATTATGTGTGTAGTTATCTAATAGGTTCACTAAGAGTTCTCTCGGATAAACACGCAAATACAATAACAAGATCAAGGGTTCCCTTTTCACTATGGTTCTTGTATTTGTAATCAAATAACTATAAGCATGCTAATCACCTAAATCGACTCGCCAAGAGTTCTCTTTAGCAAGTACTCAAACTAGAATTACTAAGCGAGGGTTCCCTATAACTTAGACCTTTTAGTTTGTGACTAGTTGATCAACAAAATCAAAGACTTGAATAACAATTGTCTTTGCGTTCGCTCTACACAATTCATTCCTATTTTGTTTAACCGTTTTAATCTAGTTTACCCCCTTGGTCCGGTTTAGCAAACAATCAATCTAAGACAAGTTGATTGTAAATCAATATGATACATCAACAAGAGTTCTCTTTATCAACAACATATCAATTAACTAGATACAAATGATTTTAACAACAATAAGCATGGTTCTTAATTCAAGCTTCAATCTATCACGCATAATACATTCAATCAATAAGATTACATCCAATACCTTGGTTATTAATCTAGACAAACATTATAGAAACTAGCCAACAATCATGGTAACAGACAACAATACAATCAAATTATTAACTGAAATCATTGCTGAGAACAAGTAAATAACCTACAAGAACAAGAGTTCTTGGATGAAAAAGGTTTTGATGGATGATGCCTTGATGTTGAGCCTCTTCAAAGAGGTTGGAGTTCTCCAATTTGCTCCTGAAAATCGCCTCTAAACTCTCTGGTTCGTATTCTGATGCAACAGTCCCTCAAAAACTGAAGTTTTAAAGTGGAGAGAGTAGGTAAAAAGCTAAAAAGTCGGCTACACCTACTACGGGACGTCGTCCCAAAGGGAAGGACGGCGTCCCGGTATAAAGGGCTAGACGGCGTCCCAATTGCCGAGATGGCGTCCCGAATTGAAAGACAGGACGTCGTCCCACCTTCCAGGACGGCGTCCTGTTGTGCTAATTTTGACTGTTTCGTTTTCTTTTCAATATTACTTCATTTGGACGAAGCCTAACACCTTGGAAGCTTTGTTTTATCATTTTAGAGTGCTATCTTGACTCTAACTCGTATCGGGATCAACCAATGTCATAAATCATCAAAATTCTTTGTAAATCATTCTTCCGATATAAACTTGCGCATCTTGGTTTATTATTTGTAGAACACCTTCATCATCCTTGATTCTAGAGCGTTTTTAATGATATTGCGATAGATATATATGATGTTATTGAGCAATATCAAAACACCCCACACTTAAACCTTGCTTGTCCTCAAGCAATTCTTTCGTTACAAAGTCGAACAATATCAAACATAATCACACAATATAGATTACAAACATTACATGAATCACTCGTAACACACAAAACACACACGTTGATATGAAACACAAGTCACACTATATAAAACACACGCTTTAAGTAACACACTCACGCTATATACACAATGGAAACACACGCTTTAAGTATAGCACACTTGAAATCACACGCACGCTATATTCACAATGGAAACACACACACACATTTTTGAGAGATTAGAGCCAAGTATCCGAAAAATTTGATCCTAGGGAAATCAGGACCTTGATGAAAACGTTTTATGGTTTTTGAAAATATCATGCTAGTTTTTTAATACTAGACACGTTTTCCGATTTTGTCGGATTTTCTGAATTTTGAAAAATGAGTGCGGGTTTCCCGCTATTGGTCAAGCCAATCCCTCCCACGGTACCTAACATCGCGAGATGTCGGTAGAAAATAATGTGCTTAGGAGGATACACATTACGTCCGGATATCATCGATAATCATGAGGTAATCATCTAATCCGTTAAGTCAATCATAAAGATTGAAGTTCATCAGGCTTAAAAGCTGACATATTACCTTTCCGGAGGTTATACACTGGGAATCTGATCAATCACTGACAATTTGTGTATCATGGTGCGCTTCCCATTTGGCTAGCAAATCTCCCTCATTGAGATAAGCTTTGACTACCAGTTTCCCTGTTTGATGTTGAGGCCTGGTAGATTTCCAGTCGATTTTAGCAATGACTTTTCAAGATTTTTCGTCACCCTACAACTGGTCTGGACTACAACTTCTGAAATAAATCAGCAAGTGTGTCGTTCGGGAGACTTGACTCCCTTTAGGATGGAATGGATACATCCTGTATGGTCATATAAGTGGTCGGACGCAACATTGTCCTTGTTAGGAGAAACAATGAGGATCGTCCTTAGGGTTTTCGATCTGGCGCGAGATCCGGTTTTCGACCACGCTATACAATCACCGCTCTCTCACGGTTTACACTCGTTTTGGTACAAGTGACCTACAAGTTAGCTTACTAAACTAGTAGGATTTTCATTCAAATAATTGAATGATAGTGCAACTTCAAAGACTATTAATAATTTAAAATGTAAACCAATCATTTATTTTCTAGATTTTAAGACCATAATGTGTATAACGTGGTTTTTGGGCTTTTAATCGTTTTTAAGGCTACTTGAAAATTTTAAAATTTTTTTTTAAATATCTTATAATCAATTAAGTTTATAAAATATCTTTTAAAAATTTATATTTATAACGGAAATTCGGTTGTTATACCTGATCTTAATCCGTCGATAAATTTTAAAATCAATTTATAAAATTTAACCTTTTA
Source organism: Rutidosis leptorrhynchoides (assembly GCF_046630445.1). Taxonomy (NCBI): domain Eukaryota; kingdom Viridiplantae; phylum Streptophyta; class Magnoliopsida; order Asterales; family Asteraceae; genus Rutidosis; species Rutidosis leptorrhynchoides. Next base: position 379,985,015 of record NC_092343.1, on the reverse strand, counting down.
CAAGTTATGTTGCCTTGAACGCCTTAATTTTAGTAAAACGAGTTCCCGATAAATTTCTACTCCCCACCCCACACTTGAGATCATGCAAGGCCCTCATTGCATGAAATCAGAAAAAGGATTAAATTTAGAGGGCAAAGTGATAGGGTGATTGTAGAAATTTTCAATTTTTAACCTGTAAATCGTGGAACATGTAGACGGATGCTGCTGAACTTACTGCCAGCATAAGAGCATCGTCCAGTCCGCGATTATCATCATACACACATCATAATATCAAATGTCGCTGAACTTAATGCCAGTCTTTGAAGTTCAATCATGCTGCACAAATTAACAAACCACACAAATCACAATAAAAATAACGGTGTTTTTACAACCACAACCGTTTATCAAACCACACCATTAGTACATTATTACAAACCGAAATATTGTCTAAAATCACACCACACAAATTAAATTGTCGCAAAACAAAGTACAAAATGATCAAAGGCACGCAGGCCTAGTTATCAAACGGCCAAAAATAATTACCCGAACCATCTCTGTACGGGCGTCCCTGTGGATATTGCTGCTCAAATCTGTTCCGAGCATCCTGCAACGCAGCGGTATTATCATAAATCGGGTGAGGCGGAGATGGGTTTTGAGGATCCGTGTAATATTGGGGTGTCAGACGTGTCGTCCCATAGTACTGCTCGGGGTTGGAATAAAACAACTCTGAGTTATGGTTATTCCAATCAATACCATAACTCATCCATCCCTGATCGTGCACTTGAGCAATCTGTCGTTGCTCCATTCGCTGCTGACTATCCCACATTCGATCGTTGTGCATCCTTTGTTCGTTCGGGCTCAACCTCATGTTATTAACACTACCAACCAAACTGTCCCAACTTGATTGGGACGGATGCCACGGAACCTGTTCACCAACATTAGTCTGTGCCTCCATTTCCGCCTCCTCTTCCTGCCGCTGCTCTTGCTGAACACCACTGCCACTTGCGTCACCTGCACCAACTGCCACAAAAGGCACCAAATGCCCATTTCTATCTTTCATAATGATTTCAGCATTAATATAAAAAACCTTTTTTAATGGTTTCATTACGCTCGTGTACTCCTGTAATCTACTGAAATCAATGTTAAAATGTCGGGCAATTCGGGTGATGTAGTGGCCTCCCAGAAGTGGCTTCCGTAGCCGTGTCTCAGTCGCAATGGCAAGGAAATAATTACCGATTAGCCCAGGAATGTCGGTATAGGAACCCCGCTTGATTTGATCGATAATCCACAAATCTAATGTTTTCACCTTCTCATGACCCTCAATCCTCGCATTAAACGTGCATGCGATGAGTCGATGAAGCAGCTTATCATCTCGGGCTGCGATTTCGTTGTACCTGTGCTTGCTTGATCTAAAATGTGCAGGCGCAATATCTGGCTTACAAATTCTGCGCCAATAAGAGGTGTCATCAAAAACATGCCGGCCAACGTAATCAGAAGCCCGCAAATATTCACCTAACTGATTATCGGTGAATTCCCCAAAAATTCCCAGAACTCTACAAAGCTGTAAACTGCTTATACCCCTATCTTGGCCCCCGAGACGAAACCGTAGAAACTCATTCGATAAATAATCGCTGACATTGTTAAACCGCATGGTAGAGTAAAATTCTTTAAGTAGCACCGGATAGATTGGTTCATTGATGCTAAAAACCTGTTCCCAAGCGTGGGTGACTACTCTACCGTAAGGAATGGCGAGTAAATTAGAAACATGTCGGCGTATGCCCGCCTCTTCCAATGGCCCCCAAATAAAATACCAAGTTGCATTAATCGGCCTACGGTTTATTCTCTCAAATGTTTCCGTATAGTCTTCATCGTTCTGAACCTGTGTTAACCAAACTCGAGGATCGTTTAGATCCTCCTCCTCTTCTTCTCCGGAAGACGATGATGAATGATGTTGTTGTTGTGGTGGTGGTGGTTGTCGTGGAGGAGCCAAACCTGCTGTCCTTCCTCTTTTTGCCGGTCCTCCTCTGCTTGGTTGTCCCTGCAAAACATTATACACCAAACCAAAAGAACATAGAAACCGTTGTGTTAATGTTAGCTAAAAACATAACCGAGTAGCAGGAGAACTTAATCATTCAATTCCTAGTTCAAAAGCATTATGATTCATTTAAACGAAAGTGCATGTTCACAATTTTAAACCAAAGTCAACCAAAGTCAACATGAATTCGTTAATACACCTTCAAAAAAAATGAAAATCATAACTTCACAATGTAGCACAAACTTAGGACTCAAAGATTCAAGTATGTTGTGTTCATAGGTCATATGGTTTAACTTTGCATTCTAATCATAACATCATACATTAGGGCATTTCATTCCATCAATTTGCTTCAACAGGCCCATACAAATGAACATCAAACATACATATTTCATAAATTCATTACAATTCAACAATATGCTTAGAAATTCACTAACATTCAAAAATGACCCGGCCAAGTTGACATCAACATCACCAACACAATCAAATACTTCACAAGAATCATAAACATCATACATAAACTCAACATCATAAGTTAAACACCCTAAATTCGGATTTAATTTCTACAAACCCTAGAATCATGAACAAAACCCTTAAAAGCATGTAATCTTTGCAAAATAAACATATAAAGGCAATTTAAACATCTAAGGCATGTTAATCTTAACAATAATCATGCAAATCAAACACCCCACACTTATCCTTCACCAATTTATAGATATAAACATACAATTCAAGTAATTGATAAAGAAAAGTGTAAAAATGGAGTATCCATACCAAAAAGTTCATGATTTGAAGCTTGAATTTGAAGAAGAAATCGCGAATTTGAGGTAGAGATTAGGGTTTTTGGAGAGTGGTTCGTGTTAGGGCAGAGAAAAATAGAGAAGAGTGTGTTTTGTGGATAAGAAATGGGTTGGATATGGTTTAAAAACGTATTTTTTTTCTGACTCAGGGGGTCTAGACGTCGTCCTGATTTTTGGGAGGGCGTCTCGATTCTTTAAGTGGGACGGCGTCTAGGGTTTTGGGACGGCGTCCCGGTATGTTAAGTGGGACGGCGTCTAGGGTTTTGGGACGGCGTCCCGGTATGTAAAGTGGGACGGCGTCTAGGGTTTTGGGATGGCGTCCTGTTTCACTAAAACTCACTGACCTGTTTTTCTGAGTCGTTCGCGTTTAGAGGTCATACGTTAATCATTTTGTACCAAACTAAAATTTATCGCGCACACAATACAAACCTAATTACAATTGTGAACCAGTTTTTTTTTACGAGTCGTTCACCAAACTCGTCCCCATTTAGATTTAGGCGTTTTTCTTGAAGTTGAGGCTAACCTCATCCTCAATTTCTAGGGGACCATCAACATAGTGTTTGACCCGGTGGCCATTCACTTTAAAATATCACCCTTCCCGTTCTCCATTTCGACTGTACCATAAGGGTACACCTTTCTAACAACAAACGGTCCCGTCCATCGGGACTTAAGCTTTCCGGGTGATAACTTGAAACGGGAATTATAAACAAGGACACGATCGCCTTCCATGAATTCCTTTGGACGTTTCAATCTTTTGTCGTGCCATTGTTTGGTTTTTTTCTTGTAAATTAGAGAGTTGTCATAGGCTTCAAGCCTCAACTCGTCTAATTCATTTAGTTGGGTCAAACGTAACCGACCCGCTTCTTGGTAATCCAAATTGCATGCCCTTAGCGCCCAATGTGCTTTATGTTCAATCTCCAACGGGAGATGGCATGCTTTTCCGTATACCATACGGAAAGGAGTTGTTCCAATCGGTGTTTTGTAGGCCGTGCGAAAGGCCCACAATGCATCGTTTAACTTGGTTGACCACTCTTTTGGATTGGCACCAACGGTCTTTTCAAGTATGCGTTTTAATGACCGGTTGGTGTTTTCTACTTGCCCACTCGTTTGGGGATGATAAGATGTCGAAATTTTATGAATTACTCCATATCTTTTCAATACCTTTTCCAATTGCTTATTGCAAAAGTGGGTGCCCCGGTCACTTATAAGAGCTTTTGGTGTGCCGAACCTAGAGAAAAGTTCCATCAAAAAGTTTACCACTACTCGGCCATCATTTGTTGGTAGAGGTTTTGCCTCCGCCCATTTAGAAACATAATCTATGGCGACAAGTATGTAGAGGTAAGAATGAGATTTTGGAAAGGGGCCCATAAAGTCAATTCCCCAAACATCGAACACCTCGCATACTTGGATGCTTTGTTGAGGCATTTCATCCCGTTTAGTTATTTGACCGGCCCGTTGGCACGCGTCACAAGCCTTACAAACAGCGTAGGCATCTTTGAATATTGTAGGCCAATAGAAACCGGCCTCATAAACTTTCTTCCCCGTGATTTGGGGACCAAAGTGCCCACCTGTTGGACCAAGGTGACAGTCAAGCAGAATTTCGGTGCATTCCTTCCCCGAAACACACCGACGGATTATCCCATCGGGACACTGTTTAAAGAGATATGGGTGTTCCCAAAAATAGTATTTTAAGTCACTAAAGAATTTCTTTCTTTTCTGGTGTGACATACCGGTTTCTAGGAATCCACCCGCAAGATAGTTGGCAATGTCTACAAACCATGGATCATCAATTTTCTCAACTCTCATGAGATTTTCATCAGGAAAATTATCTTGGATAACTGTCTCATGTAGAATCCCAAGATTCGGGTTCTCAAGTCGAGAAAGGTGATCGGCAGCTAGGTTTTCGGCACCCTTTTTATCCTTTATATCGATGTCAAATTCTTGCAAAAGCAAGACCCAACGTATTAAACGGGGTTTAGCATCTTGCTTAGAAAGCAAGTACTTTAAAGCCGAGTGGTCGGTGTAGACAACCGTCTTTGCTAGCACTAAATAGGATCGGAATTTGTCAAACGAAAAGACGATTGCAAGGAGTTCCTTCTCGGTGGTAGTGTAATTAAGTTGGGCTCCTTGCAGTGTCTTACTAGCATAGTAAATGGGCTTGAAATGTTTTTCTATTCTTTGCCCCAAGACGGCACCAATAGCAAAGTCACTGGCGTCACACATAAGTTCGAATGGTATTGACCAATTCGGCGATATGAGAATCGGTGACTGCGTGAGCTTTGCTTTAAAAAGATTAAAGGTGGTAAGACACTCGTCCGTAAATACAAATGGAGCGTCCTTCTCAAGAAGTTTGTTCATGGGGGTTGCAATTTTGGAAAAATCTTTAATGAACCGCCGGTAAAAACCGGCGTGCCCCAGAAAACTTCTAACACCTTTCACATTCGTTGGTGGTGGTAATTTGGCTATTACTTCCACTTTAGCCCGATCCACCTCAAGACCTGCACAAGAAATTTTATGACCCAATACAATTCCCTCTTTTACCATAAAATGGCATTTTTCCCAGTTTAGTACAAGATTTGATTCTTCACACCTAATCAACATACGCTCAAGATTTTTAAGACATGAGTCAAAAGAATCACCGAAGACTGAGAAGTCATCCATGAATACTTCCATAAAATCTTCAATCATGTCATGAAAAATAGCCACCATACACCTTTGGAAGGTAGCAGGAGCATTGCATAAGCCAAAAGGCATACGCCGATAGGAGAAAGTACCATAAGGACATGTAAAGGTCGTTTTCTCTTGGTCCTCGGGTGCTATAGGGATTTGGAAATATCCCGAGAAACCGTCAAGAAAACAATAAAAATTCTTTCCCGCTAATCTTTCCAAATTGATCAATGTAAGGAAGGGGAAAATGGTCTTTTCGGGTAGCATCATTTAATTTCCTGTAGTCAATGCATAACCTCCAACCCGTGATAGTCCTGGTAGAAATTAATTGGTCGTCTTCATTTGTGACAACGGTCATGCCACCCTTTTTGGGCACGCATTGGACCGGACTCACCCAAGGACTATCCGAAATTGGATAAATAAGACCCGCATCTAGGAGTTTTACAATCTCCTTCTTAACAACTTCTTGCATATTGGGGTTGAGTCGCCTTTGTCTTTGTACACACGGCTTATAGTTATCTTCCATTAATATCTTATGTGTACAATAAGAGGGACTTATACCCTTGATGTCATGAATTTTCCATGCTAGAGCCGTTTTATGGGTATTTAACATGGAAACAAGCTTAGATTTCTCACTTACAGAGAGTTCGGATGAAATGATCACCGGGAGAGTAGAACCTTCTTGTAGGTAAGCATATTCCAAGTGACTTAGAAGTGGCTTTAGTTCCAAAACGGGAGGTTCTTCAATCGATGTTTTACATCGGTATTCATTCCCTAAATCCAACTTTCTGTACTCTTCATCATTTGGCTCATACCCGTTAGCCATCAAAGTGGTCAACATCTCCACTTCTTCCACCATTGTTTCATCATCACCTTCCGTAAAAATGCATTCTCCTGTACCTTGCAATTCTGGAAATTCCTGCAATAACTCCGAATACGTGTCTACGGTTTGCAAATAATAACATTGATCATCAGTAGACTCGGGGTATTGCAAGGCATGGTCAACGGAAAAGGTAACCTTCATATCCTCAATACTAAGGGTCAATTTTTGCCCATGAACATCTATCATAGCTCTAGCGGTATTGAGGAAAGGTCGACCTAATATAAGAGGCACACGTGTGTCCTCTACCATGTCTAGAATTACAAAATCAGCCGGAAATACTAGGGTACCGACTTTTACTAACATATTCTCTAAAATTCCACTAGGGAATTTAACAGAGCGGTCTGCTAGTTGGATTGCCATTCGAGTTGGTTTCAGTTCCCCGGGGTTTAGCTTAACATATAATGAATAAGGCATTAAATTTATGCTAGCCCCTAAATCCGCTAATGCTTTAATGCATTCCAAATCTCCCAGGAGACATGGTATGGTAAAACTTCCAGGATCAGCTAACTTTTTCGGTATTTTGTTCATCAAAATTGCTGAACAATTAGCATTCATGGTGACGGATGAAAGTTCCTCCATTTTCTTCCGATTAGTAAGTAAGTCTTTTAAAAACTTAGCATACTTGGGCATACCTGAGATTACATCAATGAAAGGCATGTTTATGTTAATTTGTTTAAACATATCTAGGAATTTCGACCTTTCGGCCTCTAGCCTCTCTTGTTGTTGTTTTCTTGGGTATGGGAGCGGTAGTTGATATGGTTTTACTACGGGTTTTTCCCGTTCTTCCTTTTCAACCACTTTTTCCGGCTCCTTAACCGGTTCATCATTTTGGTTCAATGGAACCCTGAAATCAGAATTTTCGGGCATTATTGGAGCATCGTATGCTAGACCACTCCGTGTGGTGATAACATTTGCGTGCTCATTTCGTGGGTTTTTACTGGTATCGCCCGGTAAACTACCTGGTTTCCTCTCGCTCAGTAAATTGGCTAAACCACTCATTTGTTTTTCTAAATTTTGAATTGATGCTTGTTGGTTTCTAAATTGATGTTCGTTTTTCTCGTTGGTTTGGTTTATATTTGTGACAAGCTGAGTTTGTGATGTAATTAACTTTTCCAACATACTCTCTAAATTTGACTTTTTCTCTTCCTGTTGGGGTTTTTAGTAAAAACCCGGAGTTTGTTGTTGGAACCCACTACTTGACCCTTGTTGAAAATTGGAAGTTTGACCTTGAGGGTTGTAGGGGTTGTTAAAGTTCCGGTTAAATTGGGCTCGTCCCTGAAACTGGTTATTATTTCTTTGGCTTATGAAAGCCACTTCTTCTTTTTGAGCCATGGTTAACCCGGCATCACAATCTTTTCCTAAGTGGAGACCTCCACAGTATTCACAACCTACTTTCATACTATGGATTTCCTTGGTGATTTTGTCCATGTTTCGGACAACACCATCTATTTTTACACCTAGGGAGCTTAAGTCATCATAAGCACCGGCGCTTTGGACTTGAGCATTTCGAGTAATTGGGCGTTCTTGATGCCACTCATGAGAATAATTGATAATGCTAAAAACGAACATATATTTCATAGCATTATTCCTCAAGAAAGACAAGCTTTTAGTTGCAATTGTTCTATTTACTGGTGATATTCGTTTAAATAATAAAAGGTGAAGACAAAAGACAGATTCGACGAATTGAAGACGCAAACGACCAAAAAGCTCAAAAGTACAAAAGACAATCAAAGAGGTTCCAATTATTGATAAGAAACGTCTCGAAATTACAAGAGTACAAGATTCAAAACGCAAAATACAAAATATAAAATTGTACGCAAGGAAGTTCGAAAATCCGGAACCGGGACCAGAGTCAACTCTTAACGCTCGACGCAACGGACTAAAAATTACAAGTTAACTATGCATATAAATATAATATAATATATAATTAATTATATTAATTATATATATATTATATATATATATTATAAAACCATCGGCAGAGAAACTCCAAGGGTGTGAGCTGTAAATACATTCTCCGCGACTCGCGGAGTTTGAAGAGGATTTTGCCGCGAGTCGCGGAGCCCCAAAAATCAACTCTGGCTATAAAGTAAACCGAATTCTGATCATTTTTCATATTCTATTTCTCTCATCTCTCTATCTATACGATATATATATATATATATATATAATTTATATTTTAATTTTAATTTTAATTCTAATAATAAGGGTATGTTAGCGAATGTTGTAAGGGTGTAAGTCGAAATTCTGTCCGTGTAACGCTACGCTATTTTTAATCATTGTAAGTTATGTTCAACCTTTTTATATTAATGTCTCGTAGCTAAGTTATTATTATGCTTATTTAAAACGAAGTAATCATGATGTTTGGCTAATTACTAAAATTGGGTAATTGGGCTTTGTACCATAATTGGGGTTTGGACAAAAGAACGACACTTGTGGAAATTAGACTATGGGCTATTAATGGGCTTTATATTTGTTTAACTAAATGAAAGTTTGTTAATGTTAATATAAAGATTTACAATTGGGCGTCCCTATAAATTACCATATACACTCGATCGGACACGATGGGCGGGGTATTTATATGTATGAATAATCGTTCATTTAACCGGACACGGGAATGGATTAATAGCCACTAGAATAATTAAAACAGGGGTGAAATTACATTCAAGGGTAATTGGTGTAATTGTTAACAAAGTAGTAAAACCTTGTTTTACACGCAGTCGATAACCTGGTGTATTCATTAAACAAAGTATTAAAACCTTGTTACAATTCGAATCCCCAATTAGTTGGAATATTTAACTTCGGGTATAATAATAATTTGACGAGGACACTCGCACTTTATATTTATGACTGATGGACTGTTATGGACAAAAACCAGACGGACAGATTAAATAATCCAGGACAAAGGACAATTAACCCATGGGCATAAAACTAAAATCAACACGTCGAACATCATGATTACGGAAGTTTAAATAAGCATAATTCTTTTATTTCATATTTAATTTCCTTTATTTTATATTTAATTGCACTTCTAATTATCGCACTTTTATTTATTGTTATTTAATCGCATTTTTAATTATCGTACTTTTTAATTATCGTAATTTTATTTTATCGCACTTTTATTATTCGCAATTTCATTATCGTTATTTACTTTACGCTTTAATTTAAGTCTTGTATTTATTTTATATTTTACATTAGGTTTTAACTGCGACTAAAGTCTTAAAATCGACAAACCGGTCATTAAACGGTAAAAACCCCCCTTTATAATAATAATATTACTTATATATATTTGTATTTTTAATAAAAGTAAACTAATATAGCGTTGAGCTTTGTTTAAAGATTTCCCTGTGGAACGAACCGGACTTACTAAAAACTACACTACTGTACGATTAGTTACACTGCCTATAAGTGTTGTAGCAAGGTTTAAGTATATCCATTCTATAAATAAATAAATATCTTGTGTAAAATTGTATCGTATTTAATAGTGTTTTCTGCTAAAATTAATAACTATTTTATATACACCTCGCATAACATCAAGTATTTTTGGCGCCGCTGCCGGGGAACTATCTTAAAAGCCGGAAGCGCAACGCTAATATATAAAAAAAAAAGATTTTTTATTTACTTTTATTAAAAGTCGTTTTTGTAAAAATACGTTTTAAATATTCGAAAATATAAAAAGAAAAACAAAAATATAAGTATTTTTAAGATTTTGTTAAATATTTAAGTTTTATAAGTTTCTTTATTTTTATTTTAGTTTATAAAAATATAAGTTTTATTTTAATATCTTTTATTTATTTAAAAACAGAAAACAGAAAATAAAAAAAATAAAAAAAAAATAAAGAAAAACGCGTTGAAGATAAAACCTGTCAGCTGAAATTCTGGACCCCGCGACTCGCGGGGTTTTCTTTATAAATTACCGCGACTCGCGGAGCCTCTCTGACACACGGACAGAAGCCCTAATTCAGCATTAATTACGGGTTTTAATTAATTATTATTATTATTTAACCCTAATTATTATTATTATTATTATTAGTTTTATTTCTATTTTTACTTTTTATTTAATTTATGTATTTAGTATTAATTAGTTTTAATTAAATTGTAAAATTAGTAGTTTTATTAAATAAATAATATAAAAATAATATTTTTATAAAAATTGTATTTTTTACAACTTTTTGTATATTTTTATATTTTGTCCCTTTTTAATCATTGTAGCGTAATATTTATATTTTTAGCTCATATTTAATTTTAAACTTAGTTTTTGCTATAGTCATTTTTACTCCTATATTTTTAGGCTTTGCCGTAGAATTCCTTAAGTGCTTTTTCTTTAGACTAAGATTTAGGTGCTTTAGAATTTTGCGACGCCTTTTTAAGTTTTAGTTTCTTTTTAAGTTATTTCCATTTGGAATTTAGTTTTTCCTGTAAGCTTTAATATTTTTAGACAACTTTTACTATGTACCAATTGTCATTCCAATTAGTAATTTCAATTTGCGATTATAATTTTAAGTTAGTTGTAGTAATAAGATTAGGTTAGTTAAGTATTTTTAAGTTTTTATAAGTTTCTTTTATTTTTCCGTCACCTTTTATTTTTCAACCATTTTTTCTTTTTCGACCTTTTGCGACGAACTCTTTTTCTCTCTTATTTCTCGCTATTCTAGTTTTAGGACATAGATTTTTATTCTACTTCTTATCTAAATTTCTTAAAATTACGAAAATTTATTTTAAGTGGTTAAATTGATAGACATCAAAATTTTCTGGTTCGTAGTAATAGTTGGATTTGTACGTGGACCGGGTTATTGGAGCCAAACAGTCCTCAATTATATTGAGACCAAACGAATCCTGCCCCTCTGCTGCATCTTTTGGCTATTCGAAACGTGGGCAAAATCAGAAAAGTCTATTAATTGAATAACTTATTATAATTTTTCTTTCCTTTTAAAAATTAATAGGATATTCAGTGAATGCACCGAGCAAGACGTTCACCACCTTTTGTACGTTCACCACCTGTAACTAGATCAAGACATTTAGCAAATATAACCGCCGTTGATTTTTCTTTAGAATCGTCATCCAGTCAACCAAGTACTTCAGTTCAAATTTCCGATAATCCATTTTTTGAACCCAACCTCACAATTGAGAATCCAGAGAATATTCAGGAACGGTTCATAGATCCTGAACCATTAAACTTTCCTCCGGAGCCACCAATCATTCAAACAGAGATTGTTGAGGAACGAACCATTAAATCAGAATCATCTAGTGATACCGATTCAACAAATTCAATTATGGAGAATCTGGAACCTTTAAGTATGGAAGACCGAGTGAGAGCTAAACGCACTGGCCAAGGTCACGCAATTACTCATCCAGACATTAATGCGCCAGATTATGAAATCAAAGGACAAATTCTACACATGGTGACTAATCAATGCCAATTTAGTGGTGCGCCGAAGGAAGATCTAAATGAACATCTACGTACCTTTAATAGGATCTGCACACTATTTAAAATTCGAGAAGTGGAGGATGAACAGATATATCTCATGTTATTTCCCTGGACTTTAAAGGGAGAAGCCAAAGATTGGTTGGAATCGTTACCTGAAGGGGCGATTGATACATGGGATGTTTTAATTGACAAATTTCTTAAACAATTCTTTCCTGCATCTAAAGCCGTAAGACTTCAAGCAGAAATTGTTACGTTCACACAGAAACCAAATGAAACTCTATATGAGGCGTGGACAAGATATGGAAAGTTATTAAGAGGATGTCCGCAACATGGTTTAGACACCTGTCAAATAGTACAAATATTCTACCAAGGATGCGACATCACTACAAGGAAAGACATAGATATAGCAGCTGGTGGTTCTATTATGAAGAAAACCAAAACTGATGCTTACAAAATTATTGATAACACTGCTTCCCACTCACATGAGTGGCACCAAGAAAAAGACATCATTAGATCATCTAAAGCAGCTAGAGCCGATTCTAGCCATGACTTAGATTCCATTTTCGCAAAGATAGATGCTGTGGAGAGACGAATGGAAAAGATGACTAAAGATATTCACTCAATACGAATTAGTTGTGAGCAGTGTGGAGGACCACATTTGACAAAAGATTGTCTCAGTATTGAATTAACAATGGAACAAAGAGAGAATATTTCATACATAAACCAAAGGCCTGGAAATAATTATCAGAATAATTATCAACCGCCAAGACCGATTTACAATCAAAACCAGAATTATAGCCGAAATATTCCATACAACAACCAACAAGGTCCTAGCAATCAACAAGTATCCAATAATACTTACAACCAGCAAAGACCGAATTTTCAAAACAAACCACCACAACAAACCGATGATAAAAAGCCGAATTTAGAAGATATGATGACGAAGCTAGTTGAAACTCAAACGCAGTTTTTCACATCTCAAAAACAAACTAATGAACAAAATGCTCAAGCATTTAGAAATCAACAAGCTTCTATTCAAAATTTGGAACAAGAAGTAAGTAACCTAGCAAGGTTAATAGGTGAAAGAAAACCGGGAAGTCTACCTAGTGATACAAATGCTAACCCCCGGAATGAAACAGCTAAAGCTATTACCACAAGAAGTGGTACAACACTTAAACCACCTGAAATACCTGTAACTTCTGATGAAACTATTCCTACTCCACAAGAACCACAACCTGATCAAGATAAGGAAAAAGAACCGGTAGTTGAAAAGGTTAATGAAAATAACACAGTTAAGGATAAACCTTATGTTAAACCATACCAACCACCACTTCCTTATCCGAGTAAAATGAAGAAAGAAAAACTTGAAGCCGAGCAATCCAAATTCTTGGATATGTTTAAACAGATAAATGTAAATCTTCCTTTCATTGATGTGATTTCAGGAATGCCAAGATATGCTAAATTCTTGAAAGATCTAATCTCAAATAGAAAGAAAATGGAAGAACTCTCGGCTGTTACTATGAATGCTAATTGTTCAGCAGTGCTGTTGAATAAGATACCAGAAAAATTATCTGATCCAGGAAGTTTCACAATTCCATGTTTTCTGGGTAGTCTTAGTTCAATAGAAGCATTGGCAGACTTAGGTGCTAGTATAAATCTAATGCCGTATTCACTATACGCTAAACTAGACCTTGGAGAATTGAAACCAACCAGAATAAGCATACAACTAGCCGATAGATCAGTAAAATATCCTAGAGGGATAATGGAGAACATGCTAGTTAAAGTTGGTACTTTAGTATTTCCAGTAGATTTTGTTGTTTTAGACATGGAAGAAGATTCTCAAGTTCCTCTCATATTAGGAAGACCATTCTTAAACACGGCTAAAGCAATGATAGACGTGTTCGGTAAGAAACTGACCCTAAGTATAGAGGATGAGAGTGTTACCTTTTCAGTTGATAGAGCAATGCAACAACCACAATCTGCAGATGATACATGTTATTATATTCAAACTATAGATGCACATGCAGAATTATTAGAAGAATTTCCAGAATTACAAGGAACAGGAGAATGTTCTTTAGGAGAAGGTAATGAACCAATTGATGAAGCTGAAATATTAGCTACACTTATAGCTAATGGATATGAACCAACAACAGAAGAAATTCAAATGCTAAAAGAAGAAGACAGATATCGATATCAATCATCGATAGAAGAACCTCCGAAATTAGAGTTAAAGCCACTTCCAAACCATTTGGAATACGCTTATTTACATGGTGAATCTGAATTACCTGTAATAATATCGTCTTCTCTTACTGAAAATGAGAAATCACAACTCATTTCTGTGTTGAAAGCTCATAAACCAGCCATTGCATGGAAGATTCATGATATTAAAGGAATAAGTCCTTCGTATTGCACACATAAAATCCTTATGGAAGAAGGTCATAAAACGTATGTGCAACGCCAACGAAGACTAAATCCTAATATGCAAGATGTAGTTAAGAAAGAGATTATTAAACTGCTAGATGCAGGTTTAATTTATCCAATCTCTGATAGTCCATGGGTAAGCCCAGTTCAATGCGTACCTAAGAAGGGTGGCATGACTGTCATCACAAATGAGAAAAATGAGCTTATTCCTACTAGGACTGTAACAGGATGGCGTGTATGTATTGATTATAGAAAATTAAATGACGCCACCAGAAAAGATCACTTTCCCTTACCTTTCATAGATCAAATGTTGGAAAGATTAGCCGGAAATAGTTACTATTGTTTTCTAGATGGATTTTCCGGATATTTTCAAATTCCAATAGCACCCGAAGATCAAGAGAAAACCACATTCACGTGCCCTTATGGTACTTTTGCTTACAAACGCATGCCATTTGGACTTTGTAGCGCCCCTGCAACCTTTCAAAGGTGTATGATGGCGATTTTTCATGACATGATAGAAGAATGCATGGAAGTTTTCATGGATGACTTTTCAGTCTTCGGTAATACATTTAAATCATGTCTAGTTAATCTGGAACGAATGCTAATTAGATGCGAAAAATCAAATCTAGTACTTAATTGGGAGAAATGCCATTTCATGGTTAAAGAAGGCATCGTTCTTAGACATAAAATTTCAAAAGAAGGAATTGAAGTGGATAGAGCTAAAGTAGATGTAATTGCTAAACTTCCACATCCCACCAATGTTAGAGGAGTTAGGAGTTTTCTAGGGCATGCCGGTTTTTACCGACGTTTCATAAAAGATTTTTCTAAAATTGCCACTCCTATGAATAAACTCCTAGAAAAGGATGCTCCATTCATCTTTTCAGATGAGTGTATCAAATCTTTTAATATTCTTAAAGAAAAACTCACTAATGCACCGATCATGATAACACCAAATTGGAATCTACCATTTGAACTAATGTGCGATGCAAGTGATTTTGCAATGGGAGCCGTTTTAGGACAAAGGATTGAAAAACGATTTCAACCTATATATTATGCTAGTAAGACGTTACAAGGAGCACAAACAAACTATACAACTACTGAAAAAGAACTCCTTGCTATTGTCTTTGCTTTTGACAAATTTCGATCATATCTCGTTCTAGCAAAAACGGTGGTCTATACCGATCATTCTGCTCTTAGATACCTATTTTCAAAACAAGATGCTAAACCAAGATTAATCCGTTGGATCTTACTCTTACAAGAGTTTGATATTGAAATCCGAGATAAAAGAGGAGCAGAAAATCTCGCCGCTGATCATCTTTCTCGTCTTGAAAATCCCGAATTAGAAGTTCTAAATGAATCAGCCATACAAGACAACTTTCCTGATGAATATCTATTGAAGATAGATTATAAAGAAATCCCATGGTTTGCAGACTATGCAAACTACTTAGTTTGTGGATTCCTTGAAAAAGGATTATCGTACCAAAGACGAAAGAAATTCTTCAGTGATATAAAACACTATTTCTGGGAAGATCCACATCTGTTTAAAAGTTGTCCCGATGGAATAATACGCCGATGTGTATTTGGAGATGAAGCTAGTAAAATTTTAAACCATTGTCACACAGGACCAACAGGAGGGCATTATGGGCCTCAACTAACAGCAAGAAAAGTTTATGAAGCTGGATTCTATTGGCCTACAATTTACAAAGACGCACACCTTCTTTGCAAATCCTGTGATGCATGTCAAAGGGCCGGAAAAATAAGTCAACGTGATGAAATGCCACAAAATGTCATCCAAGTATGTGAAGTATTTGACATTTGGGGTATTGACTTTATGGGTCCATTTCCAAAATCTAATAATAATCTATATATACTCGTAGCCATTGATTATGTATCTAAATGGGCGGAAGCACAAGCTCTCCCAACTAACGATGCACGAGTTGTAGTCAATTTTGTAAAACGTCTTTTTGCAAGGTTTGGAACACCGAAAGCTTTAATAAGTGATCGGGGAACTCATTTTTGTAATAATCAACTTGAGAAAGTTCTTAAAAGATATGGAGTAACTCATAAAATCTCCACCGCATATCATCCACAAACAAGTGGACAAGTTGAAAATACCAACCGAGCTTTAAAACGTATTTTAGAGAAAACCGTAGGATCAAATCCGAAGGAATGGTCCATTAAATTGGAGGATGCACTCTGGGCTTTTAGAACAGCCTACAAAACTCCAATTGGAACCACACCTTTTAGACTTGTTTATGGAAAAGCATGTCATCTTCCAGTAGAAATTGAACACAAAGCATTTTGGGCTTTGAAGACATGTAATCTTGATTTACATGAAGCCGGACGTCTACGATTAAGTCAACTAAATGAATTAGAAGAATTAAGACATGAAGCATACGAAAATTCGTTAATCTATAAAGAAAGAACGAAGAAATGGCATGATAAAAGAATCAAAAGTTCAAAAGAATTTAAAGAAGGAGACAGAGTTCTTCTTTTCAATTCACGATTCAAGCTATTTCCTGGAAAATTGAAATCAAGATGGTCTGGACCATTCATAGTCAAAAGAGTTTTCCCATACGGAACGATAGAATTAATAAATTCAAATGGGATAGAATTTAAAGTTAATGGTCACAGAGTTAAACATTACATACATGGTCCGATGGAAGTCGACAACGAAGTTAATCACAATTTCGACACCACAGCTAACTAAGTGTGGGGAGAATCAAGTCTTTAAAGGATAATATGTATTTCTGTTAGAGTTAGATTGTCTGTTTTCGTGTAGTTCTCGAAAATGGAACCCGAATGGTCTTTCCCTAGCAGACCCTAAAGAACTAGTCTTCTCCCCTCATTCTGAATTTTTATTTTTTTTAGGTTTTTACAAAATGAAGACTGCCTGTGAACTAAACCATGGTCTAATGCTACACGCTTTGATCACTAAACGTAATAATGACATACTACCGAGTGAAATAGTATCAGTAATCAGAGAAAGAATGGACGGAGTTAGAAAAGAATCCAGATGCGAAGATAATAAGTTACAATTTGGTAAAGGAAAATCAAAATCCGCAGCAAAAAGAAGAGCACGACACCTAGAACGATGTCACAAATGCGGAAAATGGTCACATGGAGGTAAATGTTCAAATAATCAAACCTATTCAAATACCGAATTTGTTACTTTATGCAGAGACGGACCGTTCATATGTTTAGAAGAAAAGACACTGAATGCTCGAGGTTACGCCTATGTAGCCATGGAAAACCAATTAAACCGACTATCTTATGAATGGAATAGATCATATAACTAAGAAATCTATTTCACAGGTATGTCTGTAAGGTTTTTATTTTTATTTTTATTTTTAACCTTTTGATAATAAACGCTAATTTGTTCGCTAAAAAGTATTAAATTGGTATTAAATAAAATTAGGTTTGGCGACCGAAATTATTGATATCATTCAAAAATTTATTACATCACTGCGAAATTTAACGTTTATTCTTAAGGTATAAATATCTTTAAACAATCAACCCAAAATATTTCAAAAATTCGTCATGAGTTAAATTAGGTCTTGGAACCGAAATTACTTTACCGAAAAGAGGGGCGCATGTTTTTGATAATATTTGATTGATTAAAGTGGGATAAAAAGACAAAAAGATTTTTAATTTTATTTTTACCATGTTTTTAAAATTAATATTTAAATCTTAAATTAATATTGTAAATTTTGTAAAAACAATATATTTAAAATTGTAAATATTTGAAAAATTAATATAAGTTTGATATGAATTTATGAATTTTTAAATTAAGTTTGGTGTGAATTTTTAAAATATAAATTTTTAATTTTATGCATTTCAAATTTTAAGTTTGGTGTGAATTTTTAATTTTTAAAATATAAAATTTTAATTTTATGCATTTTAAATTTTGAGTTTGGTGTGAATTTTTAATATTAATTTTGAATTTTATATTTAAGTTGTGTGAATTTAAAAACAAAAATTTACTTTATCTCATTAAGTTAAGAATATGATTTTTAAAATTCGTCGTAAGTTGAAGACTAGGTCTTTGAACCGAAATTGCTTTACCCGAGGGAGGGACGAGAACTTTTATTATCATTATTTTTAATCTTATTAATTTAAAGTATGCCAAAAACATTAAAAAAACCCAAAAATCTTAGCTTTTAAAACAATCGCTACAAAAAGACAAATTTTAAAATTTTGTCGAGGGACGGACTAGGACATCGATCCGAAACGACCTCGTCCTAAATAACAAGGGAAACAAAATTTTAAAATTAAGTACTTAATTGTTTCAAAAGTTAATGATTATAAAAAAAAAAAAAAAAAAAAAAAAGCTCCGCGAGTCGCGGAGTTTGGAGGGTAAATCCCCGCGACTCGCGGGAGGACCGGATTACAGAAAAAAAAATAAGAGCTGCAACAGCTCAGTTTCACTCCCCCACCCAAAAACACTGCGAAGAACACAGCGAAAAAACCCCGAAAATACACGAAAAACACCCCCAAAAATCTCAATTTTTAACCGTTAATCACCAAATTTTTTGCTAAAATCATGTTGAGAAGGATGCTATCTAAGAATTACTCAAGAAAAACGGTAAATTTCTACACCTAAACACCATTTAATTCGAAATTTGATGTTCTTGAGCAATTTTTTCCCCAATTTGATTTTGATGCTTTTTAGTGTAATTAGACTTAAATTGTTTATGTATTATGCTTGTATAACCTAGATTGATGCTGTTTAACATGATTAGAAGCCTTAAACTTCAAATTTTGAATAATCTAGGGTTTGTGTTCTTGAGCAAATTTGGGACTTTTTGATATAAACAGGTTATGGCCTATTTTTGTCATGAATTGTTGCTAAATTAAGTAGTGTAACATGTTTAGGTAGTTAAATGATCCAAACTTTGAGCCTAAACATGATTTTGAGAATTAAAGTGGACTTTTTCAAGTCTAAAATTCATGAACTTGATTTTTGAAAGATAATGCCATTTGAGACTTGTTTAATTGCTAGTAATGATTATTTTGACATGTTATTTGAGTTGAATGCTTATGAACTTGGCGAACATTTTCGTATATGCTTATTTGAAAAAGTGTAGATTTGATAAAAATGTGAAAATGAGCTTAAGTTTGATATAAATTGATAATGTCATTGTAATTATTTTGATTGATGATTTTGCTGACACTAATGCATATTTGGATGCACAAAAATTGTGTTTGATGTGTTTTGCAGAATGAAAGGGGTGAATCTTCATCCCAAGCCCGCAATGCTCCTGCTGAGAATTTGGAACAACAGGAGGTGGATAACTACTACAAGCAGGATGTACCTCATCCAGTCATGACCTTTTCCGATATGCATTTGGAAGAGTTGCACCCGAACCTGAGATTTGACAGACTTTGGATAGATTATCCAAAATATCAAAGGGGTTTGCATACTCTTCATTCTAAGGTTGTTGAGGTACCGAGGGTCATAGAATGGGGACCCTTAGAAGCTGTAGAATTGGCCGGGCCAATTAGGGAATTACTTGTACAGAGGTATGGTAATTCTTCTTTTAATGACTGGATATGTTTATTCACCATACGTAGACCTGTATATAAAGTATGGTGTGAAGAATTGTTATGTAGTATAGAGTTGAATGATCGGGTAGCTAGTTTAACCGATCGTTCTTTTATTAGATTTTTGTTAGGCGGTTCGATGCGCCACATGTCTTTACTGGACATGGCTCAGGCTTTACGTATATATACGCCTGAGGAGTTAGCGTCTGCCGATTGTAGAGGATTGATACTAAACGGTAGAAAGATAGATGAGAATTTTGATACACACGGTGTGTGGAGTCAAATGACAAGCCATCACCGTTTCAAAGGGGGAAATTACTCTTATTTGGATATAGATAGAGCCGAATTAAGAGTGATACATAGGTTTTTAGCTAATTCGATTACACAAAGGGGTAAAAACAAGGAAAAAGTAAATGAACAGGATTTGTTTTACCATATGTGTATTCGAGACCCACAAAGCGCTGTAAGTATACCATATTGTGTGGGTTATTATTTATCAGCTATGGTTCGGGGGATGCGACTACATAGCATAATAGGAGGTGGTATTTTTATTACTTTGATTGGTGAATATCTCGGTGTGGATATAAGTCGGGGGGGATTATTACTAGAAGAGCCGGAACCCCGCGATACTATAGGTTTAAATGTATACCATGGTGCGAAAGTTTTGAAGAGGCGAAATAACGCCGCAGTACGATACCATGGTAGACATCCACAGGTGGAGAGAAACCAGCAGCAAGGTAATGTAGGAGGGGGGAATGAGATGCAAGAAATGCATAGGTTTATAGCTTCTCAGGAATACGAAAATGCTAGACAGAGAGCATTTGAAGATTGGCAAGTTCATCAGAACCAGATCATAGCTCATTGCCAACATATAGGTAGAAACTATATTCCTACACCGAAACCCATCTTCCCTCCTTGGTCGATAGATATGCAGCCACCATATCCTACGTATGACCCTGCCGAAGCATTCTATAGCACTTATGGTTATGCCTGGAACCCCTATTGGTACCAATATCATCCTTAGTTTACTTATTATTTTTTATTATTTTGTAATTTGTAATTATTGATACATTTAATATTTTTGTTAATATTGTAATCATTTTTATAATTGTCTAACTTTTATTCTTAGATTTTAATAATTTTTGAATGTGGGGTAATATACCAAACTTCAAAAATATGTATATATGTTTGCAGTTTATCTTATGTACACAACAGGGTAAAACAACGCATTTTCAAAGACTGGCATTAAGTTCAGCAAAAGCAACTAATTTTGACGACAAGATGCAAAATATATGTGAAATAACAACAAGACGGAATGAACAAATGATGTGCACCATTTATCATTCAGCAAACAAACGCCAATATATTTGGAAACTTTGGTAAAATTTAATCATTTTCACACTAATCACCCTCAATAATTTAAATTGTTACTGATTTCTTGCAAATGAGGGCATTGCAAGATCTTAAGTGTGGGAAGGGGTTAAATTCTTTCGGATTTTAAAATTTTTATCTTAAACACTTGGTTACCATTAAAAAAACTAGTAAAGCAGTAGTTGTATTAGAATCTAGTGCTCTCTGATAAAAAAGAACAGCCCTAGTCTTATATACTGACTACCCAATTCTAGTAAAATTTTTCAATTAAATGAATTCAAATCATGTTTATACATATTTATGAACGATAAAACTAGGTTTTAACACCGAAATTATTGTTATCTCAGAAAGAACATAAATTAAGAAACAAACTAAAATGTCAAAATTCATTTAAAATGGAATAGAGGACGATAAAAAGGAAAATAAAAGCCAAGTGTGGGAAAATTTACCAAGTTATCTTAAACATATGTCACATATATCTGTAACAAATAACTGAAAATACTTTTGCTTTGGACTAAACTAAACTGTTTTACCCGATGAAAGAAAAGAAGAGATGGATCTACACGATGAATCAATTCCATCATTAAAAGGAAGTAAAGTCTTCCGAAAAAGAAACGCGCTTCTTGATTTAGGTCATGAAGTTGTCGTCCAGACCAGCTGTAGGTTGACGAAAAATCTAGAAAAGTCATCACTAAAATCAGCAGGAAATCCACGGACCTCAGCATCAAACAGGGTCGCCAAGTGGTCAGATTTATCCTAACCATGAGAAGGATTTATCTCGTACAATGGGGGGGCACCATGCAAATTAGCTGGATAAGACTAATGAATCAGATCCCCAGAAAGGATAATCTCCTTAAAGATTAAAAATCAGCTTTTAAGACTGATATTACTCAATCCTAGAGATTGACCTTAAAGATTGAGAATTACAAACTCATGGAATTCAATGATATCTAAACTCGAGCTTGAACGAGAAAATATTTTGATCAAAATTATAAACCGATTTGTTTTCTGAAAACCCTATTTTCAATGCGTTCATTACCATTGAACGTAAAATCCTAGGAATTCACCTGGAATTCATTAGGTCACCTGAACTAAATCGGGTGTCAACCGTAAGAACGGTGGTTGCATAGCATGGTCAAAGACAGGACCTTGTGCCATACTGAAAAATTATAAGGGTGAGCTTTACTATTGCTCCTACCAAGGATAGTAATTGCGTCCGACACGTTATAGACCATAATCAAAAGCATGTCACGGGACATTGCCTTAACAGTTGCTTGTTCAACGCTTTCCTTTACAACCGGACGGTAGTTTACCGAAAGGTAATATACGGGACAAGTAAACTGGACGTGTTGCTTTCCAAATACAAGGTTAGCAAGTGGGTGACACAAAACCGCAAGTTTTGAGCTAAAATTTTCAAATTTAAAACCCACCAAACCCACAAAAATATTTTGCAAACACCGGTAAAGGGTTATCCCGGAAAACTTATCTAGGATAAAAACTAGATTTAATTTTCAAAAGATCAAATGTTTTCATAAAGATCCAATTTCCTTAATGGATCTAAATTTTTATAGTCATGTGGGACTGTAAACCATATCGTTACTACCATTGTTTATACCGCCGTATAGAAATCACTGATGTACAAAGTGTGAAGAATAAAGAAGTGATTCTAGTATTTCAAGACAATATTGCTTGAGGACAAGCAACGCTCAAGTGTGGGAATATTTGATAATGCTAAAAACGAACATATATTTCATAGCATTATTCCTCAAGAAAGACAAGCTTTTAGTTGCAATTGTTCTATTTACTGGTGATATTCGTTTAAATAATAAAAGGTGAAGACAAAAGACAGATTCGACAAATTGAAGACGCAAATGACCAAAAAGCTCAAAAGTACAAAAGACAATCAAAGAGGTTCCAATTATTGATAAGAAACGTCTCGAAATTACAAGAGTACAAGATTCAAAACGCAAAATACAAAATATAAAATTGTACGCAAGGAAGTTCGAAAATCCGGAACCGGGACCAGAGTCAACTCTTAACGCTCGACGCAACGGACTAAAAATTACAAGTTAACTATGCATATAAATATAATATAATATATAATTAATTATATTAATTATATTTATATATTATATATATATATATTATAAAACCGTCGGCAGAGAAACTCCAAGGGTGTGAGCTGTAAATACATTCTCCGCGACTCGCGGAGTTTGAAGAGGATTTTGCCGCGAGTCGCGGAGCCCCAAAAATCAACTCTGGCTATAAAGCAAACCGAATTCTGATCATTTTTCATATTCTATTTCTCTCATCTCTCTATCTATACGATATATATATATATATATATATATATATATATATATATATATATAATTTATATTTTAATTTTAATTTTAATTCTAATAATAAGGGTATGTTAGCGAATGTTGTAAGGGTGTAAGTTGAAATTCTGTCCGTGTAACGCTACGCTATTTTTAATCATTGTAAGTTATGTTCAACCTTTTTATATTAATGTCTCGTAGCTAAGTTATTATTATGCTTATTTAAAACGAAGTAATCATGATGTTGGGCTAATTACTAAAATTAGGTAATTGGGCTTTGTACCATAATTGGGGTTTGGACAAAAGAACGACACTTGTGGAAATTAGACTATGGGCTATTAATGGGCTTTATATTTGTTTAACTAAATGAAAGTTTGTTAATGTTAATATAAAGATTTACAATTGGGCGTCCCTATAAATTACCATATACACTCGATTGGACACGATGGGCGGGGTATTTATATGTACGAATAATCGTTCATTTAACCGGACACGGGAATGGATTAATAGCCACTAGAATAATTAAAACAGGGGTGAAATTACATTCAAGGGTAATTGGTGTAATTCTTAACAAAGTAGTAAAACCTTGTTTTACACGCAGTCGATAACCTGGTGTATTCATTAAACAAAGTATTAAAACCTTGTTACAATTCGAATCCCCAATTAGTTGGAATATTTAACTTCGGGTATAATAATAATTTGACGAGGACACTCGCACTTTATATTTATGACTGATGGACTGTTATGGACAAAAACCAGACGGACAGATTAAATAATCCAGGACAAAGGACAATTAACCTATGGGCATAAAACTAAAATCAACACGTCGAACATCATGATTACGGAAGTTTAAATAAGCATAATTCTTTTATTTCATATTTAATTTCCTTTATTTTATATTTAATTGCACTTCTAATTATCGCACTTTTATTTATTGTTATTTAATCGCATTTTTAATTATCGTACTTTTTAATTATCGTAATTTTATTTTATCGCACTTTTATTATTCACAATTTCATTATCGTTATTTACTTTACGCTTTAATTTAAGTCTTGTATTTATTTTATATTTTACATTAGGTTTTAACTGCGACTAAAGTCTTAAAATCGACAAACCGGTCATTAAACGGTAAAAACCCCCCTTTATAATAATAATATTACTTATATATATATTTGTATTTTTAATAAAAGTAAACTAATATAGCGTTGAGCTTTGTTTAAAGATTTCCCTGTGGAACGAACCGGACTTACTAAAAACTACACTACTGTACGATTAGGTACACTGCCTATAAGTGTTGTAGCAAGGTTTAAGTATATCCATTCTATAAATAAATAAATATCTTGTGTAAAATTGTATCGTATTTAATAGTGTTTTCTGCTAAAATTAATAACTATTTTATATACACCTCGCATAACATCAATAATCGGCTAGTTTCTCGATTATCTCATAAGCCTCTTGCTCGGTTTTGTCCATAAGAGAACCACCGGTCGCTTGGTCAATTGAAATTCGGGTTGCTACATCACAACCTTTGTAAAAGATTTGGACCTTTTGAAAGGTATCCAAACCATGGTTTGGACAACCTCTTAGCATTTTGGAAAATCGATTCCATGCTTCGTACAGGGTTTCCATCGGCTTTTGACAGAATTGGGTAATTTCGTGTTGGAGTCTCGCGGACTTGGATGCTGGAAAATATTTCTTAAGAAATTTTTCCAACATACCATCCCACGTTTCTATCGTAGCCTCGGCCAATGAATCTAACCAACTTCGTGCTTCCCCTTGGAGTGTCCAAGGGAAAAGTCTTAATAATATGGCCTGGTCAGTTTCTGGTTTAAGTTTAAATAGAAGACATATCTCTTGAAAGAGATGAATATGTTCGTTTGCATCTTCATTCGGACCACCACCAAATTGACACTTGTTATTAATCATTTGAAGAATAGGTCCTTTTATTTCAAAAGTTACCTCACCAGTAGGTGGAGTAATAGCACTACCTTGTCCGGTCCGGGTTGCTTTCATCTTTGCTGCCATTGATTGTCGTAGTACCAACGGTCTTTCTCCTTCCATTTCAAAATTTGGGGGTTGAACGGGTTTACCAAAGTCTGAATATCGAGGCTTGGTCGTACTTGATTCTGAATCAAAGGTTTCTTGCTTTGATGAAGATTCAAAAATTTCAAGTACTTCTTTTGAAATCCTACCAAGCTTTCTATCAGGTTCTGTAAACGGTGTAAGTAATGGAGATTCTGAACTTCGGGTATGTGGCATATGCGACCTATAAACTGTCAATCACACAACTAACAAAAATTATTAAACATACCGATTCTATAAGTTTAACAATCAAAGATTATTAAAAATTTAAAATAATTAAGAAACTACTTAATCACAAATCAGTTAATAATTCTATTTTGACACAAAAC
Organism: Rutidosis leptorrhynchoides; assembly: GCF_046630445.1. Lineage (NCBI taxonomy): Eukaryota > Viridiplantae > Streptophyta > Magnoliopsida > Asterales > Asteraceae > Rutidosis > Rutidosis leptorrhynchoides. The sequence goes on along the minus strand of NC_092343.1, from coordinate 379,959,158 downwards.
TATCCCCGGCAGCGGCGCCAAAAACTTGATGTGCGAAAAGTGGTATATGAATTATCGTATGGAAAATACCGGTTTTAGAGATTGCTACACACTAACGGGCAGTGTACCCGATCGTGTAGTAGTATAGTAACTGGTTTAGTTCCATGTATCGTTCCAAGGACAGTTATATCAGTCAAACTAAAATTAGAAACTATATTATGATTAACTAAGTGAATGAAAGTTAAAAGTACAAGTTTTATGTTTTGGTGGCTATTTAACGATTTAGCCAAATCAAAGAAGGTTAAATGTAAAAACAATATTTTTGTCTTTTAAGTTTATGAAATGATAATAAATGCAAATAAAGCAAGTAAGATAGTTTTGAATTAAATCAAAGAGATGAAATGTTTATCTAGATATTTTACCCTCGGTATTGGATGTATTTTTAGATATTAAGTCCTGATTGAATAATTATGTGTGTAGTTATCTAATAGGTTCACTAAGAGTTCTCTCGGATAAACACGCAAATACAATAACAAGATCAAGGGTTCCCTTTTCACTATGGTTCTTGTATTTGTAATCAAATAACTATAAGCATGCTAATCACCTAAATCGACTCGCTAAGAGTTCTCTTTAGCAAGTACTCAAACTAGAATTACTAAGCGAGGGTTCCCTATAACTTAGACCTTTTAGTTTGTGACTAGTTGATCAACAAAATCAAAGACTTGAATAACAATTGTCTTTGCGTTCGCTCTACACAATTCATTCCTATTTTGTTTAACCGTTTTAATCTAGTTTACCCCCTTGGTCCGGTTTAGCAAACAATCAATCTAAGACAAGTTGATTGTAAATCAATATGATACATCAACAAGAGTTCTCTTTATCAACAACATATCAATTAACTAGATACAAATGATTTTAACAACAATAAGCATGGTTCTTAATTCAAGCTTCAATCTATCACGCATAATACATTCAATCAATAAGATTACATCCAATACCTTGGTTATTAATCTAGACAAACATTATAGAAACTAGCCAACAATCATGGTAACAGACAACAATACAATCAAATTATTAACTGAAATCATTGCTGAGAACAAGTAAATAACCTACAAGAACAAGAGTTCTTGGATGAAAAAGGTTTTGATGGATGATGCCTTGATGTTGAGCCTCTTCAAAGAGGTTGGAGTTCTCCAATTTGCTCCTGAAAATCGCCTCTAAACTCTCTGGTTCGTATTCTGATGCAACAGTCCCTCAAAAACTGAAGTTTTAAAGTGGAGAGAGTAGGTAAAAAGCTAAAAAGTCTGCTACACCTACTACGGGACGTCGTCCCAAAGGGAAGGACGGCGTCCCGGTATAAAGGGCTAGACGGCATCCCAATTGCCGAGACGGCGTCCCAAATTGAAAGACAGGACATCGTCCCACCTTCCAGGACGGCGTCCTGTTGTGCTAATTTTGATTGTTTCGTTTTCTTTTCAATATTACTTCATTTGGACGAAGCCTAACACCTTGGAAGCTTTGTTTTATCATTTTAGAGTGCTATCTTGACTCTAACTCGTATCGGGATCAACCAATGTCATAAATCATCAAAATTCTTTGTAAATCATTCTTTCGATATAAACTTGCGCATCTTGGTTTATTATTTGTAGAACACCTTCATCATCCTTGATTCTAGAGCGTTTTTAATGATATTGCGATAGATATATATGATGTTATTGAGCAATATCAGTGTATGATTAAGAGTCTCTGTTGAGAGGTCCACTTTTGATTTAACAAACCTTTCCTTTTTAACCATATTCAAAAAATGGTAAAGTGATTTTACAAATAAAAACAAAGTGTCAACTAACGAGAACTAGACAAGAGTTAGTGAAGATTCTTATTTGATTTTCAATTCATACCTTACAACATTTTTCTCGTGATATTAATAAGATAACTATTATAATTATCATTTTAAAGTTGGAATGTGGAATGAAAATAACTTAGACAATGGGTTTCAACATTTTACATTAAGGTGATTTTGTACGTTTATCTAACCTTTAGACTTTATACCACGTTGTACCAACAAAAGTTAAGAACTTGAAACCTATGAAAAGTATATTTAATTTTATTTCTCTAAAATGTTTTACGATATAACAACCTCTACTAATATAACTTTTTAGTAAAATGATTCTTAAAAATACTTAGTTTTGAAAAATAAAGTTTTCATATTTATTTAATATTTTTCAAACTGATGATGTAGCGTGAGGGTACGAAATAGTATTATTTTTAATACAAAATACTACAAAATATGACACAAGTTTTATTAATTTACGGATGGGATATACCTAAACCTTGCTACAACACTATAGGCAGTGTACCTAATCGTAGAGTAGTGTAGTTTTTAGTAAGTCCGGTTCGTTCCACAGGGAGCTGGTGATACTTACTATATTTTTAACTATATTTATATAAAATATATATAATTATATAAGTAGTAATATTATTATAAAAGGGGGGTTTTACCGTTTAATGACCGGTTTGTCGATTCTATATTTTAAGCGTAAAGATAAATGACGATAATTAAAGTGCGTAAAATAATGACAATAAATAAAATGACAGTAAATAAAATTGCGAGTATTAAAATGACAGTAAATAAAGATACGATGAGAAATACAATAAAAGAATTATGCTTATTTAAACTTCCGTAATCATGATGTTTGACGTGTTGATTTTAATTTATTACCATGGGTTAATTGTCCTTTGTCCTGGTTTATTTGATACGTCTATCTGGTTTTTGTCCATAATAGTCCATCGGTCATAAATATAAAGTGCGAGTATCCTCGTCAAATTACCCTTATACCCGAAGTCAAATATTCCAACTGATTAAGGATTTAAACTGTGACGCAGTTATCACTTCTATCAACAATTACACCAGTTATCACTGTATGTAATCTACCCCTGTTTTAATTAGTTTATGAATATTAATTCATCCACTTGATCAGAATGAATAATCAATTACCCAACCCAATTGATTAATTAAATGATTATAACAGATTCCATATGAACGTCACTAAATAGGACAACCATAATCATTATTAATTATTAGGTTAATTAATTTAAAGATAGGTTCGACAGACTCCAATGAGTTGTCACTCAATTAGACAATACCCCCCATCTATTAATAGTCAATAGTCCAATTTCCACAAGTGTCGGTCTTTTGCCCAAACCTTAATTATGGTACAAAGTTCAATAACCCCATCTTAATATTTTAGCCTAACATCACGATTACTTCGGCTCAAATAAGCATAATAATAACTTAGTTACGAGACATTAAATTAAAAAGGAAAGACATAACTTACAGTGGGTATTAATATCGTAGTATTACACGGGCAGAGTCTTGACTTAAAACCCGTAAATCATTTGTTACAATACTAAACTAAATCATAATTATTAAAATTATAATTAAAATTATAATTATTTATTTATGTTATATGTTTACAGAGAAGGAAAAGAAAAAGATGTGTTTGAGTTCGTGCATAAACTGCCTTTTTATAGGCATTTGGCCAGATTTTTACTGCCATGCGACTCGCATGGGTTTATGCCTATTTGCCATGCGACTCGCATGGCCACGCTGGACAGCTCACATATCTTTTGTCTTCTTGTTCGTCGACATATTTATTAAATATATATAAAATATAAATAATTTTAATAATTATTTATATATTATATTATATTTATGTGCATAGTAGACTAGATATTTTTGGTCCATTGCGTCGGGCGTTTCTTCTTGGCTTGGGTCCCGGTTCCGGATTTTCGGACGTCCTTTCGTACTATTTTATATCGTGTACTTTGCGTTCCGCAACTTGTACTCTTGTCATTTTTAGACGTTCTTCATCAATAATTTGAACCTTTTTATTTGTATCTTGTATATTTGAGCTTTTTTTGGACCTTTGTGTCTTCAATTCGTCGTTTTTGCCTTTTGTCTTCGCACTTATTTAATATAAACGAATATCACTTGAAAATGGAACAATTGCAACTAAAATCTTGTCTTTCTTGGGGGATAATGGTATGAAATATATGTTCCTTTTTAGCCTTATCAATATCCCCACACTTGAGCGTTGCTTGTCCTCAAGCAATACAGTCTTGAAATATAAACACACGAATCACTTCTTTATTCTTCACACTTTGTACATGAGTGATTATGATAGAGCGGTATAAACAATGATAGTAACGATATGGTTCAAAGGTGGGTGTGTCTTTTATAGTTGCCTCGGGTTTAGGTCAACGACACTGCAATCAAATAGCCGATTTACTTTCGGTTTCCAAAGCAAAGTGCACATTTGAAAGGCGGTTTACAGTCCCACATGACTATAAAATTTTAGATCCTTAAGGAAATTGGATCTTTATGAAAACATTTGATCTTTTGAAAATTCATGCTAGATTTTTCCCTAGACAAGTTTTCTGATTTGATCCATCATCGGTGTTGCAAAATATATTTGTGGATCAATATTTTGGCTAAAAACATTTAGGTTCGTGTAATCCACTGCTATCCCGGTATCGGAAAGCACACATCCAATTTACTTGTTCCGTATATTACCTTTCGGTAAACTACCGTCCGGTTGTAAAGGAAAGCGATGAACAAGAAACTGTTAAGGCAATATCCCGTGACATGCATTTGATTATGGTCTAAAAACGTGTCGGATGCTAGTACTATCCTTGGTAGGAGCAATAGTAAAGATCATCCTATAATTTTTCGGTCTGGCACAAGGTCCTGTCTCCGACCATGCTATGCAACCACCGTTCTTACGGTTGACACCCGATTTTGTTCAGGTGACCTAATGAATTCCAGGTGAATTCCTAGGATTTTACGTTCAATGGTAATGAACGCATTGAAAATGGGTTTTCAGAAAACAAATCGGTTTGTATTTTTGATCAAAATATTTTCTCGTTCAAGCTCGAGTTTAGATATCATTGAATTCCATGAGTTTGAATTCTCAATCTTTAAGGTCAATCTCTAGGATTGAGTATTATCAGTCTTAAAAGCTGATTTTTAATCTTTAAGGAGATTATCCTTTTCTGGGAATCTGATTCATTAGTCTTATCAAGCTAATTTGCACGGTGCCTCCCCATTGTACGAGATAAATCCTTCTCATGGTTAGGATAAATCTGACCACTTGACGACCCTGTTTGATGCTGAGGTCCGTGGATTTCCTGCTGATTTTAGAGATGACTTTTCTAGGTTTTTCGTCAACCTACAGCTGGTCTGGACGACAACTTCATGACCTAAATCAAGAAGCGCGTGTCTTTTTCGGAAGACTTTACTTCCTTTTAATGATGGAATTGATTCATCGTGTAGATCCATCTTTCTTTCAAAAGTATTATAGTAAATCGGGTAAAACTGATTAGTATCATCCAAAACAAAAGTACCTGCAATAATCTTGTACAAAAATATGTGATAGATAGTTTTTAATTGAATAACTTGGTACATTCTCCCCACACTTAGTTTCTTTCTTTGCCTTTTTATTCTCCTTTATTCCATTTTAAATGAATTCAAGCATTTTAGGTTGTTTCTCAATTTATGTCCTTTCCGATAATTTCGGTATTATCACCTAGTTTTCACCATTCATAAATATGTATAAACATGATTTTGACTTCATTTAATTGAAAATTTTTCAAATTTTCACAAAATTTGGCAAATAAACCAAGTATAAACCTGAGAGAATTTATAACCCTTCCCCACACTTAAGATCATGCAATGGCCTCATTTGCATGAAATCAGACTATAATTTAAATTCATGAGGGTGATTAGCGTAGAAAAGTGATTAAAAATACCGAGTTTGTAATTACAAAGCTCGTCGAATGATAGATGGCGCCTCATCGTTCATTCCTTCATTTGTTATATCATATTTGTTGTTTTGCGTCTTGTCGTCAAAATTAGTACCTTTTGCTTAACTTTAATGACAGTCTTTGAAAGTGCATTGTTTTACCCTGTTTTGTACATAAGATAAAATACAAACATATATATATATATATATATATATATATATATATATATATATATATATATATATTTTTTTTTTTTTGAAGTTTGGTTTATAACCCCACTTTTCAAAAATTTATAAAGTATAATATTTTTGGCATACTTTAAATCAATAAAATTAAAAATAATGATAACAAAATTTGTCGCCCCGCCCTCGGGTAAAGTAATTTCGGCTTAATGACCTAGTCTTCAACTCACGACGAATTTTAGAAATCATTTTTTCAACTTAATGAATTAAAGTAAATTTTGTTTTTAAAAACTTAAATTAAAATGCATATTAATTTCATAAAAAAAACCTACAAAACAAAAATTCAGAATGGAGGGAGAAAACTAGTTCTTTAGTGTCTGCTAGCGGAAAAGACCAATAGGATTTCATTCTCGGAACTACACGAGAACAGAACAACTAACTCCAAACAGCATTTTCTTTTTAGAATATTTGAATCTCCTCACACTTAGGTAGCCATGGTGTCAAAATTGTGATTAACTTCATCGTTAATTTCTCTTAGTCCATAATCAACTTGCATATCCGTGACTTTTTCTTTAAGCCATTGGTCGGCTTCTTCCGTAATATCCCATAATTCAACTAGCTTCGCCCTTTCTTTAGGCGACAGATTGGATACTAACCGGTTACATAACTTAAAGGTCCCCTTGGTTCTAGCATCGCGAATCCGTTTAATAAGTTTCTTCATTGAACTATTAATAACGAGATCATTTAATTTCGTATCAACAACGGAGTTCTTTGTTATCATGTCATCATTAGGTGTTACTTCATTTTCCCCACACTTAGGCGTTTCATTATTATTAAGCACTACCGTTGGAGTTGGTAAAACAACATGGTTGTTACCAATCGTTTTTGCTGGTTCAATGGTTTTGGTTGGTGGAGATTTAGACTTTCGAATCATAAAGGTGATCGATTTGTTACCACTACTAAGTGTCATTCTTCCATTTCCTACATCAAATAACGCCCCGATGGACGCAAAGAATGGTCGACCTAAAATTAGAGGAATGTTTGGGTCCTCTTCTATGTCAATGACAATGAATTCGACTAGAAAGGTTAAATTACCTACTTGAATGGGTAGGTTGTCAGCAATTCCAACTGGGTGCTTAATGGTTTGATCAAAGAGTCGAACACTCATATCCGTTGGACTTAACTTACCTACACCTAATCTCTTATATAAGGAAAGAGGCATAACACTTACACTTGCACCTAAATCTGCTAGTGCATCATACATGACACAATCACTAAGTAGACAAGGAACAATAAATTCACCCGGATCACCTACCCTAGGTGGAGGTTTTGGTGGAACTGTCTTCACCGGGTTTATATTTACGGTTTTTGTTTCTTGCACTTTCTTATTCTTTTTCTTCTTCTTCTTTCCAGAGGTATCACAATCTTTATTACCTATCACTTTCTCATACTCAACTCCTTTTCTTGGAAACGGGATGGGTGGTTTGTATGGTGCCACCATTGGCTTTACATACTCGGGTGGTGGTGGTGTAACTTCTTCATTGTTACTCTCATCTAAAACCTTCCCATCTTCTGGTGCTGGTTTTTCAGAATTCGTTGAAACCATATTAACATTCTCATTCCGAGGATTTACTTCAGTATTACTCGGTAGCTTTCCTAGTTCCCTCTCACTCATCATGCTAGCAAGAGTACCTACGTGTTTTTCTAGATTCAAAATGGAAGCTTGTTGAGTTCTTAATGACTGATCAAATCTCTCGTTCGTTTGGGTTTGAGATGTAATGAATTGTGTTTGAGATTCAATCAGCTTTGCCATCATTTCTTCTAGATTTGGCTTTTTCTCTTCGGGTTGTTGTGGTGGTTTATACAAGCTAGGTCTTTGTTGATTGAAAGTGTTGTTTTGAGTCGGTTGGTTATTCGGACCTTGTTGGTTATACCAGTTATTTTCGGGTCCTTTTGGATTGTAAAGAATGTTTTGATTTCGATTTAAGTTTAGCCTTGGCGGTTGATAATTATTTTGATAATTATTTCCCGGCCTTTGGTTCATATAGGAAACATTCTCTCGTTGTTCCATCGTTGGTTCAATGTGACAATCTTTCAATAAGTGTGGTCCACCGCATTGCTCACAACTGATTCGTATTGCGTGAATATCTTTATTCATCTTTTCCATTCGTCTTTCGAAAGCATCTATTTTTGCGGAAACGGAATCAAAGTCATGGCTAGAATCGGCTCTAGCCACTTTAGATGAACGAAAAATATCTTTTTCTTGGTGCCACTCATGTGAGTGGGATGCTGTGTTATCAATAATTTTGTAAGCTTCAGTTGCGGTTTTCTTCATAATGGAACCACCAGCTGTTATGTCGATGTCTTTTCTTGTAGCGATGTCTACGCCTTTATAGAAGATTTGCACTATTTGAAAAGTATCTAGACCGTGTTGAGGACATCCTCTCAGCATCCTTCCGAATCTTGTCCACGCCTCATATAATGTTTCATTTGGCTTTTGCGTGAACGTAACAATTTCTCCTTGAAGTCTCACGGCTTTGGATGCCGGAAAGAATCGTTTAAGAAATTTTTCAACTAAAACATCCCATGTGTCAATCGCCCCTTCAGGTAACGATTCTAACCAATCTTTGGCTTCTCCCTTTAAAGTCCAGGGAAACAACATGAGATAGATCTGCTCATCTTCCACTTCTCGGATTTTGAATAGTGTACAAATTCTTTTAAACGTACGAAGGTGTTCGTTAGGATCTTCATTCGGTGCACCACTGAATTGGCATTGGTTAGTTACCATGTGTAGAATTTGTCATTTGATTTCATAATCTGGCGCATTAACTTCTGGCTTAATAATGGCGTGACCTTGGCCCGTGCGTGTGGCTCTCATTCGATCTTCCATACTTAGAAGTTCCGTTACTTCCATATTTGAATTTGTTGAATACGAATCACTAGAGGATTCTGATTTAATGGTTTGTGGCTCAGGAGGAATAATTAGTGGTTCAAGATCTTGGAATTGTCCTTGAATATGCTCCGGGTTCTTAATTGTGAAGTCGGGTTCAAAAGATGGATTATCGAAAATTTGAGTTGGAGTTCTTGTTCGACTAGATGACGATTCTAAAGAAAAATCAACAGCGACAATATTTGCTAGATGTCTTGATCGAGTTACAGGTGGTGAACGTATGACCGGCGGCGAACGTCTTGCTCGGTGCATTCACTGAATATCCTATTAGTTTTTAAAAAGGAAAGAAAAATTATAATAAGTTATCCAATTAATAGACTTTTCTGATTTTGCCCACGTTTCGAATAGCCAAAAGATGCAGCAGAGGGGCAGGATTCGTTTGGTCTCAATATAATTGAGTACTGTTTGGCTCCAATAACCCGGTCCACGTACAAATCCAACTATTACTACGAACCAGAAAATTTTGATGTCTATCAATTTAACCACTTAAAATAAATTTTCGTAATTTTAAGAAATTTAGAGAAGAAGTAGAAAAAATTCTAAGTCCTAAAAACTAGAATGGCGAGAAATAAGAGAGAAAAAGATTGCGCGTCGAAAAGTGTCGAAAAATGAAAAAGACGAAGAGTGGCTTAAAAGTTTTTTTTTTTTTTTTTTTTTTTTTAAAAAAAAAAAACACACAACTAATCGATCCTTATAACTATCACTATCTTAAAATTAAAATTGCAAATTGAGATCACTAATTGGAATTGTAATTGTAATTGATACATAGGTAAAAGGCGTCGAAGAAAAAAAAAATAGCACGAAAAATGGCGTCGCAAAATTCTAAAGCACCTAAAATTAGTCTAAGGAATAAGCACTTAAGGAATTTTACGGCAAAGCCTAGAAATCTAAAAATAAAAATAAAACTTATGACAAAAACTAGACTTAAAACTAAAAGTTGTGACTAGATTCGAAAAATCTAAAGGTAAGAAGACTTAAAAAAAAAAAAAAAAATTTTTAACTTCTTTTTTTTTTTAAAAAAAAAATAATAATTAAAATTAAAAAAAAATTATAATAATAAAAAAAAGAATCTCGTTTTTTTTTTTTTTTTAAGTTTGATTGCTTGGAAAAGTCACTATCTAGCAACTATAAAAAAAAAAAAAAAAAATGCTATGAATGTTGGTTTGATTGGTTCACCTCAAAAATATCTTGATGTCTTATTATGATGCCTTATCAATTAACGCTAAAAAGGGGAATAGAATAGTTGGACTACTAGGAGGAATATTTTGAATAAAAAAAAATTAAAGAATCCAATGACAAAATTAATACTATATCCCTTACAACACTTCAAGACTATATCCCTTTTGCTGAAGTAATTTATTCAAAACGATAATCAATACTAAATTAATACTAAATTAAGCAATACTAAATTTTTAAGCAAAAATTAAGCAAAAGGATTTAGTTTTAAGATTTTTGTCTTTAAAATATAATTTTTTTTTTTTTTTTTTAAAACGAGATTTTTTTTTTTATCTTTAAAATTTTTTTTTTTTTTTTATATTACAAATATAAATTAAAAATATAGTGTTTCGCCGAGTTCCCCGGCAGCGGCGCCAAAAACTTGATGATGTAGCGTGAGGGTACGAAATAGTATTATTTTTAATACAAAATACTACAAAATATGACACAAGTTTTATTAATTTACGGATGGGATATACCTAAACCTTGCTACAACACTATAGGCAGTGTACCTAATCGTAGAGTAGTGTAGTTTTTAGTAAGTCCGGTTCGTTCCACAGGGAGCTGGTGATACTTACTATATTTTTAACTATATTTATATAAAATATATATAATTATATAAGTAGTAATATTATTATAAAAGAGGGGTTTTACCGTTTAATTACCGGTTTGTCGATTCTATATTTTAAGCGTAAAGATAAATGACGATAATTAAAGTGCGTAAAATAATGACAATAAATAAAATGACAGTAAATAAAATTGCGAGTATTAAAATGACAGTAAATAAAGATACGATGAGAAATACAATAAAAGAATTATGCTTATTTAAACTTCCGTAATCATGATGTTTGACGTGTTGATTTTAATTTATTACCATGGGTTAATTGTCCTTTGTCCTGGTTTATTTGATACGTCTATCTAGTTTTTGTCCATAATAGTCCATCGGTTATAAATATAAAGTGCGAGTATCCTCGTCAAATTACCCTTATACCCGAAGTCAAATATTCCAACTGATTAAGGATTTAAACTGTGACGCAGTTATCACTTCTATCAACAATTACACCAGTTATCACTGTATGTAATCTACCCCTGTTTTAATTAGTTTATGAATATTAATTCATCCACTTGATCAGAATGAATAATCAATTACCCAACCCAATTGATTAATTAAATGATTATAACAGATTCCATATGAACGTCACTAAATAGGACAACCATAATCATTATTAATTATTAGGTTAATTAATTTGAAGATAGGTTCGACAGACTCCAATGAGTTGTCACTCAATTAGACAATACCCCCCATCTATTAATAGTCAATAGTCCAATTTCCACAAGTGTCGGTCTTTTGCCCAAACCTTAATTATGGTACAAAGTTCAATAATCCCATCTTAATATTTTAGCCTAACATCACGATTACTTCGGCTCAAATAAGCATAATAATAACTTAGTTACGAGACATTAAATTAAAAAGGAAAGACATAACTTACAGTGGGTATTAATATCGTAGTATTACACGGGCAGAGTCTTGACTTAAAACCCGTAAATCATTTGTTACAATACTAAACTAAATCATAATTATTAAAATTATAATTAAAATTATAATTATTTATTTATGTTATATGTTTACAGAGAAGGAAAAGAAAAAGATGTGTTTGAGTTCGTGCATAAACTGCCTTTTTATAGGCATTTGGCCAGATTTTTACTGCCATGCGACTCGCATGGGTTTATGCCTATTTGCCATGCGACTCGCATGGCCACGCTGGACAGCTCACATATCTTTTGTCTTCTTGTTCGTCGACATATTTATTAAATATATATAAAATATAAATAATTTTAATAATTATTTATATATTATATTATATTTATGTGCATAGTAGACTAGATATTTTTGGTCCATTGCGTCGGGCGTTTCTTCTTGGCTCGGGTCCCGGTTCTGGATTTTCGGACGTCCTTTCGTACTATTTTATATCGTGTACTTTGCGTTCCGCAACTTGTACTCTTGTCATTTTTAGACGTTCTTCATCAATAATTTGAACCTTTTTATTTGTATCTTGTATATTTGAGCTTTTTTTGGACCTTTGTGTCTTCAATTCGTCGTTTTCGCCTTTTATCTTCGCACTTATTTAATATAAACGAATATCACTTGAAAATGGAACAATTGCAACTAAAATCTTGTCTTTCTTGGGGGATAATGGTATGAAATATATGTTCCTTTTTAGCCTTATCACAAACGTACAAAAACAATTTTTTAAAGAACTTTATTAGTGAAACGTTTTATAAGATAATTTGTTCATAAGTTTTAAAGGAACTAATTAAAGTTTGTATTATATATATATATACATATATATATATATATATATATATATATATATATATATATATATATATATATATATATATATATATATATATATATATATATTGTTTCAAAAACTTAAAACGTGATACGACATGATATTTTTCTATTACTTAAACGTTTTGAACTTTGAAATATAATTAGATAGATATTTCAATTATATATAAGATATACAAAATTATATTTTGAAGAAAGAATATATATATATATTTTACAAACGCGTTAATATATAATTTAAAACGTTTCGATATTATTAAACATATTTTTATAAACAGCGAGCCCCTGATTTATAGAAGCAAATGACCACAACGCTCAATTTTATAAGTTACATTTATTATAAGGTAATTTTTTGATAAGAAAAGTCAAATTATTAATGAGGGTACACGTTGTGTAACGTAAAAGGCTAGTTTTCTAAGCGTACGAAACGTCGTTCGAAAAACTGAAAGCGGGACATGAGTCGTGTGACAACGTCCGTGTCATTTGAGTAAAAATTACATTTTTACCATGCACATAAATATAATATAATATATAATTAATTATATAAATCAAATATATTATAATAATATAAATCAAATGAGTTGGCAAGCATTTTAAAACGAACATGTACTATATATACGTGGCCATGTGAGGTTAGGAGAAAAAAAAAGTGTTTATAAGAGTGGACGAGTTATGGTCGACTAATTCAATCTGCTTCTCTCAATTTCCATCTCTCTCAATAGATATATATTATTATTATTATTATTATTATTATTATTATTATTAATATTAAGATTAATATTATTATTAATCTTATTATTATTATTAATATTACACCTAAAATACTGCGACGAGGTCATGAGCGAGTCATTTCAAAATGAGTTTTTCGAGTAGGATATAGCTAAGGAAATTATGGGTTATAGCTATGGAAGTGATGGGTATGATTCATGGGTATGCTCGTGAGGTCAATCTAGTATTTATCGTCTCCGTTGCGTCTACGTACCTTTCCTACAAAATATTGAATCTCAATATTGATACGTGAGTAATCATAATTTAATTTTTACATACTAATAGTGTATCCCTGACTAGTGCTCGAGAATATAGGATTATACATGCTTGTACTTTTGATATTGCTATTAGATAGGATATGTTGAATCCTGAATTAGTTACATATGCGGTTGAGATAAGGTATAAGATATGCATGTCGTTGGAAAGCTAGCAAAAAATTAAGAACTTTTTCTTTAGATATCGAATGGTTTCGATGAACGGATTTAAAGTTATAGTCAGTAGAATTTTTGTATTATTATTAAAAATGATTATTATTATCGTCGTTATTATCGTCGTTCTAGTTTTATCTTATTATTATTATTATTATTATTATTATCTTTATCAATAAAAGGAATTATCATTAAAAATTGTTATTTTTATTATTATTACTATCGTTATTATCGTTAAAGTTATAATTAGTATTATTATTACTATTATTATTATTATTATTATTATTATTATTATTATTATTATTATTATTATTATTATTATTATTATTATTATTATTATTATTATTATTAATATATATATCATTATTTAAAAATGGTTATTGTTATTGTTATTATTATTATTATTATTATATTATCATTAAAATAATTATTAGTATTATCGTTAATAATGTCATATTAATTATCATTATTAGTATTATTGTAATTAAAAACTAATATTAGTAACACCTTATTATTTTGATTACTATTATTATCATTATTATGAACACGATATAAAAGTCGATTAAAAGCTATTAAATGAAACGATTAGGAAATAATGAGTATGAGTATCATGATGAAATTAAAATATTATAAGATATTAATTTAGATAAAATTATCATTTTTATTATTTTTATCATTACATTTGTTATTAAAAGTATTGTTAGTATTAAAACTATCATTTTAACACAAAATTATCATTTTAATAGAAATGTCATTGTTATTATAAAATATCATTATTATTATCATTTTAAAAAAAATTATTATTTTAAAGTTAATATTAAAAAGTATCGTAAATATTAAAGTTATTATAATTAGAATTATCGTTTTATCATAATATCAATTTGAGTAAATATAAATATTGATATTTTTATTAATAGAATAATAATTATTATTATTACAAAATAATACAACTTTTACTTATTATTATTATCAATGTTATTTTATCAAATAAATATGTAATACAAATAATATAATTACCTTAATAAGATCTATCATAATATTTTTATGAACTTTATAAATTTTATTACTTAAGATATATAAAAGTATATTTTTTTATAAAGTTTTATTTATTAATAAATGAATTATATTATTTACTTTAATAAATCTTTTAAAAATATTTAAAAATATAAAATGACGATATTTAAACTATATAATAATCATGTATAAATTTTGGAAATCATTTTAAGTCAAATTGACTTTTGTCGACTTTTGCATACTAGACTCGAGCATTAGGATTGTGGTACACTATGACTTAACCTAAATTGTTAGATGAATATTGACCAACATATAAATATACATAATTAATTTAGGTTCGTGAATCCGAGGCCAACCTTGCACTTGTTCAATGATGTTATATGTATTTTTACTACGAAATACAGTATGGTGAGTTTCATTTGCCTTTTTACCCTTTATATTTTTGGCCTGAGAATACATGCGCAATTTTTTATAAATGTTTTACGAAATAGACACAAGTAATTGAAACTACATTATATTGGTGAATGATGGAAGCCGAATATGCCCCTTTTGCTTGGTAACCTAAGAATTAGTAAACCGATCTACTAATTGACGTGAATCCTAAAGATAGATCTATTGGACCTAACGAACCCCATCCAAAGTACCGGATGCTTTAGTACTTCGATGTTGTTTTTATCATGTCCAAAGGATTTCCCGGAATGATAGGGGATATTCTTATATGCATCTTGTTAATGTCGGTTACCAAGTGTTCACCATATGAATGATTTTGTCTCTATGCATGGGACGTATATTTATGAGAACTGGAAAATGAAATTCTTGTGGTCTATTAAAATGATGAAAATGAATGATTATGATAAACTAATGAAATCACCAACCTTTTGGTTGACACTTTAAAGCATGTTTATTCTCAGGTGTTAAAGAAATCTCCCGCTGTGCATTTGCTCATTTTAAAGATATTACTTGGAGTCATTCATGGCATATTTCAAAAGACATTGCATTCAAGTCGTTGAGTTCAATAGAGATTATTATTAAGTAAATGACAGATTAGGTCATTTATAGTTGGATATTATGAAATGGTATGCATGCCTGTCAGTTTTCGATGCAAAGAGAGTTTATCTTTTAAAAACGAATGCAATGTCTGAAAAATGTATCATATAGAGGTCAAATACCTCGCGATGTAATCAACTATTGAGAATCTTTTATAATGTATATGAACGGGTCCTTTCACATGATTGATAAAATCTTGTCTAAAGTCGGTCAGAATTCGTCTGCACAATTATTTACGATAAAATTAGTTTGTAGAACATTTCAAGAACGTTCCAGGCACGCCTTAGTTTATAAAAGGCTTTCATTTGAAAGATGGGGTATATCACATTGGGGACACCATAAGTTACGCCGTATTTTCTTTAAAGCGTTAAATGCGGGGAACTCAAATGCAATTTTACGCTACGGGTTAAGAACCTATTTTGACTCAACATATCCCAACGTAGGACTTCGTGAGTTAGAAATAGCTTCTAACATGCAACATAAAGAAGCATGTTATGCTTAAGGGTTAGTGATGTTCGCTTCTCACCAAAGTGAGAAAAAGAACATCGGATTATAACTTTTAAATAAAACCTTCCCACAAGTGACGGATTCAGTAGTTGGGGTGAGAAACAAGGTTTTTGGATTATTACGGGGCTGTTGGGCATTACGAAACCCTCGTCTCTTTGACAATGTTACAACATGTTGTCTTGTCAACGGTCACAATGGTTATGTTCCACAAGACCAAGGATGGGAAGTAGTCTTAGTAAAACCAGAATGCATGACTTGTTTCTGGACTTATGAATTACGTATTTTTATTGTCTTTGCTGAACGACTTGCGTATTAACTAGGAATGTTGTCATAACTATTTTGTATCAAAGTGATTGTGTGCTATATTTCATGCTTTATGTATAATAGCGGTATTGTAAGTTTGTAAATTTTTGTATAAAAGTTTGAACGCGAAATATTATTATAACCAGTTTTTCATATAGAATTGTAGTAGTTGAATGGTATATTAGCTACTAAGTATGAACTTAACGGGTAGGTACTACCCGAATTAAAACTATAAAACGCTAATATGAAGAAAAAACTTTTATAAATGAGTTCATATGATGCTACGAAATACTGTTGACTACTCTTAATATTCTATATGATTAACTTAATTCTTTTGGGTTATTTTTGAAGGAAATGGCACCGACGACTCGTCAGAATTTAAGCATGAGCGAGGAAGACTTCCGTGTTTTCCTTGCAGCAAACATAGCCGCAGTACAGGCTGCAATGCAAAACAACAACAATAACTCGAAATCTAGCAATGTAAATAACGCCACAAGAAATCGTGTAGGATGCTCTTACAAAGAATTCATTGCCTGTAAACCTCTAGAATTCGATGGAACCGAGGGTCCAATCGGATTGAAACGGTGGACCGAAAAGGTTGAATCGGTGTTTGCCATAAGTAAGTGTACCAAAGAAGACAAAGTAAAGTATGATACGCATACCTTCACAGGTACTGCGTTAACATGGTGGAATACCTATCTAGAACAAGTGGGACAAGATGCTGTGTATGCACTACAGTGGTCAGCATTTGAACATCTGATGACTGAGCAGTATCGTCCCAGAAGCGAGGTCAACAAGCTAAAAGTAGAGCTTAAGGGATTATGAACACAAGGATTCGATATTACCACGTACGAACGACGATTCACGGAGTTGTGCTTATTGTGCCCGAGAGCGTTCGAAGATGAAGAGGAGAAAATCAACGTATTTGTAAAAGGGTTATCAGAAAGGATCCAAGAAGATATAAGTTCACACGAGCCCACTTCCATACAAAAGGCGAGTCGAATGGCTCATAAACTCATAAATCAGATTGAGAAAAGAGTTAAATTGTAGACAGTCGAAGAAGCCAACATGAAACAAATCAAAAGAAAGTGGGAAGAAACCAGTGACAAGGATCACAATTTTAACAATCAACACAACAATCACAACTTCAATCGCACCAATTATCTCAACAACAAACGCAACAACAATCGTTCCAACAACAACTACAACAACCATCCTAACAACAATAACCACCACAACAATCATCCCAACATCAATAACAACCGCAACAACAATAATTCCTAGAACAATAATAATCAGAAAAAACCATGCCAAAGGTGTGAAAAGTTCCACCCTAATTTGCACCAAGTGTAAAAGAACTGGCCATGGTGCGAGAAAGTGTGAGGTCTACGGCCCAATGAATAACATAAATAAAAGAACAGATAATGTCGAAACAAGTAATGCCGCCTTTGTTTGTTATGGATGTGGAAAACCGGGCCACATTAGGAGTAATTGCCCGAACCCAGAGAAAAATAATGGGCAAAGTCGTGGAAGAGTTTTCAATATTAATACGGCAGAAGTGCAGGAAGATCCGGAGCTTATTACGGGTACGTTTCTCATTGACAATAAATCTGCTTGTGTTTTATTTGATTCGGGTGCAGATAGAAGCTATATGAGTAGAGATTTTTGTGCCAAATTAAGTTGTCTATTGACGCCTTTGGATAATAAATTTTTACTTGAATTAGCAAACGGTAAATTAATTTCAGTGGATAATATATGTTGGAATCGAGAAATTAAACTGGTTAGCGAAACGTTTAAGATTGATTTGATACCAGTAGAGTTAGGGAGTTTTGATGTGATAATCGGCATGGACTGGTTGAAAGAGGTGAAAGCAGAGATCGTTTGTTACAAAAATATGATTCGCATCATACGAGAAAAAGGAAAACCCTTAATGGTGTACGGAGAAAAGAGCAACGCGAAGCTAAATCTTTTTAGTAATTTGAAGGCGCAAAAACTAATAAGAAAAGGTTGCTATGCTGTTCTAGCACATGTTAAAAAAGTACAAACCGAAGAAAAGAACATCAATGATGTTCCCGTCGCAAAAGAGTTTCCCGATGTATTTTCAAAAGAATTACCGGGATTACCTCCACACCGATCCGTTGAATTTCAAATAGGCTTGGTACTAAGAGCTGCACCAATAGCCCGTGCTCCATATAGACTTGCACCCAGCGAAATGAAGGAACTCCAGAGCCAATTACAGGAACTTTTAGAGTGAGGTTTCATCCGACCAAGCACATCACCGTGGGGAGACCCTGTTTTGTTTGTCAAGAAGAAAGATGGTACATTCATGTTGTGTATCGACTACCGAGAGTTGAACAAACTTACCATCAAGAACTGTTACCCACTACCGAGAATCGATGACTTATTTGATCAATTACAAGGTTCGTCAGTTTTTTCGAAGATTGATTTACATTCCAGATATCATCAAATGTGGGTGAAGGAGGATGATATTCCGAAGACTGCTTTTAGGACGCGTTATGGTTATTACGAGTTTATGGTTATGCCGTTTGGTTTAACTAACGCACCAGCTGTGTTTATGGACTTCATGAACCGAGTGTGTAGGCCATATCTTGACAAGTTTGTCATTGTCTTCATCGATGACATACTTATCTACTCAAAGAATGATCAAGAGCACGAAGAACATTTGAGAAAAGTGCTAGAGTTGTTAAGGAAAGAAAAATTGTACGCTAAGTTTTCAAAGTGTGCATTTTGGTTGAAAGAAGTTCAATTTCTCGGTCACATAGTGAACAAAGAAGGTATTCAGGTGGATCCGGTAAAGATTGAAACCGTTGAAAAGTGGAAAACCCCGAAAACTCCGAAACACATATGCCAATTTTTAGGATTAGCTGGTTACTACTGAAGATTCATCCAAGAATTTTCCAAAATAGCAAAAACCTTGACTGCATTAACGCATAAAGGGAAGAAATTTGAATGGAAGGATGAACAAGAAAAAGCATTTCAATTGTTGAAGAAAAAGTTAACTACGGCACCTATATTGTCATCGCCTGAAGGGAATGATGATTTTGTGATATATTGTGATGCCTCAAAGCAAGGCCTCGGTTGTGTATTAATGCAACGAACGAAAGTAATTACTTATGCATCTAGACAATTGAAGATTCACGAGCAGAATTTTACGACACATGATTTTGAATTAGGCGCGGTTGTTTTTGCATTAAAGACTTGGAGACACTACTTATATGGGTCAAAAGTATCATATATACTGACCACAAAAGTCTCCAGCATATATTTAATCAGAAAAAACTGAACATGAGGCAGCGTAGATGGATTGAATTGTTAAATGATTACGATTTTGAGATTCGTTACCACCAGGGGAAGGCGAATGTGGTAGCCGACGCTTTGAGTAGAAAGGACAGAGAACCTATACGGGTAAAAGCTATGAATATAATTATTCATACTAACCTTACTACTCAAATAAAGGAGGCACAGCAGGGAGTTGTAAAAGAAGGAAAGTTGAAGAATGAAATACCTAAAGGATCGGAGAAACATCTTAATATTCAGGAAGACGGAACCCGGTATAGGGCTGAAAGAATTTGGGTACCAAAGTTTGGAGATATGAGAGAAAAGGTACTTAAGGAAGCACATAAAACCAGATATTCAACACATCCCGGAGCAGGGAAGATGTACAAAGATCTCAAGAAACACTTTTGGTGGCCGGGTATGAAAGCCGATATTGCAAAATACGTAGGAGAATATTTGACTTGTTCTAAAGTCAAAGCTGAACATCAGAAACCATCGGGTCTACTTCAACAACCTGAAATCCCAGAATGGAAATGGGAAAACATCACCATGGATTTCATTACAAAATTGCCAAGGACTGCAAGTGGTTATGATACTATCTGGGTAATAGTCGATCGTCTTACCAAATCAGCACACTTTTTGCCAATGAGAGAAGATGATAAAATGGAGAAGTTGGCGCGATTATATTTAAAGGAAGTCGTCTCCAGACATGGAATACCAATCTCTATTATCTCTTATAGGGATGGCAGATTTGTTTCAAGGTTTTGGCAGACACTACAACAAGCATTGGGGACTCGTCTAGATATGAGTACTGCTTATCATTCACAAACTGATGGGCAAAGTGAAAGGATGATACAGACCCTTGAAGACATGCTACGAGCATGTGTTATCGATTTTGGAAACAGTTGGGATCGACACCTACCGTTAGCAGAATTTTCCTACAACAACAGTTACCATTCGAGTATTGAAATGGCGCCGTTTGAAGCACTTTATGGTAAAATGTGCAGGTCTCCGATTTTTTGGAGTGAAGTGGGGGATAGACAGATTACAGGTCCGGAGATAATACAAGAAACTACCGAGAAAATCATCCAAATTCAACAACGATTGAAAATTGCCCAGAGTCGACAAAAGAGCTACGCGGACAGTAAAAGAAAAGATATAGAATTTGAGATTGGAGAAATGGTTATGCTTAAGGTTTCACCTTGGAAAGGCGTTCTTCGATTTGGTAAATGGGGGAAACTAAATCCAAAGTACATTGGACCATTCAAGATTATAGATCGTGTCGGACCAGTATCTTACCAACTTGAGTTACCTCAACAACTCGCGGCTGTACATAACACTTTTCACTTCTCGAATTTGAAGAAATGCTTTGCTAAAGAAGATCTCACTATTCCATTAGACGAAATCCAAATCAACGAAAAACTTCAATTCATTGAAGAACCCGTCGAAATAATGGATCGTGAGGTTAAAAACTTAAGCAAAAAAAGATACCAATTGTTAAGGTTCGATGGAATGCTTGTTGAGAACCCGAGTTCACCTGGGAGTTTGAAGATTAGATGAAGAAGAAATACCCGCACCTATTTCCAGAAGATTCGTCAACACCTTCTACAGCTTAAAATTTTGGAACGAAATTTATTTAACGGGTAGGTACTGTAGTGACCCGAACTTTTCCATGATTATATATTAAATGAAAACTATGTTTGCATGATTAAATGTTTCCAACATGTTAAGCAATTGAACTTGTTAAGACTTGATTATTTAAAATGAGTTTCATGTAGACAATTGACCACCCAAGTTGACCGGCGATTCACGAACGTTAAAACTTGTAAAAATTATATGATGATATATATATATATATATATATATATATATATATATATATATATATATATATATATATATATATATATATATATATATATATATATATATATATATATATATATATATATATATATATATATGTAGTTAACATGATATTATGATAAGAAATTATCTCACTAGGTATATTAACAATGAGATATATACATAAAATGAGACTATTGAATTAAGAAAACTCAAAACGATAAATATAATGATTATCGTTATAACAACGTCTTACTAAATACATATGTATCATATTAAGATATTAATACACTATGTTTAACATCATGAAATGATAATTACATATATCATTAAGCGTATTAACAATGAACTACACGAGTAAAATGAGACTACTAACTTAAGGATTTCGAAACAATACATATATGTAACGATTATCGTTGTAATAGTATTTTACACATATATATATATATATATATATATATATATATATATATATATATATATATATATATATATATATATATATGATATTAAGATATATTAATACACCATGTTAACATGTTAACATAACATTTTAACATCTAATTTAAGTGTAATAACAATGGATCAATTAAATTTAACAAGATCGTTAACTTAAAGGTTTCGAAACAACACTTACATATAACGACTAACGATGACTTACCGATTCAGTTAAATGTATATACATATAGTGTATTAAGATGTATTAATACACTTTTGGAAGACTTCATGACATATATCAAAGTACTTCTACTTAACAAAAATGCTTACAATTACATCCTCATTCATTTTCATCAACAATTCTACTCGTATTCACCCATATTCGTACTCGTACTATACACAGCTTCTAAGATGTATATACTATTGGTATATACACTCAATAATCAGCTCCTTAGAAGTCCATGTGAGTCATTAAACATGTTGGAACCATCATTTAGCAACTAGCATGAAATATCTCTCAAAATTACAAAAAATATTATAAATCATTCATGAATTATTTACATGAAAACAAACTTACACATCCTTTATATCTAATCCATATACCAACGACCAAAAATACCTACAAACACTTTCATTCTTCAATTTTCTTCATCTAATTGATCTATCTCAAGTTCTATCTTCAAGTTCTAAGTGTTCTTCATAAATTCTATAAGTTCTAGTTTCATAAAATCAAGAATACTATCAAGTTTGCAAGATTACTTCCAAGCTTTCTAATCCAATCCAAGTAATCATCTAAGCTCAAGAAATCTTTCTTATTTACAGTAATATATCTTTCTAATACAAGGTAATACTCATATTCAAACTTTTATTCAATTTCTATAACTATAACTATCTTATTTCGAGTGAAAATCTTACTTGAACTTGTTTTCGTGTCATGATTATACTTCAAGAACTTTCAAGCCATCCAAGAAGCCTTTGAAGCTAGATCAATTTTTGTTACTTCCAGTAAGTTTACCTACTAAACTTCAGGTAGTAATGATGTTCATAACATCATTCGATTCATATATATATAACTATCTTATCCGAAGATTTAAACTTGTAATCACTAGAACATAGTTTAGTTAATTCTAAACTTGTTCGCAAATAAAGTTAATCCTTCTAACTTGACTTTTAAAATCAACTAAATACATTTTCTATATCTATATGATATTCTAACTTAATGATTTAAAATCTGGAAACACGAAAAATACCGTAAAACCGGACATACGCCGTTGTAGTAACACCGCGGGCTGTTTTGGGTTTGATAATTAAAAACTATGATAAACTTTGATTTAAAAGTTGTTCTTCTGGGAAAATGATTTTTCTTTTGAACATGAAACTATATCCAAAAATCATGGTTAAACTCAAAGTGGAAGTATGTTTTTCAAAATGGTCATCAAGATGTTGTTCTTTCGACGGAAATGACTACCTCTTTAAAAAATGACTTGTAACCTGTATTTTTGACTATAAACTTATACTTTTTCTGTTTAGATTCATAAACTTAAGTTCAATATCAAAACCACAGTAACTTGAATCACTCAAAACGGATTTGAAACGAAGAAATGACGGGTAAAACAAAATTTGATTAATTTTGCTAGTTTTAGCTACGAAAATTTTGTAACAAATCTAGACTAAACATATCCTAACTAATTTATATTGTATTATACATATTATGAAATCTTGGGATACAATAAATACGTATACAATGTTTTGACATATCATATCGACCCATATGTTTTGGAACAACCATAGACACTCTATATGCAGTAATGTTTGAGTTAGCTATACAGGGTTGAGGTTGATTCCAAAATAATATATATACTTTGAGTTGTGATCAAGTCTGAGACTTGTAGACACTGGGTCGTGGATTGATTCGAGATAATATATATTGCTTTATTTATGTACATCTAACTGTGGACAACTAGTTGTAGGTTACTAACGAGGACTGCTGACTTAACAAACTCAAATTATTAAAACGTAATAAAAATGTTGTAAATATATTTTGAACATACTTTGATATATATGTAAATATTTGTTATAGGTTCGTGAATCGACCAGTGGCCAAGTCTTACTTCCCGACGAAGTAAAATCTGTGAAAGTGAGTTATAGTCCCACTTTTAAAATCTGATATTTTTGGGATGAGAATACATGCAGTTTTATAAATGTTTTATGAAATAGACACAAGTAATCGAAACTACATTCTATGGTTGAATTATTAAACCGAATATGCCCCTTTTAGCTTGGTAGCCTAAGAATTAGGGAACTGACCCCTAATTGACGCGAATCCTAAAGGTAGATCTACGGGAACTAATAACCCCCATTCTGGAATTTGGAATGCTTTAGTACTTCGAGTTTATCATGTCCGATGGGTGTCCCGGAATGATGGGGATATTCTATATGCATCTTGTTAATGTCGGTTACCAGGTGTTCACCATATGAATGGTTTTTATTTCTATGCAGTTTGCGAAATGCCTGATATGAGATGTTTTATAAAAATGAAATCTTGTGGTCTATTATTATGATTTGATAATATATAGGTTAAACCTATAACTCACCAACATTTTTGTTGACGTTTTAAGCATGTTTATTCTCAGGTGATTATTAAGAGCTTCCGCTGTTGCATACTAAAATAAGGACAGGATTTGGAGTCTATACTTGTATGATATTGTGTAAAAACTGCATTCAAGAAACTTATTTCGATGTAATATATTTTTATTGTAAACCATTATGTAATGGTCGTGTGTAAACGGTATATTTTAGATTATCATTATTTGATAATCTACGTAATATTTTTTTAACCTTTATCGATAAAATAGAAGTTATGGTTGTTTTAAAAATGAATGCAATCTTTGAAAAACGTCTCATATAGAGCTCAAAACCTCGCGATGAAATCAATTAATATGGAACATTTATAATCTATATGAACGGGACATTTCAGATCTAGTGCAAGTGGAGAATATGAATAATCCAGAATGTCTTCACTTTGCTCTTCTTCCTCGTTATCATCGGTATAACTTTCATCTGTAGATTCGTCTGATGAACGGGTTTATTCAGTATTCTGGTGCTTCACTTTGACACTTTCAGGATCAATCTCTATATCTTTAACTTCAACCTTATCAGTCTTCTTTTTTAATCGAATAATTAAACTGTGATCCTCCATCACTAGCCTTATTAATTCTTCATGACGTTTGTGATTTGCTTCTACGCTTAGAGATGGTACTATCGCAGTTTTCTCTACGTCTCCCATTTCTTCCTCCTCCTCAGATTCTTCCTCTTCCTCTATTTCTTCGCTGGGGTCCTCTTCTTCCATTTCTGGGTATCAGCAAACTGTGATTCGACACCCATTTCGATATCATCTGCTGGTGGTGGGGACTCATCATCGGAAGTGATCCATCCGATGGAAATAGAAAACATCTCTGTCTGTACAGAAAGATCGGTAGGTCGGTCAATTTTGAAGGTAACGCTCTCCCCATGTTATCACAAGGTTTGATTGTACACATCAATGACAGTCCTAGCCGTGTTCATAAACGGTCTCCCTAATACTATCGGTGTATGTAGGTCTTCCTTAATATCCATCACTACAAAATTCATAGGATACAAGAATTTGTCGACTTTTACTAAGACGTTCTCAACTATGCCCTTAGTATATTGGATTGTGTGATCGACAAGTTGGATTGTCATTTTGGTTGGTGACAAGTCTCCTAGCTCTAATCTCTTGTAGAGATAATAGGGAATTAGGTTGATACTTTCTCCTAAATCTGTTAGCATATGAATGGTTCCAGATTGATAGATTGAACATGGGAAAATGAATCGACCCGTATCTCCTAGTTTCTTGGGTAGAGAGTTTCGGAGCAATGTCGAGCATTCTTCACTCAGTGGAATTTTGTTGAAATCTGGTATACTTTCCTTTGTAGAGAGAAACCTTCGAATGTATCTCTTCTGGCTGGGAACTTTAGACATGGTGTAAAGGAATCTTCTGTCAAGTTTGTAGGTATCAAGCTTGGATGGTTCTTCCAGTAGCCTTCCGGGATGCGGTACACGAACTGGAGTTTGAGTGGGCAGCTTCTGAGTATATGTTGATTTGTTCTTGAGCCTAGCTGACCTTCTTCGTGGTTCTTCCTTTGGGATTATGGAATTCATTTGCTTAGCTTCCTCTATATGGGTATTTTGGATAGTATTACTAGGTAATCTTCATTGTGGTCGGGTTTCAAGGCATTGTGATAATTGTTCGAGCTGTGTTTCTAGACTTTTGAGCAGAGCCAATTGGTTTTGCATGAGTATCTCTGTCTTGTCTTATCTAGACACGATTCTCTGATTTAGCTGTTGTTGTCCTTGAATGAACTGAGTCAACTGATCATCAGTCCCGAGAGCAGGGTTGGTTACTTTCATAATTTGGGTGGTTGGAGAATTTTCCTCAGCTAGTGGTCCAGTGAATGGAAGTTGTTGATCGTAGGTCAGTTGAGGTTGATGAGGTGGATAAGGTGGGTAACAATAGTGAAAAGGCTGGTTATTTCTTTGAAATTTGTTAACCCTAGGTTGTTGATTGAATTCAAAATTTGATTGACGAGCTGGGTATTGAACGTAACAGACTAAACCATCAGGATTCTCGCACTCAACTTGATATTCTTCAGTGGGTTGCGGGTTGGTACAGTTGATACAGGACTGAGCCTGGTTAACATGCTGCAGTTGCGTCTTCAATTCTCCTAGTTGTTTGGCAAGAGACTTCATCTTGTCCGTGAGTGATTTGATGGCCTCTGTTTGATTATTAAGTGCGGAGAGTGGAGCAGATGATTAAGTTGTTTCACCATTGTTTAAATCATGATGATGCATTGTCATGTTTTCGAGCAACTCCCATGCTTCGTCTACGGTTTGGTTCATCAGATTTCCTTAAGCTGATGCGTCGATCGTCGTCCTATGATTTACCGTAAGACCATTGTAGAAGGTACATATTTGAGTTGAACGTTCTAGTTGGTGATTAGGGCATTTCTTCAGCAGGGTTTTTGAGACGACCCGTCCTAATCCATCTGGACGAATACATTACATTTGGTTACATCGCGAGGTATTTGACCTCTATATGATACATTTTACAAACATTGCTTTCATTTTTAAAAGACAAACTTTCATAACTTTGAAAGTTGACGGCATGCATACCATTTCATAATATAACCAACTATAATTGACTTAATAATAATCTTGATGAACTCACCGACTCGAATGCAACGTCTTTTGAAATATGTCATGAATGACTCCAAGTAATATCTCTAAATGAGCAAATGCACAGCGGAAGATTTCTTTCATACCTGAGAATAAACATGCTTTCAAGTGTCAACCAAAAGGTTGGTGAGTTCATAAGTTTATCGTAAATAATAAAATTCATCATTTTGATAGACCACAAGATTCAAATACAGTACACCTATCTCGTGTACAAAACCATTTTCATAAATCTTAGTAACCGTACACATATCTCGTGTACAAAAATATCATACAGATAACCTGTGTATAAAATCATTCTCTCGATACATAACATTCACTTTTCATTCATTGCTTGGCTTAGTAACCGACCTTAACATATAATGCGCATCAATAATATCCCCAAAACAGAACATCTCGTCTGTATAATATATAAACTTCGAAGTACTAAACACCACGCCCACTAGCTCTTTCGTCTAGTGAACATTCTGGGTGGGGGTGTTAAACTCGGTAGCTACCTTTAGGATTCGCGTGAATTAGGGCCATACCCGATTCTAATTCTTAGGTTACCAAGAAATAATAATCAGGGGAAAAATATTCATAACAATTAGTGGCAATTATCACGTCCAACTAGTTCAATAATAATCCACAGAACTTCTGTCTGCATAATAATTCATTCGGGGAATGTTTTGCTTGTGTCATATCGCCTCAAACGTTTATAAAAGCATTTCATATATTCTCAGTTCAAAATATATTTTCAAAGGCATTTAATAAAGCAGTTGTAAAAACAGCACATGTATTCTCAGTCCCAAAAATGTAAAGAGTAAAAGGGAATCAAATGAACTTACAATCCAATATTTTGTAGTAAAAATATTCATACGACGATACTGAACAATGTAGGGTTGGTCTCGGATTCACGAACCTATATCATTTGTATATTTATTAATACACATAATCGTATTCGAACAAATTTATATATTATTATTAGTGATATAATTTTTTTGTATTAATATCTTATATATGTCGATTTATATATTTTAAATGAATAACAATATTATTATAGTTAGGTTTTGTATTAAATATATTTTTCATATAACTATCTTTCGTTTGTAAAATTAATAATTATAATAATACCAGATTAAGAATATTAATAATAATGATAGTAATAATAGTAATGTAATAAAAATGAAATTTTTTAATAAGGATAATAATTTAAATAATAAAATTATATGATAGTTTTAATAAACATTTTAAGAATCATACTAATGATTCTAATATAAAAGTTGTATTATTTTTACAATGAAAATATTAGTTTTGATTCTAATTTCAGACTTAATAATACCTAGCGCTAATATTTTGTAATAATAAATATAAATATGATAAAAATATTAATATTAATGATAATAATAAAAATAATTTGCATTACGATAGTGATAATAATACTAATATTACTTACTATTAATACTTAGTGATAATAATAATAATAATGATAATATTACTTATACATATAATCATATTCCAATGTTAGTACAATAATAAACATTTTGATAATAACAATAATTAATTATAATCATAGTAATAACATTAATAATAAGAATCATAATAATAACAATAACAATAATAATAATAATCATAATAATCATATTTACACTAATCATAATAGTTATAATACTTACAATAATTAATAATAATAATAATAATAATAATAATAATAATAATAATAATAATAATAATAATAATAATAATAATAATAATAATAATAATAATAATAATAATAATCATAATCATAATCATAATCATAATCATAATAATAATAATAATAATAATAATAATAATAATAATAATAATAATAATAATAATAATAATAATAATAATAATAATAATAATAATAATAATAATAATAATAATAATAATAATAATAATAAGAATAATAATAATAATAATAATAATAATAATAATAATAATAATAATAATAATAATAATAATAATAATAATAAGAATAAGAATAATAATAATAATAATATAAATTGAAAACTACCTTAGAAAAAGGGCTTAAAAAAATGTGCCTCACACAAGCTCGAACCCTCGACCTTTTGAATAGCACAGACAGATCCAGCTCGTTTATCTGAATTTTTATGAATCTAATATATATTTATCCTATACTTCTGTTTATCCTTTTCCCTTCTTCTTCTTCAACATAAATTAACCCAAAGTTTCAGACTTATAAGCAATGTTTCACACATTAATTTTTAGGATTTAAATCAGTTATAGGAATGTTTACAAAGTAATAGAGATTATTTAAAATAGAAAAAGATTAAAGAAAAAGAACCTGTAACAGACTTTAAAACCCGTTTATGAACTCAACATCGATTTCAAAATTAGAAGCTGTTTCAGACCATGACTCCTTCATGAAAAAGATTGAAAACCTTCCATATAAACTGTATGAATCATCAATTTAACTCAAATCACTCAAACAAGATCGAATTTTTACCATGAACACTTCGTTTGACTTTTTAAAATAAAATTTTGACCCTAAATTTCTTACTTGATATGAAAAATTGATTCTTGAAACTTTGCAGATACTTTATGTGTAAGATTCCTAACAAAATACTTTTAATAGATATTGAAATCGTTTTTGAATTAAAGGTTTTGAATATAGAGTACAAGAACAGAGTATACGTGCTTTGTTCATTAAATTGGATTTTAGTTTTTGTTGTTTTTACACAAATTGTAATTGCAGAGAATTATATAGATATTAATAGACTTAATTACAGCCAATATAATTCAATTAACTTTTTTTTTTGTAGTTTAATTTTATCGACACCAAATATTCTGTCAGTACTAATATTATAAAAAATTCTAATCGATTCCACTAATTTTTGTTTGTTATAGAAACATAAGGAATCGATTTGTACTGGATGGTTGACCAAAATCGATTTATGATTCAGTTGGAAAATGATGGAGAACATAAATACCTATGCACTTTTATTAATCCGTATATTTGTATAATTCAGTATTTTATTTAATTAACATTATTAATGATAATACAGATTATTTAATGGGTCTGTATGTATATATATAATAGTATATACGTGTATATATAGACTCTGTATATGTATTTATATATGTAAAATCGTATGTCATATATGTATATGTATATGTATATGTATATGTATATGTATATGTATATGTATATGTATATGTATATGTATATGTATATGTATATGTATATGTATATGTATATGTATATGTATATGTATATGTATATGTATATGTATATGTATATGTATATGTATATGTAAGTGTATTAATAATATCACTAACAATAATAATAGGTATATACATAATAATACAATTAATAATAATGATAATAATAGCAATAA
Organism: Rutidosis leptorrhynchoides; assembly: GCF_046630445.1. Taxonomy (NCBI): domain Eukaryota; kingdom Viridiplantae; phylum Streptophyta; class Magnoliopsida; order Asterales; family Asteraceae; genus Rutidosis; species Rutidosis leptorrhynchoides. The sequence goes on along the minus strand of NC_092343.1, from coordinate 379,928,415 downwards.
TTCTAATAATTAATAATTAATAATTTGATAATAATACTAATAATATTAATAATGATTTTATTAATAAAAATAACAAATGAATAATAGTATTACTGATAATAATAATTATTAACAATAATGTTCATACTAATATTAATAATAACATTGATAATATTATTATTAAAATACTAGTACAAATATTATCAATAATAGAATACTGACATTATAACTTTATTACTAGTTGTATTAATGATGATGTTAACAATAATAACAATAATTCAAGTGTATCAAATTTCAGTATTATAATAATGTTATTATTAATATTAATATTAATATTAATATTAATATTACTAATAATAATGAATGTAATAATAATATAATAACTATAATTAAACTCGTAATTACATTTAATATATTAATGTTACAAGTTATTAATTATTTAATAATTATAACATATGCTACATGATATCATTTATTGAATATTTAATTACAATATAATAATTATTGATAGCAATCATATATATATATATATATATATATATATATATATATATATATATATATATATATATATATATATATATATATATATATATATATATATATATATATATATATATATATATATATATACATATGATATTATATATATATATATATATATATATATATATATATATATATATATATATATATATATATATATATATATATATATATATATTTTCTTTTTTTTAATAGTAACATAATTATTCTATTTATTATTTTACATTTTAAATTCTAATTGACTAAAAGTATTTTATTAATTCAACATATTACATAAATATTTATATTTACATTATATATATATATATATATATATATATATATATATATATATATATATATATATATATATATATATATATATATATATATATATATATATATATATATATATAATTACATATTTGTTATACACAATTGTTCGTGAATCGTCGGGAATAGTCAAAGGGTAATTGATAATATGAACACCGTTCAAAATTGTTAAGACTTCAACATAACAGACTTTGCTTATCGTCTCGAATCATAATAAGATTAGGTTTAAATTTGATCGAAAATTTCCGGGTCGTCACAGTACCTACTCGTTAAAGAAATTTCGTCCCGAAATTTGAGTGAGGTAGTCATGGCTAACAATACAAATGTTTTCATGACGAATATGAGTTGATATATAGAGTTTTATCACCATTGAATAATATAGCCCAACGATTCGATTATGTGAAGCGTACAAGTGAAGCTGTCACAAAAGATTGAGATAGAGATCTAACTTTTGACTAGTCACGGTTGAATTTCGGAATTCAAGGGATTCAAAGAAAATCATCGAAATCTAAAAGGTTTGATTTTTCAGCGAATAAGGAAATTAAGATCTCTATAATTAAATACGGTGATCTGCCTCGATTACTCTATCTGATATTCCCATTATAAATTAAGCTCTTTCGTTCCATTATTCTCACCATTCCTATACTTTCTTTCATAGTTCATACATCCAAAAGATTGTGAAAATGCTTAATCCAGTTCTAATCCTTGATATTTTCCTAATTATCATTTCTATCATCCTTCTTTTCAATCTTCTACCAGAAGAATCTGTTTACTTCTACTATTACCTTGGGGTGATACTATTCTTAATTATACCGTGTTTTTATATTGCTATTCGTATTAATATCCACAGTTTGTAACCTCCGTGTTGTTATTGGGCTTTATATTTTCTATTATATTTTGGAGCTCTTTGCCTTTTTATTCTCTTCTCGACCTCTAGTAAGACGAGTAATGGTCCAGAATTTGTAGGTATGGAGTTTCGAATGATTATAATATATATTAAGTAGAAAGGAATGGTAATAACACGAATTGTTTTGTCAAATTACCAGAATATCCGGGAAAGATAGAACTATCAAGAAAATATGTTCTTGATATGTTTAGAGATTAAATAGAATGAAAGAGTTATGTAACATGGCACATGATGACGGTATGATCTGTGAATCATCACGTTCCATTAGAAACTCAGCATGACTTACTGTAATATAATCACGTTGATCAAGTGTCATTATATTATACTAATTCATGCATCAATTTCTTTACATTTCTCCAGAATTCATTCATAAATTAAACTTAAATTTTACAGAAGTTTCCAGTGTAATGAAACACGGGAAGCACGAAGAGGTATATAATTTCGGACGAGAATATTTATGAAAATATCCTCAAAAATATCGAAGATATTTATGATGATATTTTGGAATTTCCAAGTTCGAAGGTTGATGAAGAAAAATTTTCCGCAAGGTTTTAACATGACTTCGGAGCAAGATATTCTCTAAAGATTTCAACGGATCCAGAATTACCTGGATTCTTTGAATATAGGGTATGGTCCTTGTATTTGTCCTTGGTCTCCTTCGTGGTTAGCTCAATCCGTTTTCCAGTTCGAACTTTTCTAAGCTTTTCCAACATACTATTCGTTATCATCAAACTTCTGACGATTAAGGTCGTTTACGGTTGCCTACAGTTTCTGCTGCTTCATTCAGCTTTTTCAAAGTTCAATGTATTGATTCGTAGGCTGGGTGCTTTTCAAAATTTCATAATTGAAGATTGTAATTCTAGGATATAATTGTTATATGTATACATATAACTATTGATGTAGAAATGCTACGAGATTCGAAATACTGATTGCTGATTCTCGGTAATTGGTATGGCAATTATTGTTACAAGGTATAGATGAATACACGATGGGGTTTCAATGAATATAATAATTTTTCGAAAAGTCCAAATTCATTGAAGTTGCTGGTAAGTTTACTGCTAATGTGGTGGAATATAAACGGTTCCCCGTAACGATGATGAAGGGGTATTTGTTATAATAAGGCTTATTCGAATGAAGCATTGAAGTTGATTTGCTGGAGCTGTGACAAAATTGGCTAATTTGAAAAAGAGTTGCAATGTTATTTTCTGTAATAACAATGCCAAAGGAGCTAGCACAGACACGTGTTAAATGTTTACACAGGTTTCGAGTGTTTTTAGGTGCATAACTATATGCATCAATCTCTTCTTCCATAGATGAAGTGCGGTTGGTTCATCCTATCGATTGAAGTGTTTTCAAGAATTATGAAAGGTTTGAATCGCAGATTGTAATCGTCAAGATACAAATGAGGTTTAAGATGAAATCAAGTGGCAAACTTGAAGAATTATTTAGTTTCATATGTTATAATCAATATTTTAATTCATTTTAATTGTCCAATATTGGCAGTCCACAGTTACCAATCCACATATTGTAGTTCAACAATTCATATATAGTTTAATATATAATATTCGAATTAATTAATACGTGTCGTGACCCGTTATATACATGTCTAAGACTCGATCACAACTCAAAGTATATATATTATTATAGAATCAACCTCAACCCTGTATAGCTAACTCAAGCATTACTGCATATAGAATGTCTATGGTTATTCCAAATTATATATATAGATGCGTCGATATGATATGTCAAAACCTTGTATACGTGTCCTGATATTTAAAGTGCGTAAAATAAATAACAGAAATTACATGACGATAAATAAAATTGCGAGAATTAAAATTGCGATAATAAATTGTGATAATTAAATGTAATAAGTTAGCTAGGAACACTTAGCTAGGAACAGTTAGCGTGGATTCTTAACAAAATTCTTCTCATAGTTAAATTGTTTGTTTCTAACAAATTTTATTTTGTCCAATGTTTTCTTCATTATGTCACTTTTTGGATTATGATAAGTCAAAATCCAAATATGAAATTGAATGAAAATGGTTATTCTGTGGTGAACAGATTCGTATATCTATAGATGTAAGTAGGATAGTAAATGATTATTGAATCAGATTCGAAGAATGTACAGTGTAACTTATTAATGTGAAATCTAAATATTCCTCGGGTATTACCTACCCTTTAAAATATTTTCACCATTAACAGTTTGTACAAAAGAATTTTTAATTACAATCTTTATGAAAATATACTTACATATATATTTTCTTCAAATGTAATCATGGATTTAATGAGTCAATATGATATTAAACTCATTTGATTTTCGTTTTGAGCTTGAATAAATAATCTCTAAGACTTTAGAGATTACATAATCGCCATGAAGAACGAAGATAATTGATGTAGAACGATACGTATAATGGTGATTGTACTCGAGGTACAAAATGAAATGTTGAGGTATGGATTGTTGATGGTACTGGTGCTGTTATTGATGGTACTGTTGGTGCCGTTGATATTGCTGAAGCTGGTAATTTTTGCACCATATTCTCCAAATTGATTACTCGAGCGCGAAGTTCTCTATTATTCCGGGATGATTGTCGGTCGGAACGAGTGGATGAATCAGGTTTAGAAGTTTAGATAGAATATAATCGTGATGAGAGATCCTGGAAATAAGGGTGAAAATGGTATTTCGGGCTGATTCGCTTGTAAGTGCTTCAGGTTCTTCACCAAATGGTGAATTTGGTTGGTGGAAGGGATCGCCTTCTTCGCGTCTCCATTGATTAAGTCGACTACGAACCCATCAGATGAATTGATGATGGTTGATTGGTTGATCCATTCCGGTCACACTGCTTTCGGAGCTCGAGTGAAACTTCATATCGGAAGCCGAGGGACTTGAACTAGTAGCGAGTTCCATTTAGTACGAGTGAATAAAGGATTTTTCGATATGAAATGATCTCCGGCTATCGGATGGTATTCTAATTACATAGAATATCTATATATATATATATATATATATATATATATATATATATATATATATATATATATATATATATATATATATATATATATATATATATATATATATATATATATATATATATATATAAGATTTCGTAGATTACGGAGGAATTTACGGAATATATCAGGCAAAGTCTATAGTAACATATACGCTAAGATATGGATTAGCAGATACGCTAAGATATAAATTTATCTATACACTATCTATGCAATAGAGGTAGTAAGACGTGTTTAGACTTTAAGGATGATAAGCAGGTAATTTTCTAAGGATGATAAGTAGATGATTTTTGACTAGAAATGATAAGCAAAACTTTTGACATGCAGACTGTGATGACCAGAAAATTTCCGATCAAATTTAAACTTTAATCTTTATATGTTCCCGACACGATAAGCAAAATCTGTAATATTGAGTCTCGAAAGTCTTAAAATCAATATTCATGTAATCAAATACCCCTTGACTATGCCCGACGATTCACAAACAATTGTGTGTAAATAAATATGTAAATATATATATGTATAACTAAATTCTATACAAAATTAATATAATGCATATATAATTAATAAATATTAAAGATTCTAAAAATTATATAATTGGTAGATATGATATAACAAATGGAAACATATTAAACTTGATTAACAAGTTTGAATATAATTGTTATATTAATATCATTATCATTATTAATAGTATTATTATTAATATTATTAATAAATTGTTGTTATTATTATATATATTGTGTAATGTATAAATATTAAATATATGTTATTATATAACTATTAGATATTACATAATTAATAAATTATAATATTAAGTGTAGTTACAAGTTAAAATATAATTATTATATTAATAATGTTATTATTATTTTTCATCAAAATAAATATTAATATTAATATCTAATATGAATATTATTAAATTATATAGCTATAAAACTTAATACATGTAAATTGCTATATTAATATCATTAGAATGATTAAAACTATAATTTTGATTATTATGATTAATTGTTATAATTATTTACTATTATTACTAAAAATTATGATTTAAAAATATTATTATTAATTTTTACCATTATTCTTAATTGCTATATTCATATTAACTTTATTAATTAACATTATTATTAATAATTATTATTATCATTTTTATTATAAGTTATTATTATTAATACATTTATATTATTATTGTTATTAATATTATTATTATTAATTAAGTATTATTAATATTAATGTATTTATATTATTAACTAGAATAAAGAAAATGGATCAGGGAAAGAATTGAATTTGTTTAACGTAACTATCAAACTGTTTGGGTGATTGAATTGTGACTCTAGATTGGTACTATCGAATTTAAACATAGATAATAAAACACGAATCCGTTGAACATCCCTATCGTCCTTTAATAATTTTTTTCTGTATTTCTGTTCAACTGGGATTCAATGTCGATACACTTTCATTTTATAATCATTCCCATGTTATTAATAAAATCATTCAATTCCTCTCCAGTCTTATGCCTGAGATAAACTCCATCAAGAACCCACCCACACACGTAAACTGTTGATCTTTCTATCTTGTTCAAAACCGCCACAACCCACAACTTACTACCACTTGATCGTCAATCCGAGGTTTCTTCTCCTTCACCTTCTGCAACACCACCTAAACCCTCATCACATCTTCTCCATGATAAACCCACATCGAACCTTTTGATTTTTTTTTTTTGTTTCTTTGCAGTACCATCGAATCGCCACCCTCACAAATTTCTCTCTTTCCCTCTCTTCCCCAAAAGTAAGCACCTGCTATTACATATAACATGTTTCTGTTTTGAATGGAAGACGCCATCACCACTTCATCTCCTCTGTTTCTTTTCTTGATACTGTTGTTGCACTGTCATCGAATCCACACTAGTTCCTCTTCCTGTTGTGAGTATAACCTAACCAAAGTATCACATTTCGGTCACTGGTGCATTCGAAACAACCAAGAAACCACAACCTTACCATCCCATTCGAATGCAACTGATACAGCAGCTACTATATTTCCTGTCTTTCTATTCATTTCGAACGATCAAACAATCACAAGCCATTAATGATTGCTTTTATGCTGCTGCTATTTTTTTCCTTGTTTCCGACACGAATCAACTACGGTCCGATTAATCTGTTTCTATCACGATCAAACCATATTCTGCTATTCATTTTTGATAATTGATGAAACAATAGATGGCAATAATTAGGAAAGATGGTGGTTATGTTTCATGAGCATGAAAGGTATTGATTGAAATGAAAAATGATGAATGCTACACATATTTCTATCGATTTTTTCCCCTTTTTGGTCGAACCCCACACTCCACCAAGATCTATTTAAATCCCCCACTAACACTTATTTAAGTTATTACTTGCCTTTTCCCTTTTGCCACTTGATATTCCCATGTGATAAAGTTAATGTTGATATATAAAAAAAAACGAAAATTGATTGATAATGAGAGTTTTGCTTCGGTCAGTTAATAAAGAAAAGGAAGGTGGCCGATACTTGCTATTTTTTTTTAAATCACATAACCAACAACAGAAGGAATATTAATCGAATATTAAATGGGTTATCATGTTGGATTAGTTGATGATGAATTAGATGATGATATAAGAAAATTTAAAGATGATGATAGTCATTAAGATGGTAACGTTTTTGATGATGGTGGTGATAAAGGGAAAGATGATATTGAATGATGATGATGATGGTGGGCGTTATGATTTTATGATGAAGATGAGATCATAATACTTTCGTTCAGGTTATTTATTTTAAACGCGAAAGATAATAAAACAGAAAGATGCAAGGCAGTGCAATGGTTGAGTAGTGTGATGGTTTACAGGAGGTCGTGAGTTTGAAACCAGGCGACTACAAGTATATTTATTTTTTTAATAAAAAGCTGTTTTGATAGTGTGGGCTTTCTATATTGGGTCGCAGGCTATTAAATTCAGTTGGGCCGGGTATTAAGTTAGTTGTTGGGCCAAAGGAAGGGGACCACGAGTAAGAAATCGGGATATATAATTTGGGCAAATTAAGAATCAAGAAAACCAGTTGGGCTTGGACGGTTTAATGGCGTGTCTGGTTAACGAGAGGTTGCGGTTTTGAGCCCGGGCACGGGCATTATTTTTAGGCCAAATTCTTTGAGGTTCGTGAATCTGAGGCCAACCCTGCATTGTTCAGTTTTGTCGTATGAATATTTTTACTACAAAATATTGGATAGTGAGTTTCATTTGCTCCCTTTTACTCTTTACATTTTTGGGCTGAGAATACATGCAAATGCTTTATTAACTGTTTTACAATATTTATATGTGTGAGTTTCATTTACCTTTTTACCCTTTATATTTTTGGGCTGAGAATACATGCGCAATTTTTATAAATGTTTTACGAAATAGACACAAGTACGTGAAACTACATTCTATGGTTGAATTATCAAAATCGAATATGCCCCTTTTTATTAAGTCTGGTAATCTAAGAATTTGGGAACAGACACCCTAATTGACGCGAACTCTAAAGATAGATCTATCGGGCCCAACAAGCGCCATCCAAAGTACCGGATGCTTTAGTACTTCGAAATTTATATCATGTTCGAAGGAGGATCCTGGAATGATGGGGATATTCTTATATGCATATTGTGAATGTCGGTTACCAGGTGTTCAAACCATATGAATGATTATTTTTGTCTCTATGCATGGGACGTATATTTATGAGAAATGAAAATCTTGTGGTCTATTAAAATGATGGAAATGATTATTTATGTTAAACTAATGAACTCACCAACCTTTTGGTTCACACTTTAAAGCATGTTTATTCTCAGGTGTGAAAGAAATCTTCTGCTGTGCATTTGCTCATTTTAGGGATATTATTTGGAGTCATTCATGACATATTTCAAAAGACGTTGCATTCAAGTCGTTGAGTTCATCAAGATTAATATTAAGTCAATTATAGTTAGATATATTATGAAATGGTATGCATGCCGTCAACTTTCGATGTAATGAAATATTGTCTTTTCAAAAACGAATGCAATGTTTGTAAAATGTATCATATAGAGGTCAAGTACCTCGCGATGTAATCAACTATTGTGAATCGTTTATAATTGATACGGACTTCGTCCGGATGGATTAGGACGGGTCTCTACAGTTGGTATCAGAGCGGTGGTCTTAGTGAACTAGGTCTTGCTTTAGTGTGTCTAAATGATAGTTGTTAGGATGCATTAGTAAGTCTGGACTTCGACCATGTCTGCATGTCAAAAGTTTTGCTTATCATTTTTGTCGAAAATCATTTGTTTATCGTCCTTAGAAAATTTTCTGCTTATCATTCTTAGTCTAGACACATCTTACTGCAATGATTGCATGAATAGTGTATAGACATAATTCGTATCTTAGCGTATCTACTAATTCATACCTTAGCATATCTGTTACTGTAGACTTTTCCTGACAACTTTCGTAGATTCCTCCGTAACTTATGGGATTTTAGTATTATATATGCATATGTAAATTATGTATTGCATGGTACTAATCTACATCCTATAATCTATTTCTTATCGAAAATCCTTCATCTGATCGTATGAGGTGAATCCCTCAACTAGTTCGAGTCCCTTAAATTTCGATAGCTATTCCGAGAGTTATTCCGACAGCTATTCCGACATGGATATTCACCTAAGCTCCGAAGGCAGTGTAACTGGAATGGATCAACCAAACAGCCATCATCAATTCTGAAAGAATTAGGACTGAGTTCGTAGTCGACTTAATCAATGGAGACGCGAAGAAGGTGATCTTTTCCACCAACCGAATTCACCTCTTGGTGAAGAACCCGAAGCACTTACCGACGAACCTATCTGAAACACCATTTTCATCCTCATTTCCAGAATAGCTCGACACGATTATATTCTATCCACAATTTTAAACCTTATTCGTCCGCTCGTTCCGACCGACAATCATCCCGGAGTAATACAAGAAGTCAACTAACTTCGCGCTCGAGTAATCAATTTGGAGAATATGGTGCAAAACGTATCAGCTTCAGCAACATCACCGACATCAACAGTACCACCAACAACACAAGTTTCAACATCACACGCCCCAATATCTCATACTGTACCTCGAGTATAATCATCGTTCTACGAATCATCCTACATTATTTATTTTCGTTCGACATGGCGATTATATAATCTTTAATGTTTTAGAGATTATATATTCTTATTCTAACGGTAAATCAAATGAGTCTAATATCATATTGACTCATTAAATCCATGATTACATCTGAAGAAAATATATATGTAAGTATAATTTCATAAAGATTGTAATTAAAAATTCTTTCGTACAAACTGTTAATGGTGAAAATATTTTAACGGGTAGGTAATACCCAAGGAATATTTAGATTTCACATTAATAAGTTACACTGTACATTCTTCTAATCTAATTCAACAGTCATTTACTATCCTACTTACATTCACAGATATACGAATCCGTTCACTACAGAATAACCATTTTCATTCAATTTCATATTTGGATTTTGACTTATCAGAATCCAACAAGTGGCATAATGAAGAAAACATTTGACAAAATAAAATTTGTTAGAAACAAACAAATTAACTATGAGAAATTCTGTTAAGCATCCACGCTAACTGTTCCTAGCTAACTGAGTATATTTTATTTATCGCAGTTTATTTATCGCAATTTAATTATCGCAATTTTATTTATCGTCATTTAATTTCTGTTATTTACTTTACGCACTTTATTTATCGTCATTTAATTTCTGTTATTTATTTTACGCACTTTAAATATCGGGACACGTATACAAGGTTTTGACATATCATATCGACGCATATATATATATATATATATATATATATATATATATATATATATATATATATATATATATATATATATATATATATATATATATATATATATATATATTATTTGGAATAACCATAGACACTCTATATGCAGTAATGTGGGAGTTAGCTATACAGGGTTGAGGTTGATTCTACAATAATATATATACTTTGAGTTGTGATCGAGTCTGAGACATGTATACGAGTCACGATACGTATTAATTAATTCGAATATTATATATTAAATTATATATGAATTATTGGACTGTTAACTGTGAATTATCGACTGTGGACTAATGACATTAGACAACTAAAATGAATTAAAATATTGATTATAATATATGAAACTAAATAATTCTTCAAGTTTACCACTTGATTTCATCTTAAACCTCATTTGTATCTTGACGATTACAATCTGCGTGCAAACCTTTCATAATTCTTGAAAACACCTCTATCGAGGGAATGAATCAACCGCACTTCATCTATGGAAGAAAAGATTTATGCATAGAGTTATGCACCTGGAAACACTTAGAACCTAAGAAAAACATTTAACACATATCTGTGCTAGCTCATTTGGCGTTGTTATTACCGAAAATAACATTGCAATCCTTTTTCAGATTAACCAATTTTGTCACAGCTTCAACAAGTCAATTTTGACTTTTTAGTCGGACTAGTTTCATTATAATCTTGATATATACGAATACCATTTTCGTCATTGTTACCGGGAAACCCTTTATATTCCACCATATTACCAGAAGACGTACCAGCAACCTCGTTGCTCCTTGGCTTAAATCTCTTCAACAGATCACTATATTTATCTAGTGAAGTCTTATCATGAACTCATCCGCACCTTATAACGAGAATTGCCATACCAATTACTGAGAATCAACAATCAGTATTTCGAATCTCGCAGTGTTTCTATATCAACAGTTATATGTATACATATAACATTTATCTCTTAGAGTTATGATCTTTCATTCTAAAATTCTGAAAAGCACTCAGTCTACAAATCAATACTCTGAATGTTGAAAAAGCTGAATGAAGCAGCAGAAACCGTAGACAACCGTAAACGACCTTAATCATAGGAAGATTGATGATAAAGAATGGTATGTTGGAAAAGCTCAAAAAAGTTAGAACTGAAAAACTGATTGATCAAACTACGAAGGAGTCTCTGAACAAATCACAAGGACTAAACTTGTACATTAAGAATCCTGATGATTCTGTTTCCGATGAAACCTTCAACGAATATCTTGCTCCGTACTCATGTTAAAATCTTGCGGAAAATTTTTCATCGATCTTAGAAATTCCAAGATATCATCGTATCTATCATTATAAATATCCTCCATATTTCTGAAGATATTTTTATAATTATTCTTATCTGAAATCATTAATCTCTTCTTGCTATCATTGTTACATCATATAGAAACTGTTAGTTTCTATATTCTGTAAACTTTCGAGATTAAAATATGAATGTTATTGAAGTAATGTTGGAAACTGATGCATGAGTTAGTATAATATAATGACACTTGATCAACGTGATTATATTACAGTAAGTCATGTTGAGTTTCTAATGGAACTGGATGAGTCACAGACCCTAACGTCATCAGGTGCCATGTTACATGACTCTTACATTCTACTTAATCTCTAAACATATCAAGAACATAATTTCCTGATAGTTCGATCTTTTCTCTTGAATTCTGGTAATTTAACCAATCAAGATCATGCTATTACAATTTCTCTCTTAGAACGTTAGTCATGTTCATTTGAAACTTCATATCTATGAATTTTGGACCATTTATTCGCTTGACTTAAAGTCGGGAAGATAAAACAAAAGGGTGGAACTCAAAAATATAAAGGAAATGAAGAGGGTAGATTTATAGTGAAATATCCGACAGAGCAATCAAAATAGACTATCGTATTTAATCAAAGAGGATTATAATTTCCTTAATTATCGAAGAACCAAATCTCATTATAAAGATTTTCTCTAAACCCCTTGAATTCCGAAAATCAACCGTGACTACGTCACCGGTTACGACAAACTTGCATTTAGTCATTTCATTATTTTGTGAAAACTTCACTTATACTCTTTTTTGTAATTGAATGGTTTTATCCATATTACTCAATGATGATAAACCTCTATTCATCAACTCATATTTTTCATAAAAAATATTCTTATTGTTATCCATGACGACCTTTATCAAATTTCGGGACGAAATTTCTTTAACGGGTGGGTACTGTGATGACCCGAAAATTTCCGATCAAATTTAAACTTTAATCTTTATATGTTCCCGACACGATAAGCAAAATCTGTAATATTGAGTCTCGAAAGTCTTAAAATCAATATTCATGTAATCAAATACCCCTTGACTATGCCCGACGATTCACGAACAATTGTGTGTAAATAAATATGTAAATATATATATGTATAACTAAATTCTATACAAAAGTAATATAATACATATATAATTAATAAATATTAAAGATTCTAAAAATTATATAATTGGTAGATATGATATAACAAATGGAAACATATTAAACTTGATTAACAAGTTTGAATATAATTGTTATATTAATATCATTATCATTATTAATAGTATTATTATTAATATTATTAATAAATTGTTGTTATTATTATATATATTGTGTAATGTATAAATATTAAATATATGTTATTATATAACTATTAGATATTACATAATTAATAAATTATAATATTAAGTGTAGTTACAAGTTAAAATATAATTATTATATTAATAATGTTATTATTATTTTTTATCAAAATAAATATTAATATTAATATCTAATATGAATATTATTAAATTATATAGCTATAAAACTTAATACATGTAAATTGCTATATTAATATCATTAGAATGATTAAAACTATAATTTTGATTATTATGATTAATTGTTATAATTATTTACTATTATTACTAAAAATTATGATTTAAAAATATTATTATTACTTTTTACCATTATTCTTAATTGCTATATTCATATTAACTTTATTAATTAACATTATTATTAATAACTATTATTATCATTTTTATTATAAGTTATTATTATTAATACATTTATATTATTATTGTTATTAATATTATTATTATTATTAATTAAGTATTATTAATATTAATGTATTTATATTATTAACTAGAATAAAGAAAATGGATCAGGGAAAGAATTGAATTTGTTTAACGTAACTATCATACTGTTTGGGTGATTGAATTGTGACTCTAGATTGGTACTATCGAATTTAAACATAGATAATAAAACAAGAATCCATTGAACATCCCTATCATCCTTTAATAATTTTTTTCTGTATTTCTGTTCAACTGGGATTCAATGTCGATACACTTTCATTTTATAATCATTCCCATGTTATTAATAAAATCATTCAATTCCTCTCCAGTCTTCTGCCTGAGATAAACTCCATCAAGAACCCACCCACACACGTAAACTGTTGATCTTTCTATCTTGTTCAAAACCGCCACAACCCACAACTTACTACAACTTGATCGTCAATCCGAGGTTTCTTCTCCATCACCTTCTGCAACACCACCTAAACCCTCATCACATCTTCTCCATGATAAACCCACATCGAACCTTTTGATTTTTTTTTTGTTTCTTTGCAGTACCATCGAATCGCTACCCTCATAAATTTCTCTCTTTCCCTCTCTTCCCCAAAAGTAAGCACCTCCTATTACATATAACATGTTTCTGTTTTGAATGGAAGAAGCCATCACCACTTCATCTCCTCTGTTTCTTTTCTTGATACTGTTGTTGCACTGTCATCGAATCCACACTAGTTCCTCTTCCTGTTGTGAGTATAACCTAACCAAAGTATCACATTTCAATCACTGGTGCATTCGAAACAACCAAGAAACCACAACCTTACCATCCCGTTCGAATGCAACTGATACAGCAGCTACTATATTTCCTGTCTTTCTATTCATTTCGAACGATCAAACAATCACAAGCCATTAATGATTGCTTTTATGCTGCTGCTATTTTTTTCCTTGTTTCCGACACGAATCAACTACGGTCCGATTAATCTGTTTCTATCACGATCAAACCATATTCTGCAATTCATTTTTGATAATTGATGAAACAATAGATGGCAATAATTAGGAAAGATGGTGGTTATGTTTCATGAGCATGAAAGGTATTGATTGAAATGAAAAATGATGAATGCTACACATATTTCTATCGATTTTTTTCCCTTTTTGGTCGAACCCCACACTCCACCAAGATCTATTTAAATCCCCCACTAACACTTATTTAAGTTATTACTTACCTTTTCCCTTTTGCCACTTGATATTCCCATGTGATAAAGTTAATGTTGATATATATAAAAAAAAATGAAAATTGATTGATAATGAGAGTTTTACTTCGGTCAGTTAATAAAGAAAAGGAAGGTGGCCGACACTTGCTATTTTTTTTTTAAATCACGTAACCAACAACAGAAGGAATATTAATCGAATATTAAATGGGTTATCATGTTGGATTAGTTGATGATGTTAGATGATGATATAAGAAAATTTAAAGATGATGATAGTCATTAAGATGGTAACGTTTTTGATGATGGTGGTGATAAAGGGAAAGATGATATTGAATGATGATGATGATGGTGGGTGTTATGATTTTATGATGAAGATGAGATCATAATACTTTCGTTCAGGTTATTTATTTTAAACGCGAAAGATAATAAAACAGAAAGATGCAAGGCAGTGCAATGGTTGAGTAGTGTGATGGTTTACAGGAGGTCGTGAGTTCGAAACCAGGCGACTACAAGTATATTTATTTTTTTAATAAAAAGCTGTTTTGATAGTGTGGGGTTTCTATATTGGGTCGCAGGCCATTAAATTCAGTTGGGCCGGGTATTAAGTTAGTTGTTGGGCCAAAGGAAGGGGGCCACGAGTAAGAAATCGGGATATATAATTTGGGCAAATTAAGAATCAAGAAAACCAGTTGGGCTTGGACGGTTTAATGGCGTGCCTGGTTAACGAGAGGTCACGGGTTCGAGCCCGGGCACGGGCATTATTTTTAGGCCAAATTCTTTGAGGTTCGTGAATCTGAGGCCAACCCTGCATTCTTCAGTTTCGTCGTATGAATATTTTTACTACAAAATATTGGATAGTGAGTTTCATTTGCTCCCTTTTACTCTTTACATTTTTGGGCTGAGAATACATGCAAATGCTTTATTAACTGTTTTACAATATTTATATGTGTGAGTTTCATTTACCTTTTTACCCTTTATATTTTTGGGCTGAGAATACATGCGCAATTTTTATAAATGTTTTATGAAATAGACACAAGTACGTGAAACTACATTCTATGGTTGAATTATCAAAATCGAATATGCCCCTTTTTATTAAGTCTGGTAATCTAAGAATTAGGGAACAGACACCCTAATTGACGCGAACTCTAAAGATAGATCTATCGGGCCCAACAAGCGCCATCCAAAGTACCGGATGCTTTAGTACTTCGAAATTTATATCATGTCAGAAGGAGGATCCCGGAATGATGGGGATATTCTTATATGGATATTGTGAATGTCGGTTACCAGGTGTTCAAACCATATGAATGATTATTTTTGTCTCTATGCATGGGATGTATATTTATGAGAAATGAAAATCTTGTGGTCTATTAAAATGATGGAAATGATTATTTATGTTAAACTAATGAACTCACCAACCTTTTGGTTGACACTTTAAAGCATGTTTATTCTCAGGTGCGAAAGAAATCTTCCGCTGTGCATTTGCTCATTTTAGGGATATTATTTGGAGTCATTCATGACATATTTCAAAAGACGTTGCATTCGAGTCGTTGAGTTCATCAAGATTAATATTAAGTCAATTATAGTTAGATATATTATGAAATGGTATGCATGCCGTCAACTTTCGATGTAATGAAATATTGTCTTTTCAAAAACGAATGCAATGTTTGTAAAATGTATCATATAGAGGTCAAGTACCTCGCGATGTAATCAACTATTGGGAATCGTTTATAATTGATACGGACTTCGTCAGGATGGATTAGGACGGGTCTCTACACAGACACGGTCGAAGTCCAGACCCACTAATGCATCTAAACAACTATCAGTTAGACACACTAATGCAAGACCTGGTTTGCTAAGACCACCGCTCTGATACCACATGAGACGACCCGTCCTAATCCATCTGGACGAATACATTACATTTGGTTACATCGCGAGGTATTTGACCTCTATATGATACCTTTTACAAACAT
Organism: Rutidosis leptorrhynchoides; assembly: GCF_046630445.1. NCBI lineage: Eukaryota > Viridiplantae > Streptophyta > Magnoliopsida > Asterales > Asteraceae > Rutidosis > Rutidosis leptorrhynchoides. Next base: position 379,911,568 of record NC_092343.1, on the reverse strand, counting down.
TGCATTCGTTTTTAAAAGACAAACTTTCATAACTTCGAAAGTTGACGGCATGCATACCATTTCATAATATAACCAACTATAATTGACTTAATAATAATCTTGATGAACTCAATGACTCGAATGCAACGTCTTTTGAAATATGTCATGAATGACTCCAAGTAATATATCTAAATGAGCAAATGTACAGCGGAAGATTTCTTTCATACCTGAGAATAAACATGCTTTCAAGTGTCAACAAAAAGGTTGGTGAGTTCATAAGTTTATCGTAATCAAATAAAATTCATCATTTTGATAGAACACAAGATTCAAATATAGTACACCTATCTCATGTACAAAACCATTTTCATAAATCTTAGTAACCGTACACATAACTCGTGTACAATAATATCATACACATAACCTGTGTATAAAATCATTCTCTCGATACATAACATTCACTTTTCATTCATTGTTTAGCTTGGTAACCGACCTTAACATATAATGCGCATCAATAATATCTCCAAAACAGAACATCTCGTCTGTATAATATATAAACCTCGAAGTACTAAACACCACGCCCACTAGCTCTTCCGTCTAGTGAACATTCTGGGTGGGGTGTTAAACCCGGTAGCTACCTTTAAGATTCGCGTGAATTAGGGCCATACCCGATTCTAATTCTTAGGTTACCAAGCAATAATAATCAGGGGAAAAATATTCACAATAATTAGTGGTAATTATCACGTCCAACTAGTTCAATAATAATCCACAGAACTTTTGTCTGCATAATAATTCATTCGAGGAATGTTTTGCTGGTGTCATATCGTGTCAAACGTTTATAAAAGCATTTCATGTATTCTCAGTTCAAAATATATTTTCAAAGGCATTTAATAAAGCAGTTATAAAAACAGCGCATGTATTCTCAGTCTCAAAAATGTAAAGAGTAAAAGGGAATCAAATGAACTCACAATCCAATATTTTGTAGTAAAAATATTCATACGACGATACTGAACAATGCAGGGTTGGCGTCGGATTCACGAACCTATATCATTTGTATATTTATTAATACACATAATCGTATTCAAACAAATTTATATATTATTATTAGTGATATAATTTTTTTGTATTAATATCTTATATATGTCGATTTATATATTTTAAATGAATAACAATGTTATTATAGTTAGGTTTTGTATTAAATATATTTTTCATATAACTATCTTTCGTTTGTAAAATTAATAATTATAATAATACCAGATTAAGATTAAGAATATTAATAATAATGATAGTAATAATAGTAATGTAAATAAAAATGAAATTTTTTAATAAGGATAATAATTTAAATAATAAAATTATATGATAGTTTTAATAAACATTTTAGGAATCATACTAATGATTCTAATATAAAAGTTGTATTATTTTTACAATGAAAATATTAGTTTTGATTCTAATTTCAGACTTAATAATACCTAGTGCTAATATTTTGTAATAATAAATATAAATATGATAAAAATATTAATATTAATGATAATAATAATTTGCATTACGATAGTGATAATAATAATAATATTACTTAGTGATAATAATAATAATAAAGATAATATTACTTATACATATAATCATATTCCAATGTTAGTACAATAATAAACATTTTGATAATAACAATAATTAATTATAATCATAGTAATAACATTAATAATAAGAATAATAATAATAAAAATAACAATAATAATAATCATAATAATCATATTTACACTAATCATAATAGTTATAATACTTACAATAATTAATAATAATAATAATAATAATAATAATAATAATAATAATAATAATAATAATAATAATAATAAAAATATTCATAATAATAATAATAATTATTATTATTATTATTATTATTATTATTATTATTATTATAATAATAATAATAATAATAATAATAATAATAATAATAATAATAATAATAATAATAATAATAATAATAATAATAATAATAATAATAATAATAATAATAATAATATAAATTGAAAACTACCTTAGAAATAGGGCTTCAAAAAAAATGTGCCTCACACGAGGCTCGAACCCTCGACCTTTCGAATAGCACAGACAGACCCAACCATCTGATCCAGCTCGTTTATCTGAATTTTTATGAATCTAATATATATTTATCCTATACTTCTGTTTATCCTTTTCCCTTCTTCTTCTTCAACATAAATTAACCCAAAGTTTCAGACTTATAAGCAATGTTTCACACATTAATTTTTAGGATTTAAATCAGTTATAGGAACGTTTACAAAGTAATTGAGATAATTTAAAATGGAAAAAGATTAAAGAAAAAGAACCTGTAACAGACTTTAAAACCCGTTCATGAACTCAACATCGATTTCAAAATTAGAAGCTGCTTCAGACCATGACTCCTTCATGAAAAAGATTGAAAACCTTCCATATAAACTGTATGAATTGTCAATTTAACTCAAATCACTCAAACAAGATCGAATTTTTACCATGAACACTTCGTTTGACTTTTTAAAATAAAATTTTAACCCTAAAATTCTTACTTGATATGAAGAATTGATTCTTGAAACTCTGCAGATACTTTATGTGTAAGATTCCTAACAAAACCCTTTTAACACATTTTGAAATTGTTTTCGAATTAAAGGTTTTGAATATAGAGTACAAGAACAGAGTATACGTGCTTTGTTCTTTAAATTGGATTTCAGTTTTTGTTGTTTTTACACAAATTGTAATTGTAGAGAATTATATAGATATTAATAGACTTAATTACAGCCGATATAATTCAATTAACATTTGTTTTGTAGTTCAATTTTATCGACACCAAATATTCTGTCAGTACTAATATTATAAAAAATTCTAATCGATTCCACCAATTTTTATTTGTTATAGAAACATAAGGAATCGATTTGAATTGGATGGTTGACAAAAATTGATTTATGATTCAGTTGGAAAATGATGGAGAACAGAAATACCTATGCACTTTTATTAATCCGTATATTTGTATAATTCAGTATTTTATTTAATTAACATTATTAATAATAATACAGATTATTTAATGGGTCTGTATGTATATATATAACAGTATATACGTGTATATATAGACTCTGTATATGTATTTATATATGTAAAATCGTATGTCATATATGTATATGTATATGTATATGTATATGTATATGTATATGTATATGTATATGTATATGTATATGTATATGTATATGTATATGTATATGTATATGTATATGTATTAATAATATCACTAACAATAATAATAGGTATATACATAATAATACAATTAATAATAATGATAATAATAGCAATAATTCTAATAATTAATAATTAATAATTTGATAATAATACTAATAATATTAATAATGATTTTATTAATAAAAATAACAAATGAATAATAGTATTACTAATAATAATAATTATTAACAATAATGTTCATACTAATATTAATAATAACATTGATAATATTATTAATAAAATACTAGTACAAATATTATCAATAATAGAATACTGACATTATAACTTTATTACTAGTTGTATTAATGATGATGTTAACAATAATAACAATAATTCAAGTGTATCAAATTTCTGTATTATAATAATGTTATTATTAATATTAATATTACTAATAATAATGAATGTAATAATAATATAATAACTATAATTAAACTCGTAATTAAATTTAATATATTAATGTTACAAGTTATTAATTATTTAATAATTATAGCATATGTTACATGATATCATTTATTGAATATTTAATTACAATATAATAATTATTGATAGCAATCATATTTATATATATATATATATATATATATATATATATATATATATATATATATATATATATATATATATATATATATATATATATATATATATATATATTCTTTTTTTTAATAGTAACATAATTATTCTATTTATTATTTTACATTTTAAATTTTAATTGACTAAAAGTATTTTATTAATTCAACATATTACATATATATTACATATATATTTATATTTACATTTATACATATATAATTACATATTTGCTATACACAATTGTTCGTGAATCGTCGGGAATAGTCAAAGGGTAATTGATAATATGAACACAGTTCAAAATTGTTAAGACATCAACATAACAGACTTTGCTTATCGTCTCGAATCATAATAAAATTAGGTTTAAATTTGATCGGAAATTTCCGGGTCGTCACAGTTTTGAGTCACTCCCATGCGGTGTAAAGAGATTCATCATAACTTTGTTTAAAGTTGATGATGTCATTTTTAAGCTTGGTTTGTTTAGAAGGAGGGAAATATTTGGTTAGAAATTTAGTAGGCATCTCCGTCCATGACGTGATGAAATGTTTTTCCAATCCTTCAAACCATGTTTGTGCATGATGAGTGAGAGAATAGGGGAACAAGTATAGCCGGACTATATCTTGTCATGCCCCTGGCTGTTTGTAGGAGTTTGAAAGAGATATGAATCTATAAAGGTGAAAATTAGGATCGTCATTCGGTAGTCCATGAAATTGACAGCCATTTTAGAAGAGCTTTATAATGTGATACTTTAACTCGAACGAGTGTCCTTGGATCTCTGAGAATCTGATTGGTCCTCCTCTACCTTCAATCGAGGGTTTGGTGCTTTCTGCTAGAGTAACGTGTAATGCTATTCGATTTCTGATTCGTTCTTCTTTGCGTGCTTTAGAGATTATTACGTATGGATCAGGTACGAATAACAATGGTCCTGGTCTAGATCAGTTTTGGATCAGACACTGAGTATGCCCTCTTGTTTTAAATTTAAGGTAGATATGCTAAGTTCCTATTTTAGTCTAAAGTAAATTAGAGTGATCTTAATCTAAGGTAGTCTAAAATAATCTAAGGTAATCTAAGGTAAATATCCTAAGTTTGATTATGTTTTTGGTTCTTGCTACTGATTCCCTGGTATTTCGATAACAGAGCTTAGCACGAACTATTCAACAAACCCAGTGGCCAGATCGACTACGGAGAGGCAGGATCCTTTTGGTTCTAATATAATTGGAGACTGTTAGGAAAATCCAACAATCAAGTCCGTGTATAATTGTCTTTCTTAGACATCACTAAATACTTGCAAATAGGTTTGATAGAAGTAGTATTGTCTGATACCAGTTCCCTGGCAGCGGCGCTAAAAACATGCCTACCTCTGATATGACCGAAACGGACAGTTTTATTTATGCGATGTCGTTAGGCCGCAAGGCGTCAGAATCATCTATCGGGATATGAAATAATAGTTTTAAATTTTTATTTAGCGGGGCATAAATCGTACTACGCCTTATTATGGTGATTAAGGGAAGTATGACCTAGGGTCGAATTTTTAAGAGATCAGTAGAATCGAACCTATGTTTATAACTTAAGATAATCCTAAAGTGAACGAGTAGTTGTGTATTACCTAATTTTGAGTTTTCTAGCTTATAAGATAAAATAAAGTAAATGCGATAAAATTTGTAATTCAGATAAGGTTAAAGCAAGTGCATACTATGATTTCGTTAGTTACTTTGTCAAGATTATGGAATGCTGGCTCATGAATAGGTAGTGACCTTGTATTCACTACACTGGTCCTACCGCCCCTGTCGTAAGACATGTCACTGGTTAATGCGTTAGGCTTGAAGATTCTAAATAGATAGCAACGTCCCTTATTCCCGACGCTCGCGCAGTCTGACTACAGGCATACACATTCAAAAGACTCATCCAATTGAGCGACTCGGTTAGGTGACGTATTAATATTCCACAAAGGTCTAAACTTTCTAAAGCACAATGAAGTACAAGGTATGCCATATCTGAGAGACGTGATGTGTTTCGATGCTTTCATTAATGATTGGGTTTAAAAAGATAGTTAGGCCCTTAGAAAGAGATTAACCATAAAGAACACCATGTCCAAGTCGGTTGGACTTCCATGAACACGTTCGGTTATCCTAAGGATCCTATCCTTTATGTGTTTAAACAAACAGTTTCTTAATTAACTAAGAATCCCTCAAGAGGGGTGCAATGCTTGAGACCGCGTTATGGTGAAGTGTACTGATAATGCTAAAAATGAATATATATTTCATAGCATTATCCCTCAAGAAAGACAAGCTTTTAGTTGCAATTGTTCTATTTACAAGTGATATTCGTTTAAATAATAAAAGGTGAAGACAAAAGACAGATTTGACGATTTGAAGACGCAAACGACCAAAAAGCTCAAAAGTACAAAGTACAATCCAAGAGGTTCAATTTATTGATAAGAAACGTCTAAAAGTTACAAGAGTACGAGCCGCAAAATGCAAAGTACAAGATATTAAATTGTACGCAAGGACGTTCGAAAATCCGGAACCGGGACCAGCGCCAACTCTCAACGCGCGACGCAACGGACTAAAAATTACAAGTCAACTATGCACATGAATATAATATAATATATAATTAATTCTTAAAATTTTATATATATATATATATATATATATATATATATATATATATATATATATATATATATATATATATATATATATATATATATATATATATATATATATATATATATATATATATTATATTATATATTAAAACCGTCGACAAACAAGAAAACAAAGTAATGTGAGTTGTCTCAGGAGGTCATACGATCGCATGGCCAGGAAGCACAAAAGCCATGCGATCCATGGATCACTGTAGCAGCTGAGGTCCTATAAATTTCGCATGTTTTGGCTGAATTTCATACTCCATCATCAATCTCTCTTACTCTCAAATATATATATATTTATATTTATAATTTTAATTTTAATAATAATAAGGTTATAGTGGCGAATGTTGTAAGTGTGTAAGTCAAAATTCTGTCCGTGTAACGCTACGCTATTATTAATCATTGTAAGTTATGTTCAACCTTTTTAAATTAATGTCTCGTAGCTAAGTTATTTTTATGCTTATTTAAATCGAAGTAATCGTGATGTTGGGCTAAATATTAAAAACGGGGTTATTGGGCTTTATACCATAATTGGGGTTTGAACAAAAGAACGACACTTGTGGAAATTAGACTATGGGCTATTAATGGGCTTTATATTAACTAAACGATACCTCGTTAATTTAATATAAAGATTACAAACTCTTTATAAATTGACGTATCTATATATAACCACATACGCTTAATCGGGTACGGTGGACGGGATATCTATAAATACGAATTATCGTTCATTTTACCGAACACGGGAATGAATTAATAGTCAATGGACTCATTGAAACAGGGGTGGATTATATTCAAGGGTAATTGGTGTAATTGTTAACAAATTATTGAAATCTTGGATTACACGCAGTCGATAACCTGGTGTATTCATTAAACAAAGTATTAAGACCTTGTTACAGTTCGAATCCCCAATTAGTTGGAATATTTGACTTCGGGTATAAGGATAATTTGACGAAGACTCTCGCACTTTATATTTATGACTGATGGACTATTATGGACAAAACCGTATGGACATATCGAATAATCCAGGACAAAGGACAATTAACCCATGGTAATAAACTAAAATCAACACGTCGAATATCATGATTACGGAAGTTTAAATAAGCATAATTCCTTTATTTTATATCTCATCGCACTTTTATTTATCGTCATTTTATTTATCGCATTTTAAATTATCGCACTTTTATTTATCGTTATTCACTTTACGCTTTAAATTAAGTTTTATTTATTTTTAATATTTTACATTAGGTTTTAACTGCGACTTAAGACATAAAATCGACAAACCGGTCATTAAACGGTAAAAACCCTCTTTTATAATAATAATACTACTTATATACATATATATATATATATATATATATATATATATATATATATATATATATATATATATATACAAATTTAGTTTTAAAAATATAGCGTTAAACTTGGCTAGTTCCCTGTGGACGAACCGGACTTACTAAAAACTACACTACTGTACGATTAGGTACACTGCCTATAAGTGTTGTAGCAAGGTTTAGGTATATCCACTCTATAAATAAATAAATAACTTGTGTAAAATTGTATCGTATTTAATAGTATTTCGCAATAAAAATATAACTATTTCGTATACTACCCTGCACACATCAAGTATTTTTGGCGCCGCTGCCAGGGACAAACAACGCAGAAAGCGAAACGCTATAAAAAAGATTTTTAATTTACTTTTGTAAAAATACGTTTTAAATATCAAAAATATAAAAACAAGAAAAAGAAAAATAAATATATATAAATATATATTACTATATATTTTTACATTTTTTTTAATAAAAAGTTTGTATTTTGTTTTTAGTTACAAACACTAATAGGTAGTTTTTAAAATATAAGTTTTTATTTATATAAATATTTTATATAAATTAAAAACAGAAAAAAAAATATATATATATATATATATATATAAAATATAAGTTTAATTTACTAAATATTACTTATATATTAAAATCAAATAAATATTAATAATTAAAATTAAATTGGGCCGAAGCCTGATCGAAGCCCAATTGTGAACTGGTATCTTGGGCCATGCGGTCACATGACCCCGAAGACCATATCTCATGCGGTCGCATGAGCTAGGCTGACAGGAAACCTAGTATGCATTTATTACACAATTAGGTTTAAATTAATTATTATTATTATTATTAACCTAATTAGGTTTAGTTATTTTATTATTTAGTTTTAGTTTTAATTAATTTTGTAATTTTAGTTTTAGTTAGTTTTATTAAATTAGAAAATTAATACTTTTATAAAATAATAATATAAAAATAATATTTTTTGTAAAATTGTATTTTTATAACTTTAAGCCTATTTTTATATTTTGTATATTTTTAATCGTTTAATCGTAATTTATATATTTATCGTTCGTACTTAGTTTTAAATTTAGTATTTGCCATAGTTATTTTTGTTTCTAGATTTTTAGGCTTTGCCGTAAAATCCCTTAGGTGTTTTTTCTTTAGACTAAGATTTAGGTGCTTTAGAATTTTGTGACGCCGTTTTAAGATTTTAGAACCTTTTTAAGTTATTGCCGTTTTGGATATAGAATTCCTTTAAGCTTTAATACCTTTAGACGCAACTTTTAGACTTTTAAGTTTCGACGCTTTATTTTCTTATTTTTATTTTTTTCGACTGTTTGTTTTTTGACCTTTTATTTTTTCGACGTTTTTCAACTCGCTCTTTTTCTTTCTTATTTCTCGACGCTCTAGTTTTTAGGACATAGAATTTTTTATTTCTTCTCTAAAATTTCAAAATGAAAAATTATTTTAAGTGGTTAAATTGATAGACATCCAAAATTTTCTGGTTCGTAGTAATAGTTGGATTTGTTAGTGGCGAGTTGTGGGCTTCCGATTTAAAGGGTCCTGGCTACCTGCTGCATCTATTGGCTATTCGAAACGTGGGTAAAATCAGAAAAGTCTATTAATTTGATAGCTTATATAATTTTTATCTTTTATAACTAATAGGATATTCAGTGAATGCACCGAGCAAAACGTTCATCACCTTTCATACGTTCACCACCTGTAACTCGATCAAGACATTTAGCCAATATTGTCGCCGTTGATTTTTCTTTAGAATCGTCATCTAGTCGACCAAGTACTCCAATTTAAATTTCTGATAATCCATTTTTTGAACCCGACCTCACAATTGAGAATCCGGAGGATATTCAGGGACAATTCAGAGATCCTGAACCACTAATCATTCCTCCTGAACCACAAATCACTCATCTAGAGATTGTCAAGGAAGAAATCATTAAGTCAGAATCCTCTAGTGATTCAGATTCAACAAATTCAATCATGGAAAATCTGGAACATCTAAGTATGGAAGACCGAATGAGAGCTAAACGCACTGGCCAAGGTCATGCAATTACTCAATCAGACATTAACACGCCAGATTATGAAATCAAAGGACAAATCCTACACATGGTAACTAATCAATGCCAATTTAGTGGTGCGCCAAAGGAAGATCCAAATGAACATCTTCGTACCTTTAATAGGGTCTGTACTCTATTCAAGATAAGAGAAGTTGAGGATGAACAGATATATCTCATGTTATTTCCCTAGACTTTAAAGGGAGAAGCCAAAGATTGTTTAGAATCGTTACCTGAAGGGGCGATTGATACATGAGACGTCTTAGTTGAAAATTTTCTTAAACAATTCTTTCCGGCATCTAAGGCCGTAAGACTTCAAGGAGAAATTGTTAAGTTCGCGCAGAAGCCAAATGAAACTCTATATGAGGCGTGTACAAGATTTGGAAAGTTATTGAGAGGATGTCCACAACATGGTTTAGACACTTATCAAATAGTACAAATATTCTACCAAGGATGCGACATCACTACACGAAAAGACATCGATATAGAAGCTGGTGGTTCCATTATGAAGAAAACCGCAACTGAAGCTTACAAAATTATTGATAACACTGCTTCCCACTCACATGAGTGGCATCAAGAAAAAGATATTGTTAGATCATCTAAAGTGGCTAGAGCCAATTCTAGCCATGACTTTGATTCCATTTCTGCAAAGATAGATGCTGTCGAGAGACGAATGGAAAAGATGACTAAAGATATTCACTCAATACGAATTAGTTGTGAGCAGTGTGGAGGACCACATTTGACAAAAGATTGTCTCAGTATTGAACAAACAATGGAACAAAGAGAGAATGTTTCATACATGAACCAAAGGCCTGGAAATAATTATCAAAATAATTATCAACCGCCAAGACCAAACTACAATCAAAATCAGAATTATAACCGAAATATTCCATACAACAACCAACAAGGTCCTAGCAATCAACAAGTATCCAATAATACTTACAATCAGCAAAGACCTATTTTTCAAAATAAACCACCACAAACCGATGATAAAAAGCCAAATTTAGAAGAGAAGATGTCGAAGCTAGTTGAATCTCAAACGCAGTTTTTCACATCTCAGAAACAAACCAATGAACAAAATGCTCAAGCATTTAAAAATCAACAAGCTTCAATCCAAAATTTAGAACAAGAAGTAAGCAACCTAGCAAGGTTGATAGGTGAAAGAAAATCGGGGAGTCTACCTAGTAATACAAATGCTAACCCCTGGAATGAAACAGCTAAAGCCATTACTACAAGAAGCGGTATTACACTTAAACCATCTGAAATACCTGAAATTTCTGATGACTCTATTTCTACTCTACAAGAACCACAACCTGAGCAAGAGAAGGAAACAGAACCGGTAGTTGAAAAGGTTAATGAAGATAACACAGTTAAGGCAAAGCCTTATGTTAAACCATACCAACCACCGCTTCCTTACCCAAGTAAAATAAGAAAAGAAAGACTTGAAGCTGAGCAATCCAAATTCTTGAATATGTTTAAACAAATAAATGTCAATCTTCCTTTCATTGATGTGATTTCAGGAATGCCAAGATATGCTAAATTCTTGAAAGATCTAATCACAAATAGAAAGAAAATAGAAGAACTCTCGGCTGTTACTATGAATACAAATTGTTCTACAGTATTGTTGAATAAGATACCAGAAAAACTCTCTGATCCAGTAAGTTTCACAATTCCATATTTTCTGGGTAGTCTTAGTTCAATAGAAGCATTGGCAGACTTAGGTGCTAGTATAAATTTAATGCCGTATTCACTATACGCTAAACTAGACCTTGGAGAATTAAAACCAACACGAATAAGCATACAACTAGCCGATCGATCAGTAAAATATCCTAGAGGGATAATGGACATGTTTGGTAAGAAACTGACCCTAAGTATAGAGGACGAGAGTGTTACCTTTTCTGTTGATAGAGCCATGCAACAACCGCAATCTGCAGATGATACATGTTATTATATTCAAACTATAGATTCACATGCAGAATTGTTAGAAGAATTTCCAGAATTAAAAGGAACAGGAGAATGTTCTTTAGGATAAGGAACTGAACCAATTAATGAAGCTAAAATGTTAGCTACACTCATGGCTAATGGATATGAACCAACAACAGAAAAAATTCAAATGTTAAAAGAGGAAGACAGATATCGATATAAATCATCAATAGAAGACCACCGACATTAGAGTTAAAGCCACTTCCAAACCATTTGGAATACGCTTATTTACATGGTGAATCTGAATTACCTGTAATAATATCATCTTCTCTTACGGAAAATGAAAAATCTCAACTCATTTCTGTGCTAAAAGCTCATAAACCAGCTATTGCATGGAAAATTCATGACATTAAAGGCATAAGTCCTTCGTATTGCACACATAAAATCCTTATGGAAGAAGGTCATAAAACGTATGTGCAATGCCAATGAAGACTAAATCCTAATATGCAAGATGTTGTTAAGAAAGAAATTATTAAACTGCTAGATGCAGGTTTAATTTATTCAATCTCTGATAGTCCATGGGTAAGCCCAGTTCAATGCGTACCTAAGAAGGGTGGCATGATTGTCATCACAAATGAGAAAAATGAGCTTATTCCTACTAGGACTGTAACAGGATGGCGTGTTTGTATTAATTATAGAAAATTAAATGACGCCACCAGAAAAGATCACTTTCCCTTACCTTTCATTGATCAAATATTGGAAAGGTTAGCCGGGAATAGTTACTATTGTTTTCTTGACGGTTTCTCCGGATATTTTCAAATTCCAATAGCACCCGAGGAACAAGAGAAAACCACGTTCACATGCCCTTATGGTACTTTTTCTTACAAATGCATGCCATTTGGACTTTGCAACGCCCCTGCAACCTTTCAAAGGTGCATGATGGCGATTTTTCACGACATGATAGAAGAATGCATGGAAGTTTTCATGGATGACTTCTCAGTCTTCGGTGATACTTTTGAAACATGTCTAGTTAATCTTGAACGAATGCTTATTAGATGCGAGCAATCAAATCTAGTTCTTAATTGGGAGAAATGCCATTTCATGGTTAAAGAAGGCATCGTTCTTGAACATAAAATTTCAAAGGAAGGAATTGAAGTAGATAGAGCTAAAGTAGATGTAATTGCTAAACTTCCACATCCCACAAATGTTAGAGGAGTTAGGAGTTTTCTAGGGCATGCCGGTTTTTACCGATGTTTCATAAAAGATTTTTCTAAAATTGCCACTCTTATGAATAAACTCCTTGAAAAGGATGCTCCATTCATCTTTTCAGATGAATGCATCAAATCTTTTAATATTTTTAAAGAAAAATTCACTAATGCGCCGATCATGATAACTCCAAATTGGAATCTACCATTTGAACTCATGTGCGATGCAAGTGATTTTGCAATGGGAGCCGTTTTAGGACAAAGGATTGAAAAACGATTTCAACCTATTTATTACGCTAGTAAGACGTTACAAGGAGCACAAACGAACTACACAACGACTGAAAAAGAACACCTTGCTATTGTCTTTGCTTTTGACAAATTTCGTTCATATCTCGTTCTAGCTAAAACGGTGGTCTATACCGACCATTCTGCTCTTAGATACCTATTTTCAAAACAAGATGCCAAACCACGATTAATCCGTTGGATCTTACTCCTACAAGAGTTCGATATTGAAATCCGAGACAAAATGGGAGCAGAAAATCTCGCAGCTGATCATCTTTCTCGTCTTGAAAATCTCGAATTAGAAGTTCTAAATGAATCGGCTATACAAGATAACTTTCCTGATGAATATCTATTGAAAATAGATTATAATGAAATTTCATGGTTTGCAGACTATGCAAACTACTTAGTATGTGAATTCCTTGAAAAAGGGTTGTCGTACCAAAAACGAAAGAAATTCTTTAGTGATATAAAACACTATTTCTGGGAAGATCCACATTTGTTTAAAGTTATCCCGATGGAATAATATGCCGATGCGTATTCGGGGATGAAGCTAGTCAAATCTTAAACCATTGTCACACAGGACCAACAGAAGGGCATTATGGACCTCAACTCACAGCAAGAAAAGTTTACGACGCTGGATTCTATTGGCCTACAATTTTCAAAGACGCACACCTTCTTTGTAAATCCTGTGATGCATGTCAAAGGCCGAAAAAATAAGTCAACGTGATGAAATGCCACAAAATGTCATTCAAGTATGTGAAGTATTTGACGTTTGGGGTATTGACTTTATGGGTTCATTTCCAAAATCTCATAATAATCTCTACATTCTCGTTGCTATTGATTATGTATCTAAATGGGCGGAAGCACAAGCTCTCCCAACTAACGACGCACGAGTTGTAGTCAACTTTTTAAAACGTCTTTTTGCTAGGTTCGGAACACCGAAAGCTTTAATAAGTGATCGGGGTACTCATTTTTGTAATAATCAACTTAAGAAAGTTCTCAAAAGATATGGAGTAACTCATAAAATCTCCACTGCTTATCATCCACAAACAAGTGGACAAGTTGAAAATACCAACCGAGTATTGAAACGTATTCTAGAGAAAACCGTAGATCAAATCCGAAGGAATGGTCCATAAAATTGGAGGATGCACTCTGGGCTTTTAGAACAGCCTACAAAACTCCAATTGGAACCACACCTTTTAAACTCGTTTATGGAAAAGCATGTCACCTTCCAGTAGAAATTGAGCACAAAGCATTTTAAGCTTTGAAGACATGTAATCTTGATTTACATGAAGCCGAACGTCTACGGTTAAGTCAATTAAATGAATTAGAAGAATTAAGACATGAAGCATACGAAAATTCATTAATCTATAAGGAAAGAATGAAGAAATGGCATGATAAAAGAATCAGAAGTTCAAAAGAATTTAAAGAAGGAGACAGAGTTCTTCTTTTCAATTCACGATTCAAGCTATTTCCTGGAAAATTGAAATCAAGATGGTCTGGACCATTCATAGTCAAAAGAGTTTTCCCATACGGAACAATAGAGTTGATAAATTCAAATGGGATTGAATTTAAAGTTAATGGTCACAGAGTTAAACATTACATACATGATCCAATGGAAGTTGACAATGAAGTAAATCATAATTTCACCATCCAAGAAAACCTTCAGAATGAAAACATAAATATGTTATCAACAACATATGAAAAACCAAAATTGGAAGATGGGGAAACTTCAAATTAGAGTGATAAAGAAGAATTCCTATACAAACCTCCCATTCCAAGAAACGAAGAAAAATGTGAACAAGAAGTTCAAGTAGAAGTGAAAGAACCAAGAAAAGATCACTTGGAAAAGGTTAACAACCCAACTCTACTTACTAAAGTAAGAGACCCAGGTGAATTTATCATTTCTTGCTTGCTTAATGATGGTGCTATGTATAATGGACTCGCAGATTTAGGAGCAAGTGCAAATGTTATGCCTCTTTCCTTATATAAAAGACTAGGTGTGGGTAAATTAAGACCAACCAGAATAGGTGTTCAATTATTTGATCAAACCATTAAACACCCGATTGGAATAGTAAACAATTTACTTGTTAAAGTGGGAAGTTTGACCTTTGTTGCAAATTTCATAGTTATTAATATGGAGGAAGACCTTGATATTCCTCTAATTTTAGGTCGCCCATTTTTAGCAACCACCGAAGCGTTCATTGATGTAAGAGAAGGTAGAATGACACTTAGGGATGGTGACAAATCGATTACCTTTGTGAACCGAAAGTTTAGATCTCCACTAACCAAAACTGTTGAACCAATAAAAACGCCTAAGTGTGGGAAAGATGAAGCAACAACCAATGATGACCTGATAACAAAGAACCCCGTTGTTGATACGAAATTAGATGAACCCGTTATTAACAGTTCAACGATGTAACACCCCGTTTTCCCCGTATATGATTTTTAGGTGTTTTGGGTATGTACGAATGGTGGATGAAAGGTTCGAGGCTTATTCGTATGTTGAAGTTGTACGCGAGAAAAATGAATCAGATCGTGCATGGTGTCGCGGCGCGACAAAAAGGGCCGCGGCGCAGCGTTTCGAAGAAATCCAGACCAGAAGTTCATTTAAAAATGATCCCAGTTCAAGGCAATCATCGCGGCACGACGAATTAGGCCGCGGCGCGGCAATACGGGTAAACTGGTGCCGGTTTTGTGTAATTCTAAATGAGGAGCAAGGGCATTTTGGTATTTTCACGTTTGAGCCAGATTTGAGGCTTTAACCTCATCCACTCATTCATTTTCTCATTTTAATTTCCCTTTTCTTTTCATTTTTCCTCTCAAACTCAAACACCCATTTGATTTCAAAAGGATTTTTGGAAAGGAAGGATCGGGAGTTGATCTTTGGCGTAGTTGACAAGTGTGTTCTCCTCGTTCTTAGCTACACGGTGATACTAGTGGTAAGCTCTAACTCTGAAATTCGTTTTTGTGTTCTTCATTCAAATTTGGGGCTTTTGATTGCATGATCATTAGATAGAACCCATTTAGTTGTTAATTGGAGATTAACACCAATATTCGGGTTTATTGTTGTTTTTGGCGGGTTTCGGGTTTGGTGTGCAAGTTTATGCTTGTAAGACTTGGAAATGGTGTATAATCACTAGTATTAGTGATTATTGAGGTTTTGGAGACGTTTAGGGTTCTTGGAGTTGACTAATTTTGACTAGAGCCAAAATTAGGGTTTGGTGATGATTTTGACCCGATTATTGATCTAATAAGGTTTATAAACTTAAAATGGATTAAGTTGAAGTATTAAACCGAGTTAAATGTGTTTTGGTGATTAAAACTTGTAAATGGTGAGATTTTGACTTAATGAGTCAAAATTAGGGTTTTGGTGTCAAAATGGGTGAGACACGTGTTTAACGCTTGTGTTCGGGTTTAATTGGCATATTAGGACCATTATCACTCGTGTTAGTGATTATTGGTTAGTTTGGGCGCGGTTTGTACTTGGAAGTGCATCTGGGTCGAATTTGCACTAAGTGTCGAATTGGGTTGGTTTGTAAATCCAATCTAAGTGTGTTGTTGAATTTGTGATAATGGATTAGGTACTTTCCATTGATGAGTTGCGGATCACTTGGAAGCATTTTTCAAGACTTCAAGGTGAGTGTTAATATCCTATGTGCATATGTTTGTGTAGGATGGGTGCGGGTCGAGTGAAGTGATTCTCGATTATAGAGCTCACTTCACATATAGGTGGATTTGATGGACTTGTGTATAGGTCCAATTGGCACGGTTGTGCGTTTTGGTTGACCACCTTTGGCGAGGTGCACATTATGTGTGCACGTTATCACACGTGGTTGTGATTCGGATGTTGTAACCCAATGGCGAAGGGTTGATATTGTTGTGATGTGGATAACCCCGATGTGGTGGATTTTATAATCCCGTGACCGTGGGTTTTGGTATTGAGAAATGAATCTCGGGTAGTGGGGATTCATGATGACTCGGGTTGTGCGGTCATCTTATTGTTGAGGTAGTGAATTTCGGGTTGTGCGAATTCACTAAGGCTCGGGTAGTACAGCCAACCTCGGTTGTTGATTCGGTGAAGAAGTGGATTTCGGGTTGTGCGAATTCACTAAGGCTCGGGTTATTCGGCCAATGTTCGTATGATTGAGGTTAAGGGGTTAACCTTGTAGTTTGGTTACCTATTTATGTATGCGTATGTATATATTGTTGTATTGTCGTGATGTAGCTAACCCTCCGGGTGTAGCTTCTTGGCGTTGTTCACATCGTCGTTGGTGAACTCATATTGTTGATGTATTATAGCTTGTTGCTTAGAGATCGTACGGTATGCTTAGTGTAGTTGCCTTATTCATGGATGCTTCGGTATGCGGTATTTGATATTTATGTGGCGTGTCCATTGTATACATATATATGTATGTAGTATATTATCATTCACTAAGCGTTAGCTTACCCTCTCGTTGTTGATACTTTTATAGGTTCGCATGCTTGGCGGCTCGGGTAAGCTTGGGGATTAGAGATCTTGGCTAGGTTGCTTAGAAGATCTTGCTTTTGTATTCGATTAGGATTTAGGTAGCGTAGTCCCAAATCACCATGCTCGGTTTTGGTTGGAAACTAAACTAGTCGGGTCGTGTATGTCCGTTTGGACAATTAACTAATGTATTAAATGTTTTAAGGTTATTAAACCTTCTATTGTATTAAAGATGTTTATGGAAACACAATTGGGACCTAAAGTGTTATTTAACGCGTATTAAAAGGAAAAATTTTTATGGGCCTGTTTTAATACGGGTTGGGTTGTTACAAGTGGTATCAGAGCATGGTCTAAGGGATTTAGGTGACTTGAGATAGGTGCCTACACTTAGACTTTTGTGTGTGCTTATTTGTTGCGGGACTTGTAGGATTACGGGTCGGAATAGGTTATAGTTAGTGCCTTGTTTGTAGGTGGACTAACGTTTATATTAGTAATGCGGATATTATTAATATATTAATTGTGTTGTGATAATAATTCTCGCGTATGTGCATATCGCGTAGAATTTTGTTTGTGTTTGTTTATATCATCGAGCGAGGCGGTCGTTGTACTAATGAGTTGATATGGCGTGTATGCGTAATAAGGACTTGCAAACCTTATTACGGGTATAAATCGTGTCTAGCAAGTGATGTACGACGAGTGTTAAGCAAGATGGGGCGGTGTTATGCGTGTTGTTTTATACGTTCGTGGACTAATCGTTTTGCATTCTTTAGAATGACGACGCGAAATGAGATCGAGACGAATGATGAGGAGTTTAACTCTAGAGTTGCGGCCGCCGTTGCGGAGCAAATGAGTGCGTTTCGAGAAGAAATGGATAGGAAGTATTCCGAATTTCGGGGTAGTAGTGAAATGGAGCATTGTCTTAAGAGCTTCATGAGGACTAAACCCCCGATGTATGACGGGAAACCGGATCCTTTGGTAAGCACAACTTGGATTTCAGATGTCGAAGGGTGTTTTCGTACTATTGATTGCCCTCCCGAGAAAAAGACGAGACTCGCTACTAGTCTGTTGCGGGGCAGGGCGAGGGATTGGTTAGATGGTAAGATCGATCTTGTCGGTGGCGAAACATTTATGGCCTTATCGTGGAACGAGTTTAAGGAGGAATTCTTCGAGGAGTTCCAGACTTCGGCCGATTTGTGGGAATTGCGTAATGAGTTGCGAAATTTGCGACAAGGATCTATGGATTTGAATACTCTCAAGACGACCTTTATGGCGAAGGCTCGTTTTTGCCCGGAGTATTTGGGGAATGATCGTTTGTTAATGGGGGATTTCTATCGGACCATGAATGATGACTTGAAAAGTAAAATTAGTCGGGGTCAAGCAAAATCGTTTGCGGAATTATTCAACTTGGCTAGAGGTTTCGAGTCGTATACGCGATCAAAGATGTGTGAACCTTCAAGTAAGATGAGGGTTGATTCGTACGGCGCCCCGGGTAAGAAAAATAAGGGTGCAAGTGCGAGTACGGGTAATGTGGGAAAAGGCACGGTGGATTCTCGTGCACCTAGATGTTTCAAGTTGTGGGAGTGCACAATGCCGAGAAGTGATGACGGGATGTGCTACTATTGTCATAAGGAGGGGCATCGCAAGCCGGATTGTCCCGAGTTGGCGGTGAATGCCGCAAGGAGACGTTGAGGTACGTTTCGTTTTAATAAATATGTCATTTGAATATTTATTTATGTGGCATTTAAGTTCGGATTTGTTAAATGCATAGTGTTGTGCATAGTGTTGTTATGGGTAACGTTCCTAATGGAAGTACCCTATGGTGATGTTGATTTTTGGACGAAGGGCATAAGACTTGGTGCAACCAAGCATTCCTTAGTATTTGGGAAATGTTTCTACCAAGCCATGGAAATGGGTTTTGGTGTTCGATTGTTAAGCGCGTGTTCGCTTGTATGTTGGAGTTGATGAACCATGAGGTTCGACGGGTGGGATGAAACCCTTGAAATCGAGTGTTTTGGATCTCAATGTACGTTGGTAAAGGAGTTTACGTGACGCGACATTAGGTGCCTCTTTTATACCTACTAGCATGGTGTTCGACTCCGATTGTGTGGTGGTTACATTGTACTTAGGGTACCAGAGTGAAACCCTTAGGTACATGAGTGACTAGGTGGAAATTGACAAACTAGAGCAATTGGATGATTGCGCGGGTGTGGTTTGTGTAATCGTGGTACACTTTTTGTTCGAAGTGTTTAAGGATTGATTGAAATCCTTCGTGTGCTCAAGGCTGGAGCAAGAGATGGTGATGGGTCGTGTGAACCCAATTGTTGGTAAAGTCTACCTTTGGTAGCATTGTACGGTTGTACGAGGTGCAGATATGGAACGTAGTTCCAAGTGGGGGAGTTACATTTCCGCACGAGGAAGTTGTAGTGTGAGATTTCGGATGATGCTTTTGGTAGATCCGGAAAATGTTGTCGAAACCTGATTTTGGTTTATTTGTGGTAGATTACAATTTCGGATAAATTGTACTTATGGTTTGGATTTGAATTATCACTGAGGTGGTAATGTGGTAAATCTCGTTGAGAGATAATGGACGTGTTTGGTGAGCAAGGTGAAATCCTTCGGTTAAGGGAGGTGTGTGTAGGATTCTCTTCTAGAGAATTATTGTCTTGTGCCTATGTTTGATATAGGTGGTTCTTGCTTAAGTGTGTGAATGGTTAGTGGTATCCGTTAGGATTCACTATGGCGTAGCAGAGCGCGATGTTACGCTACTCGTCGTTCGAGGCCAAAAGGGCGTTGATTGATGAAGCATGACTTTTGGAGTCCGCTGACTTCATCATGGTATTGGTGATTAATGAAGCATGACCTTCAGGGTCCGCTAACTTCATCATGAGCGTGGTGTTATATCGGTGAAGCATGACTTTCGGGGTCCGCTGACTTCATCCGGTGTTGAGATTGGTGGAGCATGACCTTCGGGGTCCACTGACTTCATCAAGGGAGTAGTGTTACGTCGGCATGGCATAACATTATCGGGAAATGTGAGTACCGGTGGGAAATGAGAGTACCATTCTTGAGTTGTGTTGTAGGACGGGAATAACGGGTTGTTCGTATTCACAATATTTTGGGTAGTACGATAGTCCCTGTGGGTTGGACACATGGTTTGAGGTAGTGAATGTCGGGTAGTTCGGATTCACTAAGGCTCGGGTTGTACGACCATCATCGGTTATACTATGTGGCGGTGGTAGTGAATATCGGTTTGCGCGTATTCACGATGACTCAGGTTGTGCGGTCATATCGTTGTGAGATATATGGATTGGGTTGGTGAATTTCGGGTTGTGCGAATTCACCAAGGTTCGGGTTGTTTTGTCCATCCTCCATATGTGATTAGGCTCTGGTTGTTTCGGCCATATTGAGTTGTGAACTATCAGGTGTTTTTATACGCTGATGGTGGGGTCGTAAGGACCATGTCGTGGGAACTATCGGGTGTTTTTATACGCCGATGGTGGGGTCGTGAGGACCATGTGGTTTGATTAGTGATGCGATAGCTGTGTTTCGCTCACGTGTTGTTACGGGTGTGACAAAAGTCGATTTTGTACACCTTAGGATCTAGCGTTGTCATGATCGTTTTGGGCGCTATCGGTTGTAGTCGTCTGATTTTGATGTTACGGTAGTTGTGTATGGGTCGTATTGCGCACTACAAGGGATGATAAGTGGTAAGTATTATCCGTAAGTATTCGCTTTATTTCGGTCTTCTTCGGTTTGATGGTTGACCTTGTCTTGGTTCGTGGTTGTCACTAGCGATGTACTTGGTATGGTACGCTAGGAGTTGATATCTCGGTACGAGATTTGTGGAATTTTCCTGATGTGAGGGATTGAGTTAGTGTTATAAATCGCGGGTGACAATTTAGTTGTTAAGGGTAACTCTTTGAGGAGAATTGTCTAAGAGATCGTTGTGGACTTCGGTTGTTGAGTGTATGGTATGTCTCGGGATCCGAGCAAATGTGTAATGTGTCATTGGATTAACCTTCGGGTTAGTGGAATTATGGTAATAGTCGGTTCAAAACGCTTGTTCGAGGACCATTGAGTGTGGGTCCGTTTGGGTTCGTGACTAGGATCAGGAGGACGTGATCGAATTTAAGTGGGGGAGAGTTGTAACACCCCATTTTCCCCGTATATGATTTTTAGGTCTTTTGGGTATGTACGAATGGTGGATGAAAGGTTCGAGGCTTATTCGTATGTTGAAGTTGTACGTGAGAAAAATGAATCAGATCGTGCATGGTGTCGCGGCGCGACAAAGAGGGCCGCGGCGCGGCGTTTCGAAGAAATCCAGACCAGAAGTTCGTTTAAAAATGATCCCAGTTCAAGGCAATCGTCGCGGCGCGACGAATTAGGCCGCGGCGCGGCAATTAGGGGTAAACTGGTGCCGGTTTTGTGTAATTCTAAATGAGGAGCAAGGGCATTTTAGTCTTTTCACGTTTGAGCCAGATTTGAGGCTTTAACCTCATCCACTCATTCATTTTCTCATTTTAATTTCCCTTTTCTTTTCATTTTTCCTCTCAAACTCAAACACCCATTTGATTTCAAAAGGATTTTTGGAAAGGAAGGATCGGGAGTTGATCTTTGGCGTAGTTGACAAGTGTGTTCTCCTCGTTCTTAGCTACACGGTGATACTAGTGGTAAGCTCTAACTTCGAAATTCGTTTTTGTGTTCTTCATTCAAATTTGGGGCTTTTGATTGCATGATCCTTAGATAGAACCCATTTAGTTGTTAATTGGAGATTAACACCAATATTCGGGTTTATTGTTTTTTTGGCGGGTTTCGAGTTTGGTGTGCAAGTTTATGCTTGTAAGACTTGAAAATGGTGTATAATCACTAGTATTAGTGATTATTGAGGTTTTGGAGACGTTTAGGGTTCTTGGAGTTGACTAATTTTGACTAGAGCCAAAATTAGGGTTTGGTGATGATTTTGACCCGATTATTGATCTAATAAGGTTTATAAACTTAAAATGGATTAAGTTGAAGTATTAAACCGAGTTAAATATGCTTTGGTGATTAAAACTTGTAAATGGTGAGATTTTGACTCAATGAGTCAAAATTAGGGTTTTGGTGTCAAAATGGGTGAGACACGTGTTTAACGCTTGTGTTCGGGTTTGATTGGCATATTAGGACCATTATCACTCGTGTTAGTGATTATTGGTTAGTTTGGGCGCGGTTTGTACTTGGAAGTGCATATGGGTCGAATTTGCACTAAGTGTCGAATTGGGTTGGTTTGTAAATCCAATCTAAGTGTGTTGTTGAATTTGTGATAATGGATTAGGTACTTTCCATTGACGAGTTGCGGATCACTTGGAAGCATTTTTCAAGACTTCAAGGTGAGTGTTAATATCCTATGTGCATATGTTTGTGTAGGATGGGTGCGGGTCTAGTGAAGTGATTCTCGATTATAGAGCTCACTTCACATATAGGTGGATTTAATGGACTTGTGTATAGGTCCAATTGGCACGGTTGTGCGTTTTGGTTGACCACCTTTGGCGAGGTGCACATTTTGTGTGCACGTTATCACACGTGGTTGTGATTCGGATGTTGTAACCCAATGGCGAAGGGTTGATATTGTTGTGATGTGGATAACCCCGATGTGGTGGATTTTATAATCCCGTGACCGTGGGTTTTGGTATTGAGAAGTGAATCTCGGGTAGTGCGGATTCATGATGACTCAGGTTGTGCGGTCATCTTATTGTTGAGGTAGTGAATTTCGGGTTTTGCGAATTCACTAAGGTTCGGGTAGTACGGCCAACCTCGGTTGTTGATTCGGTGAAGAAGTGGATTTCGGGTTGTGCGAATTCACTAAGGCTCGGGTTGTTCGGCCAATGTTCGTATGATTGAGGTTAAGGGGTTAACCTTGTAGTTTGGTTACCTATTTATGTATGCGTATGTATATATTGTTGTATTGTCGTGATGTAGCTAACCCTCCGGGTGTAGCTTCTTGGCGTTGTTCACATCGTCGTTGGTGAACTCATATTGTTGATGTATTATAGCTTGTTGCTTAGAGATCGTACGGTATGCTTAGTGTAGTTGCCTTATTCATGGATGCTTCGGTATGCGGTATTTGATATTTGTGTGGCGTGTCCATTTTATACATATATATGTATGTAGTATATTATCATTCACTAAGCGTTAGCTTACCCTCTCGTTGTTGATACTTTTATAGGTTCGCATGCTTGGCGGCTCGGGTAAGCTTGGGGATTAGAGATCTTGGCTAGGTTGCTTAGAAGATCTTGCTTTTGTATTCGATTAGGATTTGGGTAGCGTAGTCCCAAATCACCATGCTCGGTTTTGGTTGGAAACTAAACTAGTCGGGTCGTGTATGTCCGTTTGGACAATTAACTAATGTATTAAATGTTTTAAGGTTATTAAAACTTCTATTGTATTAAAGATGTTTATGGAAACACAATTGGGACCTAAAGTGTTATTTAACGCGTATTAAAAGGAAAAAAAATTTATAGGCCGATTTTAATACGGGTTGGGTTGTTACAAACGAAGAAACTTTATAAACGGATTCAAGATGCTAGAATTAAGGGGAACTTTAAGTTATGTAACCGATTGGTATCCAATTTGTCGCCTAAAGAAAAGGCAATGTTAGTTGAATTTGTGAAAGTTACAGAGGAAATCAACAATTGGCTTGAAACAAAAGTCAGAGATATACAAGTTGTTGATAGTCCAATTGAAAACGAAGTTAATCACAATTTCGACACCACAGCTAACTAAGTGTGGGGAGAATCAAGTCTTTTTAAAGATAATATATATTTCTGTTAGAGTTAGATATTCTGTTTTCGTATAGTTCTCGAGAATGGAATACGAATGGTTGATAATGCTAAAAACGAACATATATTTCATAGCATTATTCCTCAAGAAAGACAAGCTTTTAGTTGCAATTGTTCTATTTAAAAGTGATATTCATTTAAATAATAAAAGGTGAAGACAAAAGACAGATTCGACGAATTGAAGACGCAAACGACCAAAAAGCACAAAAGTACAAAATACAATCAAAGAGGTTCCAAGTATTGATAAGAAACGTCTTGAAATTACAAGAGTACAAGATTCAAAACGCAAAGTACAAGATATTAAATTGTACGCAAGGACGTTCTAAAATCCGGAACCGGGACCAGAGTCAACTCTCAACGCTCGACGCAACGGACTAAAAATTACAAGTCAACTATGCACATAAATATAATATAATATTTAAATAATTCTTATAATTATTTATATATATATAAATAAAATAAACCGTCGGCAAGAAAGACTCCAAAGTTGTGAGCTGTATTTACAAACTCCGCGACTCGCGGAGTTTGAAGGCAAAAAGGGCCGCGAGTCGCGGAGCCCCAAAGTTTGAAACTCCCTATAAAGCCAATCGAATTCTGATCATTTTTCATAACATATATCCATCCATCTCTCTATCTATATCGTAATATTTATATTTATAATTTATATTTTAATTTTAATTTTAATTTTAATCCTAATAATAAGGGTATGTTAGCGAATATTGTAAGGGTGTAAGTCGAAATTCTGTCCGTGTAACGCTACGCTATTTTTAATCATTGTAAGTTATGTTCAACCTTTTTAATTTAATGTCTCGTAGCTAAGTTATTATTATGCTTATTTAATCCGAAGTAATCATGATGTTGGGCTAATTACTAAAATTGGGTAATTGGGCTTTGTACCATAATTGGGGTTTGGACAAAAGAACGACACTTGTGGAAATTAGACTATGGGCTATTAATGGGCTTTATATTTGTTTAACTAAATGATAGTTTGTTAATGTTAATATAAAGATTTACAATTGGGCGTCCCTATAAATTACCATATACACTCGATCGGACACGATGGGCGGGGTATTTATATGTACGAATAATAGTTCATTTAACCGGACACGGGAATGGATTAATAGCCACTAGAATAATTAAAACAGGGGTGAAATTATGTACAAGGACACTTGGTATGATGACCCGGAAAATTTCGACTTATTTAACCCAATTCTCTATATGATTTAATATTTTCGACATGATAAGCAATGAATTTTGACAAGTTTTAAAACTTTTGAAAATGATTTTTTTATATAACGGTTGACCACCCTGTTTGTCCAACGATTCACGAACGTCATAACACGTATTATATACATATTTTAATAAATATAAGAGTTTTCGATATATACGGAATCATGCGAATAATATTTATATAAATGATTAAAAATTTACTATTAAATGATGCTATTTCAAATTAAAAATTTTACGTATAAAGTCATTTTATTTTTATGATATAATTTTTGCATTTTTTTTTTAAGAAACGAAGTTAAATTAATAATGTACAATTTGTAAAGCACAACGTACAACGTGTAGCTTAAATAGTTGAATTTAAATTAATTCATTTACTATTCACATGAAAACGACATGATAGAAATTATTAATTATAAGTTACATAGAATACCCCTGAAGTATTTAATAAATACGACTTTTTAAAATTTTAAACTTGATTTACGTATCATAATATTATAATATTATGTCGACGAGGAAGAAATCAAAAAAATGTGAGCTGGAAAAAGGATCCATGCGATCGCATGGAATTCCCTCACATTCCCCATGCGATCGCATGGGGTCTGATATCAGGCCACATTATAAAGCTCGATCGTTTCTGCCATTTTTTTACTCAATCTATCTCTCGACCTCTTCTCTCATATATATATTATATAAATTATTATTATTATTATTATTATTATTATTATTATTATTATTATTATTATTATTATTATTATTATTATTATTGAGATTAATATTATTATTAATCTTATTATTATTAATATTATTAATTAGTATTATACATAAAATACTACGACGAGGTTATGAGCGTGTCACTTTCAAAATGGTTTTCAAGCGGGATAGAGCTAAGGAAATTATGGGTTATTGCCAAGGAGGTTATGGGTAATGTTCGGGGGTATATTTGTGAATCAAACCTAGTGTTTATCATCTCTGTTGCGTCTACGTACTTTTCTACAATATTGAATCTCAATATTGATACGTAAGCACTCATATTTTATCTTTTATATATTAATTGTGTATCCATGTCTAGTGCTCGAGTATATATATTTATACATGCTTGTATGCTAAATTTCGTCGTTAAACAGTTTATGATGAATCACGAATTAAATACATATGTTACTGGTAAAAGGTATATGATATGCATGTTTTTGGAAAGCTGGCGAAAAATCAATGACTTTTCATTTAGATATCGAATAGTTTCGATGAACGGATTAAGAGATATGATCAACTGAATTATGATTAACGTTAATTGAAATTGCTTTTGAATCTGCAATTAAGATTTAAACAACTTGTTTACGAGATTGATAAAATGGATTTTTGAATATTACCAACCGAGTAAATGACTCCTTATATAAGATATGTCTCGTTTTGTTGAACTATTGTCAAAATTGACTTTTTGAAACGACTTTGGATAACTTTTGTATGTCGATCTCGAGTATTAGGATTGTGATACACTATGACTAGACCTAGCTTGATAGACATTTATTGACCAACATATGTTCTCTAGATTGAGATCTACGGTTATTTGGTAATCCGAGTTTCGGTCATATTTTGGTGAACGACTTTATATGCTGCTAAGGTGAGTTTCATAAGATCCCTTTTACTCTCTACATTTTTGGGCTGAGAATACATGCAAATGCTTTATTAACCGATATACAATATTTATATGTGTGAGTTTCATTTGCTCCCTTTTTAATTGCTTTTGCAATCTATATTTTTGGGCTGAGAATACATGCACTTTATTTTAAACAATGGACACAAGTACATACTAAATTCTATACTGAGTTTGAACCAAAAATCCCTTAGCTTTGGTAACTAGTAACTGCCGGTTATAAGAACTGGTGGGCGCGAGTAGTAGTATATGGATCCATAGGGCTTGATATCCCCGTCCGAGCTAGAGCACTAGCCTTTTAACGGACGTATGCTATTTAAGAAGCGTACACGTTGGTTTACGTGTGTTATTAAGATGATTATACAAAGGGTACAAATTATATATACGTTAAGTTTAGTTACCAGGGTGCTCAATTTCGTAGAATATTTTGATAAACGTTTCTGGATGAAACAACTGAAATCTTGTGATCCACCTTTATGTACAGATTATATGATACATTAAAACTATGAACTCACCAACCTTTGTATTGACACTTGTTAGCATGTTTATTCTCAGGTTCCCTAGAAGTCTTCCGCTGTTTGCTTATATGTTAGACAAGCTATGTGCATGGAGTCTTACATGGCATATTTTTCCAAGGAAACGTTGCATTCACCAAATCATCACCAAGTATCTTATTTTGACTGCATTGTCAATGGAAGTACTGTTGTAAACTATTATTTATGGTGATTGTCTATATGAAGAAATCATCATATGTCGAAAACCTTTGATTTAAATATTCATTTATGGTGTGCCTTTTCAAAAGAATGCAATGTTTACAAAACGTATCATATAGAGGTTAAATGTAATGACCCGCACTTTTTCGATCGTTCTATACTTATAAGATTAATATTTACATAAATTAAACCTTACCAACATGATAAGCAATCCAAATTGTTGAGACTTATGTTTTCGAAAAGAGATTTACACAACGTTTGACCGTCTAGTTTGACCGATGATATCACGAACTATACAATATATGATAATTATACGTTTGTGTATATATATGTATATATACATATTTAACATGATCTAAGAATGTTTTAATATCTCATTTTGTATTAATAACAATAAGTTATAAGTATATTTTGAAACTACTAACTTAAGTTTTCAAAACGATAACCATACGTAACGTTATTTGACATTAATACTTATGACTTATAATGTTTATACATATATCGTATAAGTAATGTATTTAATCATTTTTAATAACTTAAATACATAAAACAATATAAGTGTATTTACAAAAGATAGCTATATTTGAATCCTCGTTCCGTTTTCTCAAAGATTTCTATACGTATACCTAGGGTATATGTACCCGTATCATACGCAGCTTCTAGATGTATTTACTATTGGTATATACCAATAAAAATCTGCTCCTTAGCAGCCTTAAATGATTAAGAAACATGTGGAACCAACCATTTGTCAAGTAGCATGAATTATTTAGCAAGAAAACAAAGTTAGGTATCTTTTTTTTCCTTTATAACCTAAAAACGTTTTTATGCATGCACACCATTTCTTCACCCCATTTTCTCATACTTACACTTCCATTTCTCTCTTAAAATACTCTTAACATCATACTTGATCATCTCCAAGCATTTTCCCCATGAATTAGCTTCAAAAACCTTACTTAAACACCATAAGAAAACCATACAAAAACACTTCAAGAAATCCTTCCAAGAACACAAACTTACTTCCAATCTTTCATCCAATTCCATCACCCTTTTGGTTCTAGGTTTTTACTCCTCTTTTACAGCAACCTTGTCCAAGGAACTTGAGGTAGAATCTATGTTTATAACCTTATTCGATTCATATATATATAGCTATCATATTTTGTGGTATACAATTTTAACAACAAGAACATAGTTTGAAAGTTTTCAAACTTGTTTGCAAACTAAATAGATCCTTCTAACTTAACTTTTAAAATACTTCAAGACCTGTAATATAACTTAAATATATGCTAATTTAACAAGGTATAACTTGGTTTTTCAAAGAATATCTTAAAAACTGTTTTTACGACGTCGGAGTGTCACCGGGGACTGTTTTGGGTTGGATAATTAAAAACCATCTTAAACTTTGAATTGGAGGTTTATGTTCTGGAAAAATGATTTTTACTATGAATATGATAACACATAAAAATTTCATGATTTAATTCAAAGTATAAGTATTTTTAGAAAAATAACCATTTAAGGTTGTTTACATGATGGAAAATGATTAACTTCATAAGTTTCACTAAAGTTTGACCTATGACCTGTGATTTCGAATACAAACTAAGGTATTTACAGTTCATAGTCTTAAAGAGGGACTCGATCCAAGGAAGTGGCAAGTTGAATCAACGAAAACGGAGTTGTAACGAAGAAACTATGACCAAAACGAGATCGGATATCTAAGACTAGTTTGGCTACGAAAATAATTGGAGAAAATTAAATAAATCACATCTTTTTAAAATAACATGATATTTTATATATATGTACTCATAATTTAATTTTATATGGTTCAGGATCACCCGTAAACAATACGAGAAGATTAATCATAAGATCCCATGATTGTACGCAACACGTCATTTGACAACACCGGTACTTTATGTACGCAACACGTCATTTGACAACACCGGTACCATGGGTCAAGATTAATCTCGACCAATACATATACGATGGGGGTTTTTATTTATTTCATTGGGGGTTTATTAAACACCTAAAAATGAACCATTAAAATTGAATTACTAACATCGGACTGCTAACTACGGACTAAGAAATTATTAAAACTATTAAAAGTATAAAAAGTATATATATGTGACGATTGTTTAAAATAGAAATATATTGATAAACTATATATGGATAGGTTCGTGATATCAACCGGAGACCAAGTCAAATTATATATATCTTCAAGACAACAGTGAGTATATAGTCCCATTTTTAAACTCTAAGTATTTCGGGATGAGAATACATGTATTTTATGTTTTACGTTATGGACACAAGTAACTGAAAAATATATTCTACGTTGAGTTGTACCACTGGCATACTTCCCTGTAGCTTGGTAACTGTTATTTACAGCGGTATTGTAAACGCGAATCCTGTTGATAGATCTATCGGGCCTGACAACCCCAACCGGACTGGACGACCAGTATTCAACGGTTGCACAGTACTTCTTTTCGTGACTACACATGGTACGGTGTAGTAAGATTTCATAATAAAGGGAATATGCGACGTGATTAAATGTTAAGTATGGTTACCAAGTGCTCAACCACTTAGAATATTTTTATTAAAAACGTTTATATATGAAATCTTGTGGTCTATATATATATTGCTGCCGGCATTAAACCTATATCTCACCAACTTTATGTTGACGTTTTAAACATGTCTATTCTCAGGTGATAATTAGAAGCTTCCACTGCAACATGTTGAATTTAAACAAGATCTTGAGTATGCATATTTGTGTCAAAAATAAAACTGCATATCGGAGGATTTGTAATGTAAAATATGCTAGAAATCGTATTGTTATCATCACATGTAAAGTTTGTAAGTCTAAGATTATCGCTAAACGATAATCATCTTTATTTTGTCTAAAGCTTGTATCAAAATAAGAATTATGGTTTGTAATGTAAAATATATGCAGTTGTTCTTTTAAAAATGTCGCATATAGAGGTCAATACCTCGCAATGAAATCATACGTTATCTAACACGTTCTTATGGTTAAGGACGGGTTCTGACATGTGGTATCAGAGCGGTGGTCTTAGCGAACCAGGTTTGCATTAGTGTGTCTAACCGAGAAGTCGTTAGGATACATTAGTAAGTCTGGACTTTGACCGGGTCTGATTTTAAAAACCATTGCTTATCATTGTTGGTTAAAATTTATATGTAAATATTATGTAGTACTAATGGGTTAGTTGTTGTAGATGTCGGGCTCAAAACTTATTATCACATTCAGCGACTCCGAATCAGAATCTTCAGATGGTGTTTCAGTCATTAACCTATCCGATGACGAAAATAATATCTTTGGGGAAGACTCACAAATTCCAGATGAACCAACTGTAAAGAACCCGGAAAGTGAACCCGAGGAGGAAAGTGAACCCGAGGAGGAAAGTGAACCCGAGGAGGAAAGTGAACCCGAGGAAGAAATACAGGAAATTACGAAAGACAAGTTCGAACTAGGAAAGAAACGAAAGGCTAATGAATTAGAAAATTCAAATCTTGAGTTTAATAAGGATGATGTGGCACCAACTCCACTAGACACTACCACCCCTATTCCCGCTATTCCTATTCGTTCTATCCCGGCATCCAGTTCTTCAGTCCCACAGCCAAAATATAGGCAGACAGCTAGGATGAGCTTTAGGCGATTCATTGAACCTAAACGTCTTAGAAAATAGACCAAACGATGCGCTGCCTTATTAAACCATGGGATCATATAATGTTTTGTATAATATTATTAGTGTGGTTTGCTTAATGTTTGATGTAAGATAAGCATATGTAAAATAGTGAAGTGTGAAATGCAATAATTTTCCATGGTTAAGTATTATTTAGATGGTAGTAATTGATTCTGTACTAAGCTATTAAGTATGGACATTAACGGGTAGGTACTACCCTAGATATAATTATAAAACGCTAATAAGAAGAAAAGGCTTTTATAATAATACCTGGTTCATATAATTAATAAGCTATAATGTACTGTAAATATACACTACATCTATAATATTCCATGTGAATAATTATTTTCTTTTCATTCTTATAGAAGAATATGGCGCGATTGAACCGAATGACGGAACAAGAAATCCAGGAACTCATCAATCAGCGAGTGAACGACAGAATGTTATGGGTCGAGGCTGCAAGAGGTGCTGCAGTTAACCCAAATCCTCGTGTGGGGTGCACTTACAAAACTTTTCAAGCTTGCAAGCCCTCATCATTCAGTGGAACAGAAGGACCGATCGGTTTAACCCGGTGGATAGAAAAGATGGAGACTGTGTTTAAAATAAGTGGTTGTGTTGAAAAGGACATAACCAAGTATGCATCGTGCACTTTACAAGATAGTGCACTCACGTGGTGGAAAATTTATGTGAAGGCTGTAGGAGGAGATGTAGCTTATGATACTCCTTGGGAAGAATTCAAAACAATGTTAATCAACGAGTATTGTCCAAGGAACGAGGTTAGGAAGTTGGAAGATGAATTACGAAGCCTGAAGGTTGTTGGTACTGAAATCACCAACTACAATCAGCGATTCATGGAATTAGTTTTGCTATGTCCTGAATTGGTCCCAACCGAAGAACGGAAGATTGAAATGTACAAAGATGGTTTGCCCAAAAAGGTCAAGGCAAATGTTACAGCATCGAAACCTAAGACAATTCATGAAGCTATAACCATGGCAAACGAGCTAATGGATCAGGTCATCATGGATAAGAAAGTATCCAATACTGATGTGAAGGTATCAGGTAACAAAAGAAAGTGGAATGGAAATTATGATCGAGGTAACCAACAACAATCTTTTAAGAAACAAGAAATCACGCAAGGTGCGGGTAGTGGTTTAAGCTTTGGTTACAAAGGACAAAATCCTTTATGTAACCGATGCCACAAACATCACTCTGGCTACTGTAATGTGGTATGTAACAAATGTAATCGAAAGGGTCATCTTGCTAAAGATTGTAGGGCCCTCGTTACAAATACAAATGGTACCAAGACTCCTGCCACCAATGCAAATAGAACTGCTTTGGCTACCATTACTTGTTATGGGTGTGGAAAACAAGGTCACTATAAGAGCCAGTGTCCAAATCCAGAGAAGAATAATGGATCTGCACGTGGAAGAGCATTTGTTATTAATGCTAGAGAGGCGTGTGAAGACCCTGAGCTTGTTACGGGTACGTTTACCATTAATAACTTATCCGCATCTATTATATTTGATACTGGTGCCGATAGAAGTTACATGAGTAGAGGTTTTTACGCTAAATTGAATTGTTCATCATTACCTCTAGATGCTAAGTACATGATTGAGTTAGCTAATGGTAAACTAATTAAAGCCGATAAAATTTGCCGTGATTGTAAAATAAATTTAGCCGGAGAAACATTTAAAATTGACTTAATACCCGTAGAATTAGGAAGTTTTGATGTAATAGTCGGCATGGACTGGATGTCCAAAGTAGGAGCTGAAGTTGTGTGTGCCAAGAAGGCAATTCGCATTCCTTGTAAGGATAAAATGCCGGTGATGATTTATGGAGAGAAGGGTAACTCAAAGCTAAAACTCATTAGCTGTTTGAAAGCCAAGAAGTGTTTAGAAAAGGGATGTTATGCTATTCTAGCACATGTTAATAAAGTCGAAAAGAAAGAAAAAGAGAAGTGCATCAACGACGTGCCTGTGGCAAGAGATTTTCCTGAAGTTTTTCCGGAAGAGTTGCCGGGACTACCTTCATTTAGATCTGTAGAATTTCAAATAGATTTAGTACCAGGAGCTGCACCAGTTGCCCGTGCTCCATATAGACTTGCACCGTCCGAGTTAAAAGAACTTCAGAGTCAGTTAAAAGAATTACTGGATCGTGGATTCATACGACCAAGTACTTCACCGTGGGGAGCTCCAATTTTATTCGTCAAGAAGAAAGATGGATTTTTCCGAATGTGTATAGATTATCGTGAATTAAATAAGTTAACTATCAAAAATCGGTATCCACTACCGAGAATTGACGACTTATTTGATCAACTCCAAGGATCATGTGTTTATTCGAAAATTGACCTAAGATCAGGCTATCATCAATTACGCGTCAAAGAAGAAGATATACCGAAAACTGCTTTTCGGACACGTTACGGTCATTACGAATTTTTGGTCTTGCCGTTTGGATTGACGAATGCGCCAGCTGTATTCATGGACCTCATGAATCGAGTTTGTAGTCCATATTTAGATAAGTTTGTTATTGTTTTCATTGATGACATTCTTATCTATTCCAAGAGTGAGCAAGAGCATGAGCAGCATTTAAGTTTAATATTAGAGTTGTTGAGAAAAGAACAGCTATACGCTAAATTTTCTAAGTGTGCTTTCTGGTTGAAAGAAGTGCAATTTCTTGGCCACGTTGTTAGTAGCAAAGGAATTCAGGTTGATCCAGCAAAAATTGAAGCCATTGAAAAATGGGAGACTCCTAAGACACCAATGCAGATACGCCAATTTTTGGGTTTAGCCGGTTATTATAGAAGGTTTATTCAAGATTTTTCCCGAATAGCTAAGCCGTTAACAGCGTTAACGCAAAAAGGGAAGAAATATGAATGGACTTCTGAGCAGGAGAGTGCATTTCAATTACTGAAAAAGAAGTTGACTACGGCGCCTATTTTATCGTTACCAGAAGGGAACGATGATTTCGAAATATATTGTGACGCTTCGCGACAAGGTTTTGGTTGCGTTCTTATGCAACGGAAGAAAGTTATTGCATACGCATCCCGACAATTAAAGATTCACGAGCGGAATTATACAACGCATGATCTAGAATTGGGATCAGTTGTGTTTGCATTGAAGATATGGAGACACTACTTGTATGGGGTTAAATGCACTGTGTTTACTGATCATAAAAGCCTTCAACATATTTTCGATCAAAAACAGCTGAACATGAGGCAACGTAGGTGGGTTGAGTTAATAAATGACTATGATTGTGAAATTCGTTATCATCCCGGGAAAGCAAACGTGGTGGCCGACGCTCTAAGCAGAAAGGAACGAGAACCAATTCGAGTACGAGCGATGAACATAAAAATTCGCATGAATCTCAACTCACAAATCAAAGAAGTTCAACGAGAAGCACTTACTAAAGAAAATATAGGAAATGAAATAATGAAGAAGTATGAGAAGCAACTCGTTATGCGGGAAGATGGAATTTGATATTTTGCAAATCGTATTTGGGTACCAAAGTTGGGTGGATTAAGGAAGTTGATATTGAACGAGGCACATAAGACAAGATACTCGATACATCCCGGAGTCGGAAAGATGTATCAAGATCTTAAGACACATTATTGGTGGCCTAATTTAAAGACAGACGTTGCAACATATGTTGGGGAATGTTTAACTTGTTCCAAAGTCAAAGCTGAACACCAAAAGCCGTCAGGGTTACTTCAACAACCAGAAATCGCAGAATGGAAATGGGATGGTATTACCATGGATTTCATCACGAAGTTACCAAAGACTGCCTGGGGATACGACACCATTTGGGTGATTGTTGATCGTCTCACCAAGTCTGCACATTTCTTGCCTATAAAGGAAACGGATAGAATGGAGAAACTATTACGATTGTATATAAAGGAAATTGTTTCAAGGCATGGAATACCTATTTCCATTATATCTGATCGTGATAGTAGATTTACCTCAAAGTTCTGGCAATCACTACAGGAGGCCCTAGGAACTCGTTTGGATATGAGCACCGCATATCATCCGCAAACTGACGGGCAGAGTGAAAGAACAATTCAGACTCTTGAAGACATGCTCAGGGCATGTGTGATCGATTTTGGAAACGGATGGGATAAGTATTTACCGTTAGCAGAATTCTCGTATAATAATAGTTATCATGTGAGCATTAAAGCTGCGCCATTTGAAGCACTGTATGGGAGGAAGTGTAGATCTCCTATCTGTTGGAATGAAGTAGGAGATCGACAATTAACTGGTCCCGAGATCATACATGAAACTACTGAAAAGATAGTACAAATTAAGGAGAGATTGAAAACAGCCCGTAGTCGCCAAAAGAGCTACGCTGATGTTCGAAGGAAACCATTAGAGTTTCAGATCGGTGACATGGTTATGTTAAAGGTATCACCATGGAAAGGTGTAATACGTTTTGGCAAAAGGGGTAAACTGAACCCAAGGTACGTAGGCCCGTTCAAGATCATCGAACGCATTGGACCGGTAGCTTATCGACTCGAGTTACCGCAACAACTCGCCGGAGTACATAATACTTTTCACGTCTCAAACCTTAAGAAGTGTCTTGCAAAGGAAGACCTCACCATTCCTCTTGAAGAAATCCATGTCGACGAGAAACTACAATTCATCGAAGAACCAATCGAAATCATGGATCGTGAAGTTAAACGGCTCAAGCAGAGCAACATACCGATCGTTAAGGTTCGTTGGAATGCTCGAAGAGGTCCTGAGTTTACTTGGGAATGAGAGGATCAAATGAAACAAAAGTATCCACACTTGTTTCCCGATGACGCAAAATAGGTACAATTTTAAAATTTCGGGACGAAATTTATTTAACGGGTAGGTACTGTAATGACCCGCACTTTTTCGATCGTTCTATACTTATAAGATTAATATTTACATAAATTAAACCTTACCAACATGATAAGCAATCCAAATTGTTGAGACTTATGTTTTCGAAAAGAGATTTACACAACGTTTGACCGTCTAGTTTGACCGATGATATCACGAACTATACAATATATGATAATTATACGTTTGTGTATATATATGTATATATACATATTTAACATGATCTAAGAATGTTTTAATATCTCATTTTGTATTAATAACAATAATTTATAAGTATATTTTGAAACTACTAACTTAAGTTTTCAAAACGATAACCATACGTAACGTTATTTGACATTAATACTTATGACTTATAATGTTTATACATATATCGTATAAGTAATGTATTTAATCATTTTTAATAACTTAAATACATAAAACAATATAAGTGTATTTACAAAAGATAGCTATATTTGAATCCTCGTTCCGTTTTCTCAAAGATTTCTATACGTATACCTAGGGTATATGTACCCGTATCATACGCAGCTTCTAGATGTATTTACTATTGGTATATACCAATAAAAATCTGCTCCTTAGCAGCCTTAAATGATTAAGAAATATGTGGAACCAACCATTTGTCAAGTAGCATGAATTATTTAGCAAGAAAACAAAGTTAGGTATCTTTTTTTTCCTTTATAACCTAAAAACGTTTTTATGCATGCACACCATTTCTTCACCCCATTTTCTCATACTTACACTTCCATTTCTCTCTTAAAATACTCTTAACATCATACTTGATCATCTCCAAGCATTTTCCCCATGAATTAGCTTCAAAAACCTTACTTAAACACCATAAGAAAACCATACAAAAACACTTCAAGAAATCCTTCCAAGAACACAAACTTACTTCCAATCTTTCATCCAATTCCATCACCCTTTTGGTTCTAGGTTTTTACTCCTCTTTTACAGCAACCTTGTCCAAGAAACTTGAGGTAGAATCTATGTTTATAACCTTATTCGATTCATATATATATAGCTATCATATTTTGTGGTATACAATTTTAACAACAAGAACATAGTTTGAAAGTTTTCAAACTTGTTTGCAAACTAAATAGATCCTTCTAACTTAACTTTTAAAATACTTCAAGACCTGTAATATAACTTAAATATATGCTAATTTAACAAGGTATAACTTGGTTTTTCAAAGAATATCTTAAAAACTGTTTTTACGACGTCGGAGTGTCACCGGGGACTGTTTTGGGTTGGATAATTAAAAACCATCTTAAACTTTGAATTGGAGGTTTATGTTCTGGAAAAATGATTTTTACTATGAATATGATAACACATAAAAATTTCATGATTTAATTCAAAGTATAAGTATTTTTAGAAAAATAACCATTTAAGGTTGTTTACATGATGGAAAATGATTAACTTCATAAGTTTCACTAAAGTTTGACCTATGACCTGTGATTTCGAATACAAACTAAGGTATTTACAGTTCATAGTCTTAAAGAGGGACTCGATCCAAGGAAGTGGCAAGTTGAATCAACGAAAACGGAGTTGTAACGAAGAAACTATGACCAAAACGAGATCGGATATCTAAGACTAGTTTGGCTACGAAAATAATTGGAGAAAATTAAATAAATCACATCTTTTTAAAATAACATGATATTTTATATATATGTACTCATAATTTAATTTTATATGGTTCAGGATCACCCGTAAACAATACGAGAAGATTAATCATAAGATCCCATGATTGTACGCAACACGTCATTTGACAACACCGGTACTTTATGTACGCAACACGTCATTTGACAACACCGGTACCATGGGTCAAGATTAATCTCGACCAATACATATACGATGGGGGTTTTTATTTATTTCATTGGGGGTTTATTAAACACCTAAAAATGAACCATTAAAATTGAATTACTAACATCGGACTGCTAACTACGGACTAAGAAATTATTAAAACTATTAAAAGTATAAAAAGTATATATATGTGATGATTGTTTAAAATAGAAATATATTGATAAACTATATATGGATAGGTTCGTGATATCAACCGGAGACCAAGTCAAATTATATATATCTTCAAGACAACAGTGAGTATATAGTCCCATTTTTAAACTCTAAGTATTTCGGGATGAGAATACATGTATTTTATGTTTTACGTTATGGACACAAGTAACTGAAAAATATATTCTACGTTGAGTTGTACCACTGGCATACTTCCCTGTAGCTTGGTAACTGTTATTTACAGCGGTATTGTAAACGCGAATCCTGTTGATAGATCTATCGGGCCTGACAACCCCAACCGGACTGGACGACCAGTATTCAACGGTTGCACAGTACTTCGTTTCGTGACTACACATGGTACGGTGTAGTAAGATTTCATAATAAAGGGAATATGCGACGTGATTAAATGTTAAGTATGGTTACCAAGTGCTCAACCACTTAGAATATTTTTATTAAAAACGTTTATATATGAAATCTTGTGGTCTATATATATATTGCTGCCGGCATTAAACCTATATCTCACCAACTTTATGTTGACGTTTTAAACATGTCTATTCTCAGGTGATAATTAGAAGCTTCCGCTGCAACATGTTGAATTTAAACAAGATCTTGAGTATGCATATTTGTGTCAAAAATAAAACTGCATATCGGAGGATTTGTAATGTAAAATATGCTAGAAATCGTATTGTTATCATCACATGTAAAGTTTGTAAGTCTAAGATTATTGCTAAACGATAATCATCTTTATTTTGTCTAAAGCTTGTATCAAAATAAGAATTATGGTTTGTAATGTAAAATATATGCAGTTGTTCTTTTAAAAATGTCGCATATAGAGGTCAATACCTCGCAATGAAATCATACGTTATCTAACACGTTCTTATGGTTAAGGACGGGTTCTGACATTAAATACCTCGCAATGAAATCGATGAATGATGTGTTCATCCATATGGATTTGGAGCGATCGTCACAGTTGGTATCAGAGCGTTGGTCCTAGCGAACCAGGTCTTGCATGAGTGTGTCTAACTGATAGTTGTTAGGATGCATTAGTAAGTCTGGACTTCGACCGTGTCTGCATGTTAAAAGTTTTACTTATTATTTCTTGTCGGAAATTACATGCTTATCATTCTTAAAATCTAAACACATTTTTCTGCATTTATTGCATAAATAGTGTATAGAAAAAAATTCATATCTTAGCGTATCTGTTACTGTAAACTTTTCCTGACATCTTCCGAAAATTTCTCCGTGATTTATGGAATTTGGTATTATATATATATATATATATATATATATATATATATATATATATATATATATATATATATATATATATATATATATATATATATGTAAATTATGTATTGAAGAATATCAAACTAAATTCTATAATCTAATTCATATCAAAAATCATCTCTCTAATTATACAAGATGGATCCCGTATCTAGTTCAAATTCCTTAAACTCTGACAGCTATTCCGATATGGATATTCACCTGAACTCCGAAGACAGTGTAACCGAAATGGATCAACCAATTAGCCATCATCTATTCTGGATGAATTGGGGATGGGTTCGTAGCTTACTTAGTCATTGGAGATAAGAAGAAGGCGATCCCTTCCATCCACCACATTGCCCTCTTGGCGAAGAACCTGAAGCACTTACCGGCGAACCTGTTCGTAATACCATTTTCTCTCTCATTTCCAGAGTATCTAGTCATGATTATATTCTATCTCACATTCTAAATCTTATTCGTCCGCTCGTCCGAACCACCGATCATCCCGGTATAATAGAAGAAGTCAACGAGCTTCGCGCTCGGGTAGTGGCTTTGGAGAATATGGTGCGAAGGTTACAAACACCAGCAGCAGCACCAGCAGCATAAACAGTACCACCATCATCAACAACAATAGTACCATTACCACCACCAACAACATCCGCATCGCAAACCTCAACTTCACAATCTGTTCCACGAGCATCAACGTCATACGCACAGTAGTTACCAAGAAATACCAGCAACAATAACCAATGAAGTATTAACTCATTTTCCCTGAAGAAATTTTATGTATATTTAGTATATATGAATTTTGAAATCAAAATAAATCTTTTCGTACTAAGCTATTACGTGTGAAACTTAACTGGTAGGTACTACTCGGTTAGTTCATATTACTAATATGCAATGATGTACATCCTTCCTTAACAACTTAACCATTGTTAACTACAATCTCTGTTTCAATCCAAAGAATTCCGTTTCATAATAAACCAAGTGTATTATTCAATAATATGGTTGATTTTACACTTTCATCTTCGATGCACTCGAAACTTCTAGAAAACATCATTTGCACCTTGCGAAGTTTGCAAGAATTCCACGAATATCAACACCCTTCACCAAGGAATATCAATAAGAATAAATAATGAAGTATTGATTTCATTAGCGAAATACTCCGCAAAGATTATGTAATCTTTAATATTTTAGAGATTATTCATTTCTAATTCAAGCCGAAAATCAAATGAGCTTAATATGATATTAACTCATTAAATATGTATTACATATGAAGAAAATATACATACATATATTTTCATAAAAACGGTAATAAAAATTCTTTTGTACAAAGTATTAATTGTGAAATCTTTAACGGGTAGGTAATACTCGGGAAATATATAAGTTCACAAATAATATGTTATATTGTACATTCTTCAACTTTGATTCAAAAATTATTAACTATGCTCACAGCGATATACAATCGTTTTCATACAAATTCAATTACATATTCTGATATTAACGGATCAGAATCCAAGTCATAACTCTGAACCGGTGAAATCATTCTTAGATCTCTACATCTTTCAAAGCTATACTTTGACTTCAAAACTGTGAAAGATCCTTTGGTATTGTTTTTACCAAAAATAACCTTGCAATTCCTTTTCAAAGTATCCAGTATTATCAACCATTCAACCAGTCAACGACGACCTTTCAGACTTGTAACTTTGGCATATACATTTTTGTTACTGGGGAACCTTTCATGTTCCACCACATTAACAGTAAATGTACCAGCAAATTCATTAATCTGTGACTTAAAGTCTCTTCGAAAAACCATTATAATTGTTCATTGAAACCCTATCATGTACTCATCCACATATTGTAACGGTAATTGCCATACCAACTACCGGGAATTAGCAATCAGTATTTTGAATCTCGCAGCATTTTCTACGACAACAGTTATATATAGATAACATCTATCTTCTAGACTTACATACTTCGAGTGAGAAGTTTCTGAAAAACACCCCAAACTACGAAACTAGTTCTCCAAATTTTGGAAAAATGCTGATGAAAAAGCAAAAACTGTAAACGACTTTAACAGTCGAAAGTTTGATGATAAAGAGTAGTGTGTTGGAAAAGCACAGAAAAAGAGAAGGTTTGAAACTGGAAAACGGATTGAGCAAAGTATGAAGGAAGCTGTAGACAAATCACAAGGACGAAATCTACCTTCAAAGAATCCAAATGATTCAGTGTCTGTTGAAATCATTAGTAAGAACCTTACTTCTTATTCTAAACCTTCACAGACAGATTTTCTGCATCATCCTCTGATATTAGAAATTCTAGGATATCATCGTATCTTCCATTATAAATATCCTCCATATTCTGAAGATATTTTCATAACTATTCTTATATGAAATCATTCATCTCTTCGCGCTATCTGTGTTACATCATAAAAAAAAACTATTTTAGTTTCTAAAATTTGAAAAAAATTCGAAAAATGAATGTTTTGAAGTAGTGTTGGGAGCTAAAGCATGAATTAGTATAATATAATGACACTTGATCAACGTGATTATATTACAATAAGTCATGCTGAGTTTCTAATGAAACGTGATAAAGGTTCACAGATCACACCCTCATCATGAACCATGTTACATAACTCTTTTATTCTATTTAACCTCTAAACATATCAAGAAAATATTTTTCTTGATGATTCGGTCTTTTCCGGATATTCTGGTAATTTGAAAAATCAAGATCGTGCCATTACGATTACCTTCTCAGAACATTAACTATGTTCATCCAAAACTCCATACCTACGAATTCTGGACCATTATTCGCTTGACTTAAGGTCGGGAAGAGAAAACGAAAGCATGAAGCTCCGAAATATAATGGAGAATATAAAGCCCGATAACAACCCCGAAATTACAAACCGTGTATATCAATGCGTATAGCAATATAAAGATACGGGAGAATGAAAAACACTATAACCCCAAGGTAATGGTAGAAGAAAATAACTTCCTCTGGTGGTAGATGAAAAAGAATAATGACAGATATAAAAGTTAGGAGTATATCAAGAGTCAGAACTGGATTAAGCATTTCACAATCTTTTGGAAGTATGAAATAAGGAAGAAGATGTAGGAGTGGTGAAAATAATGAAACTGAAGTGGTTAATTTATAGCGAAATATCAGACATAGCAATCGAGGAAGATTACGCATTTAATCAAAGGAAATCCTAATTTCCGCAATTACCGAAGAATCAAATCTTATTTAGATTATGAAGATTTTCTATTCTTTAAATTCCGAAAATCAATCGTTACTACGTCAAGAGATAAGATGCATCTCTATTCTTCATTTCACTCTTTTACGATAACTTCCCTCATACGCTTCGAGTAATTGGATTGTTTTATCCATATTATTCAACGGTGATAGAAATTCTATTTATCAACTCATATTCGTCATAAAAACATTTTTATTGTTAACCATGATGACCTCACTCAAATTTCGGGACGAAATTTCTTTAACGGGGAGGTACTATGATGACCCGGAAAATTTCGACTTATTTAAACCAATTCTCTATATGATTTAATATTTTCGACATGATAAGCAATGAATTTTGACAAGTTTTAAAACTTTTGAAAATGATTTTTTTATATAACGGTTGACCACCCTGTTTGTCCAACGATTCACGAACGTCATAACATGTATTATATACATATTTTAATAAATATAAGAGTTTTCGATATATACGGAATCATGCGAATAATATTTATATAAATGATTAAAAATTTACTATTAAATGATGCTATTTCAAATTAAAAATTTTACGTATAAAGTCATTTTATTTTTATGATATATTTTTTGTATTTTTTTTTAAGAAACGAAGTTAAATTAATAATGTACAATTTGTAAAGCACAACGTACA
Source organism: Rutidosis leptorrhynchoides (assembly GCF_046630445.1). Classification (NCBI taxonomy): domain Eukaryota; kingdom Viridiplantae; phylum Streptophyta; class Magnoliopsida; order Asterales; family Asteraceae; genus Rutidosis; species Rutidosis leptorrhynchoides. Next base: position 379,867,738 of record NC_092343.1, on the reverse strand, counting down.
ACATGTAGCTTAAATAGTTGAATTTAAATTAATTCATTTACTATTCACATGAAAACGACATGATAAAAATTATTAATTATAAGTTACATAGAATACCCCTGAAGTATTTAATAAATACGACTTTTTAAAATTTTAAACTTGATTTACGTATCATAATATTATAATATTATGTCGACGAGGAAGAAATCAAAAAATGTGAGCTGGAAAAGGGATCCATGCGATCGCATGGAATTCCCTCACATTCCCCATGCGATCGCATGGGGTCTGATATCAGGCCACATTATAAAGCTCGATCGTTTCTGCCATTTTTTTTACTCAATCTATCTCTCGACCTCTTCTCTCATATATATCTTATATAAATTATTATTATTATTATTATTATTATTATTATTATTATTATTATTATTATTATTATTATTATTATTATTATTGAGATTAATATTATTATTAATCTTATTATTATTAATATTATTAATTAGTATTATACATAAAATACTACGACGAGGTTATGAGCGTGTCACTTTCAAAATGGTTTTCAAGCGGGATAGAGCTAAGGAAATTATGGGTTATTGCCAAGGAGGTTATGGGTAATGTTCGGGGGTATATTTGTGAATCAAACCTAGTGTTTATCATCTCTGTTGCGTCTACGTACTTTCCTACAATATTGAATCTCAATATTGATACGTAAGCACTCATATTTTATCTTTTATATATTAATTGTGTATCCATGTCTAGTGCTCGAGTATATATATTTATACATGCTTGTATGCTAAATTTCGTCGTTAAACAGTTTATGATGAATCACGAATTAAATACATATGTTACTGGTAAAAGGTATATGATACGCATGTTTTTGGAAAGCTGGCGAAAAATCAATGACTTTTCATTTAGATATCGAATAGTTTCGATGAACGGATTAAGAGATATGATCAACTGAATTATGATTAACGTTAATTGAAATTGCTTTTGAATCTGCAATTAAGATTTAAACAACTTGTTTACGAGATTGATAAAATGGATTTTTGAATATTACCAACCGAGTAAATGACTCCTTATATAAGATATGTCTCGTTTTGTTGAACTATTGTCAAAATTGACTTTTTGAAACGACTTTGGATAACTTTTGTATGTCGATCTCGAGTATTAGGATTGTGATACACTATGACTAGACCTAGCTTGATAGACATTTATTGACCAACATATGTTCTCTAGATTGAGATCTACGGTTATTTGGTAATCCGAGTTTCGGTCATATTTTGGTGAACGACTTTATATGCTGCTAAGGTGAGTTTCATAAGATCCCTTTTACTCTCTACATTTTTGGGCTGAGAATACATGCAAATGCTTTATTAACCGATATACAATATTTATATGTGTGAGTTTCATTTGCTCCCTTTTTAATTGCTTTTGCAATCTATATTTTTGGGCTGAGAATACATGCACTTTATTTTAAACAATGGACACAAGTACATACTAAATTCTATACTGAGTTTGAACCAAAAATCCCTTAGCTTTGGTAACTAGTAACTGCCGGTTATAAGAACTGGTGGGCGCGAGTAGTAGTATATGGATCCATAGGGCTTGATATCCCCGTCCGAGCTAGAGCACTAGCCTTTTAACGGACGTATGCTATTTGAGAAGCGTACACGTTGGTTTGCGTGTGTTATTAAGATGATTATACAAAGGGTACAAATTATATATACGTTAAGTTTAGTTACCAGGGTGCTCAATTTCGTAGAATATTTTGATAAACGTTTCTGGATGAAACAACTGAAATCTTGTGATCCACCTTTATGTACAGATTATATGATACATTAAAACTATGAACTCACCAACCTTTGTGTTGACACTTGTTAGCATGTTTATTCTCAGGTTCCCTAGAAGTCTTCCGCTGTTTGCTTATATGTTAGACAAGCTATGTGCATGGAGTCTTACATGGCATATTTTTCCAAGGAAACGTTGCATTCACCAAATCATCACCAAGTATCTTATTTTGACTGCATTGTCAACGGAAGTACTGTTGTAAACTATTATTTATGATGATTGTCTATATGAAGAAATCATCATATGTCGAAAACCTTTGATTTAAATATTCATTTATGGTGTGCCTTTTCAAAAGAATGCAATGTTTACAAAACGTATCATATAGAGGTTAAATACCTCGCAATGAAATCGATGAATGACGTGTTCGTCCATATGGATTTGGAGTGATCGTCACACTTGGTATAATTGATAACAAAATATTAAAACCTTGGGTTACACTCAGTCGACATCCTGGTGTAATTATTAAACAAAGTATTAAAATCTTGTTACGGTTTAAGTCCCCAATTAGTTGGAATATTTAACTTCGGGTATAAGGATAATTTGACGAGGATACTCGCACTTTATATTTATGACTGATGGACTGTTATGGACAAAAACCTGACGGACATATTAAATAATCCAGGACAAAGGACAATTAACCCATGGGCATAAAACTAAAATCAACACGTCAAACATCATGATTACGGAAGTTTAAATAAGCATAATTCTTTTATTTCATATTTAATTTCCTTTATTTTATATTTAATTGCACTTCTAATTATCGCATTTTTATTTTTATTTATTGTTATTGTATTTAATTGCACTTTTAATTATCGTACTTTTTAATTATCGCAAGTTTATTTTATCGCACTTTTATTATTCGCAATTTCATTATCGTTATTTATTTTACGCTTTAATTCAAGTCTTGTATTTATTTTTAATATTTTACATTTGGTTTTAACTGCGACTAAAGTTTTAAAATCGACAAACCGGTCATTAAACGGTAAAAACCCCCCTTTATAATAATAATATTACTTATATATATATATATATATATATATATATATATATATATATATATATATATATATATATTGTATTTTTATAAAAGTAAACTAATATAGCGTTAAGCTTTGTTTAAAGATTTTCCATGTGGAACGAACCGGACTTACTAAAAACTACACTACTGTACGATTAGGTACACTGCCTATAAGTGTTGTAGCATGGTTTAAGTATATCCATTCTCTAAATAAATAAATATCTTGTGTAAAATTGTATCGTATTTAATAGTATTTCCTGCTAAAATTAATAGCTATTTTATATACACCTCGCACGACATCAAGTTATTTTTGGCGCCGCTGCCGGGGAGCTCTTAAAAGCCGGAAGCGCAACGCTAATATAAGAAGAAAAAAAATTTTAGTTTACTTTTATTAAAATTCACTTTTGTAAAAATACGTTTTAAATATTCGAAAATATAAAAAGAAAAACAAAAATTTATATATTTTTAAGATGTTGTTAAATATTTAAGTTTTATAAAGTTTCTTTATTTTTATTTTATAAAAATATAAGTTTTATTTAAGTATTTGGTTTTTATTTAAAACATAAAAAAAACCGAAAATATATATATATATATATATATATATATATATATATATATATATATATATATATATATATATATATATATATATATATATATATATATATATATATATATATATATATAAGATTTTTATTTATAAAATTATAAAGTAATTCTATTTTTATTTTAGTTTTTAAATATAAGTTTTTTTATATACAAATATTTAGATTTTAAAACAGAAAAATATAAAACAGAAAATAAAAAAAATAAAAAAAACTGCGTCGAATTTTATTTAACCTGTCATCTGAAAATTTGAACCCCGCGAGTCGCGGAGTTTTCTGCTTCGGGAACCGCAACTCGCGGAGCCGCCCTGACAGGCCAGACCAGAACCCTAATATCGCATTAATTACGGAGTATATTTTAATTTTTATTATTAACACCCTAATTAGGGATTGTTTAGTTAATTAATATTAATTAATTTAGTTTTATTTATTTAATTTGTAATATTAAGTTTATTTAGTTTTATTAAATATAAAAATTAATAGTTTTAATAAATAATTAATATAAAAATAATATTTTTATAAAAATTGTACTTTTTACAACTTTTTGTATATTTTTATATTTTGTCCCTTTTTAATCGTTTTAGCGTAATATTTGTATTTTTTAGCTCATATTTAGTTTCAAGTCATAGTTTTTGCCATACTTATTTTTACTTCTAGATTTTTAGGCTTTGCCGTAAAATTCCTTAAAGTGCTTTTTCTTTAGACTAAGATTTAGGTGCTTTAGAATTTTGCGACGCCTTTTTAAGTTTTAGTTTCTTTTTAAGTTATTTCCATTTGAGATTTAGTTTTTCCTGTAAGCTTTAATATTTTTAGACGACTTTTACCTATGTATCAATTATCATACCAATTAGTAATCTCAATTTGCGATTATAATTTTAAGTTAGTTGTAGTAATAAGGTTAGGTTAGTCAAGTATTTTTAAGTTTTATAAGTTTCTTTTATTTTTCCGTCATCTTTTATTTTTCAACCATTTTTCTTTTTCGACCTTTTTCCGACGAACTCTTTTTCTTTCTTATTTCTCGCTATTCTAGTTTTAGGACATAGATTTTTATTCTACTTCTTATCTAAATTTCTTAAAATTACGAAAATTTATTTTAAGTGGTTAAATTAATAGACATCAAAATTTTCTGGTTCGTAGTAATAGTTGGATTTGTACGTGGACCGGGTTATTGGAGCCAAACAGTCCTCAATTATATTGAGACCAAACGAATCCTGCCCCTCTGCTGCATCTTTTGGCTATTCGAAACGTGGGCAAAATCAGAAAAGTCTGTTGATTGGATAACTTATTATAATTTTTCTTTCTTTTTAAAAACTAATAGGATATTCAGTGAATGCACCGAGCAAGACGTTCACCACCTTTTGTACGTTCACCACCTGTAACTAGATCAAGACATTTAGCAAATATTACTGCCGTTAATTTTTCTTTAGAATCGTCATCCAGTCGACCAAGTACTTCAGTTCAAATTTTCGATAATCCATTTTTTGAACCCGACCTCACAATTGAGAATCCGGAGAATATTCAGGGATGATTCGTAGATCCTGAACCATTAAATTTTCCTCCGGAACCACCAATCATTCAAACAGAGATTGTTGAGGAACGAACCATTAAATCAGAATCCTCTAGTGATTCCGATTCAACAAGTTCAATTATGGAGAATCTGGAACCTTTAAGTATGGAAGACCGAATGAGAGCTAAACGCACTGGCCAAGGTCACGCAATTACTCATCCAGACATTAATGCGCCAGATTATGAAATCAAAGGACAAATTCTACACATGGTGACTAATCAATGCCAATTTAGTGGTGCGCCGAAGGAAGATCCAAATGAACATTTACGTACCTTTAATAGGATCTGCACACTATTTAAAATCCGAGAAGTTGAGGATGAACAGATATATCTCATGTTATTTCTCTGGACTTTAAAGGGAGAAGCCAAAGATTGGTTGGAATCGTTACCTGAAGGGGCGATTGATACATGGGATATTTTAGTTGAAAAATTTCTTAAACAATTCTTTCCTGCATCTAAAGCCGTAAGACTTCAAGCAGAAATTGTTACGTTTACACAGAAGCCGAATGAAACTCTATATGAGGCGTGGACTAGATTTGGAAAGTTGTTAAGAGGATGTCCGCAACATGGTTTAGACACCTGTCAAATAGTACAAATATTCTACCAAGGATGCGACATCACTACAAGGAAAGACATAGATATAGCAGCTGGTGGTTCTATTATGAAGAAGACCGAAACTGATGCTTACAAAATTATTGATAACACTGCTTCCCACTCACATGAGTGGCACCAAGAAAAAGATATCGTTAGATCATCTAAAGCAGCTAGAGCCGATTCTAGCCATGACTTAGATTCCATTTCCGCAAAGATAGATGTTGTCGAGAGACGAATGGAAAAGATGACTAAAGATATTCACTCAATACGAATTAGTTGTGAGCAGTGTGGTGGACCACATTTGACAAAAGATTGTCTCAGTATTGAATTAACAATGGAATAAAGAGAGAATATTTCATACATAAACCAAAGGCCTGGAAATAATTATCAGAATAATTATCAATCGCCAAGACCTATTTACAATCAAAACCAGAACTATAACAGAAATATTCCATACAACAACCAACAAGGTCCTAGCAATCAACAAGTATCCAATAATACTTACAATCAGCAAAGACCTAATTTTCAAAACAAACCACCACAACAAACCGATGATAAATAGCCGAATTTAGAAGATATGATGACGAAGCTAGTTGAAACTCAAACGCAGTTTTTCACATCTCAGAAACAAACCAATGAACAAAATGCTCAAGCATTTAGAAATCAACAAGCTTCTATTCAAAATCTGGAACAAGAAGTAAGTAACCTAGCAAGGTTAATAGGTGAAAGAAAACTGGGAAGTCTGCCTAGTGATACAAATGCTAACCCCCGGAATGAAACAGCTAAAGCCATTACCACAAGAAGTGGTACAACACTTAAACCACCTGAAATACCTGTAACTTCTGATGAAGCTATTCCTACTCCACAAGAACCCCAACCTAATCAAGATAAGGAAAAAGAACCGGTAGTTGAAAAGGTTAATGAAGATAACACAGTTAAGGCTAAACCTTATGTTAAACCATACCAACCACCACTTCCTTACCCGAGTAAAATGAAGAAAGAGAAACTTGAAGCCGAACAATCCAAATTCTTGGATATGTTTAAACAGATAAATGTAAATCTTCCTTTCATTGATGTGATTTCAGGAATGCCAAGATATGCTAAATTCTTGAAAGATCTAATCTCAAATAGAAAGAAAATGGAAGAACTCTCGGCTGTTACTATGAATGCTAATTGTTCAGCAGTGCTGTTGAATAAGATACCAGAAAAATTATCTGATCCAGGAAGTTTCACAATTCCATGTTTTCTGGGTAGTCTTAGTTCAATAGAAGCATTGGCAGACTTAGGTGCTAGTATAAATCTAATGCCGTATTCACTATACGCTAAACTAGACCTTGGAGAATTGAAACCAACCAGAATAAGCATACAACTAGCTGATAGATCAATAAAATATCCTAGAGGGATAATGGAGAACATGCTAGTTAAAGTTGGTACTTTAGTATTTCCAGTAGATTTTGTTGTTCTGGACATGGAAGAAGATTCTCAAGTTCCTCTCATATTAGGAAGACCATTCTTAAACACGGCTAAAGCAATGATAGACGTGTTCGGTAAGAAATTGACCCTAAGTATAGAGGATGAGAGTGTTACCTTTTCAGTTGATAGAGCAATGCAACAACCACAATCTGCAGATGATACATGTTATTATATTCAAACTATAGATGCACATGCAGAATTATTAGAAGAATTTCCAGAATTACAAGGAACAGGAGAATGTTCTTTAGGAGAAGGTAATGAACTAATTGATGAAGCTGAAATGTTAGCTACATTTATAGCTAATGGATATGAACCAACAACAGAAGAAATTCAAATGCTAAAAGAAGAAGACAGATATCGATACAAATCATCGATAGAAGAACCTCCGAAATTAGAGTTAAAGCCACTTCCAAACCATTTGGAATACGCTTATTTACATGGTGAATCTGAATTACCTGTAATAATATCGTCTTCTCTTACTGAAAATGAGAAATCACAACTCATTTCTGTGTTGAAAGCTCATAAACCAGCCATTGCATGAAAGATTCATGATATTAAAGGAATAAGTCCTTCGTATTGCACACATAAAATCCTTATGGAAGAAGGTCATAAAACGTATGTGAAACACCAACGAAGACTAAATCCTAATATGCAAGATGTAGTTAAGAAAGAGATTATTAAACTGCTAGATGCAGGTCTAATCTATCCAATCTCTGATAGTCCATGGGTTAGCCTAGTTCAATGCGTGCCTAAGAAGGGTGGCATGACTGTCATTACAAATGAGAAAAATGAGCTTATTCCTACTAGGACTGTAACAGGATGGCGTGTGTGTATTGATTATAGAAAATTAAATGACGCCACCAGAAAAGATCACTTTCCCTTACCTTTTATTGATCAAATGTTGGAAAGATTAGCCGAAAATAGTTACTATTGTTTTCTAGATGGATTTTCCGGATATTTTCAAATTCCAATAGCACCCGAAGATCAAGAGAAAACCACATTCACGTGCCCTTATGGTACTTTTGCTTACAAACGCATGCCATTTGGACTTTGTAATGCCCCTGCAACCTTTCAAAGGTGTATGATGGCGATTTTTCACGACATGATAGAAGAATGCATGGAAGTATTCATGGATGACTTTTCAGTCTTCGGTGATACATTTGAATCATGTCTAGTTAATCTTGAACGAATGCTTATTAGATGCGAACAATCAAATCTAGTACTTAATTGGGAGAAATGCCATTTCATGGTTAAAGAAGGCATCGTTCTTGGACATAAAATTTCAAAAGAAGGAATTGAAGTGGATAGAGCTAAAGTAGATGTAAATGCTAAACTTCCACATCCCACCAATGTTAGAGGAGTTAGGAGTTTTCTAGGGCATGCCGGTTTTTACCGACGTTTCATAAAAGATTTTTCTAAAATTGCCACTCCTATGAATAAACTCCTAGAAAAGGATGCTCCATTCATCTTTTCAGATGAGTGTATCAAATCTTTTAATATTCTTAAATAGAAACTCACTAATGCGCCGATCATGATAACACCAAATTGGAATCTACCATTTGAACTAATGTGCGATGCAAGTGATTTTGCAATGGGAGCCGTTTTAGGACAAAGGATTGAAAAACGATTTCAACCTATATATTATGCTAGTAAGACGTTACAAGGAGCACAAACGAACTATACAACTACTGAAAAAGAGCTCCTTGCTATTGTCTTTGCTTTTGACAAATTTCGATCATATCTCGTTCTAGCAAAAACGGTGGTCTATACCGACCATTCTGCTCTTAGATACCTATTTTCAAAACAAGATGCTAAACCGAGATTAATCTGTTGGATCTTACTCTTACAAGAGTTTGATATTGAAATCCGAGATAAAAGAGGAGCAGAAAATCTCGCCGCTGATCATCTTTCTCGTCTTGAAAATCCCGAATTAGAAGTTCTAAATGAATCGGCCATACAAGACAACTTTCTTGATGAATATATATTGAGGATAGATTATAAAGAAATCCCATGGTTTGCAGACTATGCAAACTACTTAGTTTGTGGATTCCTTGAAAAAGGATTATCGTACTAAAAACGAAAGAAGTTCTTCAGTGATATAAAACACTATTTTTGGGAAGATCCACACCTGTTTAAAAGTTGTCCAGATGGAATAATACGCCGATGTGTATTTGGAGATGAAGCTAGTAAAATTTTAAACCATTGTCACACAGGACCAACAGGAGGGCATTATGGGCCTCAACTAACAGCAAGAAAAGTTTATGATGCTGGATTCTATTGGCCTACAATTTACAAAGACGCGCACCTTCTTTGCAAATCCTGTGATGCTTGTCAAGGGGCCGGAAAAATAAGTCAACGTGATGAAATGCCACAAAATGTCATCCAAGTATGTGAAGTATTTGACATTTGGGGTATTGACTTTATAGGTCCATTTCCAAAATCTCATAATAATCTATATATACTCGTAGCCATTGATTATGTATCTAAATGGGCGGAAGCACAACCTCTCCCAACTAACGATGCACGAGTTGTAGTCAACTTTTTAAAACGTCTTTTTGCAAGGTTTGGAACATCGAAAGCTTTAATAAGTGATCGGGGTACTCATTTCTGTAATAATCAACTTGAGAAAGTTCTTAAAAGATATGGAGTAACTCATAAAATCTCCACCGCATATCATCCACAAACAAGTGGACAAGTTGAAAATACCAACCGAGCTTTAAAACGTATTCTAGAGAAAACCGTAGGAACAAATCCGAAGGAATGGTCCATTAAATTGGAAGATGCACTCTGGGCTTTTAGAACAGCCTACAAAACTCCAATTGGAACCACACCTTTTAGACTTGTTTATGGAAAAGCATGTCATCTTCCAGTAGAAATTGAACACAAAGCATTTTGGACTTTGAAGACATGTAATCTTGATTTACATGAAGCCGGACGTCTACGATTAAGTCAACTAAACGAATTAGAAGAATTAAGACATGAAGCATACGATAATTCGTTAATCTATAAGGAAAGAACGAAGAAATGGCATGATAAAAGAATCAGAAGTTTAAAAGAATTTAAAGAAGGAGACAGAGTTCTTCTTTTCAATTCACGATTCAAGCTATTTCCTGGAAAATTGAAATCAAGATGGTCTGGACCATTCATATTTAAAAGAGTTTTTCCATACGGAACGGTAGAATTGATAAATTCAAATGGGATTGAATTTAAAGTTAATGGTCACAGAGTTAAACACTACATAGATAGTCCAATGGAAGTCGACAACGAAGTTAATCACAATTTCGACACCACAGCTAACTAAGTGTGGGGAGAATCAAGTCTTTAAAGGATAATATGTATTTATGTTAGAGTTAGATTGTCTGTTTTCGTGTAGTTCTCGAAAATGGAACCTGAATGGTCTTTCCCTAGCAGACCCTAAAGAACTAGTCTTCTCCCCCTATTCTGAATTTTTATTTTTTTTAGGTTTTTACAAAATGAAGACTGCCTGTGAACTAAACCATGGTCTAATGCTACACGCTTTGATCACTAAACGTAATAATGACACACTTCCGAGTGAAATAGTATCAGTAATCAGAGAAAGAATTGACGGAGTTAGAAAAGAATCCAGATGCGAAGATAATAAGTTACAATTTGGTAAAGGAAAATCAAAATCCGCAGCGAAAAGAAGAGCACGACACCTAGAAAGATGTCACAAATGCGGAAAATGGTCACATGGAGGTAAATGTTCAAATAATCAAACCTATTCAAATACCGAATTTGTTACTTTATGCAGAGACGGACCGTTCATATGTTTAGAAGAAAAGACACTGAATGCTCGAGGTTACGCCTATGTAGCCATGGAAAACCAATTAAACCGACTATCTTATGAATGGGATAGATCATATAACTAAGAAATCTATTTCACAGGTAAGTTTGTACAGTTTTAATTTTATTTTTTTTTTATTTTTAACCTTTTGATAATAAACGCTAATTTGTTCGCTATAAAGTATTAAATTGGTATTGAATAAAATTAGGTTTAGTGACCGAAATTATTGATATCATTCAAAAATTTATTACATCACTGCGAAATTTAACGTTTATTCTTAAGGTATAAATATCTTTAAACAATCAACCCAAAATATTTCAAAAATTCGTCATGAGTTAAATTAGGTCTTGGAACCGAAATAACTTTACCGAAAAGAGGGGCGCATATTTTTGATAATATTTGATTGATTAAAGTGGGATAAAAAGCCAAAAAGATTTTTAATTTTATTTTTACCATGTTTTTAAAATTAATATTTAAATCTTAAATTAATATTGTAAACTTTGTAAAATCAATATATTTAAAATTGTAAATATTTGAAAATTTTTTAAATTAAGTTTGGTGTGAATTTTTTATTTTTAAAATATGAATTTTTAATTTTATGCATTTTAAATTGTAAGTTTGGTGTGAATTTTTAATATTAATTTTGAATTTTATATTTAAATTGTGTGAATTTAAAAACAAAAATTTACTTTATCTCATTAAGCTAAAAATATGATTTTTAAAATTCGTCGTAAGTTGAAGACTAGGTCGTTGAACCGAAATTGCTTTTTCCGCGGGAGGGACGAGAACTTTTATTATCATTATTTTTAATCTTATTGAATTAAAGTATGCCAAAAATATTAAAAAAACCCAAAAATCTTAGCTTTTAAAACAATCGCTACAAAAAGACAAATTTTAAAATTTTGTCGAATGACGGACTAGGACATCGATCCGAAACGACCTCGATCCGAAACGACCTCGTCCTAAATAACAAGGGAAACAAAATTTTAAAATTAATTACTTAATTGTTTTAATTAGTATAAGATATATATAAAAAAAATTAATACAAACTCCGCGAGTCGCGGAGTTTGAAGGGTCCAAACACCGCGACTCGCGGGAGGACCAAAACTCAGAAAAAAATAAAACGTAAAGAACATATCAGTCCACACTACCACCCACACATACAGCGAACATACAGCGAAAAAACCCGAAAAAAAACCTCCCAAAATCACAATTTTTAACCGTTAATCATCAAATCTTTTACTAAAATCATGTTGAGAAGGATGCTATCAAGGAATTACTCAAGAAAAACGGTAAATTTCTACACCTAAACACCATTTAATCCGAAAATTAGTGTTCTAGAGCAAATTTTTTCTCAATTTGATTTTGATGCTTTTTAGTGTAATTATGCTTAAATTGTTTATGTATTATGCTTGTATAACCTAGATTGATGCTATTTAACATGACTAGAAGCCTTAAACTTCAAATTTTGAGTAATCTAGGGTTTGTGTTCTTGAGCAAATTTGGGGCTTTTTGATATAAACAGGTTATGGCCGATTTTTGTCATGAATTGTTGTTAAATTAAGTAGTGTAACATGTTTAGGTAGTTAAATGATCCAAACTTTGAGCCTAAACATGATTTTGAGAATTAAAGTGGACTTTTTCAAGTCTAAAATTCATGAACTTGATTTTTGAGAGATAATGCCATTTGAAACTTGTTTAATTGCTAGTAATGATTATTTTGACATGTTATTTGAGTTGAATGCTTATGAACTTGGCAAACATTTTCGTATATGCTTATTTGAAAAAGTGTAGATTTGATAAAAATATGAAAATGAGCTTAAGTTTGATATAAATTGATCATGTCATTGTAATTATTTTGATTGATGATTTTGCTGACACTAATGCATATTTGGATGCACAAAAATTGTGTTTGATGTGTTTTGCAGACTGAAAGGGGTGAATCTTCATCCCAAGCTCGCAATGCTCCTGCTGAGAATGCGGAACAACAGGAGGTGGATAACTACTATAAGCAAGATATACCTCATCCAATCAAGACATTTTCTGATATGCACTTGGAAGATTTGCATCCGAACCTGAGATTTGACAGACTTTAGATAGATTATCCAAAATACCAAAGGGGTTTGCATACTCTTCATTCTAAAGTTGTTGAGGTACCTAGGGTCATAGAATGGGGACCATTAGAAGCTGTAGAATTGGTCGGGCGAATTAGGGAATTACTTGCACAGAGGTATGGTAATTCTACTTTTAATGACTGGGTACGTTTATTCACCATGCGTAGACCTGTATATAAAGTATGGTGTGAAGAATTATTGTGTAGTATAGAATTAAATGATCGGGTAGCTAGTTTAACCGATCGATCTTTTATTAGATTTTTGTTAGGAGGTTCGATGCGCCACATGTCTTTACTAGACATGGCTCAGGCTTTACGTATATATACGCCTGAGGAGTTAGCATCTGCCGATTGTAGAGGGTTGATACTAAATGGTAGAAAAATAGATGAAAATTTTGATACACATGGTGTATGGAGTCAAATGACAAGCCATCACCGATTCAAAGGGGGAAATTACTCTTATTTGGATATAGATAGAGCTGAATTAAGAGTGATTCATAGGTTTTTAGCTAATTCGATTACACAAAGAGGTAAGAACAAGGAAAAGGTAAATGAATAGGATTTGTTTTACCATATGTGTATTCGAGACCCACAAAGCGCTGTAAGTATACCTTATTGTGTGGGTTATTATTTATCAGCTATGGTTAGGGGGATGAGACCGCATAGCATAATAGGAGGTGGTATTTTTATTACTTTGATTGCTGAATATCTCGGTGTGGATATAAGTCGGGGGGGATTATTAGTCGAAGAACCAGAACCCCGTGATACTATAGGTTTAAATGTATACCATGGTGCGAAAGTTTTGAAGAGGCGAAATAACGCCGCAGTACAATACCATGGTAGACATCCACAGGTTGAGAGAAACCAACAGCAAGGTAATGTAGGAGGGGGAAATGAAATGCAAGAAATGCAAAGGTTTATAGCTTCACAGGAGTACGAAAATGCTAGACAGAGAGCATTTGAAGATTGGCAAGTTCATCAAAACCAAATCATAGCTCATTGCCAACATATAGGTAGAAACTATATTCCTACTCCAAAACCCATATTTCCTCCCTGGTCTATAGAGATGCAACCACCGTATCCTACGTATAACCCTGCCGAAGCATTTTATAGCACCTATGGTTATGCATGGAACCCCTATTGGTATCAGTATCATCCCTAGTCTACTTAGTTTTATTTATTTTGTAATTTGTAATGTTGATACGTTTAATACTTATGTTAATATTGTAATAGTTTTTATAATTTTCTAACTTTTATTCTTAGATTTTAATAATTTTTGAATGTGGGGTAATATACCAAACTTCAAAAATATGTATAAATGTTTGCAGTTTATCTTATGTACACAACAGGGTAAAACAACGCATTTTCAAAGACTGGCATTAAGTTCAGCAAAAGCAACTAATTTTGACGACAAGATGCAAAATATATGTGAAATAACAACAAGACGGAATGAACAAATGATGTGCACCATTTATCATTCAGCAAACAAACGCCAATATATTTGGAAACTTTGGTAAAATTTAATCATTTTCACACAAATCACCCTCAATAATTTAAATTGTTACTGATTTCTTGCAAATGAGGGCATTGCAAGATCTTAAGTGTGGGAAGGGGTTAAATTCTTTCGGATTTTAAAATTTTTATCTTAAACACTTGGTTACCATTAGAAATACTAGTAAAGTAGTAGTTGTATTAGAATCTAGTGCTCTCTGATAATAAAGAACAGCCCTAGTCTTATATACTGACTGCCCAATTCTAGTAAAATTTTTAAAAATTTTCAATTAAATGAACTCAAAATCATGTTTATACATATTTATGAACAATAAAACTAGGTTTTAACACCGAAATTATTGTTACCTCAGAAAGGACATAAATTGAGAAACAAACCAAAATGTTAAAATTCATTTAAAATGGAATAGAGGACGATAAAAAGGAAAATAAAAGCCAAGTGTGGGAAAATTTACCAAGTTATCTTAAACATATGTCACATATATCTGTAACAAATAACTGAAAATACTTTTGCTTTGGACTAAACTAAACTGTTTTACCCGATGAAAGAAAAGAAGAGATGGATCTACATGATGAATCAATTCCATCATTAAAAGGAAGTAAAGTCTTCCGAAAAAGACACGCGCTTCTTGATTTAGGTCATGAAGTTGTCGTCCAGACCAGCTGTAGGTTGACGAAAAATCTAGAAAAGTCATCACTAAAATCAGCAGAAAATCCACGGACCTCAGCATTAAACAGGGTCGCCAAGTGGTCAGATTTATCTTAACCATGAGAAGGATTTATCTCGTACAATGGGGGGGCACCATGCAAATTAGCTGGATAAGACTAATGAATCAGATCACCAGAAAGGATAATCTCCTTAAAAGATCAAAAATCAGCTTTTAAGCCTGATATTACTCAATCCTTGAGATTGACCTTAAAGATTGAGAATTACAAACTCATGGAATTCAATGATATCTAAACACGAGCTTGAACGAGAAAATATTTTGATCAAAATTACAAACCGATTTATTTTCTGAAAACCCTATTTTCAATGTGTTCATTACCATTGAACGTGAAATCCTAGGAATTCACCTGGAATTCATTAGGTCACCTGAACTAAATCGAGTGTCAACCGTAAGAACGGTGGTTGCATAGTGGTCAAAGACAGGACCTTGTGCCAGACCGAAAAATCATAAGGGTGAGCTTTACTATTGCTCCTACCAAGGATAGTAATTGCGTCCGACACGTTATAGACCATAATTAAAAGCATGTCAGGGTACATTGCCTTAACAGTTGCTTGTTCAACGCTTTCCTTTACAACCGGACGGTAGTTTACCGAAAGGTAATATACGGGACAAGTAAACTGGACGTGTTGCTTTCCGAATACAAGGTTAGCAAGTGGGTGACACAAAACCGCAAGTTTTGAGCTAAAATTTTCAAATCTGAAACCCACCAAACCCACAAAAAAAAATATTTTGCAAACACCGGTAAAGGGTTATTCCGGAAAACTTATCTAGGGTAAAAACTATATTTAATTTTCAAAAGATAAAATGTTTTCATAAAGATCCAATTTCCTTAATGGATCTAAATTTTTATAGTCATGTGGGACTGTAAACCATATCGTTACTACCATTGTTTATACCGCCGTATAGAAATCACTGATGTACAAAGTGTGAAGAATAAAGAAGTGATTCTAGTATTTCAAGACGATATTGCTTGAGGACAAGCAACGCTTAAGTGTGGGAATATTTGATAATGCTAAAAACGAACATATATTTCATAGCATTATTCCTCAAGAAAGACAAGCTTTTAGTTGCAATTGTTCTATTTAAAAGTGATATTCGTTTAAATAATAAAAGGTGAAGACAAAAGACAGATTCGACGAATTGAAGACGCAAACGACCAAAAAGCACAAAAGTACAAAATACAATCAAAGAGGTTCCAATTATTGATAAGAAACGTCTTGAAATTACAAGAGTACAAGATTCAAAACGCAAAGTACAAGATATTAAATTATACGCAAGGACGTTCGAAAATCCGGAACAGGGACCAGAGTCAACTCTCAACGCTCGACGCAACGGACTAAAAATTACAAGTCAACTATGCACATAAATATAATATAATATTTAAATAATTCTTATAATTATTTATATATTATATAAATAAAATAAACCGTCGGCAAGAAAGACTCCAAAGTTGTGAGCTGTATTTACAAACTCCGCGACTCGCGGAGTTTGAAGGCAAAAAGGGCCGCGAGTCGCGGAGCCCCAAAGTTTGAAACTCCCTATAAATCCAACCGAATTCTGATCATTTTTCATAACATATATCCATCCATCTCTCTATCTATATCGTAATATTTATATTTATAATTTATATTTTAATTTTAATTTTAATTTTAATCCTAATAATAAGGGTATGTTAGCGAATATTGTAAGGGTGTAAGTTGAAATTCTGTCCGTGTAACGCTACGCTATTTTTAATCATTGTAAGTTATGTTCAACCTTTTTAATTTAATGTCTCGTAGCTAAGTTATTATTATGCTTATTTAATCCGAAGTAATCATGATGTTGGGCTAATTACTAAAATTGGGTAATTGGGCTTTGTACCATAATTGGGGTTTGGACAAAAGAACGACACTTGTGGAAATTAGACTATGGGCTATTAATGGGCTTTATATTTGTTTAACTAAATGATAGTTTGTTAATGTTAATATAAAGATTTACAATTGGGCGTCCCTATAAATTACCATATACACTCGATCGGACACGATGGGCGGGGTATTTATATGTACGAATAATAGTTCATTTAACCGGACACGGGAATGGATTAATAGCCACTAGAATAATTAAAACAGGGGTGAAATTATGTACAAGGACACTTGGTATAATTGATAACAAAATATTAAAACCTTGGGTTACACTCAGTCGACATCCTGGTGTAATTATTAAACAAAGTATTAAAATCTTGTTACAGTTTAAGTCCCCAATTAGTTGGAAAATTTAACTTCGGGTATAAGGATAATTTGACGAGGATACTCGCACTTTATATTTATGACTGATGGACTGTTATGGACAAAAACCAGACGGACATATTAAATAATCCAGGACAAAGGACAATTAACCCATGGGCATAAAACTAAAATCAACACGTCAAACATCATGATTACGGAAGTTTAAATAAGCATAATTCTTTTATTTCATATTTAATTTCCTTTATTTTATATTTAATTGCACTTCTAATTATCGCATTTTTATTTATTGTTATTGTATTTAATTGCACTTTTAATTATCGTACTTTTTAATTATCGCAAGTTTATTTTATCGCACTTTTATTATTCGCAATTTCATTATCGTTATTTACTTTACGCTTTAATTTAAGTCTTGTATTTATTTTTAATATTTTACATTTAGTTTTAACTGCGACTAAAGTTTTAAAATCGACAAACCGGTCATTAAACGGTAAAAATCCCCCTTTATAATAATAATATTACTTATATATATATATATATATATATATATATATATATATATATATATATATATATATATATATATATATATTTGTATTTTTATAAAAGTAAACTAATATAGCATTAAGCTTTGTTTAAAGATTTTCCCTGTGGAACGAACCGGACTTACTAAAAACTACACTACTGTACGATTAGGTACACTGCCTATAAGTGTTGTAGCAAGGTTTAAGTATATCCATTCTCTAAATAAATAAATATCTTGTGTAAAATTGTATCGTATTTAATAGTATTTCCTGCTAAAATTAATAGCTATTTTATATACACCTCGCACGACATCAATGGTCTTTCCCTAGCAGACCCTAAAGAACTAGTCTTCTCCCTCCATTCTGAATTTTTATTTTTTTAGGTTTTAAGAGATGAAGAATTCTTTTGATCTGAACCATGGTATACTACTACATGCAATGATTACTAAACGTAATAATAACATCTTCCCGAGTGAACTGGTATCATTCATAAGAGGAAAAATGGACGAAGCGAGGAAAGAACTCAGGAAAGATCATCATAAGACACCTTTTGGTAAAGGAAAATCAAAATCCACAACAAAAAGAAGAGCACGACACCTTGAAAGATGTCATAAATGCGGAAACTGGTCACACGAAGGTAAATGTTCGAACAATCAAACATATTCAAATACTGAATTTGTTACTCTATGCAGAGAAGGACCGTTCATATGTTTAGAAGAAAAGTTATTGAATATTGAGGTTACGCTTATGTAGCTATGGAAAACCAAATCACACGACTCTCCTATAAGTCGGCTAAAGCAGGTCTCTGAGAATTCTATCTCACAGGTAAGTATATACAGTTTTTATTTTATTTATTGCTTTTAACCTTTTGATAATAAACGCTGAATCGTTCGCTATAAAGTATTAAATTGGTATTCAATAAAATTAGGTATGCGAAACCTAAATTATTGATATCATACAAAAATTTATTACATCACTGCGAAATTTACCGTTTATTCTTAAGGTATAAATATCTTTAACCAATCAATCCAAAATATTTCAAAAATTCGTCAGGAGTAAAACTAGGTTATGGAACCGAAATTACTTTACCAAAAAGAGGGGCGTATATTTTTGATAATATTTGATTGATTAAAGTGGGATAAAAGACCAAAAAGATTTTTAATTTTAATTTTTACCTTATTTTTAAATTTAATATATTAATATTAAATTATTATTGTAAATTTCTAAAACCAATATATTTAAGTTTTTAAATATTTTAAAAATTAATATTTTTAATATAAGTTTGTAAAATTAATATATAAAAATATTAATTATATTTATATGAATTTTTAATTTTATGCATTTTAAATTTAAGTTTGGTGTGAATTTGAAAGCAAAAATTTACTTTATTTCATTAAGTTAAAAGTTTGATATTTAAAAATTCATCGTGAGTTGAAGACTAGGTTGTTGAACCGAAATTGCTTTACCCGAGGGCGGGACGAAAATTTTTATTATCATTATTTTTAATCTTATTGATCTAAAGTATGCCAAAAATATTAATAAAAAAAACAAACAAACAAACGCCAATATGTTTGGAAACTTTGGTAAAATTTAATCATTTTTCTACGCTAATCACCCTCAATAATTTAAATTATACTGATTTTTTGCAAATGAGGGCATTGCAAGATCTTAAGTCTGGGAAGGGGTTAAATTCTTTCGAATTTTTAAAATTTTAAATTTAAACACTTGGTTACCATTAAAAATACTAGTAACGCAGTAGTTGTATTAGAATCTAGTGCTCTCTAATAATAAAGAACAGCCCTAGTCTTATATACTAACTACCCAATTCTAGTAAAATTTTTCAAAATTTTCAACTAAATGAATTCAAAATCATGTTTATACATATTTATGAACGATAAAACTAGGTGTTAACACCGAAATTATTGTTACCTCGGAAAGGACATAAATTGAGAAACAATCCAAAATGTTAGAATTCATTTAAAATGGAATAGAGGAAAATAAAAAGGCAAAGAAAGAAAAATAAAAGCCAAGTGTGAGAAAAATTTACCAAGTTATTTAAAACATATATTACATATTTTTGTACAAATAATTGAAGATACTTTTGTTTTGAACAATATTAATCAGTTTTACCCAGTTTATTATAATATAAAGGGAATTTAAAAGGAAGTAAAGTCTTCCGAGAAAAAGACACGCGCTTCTTGATTTAGGTCAGGAAGTTGTCGTCCAGACCAGTTGTAGATTCTACGAAAAACCTTGAAAAGTTTTCTCGAAAATCAGCTGGAAATCCACGGACCTCGGCATCAAACAGGGTCGCCAAGTGGTCAGACTTATCCTAACCATGAGAGGATCTGTCTCGTATAATGGGGGGCACCATGCAAATTAGCTTATAAGACTAATGAATCAGATCCCCAGAAAGGATAATCTCCTTAAAAGATCAAAAATCAGCTTTTAAGCCTGATATTACTCAATCCTTGAGATTGACCTTAAAGATTGAGAATTACAAACTCATGGAATTCAATGATATCTAAACTCAAGCTTGAACGAGAAAATATTTCGATCAAATTAAAACCGATATGTTTTCTGAAAACCCCATTTTTAATGCGTTCATTACCATTGAACGTAAAATCCTAGGAATTCATCTGGAATTCATTAGGTTACCTGAACCAAATCGGGTGTCAACCGTAAGAACAGTGGTTGCATAGCATGGTCGAAGACAGGACCTTGTGCCAGACCGAAAAACTATAGGGTGATCTTTACTATTGCTCCTACAAAGGATAGTAATTGCATCCGACACGATATAGACCATAATCAAAAGCATGTCACGAGACATTGCCTCAACAGTTGTTTGTTCAACACTTCCCTTTACAATCGGACGGTAGTTTACCAAAAGGTAATATACGGAGCAAGTATACTGGACGTGTTGCTTTCCCAATACAAGGTTAGCAAGTAGGTGACACAAAACCGCAAGTTTTAAGCTAAAATTTTCAATTCTGAAACCCATAAAAACAATTTCACAAACACCGGCGAAGGGTTATTCCGCAAAACTTATCTAGGGTAAAAGCTAGATTGAATTTTTAAAAAGATCAAATGTTTTCATAAAGATCCAATTTCCTTAAAGGATCTAAATTTTCATAGTCATGTGGGACTGTAAACCACAAACGTTACTATCATTGTTCATACCGCCAAATCGAAATCACTGATGTACAAAGTGTGAAGAATAAAGAAGTGATTCTAGTATTTTTTTTATTTCAAGACTATATTGCTTGAGGACAAGCAACGCTCAAGTGTAGGAATATTTGATAATGCTAAAAACGAACATATATTTCATAGCATTATCCCTCAAGAAAGAAAAGCTTTTAGTTGCAATTGTTCTATTTACAAGTGATATTTGTTTAAATAATAATAGGTGAAGACAAAAGACAGATTCGACGATTTGAAGACGCAAAAGACCAAAAAGCTCAAAAGTACAAAGTACAATCCAAGAGGTTCAATTTATTGATAAGAAACGTCTAAAAGTTACAAGAATACGAGCCGCAAAACGCAAAGTACAAGATATTAAATTGTACGCAAGGACGTTCAAAAATTCGGAACCGGGACCAGAGCCAACTCTCAACGCGCGATACAACGGACTAAAAATTACAAGTTAACTATGCACATGAATATAATATAATATATAATTAATTCTTAAAATTATATATATTATATTATATATTAAAACAGTCGGCAAACAAGAAAGCAAAGTAATGTGAGCTGTCCAAGGAGGCCATGCGATCACATGGCCAGGAAGCACAAAAGCCATGCGATCGCATGGATCAATGTAGCAGCCGAGGTCCTATAAATTTCGTGTGTTTTGGCCGAATTTCATACTCCATCATCAATCTCTCTTACTCTCAAATATATATATATATATATATATATATATATATATATATATATATATATATATATATATATATATATATATATATATATATATATATATATATATATATATTTATAATTTTAATTTTAATAATAATAAGGTTATAGTGGCGAATGTTGTAAGTGTGTAAGTCGAAATTCTGTCCGTGTAACGCTACGCTATTATTAATCATTGTAAGTTATGTTCAACCTTTTTAAATTATTGTCTCATAGCTAAGTTATTATTATGCTTATTTAAATCGAAGTAATCGTGATGTTGGGCTAAATATTAAAAACGGAGTTATTGGGCTTTGTACCATAATTGAGGTTTGAACAAAAGAACGACACTTGTGGAAATTAGACTATGCGCTATTAATGGCCTTTATATTAACTAAACGATACCTCGTTAATTTAATATAAAGATTACAATTTGACGTTTCTATATATAACCACATACGCTTAATCAGGTACGGTGGGCGGGATATCTATAAATACGAATTATCGTTCATTTTACCGGACACGGGAATGAATTAATAGTCAATGGACTCGTTGAAACAGGGGTGGATTACATACAAGGGTAATTGGTGTAATTGTTAACAAAGTATTGAAACCTTGGATTACACGCTGTCGATGACCTGGTGTATTCATTAAACAAAGTGTTAAGACCTTGTTACAGTTCGAATCCCCAATTAGTTGGAATATTTGACTTCGGGTATAAGGATAATTTGACGAAGACTCTCGCACTTTATATTTATGACTGATGGACTATTATGGACAAAACCGTATGGACATATCGAATAATCCAGGACAAAGGACAATTAACCCATGGTAATAAACTAAAATCAACACGTCGAACATCATGATTACGGAAGTTTAAATAAGCATAATTCCTTTATTTTATATCTCATCGCACTTTTATTTATCCTCATTTTATTTATCGCATTTTAAATTATCGCACTTTTATTTATCGTTATTCACTTTACGCTTTAAATTAAGTTTTATTTATTTTTAATATTTTACATTAGGTTTTAACTGCGACTTAAGACATAAAATCGACAAACCGGTCATTAAACGGTAAAAACCCCCTTTTATAATAATAATACTACTTATATATATATATATATATATATATATATATATATATATATATATATATATATATATATATATATATATATATATATATATATATATATATATATATATATAAATAAATTTAGTTTTAAAAATATAGCGTTAAACTTGGCTGGTTCCCTGTGGACGAACCGGACTTACTAAAAACTACACTACTGTACGATTAGGTACACTGCCTATAAGTGTTGTAGCAAGGTTTAGGTATATCCACTCTATAAATAAATAAATAACTATTTCGCAATAAAAATATAACTATTTCGTACACTACCCAGCACACATCATGTACTAATCAACATTGACCGGGTTCCATGGCCTTACTTAGCAGAGGTACAGCTTACAACAACCGTTATGCTTCAGCATGCACGTACGAAGTTTATATGATGAGTGACTAAACTAGAATGGTCTAGGACCGACAACGTACAATGGGCCTAGTTAGATGTTTCACTACGAAAGAGTCATCAGTCGAAATCCAAGGCTCGGTAGACTTACTACAACTGGTGTGCCTCGGTCAAACTTACATTGTATCCGATAGACTTCTCTTACCAAGGGGTGACACAGATAGTGTACTCTGAATCGGGGTTCGCGACTTCCCAATAACAGAGCCGATAACTACGTTCTATTAGTTGAAAAAGAAATTGAGTTTAAAGCATAATCAGAAAGCATCTTAACAACATGCACAAACCATAACATTATTTCTGCATTATAACTAACTAAATATCAACATACACTAAAGATAACTACTCGTTAATCATGGTAACAATATCAAAAATCATAATAATGAAAGACATTATATAAAGATAAAGGATAGAAGTACCAGTAGATTAAACGAGTTCCGAATACAAAAGTGACAACTTCAAACTCCAGACTGCTCCTAATACAATCTTCGGCGTTCATCTCCGGGTACTAGGTTTCCCGCAAGGAGTTGAACACCTTGAAAGTATGACTAATATTATATAAAGAGATAGAGAGAAGTGAATTGAAGTGTGTGGAAAATGGTTGAAAAATTCCCTTTATTTATACTTGAATTTTTGCTGGGATACGGCTGGCAGTCCGTATGGCAATTGCCGTATGGACAGGTCGATTGCAAGGGCAAGCCGTTTTAGGTGCCAGGTGGCATGGTAGGCCATTTGTGATGTGGCAGGTCGTATGTCATGCCGTATGGTAAGCCGTATGCTACCCTGGTTTGCTGTTTTGCTTGGATCGTTTTGCTTGTTTCCGAGATCGTAACTTGGTTTTCGGGGTCGTAACTTGTCTTTCACCGTTTTCGCTCTAGAATCTTCATTTTAGCTGCGATTCTCTTGATTCTTTTTGCACCGTCTTCCTAATTACTTAATCTTCACTTTTAACTGACAAAGAGAGTATTTTGGTGATAAAGCTTGGAACTTTATTGTTTTTGGGCCTCAATATCGGGGTGAAAATGTGACTTTTTAGCCGATATCAGCTATGTTAACGGCTTCCTACATTTTGAATAGGGTTCCCTAAGTCATATGTTTATGATTTTCAACTATTTTTAGTAGAAAGATCTAAATATTGTGTTCAATCTCAATTCTATTATTTTCATAATTAAACGGAGGATCCTGGAACCTTTGATGAAGCTATGATAACTTGTGATGTTACTTTTTGGAAAGAAGCGGTCTATGACGAGATGGATTTTATTATGGAAATAACACTTGGGTATTAGTTGACTTACCACTGGATGTAATCCAATGGGCAATAAATAGATCTTTAAACGAAAGATGAAGGTTGATGGGATGACTGATAAGTTTAAAGCTACATTGGTTATCCAAGGCATAGACTATTTTGATACATATGCACCCCGATTGTTCGTATTACCACTATTAGATTGTTGGTTGCTCTTTTGCATCAAATCATATCTAATAATTCACCAAATGGATGTTAAAACTGCCTTTCTTAATTGTGATTTGGGGGAGGAGGTATACATGAAACTACCAGAAGGATTTGTAATGCCAGGGCACGAGACAAAGGTGTGAAAATGAATTTTGTCATTTATAAACTTAAACAAGCACCTAAACAATGGCATCAAAAATTTTATGATGTGGTTTTGTCTCATGGATTTATGTTAAATCAATCGAACAAGTGTGTTTATAGCAAATTTGATCAAAAGAGGAAAGGAGTGATCATCTGCTTGTACGTTGATGACATGTTGATCTTTGGCACCTACCAAGATCAAGTGGATAAAACAAAATAATTTTTGTCACCAAAGTTGATATGCCCGAATCGGACGGTTTATTTATCCGATATCGTTAGGTCGCAAAACGTCAACTCAGGATATCAACGGAAGAAGTTGATTGTTTAATTTATAAATGTTGGGCCTAAATCTATTATTCCTTCCTATGGGTTAGCAAGGGCAAATATGACCTAGGGTCATTCCTTGAGCGGACGAATTTAAAACGGAGCTTATTCAGATAATTTAGTGATTAAGATAGGTTTGTACACAATTTAGTATCCAAGACTAGCAGCCAGGTACACCTAGTGTGGAGAGGCAGGATCCTTTTGGTCCCAATAAATGGGCGACTGTTCAAAAAATCAAACAACGAAGTCCAACCGGTTTATTCTAGACACCACTTTATCCGAAATATCAAATTGTGTAAAGGCTAGAGTTGGGTTGATTTGATTTATAATTGTATTTAAAATATTAAAGCAATATAGTTAAAATAAGCTAGCTAGCATGCAACAGTTAAGAACAGAGAAGACGTGGTTCACCATGATTTAAGATAACGTTGTGTCGGGATGATTGCGAGACACTCATTGAATAGATATACCTTGGTGTAAACACTAGATTCCCTACTAATTTATTTCTCGGTTAGCGTGTCACGGGGAACTAGGCTATCGTGATTCTGATCGGATGGACTATGCTCGACTCCCAACGCTTTATCTGGTTTAAGGATATAAGCGGCCCATCTTGGATGCAATGCATACCTTGGGCGCACGAATAAAGTAGCATAACCTTATATAGATAAACACAGATAATTAATTACCTTATAATTTTTGACTTTATAAAAGGTTTTAATCACGTTTATTGGTGGAAGGACGATAATAACGAGGTTTAATATCATAGACAGAAAGCGAGTACGAAACGATAATCATCCCTAACTAACATTATTAAATCATGGCAAACAATCAAACAATTACTCACACATCATGGCAACAAGCATTTCTAATATTAATAAATCACAAACATCGAACAAGAATATTATAATAAATTAATAAAAGAAATGATAGATGTTACCAAATAATGTCGGCAGAATAACACTTGTATTTCTTCATAATATCCATAGCGTTACAATGCTTGAAAGCTTCTACTACTAACTACATACTAATCTCCTATTGATCACTAGAGAGCGACAATAGAGAGATAATTATTTTCCTAATCTCTGTACTTTTTTCTCTCTAGAAACTAGACAGAGAAAGTAGAGAGAGAACTAATCTCCTATAGATCACTAGAGAGCGACTATAGAAAGATGTTTTAGAGAGAGAAGTGAAGAAGGTGTGTGTTGAAATGGTGGGATGTGCCACCTATTTATAGGAAAGGCTTGATGGCAAAGTTGTAAATAAATGGACTTGGTGACCAAGAAAAGCATCTTGAGAACTTGGTGGCCAAGGTGACCTTGGAGACCAAGTATAACTTAGAGAGCAAGCACATTCTAGATTATTCCAAGCATTCAATCAACATGGACTTGAATTTTGCCTACAAACGGCTGGCAGGCCGTTTGGCAGGCCGTTTGGCAAGCCGTTTGTAGAACCCATTTGACAAGTGGCCTGTTTGCTGTGCCCGTTTGCCTTGGCTGTGTGGCAGGCGGTTTTCCATACTGGCAGGCCGTTTGGCTTGCTAATTCGCTGGATCGTAACTTGATTTCTTGTCTTTCACCATTTTCGCTCTCGAATATTCATTTTAGCTCCGTTTCTGACGATTCTTGCGCCCACGCGTTCGTAACTAAATATCCTACAAAATGAGATTAAGTAGATAAATTTTTCCAAAATTATAAAATAAGTTATTTAAACGCGATTTAATCGTCTTAGCCGGTTTTGCTCGTTTTTCATCCGTTTTTAGTGATTCTTGAAACATAGCCTTCGTAATGACATAATCTACCAAATGAAGCAAATAAATGCTTAGTTAGATAATAATGTCAATTACTTTATCATAAATGGGGCTAATATCGGGGATAAAAGCGTGACTTTTTAGCCGATATCAAATATCTCACACTTAGACTTTGCTTGTCCTTAAGCAAACCTTTCTTTTATTTTGAGTTCAATGGTGCTTCTGAGGTTTCCGTTCTATTATTCAAGTGGCTTGTTATTTATTATAAAAGCAAAATCAGACAAACCGTCTTCTAAAAGGGTAGAGACTATCTCTGCAAGCATGATGGGAGGTCACGTGACTTTGGCTTCCTTACACGGGTCACTCAAATCACTCAAGTGTTTGGGGTTCCCTATCAATCTATGAATTGAATTCGCTCATAGCTAGTCATGTTGCAAGTATTGTCATAGGCTTGACCAAGAATCAAATCTCCACCGGTTAGATAAGGACAACACTGATCTTCTCCCTAATCATTCTTTCAAGAGGAAGAGCGGGTTTAAAGGTTGGTTTGCAGAGAAAAGCGAAGGTTTTGATATGGCGAAAAGGGCGATTTCGAATCTTTGAAATTTAGAGAGATTCGATAAATTTCGGTTTCATGAGGATATACTTTTTTTAGGAAAGATCATACTCTATTTTTTTCTAGAGAGTTCTTTTAGAGGGTGTTGATTTTCAGCGAAGACTTTGCTTCTTTTCTACAATCCTTCTGGGTCACAATCTTCATTTTCTTGGGGAATATATACTTTTATTTGAAGACTATTCTCTTCTTTATTTTTGAGAGTTTGCTCAATTTTTTTCTTTTTTTCGGCATATCCCATCTTCATAACTTTGCCTATTACTTCTTGTGCCCAGAGAGAAAGGTATTTCACCAGAAATAGGTCTTTCTATGACCTATCAAAAACAGTCTGGAATTTCAGAATTTTTCGACAAGTGTTTGAAGTAAACTTGGTCAATCTATCTCTTTGAATTTCTAGATTTTAGAAATGAGAAAATGAAAGAGGGTGGAAAGGGTAACGTATTTGATAGTGAATTTGGGGTGAGTATTTTCTGATTCATCAACTCTTTGGCGTGAGTTGGTCGGTTTAAATGTGTGGAGTGGAAACGGAAACGGATGGTTCTTGTCTTCTCTATTCAGAATGATTTCGGAAGGAGTATCACACCTACACCACCTATGGCGCTTACTAACCATTGGCCTCGAAATGTATGTCAAGGTCAAGTTCTAACTCTAAATGCTAACATCGGCACTCTCAACGGAAAAGATGGTGAAGCATTAAAAATGAATGCTTATTGGGCCATTTTTGGGGTGCCTCACAGCAATTATATTAGGTCGATAATGCCTAGTCATGCAATGCTCTTATAGAGAATCAGTTCATTCTGAAGAAGATTTCTGTTCTCATTTGTCTTAATTTTAGAACAAACATGCTTGATTTTCGAAAGTACTTTTTCGGAAAGTATCATTTAGTCAAAAATTTTGAAAAAATTACGTTGAGGAAAAAGAATCTAAATAGTAGGTATACTCGAAAATCTTAGTAAAATTTTAAGTTAAGAAAATTTTCCGAGCATCCCGTAGCTATTTACGGTGTACTACACCGCTATCCCACACTTAGAGGAACATTATCCCTAATGTTCATTCTTAGATTTTAGGGAGCTAAAATCCCGCACTTAGAATTTAAACATGTCGGAAAATGTATCTAAGCTTAATATTGGGTTGGAATCCCACACTTAGTGATAAGCTTAGGATAGGGTATAGTTTACGGATTTAACAAAGCAAAATAAACGAAGAAAAAGAAACGAATTACTCCCCTTGGGTGCGGCTGTGAGCTAAGGATCTGAAGGTAGACGGATTCGAAACCATCTTCTTTCTGGATTCAAATCGGTCTTCTTGAAGTGTACTCGAGCTCATTAGGGTGTTCTCATCCTCCATACAACATCCACCAATATTTGAAATGAAATAATCAACGAGTTTCTTGTCATTTCATCGTTATTCAAAGAGTCTCCACCATAGGTATCAATAACCGTCTATTACTTGTAATAATGAAAAAGGTCAAACCTACACAGGTGATTAAGCTTTAGGCCATAGACTCACTGATTTGCGTTTTGATGAAAAAGTTATTTGAAAACTTGAGGGTTTCAAAATTTGGTTTTTGAAAATTAAACAAATCAGTGTATGACTAAAAAGCTTAATCCCACACTTAAAGTGTTGACTGCCTTTAATTTTAAGACTTTTAAAATAACGTAGCAATTAATTCACTTAAGCTCAAGACAAGTAGGAGAAGTGAATTCGTCCTAAGAAACGTTGATAATTTTATTATAAGTTTCGCTTTCTCGTTTATTCAATTAACCTAATTATCCTAATCTAAATACTACTAAAAAAACACGGGTTGCCTCTCGAGAAGCTCTTATTTTTGTTCGAGTCACGAGCCTGACTCTAGCCTTATTTCTCAGGAAATTTAGGTGGCTCCCTTGCATCCATCAGTAGACACAAGAGGTAATATTGGAACATACCGATGAGATTGAAGCGGAATAGAATAAGGTATGTCCAATGAGAGGAGAAGATGATTTGAAGTGAATGCTTTGTTTAACTCGAGGTATAACAAAGTTCTCAACTTATTTTACCTCCTTGATTTGTGCGGGTTGGTCAAAGGGGTCCTCATCACTCCATGATGTGTATGTTATTATGTGTTTGAGTGATGGTTTATAGGGTAGCCCTGACGCAAAACCCGTCTTTCTTCTTTGTGACTTCAGTTTGGTCGTAATGTTGTACTCGAAGGATGGACGTGGGTTTTTGTCTATTGACGTCTCCAATACGGTAACAACATTAGAAACTACTTCGATGCTAGAATCCCCCATCTCTTTCTTCTCATCCGGGTTTTCCATTTCAATTTCTTCAACCACCTCCTCGTCACTCTGGTCGGGAGTTTCAAGTATAATTGGTTTAGAGAGTTCTTCTAGAACGAAATCCTCTCCAGTCATTAAAAGATCAAAATAAGGTGGGAGTGAAGATTGGGTTGGTGTGGAGTGGTTATTCTTCTTGTCTTCTACTTCTATCTTCTTCTCTTCGTTCTCGGAATAGAATGTGACTTTCCTAGTGGAGATGGTATTTACTTCGGCGTTCCCATCAGAAGGACATACAAACTCGTCGATCGTGAAAGTGAGCTCTTCTCCACGGGCTCTCAAGGTGATAGTCCGTGAATAAACATCAACGATCGCTTTGGCTGTATTTATGAAAGGCCTTCCTAAGATGATAGGGGTTTTCATATCTTCTTTATAATCCATAACCACAAAGTCAGTCGGAAAGAGAAATTTTTCGACCTTAACCATGACGTTCTCAGCTATTCCCTTAGGATATCTAGTGGATTGGTCCGCTAGCTGGATGCTCATTTTAGTAGGGTTAAGGTTCCAATTTCGAGTTTCTGGAACAGTGAGTAAGGCATGAGATTGATGCTGGCACCAAGGTCAGCGAGAGAATAGATAGTACCAGATTGGTAGATAGAACAAGGAAGGGTAAATTGTCCGGTATCCCCTAGTTTTTCAGGAAGAGTATTTAAGAGAATGGCTGAACAATTCGCGTTCAGCGGGACATTGTGTACTTTGGGTACCTTATCCTTGGTTGATAGGAGTTTCCTAAAATACTTCTTACTACAAGGATTTTTAGACACGGTGTCCAAAAATTTACCGTCAAACTTGAAAGATTTCATCTTGTTATGTCTTTGCTTGAGACGGCTCGGGAATGGAATGGATGCTTTCCCATTGGGTTTAGGTGATGACTCAATGACTACTACTGAAGGGGTATTAGTTAGTTTCTTTTCCTTAGAAGAAACTGAAGGTTGGCTATGTGCCACCTTTGAGTCATTTTTAGGACAACCTAGAGAATCGAGATTTAGCTGGCTTATTCGATTTTCAAGACTACTCAAGTGATTAGTCATGACTAAGTCAGCTGCGTCTTGTCTTGCTGTGATCATGTTGATGATTCGCAGTAGGATATCGTCTAGACTTGTCTCTGGTGGGGTAGTGGATTTAGTGGGTGGGTTGTGTGGATGAGCTAGGATCTTATCGGAGTAGGCAATAGAGTCCTCAGATTCAGCCTCGTATACCTTGGCAGGATGTGGGTCAGTACAATTCTGGCATAATTGCACTTGAGACACATGTTACGGGAGTTTCTTTAGCTCTCCAACTACTTTGGTGAGGTTTTCTATTTGGTCCGAGAGAAATTTGATGGTTTTAATTTAGATAGGATCAGAGGCAGAAAGCGGTGTTGCTGATGAAATGTGCTCTTCCATGTTCCAATCGTGATGGTGCGTAGTCATCTCCTCGATCAATCTCCTCGCCTCGTCTGCTGTGAATTTCATGAAGTTTCCTTGAGAAACAGCATCAAGAGTAGACTTATTGTTCTGATTCAGACCTTTGTAGAAGGTCAAAATCTGATCAGAGCTCTCAAGACGGTGGTTTGGGCATCTTCGAAGCAAGTGTTTGAATCTTTCCCATGCAGTGTAGAGTGATTCATCGTATGCTTGTTGAAAGTTTACGATATCATTCCTAAGTCTGATTTGTTTTGATGAGGGAAAGTACTTGATTAAGAAAGTTGTTGCCATTTCCTCCCATGAGGTGATAGAGTTGGGTTCTAACCCCTCGAACCAGGTTTTTGCATGAAGAGTTAAGGAATAGGGGAACAGATACAGACAAACTACATCTTGTTCAACCCGTTTTTCTTATATGAGTTGGATAAGGAGATGAATCTACCTAAGTGAGAGTTGGGATCATCAATTGGTAAGCCGTGGAACTGGCAATAGTTGTGAATGAGTTGTATAATGATATGCTTAAGCACAAAAGACACTCCGTTAACCTCTGGATAGAGTATCGATCCTCCTCGTCCTTCTAACGAGGGTTTGGTGATGTCAGCGAGAGTGATGCATGCGGTCATCGTCGAACTATCGGCATGTAAGTGTGGATCTCATCGGATGGGTACAATGTATGATATCAGATAGAAGAAAGGATGTGTCGGAAGAATTCTCAGCGGTCTAAGTAGGTTAAACCATCCTAAAGGTTCACTAATAAGGAAGTCCATTTTAAACATTTTAATTAATCTAAATTAAGCTAATATTATCTAACCTAACTACGGTAAACAAGTAACTTTTGACAAAGCGAGTCTCGGTCAAAAGGGTCTCTTAAAAACTAACTAATCTAAACAGGCTCCAAATCGTACTACCGCTCCCCGGTAGTGGCGCCAAAAATTAACTACTACCTTGATATGCCCGAATCGGACGGTTTATTTATGCGATGTCTTAGGTCGCAAAATATCAACTCAGGATATCAATGGAAGAAGTTGATTGTTTAATTTATATATGTTGGGCCTAAATCTATTATTCCTTCCTATGGGTTAGCAAGGGCAAGTATGACCTAGGGTCATTCCTTGAGCGGTCGAATTTGAAACGGAGCTTATTCAGATAATTAGTGATTAAGATGGGTTTGTACACAATTTAGCATCCAAGACTAGTGGCCAGGTACACCTTATGTGGAGAGGCAGGATCCTTTTGGTCCCAATAAATTGGTGACTGTTCAGAAAATTCAACAACCAAGTCCAACCGGTTTATTCTAGACACCACTTTATCACGAATATCAAATTGTGTAAAGGCTATAGTTGGGTTGATTTGATCTATAATTGTATTTAAAATATTAAAGCAATATAATTAAAATAAGCTAGCTAGCATACAACAGTTAAGGATAGAAAAGACATGGTTCACCATGATTTAAGATAACGTAGTGTCGGGATGATTGCGAGACACTCATTGAATAGATATACCTTGGTGTAAACACTAGATTCCCTACTAATTGATTTCTCGATTAGCATGTCACGACGGACTAGGCTATCGTGATTCTGATTGGATGGACTATGCTCAACTCCCGATGCTTTATCCGATTTAAGGATATAAGTGGCCCATCTTGGATGCAATGCATACCTTGGGCGCACGAATAAAGTAGCATAGCCTTATATAGATAATATCCGACCTTTCTTAACACCTTAGTGTATCACCCAAGTGAGTGGCTATGATTGTGTTTTGAATTCCCTTGGTCAATGGTTTGGTAAAATCTAAGGGTTTGTAGACAAATTAGAACATCTGATAGTTCTCAGTCATCCTTAAAGATTTATAAGCTTAGTTTGTATTGTAGTGCGTTAAACTCCCATTTATGACTTAAACCAGCCCTTACTTAAATCTACCCAATAAATCCCTTAGTTATCCACCATGTACTAGACTCATAGTGGTTCCATAGCTTCTAACCTTGACCATGCTCAAGTGGTCATATAGTACATCAACACTGTACTCTACTGTTGCAACAGTATTTCCTCGAGTCTTATACTCTTGACCAATGTCTTGATCTGGTCCGACGGTAATTCCCCATGTACTTTATAGTATTTCCGATGGGTTCATACGTTGACCAATATATAAACACAGATAATTAATTACCTTATAATTGTCGACTTTATAAAATGTTTTAATCACGTTTATTGGTGGAAGGATGATAATAACGAGGTTTAATATCATAGACAGAAAGCGAGTACGAAATGATAATCATCCCTAACTAACATTATTAAATCATGGCAAACAATCAAACAATTACTCACACATCATGGCAACAAGCATTTCTAATATTAATAAATCACAAACACCGAACAAGAATATTATAATAAATTAACAAAAGAAAGGATAGATGTTACCGAATAATGTCGGCAGAATAACACTTGTATTTCTTTATAATATCCATAGCATTACAAAGCTTGAAAGCTTCTACTACTAACTACATACTAATCTCCTATTGATCATAGAGAGATATAATAGAGAGATAATTATTTTCCTAATCTCTGTACTTTTCTCTCTCTAGAAACTAGAGAGAAAGTAGAGAGAGAACTGATCTCCTATAGATCACTAGAGAGCGACTATTGAGAGATGTTTTAGAGAGAGAAGTGAAAAATGTGTGTGTTGAAATTGTGGGATGTGCCACCTATTTATAGGAAAGGCTTGATGGTAAAGTTATAAATAAATGGGCTTAGTGACCAAGCAAAGCATCTTGAGAACTTGGTGGCCAATGTGACTTTGGAGACCAAGTATAACCTGGAGAGCAAGCACACTCTAGATTATTCCAAGCATTCAATCAACATGGACTTGAATTTTGCCTGCAAACGGCTGGCAAGCCGTTTGGCAAGCCGTTTGCAGAGCCCGTTTGACCAGGTGGCCTATTTGCTGTGCCCGTTTGCCTTGGTTGTGTAGCAGACTTTTTCCTTACTGGCAGGCCGTTTGGCAGCTCGTTTGGCAGGTCATTTGGCTTGCTGATTCGCTGGATCGTAACTTGATTTCTTGTCTTTCACCGTTTTCGCTCTAGAATCTTCGTTTTAGCTCGAATTCTGACGATTCTTGTGCTCACGCGTTCGTAATTAAATATCCTACAACATGAGATTAAGTACATAAATTTTTCCAAAAATTATAAAATAAGTTATTTAAACGCGAGTTAATCGTCTTAGCCGGTTTTACTCGTTTTTCATCCGTTTTTAGTCTTGAAACATAGCCTTCGTAATGACATAATCTACCAAATAAAACAAATAAATGCTTATTTAGATGATAAAGTCAATTACTTTATCATAAATGGGGCTAATATCGGGGGTAAAAACGTGAATTTTTAGCCGATATCAAAAGTTCTCAATGAAGGACATGGGGGTAGCGGATTTGATCCTTGGTATAAGGATTAAACGTGATGACACTGGTATCACAATCACACAATCTCACTATATTGAAAAAATCTTACTGAAATTCAAACGTGAGAATTGTTTGCCGATTAGTACCTTTATTGATCCTAATGTAAAGCTTTTGTACAATATGGGAAACACAGTGTCTCAACTTGAATACTCTCAAGCAATAGGTTGTTTGATGTATGCTATGACTAGCACGAGACTATATGGTGCTTATGTCGTGGGGAAACTAAGTAGATTTACAAGTAATCTGGGTACTCACCATTGGCATACTAAAATAGAGTATTTAAGTATTTGAAGCAAACCATGGACTATGGTATCTCATATGTCGGCTTTCCTTCTATTATAGAAGGATATTCGGAGCAAGTTGGATAACCAACATTGAAGATTACTATTCTACAACTGGTTAGATATTCCTTCTTGTCGGAGGAGCTATTTCATGGGCATAAAAGAAGCAAACGTGTATTACGACTTCTACTATGGAATCTGAATTTGTAGCTTTGGGAGCGGCTGGTAATGAAGCTGAATGGTTAAGGAACTTAATCTATGAGATTCCTTTGTAGCTAAAGCCCATCTCTCCCATTTGTATTCATTTTGATAGCGCTTATACTTCAAGGCTTATAGTCAAATGTATAACGGCAAGTCTAGACACTTAGGTATTAGACATAGCATGATTCGTAAGTTGATCGCCAATGGAGTGTTTTTGTTGACTTTGTGAGGTCGCACAAAATTTGGCCGATCACTTGGCCAAATGACTAGTCAGGGACTTAGTGCACAAGTCGACTATTAGTGTGGGATTGAAGTCCATTTAAATATTCCAAAGTGGATACCCCATTCCCTTCTAGTACAACGCTGGAAGCTGAATTTAATCTGGAAAGCCTACTTTTTAAATATTGGAACACATATATTATATGATCCCAAGGTATATGTTCGGACCTTCAAAATTTATGTTGAAGTATAACTTCTTAATAGTGTTCTTAAAAAATTGCATTGCAGGAGAAAGATTGAAGAAAACTACCTATATGAACATGAAGTTTTGTCGCTTCAAGAAAGCTTAGGACTTAGTTTTCGATATATTCATGAATGAATTGGGACACATGGCTTGTAAAGTGTCAAGTTTGATTATAGATTGTACGAAACTGATGTGTATATTATCTTCTCGTATTCATATGGATCGAAGGGTTCAAACGGTAGAGCACCATGATTTTTGAATTCTTGAAATGTGTAATATACTAGGTGGAAATTTAATTTCTGAAACATTTCCATTAATGCATTGGTTTGACTAATTGTTGAAATTTTAGTAAATCAATGATTACACTATAATGGGGGGATTTGTTAATGATTTTAGTGTGATCCATCGAATTGATTTAGTGTAATTGGATTTTCTAAGTAGAAAGTGATCATGATCCATTGATACTCTAAAACAAATATGGTGAAGTGTGAAGTACACGTTCGTAAAAAGAGTAAGATGGATTATGGGAGTTAGAAGTGAACTTGGTTTGTTATGCTTGAAACCTGTATTTGCTTCACATCTGCGCACTGCGCAGATAGGTAGCGCGTCGCGCCATAAAGCGAGTTTTGAAGATCGAGCAAATTGTTCAGGAAAGTGGATTGCCTAGTGCATCTGCGCGTCGCGCAGATGTATATTGTGTTGCTCCATAGAACGTGTTTTGAATGTCGAGCGTGGTATAACCAAATGCCGCGACGCGCAGCCTGTTGGCGTGCCACGCAATATAACTGGAGATTCTGAAAGGTTATGATTTTTGACTGAAAAGTTGCATTGTTTTCTAAACAATGTGAAGTTATTCCCGGACATTTAAGCATGGTTTATGCATGCTTTTAAGCCTATTTTTAACACCTTTTCAAAGGTGTTGATTCCCAAGTGATGTACCATTTCAATATGGTTATTTCCAAAGGTTGCAACTCTTCGGTGTACCTTTTTGCCCATTATATCGGAAATTATTTTCTGGAAATGAGTTAGACATTTTCTGAACTTTTATATACACTTTATACACTCAATAACCAAAATATACATTCAACAATTGTCTGAGATTGTTCTCTTATAGCCAAGAAGATAATCCATTCTTTGTCTTATCTGTGGTTAACTTAGTCGAAATACTTGATTAGGAAATTGAACATACGAGTCAAAGAACAATCCGGTAACTTTACTCTGACCCATACAATCCAATATATATTACTATAACATATGATTATCCTACAAGCCTGATAATGAAGTATATTTGCCCCGCATTGGTAGAGCGGGACAGTTTGGTAGGGGTGTTCATCGATTTGGTTTTTGGTTTTTCGATTTATTCGGTTCAGTTTTTTCGATTTTGAAATTTATAAAATCAAAACCGAAACCCAAACCGAAACCAAATTTAAATATCAAAACCATAACCAAAACCGAACCGAAAACCGATTTTGATTTTGTAACATCCCGTTTTCCCGTACGTATCGAAATGTACTTACTTAATCATTTGTACGTTTATAACTCGTTAGCTTATGCGTAAATGTATGAATATATGTGTAGATATATATGTGTATATATATATATATATATATATATATACTTAAGAATGTGTGCATGTATAAGTTTAAACATGGGTTTGGTTAGCGTTAAGTCTTGTGAGACTATTGTTGAAGGCTAGGTGAATATAGGAAGCGGGTTTGGAATGTACAAATTAAATAAAATCGAAAATTGTTTAAGATGGTCGAGCTGTTCAGATACAGCCTTAGGCCGCGCCGCGACAATTGGGTCCGCGCCGCGGCATATCAAGCAAATCTGGATCAGAAGTTGGGTTAAAAGGGGTTGTTTTTCCTTCGATACGTCGCGCCGCGACATTTGGGCCGCGCCGCGGCAAATCTGCTGGACAAATTCCGGTTTTAGCTCAAATTAAATGACTTTAAGGGGCAAAGTGGTAATTTGGCTTATAAATCAGATGGGAGCATTAAATCCCAACCACTTATCCATTTCATTTAATTTCTTTTCTCTTTTCTTTCCAATTTCTCTCCCAAAACTTAAAACCCATTTGGATTAAAAGTGAGATTTGAGAGTGAAGGATTGAGGGTTGATCTTTGGAGCAAGAATTAAAGTTGTTCCTTGTGTCTCTAGCTACGCGTTGGTAGTCTCGGTAAGTTCTAACCTTATGATTTAAGTTTTAATTGGTTAATGGCTAGGGTTTTGGTTACTAGAGATTTGTATGACCCGTTTGAGGGTAAAATGGGTGAGTTTGGGTTATGTTGTTGTAATGAAACCCTAATAGCCACAATCTAGGGTTTTGGCCTTGTGATTTGAGGTTGTAAGTGTTAATTGGTGTTGTTAGTCACTAATGCACTTTAAGATTTATGAAAGAAGTGTTAATGGGTAAGTTTGACTTGATTGCGAGTCTAAGTAAATTTAAAATGGGTCAAAATGTACTAGTTGACCCAATTAGATGAAATGGGTATGGATTACCCTAAGTTTTGTGTTAATTGAAGTTAATAGACTTTAATTCACTAGTCTTAGTGATTAAAGTCGAGTCTTGGCCATTTATGGGCGGTTGTGAGTAGTTGAGTCATTTAATACAAATTGGGTCATTAAATGCTCAAGTGGGAGTATTGTGGTTAATCCCACTAGTTGTGAAATTGAATGTGCACTTAATGATTTAGGTACATTGCGTTGAAGCTCGGAAGCGCTAAATCATCATCCTTGTGACAAGGTGAGTGGAATAATTATGTGTTCATGTATATGGCGTGTTTATTTGTAAATGTTATGGTATGAACCACGTGCCGGTAGTGCCATAACATGTGTGGGATAGGATGTGAACCACGAGCCGGTAGCATCGAGTGTGAACCACGAGCCGGTAGCACTATAAAATAAGATGTGAACCACGAGCCGGTAGCATCGAGTGTGAACCACGAGCCGGTAGCACTATAAACGAGTATGACTCAAAAGCGTATGTTGTGAACCACGAGCCGGTAGCACCATAGCGTTATTGGTTAACCATATTGAGATTGTTGTTTTGTTTAGCATATAATATATATTGAGTTGAGTATATGCTAATGAAGTGGTGTGATAATGTACGAATTGTTAGTGTTACGGGTATGTTGACATGCTATTTGAGTTACAAGTTCGTATGAGGTATTTGGTATTGTGATTGCAAATGGATAGGCTATATATATATATATATATATATATATATATATATATATATATATATATATATATATATATATATATATATATATATATATATATATATATGTATGTATAATTGTTGCACTCACTAAGCCTTGCTTACCCTCTCGTTGTTTACCATTTTTATAGGTTCCGGCTTGGACAAGGGTAAGGGCATACGTTTGGACTAGTGATCTCCCGCTTATGTTGTCGGGAGTGCTTTTGGTGTTAGCTTTTGAAGTTGGCCTAACGTTTTGGGTAGTTTAGCCCCAAACCATGCTCGAGGGTCGTTTAGATTATAAACTATCCTTGTAGTGGGTCAAACTTATATTAAACTTAATTAATGGCTTTCGTGCCTTTTGTAAACATTGAAATTGATGTACGTTTAAATGGAACTTGTGGAATGGTTTACATATTTAATTGGCGCATAAATGTGTATTATATAAAAGAAAAAAAATTTATCGTATGGAATACGGGTTGGGTTGTTTCAAGTGGTATCAGAGCATAGTCTAAGAGATTTAGGCGACTTGAGATAGGTGCCTAGACTTAGGCTTTATTGTGTGAGCGCTTTATGCGGGACTTGTAGGACTTTGGGTCTAATCGGGAATTGTTAGTGCTTTGGTTTATGTGAACTAACCTTGTGCTAATTGTCTTGTATTGTGTTTAGCAATCATCAAGCAAGACGGACGTTGTACTAGCGAGTTAATGTGACGTGCTTGCGTAACAACGATTAGCTACCGTTGTTACGGGTGCAAATCGTGTCAAACGAGTAATGTACGACGATTGTTGAGCAAGATGGGGTAGTGTGGTACGCATGTATATACCTACGTGTTATGCTTTTCGTTCATGGTTTAACCCTTTCCGTTTTATAGAATGAAGACGAGAAATGGACACGATAATGATATCAGTGGTACAAGCGAGGACCCCGAATTTTCGGCCAAGGTTGAGGCCGTCTTTAAAAAGTTAAAAGCGGATTTTCTTACGGACGTCTGAAAGGTCTTCCAAGATTCGGTCGATGGACAAGTGACCGATTTGATAAATGAACGAATGAAGGCCACTATCGAAGAGGCTCTTGAAGCTATAAACATTTATCCTCGTGGTGAAGGAGGTGAAGGAAGACGGGACTTCCACTACAAAAATTTCAAGGATACTCAACCTCCGATGTTTAATGGGGTGAGAGATCCATTGAAAAGCACTTGTTGGATTTCCGATATTGAGGGGCCGTTTCGTACCACGGAGTGTCCTCCTGAGAAGAAGATGAGGTATGGTTCTAGCATGTTACGTGAAGAAGGCAAGTTGTGGTGGGACGATAAAATCAATTTATATGGCGAAGAGCAATGCATGAGCTTGACATGGGAGGAGTTTAAGAAGGAATTTTTCCAAGAATACCGAACTTCTTCCGACCTTGATAGAATCCGGGACGAGTTGCATCATTTGCAACAAGGTTCGATGGACTTCGTTACTCTCAAGTCTACCTTTTTGGCAAAGACTCGCTTTTGCCCAGAATATGTTGGTGACGATCACAAGCTAATGAAAGATTTCTACCGTACCTTGAACGACGAGTTCAAGGGTAAGATTAGT
Source organism: Rutidosis leptorrhynchoides (assembly GCF_046630445.1). Taxonomy (NCBI): domain Eukaryota; kingdom Viridiplantae; phylum Streptophyta; class Magnoliopsida; order Asterales; family Asteraceae; genus Rutidosis; species Rutidosis leptorrhynchoides. The sequence goes on along the minus strand of NC_092343.1, from coordinate 379,827,149 downwards.
CGAGGAATGGCTAAGACTTTTGAAGAGCTATTCGAGTTGGCTCGGGGTTTTGAGCCGGAGGTTCCAAGGAAAAGCGATTTCACTTTTTCTAAAAGAAAGTTTGAAGGTTTGAGTCATTCGAACTTTTCCAATAAAAAGAACAAGAAAGGCTTCGAAAGCGTTAATAGTGTGAAGAAGGGTGCTTCCGGGGGTTTCGGGCCTACGTGTTATAATTGTAATCAAAGAGAACACATGGCCCGTGATTGCACCAAGGCGTCGACCAAAGTCACTTGCTTTAATTGTGGTAAAGAGGGGCACAAGAGGCCGGAATGTCCCGATTTGAATAATGATAACGTTAAGCGGATAGAGAAAGAGGCGGGTACGGCTAGGGGTCGCAACTATTTGATGACCAATGACGAAGCCAAACAATCAAACGAAGTAGTCTCATGTACTTTTATGGTTAACTCTAATCCGGCAAGGATTTTATTTGATAGCGGTGCAAATTTGTCATTTGTGTCTCCAAAATTTGTGCCTAAACTTGATAAAACGTTAGCTAAGTTAAGTCGTCTGGTAGAAGTCGAAATAGCGGACGGCAAGACGGTGCTAGTGGTTGATGTGTGTAAGAATTGTGATGTCGTTTTTGGTGCCGAAAACTTTAAAATTGATCTCATCCCTATGACTTTGGGCGATTTTGATATCGTTGTTGGTATGGATTGGCTCGATCGAAATAGAGAAGATATTACATGCCATGAAAAGTTTATACGTGTGAAGACCCCAAGTGGGGGAGAGTTGATTATTCATGGCGATAGACGAAGAAGACTTGTGCCGATATGTTCTTTTGCACGGGCACGTCGTTTCCTTGTTAGTGGTGGCTTGGCTTTTCTTGCCCATGTTGTTGATACTCGTGATGAGCCACCACCTATTCGTAAAATTCCAGTGATTAGTGAATTCGAAGACGTTTTTTCGGACGAGTTACCGGGTGTTCCGGCGGAAAGACAAGTTGAATTTCGCATTGAGTTGGTTCCGGGAGCTACTCCCATTGCTAAAACTCCTTATCGTTTAGCACCAACGGAAATGCAAGAGTTGTTAAATCAAACCCAAGAGTTGCTCGAGAAGGGTTTTATTCGACCGAGTGCTTCGCCATGGGGCACTCCGATTTTATTTGTGAAGAAGAAGGATGGTAGCATGCGGATGTGCATCGATTACCGGGAGTTGAATAAGGTGACGATCAAGAATCGTTATCCATTGCCTCGGATTGACGATTTGTTTGACCAACTCCAAGGTGCGACGTATTTCTCTAAGATCGACCTACGTTCCGGCTATCACCAAATGCGGGTCCGTGAGGAAGATATTGAGAAAACGGCTTTTTGAACGCGTTATGGGCATTTTGAGTTTGTAGTAATGCCTTTTGGTCTTACGAATGCACCGGCGGCATTCATGGATCTTATGAACCGAGTGTGCTAACCTATGTTGGACAAGTCTGTAATTGTGTTCATTGACGACATACTTGTTTATTCAAAGAGTATGAACGAACATGAACGTCATTTGCGTGAAGTATTGAAGACGTTACGAAAGGAGAAGTTGTATGCTAAGTTCTCCAAATGTGAATTTTGGCTAAGGAAAGTTCAATTCCTTGGTCATATTGTGAACAAGGAGGGTATTCAAGTGGATCCGGGGAAGATAGAGACGGTGAAGAGTTGGAGACAACCGACTACGCCTACGGAGGTCCGAAGTTTTCTCGGATTGGACGGTTATTATCGTCGGTTTATCCAAGACTTTTCTAAGATCGCTTCTTCATTGACAAAGTTGACGAGGAAGAACGCGAGATTTATTTGGGAGGACGAGCAAGAAATTGCTTTTCAATTGCTAAAAGAGAAGTTGTGTCAAGCTCCAGTGTTACTGTTACCGGAAGGAGTGGAAGACATGACGGTTTATTGTGATGCTTCGTTAAATGGACTCGGGTGTGTTCTAATGCAAAGAGGTAAAGTCATCGCTTATGCCTCTCGAAAATTAAAGGAACACGAAACGAGATATCCGACTCATGATCTTGAGTTGGCGGCGGTTGTGCATGCGTTGAAAATTTGGCGCCATTACTTGTATGGTGTCAAGAGTACGATTTATTCGGATCATAAGAGTTTGAAACATCTCTTTAATCAACGAGATTTGAATTATCGTCAACGTAGGTGGATGGATGTGGTGAAGGATTATGATTGTGAAATACTTTATCATCCGGGCAAGGCTAATGTGGTCGCGGATGCGTTAAGTCGAAAGAGTCACCACCCGGCGTTACGATTGGGATTGTTACGTATGATTATTACTAACTATTTTCTTGAAAAGCTTGGTGTGATTCAAATAGAGGCTTACGTTCACAACAAACATGCGGAACGAATTGTGGGGCAATCGGAATTCATTACAATGGGTTCGCGTGGTTTGTTGTCTTTTCAAGGAAGAGTGTGGGTGCCTAAGATGGGAGATTATCGACAAGTGCTACTTGATGAAGCACATACGTCAAAGTATTCCATTCATCCGGGCGCAACGAAAATGTATCTCGATTTAAGGAAAGATTATTGGTGGCCGGGCATGAAACGTGATGTTGTGAAGTATGTTGAGCAATGCGTCACGTGTTTGCAAGTTAAGGCCGAGCACCAAAAGCCGTATGGTAAGTTACAACCGTTAGAAATCCCGAAATGGAAATGGGAGCACATTACCATGGATTTCATCACAAAGTTACCTAAAACGGCGAGAACCAAATTTTATTCGATTTGGGTTATAGTTGATCGACTGACGAAGAGTGCTTTGTTTCTTCCCATTAAGGAAGCGATATCGTCGGAGACCTTGGCTAAGTTGTTTATCAAGGAAGTAATCTCTCGACATGGGGTTCCTATATCTATTATTTTGGATCGAGATACACGTTTTACATCTCGGTTTTGGGAAAAGTTTCATGAAGATATGGGTACGCAATTGAAATTAAGCACGGCGTATCATCCTCAAACGGACGGTCAAACCGAACGTACGAATCAAACTTTGGAAGATATGTTACGAGCGTGCATTATTGATTTCGGTGGTAGTTGGGATGAGCATTTGCCTTTGGTGGAATTCTCGTACAATAATAGTTACCATACTAGTATTGGGATGCCACCATATGAGATGCTTTATGGGCGTAGATGTCGAACCCCGATTTGTTTGGGTGAAGTAGGACAAAAGGAAATCGGGAGTACCGATTTGGTCTTAGAGACAAATAGCAAAGTTGTTATGATTCGAGAACATTTGAAAAAGGCTCAAGATAAGCAAAAGTCGTATGCCGACAAGCGTAGACGAACGATCGAATTTCAAGAAGGTGACATGGTGATGCTTAAAGTTTCGCCATGGAAAGGTGTTATTCGGTTTCGAAAACGGGGAAAGTTAGCTCCTCGGTTTATTGGGCCATTCAAGGTTTTAGCTCGTGTTGGTGAAGTTTCGCATCGTTTGGAATTACCCGAAGAGCTTGCGGGGATCCATAATACATTTCATGTTTCCCACTTCCGTAAGTGTCTTGCGGATGAATCATCTTGGGTGCCATTAGACGAGATTGAGCTAAATAATAAGTTAGAGTATATCGAGAAACCGATTGCCATACTTGATGAGAAGGTCAAAAGGTTGAGACATAAAGAGGTTAGGACTTTTAAAGTTCAATGGTGTCGTAGTAAGGGTTCCGAGTTTACTTGGGAGCCCGAAGAGTTTGTGTTGGTTTATCTTCCTTCTTGTCATGCGGCTTGGATCGCGAGGACGCGCTCCGATTCAAGTGGGGGAGAGTTGTAACATCCCGTTTTCCCGTACGTATTGAAAGGTACTTACTTAATCATTTGTACGTTTATAACTCGTTAGTTTATGCGTAAATGTATGAATATATGCGTAGATATATATATATACATATATGTATACTTGATAATGTGTGCATGTATAAGTTTAAACATGGGTTTGGTTAGCGTTAAGTCTTGTGAGACTATTGTTGAAGGCTAGGTGAATATAGGAAGCGGGTTTGGAATGAACAAATTAAATAAAATCGAAAATTGTTTAAGATGGTCGAGCTGTTCAGATACAGCCTTAGGCCGCGCCGCGACAATTGGGTCCGCGCCGCGGCATATCAAGCAAATCTGGATCAGAAGTTGGGTTAAAAGGGGTTGTTTTTCCTTCGATACGTCGCGCCGCGACATTTGGGCCACGCCGCGGCAAATCTGCTGGACAGATTCCGGTTTTAGCTCAAATTAAATGACTTTAAGGGGCAAAGTGGTAATTTAGCGTATAAATCTGATGGGAGCATTAAATCCCAACCACTTATCCATTTCATTTAATTTCTTTTCTCTTTTCTTTCTAATTTCTCTCCCAAAACTTAAAATCCATTTGGATTAAAAGTGAGATTTGAGAGTGAAGGATTGAGGGTTGATCTTTGGAGCAAGAATTAAAGTTGTTCCTTGTGTCTCTAGCTACGCGTTGGTAGTCTCGGTAAGTTCTAACCTTATGATTTAAGTTTTAATTGGTTAATGGCTAGGGTTTTGGTTACTAGAGATTTGTATGACCCATTTGAGGGTAAAATGGGTGAGTTTGGGTTATGTTGTTGTAATGAAACCCTAATAGCCACAATCTAGGGTTTTGGTCTTGTGATTTGAGGTTGTAAGTGTCAATTGGTGTTGTTAGTCACTAATGCACTTTAAGATTTATGAAAGAAGTGTCAATGGGTAAGTCTGACTTGATTGCGAGTCTAAGTAAATTTAAAATGGGTCAAAATGTAATAGTTGACCCAATTAGATGAAATGGGTATGGATTACCCTAAGTTTTGTGTTAATTGAAGTTAATAGACTTTAATTCACTAGTCTTAGTGATTAAAGTCGAGTCTTGGCCATTTATGGGCGGTTGTGAGTAGTTGAGTCATTTAATGCAAATTGGGTCATTAAATGCTCAAGTGGGAGTATTGTGGTTAATCCCACTAGTTGTGAAATTGAATGTGCACTTAATGATTTAGGTACATTGCGTTGAAGCTCGGAAGCGCTAAATCATCATCCTTGTGACAAGGTGAGTGGAATAATTATGCGTTCATGTATATGGCGTGTTTATTTGTGAATGTTATGGTATGAACCACGTGCCGGTAGTGCCATAACATGTGTGGGATAGGGTGTGAACCACGAGCCGGTAGCATCGAGTGTGAACCACGAGCCGGTAGCACTATAAAATAAGATGTGAATCACGAGCCGGTAGCATCGAGTGTGAACCACGAGCCGGTAGCACTATAAACGAGTATGACTTAAAAGCGCATGGTGTGAACCACGAGCCGGTAGCACCATAGCGTTATTGGTTAACCATATTGAGATTGTTGTTTTGTTTAGCATATAATATATATTGAGTTGAGTATATGCTAATGAAGTGGTGTGATAATGTACGACTTGTTAGTGTTACGGGTATGTTGACATGCTATTTGAGTTACAAGTTCGTATGAGGTATTTGGTATTGTGATTGCAAATGGATAGGTTATATATATGTATGTATAATTGTTGCACTCACTAAGCCTTGCTTACCCTCTCGTTGTTTACCATTTTTATAGGTTCCGGCTTGGACAAGGGTAAGGGCATACGTTTGGACTAGTGGTCTCCCGCTTATGTTGTCGGGGGTGCTTTTGGTGTTAGCTTTTGAAGTTGGCCTAACGTTTTAGGTACTTTAGCCCCAAACCATGCTCGAGGGTCGTTTGGATTATAAACTATCCTTGTAGTGGGTCAAAGTTATATTAAACTTAATTAATGGCTTTCGTGCCTTTTGTAAACATTGAAATTGATGTACGTTTAAATGAAACTTGTGGAATGGTTTACATATTTAATTGGCGCATAAATGTGTATTATATAAAAGAAAAAAAAATTTATCGTATGAAATACGGGTTGGGTTGTTTCAGATTTCGATTTGGTTTCGGTTAAAACCAAAAGTCACTAAAAATAAAAATCATAACCAACATAAACTTGCATATAAATTATGAATAACGGTTGTCGAATTAATTTAAGTATACAGGATATATAACATTTTTATTTTTTAATAAAAATGTAATAATACATCAAATATAACACTAATATATAAATATATAATTATAAATATGTTTTAATATGTTATTAATTTGAATTCGATTTTTAATTCGGTTTTCGGTTAACCAAATTTAAAATTTTCAAAACCAAAAATCAAACCAAAAACCAAATTACGAATTCGATTTCGGTTTCGATCGATCCGAAAACCTTTTAAAAAATTTGGTTTGGTTTTTTTTAATTGAATTCGATTCGATATTCGGTTTATTCGGTTTGAAACCAAATGGTACACAGCCCTACGGTTTGGTCGCAAGGTAATACTTTTTCATCCATCATTTACACTTTTAGTTTAGTTATTAAAATTTTAAATTTACATTTTATCCTTACTAACTTCTATATAATATAACAGGTGCTGTATTTAACTTGCTGTGTGGTGAAAGGACAATAAGATCATGGAAAAAATTGAAAATCATTTAAATCATCATGTTAATGAGGTAAATACTATCATACACTTCAACCATCATACGTGTTACGGTGTCACTTGATACCCTTTTGTTGATCATAAAACAAATTTTTTGTGATGAGGTTTTCTCTTTTCGAGTTAAGGCGAATATTTTTACTGCGGTCTAAGTGGATTAATCCGTGACCATTAGTTTGTAATCTATTAAATCTTAGATAATGATGATACAAATGGTAATATAAGTAGACCAAGGGACTTTACATGTCTGGCTGATATTTAAGTTATGTTTAGGGGGCTAGCAACTTTGTAGGTCGGGTATGTTTGGTAAGAAGATTTTTTTTTTTTTTTTTTTTTTTTAACTTTTAAGAGTTTTTAGTTTCTAACTTTTATGAAAGGACTCTTATCTAATAAAAAACTATGCTTGATTAAAAGAGCTTAAAACTTTTACCAGTAGCAATGTACGAAAGATGGTCTTGTCCTTTTCTTTACAACTAGTGGATAGTAGCGATTCCGGGTAACATTTCCCTCATCTTTGGAATTGAATCAATAGTAGCAGAAGGATTTGACATGAGTTTCTATTTTTCAAGTACTATTCTGTCAAACACATAAATACATTAGAAATGCTATCAGCTACTAGCTATTAATTTTACCAAACATACATGTTGTACAAAATAAAATCCTATCATTCCTACTTAAAAGTGTTATATTTTGTGGATCTTGTAGGTGTCCTCATGGACAAGCAACGAAGATTTTAAGAATGCATTAAAGTTTTCATAAAGCATAACGATTTTTATTTTATTTTATTTTTTTTCCTTGAAAAGCCACTAATATTGAAGTAAAAAATAAAGATTTTCAATTTAAACTTGTTACATTATCAATCCTTGTGGCTAAACTATGACTAAACTTCCATTTTATTTGTGAAGCAGTTCATGTATTTTTTGGTTGAGAAATGGATTTTGTTTGCAATATTTACTAAAGTCAAGAGTTATGAAAACTGTTTATATAAATATAAACATATTATATATGAAAACAGTTTCTCCCTTTTTTCCTCGTAATCGGCTTTTTAGATGATTTGGATAATTTATATTCGTCATTGTTTATTATCAAAACTTACAATAATATATTCGTCATTGTTTATTATCAAAACTTACAATAAAAACGTTCTTACATGAATAACATAGCCATCCAAATCATCTGAAAAAAATAGTTACGAGAAAAATATATAAGGGGAATTTTTTGAATTTTGTTAAGTAGTGGCTCATATTCATTTTATTATTATTATTATTATTATTATTATTATTTTATTCCTATATACTATTAGTCGCGGAGAATTTGGTCGTTTAGCCCAAACCCCGGCCAAAATTTGGTCAGAATTTGATCGTTTAGGCCCAAACCCCGGCCAAAATTTGATCAAAACGACATCTGGTGGCCTATATTAAAAAAAAAACAAAAAACTATTAGTTGCGCAGAATTTGGTCGTTTAGGCCCAAACCCGACCAAAATTTGGTCAAAACGACATCTTGGTGGCCTATATTAAAAAAAAACAAAAAAACTATTAGTTGCGCAGAATTTGGTCGTTTAGGCCCAAACCCCGGCTAAAATTTGGTCAAAAAAATATAAAAAAAATAAAAAACTATTAAAAAAACTATTTTTTAAAAACTATTAGTTGCACAGAATTTGGTCGTTTAGGCCCAAACCCCGGCCAAAATTTGGTCAAAACGACATCCCAAAATTTGGTCAAAACGACATCTGGACCTATGTTAAAAAAAAAAAAAAAAAAAAAAAGCAGAATTTGGTCGTTTAGGCCCAAACCCCGGCCAAAATTTGGTCAAAACGACATCCCAAAATTTGGTCAAAACGACATCTGGACCTATGTTAAAAAAAAAAAAAAAAAAAAAAAAAAAAAAAAAACGTTTCCTCCCCCTCTCTGCACTCCTGTGTGCGATTCTTCTTGGAATCTAAAGTTTTTTCAATTCATTTACGATACTTGCGAATTAACCCTGGATTTTTGGGGTTTCGTTGTTAAACAGCCAGATAATCATAATCATGTGGTTTATCGTTCGTATCGCGGTGGTCACGATTTAACCCTAAAGCTTGATTTTCTTTCGGTGCCGTTGGAGGTGATGTTATGGTTGTCGGTGCCGCTGTCGCCAGTTGCATAAACGGCATCATAATCGTAGCTGACAATCTGGTACTTGCGATGTGATAGTTGAATGTTTGCTGATGGTTTGATTTCATTGCGGTGTCGTTGGAGGTGGCGTTTATGGTTGCCGGTGCGGCTATCGCCGGTAGCATTAACAGCATCGTAATTTGTTGAATGTGTATTCAGGTTTAATTGATTTTTAAGTTGATAGTGTTCATTCTCTTTTTACTTTTTGCACTCATTAGTTTGTGTCTATGGTGAATTTAGATGGTTTTCAATTTGTGTTAAGGTTAGTGTTTTTTAGTTTTCTTGATATTTAGGTATTACACTTTAATTACGAGTTTTTTATGCCAATTCTTTATGAATAATATATGTTGATTATTTGGGTTTCTTATTTCAATTGCATTATGTTGTTTCATATTTATGGTTCTATAGACACTAGCAGGGCCTGCTAATCAAAATTACCTTTTAGGTTGTGGTTATCAAAAAGTACACTTAATGATCTCTTGTGTACATGAAAACATTCAGTTTATAATACATTATTATTTTTGTTATGCTAATCGTGTTACACTGTTTTAATTGTATTTTTTTTATCATAGTTGCAGGTGGAATACAAGCAGGTACAAAGGCTGTGATGATTGTTGTTATAATCAGACAACATGTCTATAGGATATCTGAATCGTATGTTGGCGTGGAAACATACGGAGGGCATGTAATTATCTTATATACTAAAATTCACCCTGCTTTGTGTCGTTCGCTTCACAAAATGGCACCAAAACAACATCTGATAGCCTATATAAAAAAACAATTGTACAACCGAGTATGTTTGCAGCCATGGAGAAATTTGGATCTTCTTTCGTCCCAACTTCTCATATTTTGATCTGAGCCTACCTAAATCACCATTGTGATTATTTGTTGTTGGATGAAAACAGTGAGTTTTATTGTTAATTTCTTTTTGCTTTAATATGCTTCATATTGATCTTATTTTTTATATGTTACCTCCAATTATTACCTTTTACGTATTCTGATTAATTATATGGTATTGAATGTGTTGATGGCGGTTATGGTAGTATTAAAGGTGGCTGTAATGATTGGCGTTATTTAATAGATATTTATTATCCCTCCCGCCCTTGGCAAGGCAACCTCGGAAGGCATATAATCAATGCAACCGTTTGTGTTTGCAGCCATGGCAGGTTTTGGGACTTCTTTTGTCCAATTTTATATCTAAGCCTCACCAATATCTGCTCACGATTCATTCCCTCGGTTTCACCTATTTGTTTATTTTTTTCATATATTTGGTGAATTACTTATACCTATTGTGTTTGGTATGGTTGGTGATGGTAGTTAACATCTAAACTTCTAAGTTTCATTTGACATGACGGGTTTTTGCCCTTCTTGGACATGGCAGCTGCTCTGTGTAGTGTAACTACAGTCCTTGAAAACGGTATTCTTTCTATTTGTAGCTGGGTTCCATTACGATATATACTAAAAGGCACCAAAAAAGTAGTTGTTTTGTTCACTCCGGATGTCGTTTTAATTTTTAAGCTGATGGGTTTACATGGGTTAAACCTATTCCATTCTACTCTGCATATCTTATGTACACAGACTACATACTTTTTGTTAAAGAGGGTCAAATTAGTTAAATTAATAGTTAAATGAAGGGCTACTGTTTTCTATTTTACTGGAATAAACATTAAATTTTATTCAGCTCTTTGTTATTTGATTTCGGTTTGCTTTTAGGAGGTCTACTGCCATCCTCGGGCAGTCGGGCATGGCAGCCATTATATGAAGTTTGGTTGCACCTCTCCGATATGGTGGCGTCTGATAAAGATGATCCAAATTTGTACAACGAAGGTTTTGGAAACGAAGGTTGTGATGATGAACATGTCGGACCTTCAGTCAAGCAATGAGAAAGAAAGGGTTCGTATCATGGCTAGGCAATTTAAAGATTGCAGCCATGGCGTCTCATATTTTCTTGCTTGATTTTATATATAGATCCGAGCCTCATTTATCCCTCTATAATTATTGTTATTTTTGCTACAATGTCGATTTCTAAAATCTTTACCCAACTTTTGCAACCCCTAATACTTACACTTCATAAGCAGGGTCGATTATCGATCCATTATTCTCACTTGAAATCACTTGAAGTATGTGCAAATGTAAAATGTATGTTCTTTTATTGTTTTCAGCCTGATCTCATAAAAAGTTGTAACATTATTTCGATTGTTGTAATTAAAAGTGTTCTAATCTTGACTCCGTGTGCATATTGATATCAGGTTCGAGAGGTATCACCAATTGAGAAGTTTAAAATAGCATTGGAGTTGATTGATTACCAGTTGGAACAATCTGCGAATCAAGATTAATTGCTTGATTGTTAATCTATATGTTTTTTTAGTTTATTAGTATTAATTCAAGGGTTTTGTAATGCTGATGTTATTGCTACTATTGAGCAGCTGCTGATCTGCTAGTGATGGTGGCACTTATGCAACTGCTATTGATCTGCTGGAGCACACTTTAAAATAAGCGTTTGTAATCATTGTTCACATATCTACATTTGCTTTTTTCACTCCTTTATGGTAACTCATTGTCCAGGCGATGTTTTTTTTTTTAATTGTTTTTCAGATAATTGGTTATGAATTAGCTACAAGTATTTAACACAATAAGGAAGCACATATGTTTTTCAGATAATTGTTTTTCAGATGATTGAACTAATTGTCACAATTATACATTTGTAGGCAAACAAAATAAGGAAGCACATATTAACAAAGCTACACTCAAATGAATTTAAAATAAAGTAAAAGAATAGAATGCCATTTGTTGCACTTTTGTAACCCTACACATGTAAATATTAGTATCACTTCGCATTCTGTTTATATACATAACACTTTTGTAAACATAATCGGATAATCTAAGCTATGTGGATGTCCAAATGCAGCCACCATAAAAGCACATCCAAACTCGACCGCCGCAACGCGCGGTCCGGATTATTTTCTAGTTCTTATTAAAAATTAAACTAAAAAGCCATTACACATATACATAATTACAGAATACGATACGAGCATATATTGATAGCCCATTAGATCGGCCCATTAAGGAATTAATAGCTTGAGTCCATTGCTTTTGTTTGGTTAAGATGACATTAGTTACAGTAGTAAAAAAAGATTGAACGTGGGAGATAGAAACTGCCCACTCTCCATGTTTCCATTAGTTTGCATGCATTATAGTTAATTACTTTCCGTGTTCTCGACCATGTAGGAATTGTTCAGTTTAGCACGTAGTCAAGTACCAGTAGAAGTTTGCATATTTTTCTAGTATAAATTGTACTTTGCTTGTTTTGAATATTATGATGAATGAAAATTGGTCCTAGCCGAAAGTCTCTTATTAATCTTATTTTCTTAGGAGATTGACCATCTCGAATAGGTCTTTATCATTGGAGTTCACGGTTGACTCGAATAAACCGTATAATTGGTGCTCTCGTTGCCAACACTCAACATTCCTTCCTGTCATGAAATTCCTACCAACGAGGAGTCACTTGTAGACACACATAGGTAATGCCCTATCAGTCGGCGATCCTATGCATCATTTCTTCGTTTGGCTGCTAACGTGGTTCGAGTTTTTCCCGGTTCCGATATAGCCGATAAAATGGCTAAGTATCTTTCCGACGAAGACATCGAACCACTAAACACCGACTCCACCACTTTTGTAGACGACACCGAACTACTTCCTGTTAACACCACCCTCCTACAAACTGAAATCACCACAGTTCACGAATTGGACATCCCACCTCATTTTCACACCACCCTCATGTTGGTGATTTTAGTGTCATCCAACGTGCACTTTAGTTAGTTGCGCTTTAGTTGAATGCAGGTGTTAGCTAGCTATACTTAACAACGGGTTCGGAGAATGTAGAGTACACACCGGTAAGAATTGGCTACTAACTGTCGCGCAAAATGCGGGGGTCGAGGGGGATGCGCCCCCTTTCGGGGTCCAAGGGGCAGCGCCCCTGGCTGGGTTATAACAGTTTTTCCCGCCCATTTATGAAGGGTTACATCCCTTCAATAATAATTGTTTTATATACAGTTATAGACATCCGTTTTTGGGATATTCTGCATTCATCAACAAACAGAAAACACACACATACTCTCTAACAATTTGATCAGTGATTTCGTTGCCAAAAACACTAATTGCGTTCTTGTCTTATCCATATAAAGATTTCGTGCAACCGAGGCAATCGTAGGGTCGAAATACTTTATAGAGAAAGTGAACACACGATTCAAGAACGAATCCAGGCAGTCAATTTATACCCAATTTCTAACACCTCCCACCAACTGAAGGCATCAAAACTCATGAAATCATGGTACCAAACAATCATCCACCTCCTATGTCGACACTTGAAATCATGGTTGATAACCTCATGTTCATTTTTACTCCACCAATCTCCAAACAATCACCCGCACAAGCCAACATTAACCCCTATCTCAAATCTGTTTACACACACCTTGCAACCCCGATCATTACTAACGATTCTTTAGTTTCTGTTATCGTAAAGAATCCCAACAAGCTCGTTTTTCTTGAAAGATTTACGAAGCTAGCGAAACCTACTTGGATGCTTTCGATGATTTCATGGTTCGACGAAAAGCTGTTGGTAGAGATTGGATGCCCGTTCATACGACTGCCTCGAAAACCACCATAGAAGATCTCTCCAACCTTGAGGACACGGTTGATTTTCAGCAGGTAGGTATTGATACGAGCATATATTGATAGCCCATTACATCGGCCCTTCAAGGAATTAATAGCTTGAGTCCATTGCTTTTGTTTGGTTAAGATGACATTAGTTGCAGTAGTCAAAGAAGGTTGAACTTGAGAGATAAAAACTGCCTGCTTTCCATGTTTTCATTAGTTTGCATGCATTATAGTTAATTACTTTCCATGTTCTCAGCCATGTAGGAATTGATCAGTTTAGCACGTAGTCAAGTACCGGTAGAAGTTTGCATATTTTTCTAGTATAAATTGTACTTTGCTTGTTTTAAATATTATGATGAATGAAAATTGATTTTAGCCAAAAGTCTCTTCTTAATCTTATTTTCTTATGAGATTGATATCTCGAATAGGTCTCTATCATTGGAGTTCACGGTTGACTCGAATAAACCGTATCAGAATGCTAGTCATTTTAAAAAGGGTTAAAGCTACAAATAGGTTATATACTTTCTTAAATGTCCTGATGTCTCTCATATACCCATTTGCGTCTCACTGTCGGCTATATACTTTGAAAAAATATACCAATGTCACCATTTCATTACTGGTTACCTGCTGACAGTGTTGTAAATATCCCGAGATCTCCCCGAGATCTCCTCCGAGATCTCGTTTTTAGAAGGCAACCGAGACGAGATGTTCATCTCCCGAGATTTCTCGGTCAACGGGGTCAAACTTAGTCGAAACCACGATTTCTCGGATTTTCTTGCTAATTTTTAAGATTTTCTTGTAAAATTCGCAATTTCTAAGATTTTCTCGCTAACTTCTCGGATATGTTTGTGAAATCTCGTAAAAATGTATATAAATATACATATATTTATGTTTTTATGTATATTTTTATTAAAAAAAACTATAAAGTCAACGTCCGAGATCTCCCCGAGATTATTCCGAGATGCCGAGATCTCCCTAAAAAAGTCCAAACGAGATCTCTCCGAAGTCCGGATTCTCCAACCTTGCCTGCTGAACCGGTAAAGTTAATTATTTAACATTTTTTTCATTTTATTTGGCTACAAATAAGTCATATACTTTCAGTTTTGTTCCGATGTAGGCTATATACTTTCAGTTTTTGATTCGATGACGTGTCATTACTACTTAGAAGTCACGTCGTCAATTGTTCTCGTTACGGGTAAAAAATATAGTGACTTATATTGGTACACTTTTTGAAAATATATAGCCGATAGTAAGATACAAATGAATATATGGACGATATCAAGACATTTAAGAAAGTATATAGCCTATTTGTAGCTTTAACCCTTCTAAAAATTATTTGATGATTAATACATAATACTAGTCATTTTTAAATTATTTGATGATATTGTTTGTAGGAGTATAAATATTTGTCTTTGGCCCGGAAACCACATGGGGCATGGGCCTTTTTTGCATCCATAAATCAAGGAAAACACTTTTTTTTTTTCTTTTTAAGAATTTATTTATTAGTTATTTCATTTAACATAAATAAAGAAAAAGTTGGAGCGATGATAGCTACCATTGGCTTCATCTTCTTGTCTGTTTCTAGAATTTTATCTTCAAATAATGGTATGTTTAATGTTTAATTTAACGAAGCAGAAATCATGTTTCATACAATATACATTTTCATTTTTATACATTAGATCACATACATACTATTATATTATAAGTTTACATAAATGATTCATGTGGGTTGGATCACATGCATTTGTGTTATCATTTTACAGAAATGAGTCGTATATAAAATGATTTGTATGCCTAGCAATATATACGTATCACGATACGTTTGATCACATACATTGTTAATGAAATTGGTTAGAAAGTCTTTCCTTGACCAGATATTGACTAGACAAGAGGAATTAGTCTCGAACATGTAACGCTTAACAAGCTATCGATATGTGTCTTGTAGCACAGGTGCCAACGACCAGTGCTGGAAACAGAATATTTTTTTACTAGGAGTAAAAAAATTGTAAAAAAATGTAGCAATTTTTTTAGGCAAAATATGGATGCTTTTAGGTAAAATATGGATGTTTTTGGGTAATATATAAGATTTTTGGACAAAATATTAAAACATTTGGACAAAATATGAAAGCTTTTGGGGAAAAATAGGAAGACTTTTGGACAAAAAAAAAAATTCACTAGGGGCAAAATCAAAAAATTCAAAATTTTTTCACTAAAATTTCTAATTCAGTGGGAGCGGGTGCCCCCGCTTGTCCCATACTACTTCCACCCCTGCCAACGACACCGTCTTAATAGCTCCATTTGGCTGTAACATCAATAGCACAACCCTCTTTCTTTCACCATCTTATCACACGCCATTCGGTTCACGTTATCGATGAAGCACATAACAACGGAAGGAGTATATACATGTTTGTTGATGCATAATTAGTCCCCGAGTTCATTATAATCAAGTTAAAGTGCTAAATCGTTTAACTTTCTCTGTTGGTATGCAACCGCACGGTTGCAGGATGCAACCGTACGGTTATACAGGCAACCGCACGGTTGCAAGGTGCAACTGCACGGTTGTAACGTGCTGTGTATATTTAAAGGGGATTTCGGGTTCATTGTTAGGGTTACGTATCCTAGCCTATACTACACGTACAATCCGATTCTCTGGTGTTCTAGTATTCAATATAGTCGATCTTTAACTATCTAAGTCGATTTTATCATTAAGATCAAAAGTTTTCATTGAGTTTTGAGTATAAAACCCAATAACGAGATTTTCCGCACTCGTTATTGAATCTAAGATCGTTTAATCCTGTTTACACGATCCTACAAGTGGTATCAGAGCTTGTGTGATTGATTAAACGATTGGTTTTTGTCAAACTTTGTTAAGAAATTGTGTTTTTAGTGTTTTTGTCAAAAACCCTTTTGAATCATGACTTTTCAGTGTTAATTCGTGTTTTTGTTGAAGTAAATGTGTTAGTCTGGTCTAAAACTTTATTTTGGATATCAAACATACGCTGGTTTTTCTCAAGATTGAGTGCTAGATCGACCAAAACCTTAAACCCTAGTTTCTGCGCAGTTTTTCTGCCCAGATTCGACCAAGCATTCAACCATACGGTTACACACTGTAACCGCACGGGTACTCCATCCGAATACCACAACCGTACGGATACGTCTTGCATCCGTGTAATCTCCATCCTCTTAAATCACAACCGTATAACATCACAATCGTACGGATTCACTCTGCATCCGTCCGGTTATACCCTACACCCGTATAATCTTATCTGGTTACACTTTGCAACCGTGTCTATTACAACCGTGCGACATCACTTGCATCCGAGTGTTGCAACCGTATAAACTTCTGCAACCGTACTGTGCAACCGTACGGTTATAATGTCAGACGTGTTTGAATCTCCTGAAATGCAATCAGCTCTTGTCGGTGCTTCGTCGTCAGGTCTCCATCACTTGTTGAAGACAGAAAATGAGATTGGTAGCTCATATAGGGTACCTAGGCTGGAATCTTTGGATGATTTTGCAGAATGGAAGCCTAGGTTCTTGATTTCGCTAAACGACATAGACTCTAGGTTATATAATTTCTTAAAGGTTGAGTATGTTTTTCTGTGATGCCCCGTACAAAACCATCGTGTACGAATCATCAACAACAGGATCATCACAAGGTCAAACACTATATGTTGTTTCAAAATACGTTTGCATTCATAAAAGGATGACGTCTTAACCAATCATCAAATGTTTAACAACCAAAAGTATGCTTCTACGAATAGCAAGCATAAGTAATAGTACGTGACCCATAGGTCGTTACAAATACATCGTTTCAAAAGTAACAAAGTTAGAATGCAAGATAAAATGTTTCATGCGGTAACATCTCTAATAAGGCAGCGAGTGGCTAATCAGCAAGACTAGTACAACAGCGGAAGCAAGCAAACCTTAAGCACCTGAGAAAAACATGCTTAAAAACGTCAACACAAAGGTTGGTGAGCTATAGTTTAAGTATAACAGTAATGTAAGGTAGGTCACGAGATTTCAATGCTTCAAGGAGCGTTTCAAAACAGTATGTAAAGTATATGTTTAACCGTGGGCACTTGGTAACTAACTTAACGTTTATAACCCCCTAAAAGTACACTTGGCGAGTGCGTATGTTTACGAAGTATTAAACACCCGTTAAACGCTAGCGCTACTAGCCCGAGTGGGGATGTCAAACCCTATGGATCCATATCTAAGATTCGCGTTCACCGGTTCAAAGGCCAATGACTAAACGTTACCGAGCTAAGGGGAAAGTTTATGCCGTTGTATAACCCACACATATATGAAGTTTAAGTACTCGTGCCTAGTATGTAAAACGTAAAATGAGCATGTATTCTCAGTTCCCAAAATAGTTAAAGTAAAAAGGGATGCTATAACTCACAGTAAAAAGTAGTAAAGTTGATTCGGGAAAGGTAAGCAAGTGGTTGGTCCGAAAAGTCCTCAACCTAAGTCAAAAGTTACTAAGTCAGTAAATCGTTCCCAAAGGTTTAAAGGTATGTAAATTAGGTCTTAAGTATCATCATCATTCATCATCAAACAAAAAGTATAAAGTAAGTTTCATTCAAGAAAAGAGTTTGAAACAAAGGCTGAATTCGTTCAGTCGCCACGGCCTCTATACAAACTGAAATAAGGTGAGACTAGTGGTCATGGCTCCGTATATGAGTCCCCTAGATGCTGACCAATTTCCAGAACCAAAATCGTATTCGTTTGACCGTGGTGACGGTTTAAGTGCGAGTAGGTCAGAAATTTCAGCACAACGTTAATAGGGTGTAATGACTTTCGGAGGGCCATAGATCGTACACCGTAACTCGGATTAAGACGAGGTCTAAATGGAAAATCATCTAATCGAACAGAACTAACTGAAAATCAACTTTACAGTAGCCCAGGTTGTCTGATCAGTTCCATAAAACAGTAAGCTAAGTGTTCCGGTGGGTTCTTGGTGCTTGATGCTCATCACGGTTCTCATCCTTGATGCTTGTAGCTTCAAGTGTACAACTGAAAGGACCCATTCATATACATTATAAACGATTCACAATAGTTGATTACATCGCAAGGTATTTGACCTCTATATGATACATTTTACAAACATTGCATTCGTTTTTAAAAGACAAACTTTCTTTACAACGAAAGTTGACGGCATGCACACCATTTCATAATACATCCAACTATAATTGGCTTAATAATAATCTTGATGAACTCAATGACTCGAATGCAACGTCTTTCAAAATATGTCATGAATGACTCCAAGTAATATCCTTAAAATGAGCTAATGCACAGCGGAAGATTTCTTTAATACCTGAGAATAAACATGTTTTAAAGTGTCAACCAAAAGGTTGGTGAGTTCATAGGTTTATCATAACAATCATTTCAATATATTAATAGACCACAAGATTTCCGTTTATAAATATATGTACACTCGCAAGTGTATAAAAGTATTATATAAGTTGTAGGCACCCGGTAACAAGCCTTAACGTTCATGTTTTACCCTCTGAAGTACACCAGATCAGGTGTGTTTAAAATAACCTCGAAGTATTAAAGCATCCCATAGTCAGGATGGGGTTTGTCAGGCCCAATAGATCTATCTTTAGGATTCGCGCCTACCGTACATAGACAAGTAGTTTAATGTTACCAAGCTAAGGGTATATTTCTGGTTTAAACCCACGTAGAATTAGTTTTAGTACTTGTGCCTATTTCGTAAAGCATTTATAAAACAGCGCATGTATTCTCAGCCCAAAAATATATATTGCAAAAGCAATTAAAAAGGGAGCAAATGAAACTCACAATACTGTATGTCGTAGTAAAAATACATATAACGTCATTTAACAAGTGCAAGGTTGGACTCGGATTCACGAACGTATCAATATTGAGATTCAATATTGCA
This sequence comes from Rutidosis leptorrhynchoides, assembly GCF_046630445.1. Lineage (NCBI taxonomy): Eukaryota > Viridiplantae > Streptophyta > Magnoliopsida > Asterales > Asteraceae > Rutidosis > Rutidosis leptorrhynchoides. Next base: position 379,807,941 of record NC_092343.1, on the reverse strand, counting down.
GGAAAGTACGTAGACGCAACGGAGATGATAAACACTAGATTGACCTCACGAGCATACCCATGAACCATACCCATCACCTCCATAGCTATAACCCATAATTTCCTTAGCTTCGACTCATTCAAAAAAACTATTTTGAAATCACTCGGACAGCACTCCGTCGTAATATTTTATGTATACTAATAATACCTTGAAATAATACAAAGAAAATATATATATGTAATTCGATTGAGAGAGTTTAGAGAAATATATTTTCAAGTTTCTATGAAATAATGAAACCTATTGAATTCTATTTATAACAGATTTTTGAATTATTAAAGTGAATTATTAAAGTATGAATTATTAAAATGAATTATTAAAGTGAATTATTAAAGTGAATTATTAAAGTATGAATTATTAAAGTGAATTATTAAAGTGAATTATTAAAGTATGAATTATTAAAGTGAATTATTAAAGTATGAATTATTAAAGTTAAAGTAAAATAAAAGTAAAGTAAACGTAAAGTTAAAGTATAGTAAAAGTATAAAACTATATACGTATAATACGCGTATAAGTATATATAATATTAATTTAAATCGTTATGTATATTTAATAAAATAAAATATAAATATCGTTATCTTTATCATACTGGTTAAGTAATGAGTTGTCAAAAGTGGTTCTAGATATTTATAAAAGATATATACGTTTTAATAATAAAGTTCTTTTTAAACTGAAAACGTTTTTTGTACTTTTGAAACTAAATTAATAGAATATTATGGAAACCAATTCTCCACTAACTTTTGTCTAACTTTCGTAAATGACACTTTTTGTTTTTATTTATAAATAGCTTTACAAATTATTCTGAATATCGTTAAGAGGAATAGATTTTCTCAAATCATAGTGGACCTCTCAACAGAGACTTATAATCATAATTCAATGTTTCTGATAATTCAATCATTTAATATATTTTTTTAATTTCATCGAAAATCATATTGAAACAAATACGTTCGTGTAAGGTATTATACGTTTAATACTTTATTAATATTCTCAAGTTATAATATATATATATATATATATATATATATATATATATATATATATATATATATATATATATATATATATATACACATATACATATCTATTTATATATAACGGTTCGTGAATCATCGGAATTTGGTCGAGGTTATAATGAATGTATGAACACAGTTTAAAATTCTTGAGATTTAACTTAACAAACTTTGCTTATCGTGTCAGAATAATATAAAGATTAAAGTTTAAATTTGGTCGGAAATTTCCGGGTCGTCACAGTACCTACCCGTTAAAGAAATTTCGTCCCCGAAATTTGATAGAGGTCGTCATGACTAACAATGAGAATGTTATTATAACGATTATAGAATTTTATCATGTTCAAGAAGAATGGATAAAATAATTCGATTAATCGAAACGTGTGAGTGAAGTTATCGTAAATGAATGAAATAAGATAATAGTGATTCGTCGTATCTTTTGACGTCATCACGATTGATCTCCGAAAAGAAAATCTTTGTAATCTATATTGGATTTGATTATTCAGCGATTAAGGAAATTATGATCCTCTTCGAATTAATGCGATAATCCATTTTGATTTCTCTGTCGGATATTTCACTATAAATCCACCTCATTTGTTTTCTTACAACTCACACCTTCTCAACTCATATTTTAAAGTATTTGTCAATATGCTTCATCCAGTGTTGATTCTTGATATACTCCTCACTTTCATATCTGTCGCTCTTCTTTTTCATATGCCTCCGAAAGAATCTATTTACTTCTACTATACTCTTGGTTTTATAGTGTTTTTAGTTCTCCCGTGTCTTTATGTTGCTATATGCATTGATATATACGGTTTGTGATTTCTGGGTTGTTGTTGGGTTTTATATCTTCCCTTATATTTCAAAGTCCTTGCTTCTTCTATAATCATTGTCATCCCCAATTAATGCTCTCTTTTATTTGCTGCGATTTATACCCCAATTTCTATTTCGAAGTTTTGTCCTTTCGTTTCTTCTTCTTGCGATTAAGCACCGCTTGTAATGGTCCAGAATTCGCATATATGAATTTCGGAATGAACATTGTTAATGTTCTAAGAAGGAAATTGTAATGGCACGATCTTGACTTGTCAAATTACTAGAATACCTCGAAAAAGGCCGAATCATCAAGAAATATTTTCTTGATATTTTAGAGGTTAAAGAGAATACAAGAGTCGTATAACATAGCACATGATGACGTTATGATCTGTGAATCATCACGTTTCATTTAGAAACTCAGCATGACTTACTGTAATATAATCACGTTGATCAAGTGTCATTATATTATACTAGTTCATGCTTCAGTTCACAACACTACTTCAAAAATATTCCTATTTTAAATTCGAAAGTTTCAGAATTTAGAAACTAAAATAATTTCTTTTATGATGTAATACAGACAGTACGAAGAGGTAAATGATTTCAGATAAGAATAATTATGGAAATATCTTCAGAAATATGGAGGATATTTATAATGAAAGATACGATGATATCTTAAAATTTCTAATATCGGAGGATGATGAAGAATATTGTCCGTAAGGGTTTAGAGTCAGGAGCAAGGTATTCGATAATGACTTCAGCAGACACGGAATCATTTGGATTCTTTGAAGGTAGATTTCGTCGTTGTGATTTATCCACAGCCTTCTTCATGGTTTGCTCAATCCGTATTTTTCAGTACCAAATATTCTTTTTTTCTGAGCTTTGCCAACACACTACTCTTTATCATCAAACTTTTTACTGTTAAGGTCGTTTATAGTTTTTGCTGCTTCATCAGTATTTCGAGAACTAGTTCGCAGTTTAGGGTGTTTTTCAGAAACTTCACATTCAAAGTATATAAGTCCAGAAGATAGACACATATAATTGTTGGCGTAGACATGCTGCGAGATTTCAAAATACTTATTGCTAATTTCTGATGATTCGTATGGCAATTCTCGTTACAAGATGCAGATGAGTAAATGATGGGGTTTTGATAAATATAAAGATTTTTCGGAAAGTCAAAGATCAATGAAGTTATTAATAAGTTTACTGCTAATGTGGCGAGATATGAAAGGTTCCTCGGTAATATTGATGAAGAGGTAATCATTATAATAAGGCTTATTCGATTGAACAATTGAAGTTGGTTTGCTGGAGCTGTGACAAAACCGTCTATTTTAGAAGGGATTGAAAAGTTATTTTAGCTAGTAAATGCCAAAAGGTCTGACATGGATACATGTTAAATTATGACTTTGGTTTCAAGAGTTTTTCAGGTACATAATTATGGATAACATGTGGTTGGATCATCATCTCGATTGTTCATTATTTGAAGTGTCTTCAGGTATTTCGAAGGGCTTGAACACAGATTATAATCGTTAATATACATACGATGTTCTAACACAGTTTTGAAGTTAAAGTATAGCTTTGAAAGATGTAAGAATCTAAGAGTGATGATACCGGTTATAACTTGAATTGAATTCGGCGATTTCAAAATCAGAATATGTAATTAGATTTTTGAATGAGTATGGTTGTTTTGATTTCTATAAAAGAATGTATTTTGTTGTGAAAGTAGGGAGTATAATGGATGATTTGCTGAATCAGATTCGAAGAATGTAACATATTAATTGTGAATTTATATATCTCTCGGGTATTACCTACCCGTTAAAAAAATTTGTCACAATTAATATTTTGTACAAAAGAATTTTATTGCAGTCTTTATGGAAATATATGTGTATATTTCTTCAGATGTAATATTGATTTAATGAGTTAATATTAAATTAAACTCACTTAATTTATGGTTAAGGCTAGGATAGATAATTTCTAAACTTTAGAAATTACATAATCGTCATAGAATGTTTTTCCAATGAAGTTATGAATCAATACTTCATCGTTGTGGTATTCCTTAGTATCTACAGGGCGTATGACGTCGATGCTCATGGGACAGATTGTGAAGTTGAGGTTTGCGATGCGGTTGTTGTTGGTGGTGGTAATGGTACTGTTGATGTTGTTGCTGGTGGTACTGGTTATGTTGTTGGTGCTGCTGCTGGTGTTTGTAACCTTTGCACCATATTCTCCAAAGCCACTACCCGAGCGCGAAGCTCGTTGACTTTTTCTATTACACCGGGGTGATTGTCAGTTCGGACGAGCGGATAAATAAGATCTAGAATTTGGTGTAGTATATAATCATGACGAGATACTCTGGAAATGAGAGAGAAAATGGTGTTTCGAATAGGTTCGCCGGTAAGTGCTTCAGGTTCTTCGACAAGAGGGCAATGTGGTGGATGGAAGGGATCACCTTCTTCTTGTCTCCAATGATTAAGGAGGCTACGAACCCATCCCCAATTCATCCAGAATAGATGATGACTAATTGGTTGATCCATTCCGGTCACACTGCTTTCGGAACTTGAGTGGGATTCCATTTCGGAATCCGATGGACTTGAACTAATGACGAATTCCATTTCGTACGATTGAATAAAAAATTTTTCGATATGAAATAATTTTCTGGCTATCAGGTGGTATTCTAATTATATAGAGCAAAAGGTTTCGTAGATTACGGAGGAATTTACGGAATATGTCAGGCAAAGTTTACAGTAACAGATACGCTAAGATATGAATTAGCAGATACGCTAAGATATGAATTTTGTCTATACACTATTCATGCAATCAATGCAATAAGATGTGTCTAGACTAAGAATGATAAGCAGATAATTTCTAACAAAAATGATGAGCAAAACTTTTGACATGCAGACACGGTCGAAGTCCAGACTCACTAATGCATCCTAACGACTATCAGTTAGACACACTAATGCAGACCTGGTTCACTAAGACCACCGCTCTGATACCAACTGAAAGGACCCGTTCATATACATTATAAACGATTCACAATAGTTGATTACAAGGTATTTGACCTCTATATGATACATTTTACAAACATTGCATTCGTTTTTAAAAGACAAACTTTCTTTACAACGAAAGTTGACGGCATGCACACCATTTCATAATACATCCAACTATAATTGGCTTAATAATAATCTTGATGAACTCAATGACTCGAATGCAACGTCTTTCAAAATATGCCATGAATGACTCCAAGTAATATCCTTAAAATGAGCTAATGCACAGCGGAAGATTTCTTTAATACCTAAGAATAAACATGCTTTAAAGTGTCAACCAAAAGGTTGGTGAGTTCATAGGTTTATCATAACAATCATTTCAATATATTAATAGACCACAAGATTTCCGTTTATAAATATATGTACACTCGCAAGTGTATAAAAGTATTCTATAAGTTGTAGGCACCCGGTAACAAGCCTTAACGTTCATGTTTTACCCTCTGAAGTACACCAGATCAGGTGTGTTTAAAATAACCTCGAAGTACTAAAGCATCCCATAGTCAGGATGGGGTTTGTCAGGCCCAATAGATCTATCTTTAGGATTCGCGCATACCGTACATAGACAAGTAGTTTAATGTTACCAAGCTAAGGGTATATTTCTGGTTTAAACCCACGTAGAATTAGTTTTAGTACTTGTGCCTATTTCGTAAAGCATTTATAAAACAGCGCATGTATTCTCAGCCCAAAAATATATATTGCAAAAGCAATTAAAAAGGGAGCAAATGAAACTCACAATACTGTATTTCGTAGTAAAAATACATATAACGACATTTAACAAGTGCAAGGTTGGACTCGGATTCACGAACGTATCAATATTGAGATTCAATATTGCAGGAAAGTACGTAGACGCAACGGAGATGATAAACACTAGATTGACCTCACGAGCATACCCATGAACCATACCCATCACCTCCATAGCTATAACCCATAATTTCCTTAGCTTCGACTCATTCAAAAAAACTATTTTGAAATCACTCGGACAGCACTCCGTCGTAATATTTTATGTATACTAATAATATCTTGAAATAATACAAAGAAAATATATATATGTAATTCGATTGAGAGAGTTTAGAGAAATATATTTTCAAGTTTCTATGAAATAATGAAACCTATTGAATTCTATTTATAATAGATTTTTGAATTATTAAAGTGAATTATTAAAGTATGAATTATTAAAGTATGAATTATTAAAGTGAATTATTAAAGTGAATTATTAAAGTATGAATTATTAAAGTGAATTATTAAAGTGAATTATTAAAGTATGAATTATTAAAGTGAATTATTAAAGTGAATTATTAAAGTATGAATTATTAAAGTTAAAGTAAAATAAAAGTAAAGTAAAGGTAAAGTTAAAGTATAGTAAAAGTATAAAACTATATACGTATAATACGCGTATAAGTATATATAATATTAATTTAAATCGTTATATATATTTAATAAAATAAAATATAAATATCGTTATCTTTATCATACTGGTTAAGTAATGAGTTGTCAAAAGTGGTTCTAGATATTTATAAAAGATATATACATTTTAATAATAAAGTTCTTTTTAAACTGAAAACGTTTTTTGTACTTTTGAAACTAAATTAATAGAATATTATGAAAACCAATTCTCCACTAACTTTTGTCTAACTTTCGTAAATGACACTTTTTGTTTTTATTTATAAATAGCTTTACAAATTATTCTGAATATCGTTAAGAGGAATAGATTTTCTCAAATCATAGTGGACCTCTCAACAGAGACTTGTAATCATAATTCAATGTTTCTGATAATTCAATCATTTAATATATTTTTTTAATTTCATCGAAAATCATATTGAAAAAAATACGTTCGTGTAAGGCATTATACGTTTAATACTTTATTAATATTCTCAAGTTATAATATATATATACATATACATATCTATTTATATATAACGGTTCGTGAATCGTCGGAATTTGGTCGAGGTTATAATGAATGTATGAACACAGTTTAAAATTCTTGAGATTTAACTTAACAAACTTTGCTTATCGTGTTGGAATAATATAAAGATTAAAGTTTAAATTTGGTCGGAAATTTCCGGGTCGTCACAACAACTCGTTGATGGGTTTGCATCATCTTTACCAAGTTTTGACCATCATAACACTAGTGCAAGTCTAAGATATGTAGCACAACTAAATCAAGGGTTGCAAGTAGTTTGATGAACCAAAGTTACATCAAGATCTTAGATCCGACACATTCATGAGTTCTACTAGTAATATTAAGCTATAAACTTGAAAGTAAACTAAATGAACAAGATCTTTAAGTTGTAGAACAAAGTTCTTAGTTAGATTTTAAAGATCCTAGACCCAAAAGTCTAGATCTAAAGTTCTTAAGTTAAACCCTAAGTTACAAAACTTTATCTTAACTTTAATGAAACCATAAGTCATGAAACTTAGATTTTCATCTTGCAAAGTGTATATAAGCTTATAAGCTCTTGTTTACAACAAAATAAGAAGACCATAAGCTATAGAAACTTAGATCCAACATAAGTATATGAAGTTATAACTAGGAAGTTATACTTCCATGTTCTTGAACTTACAAAGTTTAACTTTAGTTTCAAGACAAATGAGATCAAGATTAACTAGTAATACTTGACCATGTTCATACATCACGAATTGATTTAAGTATAAAAGAAAGAAATAAAATAGATCTACAAGTATAATATTCATGTTTGTTTCATACTTAGGAAGATTCAAATCAAAGTTTGAATCTTAGGATTTAAGTCTACAAACATGAAAACAAAGAAGATCATCAAGTTTATGAACTCTAGATCTTGAAAACACTTAAGTATAGAACCACAAACTAACAAGTTTTAGGTTCTTGTTCTTGGTTCTTCATCTAACAAGAGATGGAAGTAACCAAGATCCATGAAGATTCAAACTAGGAAGTTTGATCTCTAACAATAACAAACAACAATCAAGTAACAAACAAGCAAGAAGTAAGTTGATGATGATGATTGTATGCTACGGTTTTTAGGAGAGAAAAAGAAGAGAAATAATGTTGTTACTTACTAGTTTTTGAGAGAAGAAATGAGAGAAAATGAAGTGTTGCTTGAATGTGTGTGTAAAAGAAATGAAATGCAAGTAAATAAGTAACAAAGTGAAGTGAAAATGAACTCTCCCTCATATGCTATAGGACCGTCGGTTTTGGGCATCAAAGAGGGAAGTCAAGGTGCAACTTTCTAGTGTGGGAATGAGGTGTTAGCTAGAATGAGTAACAAGTTAAAAAAACTCTTGCATGCTTGAGACAACTTGGTCTCCTAATTAGGTTAATAAATCCATACTTAACCTTAATGTAATACTAGCATATAACATGGGCTTACAAGTCCATTAAATGTGCAGGGTGGGCTTACTAGTCCATGAAATAAAAGTCCAAGCCCAAGTACCCAATAAATAAGTAAAAAGCCTAAGTAATTAACTACTAACCTTAGTTAATTAAAAATGATTAATAAAAATTAATCATGAATGTAAATAATATTCAAAAATATTATTCGTGAAAAGTACGTGTGTCACAAAGACAAGTCGGGCCAAGTAAAGTTAAATACGATAACAAGTAAATGTATATAAATAAATTTATTAAAGCGCGAGTATTAATAATAAATATTAATAAATAAACATTGGAAAATTCCGGGTTGTTACATTACCCACATGTTAAAGAAAATTCCGTCCCGAAATTTTAAGCTGAGGTAGATGGAAGAGTTGGGAAAAGGTGAGGATACTTCTGCATCATTTGATCCTCTCGTTCCCAAGTAAACTCAGGTCCTCGTTTGGCATTCCATCGTACTCGGACGATCGGAATCTTGTTTTGTTTTAAAGTTTTGACCTCACGGTCTAAAATTTTGACAGGCTCTTCCACGAAGTGGAGTTTGTCATCAATTGTAAGTTCCTCCAATGGTATGACATGTTCCGGTTCAGCAAGACACTTCTTCAAATTCAATACATGAAAGGTAGGATGAACTGAGCTCAATTGAGTTGGAAGATCCAAACAGTAAGCAACGGGTCCAACACGCTCCAAGATTTCAAAAGGACCAATGTATCGCGGGTTTAACTTTCCGCGCTTTCCAAAACGAATCACGCCCTTCCAAGGTGCGACTTTCAACATAACACGGTCTCCCACATTGAATTCGAAGTCTTTACGCTTACGGTCAGCATAACTCTTTTGGCGATCACGAGCCGTCTTAAGTCTAGCTTGAATTTGGGCAATCTTTTCCGTTGTTTCATGGACTATCTCGGGTCCGGTGATTTGCACTTCGCCTAAATCGGCCCAACAAATAGGAGAACGGCACTTGCGGCCATACAACGCTTCAAAAGGTGCGGCATTAATACTTGAATGATAACTGTTGTTGTAAGAGAATTCGGCTAATGGCAAATGCCTTTCCCAAGCCTTTTCAAAATCAATGATACAAGCACGCAACATGTCCTCCAAATCTGAATCGTGCATTCACTTTGCCCGTCGGTCTGTGGGTGATATGCAGTACTCATGTCGAGACGGGTTCCCATGGCTTCTTGTAAGGAGCGCCAAAATCTAGAAGCAAAACGGGGGTCGCGATCTGAGATGATCGATAAGGGTACACCATGACGAGATACAACCTCTTTGATGTATAGTTGAGCTCTCCATTGTATCCGTTTCCTTCAAAGCTAGGAAGTGTGCAGATTTGGTAAGACGGTCAACAATAACCCAAATGGTATCGTATCTGCCCACCGTCTTCGGTAGCTTGGTAATGAAATCCATTGTGATTCTTTCTCACTTCCATTGCGGGATTTACAGTTGTTGAAGTAATTCAGAGGGCCTCTGATGTTCGGCCTTAACTTTCGAGCAAGTCAAACACTTACCAATATAAGTTGCAGCATCCTTCTTAAGATTCAGTCACCAATACTGTTCTTTAAGATCGTGGTACATTTTGCCGGCTCCTGGATGAATCGAATATCTCGACTTGTGGGCTTCATCTAGTATAAGGTTCCATAGATCTCCATAACGAGGAACCCAAATTCTTCCGGCATAGCATCGGAGTCCAGTTTCCTTAACTTCGAATCGAGAAACGAGGATGTTCAAGTATTCGTGAGATATATTCTCTTCCTTGAGAGCCTCATCTTGGGCTGCTTGGATCTGGCTATTGAGGTTCGAATGAATGGTGATGTTCAAGGCTCGGACACGAAGATGTTCCATCCTCTCCTTTTGGCTCAAAGCGTCAGCTACAACATTGGCCTTGCCAGGGTGATAACGAAGTTCACAATCATAGTCGTTCAGCGTCTCGATCCATTGACGCTGTCTCATATTCAGTTGCTTCTGATCAAAGATGTATTGGAGGCTTTTATGATCGGTGAAAATAGTGCTCTTTGTTCCATAAAGATAGTGTCTCCACAGTTTTAATGCAAAGACAACGGCTCCAAGCTCGAGATCGTGAGTATTGTAGTTTTGCTCGTGAATCTTCAGTTGTCGGGAGGCGTAAGCGATAACCTTTGTGCGTTGCATCAGTACACAACCAAAACCACTTTTCGATGCATCGCAATAAACGACGAAATCGTCACTGCCTTCAGGAAGCGATAAGATAGGTGCGGTGGTTAACTTATTTTTCAAGGTTTGAAATGCTGATTCCTGTTCGGGTTCCCAAATGAACTTCTTCTCTTTGTGAGTCAGCGCGGTCAAAGGACGCACAATCAGAGAGAAACCTTCAATAAATCTTCGGTAGTAACCGGCGAGACCTAAAAATTGGCGAATGTGCATCGGAGTAGTGGGGGTTTCCCACTTGCTGATAGCTTCGATCTTTGCGGGATCTACCTTGATACCTTAATCGCTCATAACGTGACCCAGAAATTGGACTTCTTTCAACCAAAATTTACACTTGGAGAATTTGGCGTAAAGTTGCTCTTGTTTCAAGAGTTCCAACACTAGACGAAGATGTTTCTCATGTTCTTCTTCGATTTTGGAGTAGATGAGGATATCATCTATGAAGACGATAACGAACTTATCCAGGTACGGCTTGCATACACGATTCATGAGATCCATAAATACGGCAGGTGCGTTGGTTAGACCGAATGGCATCATGAGAAACTCATAATGGCCATAACGAGTTCTGAATGCAGTCTTCATCACATCACTCTCTTCACCCTCAACTGGTGATAACCGGATCGCAAATGGATCTTTGAGTAAATGCTCGATCCTTGTAGTTGATCAAAGAGATCGTCAATTCGGGGAAGAGGATACCGATTCTTGATTGTCAATTTGTTGAGTTCACGGTAGTCGATACACATACGGAATGATCCGTCATTCTTCTTCACAAATAAAACAGGTGCGCCCCAAGGCGAGAAACTTGGTTGGATAAATCCATGGTATAGCAGTTCTTGTAATTGGCTCTGCAACTCCTGCATTTCGGAAGGTGCGAGTCGATAGGGTGCGCGAGCTACGGGTGCAGCTCCTGGCACTAAATCGATCTGAAACTCTACTGCTCTCGGTGGTGGCAATCCAGGCAATTCTTCCGGAAAGACATCGGAAAATTCGTTCACAATTTGTACGTCCTCCACGCTCTTCACCTCGGTTTCTAACGTTTTCACATGTGCTAAAATAGCAAGACGTCCTTTCTTCATGATCTTTTGCGCTTTCATGCAACTAATGAGATTCAGTTTCGAGCAACATCTCTCTCCGTAAATAATCAGTGGCTCACCGTCTCCGTACGGTATACGAAGAGCTTTATCTCCACAGATAGTGTCAGCCTTTATCTTTGTCAACCAATCCATACCGACAATAACATCAAAGCTTCCCAACTTAATGGGTATCAAGTCAATATTGAAATCCACACCAGCGATATTGATAATAGCTCATCGGCTAATCTGGTCAACTTTCTCAAGTTTTCCATTGGCTACTTCTACAATCATACTCTCCTTTAAAGGAACTAATGACCAATTTATCTTAGAGCAAAAGTGTCTACATACATAACTTCTATCGGCACCAGTATCAAATAGGACAGAAGCTAATAGATTGTTGATAGTGAATATACCTGTCACCAAGTCGGGGTTCTCACGAGCATCCCTTGCATTTACATTGAAATCTCTGCCATGCGGTGGTCCGCCGTCCTTTCGCTTGTTGGGACACTCATTTCTGAAGTGGCCCGTTTGTCCACATTCATAGCACTTTCTCGGTCCATTGGGGTTCGGCTTCCCAGTCATGGTGGTGATCTTGCAGTCTCTGCCAATATGCCCGGTCCTTTTGCACTTTTCATAAACAACGTTACAATACCCGGTATGGTGCTTGTAGCACCTCTTGCACTGTGGTAGAGTACCCTTGTAGTTGGGGTTTGAGTTGGTGTTCGAATTAGGGTTCCTCCCATCGTTGTGCCTCTTGGCGGCGGTTTAATCATAGGCTCTCCCCTTGTTGTTATCCCACTTACGCTTATCACTTCTACCCGCTTCAGACTTAGCCTTCTCCGGTTCATCAATGATAATTTGGTTCATTAAGGTATGCGCCATGCGCATTGCTTCTGGGACATTAGGTGGCTTAGACGAGGTGACATTTCCCTTAATGGACTTAGGAAGTCCCCACAAATACCTTTCCATACGTTTAAACTCCGGGGTAACCATGGTAGGACACATCAGGGCTAACTCCAGATACCTACGGTTGTAACCATCGAGATCATTTCCCACAACCTTCAACTGCATAAACTCCATCTCCATTTTCTAGATCTCTGTCCTAAGGCAATATTACTCAATCATGGCCCCCTTAAACTCTTCCCATGGAGTGGCATACGCCTCATCAATACCCTTTGCTTGAGCCAGAGTGTTCCACCAAGTTAGTGCGCCGTCTAACAGCGTACATGAAGCATACTTGGTTTTGTTCGCCTCTGAGCAGTTAATAACTCGGAACACAGATTCTAATTTCTCAAACCACCTAGTGAGACCAACTGGCCCCTCAGTTCCACTAAAGTTGTGGGGCTTGCAGCTTTGAAACTCTTTGTATGTGCACCCATTACGAATGGGCTGGATAACCGGTGGTGGTGGAGCTTGAGGGTTCATTTTCGCTAAAGCTGCGGTGACTCGTTCATTGATCATTTCCTCGATTTGGGCTGCGGTGGGTGTTGATCTTCTGTTGGCCATTGATGTTCTAAACAAAAATTTTGACTCAAGTCAAAATCCAGTATTCAAATAGTAATAATACAGTATATGATAACCAGCATGGAATCAACACAACACATGCTAATTAAGTAACGCAATTAGATTCAGATACCACAAAATCATCATACATTAACGTAAATAGAACACTCTGCAAGAATTAAACAACACAAAGTTCCATTCATTAATAATAAGTTGCATACATCCACATAGGTTCGTACAGTACATAAGTAATACATGAAACTACAAACGAGATTACATAATGAAATCTAATACAAATGTCCTATGGTGATGGTGGGTGAAGGATGTCCATTATGTGGGACATCTGGTCCTCGAGCTTAGTTACCCGAGCACGAAGGATCTCCACTTCCCTCGTCAGTTCCTCGACAGAGGGAGATGGTGGGTCGGGCGGTGCTGTCAGTACAGGTGGTGCTGGTGGTGCAGATGGTCTGGCTCCGGAAGTAGATGGTGCATAGCGGTAAGGCTTACGGATAAAGGGATTAGCAGGATACGGCACAAGCCGCTTACGGGCGGTAACTCTAGTCCTCCGTCTATGTGCGTTAACGGACGATCTTCCTCTGTTAATGTGATGCCCCGTACAAAACCATCGTGTACGAATCATCAACAACAGGATCATTACAAAGTTAAGTACTATATGCTGTAATTAAAGAAGTTGTATTCACGATAAAAAGGTGATGTCATAACCGACATCAAATGTTTTACATTTCAAAAGCATGCTTCACTAAGTAGAAGCAAATAAATAAGTGTACGTGACCCCAAAGGTCGTTACATAACATAGTTTCAAAAGTAAATAAGTTTGAATGCAAGATAAGTAGTCGTGCGATAACAACTCTAAGCAGCGGGTTCTACAGCACGACTAGTACACAGCGAAAGCAACCTCAAGCACCTGAGAAATACATGCTTAAAAACGTCAACACAAAGGTTGGTGAGCTATAGTTTAAGTATAACAGTATGTAAGGTAGGCCACGAGATTTCCGTGCTACAAAGAGCGTTTCAAAACAGTATGATAAAGTATATGTTAACCGTGGGCACTTGGTAACTAACTTAACGTTTATACCCCCTGAAAGTACACTTGGCAAGTACGTATGTCTACGAAGTATTAAACACTCGTTAAATGCTAGCGCGACTAGCCCGAGTGGGGATGTCAAACCCTATGGATCCATATCTAAGATTCACGTTCACCGGTTCAAAAACCAATGACTAAACGTTACCGAGCTAAAGGGAATGTTTCTGCCGTTGTATAACCCACACATATACAAGTTTAAGTACTCGTGCCTAGTATGTAAAACATAAAATTCGCTTGTATTCTCACTTCCCAAAATAAGTTAAAGTAAAAAGGGAATGCTATAACTCACAATGATATGTAGCGGTAAAGTAGTAGTCGGGAAATGTGTGCAAGTAAATGGTCCGAAGTCCTCAACCTAAGTCAAATAGTACTAAGTCAGTAAATCGTCTTAATAGGTTTAAAATTATGTAATTAAGGTCTTAAGGGTCATCATCATTCATCATTAAACAAAAGGCGTAAGGTAGGTTTCGTTTATGAAAGTAGTTTAAAACAAAGTCTGACTTCAGTCAGTCACCACGGCCTCTACCCTTACTGAATTAAGGTGAGACCAGTGGCCATGGCTCTGTCTATGAGTCCCTTAAGTGTGGTAAAATTTACAGAAGCAAACTCGTCTTGGTTTGACCGTGGCGACGGTTTAAGTGCGAGTAGGTCAGAAATTTCTGCACAACGTTAAAGGACATAGTAACGATCGGAGGGCCATAAATCCTAAACCGTAACTCGGATTAAGACGAGTCCTATATGAAAAGTTATCTACTCGAAAAGTTCTATCTAAAAATAAAGGTTAGAACAGCCCAGGTCTACTGGTCTGTTCCAGAAGCATCAGGTCAGTAGGTTTTGGACAGAACAGTGAGTTTAAAAAGGGTTCCTGTGGTCTTGGTGCTTGATGTTCATCATGGTTCTCATCCTTGATGCATATAACTTCAAGTGTACAACTCAATGATGTATCTACATCATCTTAACCAAGTCTTGACCATCATAACCCATGTGCAAGTCTAAGACATGAAGCACAACTCACTTAAGAGTTGTATGAAGTTTGATGAACCAAAGTTGCATCAAGGTCTTAGATCTAACACATACATGGACTATAAGACTAATAATAAGTTACAAACTTGAAAGTAAACTAACTAATCAAGATCATAAGTAGTAGAACATGGTTCTTAGTTTGATCTTGAAGATCCAAGACTCAAAAGTCTAGATCCAAAGTTATATTTAAAGAAAACTTATTTGTGTGTTCTTGAACTTTCAAAGTTAACTTAATTTGTTCAAGAGATATGAGATCAAGACTAACTTGTAGTACTTGACCATATAAACTAACTACATGAAATTAAAGTGCATAATAATGAAGAAGTAACTAAGTAAACAAGAAAAGGTTCATGGTTGTTCATACTTTAAAGATTCAAACCAAAGTTTGATCTTTAGAAAGTAAACTTTAAAGTTTACTTCATGAGCTTCAAGTATGTCTTTAATCAACACATGGAACTTGAAACTTTTGAAACAATTGAAGTAGAATCATAAACTAGTGAGTTTATGTTCTTGTGTTCTTGAACTTACAAGATAATAGAAGAACCAAAACTAGAAAGTTAGGTTCTTGAAAGCTAGTAAGTAACTACAATTAACAAGACAAGTAGTTAAACAAAATCAAGAACAAGTAACAAACAACAAATGATGATGATGATTCATGTATGTATTTAGTTTTAAGATAAAGGAAAGAAGAAGAGAAAAATGTTCTTGTTACTTACAAAAATGTAGAAGAATATGAGAGAAAGTTTGAGAGAAAAGTGAGTGTGTGTGTGTAAATGAAAGAGTAATATGAATACAAGTGAGTATGTAGTGTAAAAAAAATTCAAAACACCACTACATGGCCACCAAGGATTCGGCATTCAGCAGAAAAAAGGGAGGGGGAGGTTTGTTCTTTGGTTACAAGCTTGTAAAGATGACAAAAGTTGGATAAAATGGGTGTTTGCATGGGAATGAACAAGTAACTTGATTCCTTACTAAGTTAACTAACTAGTTACAAGTTAAAGTGATACTTACACTTTGAAAGAGTAGGCTAACTAAGCCCACTTAAAGGTAGGGTGGGCTTACAAGTCTTAATTCATGAGTCCATTAACTAATCAAAGCCCAAGTTCAAATAAATCACAAGTTAAACCAATTAAAGCCCAAGTAACTAACTAATAGCCTTAGTTAATTAAAATGATTAATAAATTTAATCATGAATGTAAATAATATCTAAAAATATTATTCGTGAAAGTTCCGGGTGTCACAAAGACGTTTCGGGCTCTTAAAAGTCAAGTACGGGCAATCAAGGCAACATGTAAATGTAATAACATACATTCGTTTAATCACACGTATTAATAATAATAATTATTAATAAATAAATGTTGGAAATCCCAGGGTCGTTACAGTTAACCTCAGGAATCACAGTACCGTCGAAACATTACCGCTTCTTCGGCGGGGTAGAGGGTGGCTGCACGGGTGCTTCCTCGGGATCCTCGTCGGAATCCTCGTCACTAGAGTCATCAGAGGATGAGTTGTCGGATGATGAGTCGTCGGAATCATCTGGGGGTGGCTGCACGGGTGGCTCTCCTCGGGCAACCATCATCAGTCGGTATCTGAAAGGTGGGATCGGCACTAAACGTCCATCAGGAAGGCGTCAGCACCAATGGTTATGCTCATTACGGACCGGACCTTCCCCAAGTTCTGCGGGAATCACAGCACCACCGGAATGGTGCTGTAGCTCCGAGGGTCCTAGGGCAAGTGGAGCTGGAATCTCCTGTAGGTCCTCGGCTCCGTCAGAGGTGATCACTGGGCCGAGCGCATGGCTACTGGCTTCGGAGGATGAATCGCCGGAGTCGCTGGAAGGTGTAGATAACGGGATTGAGTCAGCAACAACGGTAGGTGAGGTGGCCGATGAGTCCAAGTCGCTCTCCAAGTGAATGATAGTGGGCGGGGCATCCGACATCTGAACAAGGAAAAATAACTTTTTCCATGTCAGTAAGTCATAAAGCAAGCACGTATTAGGCAAAGTAACTACGACAGTCTAGATTATGTATAGCAGTAAGTAGCATGGCAATAATAACAAATCTGTCATAACCCGTCCTTAACCATAAGAACGTGTTAGATAACGTATGATTTCATTGCGAGGTATTGACCTCTATATGCGACATTTTTAAAAGAGAAACTGCATATATTATACATTACAAACCATAACCATTATTTTTGTTACAAGCTTTAGACAATAAAAAGATGATTATCGTTTAGCGATAATCTTCGACTTACAAACTTTACATATAATGATAACAACACGATTTCGAGCATATTTTACAACACAAATCCTTGGGTATGCAGTTTTATTTTTGACACAAATATGCGTACGCAAGATCCTGCTCAAATTCAACATAATGCAGCGGAATCTTTAGTAATCACCTGAGAATAGACATGTTTTAAAAGGTCAACATAAAGTTGGTGAGATATAGGTTTAATGCCGGCAGCAATATATATATATAGACCACAAGATTTCGTATATAAACAGTTTAATAAAAATATTCTAAGTGGTTGAGCACTTGGTAACCATACTTAACATTTAATCACGTCGCATATTCCCTTTATTATGAAATCTTACTACACCGTACCAAGTGTAGTCACGAAACGAAGTACTGTGCAACCGTTGAATACTGGTCGTCCAGTCCGGTTGGGGTTGTCAGGCCCGATAGATCTATCAACAGGATTCGCGTTTACAATACCGCTGTAAATAACAGTTACCAAGCTACAGGGAAGTATGCCAGTGGTACAACTCAACGTAGAATATATTTTTCAGTTACTTGTGTCCATAACGTAAAACATAAAATACATGTATTCTCATCCCGAAATATTTAGAGTTTAAAAGTGGGACTATATACTCACTTTCGTCTTGAAGATATATATATAATTTGACTTGGTCTCCGGTTGATATTACAAACCTATCCATATATAATATATCAATACCTTTTCTTTTTAAACAAACGTTACATATATATACTTGTTATACTTTTAATACTTTGAATAATTCCTTAGTCCGTAGTTAGCAGTTCGTTGTTAGTAATTCAATTTTAATGGTTCATTTTTAGATGTTTAATATACCCGCAATGAAATAAATAAAACCCCCAACGAAATAAATAAAACCCCATCGTATATGTATTGGTCGAGATTAATCTTGACCCATGGTACCAGTGTTGT
Organism: Rutidosis leptorrhynchoides; assembly: GCF_046630445.1. Taxonomy (NCBI): domain Eukaryota; kingdom Viridiplantae; phylum Streptophyta; class Magnoliopsida; order Asterales; family Asteraceae; genus Rutidosis; species Rutidosis leptorrhynchoides. Next base: position 379,789,615 of record NC_092343.1, on the reverse strand, counting down.
CAAATGACGTGTTGCGTACATAAAGTACCGGTGTTGTCAAATGACGTGTTGCGTACAATCATGGGATCTTATGATTAATCTTCTCGTGTTGTTTACCGGTGATCCTGAACCATATAAAATTGAATTATAAGTACATATATATAAAATATCATGTTAACTTAAAAAGATGTGATTTATTTAATTTTTCCCAATTATTTTCGTGGCTAAACTAGTCTTGGATATCCGATCTTGTTTTGGTCATAGTTTCTTCGTTACAACTCCGTTTTCGTTGATTCAACTTGCCACTTCCTTGGATCGAGTCCCTCTTTAAGACTATGAACTGTAAATACCTTAGTTTGTATTCGAAATCACAGGTCATAGGTCAAACTTTAGTGAAACTTATGAAGTTAATCATTTTCCATCATGTAAACAACCTTAAATGATTATTTTTCTAAAAATACTTATACTTTGAGTTAAATCATGAAATTTTTATGTGTTATCATATTCATAGTAAAAATCATTTTTCCAGAAAATAAACCTCCAATTCAAAGTTTAAGATGGTTTTTAATTATCCAACCCAAAACAGCCCCCGGTTACACTCCGACGTCGTAAAAACAGTTTTTAAGGTGTTCTTTGAAAAACCAAGTTATACCTTGTTAAATTAGCATATATTTAAGTTATATTACAGGTCTTGAAGTATTTTAAAAGTTAAGTTAGAAGGATCTATTTAGTTTGCGAACAAGTTTGAAATCATTCAAACTATGTTCTAGTTTATAAACTCTTATATATATAGCTTTAAATATATGAATTGAAAAAGAGTTGAAGTAGAGTTTTTACCTCAAGTTTAAAATGTAAAGTTGCTGGAAAGAAGTAGTAAAATAAAAGTTGAGAGAGTTCTTGCAAGTGTGTGTGAAAATTGGAAGTAAAATTTGGAAAATGAATGTGTAAAAATGAGTTAGAAATGGTGCTTATTTATAGGCTTGAAAATTTGGTTTTTAGTGAAAATATCTAAGATAAGTTAAAATTTATTATGTCATGAATGACATATTATTCCAATAATTGAAGATTTCTATTGGTATATACCAATAGTAAATACTTCTAGAAGCTGTGTATAGTACCCTAGATATACGTATAGGATTATTGAGGAAACGGAACGAGAATTCAAATATAACTATCTTTTGTAAATATACTTATATTGTTTTATGTATAAAAGCCCTTTAAAAATGATTAAATACATTACTTATACGATATATGTATAAACATTATAAATCATCAGTATTTATGTCAAATAACGTTACGTAGGTTATTGTTTTGAAAACTTAAGTTAGTAGTTTCAAAATATACTTATGACTTTTTGTTATTAATACAAAATGAGATATTAAAACATCCTTAGATCATGTTAAATATGTATGTATAATTATCATATATTGGATAGTTCGTGATATCATCGGTCAAACTAGACGGTCAAACGTTGTGTAAAACTCTTTTCAAAAACATAAGTCTCAACAATTTGGATTGCTTATCATGTTGGTAAGGTTTAATTTATGTAAATATTAATCTCATAAGTATAGAACGATCGGAAAAGTGCGGGTCGTTACAGTACCTACCCGTTAAATAAATTTCGTCCCGAAATTTTAAAATTGTACCTATTTTGCGTCATCGAGAAACAAGTGTGGATACTTTTGTTTCATCTGATCCTCTCGTTCCCAAGTAAACTCAGGACCTCTTCGAGCATTCCAACGAACCTTAACGATTGGTATGTTGCTCTGCTTGAGCTGTTTAACTTCACGATCCATGATTTCGATTGGTTCTTCGATGAATTGTAGTTTCTCATCGACATGGATTTCTTCAAGAGGAATGGTGAGGTCTTCCTTTGCAAGACACTTCTTAAGGTTTGAGACGTGAAAGGTATTGTGTACTCCGGCGAGTTGTTGCGGTAACTCGAGTCGATAAGCTACCGGTCCAATGCGTTCGATGATCTTGAACGGGCCTACATATCTTGGGTTCAGTTTACCTCTTTTACCGAAACGTATTACACCTTTCCAAGGTGACACCTTTAGCATAACCATGTCCCCAATCTGAAACTCTAATGGTTTCCTTCGGACATCGGCGTAGCTCTTTTGGCGACTTCGGGCTGTTTTCAATCTCTCCTTGATTTGTACTATCTTCTCAGTCGTTTCGTGTATGATCTCGGGACCAGTTAATTGTCGATCTCCTACTTCATTCCAACAGATAGGAGATCTACACTTCCTTCCATACAATGCTTCGAATGGTGCAGCTTTAATGCTTGCATGATAACTATTATTATACGAAAATTCTGCTAACGGTAGATACTTATCCCATCCGTTTCCAAAATCGATCACACATGCCCTGAGCATGTCTTCAAGAGTCTGAATCGTTCTTTCACTCTGCCCGTCGGTTTGCGGATGATATGCGGTACTCATATCTAAACGAGTTCCTAGTGCCTCCTGCAGTGATTGCCAGAACTTTGAGGTAAATCTACTATCACGATCGGATATAATGGAAATAGGTATTCCATGCCTTGAAACAATTTCCTTTATATACAATCGTAATAGTTTCTCCATTCTATCCGTTTCCTTTATAGGCAAGAAATGGGCAGATTTGGTAAGACGATCAACAATCACCCAAATGGTGTCGTATCCCCAGGCAGTCTTTGGTAACTTCGTGATGAAATCCATGGTAATACCATCCCATTTCCATTCTGGGATTTCTGGTTGTTGAAGTAACCCTGATGGTTTCTGGTGTTCTGCCTTGACCTTGGAACAAGTTAAACACTCCCCAACATATGTTGCAACGTCTGTCTTTAAGTTAGGCCACCAATAATGTGTCTTAAGATCTTGATACATCTTTCCAACTCCAGGATGTATCGAGTATCTTGTCTTATGTGCCTCGTTCAATATCAACTTCCTTAATCCACCCAACTTCGGTACCCAAATACAGTTTGCAAAATATCGAATTCCATCTTCCCGTATAACGAGTTGCTTCTCATACTTCTTCATTATTTCATTTCCTATATTTTCTTTAGTAAGTGCTTCTCGTTGAACTTCTTTGATTTGTGAGTTAAGATTCATGCGAATTTTTATGTTCATCGCTCGTACTCGAATTGGTTCTCGTTCCTTTCTGCTTAGTGCGTCAGCCACCACATTCGCTTTCCCGGGATGATAACGAATTTCACAATCATAGTCGTTTATTAACTCGACCCACCTACGTTGCCTCATGTTCAGCTGTTTCTGATCAAAAATATGTTGAAGACTTTTATGATCAGTAAACACAGTGCATCTAACCCCATATAAGTAGTGTCTCCATATCTTTAACGCAAACACGACTGCTCCCAGTTCTAGATCATGCGTCGTATAATTCCGCTCGTGAATCTTCAATTGTCGAGATGCGTATGCAATAACTTTCTTTCGTTGCATAAGAACACAACCAAAACCTTGTCGCGAAGCGTCACAATATATTTCAAAATCATCGTTCCCTTCAGGTAACGATAAAATAGGCGCCGTAGTTAACATCTTCTTTAGTAATTGAAATGCGTTCTCCTGCTCCGAGGTCCATTCGTATTTCTTCCCTTTTTGCGTTAATGCTGTCAACGGCTTAGCTATTCGGGAAAAATCTTGAATAAACCTTCTATAATAACCGGCTAAACCCAAAAATTGGCGTATCTGCATTGGTGTTTTAGGAGTCTCCCATTTTTCAATGGCTTCAATTTTTGCTGGATCAACCTGAATTCCTTTGCTACTAACAACGTGGCCAAGAAATTGCACTTCTTTCAACCAGAAAGCACATTTAGAAAATTTAGCATATAGCTGTTCTTTTCTCAACAACTCTAATATCAACCTTAAATGCTGCTCATGCTCTTGCTCACTCTTGGAATAGATAAGAATATCATCAATGAAAACGATAACAAACTTATCTAAATATGGACTACAAACTCGATTCATGAGGTCCATGAATACAGCTGGCGCATTCGTCAATCCAAACGGCATGACCAAAAATTCGTAATGACCATAACGTGTCCGAAAAGCAGTTTTCGGAATGTCCTCTTCTTTGACACGTAGTTGATGATAGCCCGATCTTAGGTCGATTTTCGAATAAACACATGATCCCTGGAGTTGATCAAATAAGTCGTCAATTCTCGGTAGTGGATACCGATTCTTGATAGTTAACTTATTTAATTCACGATAATCTATACACATCCTAAAAGATCCATCTTTCTTTTTAACAAATAGAATCGGAGCTCCCCACGGTGAAGTACTTGGTCGTATGAATCCATGATCCAGTAATTCTTTTAACTGACTCTGAAGTTCTTTTAACTCGGACGGTGCAAGTCTATATGGAGCACGAGCCACTGGTGCGGCTCCTGGTACTAAATCTATTTGAAATTCTACAGATCTAAATGGAGGTAATCCCGGCAACTCTTCCGGAAAAACTTCAGGAAAATCTCTTGCCACAGGCACGTCGTTGATGCACTTCTCTTTTTCTTTCTTTTCGACTTTATTAACATGTGCTAAGATAGCATAGCACCCTTTCTTCAAGCACTTTTGAGCTTTCAAATAACTAATGAGTTTTAGCTTTGAGTTACCCTTCTCTCCATAAATCATCACCGACATTCTATCCTTACAAGGAATGCGAATTGCCTTCTTGGCACACACAACTTCAGCTCCTACTTTGGACATCCAGTTCATGCCGACTATTACATCAAAACTTCCTAATTCTACGGGTATTAAGTCAATTTTAAATGTTTCTCCGGCTAAATTTATTTTACAATCACGGCAAATTTTATCGGCTTTAATTAGTTTACCATTAGCTAACTCAATCATGTACTTAGCATCGAGAGGTAATGATAAACAATTCAATTTAGCGTGAAAGTCTCTACACACGTAACTTCTATCAGCACCAGTATCAAATATAATAGATGCGGATAAGTTATTAATGGTAAACGTACCCGTAACAAGCTCCGGGTCTTCACATGCCTCTTTAGCATTAATAACAAATGCTCTTCCACGTGCAGGTCCGATATTCTTCTCTGGATTCGGGCACTGGCTCTTATAGTGGCCTTGTTTTCCACACCCAAAACAAGTAATGGTAGCCAAAGCAGTTCTATTTGCGTTGGTGGCAGGAGTCTTGGCACCATTTGTATTCGTAACGAGAGCCCTACAATCTTCAGCAAGATGACCCTGTCGATTACATTTGTTGCATACCACACTACAGTAACCAAAGTGATGTTTGTGACATCGGTTGCATAAAGGACTTTGTCCTTTGTAACCAAAACCTGAACCACTACCCGCACCTTTCGGGGTTTCTTGTTTCTTAAAAGTTTGTTGTTGATTACCTCGATCATAGCTTCCATTCCACTTTCTCTTGTTACCTGATACCTTCACATCAGTATTGAATGCTTTCTTATCCAAAATGACCTGATCCATTAGCTCGTTTTCCATGGTTATAGCTTCATGAATTGTCTTAGGTTTCGATGCTGTAACATTTGCCTTGACCTTTTTGGGCAAACCATCTTTGTACATTTCAATCTTCCGTTCTTCGGTTGGAACCAATTCAGGACATAGCAAAACTAATTCCATGAATCGCTGATTGTAGTTGGTGATTTCAGTACCAATAACCTTCAGACTTCGTAACTCATCTTCCAACTTCCTAACCTCGTTCCTTGGACAATATTCATTGATTAACATTGTTTTGAATTCTTCCCACGGAGTATCATAAGCTAAATCTCCTCCTACAGCCTTCACATAATTTTTCCACCACGTGAGTGCACTATCTTGTAAAGTGCACGATGCGTATTTGGTCATGTCCTTTTCAACACAACCACTGATTTTGAACACAGTTTCCATCTTTTCTATCCACCGGGTTAAACCGATCGGTCCTTCTGTTCCACTGAATGATGAGGGCTTGCAAGCTTGAAAAGTTTTGTAAGTGCACCCCACACGAGGATTTGGGTTAACTGCAGCACCTCTTGCAGCCTCGACCCATAACATTCTGTCGTTCACTCGTTGATTGATGAGTTCCTGGATTTCTTGTTCCGTCATTCGGTTCAATCGCGCCATATTCTTCTATAAGAATGAAAAGAAAATAATTATTCACATGGAATATTATAGATGTAGTGTATATTTACAGTACATTATAGCTTATTAATAATATGAACCAGGTATTATTATAAAAGCCTTTTCTTCTTATTAGCGTTTTATAATTATATCTAGGGTAGTACCTACCCGTTAATGTTCATACTTAATAGCTTAGTACCGAACCAATTACTACAATCTAAATAATACTTAACCATGGAAAATTATTGCATTTCACACTTCACTATTTTACATATACTTATCTTACATCGAACATTAAGCAAACCACACTAATAATATTATACAAAACATTATATGATCCCATGGTTTAATACGGCAGCGCATCGTTTGGTCTATTTTCTAGGACGTTTAGGTTCAAAGAATCGCTTAACGCTTATCCTGGCTGTCTGCCTATATTTTGGCTGTGGGACTGAAGAACTGGATGCCGGGATAGAACGAATAGGAATAGCGGGAATAGGGGTGGTAGTGTCTAGTGGAGTTGGTGCCACATCATCCTTATTAAACTCAGGATTTGAATTTTCTAATTCATTAGCCTTTCGTTTCTTTCCTAGTTCGAACTCTTCTTTTGTAATTTCCTGTATTTCTTCCTCGGGTTCACTTTCCTCCTCGGGTTCACTTTCCTCCTCGGGTTCACTTTCCTCCTCGGGTTCACTTTCCGGGTTCTCTATAGTCGGTTCATCCGGAATTTGTGAGTCTTCCCCAAAGATATTATTTTCGTCATCGGATAGGTTAATGACTGGAACACCATCTGAAGATTCTGGTTCGGAGTCGCTGAATGTGATAACAAGTTTTGAGCCCGACATCTATCACACAACAACTAACCCATTAGTACTACATAATATTTACATATAAATTTTAACCAACAATGATAAGCAATGGTTTTTAAATCAGACCCGGTCAAAGTCCAGACTTACTAATGTATCCTAACGACTTATCAGTTAGACACACTAATGCAAACCTGGTTCGCTAAGACCACCGCTCTGATACCACATGTCATAACCCGTCCTTAACCATAAGAACGTGTTAGATAACGTATGATTTCATTGCGAGGTATTGACCTCTATATGCGACATTTTTAAAAGAGAAACTGCATATATTATACATTACAAACCATAACCATTATTTTTGTTACAAGCTTTAGACAATAAAAAGATGATTATCGTTTAGCGATAATCTTCGACTTACAAACTTTACATATAATGATAACAACACGATTTCGAGCATATTTTACAACACAAATCCTTGGGTATGCAGTTTTATTTTTGACACAAATATGCGTACGCAAGATCCTGCTCAAATTCAACATAATGCAGCGGAAGCTTTAGTAATCACCTGAGAGTAGACATGTTTTAAAAGGTCAACATAAAGTTGGTGAGATATAGGTTTAATGCCGGCAGCAATATATATATATAGACCACAAGATTTCGTATATAAACAGTTTAATAAAAATATTCTAAGTGGTTGAGCACTTGGTAACCATACTTAACATTTAATCACGTCGCATATTCCCTTTATTATGAAATCTTACTACACCGTACCAAGTGTAGTCACGAAACGAAGTACTGTGCAACCGTTGAATACTGGTCGTCCAGTCCGGTTGGGGTTGTCAGGCCCGATAGATCTATCAACAGGATTCGCGTTTACAATACCGCTGTAAATAACAGTTACCAAGCTACAGGGAAGTATGCCAGTGGTACAACTCAACGTAGAATATATTTTTCAGTTACTTGTGTCCATAACGTAAAACATAAAATACATGTATTCTCATCCCGAAATATTTAGAGTTTAAAAGTGGGACTATATACTCACTTTCGTCTTGAAGATATATATATAATTTGACTTGGTCTCCGGTTGATATTACAAACCTATCCATATATAATATATCAATACCTTTTCTTTTTAAACAAACGTTACATATATATACTTGTTATACTTTTAATACTTTGAATAATTCCTTAGTCCGTAGTTAGCAGTTCGTTGTTAGTAATTCAATTTTAATGGTTCATTTTTAGATGTTTAATATACCCGCAATGAAATAAATAAAACCCCCAACGAAATAAATAAAACCCCATCGTATATGTATTGGTCGAGATTAATCTTGACCCATGGTACCAGTGTTGTCAAATGACGTGTTGCGTACATAAAGTACCGGTGTTGTCAAATGACGTGTTGCGTACAATCATGGGATCTTATGATTAATCTTCTCGTGTTGTTTACCGGTGATCCTGAACCATATAAAATTGAATTATAAGTACATATATATAAAATATCATGTTAACTTAAAAAGATGTGATTTATTTAATTTTTCCCAATTATTTTCGTGGCTAAACTAGTCTTGGATATCCGATCTTGTTTTGGTCATAGTTTCTTCGTTACAACTCCGTTTTCGTTGATTCAACTTGCCACTTCCTTGGATCGAGTCCCTCTTTAAGACTATGAACTGTAAATACCTTAGTTTGTATTCGAAATCACAGGTCATAGGTCAAACTTTAGTGAAACTTATGAAGTTAATCATTTTCCATCATGTAAACAACCTTAAATGATTATTTTTCTAAAAATACTTATACTTTGAGTTAAATCATGAAATTTTTATGTGTTATCATATTCATAGTAAAAATCATTTTTCCAGAAAATAAACCTCCAATTCAAAGTTTAAGATGGTTTTTAATTATCCAACCCAAAACAGCCCCCGGTTACACTCCGACGTCGTAAAAACAGTTTTTAAGGTGTTCTTTGAAAAACCAAGTTATACCTTGTTAAATTAGCATATATTTAAGTTATATTACAGGTCTTGAAGTATTTTAAAAGTTAAGTTAGAAGGATCTATTTAGTTTGCGAACAAGTTTGAAATCATTCAAACTATGTTCTAGTTTATAAACTCTTATATATATAGCTTTAAATATATGAATTGAAAAAGAGTTGAAGTAGAGTTTTTACCTCAAGTTTAAAATGTAAAGTTGCTGGAAAGAAGTAGTAAAATAAAAGTTGAGAGAGTTCTTGCAAGTGTGTGTGAAAATTGGAAGTAAAATTTGGAAAATGAATGTGTAAAAATGAGTTAGAAATGGTGCTTATTTATAGGCTTGAAAATTTGGTTTTTAGTGAAAATATCTAAGATAAGTTAAAATTTATTATGTCATGAATGACATATTATTCCAATAATTGAAGATTTCTATTGGTATATACCAATAGTAAATACTTCTAGAAGCTGTGTATAGTACCCTAGATATACGTATAGGATTATTGAGGAAACGGAACGAGAATTCAAATATAACTATCTTTTGTAAATATACTTATATTGTTTTATGTATAAAAGCCCTTTAAAAATGATTAAATACATTACTTATACGATATATGTATAAACATTATAAATCATCAGTATTTATGTCAAATAACGTTACGTAGGTTATTGTTTTGAAAACTTAAGTTAGTAGTTTCAAAATATACTTATGACTTTTTGTTATTAATACAAAATGAGATATTAAAACATCCTTAGATCATGTTAAATATGTATGTATAATTATCATATATTGGATAGTTCGTGATATCATCGGTCAAACTAGACGGTCAAACGTTGTGTAAAACTCTTTTCAAAAACATAAGTCTCAACAATTTGGATTGCTTATCATGTTGGTAAGGTTTAATTTATGTAAATATTAATCTCATAAGTATAGAACGATCGGAAAAGTGCGGGTCGTTACAAAATCGTACAGAAGTATCATGCAATAGAAGCATATAGTAGCATGGAGTAGAGTAAACATGTAGCAGTATACAGCATATAGTAGCAAAAGATAGCAGCAGCATGCAGTAAGTTCCGTAGAAACAAGTAAACTAGCAAGTTGTAGATTAGTCCTATTAGTGAATCCTACTCGGGTCGGTCCAGACTCACTAATGCAACTTAATTCCCTACAACCTGGCTCTGATACTAAATGTGATGCCCCGTACAAAACCATCGTGTACGAATCATCAACAACAGGATCATCACAAGGTCAAACACTATATTTTGTTTCAAAATACGTTTGCATTCATAAAAGGATGACGTCTTAACCAATCATCAAATGTTTAATAACCAAAAGTATGCTTCTACGAATAGCAAGCATAAGTAATATTACGTGACCCACAGGTCGTTACAAATATATCGTTTCAAAAGTAACAAAGTTAGAATGCAAGATAAAATGTTTCATGCGGTAACATCTCTAATAAGGCAGCGGGTGGCTAATCAGCAAGACTAGTACAACAGCGAAAGCAAGCAAACCTTAAGCACCTGAGAAAAACATGCTTAAAAACGTCAACACAAAGGTTGGTGAGCTATAGTTTAAGTATAACAGTAATGTAAGGTAGGCCATGAGATTTCAGTGCTTCAAGGAGCGTTTCAAAACAGTATGTAAAGTATATGTTTAACCGTGGATACTTGGTAACTAACTTAACGTTTATAACCCCCTAAAAGTACACTTGGCGAGTGCGTATGTTTACGAAGTATTAAACACCCGTTAAATGCTAGCGCTACTAGCCCAAGTGGGGATGTCAAACCCTATGGATCCATATCTAAGATTCGCGTTCACTGGTTCAAAGACCAATGACTAAACATTACCGAGCTAAGGGGAAAGTTTATGCCGTTGTATAACCCACACATATATGAAGTTTAAGTACTCGTGCCTAGTATGTAAAATGTAAAATACGCATGTATTCTCAGTTCCCAAAATTGTCAAAGTAAAAAGGGATGCTATAACTCACAGTGAAAAGTAGTAGTAAAGTTGATTCGGGAAAGCTAAGCAAGTGGTTGGTCCGAAAAGTCCTCAACCTAAGTCAAAAGTTACTAAGTCAGTAAATCGTTCCCAAAGGTTTAAAGGTGTAACAACCCAAACCAATAACCAACCGAATACGCGAAACAAAAAAATATTTTTTTTTATCAGTAGAGTGCGGGGTGCGCGGCGCGCACAGGCCCACATTCAGTTCTGTCCGGTTTTGTCAATTTTCAATTAAAGATCTCCCACTTCCCGACATATTTATACGAAACGCTTTTCACAACATGTTATAATGGTTAAAACTCACACGATTCAATAATAAAATGAGTTTTACAAAACGGGGCCCATATCGGTCGTTTTACGAGTTTCATACAAAAGTTCGAGTTTCGACCACACTAGTTTAAATTCCAAACGACACTAAGAGCATGGTGTTTGGGGTTAAACTACCCACATCTCGGTCAAACTCCAAAAGCTATCACATCCAAAAGCATCCCCTATCAAACAACAAGCGGAAAATCTCTAATCCAACCGTACGCCCTTACCCTTATCAACGCCATAGTCTATAAAAAGATAAACAATGAGAGGGTAAGCAAAGCTTAGTGAATGCAATAATTATACATATACATATATAACTTACTTACTTGCAAACACTTACAACATATCCGCATACATACTAGCAACATAATTAGCATACCTTTATAATGTATAACGCTAAATCCTCGATAACATAAGCTAGTATAACAATATCATATAGTGCAACAACACAATACGTTACAACACAATACATAAGCATTGATGTTCACAACATCCATTAGTATTCGAATCCCAAGGCTAGCTCAATGAATGGTATCGTCAACATCGAACTTAATTCCCATTCATCCCAATAAATGTGGTATCGTCAACATCGAACTTAAACCCACATATGAGGTATCGTCAACATCGAACTTAAACCCTCATCGAATTTCACTACACTAGCAGTATGGCTTCGTCAACATCGAACTTTAAATCCATACATGAGGTATCGTCAACATCGAACTTAAACCCTCATCGAATTTCACTACAATAGCGGTATGGCTTCGTCAACATCGAACTTTAAATCCATACATGAGGTATCGTCAACATCGAACTTAAACCCTCATCAAAATGAACCAACAATATACTCTAGGATATGGTATCGTCAACATCGAACTTTAACCCATACCCCACAAGTAAATAAATCATATACATACATATATAATTATTCCACTCACCTTGGTGCCTTGAACAATGCAATACCAAAATCCGCAATCGTCAATGGAAAGTACCTATTCCATAAATCACACAACAACAATACAATTAGGGTGGATTTACAAACCAAACCAATTTAACACTTAGTGCCATTTCGACCCATTAGCACTTACTTCCAATTTGACTAAGTCAAATCTCACCCAAAACACCCATAATCGCTATCAACTAGTGATTATGTTCTAACACCACATTTTACTCAAAGTACCATCATCAAAACACATTACTTGCATCATTTGACACAAAACCCAATTTTGACCTAATCTCAAGTCAAAACACCAATTTGCAAGTTTACACCTCTAATCACTTATAACCTAAGTTAACTAGTGATTTTAACACCCGAACATGATTATCAACTAATCAAACCCAAAACCCACCAACAATGGTCATCAACACCATTTACTAGCTTATTTACCCATTTATCAACTAGTGGGTTTTACAAATAAATCAAACTCAAACCCTAACTTGAATATCAAATCTAACAATTGAAATTCGGAGTTTGAACTTACCAATACTACCAAAAAGTAGCTAGGAGCGAAATGAACAACTTTAACACTCGAGCTTTTGATTGATTCAAGCTCCTTCTTCCCCAATCACCAAATCTCTCACTAGAAATCTCTCTCTCTCTAGGAATGAAATGAGAGAGTTTGTGGACTTGAAATATGATCCAAAATTGGATCCCAAACTTATAATATGGCCACACATCCGGCCTCAAGTGAAAAGACCAAAATACCCTTCATTTAACTCAAATTAGAAAAAAACAGAAATCTGTCACCAGGTCAAGTGCGCGGCGCGCACACTTGACCGTGCGCGGCGCGCACACAGGTCTGATCAGTTTCCAAGCTTTTCTTTTGCACCACAGTTCACACACCTTATGTACATCATATATACTCCATGTACAATAAATAATCGGGTCTTACAAAAGGTATGTAAATTAGGTCTTAAGTATCATCATCATTCATCATCAAACAAAAAGTATAAAGTAAGTTTCATTCAAGAAAAGAGTTTGAAACAAAGGCTGACTTCGTTCAGTCGCCACGGCCTCTATACACACTTAAATGAATTGAGACCAGTGGCCATGGCTCCGTATATGAGTCCCCTAGATTTTGACGAATTTCCAGAACCAAACTCGTATTCGTTTGACCGTGGTGATGGTTTAAGTGCGAGTAGGTCAGAAATTTCAGCACAACGTTAATAGGGTGTAGTGACTTTCGGAGGGCCATAGATCGTACAACGTAACTCGGATTAAGACGAGGTCTAAACAGAAAATCATCTACTCGAACAGAACTAACTGAAAATCAACTTTACAGTAGCCCAGGTGGTCTGATCAGTTCCAAAAAACAGTAAGCTAAGTGTTCCGGTGGGTTCTTGGTGCTTGATGCTCATCACGGTTCCCATCCTTGATGCTTGTAGCTTCAAGTGTACAACTCGTTGATGGGTTTGCATCATCTTTACCAAGTTTTGACTATCATAACACTAGTGCAAGTCTAAGATATGTAGCACAACTAAATCAAGGGTTGCAAGTAGTTTGATGAACCAAAGTTACATCAAGATCTTAGATCCGACACATTCATGAGTTCTACTAGTAATATTAAGCTATAAACTTGAAAGTAAACTAAATGAACAAGATCTTTAAGTTGTAGAACATAGTTCTTAGTTAGATTTTAAAGATCCTAGACCCAAAAGTCTAGATCTAAAGTTCTTAAGTTAAACCCTAAGTTACAAAACTTGGATCTTAACTTTAATGAAACCATAAGTCATGAAACTTAGATTTTCATCTTGCAAAGTGTATATATGCTTATAAGCTCTTGTTTACAATAAAATAAGAAGACCATAAGCTATAGAAACTTAGATCCAACATAAGTATATGAAGTTCTAACTAGGAATTTATACTTCCATGTTCTTGAACTTACAAAGTTTAACTTTAGTTTCAAGACAAATGAGATCAAGATTAACTAGTAATACTTGACCATGTTCATACATCACGAATTGATTTAAGTACAAAAGAAATAAATAAAATAGATCTACAAGTATAATATTCATGTTTGTTTCATACTTAGGAAGATTAAAATCAAAGTTTGAATCTTAGGATTTAAGTCTACAAACATGAAAACAAAGAAGATCATCAAGTTTATGAACTCTAGATCTTGAAAACACTTAAGTATAGAACCACAAACTAACAAGTTTTAGGTTCTTGTTCTTGGTTCTTCATCAAACAAGAGATGGAAGTAACCAAGATCTATGAAGATTCAAACTAGGAAGTTTGATCTTTAACAACAACAAACAACAATCAAGTAACAAACAAGCAAGAAGTAAGCTGATGATGATGATTGTATGCTACGGTTTTTAGGAGAGAAAAAGAAGAGAAATAATGTTGTTACTTACTAGTTTTTGAGAGAAGAAATGAGAGAAAATGAAGTGTTGTTTGAATGTGTGTGTAAAAGAAATGAAATGCAAGTAAATAAGTAACAAAGTGAAGTGAAAATGAACTCTCCCTCATATGCTATAGGACCGTCGGTTTTGGGCATCAAAGAGGGAAGTCAAGGTGCAACTTTCTAGTGTGGGAATGAGGTGTTAGCTAGAATTAGTAACAAGTTAAAAGAACTCTTGCATGCTTGAGACAACCTGGTCTCCTAATTAGCTTAATAAATCCATACTTAACCTTAATGTAACACTAGCATATAACATGGGCTTACAAGTCCATTAAATGTGCAGGGTGGGCTTACTAGTCCATGAAATAAAAGTCCAAGCCCAAGTACCCAATAAATAAATAAAAAGCCCAAGTAATTAACTACTAACCTTAGTTAATTAAAAATGATTAATAAAAATTAATCATGAATGTATATAATATTCAAAAATATTATTCGTGAAAAGTACGTGTGTCACAAAGACAAGTCGGGCAAAGTAAAGTTAAATACGATAACAAGTAAATGTATATAAATACATTTATTAAAGCGCGAGTATTAATAATAAATATTAATAAATAAACGTTGGAAAAGTTGTTACATTACCCACATGTTAAAGAAAATTTCGTCCCAAAATTTTAAGCTGAGGTAGATGGAGGAGTTGGGAAAAGGTAAGGATACTTCTGCATCATTTGATCCTCTCATTTCCAAGTAAACTCATGTCCTCGTTTGGCATTCCATCGTACTCGGACGATCGGAATCTTGTTGTGTTTCAAAGTTTTGACCTCACGGTGCAAAATTTCGACAGGCTCTTCCACGAAGTGGAGTTTGTCATCAATTGTAAGTTCCTCCAATGGTATGACATGTTCCGGTTCAGCAAGACACTTCTTCAAATTCAATACATGAAAGGTAGGATGAACTGAGCTCAATTGAGTTGGAAGATCCAAACGGTAAGCAACGGGTCCAACACGCTCCAAGATTTCAAAAGGACCAATGTATCGCGGGTTTAACTTTCCGCGCTTTCCAACACGAATCACGCCCTTCCAAGGTGCGAATTTCAACATAACACGGTCTCCCACGTTAAATTCGAAGTCTTTACGCTTACGGTCAGCATAACTCTTTTGGCGATCACGAGCCGTCTTAAGTCTAGCTTAAATTTGGGCAATCTTTTTCGTTGTTTCATGGACTATCTTGGGTCCAGTGATTTGCACTTCGCCTAACTCGGGCCAACAAATAGGAGAACGGCACTTGCGGCCATACAACACTTCAAAAGGTGCGACATTAATACTTGAATGATAATTATTGTTGTAAGAGAATTCGACTAATGGCAAATGTCTTTCCCAAGCCTTTCCAAAATCAATGACACAAGCACGCAACATGTCCTCTAAAGTCTGAATCTTGCGTTCACTTTGCCCGTCGGTCTGTGGGTGATATGCAGTACTCATGTCGAGATGGGTTCCCATGGCTTCTTGAGATGATCGATAAGGGTACACCATGACGAGATACAACCTCTTTGATGTATAGTTGAGCGAGTATCTCCATTGTATCCGTTTCTTTCATAGCTAGGAAGTGTGCAGATTTGGTAAGACGGTCAACAATAACCCAAATGGTATCGTATCCGCCCACCATCTTTGGTAGCTTGGTAATGAAATCCATTGTGCTCCTTTCTCACTTCCATTGCGGGATTTCCAGTTGTTGAAGTAATCCAGAGGGCCTCTGATGTTCGGCCTTAACTTTTGAGCAAGTCAAACACTTACCAACATAAGTTGCAACGTCCTTCTTAAGATTCGGCACCCAATACTGTTCCTTAAGATCGTGGTACATTTTGCCGGCTCCTGGATGAATCGAATATCTTGACTTGTGGGCTTCATCTAGTATAAGGTTCCGTAGATCTCCATAACGAGGTACCCAAATTCTTCCGGCATAGCATCAGAGTCCAGTTTCCTTAACTTCGAATCGAGAAACAAGGATGTTTAAGTATTCGTGAGATATATTCTCTTCCTGAACTCAAACGTGTTGATATTTTCTTTCCTACTGTAACGACCCGCACTTTTTCGATCATTCTATACTTATAAGATTAATAGTTACATAAATTAAACCTTACCAACATGATAAGCAATCCAAATTGTCGAGACTTATGTTTTTTCGAAAAGAGATTTACACAACGTTTGACCGTCTAGTTTGACCGATGATATCACGAACTATACAATATATGATAATTATACGTTTGTATATATATATGTATATATACATGTTTAACATGATTTAAGGATGTTTTAATACCTCATTTTGTATTAATAACAATAAGTTATAAGTATATTTTGAAACTACTAACTTAAGTTTTCAAAACGATAACCATACGTAACGTTATTTGACTTAAATACTTATGACATATAATGTTTATACATATATCGTATAAGTAATGTATTTAATCATTTTTAAGGACTTAAATACATAAAACCATATAAGTATATTCACAAAAGATAGCTATATTTGAATCCTCGTTCCGTTTTCACAAGATTTCTATACGTATACTTAGGGTATATGTACCCGTATAAATACGCAGTTTCTAGAAGTTTTACTATTGAAAAATACCAATTATTAGACTTCAATTATATGATCTTAGCAGCCTTTGATTAGTCAATACATGTGGGATCATATATGAGGACTTTTGAGCTAAAAATCAAAAAATAAAGTCTATATATACATATACATATATACGCCTATATACACATATGCACACTTTCATAACAATTTTCTTTCAAGTTAAATGATCTTCTAAACTCTCTTATCTTCAACCTTCAAGTGTTCTTCAAGGTCCTCATAAGTTTTTAGCTTCAAAACATCACTTAATCATCATAAGAAAACCCTTACAAAAATACTTCAAGAAAACCTTCCAAGAACACCAACTTACTTCCAATCTTTCATCCACTTCCATCACCCTTTTGGTTCTAGGTTCTTACTCCTCTTTTACATCAACCTTGTCAAAGGAATTTGAGGTAGAATCTATGTTCATAACCTTATTCGATTCATATATATATAGCTATCTTATTTTGTGGTATAAAATTTTAACAACAAGAACATAGTTTGAATGTTTTCAAACTTGTTTGCAAACTAAATAGATCCTTCTAACTTAACTTTTAAAATACTCCAAGACCTGTAATATAACTTAAATATATGCTAATTTAAAAAGGTATAACTTGGTTTTTCAAAGATTATCTTAAAAACTATTTTTACGACGTCGGAGTGCCACCGGGGACTGTTTTGGGTTGGATAATTAAAAACTATCTTAAACTTTGAATTGGAGGTTTATGTTCTGGAAAAATGATTTTTACTATGGATATGATAACACATAAAAATTCCATGATTTAATTCAAAGTATAAGTATTTTTAGAAAAATAATCATTTAAGGTTGTTTACATAAAGGAAAATGTTTAACTTCATAAGTTTCACTAAAGTTTCACCTATGCCGTGTGATTTTGAATACAAACCAAGGTATTTTCAGTTCATAGTCTTAAAGAGGGACTCGATCCAAGGAGATGGCAAGTTGAATCAACGAAAACGGATTTGTAACGAAGAAACTATGACCGAAACAAAATTGGTTATCCAAGACTTGTTTAACTTCGGGATTAATTGGGAAAAATTAAATAAAATCACATCTTTCTAAGATAACATGATATTTTATATAATTCAATTTTATATGGTTCAGGATCACCCGTAAACAACACGAGAAGATTAATCATAAGATTCCATGATTGTACGCAACACGTCATTTGACAACACCGGTACTTTATGTACGCAACACGTCATTTGACAACACCGGTACCGTGGGTCAAGATTAATCTCGACCAATACATATACGATGGGGTTTTATTTATTTCGTTGGGGGTTTTATTTATTTCATTGCGGGTATATTAAACATCTAAAAATGAACCATTAAAATTGAATTACTAACAACGAACTGCTAACTACGGACTAAGGAATTATTCAAAGTATTAAAAGTATAACAAGTATATATATGTGACGTTTGTTTAAAAAGAAAAGTTATTGATATATTATATATGGATAGGTTCGTGATATCAACCGGAGACCAAGTCAAATTATATATATATATATATCTTCAAGACGAAAGTGAGTATATAGTCCCACTTTTAAACTCTAAATATTTCGGGATGAGAATACATGTATTTTATGTTTTACGATATGGACACAAGTAACTGAAAAATATATTCTACGTTGAGTTGTACCACTGGCATACTTCCCTGTAGCTTGGTAACTAATATTTACAGCGGTATTGTAAACGCGAATCCTGTTGATAGATCTATCGGGCCTGACAACCCCAACCGGACTGGACGACCAGTATTCAACGGTTGCACAGTACTTCGTTTCGTGACTACACTTGGTACAGTGTAGTAAGATTTCATATTAAAGGGAATATGCGACGTGATTAATTGTTAAGTATGGTTACCAAGTGCTCAACCACTTAGAATATTTTTATTAAACTGTTTATATACGAAATCTTGTGGTCTATATATATATTGCTGCCGGCACTAAACCTATATCTCACCAACTTTATGTTGACCTTTTAAAACATGTCTATTCTCAGGTGATTTCTAAAAGCTTCCGCTGCATTATGTTGAATTTGAGCAGGATCTTGCGTACGCATATTTGTGTCAAAAATAAGACTGCATATCCAAGAACTTGTGTTGTAAAATATGCTAGAAATCGTGTTGTTATCATCATTTGTAAAGTTTGTAAGTCGAAGATTATCGCTAAACGATAATCATCTTTATTTCGTCCAAAGCTTGTATCAAAAATAAGAATCATGGTTTGTAATGTATAATATATGCAGTTTTTCTTTTAAAAATGTCGCATATAGAGGTCAATACCTCGCAATGAAATCATACGTTATCTAACACGTTCTTACGGTTAAGGACGGGTTATGACATGTGGTATCAGAGCGGTGGTCTTAGCGAACCAGGTTTGCATTAGTGTGTCTAACTGATAAGTCATTAGGATACATTAGTAAGTCTGGACTTTGACCGGGTCTGATTTAAAAACCATTGCTTATCATTGTTGGTTAAAATTTATATGTAAATATTATGTAGTACTAATGGGTTAGTTGTTGTGTGATAGATGTCGGGCTCAAAACTTGTTATCACATTCAGCGACTCCGAACCAGAATCTTCAGATGGTGTTCCAGTCATTAACCTATCCGATGACGAAAATAATATCTTTGGGGAAGACTCACAAATTCCGGATGAACCGACTATAGAGAACCCGGAAAGTGAACCCGAGGAGGAAAGTGAACCCGAGGAGGAAAGTGAACCCGAGGAGGAAAGTGAACCCGAGGAAGAAATACAGGAAATTACAAAAGAAGAGTTCGAACTAGGAAAGAAACGAAAGGCTAATGAATTAGAAAATTCAAATCCTGAGTTTAATAAGGATGATTTGGCACCAACTCCACTAGACACTACCACCCCTATTCCCGCTATTCCTATTCGTTCTATCCCGGCATCCAGTTCTTCAGTCCCACAGCCAAAATATAGGCAGACAGCCAGGATAAGCGTTAAGCGATTCTTTGAACCTAAACGTCCTAGAAAATAGACCAAACGATGCGCTGCCGTATTAAACCATGGGATCATATAATGTTTTGTATAATATTATTAGTGTGGTTTGCTTAATGTTCGATGTAAGATAAGCATATGTAAAATAGTGAAGTGTGAAATGCAATAATTTTCCATGGTTAAGTATTATTTAGATGGTAGTAATTGATTCTGTACTAAGCTATTAAGTATGGACATTAACGGGTAGGTACTACCCTAGATATAATTATAAAACGCTAATAAGAAGAAAAGGCTTTTATAATAATACCTGGTTCATATTATTAATAAGCTATAATGTACTGTAAATATACACTACATCTATAATATTCCATGTGAATAATTATTTTCTTTTCATTCTTATAGAAGAATATGGCGCGATTGAACCGAATGACGGAACAAGAAATCCAGGAACTCATCAATCAGCGAGTGAACGACAGAATGTTATGGGTCGAGGCTGCAAGAGGTGCTGCAGTTAACCCAAATCCTCGTGTGGGGTGCACTTACAAAACTTTTCAAGCTTGCAAGCCCTCATCATTCAGTGGAATAGAAGGACCGATCGGTTTAACCCGGTGGATAGAAAAGATGGAGACTGTGTTTAAAATCAGTGATTGTGTTGAAAAGGACATGACCAAGTATGCATCGTGCACTTTACAAGATAGTGCACTCACGTGGTGGAAAAATTATGTGAAGGCTGTAGGAGGAGATGTAGCTTATGATACTCCATGGGAAGAATTCAAAATAATGTTAATCAACGAGTATTGTCCAAGGAACGAGGTTAGAAAGTTGGAAGATGAATTACGAAGCCTGAAGGTTGTTGGTACTGAAATCACCAACTACAATCAGCGATTCATGGAATTAGTTTTGCTATGTCCTGAATTGGTTCCAACCGAAGAACGGAAGATTGAAATGTACAAAGATGGTTTGCCCAAAAAGGTCAAGGCAAATGTTACAGCATCGAAACCTAAGACAATTCATGAAGCTATAACCATGGCAAACGAGCTAATGGATCAGGTCATCATGGATAAGAAAGCATCCAATACTGATGTGAAGGTATCAGGTAACAAAAGAAAGTGGAATGGAAATTATGATCGAGGTAACCAACAACAATCTTTTAAGAAACAAGAAACCACGCAAGGTGCAGGTAGTGGTTCAAGCTTTGGTTACAAAGGACAAAATCCTTTATGCAACCGTTGTCACAAACATCACTTTGGTTACTATAGTGTGTTATGCACCAAGTGTAATCGACAGGGTCATCTTGCTGAAGATTGTAGGGCTCTCGTTACAAATACAAATGGTACCAAGACTCCTGCCACCAATGCAAATAGAACTGCTTTGGCTACCGTTACTTGTTTTGGGTGTGGAAAACAAGGTCACTATAAGAGTCAGTGCCCGAATTCAGAGAAGAATGTCAGACCTGCACGTGGGAGAGCATTTGTTATTAATGCTAGAGAGGCACGCGAAGATCCGGAGCTTGTTACGGGTACGTTTACCATTAATAACTTATCCGCATCTATTATATTTGATACTGGTGCAGATAGAAGTTACGTGTGTAGACACTTTCACGCTAAATTGAATTGTTCATCATTACCTCTAGATGCTAAGTACATGATTGAGTTAGCTAATGGTAAACTAATTAAAGCCGATAAAATTTGCCGTGATTGTAAAATAAATTTAGCCGGAGAAACATTTAAGATTGATTTGATACCCATAGAATTAGGAAGTTTTGATGTAATAATCGGCATGGACTGGATGTCCAAAATAGGAGCTGAAGTTGTGTGCGCCAAGAAGGCAATTCGCATTCCTCGTAAGGATAAAACGCCAGTAATGATTTATGGAGAGAAGGGTAACTCAAAGCTAAAACTCATTAGTTATTTGAAAGCTCAAAAGTACTTGAAGAAAGGGTGCTATGCTATCTTAGCACATGTTAATAAAGTCGAAAAGAAAGAAAAAGAGAAGTGCATCAATGACGTGCCTGTGGCAAGAGATTTTCCTGAAGTATTTCCGGAAGAGTTGTCGGGATTACCTCCATTTAGATCTGTAGAATCTCAAATAGATCTTATACCAGGAGCTGCACCGGTTGCCCGTGCTCCATATAGACTTGCACCGTCCGAGTTAAAAGAACTTCAGAGTCAGTTAAAAGAATTACTGGATCGTGGATTCATACGACCAAGTACTTCACCGTGGGGAGCTCCAATTTTATTCGTCAAGAAGAAAGACGGATCTTTCCGAATGTGTATAGATTATCGTGAATTAAATAAGTTAACTATCAAGAATCGGTATCCACTACCGAGAATTGACGACTTATTTGATCAACTCCAAGGATCATGTGTTTATTCGAAAATCGACCTAAGATCGGGTTATCATCAATTACGTGTCAAAGAAGAAGATATACCGAAAACTGCTTTTCGGACACGTTACGGTCATTACGAATTTTTGGTCATGCCGTTTGGATTGACGAATGCGCCAGCTGTATTCATGGACCTCATGAATCGAGTTTGTAGTCCATATTTAGATAAGTTTGTTATTGTTTTCATTGATGACATTCTTATCTATTCCAAGAGTGAGCAAGAGCATGAGCAGCATTTAAGTTTAATATTAGAGTTGTTAAGAAAAGAACAGCTATATGCTAAATTTTCTAAATGTGCTTTCTGGTTGAAAGAAGTGCAATTTCTTGGCCACGTTGTTAGTAGCAAAGGAATTCAGGTTGATCCAGCAAAAATTGAAGCCATTGAAAAATGGGAGACTCCTAAGACAGCAATGCAGATACGCCAATTTTTGGGTTTAGCCGGTTATTATAGAAGGTTTATTCAAGATTTTTCCCGAATAGCTAAGCCGTTGACAGCGTTAACACAAAAAGGGAAGAAATATGAATGGACTTCTGAGCAGGAGAGTGCATTTCAATTACTAAAGAAGAAGTTAACTACGGCGCCTATTTTATCGTTACCAGAAGGGAACGATGATTTTGAAATATATTGTGACGCTTCGCGACAAGGTTTTGGTTGCGTTCTTATGCAACGGAAGAAAGTTATTGCATACGCATCCCGACAATTAAAGATTCACGAGCGGAATTATACGACGCATGATCTAGAACTGGGAGCAGTCGTGTTTGCATTGAAGATATGGAGACACTACTTGTATGGGGTTAAATGCACTGTGTTTACTGATCATAAAAGCCTTCAACATATTTTTGATCAGAAACAGTTGAACATGAGGCAACGTAGGTGGGTCGAGTTAATAAATGACTATGATTGTGAAATTCGTTATCATCCCGGGAAAGCGAACGTAGTGGCCGATGCTCTAAGCAGAAAGGAACGAGAATCAATCCGAGTTCGAGCAATGAACATAAAAATTCGCATGAATCTCAACTCGCAAATCAAAGAAGTTCAACAAGAAGCACTCAATAAAGAAAACATAAGAAATGAAATAATGAAGAAGTATGAGAAGCAACTTGTTATACGGGAAGACGGAATTCGATATTTTGCAAATCGTATTTGGGTACCGAAGTTGGGTGGATTAAGGAAGTTGATATTGAATGAGGCACATAAGACAAGATACTCGATACATCCTGGAGTTGGAAAGATGTATCAAGATCTTAAGACACGTTATTGGTGGCCTAATTTAAAGACAGACGTAGCAACATATGTTGGGGAGTGTTTAACTTGTTCCAAGGTCAAAGCAGAACACCAAAAGCCATCAGGGTTACTTCAACAACCAGAAATCCCAGAATGGAA
Organism: Rutidosis leptorrhynchoides; assembly: GCF_046630445.1. Classification (NCBI taxonomy): domain Eukaryota; kingdom Viridiplantae; phylum Streptophyta; class Magnoliopsida; order Asterales; family Asteraceae; genus Rutidosis; species Rutidosis leptorrhynchoides. Next base: position 379,765,755 of record NC_092343.1, on the reverse strand, counting down.
ATGGGATGGTATTACCATGGATTTCATCACGAAGTTACCAAAGACTGCCTGGGGTTACGACACCATTTGGGTGATTGTTGATCGTCTCACCAAGTCTGCACATTTCTTGCCTATAAAGGAAACGGATAGAATGGAGAAACTATTACGATTGTATATAAAGGAAGTTGTTTCAAGGCATGGAATACCTATTTCCATTATATCTGATCGTGATAGTAGATTTACCTCAAAGTTCTGGCAAGCACTACAGGAGGCACTAGGAACTCGTTTAGATATGAGTACCGCATATCATCCGCAAACGGACGGGCAGAGTGAAAGAACAATTCAGACTCTTGAAGATATGCTCAGGGCATGTGTGATCGATTTTGGAAACGGATGGGATAAGTATTTACCGTTAGCAGAATTCTCGTATAATAATAGTTATCATGCGAGCATTGGAGCTGCGCCATTCGAAGCATTGTATGGAAGGAAGTGTAGATCTCCTATATGTTGGAATGAAGTAGGAGATCGACAATTAACTGGTCCCGAAATCATACACGAAACGACTGAGAAGATAGTACAAATCAAGGAGAGATTGAAAACAGCCCGTAGTCGCCAAAAGAGCTACGCCGATGTCCGAAGGAAACCATTAGAGTTTCAGGTCGGGGACATGGTTATGTTAAAGGTGTCACCTTGGAAAGGTGTAATACGTTTCGGCAAAAGGGGTAAGCTGAACCCAAGATATGTAGGCCCGTTCAAGATTATTGAACGCATTGGACCGGTAGCTTATCGACTTGAGTTACCGCAACAACTCGCCGGGGTACATAATACCTTTCACGTCTCAAACCTTAAGAAGTGTCTTGCAAAGGAAGACCTCACTATTCCTCTTGAAGAAATCCATATCGACGAGAAACTACAATTCGTCGAAGAACCAATCGAAATCATGGACCGTGAAGTTAAACAGCTCAAACAGAGCAACATACCGATTGTTAAGGTTCGTTGGAATGCTAGAAGAGGTCCCGAGTTTACTTGGGAACGAGAGGATCAGATGAAACAAAAGTATCCACACTTGTTTCTCGATGACGCAAAATAGGTACAATTTTAAAATTTCGGGACGAAATTTATTTAACGGGGAGGTAATGTAACGACCCGCACTTTTTCGATCATTCTATACTTATAAGATTAATATTTACATAAATTAAACCTTACCAACATGATAAGCAATCCAAATTGTCGAGACTTATGTTTTTTCGAAAAGAGATTTACACAACGTTTGACCGTCTAGTTTGACCGATGATATCACGAACTATACAATATATGATAATTATACGTTTGTATATATATATGTATATATACATGTTTAACATGATTTAAGGATGTTTTAATACCTCATTTTGTATTAATAACAATAAGTTATAAGTATATTTTGAAACTACTAACTTAAGTTTTCAAAACGATAACCATACGTAACGTTATTTGACTTAAATACTTATGACATATAATGTTTATACATATATCGTATAAGTAATGTATTTAATCATTTTTAAGGACTTAAATACATAAAACCATATAAGTATATTCACAAAAGATAGCTATATTTGAATCCTCGTTCCGTTTTCACAAGATTTCTATACGTATACTTAGGGTATATGTACCCGTATAAATACGCAGTTTCTAGAAGTTTTACTATTGAAAAATACCAATTATTAGACTTCAATTATATGATCTTAGCAGCCTTTGATTAGTCAATACATGTGGGATCATATATGAGGACTTTTGAGCTAAAAATCAAAAAATAAAGTCTATATATACATATACATATATACGCCTATATACACATATGCACACTTTCATAACAATTTTCTTTCAAGTTAAATGATCTTCTAAACTCTCTTATCTTCAACCTTCAAGTGTTCTTCAAGGTCCTCATAAGTTTTTAGCTTCAAAACATCACTTAATCATCATAAGAAAACCCTTACAAAAATACTTCAAGAAAACCTTCCAAGAACACCAACTTACTTCCAATCTTTCATCCACTTCCATCACCCTTTTGGTTCTAGGTTCTTACTCCTCTTTTACAGAAACCTTGTCCAAGGAATTTGAGGTAGAATCTATGTTCATAACCTTATTCGATTCATATATATATAGCTATCTTATTTTGTGGTATAAAATTTTAACAACAAGAACATAGTTTGAATGTTTTCAAACTTGTTTGCAAACTAAATAGATCCTTCTAAATTAACTTTTAAAATACTCCAATACCTGTAATATAACTTAAATATATGCTAATTTAACAAGGTATAACTTGGTTTTTCAAAGATTATCTTAAAAACTGTTTTTACGACGTCGGAGTGCCACCGGGGACTGTTTTGGGTTGGATAATTAAAAACTATCTTAAACTTTGAATTGGAGGTTTATGTTCTGGAAAAATGATTTTTACTATGGATATGATAACACATAAAAATTCCATGATTTAATTCAAAGTATAAGTATTTTTAGAAAAATAATCATTTAAGGTTGTTTACATAAAGGAAAATGTTTAACTTCATAAGTTTCACTAAAGTTTCACCTATGCCGTGTGATTTTGAATACAAACCAAGGTATTTTCAGTTCATAGTCTTAAAGAGGGACTCGATCCAAGGAGATGGCAAGTTGAATCAATGAAAACGGATTTGTAACGAAGAAACTATGACCGAAACAAAATTGGTTATCCAAGACTTGTTTAACTTCGGGATTAATTGGGAAAAATTAAATAAAATCACATCTTTCTAAGATAACATGATATTTTATATAATTCAATTTTATATGGTTCAGGATCACCCGTAAACAACACGAGAAGATTAATCATAAGATCCCATGATTGTACGCAACACGTCATTTGACAACACCGGTACTTTATGTACGCAACACGTCATTTGACAACACCGGTACCGTGGGTCAAGATTAATCTCGACCAATACATATACGATGGGGTTTTATTTATTTCGTTGGGGGTTTTATTTATTTCATTGCGGGTATATTAAACATCTAAAAATGAACCATTAAAATTGAATTACTAACAACGAACTGCTAACTACGGACTAAGGAATTATTCAAAGTATTAAAAGTATAACAAGTATATATATGTGACGTTTGTTTAAAAAGAAAAGGTATTGATATATTATATATGGATAGGTTCGTGATATCAACCGGAGACCAAGTCAAATTATATATATATATATCTTCAAGACGAAAGTGAGTATATAGTCCCACTTTTAAACTCTAAATATTTCGGGATGAGAATACATGTATTTTATGTTTTACAATATGGACACAAGTAACTGAAAAATATATTCTACGTTGAGTTGTACCACTGGCATACTTCCCTGTAGCTTGGTAACTAATATTTACAGCGGTATTGTAAACGCGAATCCTGTTGATAGATCTATCGGGCCTGACAACCCCAACCGGACTGGACGACCAGTATTCAACGGTTGCACAGTACTTCGTTTCGTGACTACACTTGGTACAGTGTAGTAAGATTTCATATTAAAGGGAATATGCGACGTGATTAATTGTTAAGTATGGTTACCAAGTGCTCAACCACTTAGAATATTTTTATTAAACTGTTTATATACGAAATCTTGTGGTCTATATATATATTGCTGCCGGCACTAAACCTATATCTCACCAACTTTATGTTGACCTTTTAAAACATGTCTATTCTCAGGTGATTTCTAAAAGCTTCCGCTGCATTATGTTGAATTTGAGCAGGATCTTGCGTACGCATATTTGTGTCAAAAATAAGACTGCATATCCAAGAACTTGTGTTGTAAAATATGCTAGAAATCGTGTTGTTATCATAATTTGTAAAGTTTGTAAGTCGAAGATTATCGCTAAACGATAATCATCTTTATTTCGTCCAAAGCTTGTATCAAAAATAAGAATCATGGTTTGTAATGTATAATATATGCAGTTTTTCTTTTAAAAATGTCGCATATAGAGGTCAATACCTCGCAATGAAATCATACGTTATCTAACACGTTCTTACGGTTAAGGACGGGTTATGACACCTACCAAGAAGCTTGTCCAATGCTTTCATGAGAGTCTACCGATTAAGTGGGATCCAGTGATTGTTGAGATTGAGAAGTCCTTTGCTATCATGGATAATTCGTTGAGTGCGTTTGTTACTAAGCTTCAGGCAAAGGAGCTAGAATTTCAAGAGAGATTGAAGAGGTTAGAGACTGTTCAGAATCCAGTGAAATATAAGGCTCCAGAAATAGGTTCATCTAAAGTGAAACACGCCCAGCCACAGACAGCGTTTACTTTAAATACTGAGAAAATAACGTCAAGTTATGTCACTCCTGCACCTCAAAGTGTTCTATATCAGACAACTTCAACCAAGGGGGCAAGTACTGAGGTTTTGAGAACAGAGAATATTCGCTTGGGTACGATAAAAGGAGTTGAGGAGGATATGGCGTTAGTCTCGATGGTAGTAAATTCTTACAATGATTTGTTGCATGGGAGAATTGGTAATAGTCATTTGGAACAGGAAGACTACGATCAGATAGACGAGAACGAGATGGAGAAAATGGATATTCTATGGGCTATGGAAAGTGTGATTCGCAGGGCGAAAAGATACATTGAAAAGACTGGGGAGAAACACTTGGGTGTGAGTAAGAACACCAAGTTTGGTTTTGACATGAACAAAGTAAGGTGTCATAACTAGAGTTGGGTCATTTCAAGCGAAACTGCACTAAACCAAAGCAGCAAGGATTTCATAACCCATTTCATAATCAGAAGCGTAAATCGAAGAATACTGTAAATGTTCCCATTATGGATGAATCATCGAAGGCTTTAGCAGTTACTTATGATGATGAGTCCTATGATTGGTCCTTCGATGTGACTGATGCTTACGATCATCATGCTAATGTAGTTAGGATTCAGATGATTGAGGAAGAGGAAGCAAGAGAAAAGGTTGAGAGAGAAAAGATGGGTTGCGTTGGAAGAGATAAACAATGCAAATGCTTAGGATGCAGAATGGAAGATAGGATTGACAGAGCATGGAACTGGGCAAATTACTTGCATCGAGGGTATGTAAACAAGAGAGTGGAAGAGAATTTTAAGTGGGCCATTCATAGTGATGGGGACATTTGGACAGACAGTGAGTCATCCTCTTCAGATGACGACTCAAAGAAATCTTGTGTGTATGTTGGTCAGTCTTCTATGTGCAACTCAGCATCTGTAAGGACGAAGACATTGAATGAGAAGGGGTTGGTCAATTTGGATCTTGGTTCAGATAGCTCGAGCTCAGAGTCGGAATCAGAATCCGAATCTGAGTCTGGTGAAGTCAAAAAGGAAGCTCCACATCTCTATGCGTTCATGGCAGACTCTTTCAATAACTCTAAGGTAACGCCTGAAACTAATCCGGTTTGTAAAAATTGTGTTAGCTTAGACTTGCAATTGCATGAACTTAGGTAGTCTGTTAAAACATGCAATAGATGTGTAACTCTAGAGGATCAGGTCAAAAGGTTGTCTGATATTTGCCTAAACTGTAATAATTGTGTTGCTTTAAATCAAGAAATAGATGATCTTAAAAAGGCTTATCAAGTTCTTAAGAAGTAATATGAGGATAATCTGTATTTTAAGAATAGAGAAAAAGAGTTTAGGGACATAATTAAGACATTAGACGATCAGGTGACCGATTTGAAGTCGAATGTGTTGTTAAATACTCAGATCATAATGAGGCAGATTAAGGAGATAGATGAGCTTAAGAGAGAAAAAGAATCCTTTAAGATCAGTTTTGAAACTGAAAAGGAAAAGGCCTATATTTACAAGAGATCTGCGTTTGTCCTAGAATATTGTCAGAAGGTTGGAGGAAAAGAAACTAGTGGTGATTATAAACAGTGTCCTCCTCCTTTCGAGCATGACTATAGTTTCCCACATCTGTAGAAATAGTTCGGAAAAGATTATGTTCCCATTCAACCGACCGAACAAGATAAGGGTAACGAGATAGATACATCTGAGACTCATAGTGCAGCAATATAAAAGACTGAAAATGTAGAAAAACCTAACCCTGAAACTGTTAAAATTTTGAAAAACCCTGCAAATCAAAGACCAATAAAGATTAGGAACCGATCGCCAATTAAATTTGTTAAAGGTCCTAACTTTGAGGAGGAGGACTTCTTGAAACCTGCTAGAAATTTGCTATCAAAGTATGTTCCTCCACCAAAATGGTCTCCTGATAGAACTCCTGAGCGATCTCCTGTAAACAGGAGATCCCCACCCAGATATTTTAGAAATAGATCTCCACCTGCTCGTAGACCTAGCTTCAATTCCTATTTTAGGGATGATAAAATTGAACTGTGCGTACATGTTTGCATTGCGGGTTGGGAGGTCATAGGGCGGTTCATTGTTCTAAACGATTTGTAGCACCCAGAAGGAGGATTAAGCTCAGTCCTCCTAAAAGGTTTCAAAAATTTTGATCAGCTTCTCCTCCTAAGAATCAGATGTCGTCTAGACCTAACTCTCATGGGCCAAGTCAATATGTGATTTATGATAATCAATCCACGATTGAAAACAGTAAAAGGGTTAAATAGGATAATGTTTATTTTAAGAAACTCTTACATAAGAACCAAATGTGGGTGACAAAGGAGGGTTCTAATGGGGCTAGTGGTTCAGGCACCACTTTCAGGGAAAATGAAATGGCTATTAATGTAAATGGGAAACCCATTGCCGAAAAGGCATGGGTATCCCCCTCAAACTAATCATTTTTCTTTTTATTTGTGCAGGTTGCCTACAGTCTAAACAAAAACACTTGGATTGTTGATAGTGGGGCGTCCAGGCACATGACAGGAAAAATGTCTTTGTTGAATGATGTTAAATCTGTTAAGGGTGGACCTGTTTCTTTTGCTGTGATCAAGGAGGGTTTATAACTGCTCAAGGGATGATTTCAAATTCTTCGGTTAGTTTTGACAAAGTGAGCTATGTAAAGGAAATGTCCAATAACCTGCTGTCTGTCTCTCAAGTGTATGACAAGAGGCACAAAGTTTTATTTGATGAACAGCAGTGTTATATCATGAGAAAAGATTATAAAGTACCAGATGATATGAGTCTTATGACGGCACCTAGGTGTCAAGACTTGTGCATTCTGGATATGTCAAAGGCTTATGTGAACGCAGCTACAGGGCATCCGGCTTTTGTGTCCAGAGCTTCTGAGCAAGAGTCAATGTTATGGCATAAGAGGATGGGTCACTTGAGTTTCAGGAAAATGAACCATTTAGTTCACAATTGTTTAGTCGAAGGGGTAAATGTTAAAGGATTTCAGGTTCCTGATGGTTGCGTGCCGTGTAAAAAGGGGAAGCAAGCTAAGAAACCACATAAGGCTAAGAAACATCATTCCATTGATACTCCTCTTGAGATGCTTCATATGGACCTCTTCGGTCCAGTTAATAAGAAGAGTATTACTGGACACTACTATTGCTTAGTGGTTACTGATGAATACTTACGGTTTACGTGGCTTGTGATGCTAAAAAGTAAAGCTGATACTTTCGAACAATTCAAGTTGCTGATCACGAGGCTTGAAACGTTGTATAAATTGAGGGTTCGTAGGATCCGGACAGATAATGGGACAAAGTTTAAAAATAAGAAAATGGAAGAGTATTGTAATGAAAGAGGAATTCAACAACAATTCAGTTCACCTTATACTCCACAGATGAATGGTGTTACTGAAAGAAAGAATCGTACTCTAATTGAGACTGCTAGGACCATGCTGGCTGACTCAGAATTACCAGTTACCTTTTGGAGTGAGGCAGTTTTGAATGCGTGCTATACGATGAATAGAGTGCTTGTTGTGAAACGTCATGGCAAGACATGTTATGAGCTGCTTCTGAAAAGAAAACCTCACATTAAACATCTTGAACCGTTTGGTTCTCTTTGTACTAAAATGGTTAGAGATTCAGATGGGAAATTCAATCCAAAAGCTGTTACAGGTAGGTTCTTGGGTTATGGGAATGCGTGCAAACGAGTTTACAATTTGGAATCACGGTGTGTTAAAGAATGTACCGAAATTGATGTTCAAAGACATGCAGCAATTCCATCCAGAAAAGGGTACACATGGCAGTTTGATTATGATAAGTTGTTTGATTCATTCAAGCTTTCAGAGGATGACTCTGATGATGAAGAGATAGCTGCACAAATGATGTATAACATGCGTCTCTCTGCTGAACATATGTCTGATGTGCGTATGCAATCTCAAGTGCCTAAAATAATAGATAATACAGCACCAGTGACAGGGACTAATGATGATGACTCGGACTCAGGGGATTCAGTTCCAGCATTAGGGGAATCGACCTTACAGTCTGAGGGGGAGGAAGTTTATCTGGATGAAGTATACGAGGACTTGGTAGAGGAGGAACCAAATAGAACTGTGTTGGAGGAACCACTTCAAGATGAGGAACCCATACAAACAGTTACTGTGGATCTTTTACAAACTAATACAGATGACATCATTGAAACCAGCGGACTAAGATGGTCTGGCAGATCGGTTTCTCTCCCTAAACGTTTTGATGATTATGTAATTAACCCTGCAGGTGTTTTAGGTGCTAATACAGGTGAATCTTCTGCTTCGGATGAGCGTGTAACACCCTCTGCAAATGTTGTTACTGCTTTTTATACTGAATTGAATTAGACCGGAAGAATCTTCAGGAATGCGTACTGTGCTTTTGTATCGCAAATCGAACCAGAAGACGTCAAAGATGCTTTGTAGTATGATGAGTGGGTTTCAGCCATGCAGGAAGAACTTCAATAGTTTAATCACTTGGGTATTTAGAGATTGGTAATACCACCTACAGGTTGTAATCCGTATGGCCTAAAGTGGGTATTGAAAAATAAGACAGATGATCAGGGTATCGTGATCCGGAACAAAACAAGATTGGTTGTTCGAGGTTATCAACAAATTCCAGAAGTTGCTTATGATGAGGTATATGCTCCGGTTGCCAGACTTGAGGCGATACGGATGTTTTTAGCATTTGCTTCGTGGAAAGGTTTTAAAGTGTTTCAGATGGATGTTAAGAGTGCGTTTCTATATGGTACTCTCCAAGAAACTGTGTATGTAACTCAGCCACCGGGCTTTGTTGATCCACATCATCCAGAGAAGGTGTATCTCTTAGAAAAGGTGCTTTATGGTCTTCACCAAGCCCCGAGAGCTTGGTATGCTACTCTGTCAAACTATATGATAGAGAATGGTTTTAGACGAGGGGTCATCGATCAGACTCTTTTTATTAAGGAAAGGGGGGACGACGTTATGTTGGTACAAGTATATGTGGACTATATCATCTTTGGGTCAACCGATCAGATAATGGTTGATGAGTTTCAGGACATAATGCAAAAACGGTTTAAGATGAGTTCACTAGGGGCCATTAATTTCTTCTTAGGGTTGCAGGTTGATCAAACTGAAAAGGGCATTTTTTTACATCAAACAAAGTATGTAGCTGACATCTTGAGCCGATTCAAGATGGAAGATGAACGAATTACCAAGAATCCTCTGTCGGTGAATCACGGGATTACACCAGAAAATACAGGGCCAAAAGTCAATCCGACTCTTTACAGGGCTATTATTGGTTCCTTAATGTATCTTATAGCGTCTCGCCCAGATATCATGTTCGCTACTTGTTTGTGTGCTCGGTATCAGGCACAACCAAATGTGAATCATATGTTAGTAGCAAAGAAGATCATGCGTTATCTTAAGGGAACTCCAAGTTTGGACTTATGGTATACTAGAAAGGATGGGTTCGATCTAACGGCTTTTAGTGATTCTGATTATGGGGGTTGTAAGAGAGATTTCAAATCAACCTTGGGAGGTTGTCAGTTTCTAGGTAGCAGGTTGATAAGTTGACAGTGTAAGAAACAAACGGCAGTAGCACAATCAACGTGTGAGGCTGAATATATTGCAGTGGCAAGTTGTACTTCTCAAGTTGTCTGGATTCAACAACAACTTCAGGACTACGGTTTGCAAATTTCTAACACTCCTATATATGTTGATAATACTGCTGCTATTGTTGTTACTAAGAATCCGGTTAATCATTCTAAGACCAAACACATAGGGATCAAGTACCATTTCATTAGGGACTGTTATGAAAAGAAACTAATAGATATCCTACAAATAGGTACAACAACCCAAAGGGCTGACTTGTTTACGAAAGCGTTTGATAGACCCCGTTTCCTATTCCTATTAAATGTGTTAGGTGTGAAAGATAGGGCGGAAGTTGTGTCCGACAAGGAGTTATTGAAGTAACCATCCAATCTGTATCATTTGTATATTTTTCATTTTACATCATTTTTGCATGCTACTTAGTTTATTTTTGTGTTTTGCATGATCTTTTTATTTTTTGTTATACATTTTTAAATTGAAAAACCAAAAAGGTTGTGTTTATTTGCTTTCTGTTGAGTAGAATAGTTGATAAAATTGCTTCATCAGAAAATACAAAAACATTGAAAAATGAAAAAGCCATAAAAATCAGAAAACTTAGAAAATGAGAAGTTGTTATGTGAAACTGGGAAATGATTGTATTACTGAACTTGGATGTTAAGCGTTCTGCGTAAAAGCTAGTAGTACATGATTAGTTAATGAATGTTGATAAATTTTGAGGATTGAATTTTGGAATGAGAGGATCACTTGTGCATAAAGTAAATAATCTTGGTAAGGAAATCGCGGAAAGGTTTATAGCGGTTGACGGTAGTCACCTACCTATCACTGAGAACGTATTGAGAAATGATTGTTCAGGAACTCAACAGACGGTTGAGGTCTCCCCTACTACAATTTATTCTCTAGTGAAGGATTGCCAAGTAAGTCCACAAGGTGAGTTTACTCTGTTCGAACCTATACCAGTTTCTATTCACCTTTATTGCTTGGGCCGAAACGCCTTAGGTTAGTCAGGTATCTAAAGGGGGTTGTTCTTACTATGAACGGGTCGAAAGGTGCAATTCTGTATCACAGACATTTCATCGGTTTGAGAAAATTATTGAAGGAGACTGCTTCAACGCCAAAGATTAATGTTGCAGTGTGGTTCATCTCTAAGTGTGGTGCACATCATCCAAGTTGTATTTATTCTTTTATTTCGAGTTGTTTTCATTTATGTTTCAGTTTGCAAAAGCAAAAGAGCAACATCAGAAAATCAAAAAAAAAAAAAAACGAGTGGATTCAGTTATTAGTTATTTATTCATGTATATATATAGTTTCGAAGAATTACCGATGATGCACCACAGCTACTATGAAGAGTTCATGCTATTAAATGGTACAGACTATGTGTCTATCAAAAATTTAATTCTTCTTGTGAAAGACGATCAAACGCTATGCTGATCGGAACAATTTAAGTTATCTATATTCGAGGAGGAGAAGTGCCAGAGTTTCAGATCTAGAAAACTCAAATCATTCTGTACATTTATTATCTGTGATATGGGTTGTGCCGATTGATCTAGATAGCTGGGGATATCTTCTGGAGGGTATTCTGATTTTGAATTCCATCACTCCCAAAATCATCATTTCATTCCATCATTATTAGCTTTCCGCTCAAGCATGGGGTTTATAGCGACTTTGTTCTTACGGAGTATGCAATAAAATTGAGATAAACAAAGCTTTCTGAATTGAAAGGTATAAGTTTAAGGTAAAAGCTCATGGCTGACAGGGTTGCTAGAAACATCGTGAGATGTTCCTGTTCAATCAAATCAAAAGTACATCGAGGTGATAGCGGACAGCTTCAATATATTGTGCTCAATTGACTACCTAAAAAAGTTGTGCGATCTAAAGTGAGGACTAAGTTTAAGATTATTTACCCATGTGTGTAAGTGATTTTCAGAAAGTCTGGGAGGAAAGTCTGATAAGTTTATTGATTTTCAAAGACTAAAAGTGTAAATACTTGAAAATCTAAATGGAACATAAAGTTCTGAATGAATAAATTGAACAAGGTTATTAATTGCAAATCATAGTTCAGTTCCGATCCCAAGAAAAATGTTGATTAATTCATCTTCTCACAAAAATATGGTAGTCTATTATGTTAGCTGTATAGTTTGTTCTTGACAGTTTAATCTGTGTTCATACTTGTGATATACACCATGCTAGTTTATTGATTTAATTCATCATATGTATATGTCTGCATTTGTTTTCTATTATTTACTTTATAAAATGAAAAAGACAAAAAGATTTAGTGTGATTTTAATATTTTTGCATGTTTCATACTGTTTAATGTTGCATATCATTTGGTGATTACTTCATAAACTCTGTATGTGTGGGGGAGTAAGCAAGTGTGTAAGTGTTAGTGGAAGACATCCGTAAAATGAAAAGTTTATTAAGTCGGGTATTCACTTATTTGACTTAGGTTAAAATGCTTTTGGATCTGGAAAAGATGTGTAAAGTTGAGATTTTATGGACTAGTTTACATAAGTGAGTTGAATTGGTTGAGAATTAGCGTTAGAAGAAACGAGAATGAAAATTTAGTTTTAATGTTTTAATTTCAACTGGACGGTTACACAATGCAACCGCACGGTTACACCATGTAACCGCCCGGATAAGTGAAATTTAAGGGTTTTTGGACTTAAAATCTAACCGCATGGTTACATATTGCAACCGTACGGTTACATATTTTTGGGTCGGATACAACCCTGCAACCGCACGGTTGCAGGACGGGTATAAATACCCAGACTCAGAACAGTGGGTTGCTTGTGCTCTCATTTGGTTAAGTGTTAAATTCATCTAAAATTGCAAAGTGTTAAGGGGAGCTTTTGATCTCGTTTTTCTGAAACTACTTGTGTTTCTCATCAATTTCATCTACTACATGTTCTATTTCATCCATTAAATCTCTTGTTTTAATTATTTTTTATTTTTTTTAAGTTAAGATCAATACTGAGAGTGTTGATGTGTTTTAACTGAAATTGTTGTTTTAAACATGCTAATCGGAGGTATTAGATGCTATTACAATGATTTATTTGATGATCAATACTCGTTTTGGTGGATTTGGGTTTTGAAAACCCTAACAGTTCGGATGAATGCAACCTCACAGTTGCACCCTTCAACCGCACGGTTATGCGTGCAACCGAATACTATTCTGTGCATCCGCACGGATGCACGGCAGATTCAAAATCTAAACAGGCATTAGTGCATCCGTATAAATTAGGACATACCCGTACGGTTACACTTGCAACTGTATATGTTTTCATTGCAACCGTACGGATACAATTCAGAAACCCTAATTTTGATTTTTGTCATACCCCATCCTAATCCATCTGGACGAAGTCACCAATATCTGGTCCCGTTATTCTTAAAAAAAATAAGTGGGGTTTCTACTTTTGAAATTTGTCGATCAATTATGTAAAATCCCAGCTGGTTAGGGTTTTAAAAAGAAAAAAGAAAAAGTACAGGAGCCCACAAATATTATTAACATATCGTGTGTTTGCCTTTGGTTTTATTCGACAGGAACAAGGATAAAAGAGAAAAATGCAGCAAGTTTGAAATGGGTTAAATGGTGATGGTTGTGATGGTGGTGTTTGTTCAATGGTGGTGAAAGGTTCTTGGTGGTGGTAACTTCACGATGGTGATGATGGCGGTTTTAAGTGTGAAGGTGGGGAGTGTTGTTGAATGGGTTGTGTTCTTCAGACGAGGAGGAGAGAGAGCAAAAGAGTGGCGGATGATGGTGACCAAAGAACAAAATGGAAACAAAGAATTTTGGGAGTCAATGATGATAAAGTATGAGTGTTGTGATCATCGAGAATCGAGAAACAGCAAAAAAAAATGGTTTCAGTTTTTGGGTTGTACAGAAGTAGAAGAGAAAGAGGTGATTGAATGGTGGGTTGAATTCATTGTATGTGTAAATGTAAAATAATTCAAAGAATAGATAGATGAATTGATTTAGCACTCTTGATAAGACACTTATAATTGATAATTTCTAATACAGGTGATACACTTGAATGGTTTTTCAGATTACACCGAGTAATTGTTTGACTTATAGCGAGATTAGGAATGTCGACTAGTACTCAGACAAAAGGAAGGATAGAAAAAATAAAATAAAATATAAAAAGCAGATTACCTTCTCTAACACAATTGTTTGTATTATGGAAATAATCATCTTTAGGGAATCGAATAACAAAAGTTGATGGTGATATCAAACAGAATTTCGTACGTTTGATTGACTTTATGATTTTGATATAATTAATATTAATAATAAGTAATAATTATAATTATAATAACAATAATAATAATAATTATTATTATTATATTAATAATAATAATAATAAATAATAATAATAATAATAATAATAGTAATAATTATTATTATTATTATTATAATAATGACAATAATAATATCATTACTGATTTTAATAATAATAATAATAATATAATCACTTATACATATCAAATGTTTATATATATATATATATATATATATATATATATATATATATATATATATATATATATATATATATATATATATATATATTTATTTATTTATTTATTTATTTTTATTTTAGAATTTATAATATTATTAATGCAAATATTAATATTATTATTAACTTTAATAATAATAATGAAAATAATGATCATAATATTAAAGTAACATTTTAAATTGTACTTACATATAATATATTAAAACTTTACAATATATTATATAATAACGTTTATTGTATATTACAATATGTTAATAACTATATATAGAAATTATATATAAATTCATAATATATATATATATATATATATATATATATATATATATATATATATATATATATATATATATATATATATATATATATATATATATATATATATATATATTCATTTTAATATTAAATTATTTATTCTAATTATTATTTTACAGTATGAATCCAATTAACTATATTATATTTTTATTATTTCTAAATATATAAATATATATTTATATTTATAATTATATTTATATATATATAAATGTTGTCTACACAAAAATGTTCGTGAATCATCGGGAATAGTCGAAGGTCAAATGGTTTCATGTAAACTGTTCCAAAAATTTAGAGATTCAACTTTACAGACTTTGCTTATCGTGTCTAAAACATATAAAGATCAAGTTTAAATTTGGACGGAAATTCCCGGGTCATCACAGTACTTACCCGTTAAAGAAATTTTGTCCCGAAATTTGAGTGTGGTCATCATGGTTAACAATAAAAATGTTTTCATGACGAAAATAAGTTGATAACTAGAGTTTTATCATCAGGGTGTAATATGGATAAAGTAATGCATTTATTCGAAGAGTACGAATGAAGCTATCACAAAAGAGTGAACTGAAAAAATAGAGATTCGTCTTAGCTTTTGACGTAGTCAGAGTTGAATTCCGGAATTTAAGGGATTCAAAAGAAAATCTTGGAAATCTATAAGATCTGATTCTTCGAGATTTAAGGAAATTAGGATCTCTTTAATTAAATGCGATGATCTGTCCTGATTACTACGTCTGATATTTCTATTATAAATTTACCTTTTCTGTTCCATTAGTTTTTCACCACTTCTATACTAAATTCCCAAATTTAAAAGATTGTGAAAATGCTTAATCCAATTCTAATCCTTGTTCTTATTCTGACTATCGTACTGATCGTTCTTCTTTTCCAACTTCCACCGGAAGAATCTGTTTGTTTCTACTATGCTATAGGGATTATTGTATTTATAATCCTCCCGTGTCTTTATATTGATATACGCACTGATATCCACGATTTGTAATTTCTGTATTGTTATTGGGCTTTATATTTTCTCTTATATTTTGGAGCTCTTTGACTTTTTATTCTCTTCTCGACCGCTAGTAAAGCGAGTAATGGTCCAGAATTCTTAAGTATGGAGTTTCGAATGAACTTAATGTTCTAAATAACGATTTGATTTGTCAAATTACCAAAATCACTGAGAATTGAACTATCAAGAATATATTTTCTTGATATGTTCAGAGGTTAAGCAGAATGAAAGAGTTATGTAACATGACACATGATGACGTTATGATCTGTGAATCATCACGTTCCATTAGAAACTCAGCATGACTTACTGTAATATAATCACGTTGATCAAGTGTCATTATATTATACTAATTCATGCATCAATTTCTTCACATTTCTCCAGAATTCATTCATAAATTAAACTTAGATTTTACAGAAGTTTCCAATATAATGAAACACAGAAAGCACGAAGAGGTATAAAATTTCGGACGAGAATATTTATGAAAATATCTTCAGAAATATCGAAGATATTTATGATGATATTTTGGAATTTCTAAGTTCGATGGTTGATGAGGAAAGATTTTCCACAAGATTTTAACATGAGTACGGAGCAAGACATTTGTCGAAGGTTTCATTGGATCCAGAATTACCTGGATTCTTTAAATATACGGTATAGTCCTTGTATTTGACCTTGGTCTTCTTTATGGTATGCTCAATCTGT
The DNA here is from genome assembly GCF_046630445.1 of Rutidosis leptorrhynchoides. Classification (NCBI taxonomy): domain Eukaryota; kingdom Viridiplantae; phylum Streptophyta; class Magnoliopsida; order Asterales; family Asteraceae; genus Rutidosis; species Rutidosis leptorrhynchoides. The sequence continues at coordinate 379,749,356 of NC_092343.1, read as the reverse complement.
TTTTCAGTACCAAATTTTTCTATCGAGCATTCCCAACACTCTCTTCTTTATCATTAAACTTTTGGCCGTTTAGACCATCTACAATTTTTATGTTTCCTCTACATTTAATGCTACGATATCTGAATCATCGGTTATCAATCCGAGGTGGTTTTAAGAGAATTGTGTTTTTAGATGATTAAACGCTGATGATAATATGATTGAATATAAAAGGTTCCCCTGTAACTATAAAAGAGCATACATATAAATCAAGGTGGTAATAAGGTTGTTTCGAACGAAAAGTCGAAGTTGACTTGTTGGAGCTGTGACAAAATTGGCTAATTTGGAAAGAGATTGCAAAGTTATTTTCGATAATAATAACGCTAAAGGAATTAGCACAGCTACGCGTTAAACATTTACTCAGTTTTCTAGAGTTTTCAGGTGCATAACTATATGCATCGATCTTTTCTTCCGTAGATGAAGTGCGGTTGGTTCATCCTCTCGATTGAGGTGTTTTCAAGAATTATGAAAGGTTTGAACGCAGATTGTAACCGTAAAAATACCAATGAGGTTTAAGACGAAATCAAGTGGCAAACTTGAAGAAATGTTTAGTTTCATATGTTATAATCAATATTCTAATTCATTTTAATTGTCCAATGTTTTTAGTCCACAGTCGATAGTCCACAGTTAACAGTCCAATAATTCATATATAGTTTAATATATAATATTCGAATTAATTAATACGTATCGTGACCCTTGTACATGTCTCAGACTCGATCACAACTCAAAGTATATATATTATTGTAGAATCAACCTCAACCCTGTATAGCTAACTCAAACATTACTGCATATAGAGTGTCTACGGTTATTCCAAATAATATATATATATGCGTCGATATGATATGTCAAAATCTTGTATACGTGTCTCGATATTTAAAGTGCGTAAAATAAATAACATGTGACGACCCGGAAATTTCCGATCAAATTTAAACTTAATTCTTATATGATCTCGACACAATAAGCAAAGTCTGTAATGTTGAAGTCTCAAAAATTTTGAACTATGTTCATATATATGCAATTACCTTTCAACTATCTCTGACGATTCACGAACCTTTAATTGTAAACAGAAATATATATAAATAATCATATAATAAACTAAATATATTAATGAATTAGTATGTGATTTAGTTATTATGAATGATAACTTAAAATGACTAAAACCTGTTATTTTGAATATAGAGAGTAGATTGAATATACATAATTTAGCAATGTTAATAAAGTATTAAATGTTACACTCTGATATTATTTGTTTCAATATATATAATTAATATAATTATCTACTTAATATTTAAAACATAATTGTATATATATAGTAGTATATATGTAAATGAATTCTATTTATAATTGGTAATTGTATGTATATAATAATATATTAAAATATATAAATAATACATACTCAAAATATGCTATTACAAGTTTAAAATATAGTTGTATCAGTAATACTTTAAATAATAATATCAATATTAGTATTAGTAATAAATATACATCATATAGATATGAAATTAGCATATAAATTGTTATATCATTATTAACAATATTATTATTACCAATATTAACATTTATATTATTATAACTAGTAATATTATTATTATTAGTAATAATATTAGTATTATCATTTTCTTATTACTATCATTATCACTTTTATCATTATATTATTATAATTATCAGATTATTATTATCTTTATTATTATTATTATTATTATTATTATTATTATTAATATTTATATTATTATTAGAAATTTAATTATTAGTAATATAATTATAAATATTAATTAATAGTATTATTTATATAAAATCATATATATGTACGATTGAGAATCTAATCCGTTTCACACACCTTTCATACTGTAATATATTTTGTTTTTGGCTCTAAACTTGTTGCAAAAACGAATCTTAAGTGCAGACATAATCCCAAATTTTGTTATCAATCATTATCCTTTATATATTTTTATTATTTTCTGTTTTATCTGCTTGGAAAAATTGATCGATCAATGCTACTATAAATTAACCACATTATTCTGTGTTTAGTAACTCACTCAGTTCTCTCTTTATTATTATCAATTATCAATTGTAGTTAATCCAAATCGCGAATTAAAATGAAGAACAAAACTGGAACCAGTCGACTGCTCTGCTCATATTCATTTTTTTAATTCATCGAATTCTCAACAATTTTAAAAATCTATTAATGCAATTATGTTAGAAAACTTTTACTTAAACTATCTGGAAAATTTCAAGGTTCAATTTTTCATATCAAGTTTCAATTTTAGAGTCAAAGTTTCGATTTGAAAAAGTCAACCATTGTCCTTCAAGCAAATTCGAGTTAATTGTTGTGTTTCAAGTTAAATTAAAGATCCAGATAGTTTCTAGGAGTCGTTTACAATGTTTTTCATGTTATAATTATTAGCTAAAACAGCCTAGATTTTCGAAAGAGAATTTGAGTTCATTAAGGGTCGACGGGTCTGTTATGATCCTGTTATTTTTATATTTTTCTGTTAATTAAACAATTATTACACAAGTTGTATTTCTATTTCATTTATAATACCTAAACCCAACAATCTATTACACATTTTTGATCATGGAGATCATAGTGGTTTTAATTTGTGAAAGGAAGAAGATGAATACGGGTATTAATATAAAACGAATTAGAATGATAATAATACAAGAAAAACATATCTGTACGAGTGGTTAAGGGTGTTAGTGTATGGGCGAGAGGTCTCGGGTTCGAATTCAGTTTGTGACAATTATTTTTTTGGGAAGCTTTTAAAGGGTATAATCTTTTAACTTTCATTTATTATTATTATTATTATTATTATTATTATTATTATTATTATTATTATTATTATTATTATTATTATTGTTGTTGTTGTTGTTGTTGTTGTTATTGTTGTTAATATTTTTAATACTAATTATTATTATTATTAGTATTGTTTTTGATATGATAAGTATTATTATTATTAACATTATTATTATTATTATTATTATTACCATTATCATTATTAGTATTATTATTATGATTATTAACATAAAAATCATTTTTGACAATATAATTATTATTATTAGTATTATTATTATTACCCTTATTACTAAAGTAACTTTATTTTCAAACCTGTCGTTTTTATTAAAATTAACATTATCATTAAAAGTAACATCTTTACTATCATTATTATTATTAGTAGTAGTATGATCAATACCATTATTAATAAAAGTATTATGATTATGATAATAAAAGTTTTAAAGATATTATCATAAAGATTATAAGAGTATATATAAATGTATGGATTTAAAAACTATGGATAAAATTTTAATTTAAGTAAATTACTAATTATTAGTATTATTACTAATAAAGTTATTATTATTATTATTATTAGTACATCATCATTATTAACAAAAACTATCTTTTTAAAGAGATACATATTTTGTGTATAAAATATACTTATTACACATACTAATATTTCACATAACTATATAAATCAAACTTACTAATATTATTTATTTAAATACGTACATATAACAAACTATTGATTTTAAACATAACACTAAACAATAATGTATATAAATAAATATGGATATATTAATATAGCTATATAGATGTTAATCATTTTGAATATATACACAAATTAAATATATAATATATAAATTAAGATATAATAAATAAATTTGTTCGATTACGATTATGTGTATTAATATATATACAAATGATATAGGTTCGTGAATCCGAGGTCAACCTACATTGTTCAGTTTCGTCGTATGAATATTTTTACTACAAAATATTGTATCGTGAGTTTCATTTGCTCCCTTTTTAATTACTTTTGCAATATATAATTTTGGGCTGAGAATACATGCGCTGCTTTTATAAATGCTTTACGAAATAGAGACAAGTGATTAAAAATGATATTCTGTGGATTGATGTGCTAGGCAATTTAGTTAAATGTTATAAGAACATGTAAGCACGAATCCTAAAGATAGATCTATCGGGCTTAACACCCCCATCCTGTAAGCTGTACTAGACATAAGAGCTAGTGGGCGGATGTTTAGTACTTCGAGGATTATTTATACACTTGCGAGTGTACGTATCCATCTTTGCGAAGATGACTTATTATATTATTGTTAAGGTAGGTTACTGAGGCCTCAACATAAGCAGAACGGTTTTATACACTTGCAAGTGTACATATATTTATAAATGGAAATCTTGTGGTCTATTAATATATTGAAATGATTGATAAGATAAACCTATGAACTCACCAACCTTTTGGTTGACACTTTTAAGCATGTTTATTCTCAGGTACGAATTAAGTCTTCCGCTGTGCATTTGCTCATTTTAAAGATATTACATGGAGTTGTTCAAGACATATAGAGGTCTGTACCTCGAAATGGAACCAGTTGTTGAAGACTTTGTCCAGGTGGATTAGGACGGGTCATCACAGGTGGTATGAGAGCGGTGGTCTTAGTGAACCAGGTCTTGCATTAGTGTGTCTAATTAATAGTTGTTTAGATGCATTAGTGGGTCTGGACTTCGACCGTGTCTGCATGTCAAAAGTTTTGCTTATCATTTTGTGTCAAAATTCATCTACTTATCATCCTTAGGAAATTACCTGCTTATCATTCTTAGTCTAGACACTTCTTATTGCATTGATTGCATGAATAGTGTAGAGACAAAATTCAAATCTTAGCTTATCTGTTACTGTAGACTTTATCTGACACGTTTCCTTAATTTCCTCCGTAATCTACGGGATCTTCTGTACTATATATAGATATTCTATATAATTAGAATATCATCCGATATCCGAAAATCATTTCATAAAATCCTTTACCTAACCAAGCAAGATGAATTCCGCAACCAGTTCAAGTTCGTCGGATTCCGATAACTATTCCGATATGGATTTCCACTCTAGCTCCGAAAGCAGTGTAACCGGAATGGATCAACCGATTAGCCATCATATATTCTGGGTGAATTGGGGCTGGGTTCGTAGCCTCCTCAATCATTGGAGATAAGAAGAAGGTGATCCTTTTCATCTACCACATTACCCTCTTGGCGAAGAAACTGAAGCACTTACTGGCGAACCTGTTCGAAACACCATTTTCTCTCTCATTTCCAGAGTATCTCGTCATGATTATATACTATACCAAATTCTAGATCATATTTATCCGCTCGTCCGAACCGATAATCACCCCGGTGTAATAGAAGAAGTCAACGAGCTTCGCGCTCGGGTAGTGGCTTTGGAGAATATGGTGCAAAGGTTACAAACACCAGCAGCAGCACCAGCAGCATAACCAGTACCACCATCATCAACACCAACAGTACCATTACCACCACCAACAACAACCGCATCGCAAACCTCAACTTCACAATCTGTCACACGAACATCAACGTCATACGCACCATAGATACCAAGGAGTACCAACAACAATGAACGATGAAGTATTAATTCATAACTTCATTGAAGAAATATTCTGCGAAGAATATGTGATTTTTAAAAGTTTTAGAGATTATTTATTCTAGCTCAAACTAAAAATCAAATGAGTTTAATATCATATTGACTCATTAAATCCATAATTACCTCTGAAGAAAATGTATATGTATATATATTTTCATAAAGATTGTAATTGAAAATCCTTTCGTACAAACTGTTAATGATGAAAATATTTTAACGGGTAGGTAATACCCGAGGAATATTTAGATTTCACGTTAATAAGTTACATTGTACATTCTTTCAAATCTGATTCAACAGTCATTTACTATCCTACTTACAACCACAGAAATACGAATCCGTTTATCACAGAATAACCATTTTCATTCAATTTCATATTTGGATTTTGACCTATCAGAATCCAACAATTGGCATAATGAAGAAAACATTGGACAAAATAAAATTTGTAAGAAACAAACAAATTAACTATGAAAAATTTTGTTAAGAATCCACGCTAACTGTTCCTAGCTAACTGTTCCTAGCTAACTGATTACATTTTATTTATCGCAATTTAATTATCGCAATTTATATTCTCGCAATTTTATTTATCGTCATTTAATTTCTGTTATTTATTTTACGCACTTTAAATATCGGGACACGTATACAAGGTTTTGACATATCATATCGACGCATCTATATATATTATTTGGAATAACCATAGACACTCTATATGCAGTAATGCTGGAGTTAGCTATACAGGGTTGAGGTTGATTCTACAATAATATATATAGTTTGAGTTGTGATCGAGTCTGAGACATGTACACGGGTCACGATACGTATTAATTAATTCGAATATTATATATTAAATTATATATGAATTATTGGACTGTTAACTGTGGACTATCGACTTTGGACTAATGACATTGGACAATTAAAATGAATTAAAATATTGATTATAACATATGAAACTAAACATTTCTTCAAGTTTGCCACTTGATTTCATCTTAAACCTCATTTGTATCTCGATGATTACAATCTTCAAACCTTTCATGATTTTTGAAAACCCCTCAATCGAGAGGATGAACCAACCACACTTCATCTACAGAAAGAAAGATTGATGCGTATAGTTATGCACCTGAAAACTCTCGGAAACTGAGTAAACGTTTAACGTGTAGTTGTGCTAATTCCTTCGGCATTGTTATTACCGTAAATAACATTGCAATTCTTTTTCAAATTAGCCAATTTTATCACAGCCCCAGCAAGTCAACTTCAACTTTTCATTCGAAACAACCTTATTATAACCTTGATATATATGCGTGCTCTTTTATTGTTACCGGGGAACCTTTTATATTCCACCACATTATCAGCAGATGTACCAGCAACTTCGGCTTTAATCTCTCTAAAAAATATCTATATTATTCATGAAACCCCATCATGTACTCACCTACATTTTGTAACGATAGTTGCCATACTAAAAAACTTGAATCATTATTCTCGAATTTCGCAGTGTTCCTACGTCAACAGTTATATATCTATATATAACATATATCTTCTGAACTGATGAATTTCAACTCGGAATCTCTGAATTCCTGAAAAGCTCTCTAGCTTATGAATCAGATCTCTGAGTTCTGAAAAAGCTCAAAAGTTTTGATACTGAAAAACGGATTGAGCTAACACTAAAGGAGACCGAGGACAAATACAAGGACCAAACTCTATATTCAAAGAACCCAGGTAATTTTGGATCCAATGAAATCTTCAGCAAATATCTTACTCCGAAGTCATGATAAATCTTGAGGAAAATATTTCTTCATCAACTTTCGATCTTAGAAATTCCAAGATATCATCATAAATATCTTCGATATTTCTGAAGATATCTTCATAAATATTCTCATCTGATATTAATTATCTCTTCGCACTGTCTGTATTATTTCATAAAAGGAAACTGTTTTAGTTTCTATATTCTGTAAATCTTCGAAATTAAAATATGAATGCTTTGAAGTAGTGTTGGAAATTGATGCATGAGTTAGTATAATATAATGACACTTGAACAATGTGATTATATTACAGTAAGTCATGCTGAGTTTCTAATGGGACGTGATGATTCACAGATCATAACATCATCATGTGCCATTTTACACGACTCTTACATTCTACCTAATCTCTAAACACATCAGGAACATATCTTCCTGATGATTCTATCTCTTCTTTTGAATGCTGGTAATCTAACCAATCAAGATCATGCCATTACAATCTCCCTCTTAGAACGTTAGTCATGTTCATTCGAAACTCCATAACTACAAATTCTGAACCAGTATTCGTTTGATTTAAAGACGGGAAGAGAAAACAAAAGTATGAAACTCCAAAATATAAAGAAAACGAAGGGAATGGATTTATAGTAAAATATTCGACAGAGCAATTAAAACAGATGATCGCATTTAAAGCGAATCCTAATTTTTTTGATTACCGAAGGATCAAATCTTATTACAAAGATTTTCTCTAAATTCCTTAAACTCTGGAAATCAACCATATATACCTCAAAGGATATGACGAAACATTGTTTTCTCATTTCACACTTTTGTGATAGCTTCACTTATACTCTTCGCGTAATCGAATTGTTTTGTCCATATTACTCAATAACAACAAAACTCTATTTATCAACTCATATTTGTCATGAAAAACATTTTTATTGTTAGCCATGACCACCTCACTCAAATTTCAGGATGAAATTTCTTTAACGGGTAGGTACTGTGACGACCCAGAAATTTCCGATCAAATTTAAACTTAATTCTTATATGATCTCGACACAATAAGCAAAGTCTGTAATGTTGAAGTCTCAAAAATTTTGAACTATGTTCATATATATATGCAATTACCTTTCAACTATCTCTGATGATTCACGAACCTTTAATTGTAAACATAAATATATATATAAATAATCATATAATAAACTAAATATATTAATGAATTAGTATGTGATTTAGTTATTATGAATGATAACTTAAAATGACTAAAACTTGTTATTTTGAATATAGAGAGTAGATTGAATATACATAATTTAGCAATGTTAATAAAGTATTAAATGTTACACTCTGATATTATTTGTTTCAATATATATAATTAATATAATTATCTACTTAATACTTAAAACATAATTGTATATATATATATATATATAGTAGTATATATGTAAATGAATTCTATTTATAATTGGTAATTGTATGTATATAATAATATATTAAAATATATAAATAATAAATACTCAAAATATGCTATTACAAGTTTAAAATATAGTTGTATTAGTAATACTTTAAATAATAATATCAATATTAGTATTAGTAATAAATATACATCATATAGATATGAAATTAGCATATAAATTGTTATATCATTATTACCAATATTATTATTACCAATATTAACATTTATATTATTATAACTAGTAATATTATTATTATTAGTAATAATATTAGTATTATCATTTTCTTATTACTATCATTATCACTTTTATCATTATATTATTATAATTATCAGATTATTATTATCTTTATTATTATTATTATTATTAATTAATATTAATATTATTATTAGAAATTTAATTATTAGTAATATAATTATAAATATTAATTAATAGTATTATTTATATAAAATCATATATATGTACGATTGAGAATCTAATCCGTTTCACACACCTTTCATACTATAATATATTTTGTTTTTAGCTCTAAACTTGTTGCAAAAACGAATATTAAGTACAGACATAATCCCAAATTTTGTTATCAATCATTATCCTTTATATATTTTTATTATTTTCTATTTTGTCTGCTTGGAAAAATAGATCGATCAATGCTACTATAAATCAACCACATTATTCTGTGTTTAGTAACTCACTCAGTTCTCTCTTTATTATTATCAATTATCAATTGTAGTTAATCCAAATCGCGAATTAAAATGAAGAACAAAACTGGAACCAGTCGACTGCTCTGCTCATATTCATTTTTTTAATTCATCGAATTCTCAACAATTTTAAAAATCTATTAATGCAATTATGTTAGAAAACTTTTACTTAAACTATCTGGAAAATTTCAAGGTTCAATTTTTCATATCAAGTTTCAATTTTAGAGTCAAAGTTTCGATTTGAAAAAGTCAACCATTGTCCTTCAAGCAAATTCGAGTTAATTGTTGTGTTTCAAGTTAAATTAAAGATCCAGATAGTTTCTAGGAGTCGTTTACAATGTTTTTCATGTTATAATTATTAGCTAAAACTGTCTAGATTTTCGAAATAAATTTGTTCGATTACGATTATGTGTATTAATATATATACAAAGGATATAGGTTCGTGAATCCGAGGTCAACCCTGCATTGTTCAGTTTCGTCGTATGAATATTTTTACTACAAAATATCGTATCGTGAGTTTCATTTGCTCCCTTTTTAATTACTTTTGCAATATATAATTTTGGGCTGAGAATACATGCGCTGCTTTTATAAATGCTTTACGAAATAGAGACAAGTGATTAAAAATGATATTCTGCGGATTGATGTGCTAGGTAATTTAGTTACATGTTATAAGAGCATGTAAGTGTTAATCCTAAAGATAGATCTATCGGGCTTAATACCCCCATCCTGTAGGCTGCACTAGACATAAGAGCTAGTGGGCAGATGTTTAGTACTTCGAGGATTATTTATACACTTGCAAGTGTACGTATCCATCTTTGCAAAGATGACTTATTATATTATTATTAAGGTAGGTTACTGAGGCCTCAACATAAGCAGAACGGTTTTATACACTTGCGAGTGTACATATATTTATAAATGGAAATCTTGTGGTCTATTAATATATTGAAATGATTGATAAGATAAACCTATGAACTCACCAACCTTTTGGTTGACACTTTTAAGCATGTTTATTCTCAGGTACGAATTAAGTCTTCCGCTGTGCATTTGCTCATTTTAAAGATATTACATGGAGTTGTTCAAGAAATATAGAGGTCTGTACCTCGCAATGGAACCAGTTGTTGAAGACTTCGTCCAGGTGGATTAGGACGGGTCATCACATAACAGAAATTAAATGATGATAAATAAAATTGCGAGAATATAAATTGCGATAAATAAATTGCGATAAATAAAATGTGATACAGAATTAACAGTTAGCTAGGAAAAGTTAGCGTGGATTCTTAACAATTTTTTTTTTTAATTTGTCTGTTTCTAACAAATTTTATTTTGTCAAATATTTTCTTCATTATGCCACTTGTTGGATTCTGATAAGTCAAATTCCAAATATAAAATTGAATGAAAATGGTTATTCTGTGGTGAACGGATACGTATCTCTGTGAATGTAAATAGGATAGTAAATGATGGTTGAATCAGATTCGAAGAATGTACAGTGAAACTTATTAATGTGAAATCTAAATATTTCTAGGGTATTACCTACCCGTTAAAATATTTTCACCATTAACAGTTTGTACAAAGGAATTTTTAATTACAATCTTTATGAAAACATATATACACATATATTTTCTTCAGATGTAATCATGAATTTAATGAGTTAATATGATATTAAACTCATTTGATTTACGGCTAGAACTAGAGTACATAATCTCTAAAACATTAGAGATTACATAATCGCCATGAAGAACGAAGATAATTGATGTAGAACGATACGTAGAACGATGATTATACTCGAGGTACAGAATGAGATGTTGAGGCATGGATTGTTGATGGTACTGGTGCTGTTACTGATGGTACTGTTGGTGCCGGTGATGTTGTTGAAGCTGGTAAGTTTTGCACCATATTCTCCAAATTTATTACTCGAGCGCGAAGCTCGTTGACTTCTTCCATTACTCCAGGATGATTGTCGGTCAGAACGATTGGAAGAATAAGGTTTAGAATTTTAGATAGAATATAATCGTGGCGAGATATTCGGGAAATGAGGGTGAAAATGGTGTTTCGGACTGGTTCACCGGTAAGTACTTAGGGTTCTTCGTCAAGAGGTAAATTCGGTTGGTGAAAAGGATCGCCTTCTTCGCGTCTTCATTGATTAAGTCGACTACGAACCCATCAGATGAATTGGGGATGGCTGATTGGTTGATTCATTCTAGTGACGTTGCTTCCGGAGCTTAGGTGAACATCCATGTCGGAATAGCTGTCGGGTTCCGAAGAACTTGATCTAGTGACGAGTTCCATTTCATAAGATTGAGTAAGGGATTTTTCGATATGAATGATTTTCAGCTATCGTATGGTATTCTAATTACATAGAATATCTATATATATAGAACAAAAGATTTCGTAGATTACGGAGGAATTTACGGCATATGTCAGGCAAATCTACAGTAACAGATACGCTAGGATATGAATTATCAGGTACGCTAAGATATGAATTTTGTCTATACACTATTCATGCAATCAATGCAGTAGGATGTGTCTAGACTAAGGATGATAAGCAGGTACTTTCCTAAGGATGATAAGTAGGTAATTTTTGACACGAAATGATAAGCAAAACTTTTGACATGCAGACACGGTCGAAGTCCAGACCCACTAATGTATCTAAATAACTATCAGTTAGACACACTAATGCAAGACCTGGTTTGCTAAGACCACCGCTCTGATACCACATGTCATACCTCGTTCTAATCCATCTGGACGAAGTCACCAACATCTGGTCCCGTTATTCTTAAAAAAAATAAGTGGGGTTTCTACTTTTGAAATTTGTCGATCAATTATGTAAAATCCCAGCTGGTTAGGGTTTTAAAAAGAAAAAATAAAAAGTATAGGAGCCCACAAATATTATTAACATATAGTGTTTTTGCCTTTGGTTTTATTCGACAGGAACAAGGATAAAAGAGAAAAATGCAACAAGTTTGAAATGGGTTAAATGGTGATGATTGTGATGGTGGTGTTTGTTCAACGGTGGTGCAAGGTTCTTGGTGGTGGTAACTTCATGATGGTGATGATGGCGGTTTTAAGTGTGAAGGTGGGGAGTGTTGTTAAATGGGTGGTGTTCTTCGGACGAGGAGGAGAGAGAGCAAAAGAGTGGCGGATGATGGTGACCGAAGAACAAAATGGAAACAAAGAATTTTGGGAGTCGATGATGATAAAGTATGAGTGTTGTGATCATCGAGAATCGAGAAACAGCAAAAAAAAAAATGGTTTCAGTTTTTGGGTTGTAGAGAAGTAGAAGAGAAAGAGGTGATTGAATGGTGGGTTGAATTCATTGTATGTGTAAATGTAAAATAATTCAAAGAATAGATAGATGAATTGATTTAGCTCTCTTGATAAGACACTTATAATTGATAATTGCTAATACAGGTGATACACTTGAATGGTTTTTCAGATTACACCGAGTAATTGTTTGACTTATAGCAAAATTAGGAATGCCGACTAGTACTCAGACAAAAGGAAGGACAGAAAAAATAAAATAAAATATAAAAAGTAGATTACCTTCTCTAACACAATTGTTTGTATTATGGAAATAATCATCTTTAGGGAATCGAATAACAAAAGTTAATGGTGATATCAAACAGAATTCGTACTTTTGATTGACTTTATGATTTTGATATAATTAATATTAATAACAAGTAATAATTATAATTATAATAACAATAATAATAATAATAATAATAATAATAATAATAATAATAATAATAATAATAATAATAATAATAATAATAATAATAATGATAATAATAATAATAATAATAATAATTATATTAATAATAATAATAATAATAAATAATAATAATAATAATAATAGTAATAATAATAATAATAATTATAATAATGACAATAATAATATCATTATTGATTTTAATAATAATAATAATAATAATAATAATAATAATAATAATAATAATAATAATAATAATAATAATAATAATAATAATAATAATATAACCACTTATACATATCAAATGTTTATATATATATATTTATTTTTATTTTAGAATTTATAATATTATTAATGCAAATATTAATATTATTATTAACTTTAGTAATAATAATGAAAATAATGATCATAATATTAAAGTTACATTTTAACTTGTACTTACATATAATATATTAACTTTACAATATATTTTATAATAATGTTTATTGTATATTACAATATGTTAATAACTATATATAGAAATTATATATAAATTCATAATATATATATATATATATATATATATATATATATATATTCATTTTAATATTAAATTATTTATTCTAATTATTATTTTACATTATGAATCCAATTAACTATATTATATTTTTATTATTTCAAAATATATAAATATATTTATATTTATAATTATATTTATATATATATAAATGTTGTCTACACAAAAATGTTCGTGAATCGTCGGGAATAGTCGAAGGTCAAATGGTTTCATGTAAAATGTTCCAAAAATTTAGAGATTCAACTTTACAGACTTTTCTTATCATGTCGAAAACATATAAAAATCAAGTTTAAATTTGGTCGGAAATTCCCGGGTCATCACAATTTTTAGCTGATAATTTTTGTGTTTGCGATATTATGGCTATGTATTTCAGATATGTCTGGGACTCCCATTTCAAGTTCCTACTGTCAGGGCTACCGGTTCAGGTTCTGGTCAGACACGTGCTGAAAAGAAGACTAAACCAAGAAGGGTGACAAAGTCTCGATCTAAGAAGGCTGCTGAGCATAACAATGAGTTGCAGGTTGGACCTAACAACAACATGATTGCAAACAATGAATAAGATTGATACTTTAGCTGATTATCATGGGCTTATGGAGTTTCTTGAGCATTCTTGGATTTACACAGCTATCACTATTGATGTGCCAGCTTATGTGTCTCATCAACGTGAATTTTGGAAGAATGTTACTTTGTCCAATGCTATGGATGGTGAACGAAGGATTGAAGTGATGAACAGTATGGTTAAGGGTAAGCCTATTGTTGTTACTGAGGGACATATCAGGAGGCTGTTAAACTTCCCTGATAAGGCAAATATGAAAACAAGGTTGAATTTGGGACTTGTCAAAGGCTGTTTCCAGAGATGTAAGTATTCTGGGGATTAGACTAAGTCAAAAGTGTTGAAGTCAGGTTTCTGTCCTACTTTCAAGTATTTGGCTCATGTTATTGTTCACTGTTTGAGTTCAAGAAGGGAAGGTCATGATGACTTAAATTTTGTGATGTAATCAATGATGGTGGCTTTAATTCTCAATCTTTCGTATAACTTCTCTGGAGTTATTTTTGATTACTTGATCGAGAACATCAAGTTTAAGTCTGATCCCTATCTGCTTTATCCTCGATTTCTTCAGCTAGTTATTAATTCTCAGCATACCGAGCTTATCAGGGAGGATAAGGATCTCATTGAGCTAAATGTTATGACCAATGAGTTGGTGAGGCGTATGATTTACTACAAGGGTAAAGTAGCACCACAAACCGTCCTTTGTTTGGTCATCTGAAAAAGGCTGATTATGTTGCTAGGAACCCTAGAATGTGGAGAAATGAGGATAGTGATTCTGACAAGGAGGATATTATTCCTGATTTTGCAGAAACGGAGGATGAAGATGAGGTGGTTGAGGTTGGTTTTCACTCAGGTCGAACAGCTGATGATCTCGAGAATTACAGCTTGGAAGATGAGGTTACCGAAGGTGGTGAGTTATTGATGTCGTTAAAAAGAAAGGAAGTTCAGGTGGATGAACCTCTGAGAAGACCAAAAAGAAAGAGAGGTCATGTAAGAAGGGTTGTTGATTCTTCAGGTGGGGTTTCGGCTACTCAAAGAGATGAGGCACCGTCTACTCAATGCGTTCAGGCACCTCCTGTACCACCTGCTCAACCTACTCAATAAGTTCCAACATCTCAAGTTGCTTCTACGCAGGAGGGTAGTTCACTGGCTCTTGCAAATGCAAATTCGGCATTTGTTACTCTTCAAGCTACTGTGCTGAACTTGGCTAATAAGGTTGATGAGATGACAAAGAAGGATAAAGAGAAAAAGAAAAGGGTGAATGAGTTACAAGCTAAAGTGGACTCGTTGACTTTTGAACTTGAGAAATCTCAGAAGGTAGCTGCTGATCTAAAACAGTTAACAGAAAAATAGGCTAAGAGGATCAGGCAGTTGGATCGTCGTGATCGAAAGTTTAAAAGAAAGATAGAAGCTGATCCTCAAGATGGGTCATTTTGGTTAAAGATGGAGCACATCGATGATGATCTCTTTTCTACAGAAAGTAAATTCTCTTCAGACTATTCATCTGAGGGGACTGAGAAGGTAAGTCAGATACAGGAGGTACATTTTCCTAAACCTTTGTCTGTTAATATTCATAAGTTAACATATTTTTTGGACCATCAAGGTACAATGATTAGCTCGCTAGACTATGATGTGGAGGAGGGGGAAATTGTACATACATTGACAGATGAAGGGATAGCTAGAATGTTTGGTATAGAGGTAGATAAGTTGATTGCTACTGAAAAGGCTCCAAATACTACTGGTACACGTGAGAAGAGGCATTCAAGCGATGATAGTGCTGAAGAAGTTATAGTTGAGGATGCTTCGGATGATGAGAACATTGATGAAAGTGCTAAGGAAGATGACTTGCCTGAGTTTGTTGATCTTTTTAATCAACAAAGTGATGATGTTCTGAATAGGAAAGTGGATGAGAAGTGAACGGTTGAGGAAGGTGAGTCGTCTGGTGTGAATAAAGAGGGTGAGAATCTTGATACCATAAATAAATAGAAAAACAAAGAATGGAGGGAGTATCAGAGATCCTGCACCAAAGCAAGGTTTAAGAAAGTACCGTTGGAATCAAAATACAAGTTATATTACGATCGAACGGAAAAGGTTACAGGAGGAAAGATTCTCAGTTGGGCATATTTGAAAGATTTGAATTGCTTTGTAGTGCGTAGGGAGAATGTGGTAGATTATTTTAAGCATGCTGTTGATATTAAAACACTACCATATTTTGAGATGATGGAACTGGCAAGATTAACACTGCTCTATCATGAATATGACGGTTGGTGGCAGTGGATGCAGTTTAAGATCCGAAAAGAGTTCAAGTACGGTCGGTCTGTGTTAGAGCCGCAGTTCCCAAAAGTTTCTTATCGTACTGATCAATCAACTGGGAATATAATTCGAGTGGTTAGGTATAAATGAGCAAAGACTATGAAGTTTGCACCGGTTCGTAAGATGCCACAGAACTTCGGTGATTGGTTTCGTTGGTGGTATTATGATGGTAGAACAGAAGAAACAGTGATTCTGTTGGATAATCCTAATGGTAGTTTAGACCAGATCAGGATTATTGATCCGCGGTGGGTTCGGAATTTGAGTAAGACTGATATCAAGGTGTTGAGGAAACATCTAATCTTTCATGAGTTGTCTAATACCGAGCAGGCGATTCAGTTTAACCGTGTTGTTCGTACTTGTTATGCTTATGATATCCATGCTTAATGTTTGTCTGATGGTTTTAAATTTCATGAACTGTAAACTAGAATGTTTTCTTTTGGATTTAGCTCGATTTGGTTGTAATAACTTGATTTTAATGTCTTAATTTTCATATTATTGAATGTATTGAATGTGTGTTTAGTTGTTTTGCAGAGAAAGTATATAATGTGATTTTAGATAATGAACTGGGTCCTAGGGGGAGTTTGTTGATGAATAATTAGTCCCCGAGTTCATTATAATCAAGTTAAAGTGCTAAATCGTTTAACTTTCTCTGTTGGTATGCAACCGCACGGTTGCAGGATGCAACCGCACGGTTGCAGTATGCAACCGTACGGTTATACAGGCAACCGCACGGTTGCAAGGTGCAACCGCACGGTTGCAACGTGTTGTGTATATTTAAAGGGGATTTCGGGTTCATTGTTAGGGTTACGTATCCTAGCCTATACTACACGTACAATCCGATTGTCTGGTGTTCTAGTATTCAATATAGTCGATCTTTAACATATCTAAGTCGATTTTATCATTAAGATCAAAGGTTTTCATTGAGTTTTGAGTATAAAACCCAATAACGAGATTTTTTGCACTCGTTATTAAATCTAAGATCGTTTAATCCTGTTTACACGATCCTACAATGTTTATGATAGATACATAAATATTTGTACATTAATTATAGTAGATAAAATAACATAATGGGTCCTAGTCATTATAAAAGTTATGTCATGAATAATACGAGCCCAATCTTAATCTTATTCAGTCGTTATAAGAAGTGCTTATGTGACAATGATGTATGATTGAATACCCTTTGCACATACGTATTAGCCGGCCATAGTGTATAACAAAATATTATACTCGTAAATAGCTTACAAATAGTTAGAGAAGATTTTTTATGTCCAAACTATTTACAGCAAGCAAGTATTTTTTGTCAAATGTACTCAATCTAATAGTCATACTGTGACCGTTTCTACGCTATATTTAATTACCATAAAATGATGTTTAAACTTAAGACCTTTCATAAGAACATAATAACCCCAATCACTAGACCATGATTATTATAAACAATGTGTTTTACATAACAAAGTTGTTATACACGTAAATTAGTAAGAAAGATTTATCTTATTCAAATTATAAGGTGGGGTGGATATTTTTACAAAAGTAGTTAATTAGAAAATAATACTTATGTGGCATTGATTTGGATTGCGAGTAGAATTTTAAAATGTTATATTGTAGCCTTATTTATTGTAATTTTTCAAAGTCGGTTGAGTCGTAGAATAGTTCTTATTCAAGTATTCGTTTAAGATTATTTTAATTACTATTTTCTTGATAGTCTTATTTTTAATTATAAAATAAAACTTTTGCTTCTAAAAGAAATCATCTAAGAAACCATTATATTACCATTACCATCTATAGTATCTTATAAATCTATAAATTAGTGATGTCATTTTTGTTTACTTGACACATTCTTATGCAATTCTATGAACATTCTTGTTCACAATCAATTAATGATGTCATCTCCAAACTATTCCATTAAATTTAAAAATAGATGGATCCATCAATTATATATAGTATATTTTACATTCTATTATTTCAGAAAATTAAACAATACTAGTATAATGACCTGTGGAATCACATGTTTATTTAAACGAAACAATTTTATGATATGTTTTAGGTATTAAGTGAACGTAAATATTAAAATCTTTAAGTTTAATGACCCGTGGAACCACATATTTTGACTAAAAAACTTGTCGTTGTTTTTATAAACATATTGATATATTTAACTTGGTCAAAATAAATGAACTACATTTATTCTTCCACGACTTTCTTCCATTTTCATCACAATTACTATTTTCCTTGTCATAAAAGCCTACATTACAACATATTATTGAGACATGTATTTCGTATACATATGTAACGTAATTAATCTCGTAAAGAGAACCAATATTTGAATAATAATTAAATAATAATAATAATAATAATAATAATAATAATAACAATAATAATAACAATAATAATAATAATAATAATAATAAATATAATAAAGTTTGTTCTAAAATTGAGTATTTATATTTTTAATAATAATAATAATTATTAGTAATAAGAAATGGCTATTTAATATTTTTTTTTAAATTTAAAATACAATTATCATATGAAGGTTGTACGATATGCTTCAAAGTTTGTACATGTGTTCATGAGGTGTTTTGTAAAAGATTGTACAATTTGTTTTAAAGTTTGTACATTTGATCATGGGGATGTTTTATCATAAGTTTATACTCAATGCTTCATATATTGTACATATGCTTATGGAGGTGTTTACCATAAGGTTGTACATAATATTTCAAATATTGTATATATGATCATGGGAGTCTTTAATCATAAAGTTGTACATAATGCTTCATATATTATACAATGAACATGTTAATATTTTTATTAAATATAATTAATTATTTTAATGACATTATCATGAGGGGCTTATAAATTTTTTATTTATTTTTGAATTTTTTTAAGTTTAGATAAACCTTAGTTATGACAGCATCATTTTAGAAATTTCTATTATACTATAGAAGATTCGCTGTTAGGTTACGGAGTAATCTGTATAATTGAAAAATAGATAGATCCATGAATTATACTTGAATTAATTACTCGTTTATGGAGTACTCCGTATAATTTTATGAAATACATCCAGTTGTATATTTTTACGAGAAAATCACGTCCGATAAGAAAGGTTTGATTACGGGAACCAACGGTGACGTTTTCAGTTACTATGCAATGGTCTTGGAAATTGTTATGATATGCACCAGGGGCGGATTTGAGGGCGTGCAACACGTGTGTTTGCACAAGGCCCATAATCCCAAACGTCCCATAATCCAAAAATCTGTAGTACTAATGAAAAACTTAACCTAATTATTGTATATACAAAAGGGCTATTTTTTGTTGATTGAACAGGACTCATATGAAAAGTTGAAATCGACGAGATGCCCATGATTATGCACGCCTGTAAAAGCTTTTGTAACGAACTCAAGCTCAAGCAGTCAAATTTTCTACAGTAGGCTTATAACTACCTTTAGTGGTTTGATTCTTGATTAAGAATACTAATAATGAAGTGTAAGAAAGTAGATGATAATGGAAAGAAAGAAAGAAACACTTTGTAAGTGTGAGAAATGGTGCAAGTTTAATGCTTGCATTCATGAGTATTTATAGCCTAAAATCTCAATATAAAAATACATACTTTATGTACCAAAATTGACTATATGTATACACCAAAATTGACTATCCATATTATTATTATTATTATTATTATTATTATTATTATTATTATTATTATTATTATTATTATTATTATTATTATTATTATTATTATTATTATAACACTCCCCCTTAGATAGGAATAAACATTTTGTTGAAGATCGACTATAAATTACTGCCTCGTTAAAAACCTTGTTAAAGAAAACCCAGTGGGAAAAAACCTTAGCTAAGGGAAAAAGAGTGCAGCATGGAGTTGACTCCCCCTCAAGTAGACATCGCTTCAGCTGTTATATCTTTTGAACATGTCTCATGCCAATGTTATGAACGTGTGTTCTGAAAATAGCAGTTGGAAGTGCTTTCGTGAAAAGATCAGCAGAGTTTTTGCTGGATTGCACATATCTCATTTCAATCTGGTTGTCCTTAATGAGATTTTGAGTGTATGAGATGAATATAGGAGGTATGTGTTTTGTTTGGTCACTTTTGAAGTAACCTTCTTTCATCTGTGCTATACAAGCTGCATTATCTTCATAGATAGTTGTTGGATTTTTATTGCGTTCTAGTCCACAAGAATCAGTAATGAGTTGTGTCATTGATCTCAACCAAAAACATTCACGAGTAGCTTCATATAATGCAATTACTTCGGCATGATTTGATGATGTAGCAACAAGTGTTTGTTTTTGAGAACGCCATGATATTGCAGTACATCCATTTAGGAATACATATCCAGTTTGAGATTTAGCTTTATGTGGATCAGATAAATAAACTGTATCTTCATAACCAATCAAATCTTGTTTTGGTTCGTTAGAATAAAATAATCCTAAATCAGTAGTTCCTCGAAGGTATCGAAAATATGTGTTTGATCCTATTCAAGTATCTTTTGGTAGGAGCAGAGCTGAACCTTCCCAACAAATTAACTGCAAAAGAAATGCCAGGTCTTGTATAATTTGAAAGATATATAAGAGTCCCAATTTCACTAATATATGGAATTTCTGATATGTTAAGATCTTCATGATCTTCACAGTGATAAAATGAATCAATGTCAATATTGAGTGATCTAACAACCAATGGTTTTGTCTTTAAAAATGTTTTAAAATCTTTTCAGTATAAGTTGTTTGATGTACAAGTAAACCATTAGGCATATGCTCAATTTGCAATCCAAGTCAATACTGATCTCTTTATTTGTTCATATGATGTTATGATCATTGACATAAACAACTTACAATTACATATCCGGACATTGTTTTCTTAATAAGAACACATGTGCAAATAAGATTATTTGTATACCCCTTTTCTTATCAAGTAATCACTTAATCGGGTATACCATATGCGATCCGATTGTTTCAACCCATATAAAAATCTTTGTGATTTAATGGAATACATTTCCTTGTGTTTTTTTGCATTAGATGCTTATGATACCTTAAACCCTTCAGGTATATTCATATATATCACTATCAAGTGATCCATACAGATAAGTAGTAACAACATCCATGAGATGCATTTAAGTAACTACCAGATTGATTAAGTATCTAATAAGTAATTGTATCCATTACAGGAAGATAAGTTTTCCTCATAATTCATTTCTGGTCTTTGTGGGAAATCTCGAGTTACAAGTCTAGTTTTGCCTTGTAACTTCATTTGCACATTTCGTTTTCGGATAAAAAATTCATTTGTATCCCATATGTTTCACATCTTTAAAAGTGATAACGATTGATCCGAAAACTTTTCTTTTATTGAGCGATTCTAATTCAGCTCGTATTGCTCATTTCCATTGAGCTCAGTCATGTCTATTTTGATATTCAATGACAGATTTTGGTTCTAGATCATCATCTTTATTCATGATGTCATTGTAATATTATATGAAAATATCTCATCAAGATTTTTCATTTCATTTTGGTTCCATAATATTGCATAATTTATCGCAATTTATGTATTTACATTTATCAATATCCTCTGCAGAAAGAATAATAATTTATGGTTCCTCTTGAACACTTTCTTTTACCTCATTAGCAGCTGATTTTATTTTTCGAGGATTTTTATCATTGGAACCAATTGGTCTCCCACGTTTCTGCCGTAGCAAAGACTCATGAGTGACATTATTATTAGTTTTTGTAATTTCAATTATAGCTGAAGCATTTACTGCTGGTATATATGATTTAGTCACTTATTTTTGTATCTTTAAATGCATAAAGTAATTAATTTGCAAGTTCTTGCATATGCATTATATTTGAACTTTCTTTTCGCATTCTTTTGTGCGAGGATCAACATACCTTAATTGATGTTCATACCATGAAACATCATTTTATTTATATTTCATTTCTCCCCCAATATAGGGAACAATGTTTCATTAAAGTGACAATCAGCAAAACGTGATGTAAAAACATCACCCGTCATGGGTTCAATATATCTTATGATTGAAGATGTTTCATATCCAACATATATTTCAATCCTTCTTTGAGGAACCATTTGTTGTGGTAGTGCAATTAAAAATACACTGCACAACCAAATGTTCTAAGATGGAAAATATTTGGTCTCGACCAAAATTAAGTTGGTAATGGAGAATATTTATGACTTGCACTTGGTTTAATGCGAATTAATGTCGTATCATGTAAATTTACATGTCCCCATATAGATATTGAGAGTTTTGTACTCATTACCAATTGTCTAGTTATTAGCTGCAAGTGTTTATCTATTGATTCAGCTAAACCAATTTTGTGTATGCACATGAGCAACTGGATGTTCAACAACAATCCCTGTAGATATATAATAATCATTAAATGCTTGAGATGTTAACTCACCAGCATTATCAAGTCTCATCCTTTTAATGATGTAATCAGAATAATGTGTTCTCAATTTAATAATTTGTGCAAGAAACTTTGCAAATGCCATATTACGGCTTGATAACACACAAACATAAGACCATCCGCTAGATGCGTCTATTAAAACCATGAAATATCAAAATGGTCCACATGATAGATGAATTGATCCATATATATAACCTTGAATTCTTTCAAGAAACATTGGTGATTGTTTCTCAATATTCTTTTCATTAATCATCATATGTGCTTTTCATTAATCACCATATGTGCTTTTCATTAATCACCATATGTGCTTTTTCATTAATCACCATTGATAATGCTAAAAACGAACATATATTTCATAGCATTATCCCTCAAGAAAGATAAGCTTTTAGTTGCAATTGTTCTATTTACAAGTGATATTCGTTTAAATAATAAAAGATGAAGACAAAAGACAGATTCGACAAATTGAAGACGCAAATGACCAAAAAGCTCAAAAGTACAAAGTACAATCAAAGTGGTTCCAATTATTGATGAGAAACGTCTCAAAATTGCAAGAGTACATGATACGAAACGCAAAGTACAAGATATTAAATTGTACGCAAGGACGTTCGAAAAACCGGAACCGGGACCAGAGTCAACTCTCAACGCTCGACGCAACGGACTAAAAATTACAAGTCAACTATGCACATGAATATAATATAATATATAATTAATTCTTAAAATTAATATATATATTATATTATATATTATAAACGTCGGCAAACAAGAAAACAAACTCATGTGAGCTGATACCTACCTCCATGCGATCGCATGGCCTGTAGGCTTATTTTCTTTGCGATCGCATGGCCCTGAAATCTAGGCGACACCCCTATAAATTCGCAGTTTGGTTGATCATATATCCATCTTTATCCTATCTCTCTATCTCATACGTAAACATATATATATATATATATATATATATATATATATATATATATATATATATATATATATATATATATATATATTTTAATTTTAATTTTAAATTCTAATAATAAGGGTATGTTAGCGAATGTTGTAAGGGTGTAAGTCAAAATTCTGTCCATGTAACGCTACGCTATTTTTTTAATCATTGTAAGTTATGTTCAACCTTTTTAATTTAATGTCTCGTAGCTAAGTTATTATTATGCTTATTTAATGCCGAAGTAATCGTGATGTTGGGATAAATATTAAAATTGGGTAATTGAGCTTTGTACCATAATTGAGGTTTGGACAAAAGAACGACACTTGTGAAAATTAGACTATGGGCTATTAATAGGCTTTATATTTGTTTAACTAAATGATAGTTTGTTAATTTTAATATAAAGATTTACAATTGGACGTACCTATAAATAACCATATACACTCGATCGGACACGATGGGCGGGATATTTATATGTACGAATTATCGTTCATTTAACTGGACACGGGAATGGATTAATAGTTAATAGACTTATTAAAACAGGGGTGAATTATGTACAAGGACACTTGGCATAATTGATAACAAAGTATTAAAACCTTGGGTTACACACAGTCGATATCCTGGTGTAATTATTAAACAAAGTATTAAGACCTTGTTACAGTTTAAGTCCCCAATTAGTTGGAATATTTGACTTCGGATATAAGGATAATTTGATGAGGACACTCGCACTTTATATTTATGACTGATGGACTGTTATGGACAAAAACCAGACGGACATATTAAATAATCCAAGACAAAGGACAATTAACCTATGAGAATAAACTAAAAACAACACGTCGAACATCATGATTACGGAAGTTTAAATAAGCATAATTCCTTTATTTCATATTTAATTGCACTTTTAATTATCGCACTTTTATTTACTGTCATTGTATTTAATTGCACTTTTAATTATCGTATTCTTTAATTATCGCAATTTTATTTTATCGCACTTTTATTTATTTTAATTTCATTATCGTTATTTAATTTACGCTTTAATTTAAGTTATATTTATTTTTAATATTTTACATTAAGTTTTAACTGCGACTAAAGTTTTAAAAATCGACAAACCGGTATTAAACGGTAAAAACCCCCTTTTTATAATAATAATATTACTTATATATTTTTGTATTTTTACAAATATAGTTTTTAAAAATATAGCGTTAAGCTTGTGTAAAAGATCCCTGTGGAACGAACCGAACTTACTAAAAACTACACTACTGTACGATTAGGTACACTGCCTATAAGTGTTGTAGCAAGGTTTAGGTATATCCACTATATAAATAAATAAATAACTTGTGTAAAATTGTATCGTATTTAATAGTATTTCGTTGTAAAAATAATACTATTTCCTAGTACACCTCGCACACATCAAGTATTTTTGGCGCCGCTGCCGGGGACCGCTAAAATGCCGAAAGTGCAACGCTATAATATAAAAAAAATTGCAAAAATATAAAAAGAAAAACAAAATTTATATATTTTTAAGAGTTTGTTAAATATTTAAGTTTTATAAAGTTTCTTTATTTTTATTTTTAGTTTGTAAAAATATAAATTTTATTTAAATATTTTGTATTAATATAAAACAGAAAAAAAAAAAAAAAAAAAAATATATATATATATATATATATATATATATATATATATATATATATATATATATAAACACTCGAGGCCCTGCACTGTAGCAGCCCAACAAGTGGCCTGGATCCAATGCTCATGCGACCACATGAAAAATCAACTAACACCTCATGCGATCGCATGAGGTGATTTGACTGGTCTGAAACCTCAGACGACCAGTTTAGGGTTTTAATTAATTTATAATTATTATTATTATAACTCTAATTAGTTTTAGATTATTTAATTATTTAGTATTAGTTTTAATTAATTTGTATTTTAAGTTTAATTAGTTTTATAAATTATATAAAAATTAATCCTTTTAATATAAAAATAATATTTTTATAAAAATTGTACTTTTTACAACTTTAAGTATATTTTGTATCTTTTTATTCGTTTTAGCGTAATATTTGTATTTTTCGTTCGTAATTAGTTTTAAGTCATAGCTTTTGCCGTAGTTATTTTTATTTCTAGATTTTTAGGCTTTGCCGTAAAATCCCTTAAGTGCTTTATCTTTAGACTAAGATTTAGGTGCTTTAGAATTTTGCGACGCCATTTTTATATTTTGGTACCTTTTTAAGTTTATACTGTTTTGAATATAGAATTCTTTTTAAGCTTTAATAGTTTTAGACGCAACTTTTAATTTTTAGTTTTTAGACTTTTAAGTTTCAACGCGCTACGTTCTTTTTATTATTTTTCGACTTTTTATTTTTCGACGTTTTTCGACGCGCTCTTTTTCTTTCTTATTTTTCGCCGCTCTAGTTTTTAGGACTTAGAATTTTCTATTTCTTCTCTAAAATTTCTTTAAATTTCAACGAAAAATTATTTTAAGCGGTTAAATTGATAGACATCCAAATTTTCTGTTTCGTAGTAATAGTTGGATTTGTTAGTGGCTGAGTTGTGAGCTTCCGATTTAAAGGGTTCTGGCTCCCTGCTGCATCTATTGGCTATTCGAAACGTGGGCAAAAGCAGAAAAGTCTATTAATTTGATAGCTTATATAATTTTTATCTTTTATAACTAATAGGATATTCAGTGAATGCACCGAGCAAAATGTTCACCACCTTTTGTACGTTCACCACCTGTAACTCGATCAAGACATCTAGCAAATATTGTCGCCGTTGATTTTTCTTTAGAATCGTCATCCAGTCAACCAAGTACTCCAATTCAAATTTTCGATAATTCATTTTTTGAACCCGACCTCACAATTGAGAATCCGGAGAATATTCAGGGACAATTCAGAGATCCTGAACCACTAATCTTTCCTCCGGAACCACCAATCATTCAAACAGAGATTGTTGAGGAACCAACTATTAAACCAGAATCCTCTAGTGATTCAGATTCAACAAATTCAATTATGGAGAATCTGGAACCGTTAATTATGGAAGACCGAATGCGAGCTAAACGCACTGGCCAAGGTCACGCAATTGCTCAACCTGACATTAATGCGCCAGATTATGAAATCAAAGGACAAATCCTACACATGGTAACTAATCAATGCCAATTTAGTGGTGCGCCGAAGGAAGATCCAAATGAACATCTTCTTACCTTTAATAGGATCTGTACTTTATTTAAAATCCGAGAAGTGGAGGATGAACAGATATATCTCATGTTATTTCCCTGGACTTTAAAGGGAGAAGCCAAAGATTGGTTAGAATCGTTACCTGAAGGGGCGATTGATACATGGGACGTTTTAGTTGAAAATTTTCTTAAACAATTCTTTCCGGCATCTAAAGCCGTGAGACTTCAAGGAGAAATTGTTACGTTCACGCAAAAGCCAAATGAAACTCTATATGAAGCATGGACCAGATTTGGAAAATTATTGAGAGGATGTCCGCAACATGGTTTAGACACTTGTCAAATAGTACAAATATTCTACCAAGGATGCGACATCACTACACGAAAAGACATCGATATAGCAGCTGGTGGTTCCATTATGAAAAAAACCGCAACTGACGCTTACAAAATTATTGATAACACTGCTTCCCACTCACATGAGTGACACCAAGAAAAAGATATCGTTAGATCATCTAAAGCAGCTAGAGCCGATTCTAGCCATGACTTAGATTCCATTTCTGCAAAGATAGATGCTGTTGAGAGATGAATGGAAAAGATGACTAAAGATATTCACTCAATACGAATTAGTTGTGAGCAGTGTGGAGGACCACAATTAACAAAAGATTGTCTCAGTATTGAACTAACAATGGAACAAAGAGAGAATGTTTCATACTTAAACCAAAGGCCTGAAAATAATTATCAGAATAATTATCAACCGCCAAGGCCAATCTACAATCAAAACCAGAATTATAACCGAAATGTTCCATATAACAACCAACAAGGTCCAAGCAATCAACAAATATCCAATAATACTTACAACCAGCAAAGACCTAATTTTCAAAATAAACCACCACAAACCGATGATAAAAAGCCAAATTTAGAAGATATGATGTCAAAGCTAGTTGAATCTCAAACGCAATTTTTCACATCTCAGAAACAAATCAATGAACAAAATGCTCAAGCATTTAGAAATCAACAAGCTTCTATTCAAAATATGGAACAAGAAGTGAGCAACCTAGCAAGGTTGATAGGTGAAAGAAAATCGGGAATTCTACCTAGTGATACAAATGCTAACCCCCGGAATGAAATAGCTAAAGCTATTACCACAAGAAGTGGTATTACACTTAAACCACCTGAAATACCTGTAATTTCTGATGATGCTATTCCTACTCCACAAGAACCACAACCTGAGTAAGATAAGGAAAAAGAACCGGTAGTTGAAAAGGTTAATGAAGATAACACAGTTAAGGCTAAACCTTATGTTAAACCATACCAACCACCACTTCCTTACCCGAGTAAAATGAGAAAAGAAAGACTTGAAGCCGAGCAATCCAAATTCTTGGATATGTTTAAATAGATAAATGTAAATCTTCCTTTCATTGATGTGATTTCAGGAATGCCTAGATATGCTAAATTCTTGAAAGATTTAATCACAAATAGAAAGAAAATGGAAGAACTCTCTGCTGTTACTATGAATGCTAATTGTTCTGCAGTACTGTTGAATAAGATACCAGAAAAATTATCAGATCCAGGAAGTTTCACAATTCCATGTTTTCTGGGTAGTCTTAGTTCAATAGAAGCATTGGCAGACTTAGGTGCTAGTATAAATTTAATGCCGTATTCACTATACGCTAAACTAGACCTTGAAGAATTAAAACCAACACGAATAAGCATACAACTAGCCGATCGATCAGTAAAATATCTTAGAGGGATAATGGAGAACATGCTAGTTAAAGTTGGTACCTTAGTATTTCCAGTAGATTTTGTTATTCTGGACATGGAAGAAGATTCTCGAGTTCCTCTCATATTAGGAAGACCATTCTTAAACACGGCTAAAGAAATAATAGACGTGTTTGGTAAGAAACTGACCCTAAGTATAGAGGACGAGAGTGTTACCTTTTCTGTTGATAGAGCCATACAACAACTGCAATCTGCAGATAATACATGTTATTATATTCAAACTATAGAATCACATGCAGAATTGTTAGAAGAATTTCCATAATTACAAGGAACAGGAGAATGTTCTTTAGGAGAAGGAACTGAACCAATTGATGAAACTGAAATGTTAGCTACACTCATGGCTAATGGATATGAACCAACAACAGAAGAAATTCAAATGCTAAAAGAAGAAGACAGATATCGATATAAATCATCGATAGAAGAACCACCGACATTAGAGTTAAAGCCACTTCCAAACCATTTGGAATATGCTTATTTACATGGTGAATCTGAATTACCTGTAATAATATCGTCTTCTCTTACCAAAAATGAAAAATCACAACTCATTTCTGTGCTAAAAGCTCATAAACCAGCTATTGCATGGAAAATTCATGATATTAAAGGAATAAGTCCTTCGTATTGCACACATAAAATCCTTATGTAAGAAGGTCATAAAACGTATGTGCAACGCCAAAGAAGACTAAATTCTAATATGCAAGATGTTATTAAGAAAGAAATTATTAAACTGCTTGATGCAGGTTTAATTTATCTAATCTCTGATAGTCCATGGGTAAGCCCAGTTCAATACGTACCTAAGAAGGGTGGCATGACTGTCATCACAAATGAGAAAAATGCGCTTATTCCTACTAGGACTGTAACAGGATGGCGTGTTTGTATTGATTATAGAAAATTAAATGAAGCCACCAGAAAAGATCACTTTCCTTTACCTTTCATTAATCAAATGTTGGAAAGATTAGCCGGAAATAGTTACTATTGTTTTCTTGATGGTTTTTCCGGGTGTTTTCAAATTCCAATAGCACCCGAGGACCAAGAGAAAACCACATTCACGTGCCCTTATGGTACTTTTGCTTACAAATGCATGCCATTTGGACTTTGCAACGCCCCTGCAACCTTTCAAAGGTGCATGATGGCGATTTTTCACGACATAATAGAAGAATGCATGGAAGTTTTCATGGATGACTTTTCAGTCTTCGGTGATACTTTTGAAACATGTCTAGTTAATCTTGAATGAATGCTTATTAGATGCGAACAATCAAATCTAGTACTTAATTGGGAGAAATGTCATTTCATGGTTAAAGAAGGCATCGTTCTTGGACATAAAATTTCAAAGGAAGGAATTGAAGTGGATAGAGCTAAAGTAGATGTAATTGCTAAACTCCCACATCCCACCAATGTTAGAGGAGTCGGGAGTTTTCTAGGGCATGCCGGTTTTTACCGACGTTTCATAAAAGATTTTTCTAAAATTGCCACTCCTATGAATAAACTCCTAAAAAATGATGCTCCATTTATCTTTTCATATGAATGTATCAAATCTTTTAATATTCTTAAAGAAAAACTCACTAATGCACCGATTATGATAACTCCAAATTGGAGTCTACCGTTTGAACTTATGTGCGATGCAAGTGATTTTGCAATGGGAGTCGTTTTAGGACAAAGGATTGAAAAACGATTTCAACCTATATATTATGCTAGTAAGACGTTACAAGGAGCACAAACAAATTATACAACTACTGAAAAAGAACTCCTTGCTATTGTCTTTGTTTTTGACAAATGTCGTTCATATCTCGTTCTAGCTAAAACGGTGGTCTATACCGACCATTCTGCTCTTAGATACCTATTTTCGAAACAAGATGCTAAACCAAGATTAATCCGTTGGATCTTACTTTTACAAGAGTTCGATATTGAAATCCGAGACAAAAAGGGAGCAGAAAAACTCGCCGCTGATCATCTTTTTCGTCTTGAAAATCCCGAATTAGAAGTTCTAAATGAATCGGCCATACAAGACAACTTTCCTAATGAATATCTATTGAAGATAGATTATAATGATATTCCATGGTTTGCAGAGTATGCAAACTATTTAGTATGTGGATTCCTTGAAAAAGGATTGTCGTACCAAAAACGAAAGAAATTCTTTAGTGATATAAAACACTATTTCTAGGAAGATCCACATTTGTTTAAAAGTTGTCCCGATGGAATAATACGCCGATGTGTATTCGGGGATGAAGCCAGTCAAATTTTAAACCATTGTCACACAGGACCAACAGGAGGACATTATGGGCCTCAACTCACAGCAAGAAAAGTTTACGATGCTGGATTCTATTGGCCTACAATTTTCAAAGATGCACACCTTCTTTGCAAATCATGTGATGCTTGTCAAAGGGCCGAAAAAATAAGTCAACGTGATGAAACAAAATGTCATTCAAGTATGTGAAGTATTTGACGTTTGGGGTATTGATTTTATGGGTCCATTTCCAAAATCTCATAATAATCTCTACATTCTCGTTGCCATTGATTATGTATCTAAATGGGCAGAAGAACAAGCTCTCCCGACTAACGATGCACGAGTTGTAGTCAACTTTTTAAAACGTCTTTTTGCTAAGTTTGGAACACCGAAAGCTTTAATAAGTGATCGGGGTACTCATTTTTGTAATAATCAACTTGAGAAAGTTCTCAAAAGATATGGAGTAACTCATAAAATCTTAACAGCTTATCATCCACAAACAAGTGGACAAGTTGAAAATACCAACCGAGCTTTAAAATGTATTCTAGAGAAAACTGTAGGATCAAATCCGAAGGAATGGTCCATTAAATTGGAGGATGCACTCTGGGCTTTTAGAACAGCCTACAAAACTCCAATTAGAACCACACCTTTTAAACGCGTTTACGAAAAAGCATGTCATCTTCCAGTAGAAATTGAACACAAAGCATTTTGGGCTTTGAAGACATGTAATCTTGATTTACATGAAGCTGGACGTCTACGGTTAAGCCAACTAAACGAATTAGAAGAATTGAGACATGAAGCATACGAAAATTCGTTAATCTATAAGGAAAGAACGAAGAAATGGCATGATAAAAGAATCAGAAGTTCAAAAGAATTTATGGAAGGAGACAGAGTTCTTCTTTTCAATTCACAATTCAAGCTATTTCCTGGAAAATTGAAATCAAAATGGTCTGGACCATTCATAGTCAAAAGAGTTTTCCCATACGGAACAGTAGAATTAATAAATTCAAATGGAATTGAATTTAAGGTTAATGGTCACAGAGTTAAACATTACATAGATAGTCCAATGGAAGTTGAAGATGAAGTTAATCACAATTTCGACACCACAGCTAACTAAGTGTGGGGAGAATCAAGTCTTTAGAGGATAATATGCATTTCTGTTAGAGTTAGATGTTCTGTTTTCGTGTAGTTCTCGAAAATGAAACCGAATGGTCTTTCTCTAGCAGACCCTAAAGAACTAGTCTTCTCCCCCCATTCTGAATTTTTATTTTTTTTAGGTTTTACGAGATGAAGACTTCCTGTGAACTAAACCATGGTCTAATGCTACACGCTTTGATCACTAAACGTAATAATGACACCCTTCCAAGTGAACTGGTATCATTAATCAGAGGTAAATTGGACGGAGTAAGAAAAGAATCCAGGAACGAAAATAATAAGTTATAGTTTGGTAAAGGAAAATCAAAATCCGCAGCGAAAAGAAGAGCACGACACCTTGAAAGATGTCACAAATGCGGAAAATGGTCACACGAAGGAAAATGCTCGACGAATCAGACATATTCCAATACCGAGTTTGTTACTTTATGCAGAGAAGGACCGTTCATATGTTTCGAAGAAAAATCGTTGAATGCTCGAGGTTATGCCTATGTAGCTATAGAAAACCAATTAGTCCGACTATCTTATGAGTGGGCTAAAGCAGGTCACTGAGAATTCTATCTCACAGATAAGTTTGTACAGTTTTTATTTTTATTTTATTGTTTTTAACCTTTTGATAATAAACGCTAAATTGTTCACTATAAAGTATTAAATTGGTATTCAATAAAATTAGATTTTGCGACCGAAATTATTGATATCATACAAAAATTTATTACATCACTGCAAAATTTACTGTTTATTCTTAAGGTATAAATATCTTTAATCAATCAAACCAAAATATTTCAAAAATTCGTCATGAGTTAAACTAGGTTATGGAACCGAAATTACTTTACCGAAAAGAGGGGCGTATATTTTTGATAATATTTGATTGATAAAAGTGGGATAAAATACCAAAAAGGTTTTTAATTTTTACTTTTACTATGTTTTTAAATTAATATTAAATCAATATTGTAAATTTTTTTAAAATCAATATATTTAAGTTTGTAAATATTTGAAAAATTAATATTTTTAATATATATTTGTATGTATAAAAACAAAAATATAATATAAATTTGGTGTGAATTTATAATTATTATTAATATGAATTTTTAATTTTATGCATTTTAAATTTAAGTTTGGTGTGAATTTAAAAACAAAAATTTACTTTATTTCGTTAAGTTAAAAATATGATTTTTAAAATTCGTCGTAAGTTGAAAACTATGTCATTGAACCGAAATTGCTTTACCCAAAGGAGGGACGAGAACTTTTATTATCATTATTTTTAGCCTTATTGAATTAAAGTATGCCAAAAACATTTAAAAAACCCAAAAATCTTTGCTTTTAAAACTGAGCTTAAAAATGACAAATTTTAAAATTTTGTTGAGGGATGGACTAGGACATCGTTCTGAAACGCCCTCATCCTAAAAAGAAACAAAATTTTAATTTTTAATTAATTTTATGTTTTATTAAGTATAAGGTTTTATAAAAAAAAAAAAAAGCAAAAAAATCACTGTACCCGGACCCCATGCGATCGCATGGGGTTTGCACTGCAACTCCATGCGATCGCATGGAGCTGGAATCCAGGCCAGAAACAAGTAACCAGCGGGTCTGTTCTTTGTCTCCATAAAACACACACATATACACACGAACTCTCTCAAATCCTCACCAAATTTCACCATTTTTTCACCGTAATTCGTCAAATTTCTTGCTCTAATCATGCCTAGGTTCGGATTCTTTAACAAAAAGGTAAAAATTACACCCCTAAACTCTAAAATTTCCTAGTTTTTGTGATATTTACCAATATTTTACCTAATTTAATTTTGTTAATTTCTAGTGTAATTAGAGTTAAATTGTTAGTATATTATGCATGTATAACCTAGATTGATGCTATTTAACATGATTTGAAGCCAAAAACTTCAAAAATTTTAGAAATCTAGGGTTTGTGTTCTTGAGCAATTTGGGGCTTTTTGATATAAACAGGTTATGGCCGATTTTTGTCATGAATTATTGCTAAATTAAGTAGTGTAACATGTTTAGGTAGTTAAATGATCCAAACTTTGATCCTAAACATGATTTTTGAGTGGACTTTTTAGGTACAAAATTCATGAACTTGATTAATTTGATATAATTGCCATTTGAGACTTGTTTAATTGTTAGTAATGACTATTTTGACATATTATTTGAGTTAAATGCTTATGAACTTTGTATACATTTTCATATAGACTTATTTGAAAAAGTGTAGAATTAATAAAATTGTGAAAATGTGTATAAGTTTAATTTTGATTTAATATGTTATTGTAATTGTTTCAAGTTGTTATTTTGCTAACACTAATGCATATTTGGATGCACAAATTTTGTGTTTAATGTGTTTTGCAGAAAACCGATACTGCTGGTGCTTCATCATCATCTAGACAACCACAACAGGAACCTGAACCAGAATATGAGCCGCAATACGAGCCGGAACCCAAACAAGTACCACAACAGGAACAACAACATCAACCTGATCAACACGTACCTTATTATGATCCACTACAATTTGTTGATGCCTTCATAATATTTCCGATACATCCACCAGTAGAATACCCAACGATTTCTGAACACACGTTGCATCCTAATCTGAGATTCGATAGAAGATGGAGAGATTACCCATCATATCAAAGTAATAAATTCAAACTAATACCGAAAAATGTAGAAGTGCCAGGGGTAATTGATTGGGATCCTTTGGAAAGGGTCCAAGTTGCTAACTCAGTTAGGGAGCATCTGATCCAAAGGTATGGCAGTTCTTCTTTTACCGATTGGGAACGCTTATTCACCATTCGTAGACCTGTATATAAGGAATGGTGTATAGAGCTTATGAGTACTATAGCATTAAATGTAGATGTAGATAGATTAGATGATAGAAGTTTTCTTAGATTTATACTTGGCCATATGATGTACAGGATGTCCATGCTGGACATGGCCAGGGCCTTGCAGATATATACTCCTGGTGAATTACTACTACCCAATTGTATGAGTTTGATTTATCGTGGTGAAAGGGTAGATAGGAATTTTGACGCGAACGCCGTTTGGAGGCGTATGTCAAACTATAATGTTTTTACACTGGGAGGAAAACACTCCTACTTACATATTAACAAAGCCGAGCTACGTATAATTCATAGATTTCTGGCTAACTCGATTACACAGAGAGGTCACAACAAGGAGAAAATGACCTTACATGATTTATTTTACCTAAAGTGTATTCGAGACCTAAGAAGCTTTGTTAATATCCCTTACTGTGTTGGTTTTTATTTGTCTAAGATGGTGGAAGGAATACAGGAAGGGGGGATAATAGGAGGAGGTATTTTTGTTACTCTCATTGGAGAGTATTTAGGAGTAGATAAGGACCAAGGGGGTCCACTTTTAGAATGTAGGGAACAGGTTAAGCCTTTAGGATTGAAGGTCTATCAGGGTGCTAAGGTATTAAAGAGCAGACGCAACCGAGCAGTACCCTATGAAGGTAGTCATCCTCAGGTAGAGAGAGTTTCAGATGAGGAAATGGAGGAAGCAGATGACATTATGGATGTCATTAGGGAGGCTATGACTGACGTCTACCAGCGTGTAGATGAGGTAGATATAACAAACGAGGAGAGATTTAGTCAGATGGAGCAGTGGCAAGCCCGGAATGATTACGAGCATTCCAGGCAACGACAGCATGATAGATGGGACTATCATCAAGGTCAGATTATGAGCCGGCTGTCACCTCAGGATCACTACGTTCCGACCCGACCCGCTTACTATCCTCCACATCAGCCCGAGATGAGACCACCATATACTCTCTACGACCCTAACCAGGCCTACCAGTACACCTATCACCAACCATGGAACCCGGACGACGACATGAACTGGAACCCCTATCCAGATTGATATAGTTCCGTTGGTAATTTTTATGATTTTTATCTTTTTATTATTTCTATTTATTTATGTTTAAACACATTATATTTTGATACTTTTATGTATTGTTTAATATTTTTATTATTTTGTACTAATATTTCATATTTGATTTGAAAGTGGGATTTTAAGTCCCATTTCAAATTACCATGCATGTTTATATTTGTATATATGTATATTGTCAATTGTACACAACAGGGTAAAACAGCGCATTTTAAAAGACTGACATTAAGTTCAGCAAAAGCTAGTACTTTTGACGACAAAATGAAAAACAAATGTGATGTAACAACAAGACGGAATGAACAAATGATGTGCACCATTTATCATTCAGCAAATAAACGCCAATATGTTTGGAAACTTTGGTAAAATTTAATCATTTTTCTACGCTAATCACCCTCAATAATTTAAATTGTTACTGATTTCTTGCAAATGAGGGCATTGCAAGATCTTAAGTGTGGGAAAGGGTTAAATTCTTTCGGATTTTTAAAATTTTAAATTTAAACACTTGGTTACCATTAGAAATACTAGTAATGCAGTAGTTGTATTAGAATCTAGTGTTCTCTGATAATAAAGAACAGCCCTAGTCTTATATACTGACTACTCAATTCTATTAAAAAATTTTAAAATTTTCAAATAAATGAATTCAATCATGTTTATACATATTTAGGAACGATAAAACTAGGTGTCAACACTGAAATTATTGTTACCTCGGAAAGGACATAAATTGAGAAACAACCCAAAATATTAGAATTCATTTAAAATGGAATAGAGGACAATAAAAAGGCAAATAAAGGAAAATAAAAGCCGAGTGTAGGAAAAATTTACCAAGTTCTTTAAAACATATATCACATATTTTGTACAAAGATACTTTTGTTTTGGACAAAATTAACCATTTTACCCGGAAAATTGTAATATATTTGAAAGAAAGATGGATCTACATGATGAATCAATTCCATCATTAAAAGGAAGTAAAGTCTTCCGAAAAAGACACGCGCTTCTTGATTTAGGTCAGGAAGTTGTCGTCCAGACCAGCAGTAGGTTGACGAAAAATCTAGAAAAGTCATCACTAAAATCAGCAGGAAATCCACGGACCTCAGCATCAAACAGGGTCGCCAAGTGGTCAGACTTATCCTAACCATGAGAGGATCTGTCTCGTAAAATGGGGAGGACGCTGTGCAAATTAGCTTAATAAGACTAATGAATCAGACCCCCAGAAAGGATAATCTCCTTAAAGATTAAAAATCAGCTTTTAAGCCTGATATTACTCAATCCTTGAGATTGACTTTAATGATTGAGAATTACAAACTCATGGAATTCGATGATATCTAAACTCGAGCTTGAACGAGAAAATATTTTGATCAAAATTATAAAGCGATTTGTTTTCTGAAAAACCCATTTTTAATGCGTTCATTACCATTGAACGTAAAATCCTAGGAATTCACCTGGAATTCATTAGGTTACCTGAACCAAATCAGCTGTCAACCGTAAGAACGGCGGTTGCATAGCATGGTCGAAGACAGGACCTTGTGCCAGACCGAAAAATTATAGGGTGAGCTTTACTATTGCTCCTACAAAGGATAGTAATTGCATCCGACACGTTATAGACCATAATTAAAAACATGTCAGGGGACATTGCCTTAACAGTTGCTTGTTCAACGCTTTCCTTTACAACCGGACGGTAGTTTACCGAAAGGTAATATACGGAGCAAGTATACTGGACGTGTTGCTTTCCTAATACAAGGTTAGCAAGTGGGTGACACAAAACGCCCAAGTTTTGAGCTAAAATTTTCAAATCTGAAACCCACCAAATCCACAAAAACATTTTGCAAACACCGGTGAAGGGTTATTCCGGAAAACTTATCTAGGGTAAAAGCTAGATTGAATTTTCAAAAAGATCAAATGTTTTCATAAAGATCCAATTTCCTTAAAGGATCTAAATTTTCATAGTCATGTGGGACTGTAAACCACATCGTTACTACCATTGTCCATACCGCCATATAGAAATCACTGATGTACAAAGTGTGAAGAATAAAGAAGTGATTCTAGTATTTTTATTTCAAGACTATATTGCTTGAGGACAAGCAACGCTCAAGTGTGGGAATATTTGATAATGCTAAAAACGAACATATATTTCATAGCATTATCCCTCAAGAAAGACAAGTTTTTAGTTGCAATTGTTCTATTTACAAGTGATATTCGTTTAAATAATAAAAGGTGAAGACAAAAGACAGATTCGACAAATTGAAGACGCAAATGATCAAAAAGCTCAAAAGTACAAAGTACAATCAAAATGGTTCCAATTATTGATGAGAAACGTCTCAAAATTACAAGAGTACAAGATACGAAACACAAAGTACAAGATATTAAATTGTACGCAAGGACGTTCGAAAAACCGGAACCGGGACCAGAGTCAACTCTCAACGCTCGACGCAACGGACTAAAAATTACAAGTCAACTATGCACATGAATATAATATAATATATAATTAATTCTTAAAATTAATATATATATTATATTATATATTATAAACGTCGGCAAACAAAAAAACAAACTCATGTGAGCTGATACCTACCTCCATGCGATCACATGGCCTGTAGGCTTATTTTCCATGCGATCGCATGGCCCTGAAATTCAGGCGACACCTCTATAAATTCGCAGTTTGGTTGATCATATATCCATCTTTATCCTATCTCTCTATCTCATACGTAAACATATATATATATATATATATATATATATATATATATATATATATATATATATATATATATATATATATATATATATATATATATATATATATATATATATATATATATTATATTTTAATTTTAATTTTAAAGTCTAATAATAAGGGTATGTTAGCGAATGTTGTAAGGGTGTAAGTCGAAATTCTGTCCGTGTAACGCTACGCTATTTTTTTAATCATTGTAAGTTATGTTCAACCTTTTTAATTTAATGTCTCGTAGCTAAGTTATTATTATGCTTATTTAATGCTGAAGTAATCGTGATGTTGGGATAAATATTAAAATTGGGTAATTGGGCTTTGTACCATAATTGAGGTTTGGACAAAAGAACGACACTTGTGAAAATTAGACTATGGCTATTAATGGGCTTTATATTTGTTTAACTAAATGATAGTTTGTTAATTTTAATATAAAGAATTACAATTGGACGTACCTATAAATAACCATATACACTCGATCGGACACGATGGGCGGGATATTTATATGTACGAATAATAGTTCATTTAACCGGACACGGGAATGGATTAATAGTTAATAGACTTATTAAAACAGGGGTGAATTATGTACAAGGACACTTGGCATAATTGATAACAAAGTATTAAAACCTTGGGTTACATGTAGTCGATATCCTGGTGTAATTATTAAAAAAAGTATTAAGACCTTGTTACAGTTTAAGTCCCCAATTAGTTGAAATATTTGACTTCGGATATAAGGATAATTTGACGAGGACACTCGCACTTTATATTTATGACTGATGGACTGTTATGGACAAAAACCAGACGGATATATTAAATAATCCAGGACAAAGGACAATTAACCCATGAGAATAAACTAAAAACAACATGTCGAACATCATAATTACGGAAGTTTAAATAAGCATAATTCCTTTATTTCATATTTAATTGCACTTTTAATTATCGCACTTTTATTTACTGTCATTGTATTTAATTGCACTTTTAATTATCGTATTCTTTAATTATCGCAATTTTATTTTATCGCACTTTTATTTATCGCAATTTCATTATCGTTATTTAATTTACGCTTTAATTTAAGTTATATTTATTTTTAATATTTTACATTAAGTTTTAACTGCGACTAAAGTTTTAAAAATCGACAAACCGGTCATTAAACGGTAAAAACCCCCTTTTTATAATAATAATATTACTTATATATTTTTGTATTTTTACAAATATAGTTTTTAAAAATATAGCGTTAAGCTTGTTTAAAAGATCCCTGTGGAACGAACCGGACTTACTAAAAACTACACTACTGTACGATTAGGTACACTGCCTATAAGTGTTGTAGCAAGGTTTAGGTATATCCACTCTATAAATAAATAAATAACTTGTGTAAAATTGTATCGTATTTAATAGTATTTCGTTGTAAAAATAATACTATTTCCTAGTACACCTCGCACACATCAACCATATGCGCTTTTCATCATATATCCTTTTCATCATATGCGCTTTTAATCATATGCGCTGCGCTTTTCATCATATGCACTTTTCATCATATGCGCTTTTAATCATATGCGTTGTGCTTTTCATTATATGTACTTTTCATCATATGCGCTTTTAATCATATGCGCTGCACTTTTAATCATATGCGCTTTTCATCATATGCGCTTTTTATCATATGCGCTTTTCATCATATGCGCTTTTTATCATATGCGCTTTTCATCATATGCGTTGCGCTTTTCATCATATGCGCTTTTTATCATATGCGCTTTTAATCATATGTGCTTTTCATAATCATCATATGTGCTTCTGGTACATTTATATATGTATAATGTAAACCAGGACTAAGCCTTGGTAGTTTTTTCAACCACATGATTCTTGTCGGTGATGCATACATATTTCTCATTTTCTATTATCATTTACTGATAATCATATCCGTTATGATATACATCAGAGAAACTTAATCATTTTTTTTTTGATTTTGAGAGAAAATAAAGCATTATTTACCAAAAAATTTGTACCATTTGGTAACATGAATTTTGGCTTTCTTTTTATCAAGTTCGCAGGACCTGATATAGTATTAATAATTCTTTCAGTTGATTTTAAATTAATGAAATATTTCTTAGATTTGATTATAGTGTGTGTTACCACTATCTGCAATACATAGGTCTCTATCATCTAATTAATATTGTATTTCAGCAAGATTCATTCTAAAACTTCAAATAAGATAAGTAAATAATGAGTAAATATTTCATCAAGATAATCAAATTTTATTACCTGAAAACAAGTTACAATCCGCAGTACATAAATGATAACACCTAATAAACATATATTTGGATGGAGTTTTAGTTGGATTAGTTAACCTCTATTATTTGCATAATTTTTTTTTAATAACAGTTACGGGGTACTATATAAGACTTAATAACATATATGGTCTTTATTTCCCAACTATATAAACTTCAGTCCATTGAAGCATATATATAGAGTTAGTTTCTAATCTTGACACCGTAGTTAAATGGTTATCTAGGTAATAGCCAATCAAAGATATATAGTTCTCAGACTAGAATACTAGTATATCTAGCAAGGAGGATTTTATGTTTTAAATGGAGTAACATAATGTTTGTAGGTTGTGGATCACACTAGAAGATATTAAAATATATCTACTCCTACTTAGTACAACAAAATTAATTAAGACTATTAAGTAGATTAAGAGTGCACATAAAAATCTAGACATCTTAGATAATTCAGATTATTTAAGTCTAAGATTGCTAAGGGTTTACATGGTTTTCAAAAGATTCATTTTTTTTTTTTACTTTTCACCAATTGAAACGATGTGTTTGTTTCTTTCCCTTTTTTTTTAACTCAATCAATTTAATGATGCCACTTTTCTACCTTTCACACCTAAAATTTTGACAAAATTATAACTACTTCATTTGTCCACTTGCTCAGAAATCTTTATATATTATATCCCTACGTATCATTTAATTTAATCATTCTTATTGTAAATTTTCATTGTGTCACTACAATCTGACTAAAATTTTCATCTTCTTCATTAACGTCTCTTCCTTTTATTATTGAATTTTAATCACATCAAAATCAAAAATATAAATTAAACTCTCACATCAAACCTTGAAGTCCAATCGCACTTTGTTATATCACTTTGTTAGCCGCGGCGCTGAAGCGAGTTCCAAATTTATCAACAAAATTTTAAAAAAAGGTAATTTAGGTCTGTTATTTTTTGTTGATTCAGTATTCCCCTTTTTTTAATACATGCGAAATAATCGGAACTAATTGTTAATTAATTTATATGTTCCATTTTGTTGTTTAAATCAATCCGCGTTTTATGGATAAGCCGAGGGAGTTAGATCAACTCGTAACATTTATAAAATGAGCTTATCGAGTTTTTTTTTTTTTTTTTTTTTTTTAGAATATGATATAATATGGAGTGTGTTATAATATTTTTTTTTTTTTTTTATGATTTATGATATGAATGAATTGAAAGATGAAGAGGAAGAAATGTAGGAGATGTAACCCGATGAGTATAACTCAGTGGTGGAAGAACCCAAACTGATAAATTCTTGATCAGAAGACACATCGGAGGTTTCAAGATCTTCCGACGGTTTCAGCGACGGAGGACGGTGGCTGGCGGGAATCTTAAGAAGTGGTAGTGGTGGTTGGGCAACTAGAAGAATCATCTTGATTATATGGAGCTCTTCGTGCTGATAACGTGTTATAATTCAGTAGGCTTATAACTACCTTTAGTGGTTTGATTATGTTATAATTCAGTAGGCTTATAACTACCTTTAGTGGTTTGATTCTTGATTAAGAATACTAATAATGAAGTGTAAGAAAGTAGATGATAATGGAGAGAAAGAAAGAAACACTTTGTAAGTGTGAGAAATGGTGTAAGTTTAATGCTTGCATTCATGAGTATTTATAGCCTAAAATCTCAATATAAAAATACATACTTTATGTACCAAAATTGACTATATGTATACACCAAAATTGACTATCCATATCTATATTATTATTATTATTATTATTATTATTATTATTATTATTATTATAACAACCTAATTATTTATATAAAAAGGGCTATTTTTTTTATTGAACATGGCTCATATAAAAAGTTGAAATTGACGAGACGCCTATGATTTTGCACGCCTGTAAAAGCTTTTGTAGCAGAACTCAAGCTCAAGCAGTCAAATTTTCTGCTCAATAAAACACTACTTCAACTTATTCTTCTTTCTCTATCTTCTCATACACATCTATAAACCATGTCTCTTTCAAGTCGCTACTTTTCAACACGGTTAATCATTTCGATTCCGAATTTTAATTTCTATCTACTTCGTACTATTATCTATTTATGATATGTGGTTGATATGAAATATTTATAATTAATTAATTTTTGTAACAGGGTTAGGGATTATTTTTTTTAAATTTGTGAAAGGGATATTTTAATAGATTCGTTAATAACCCATATGGTGTTTGGTTATGTGGCGTGCTTGGAGTGCTTATCAAGTATTTGTTGTTAGTATTTTTTTTTTTTTTATGTTTTCTTTATTTTTAATACAAATACGAATTTGATTGTATGCAGGCGTAAGAAGTTAGGATAAATGGTGATTATCCAATACACGAAAGATGTTTGATGAAATGTACGAGTCAAAAAGAGTATGACCAAAGTAGTTTTAGTTTACTATTTAATGGTTTTTATATTACTTAGAGATAAAGTTGGAATGTTGTATGGCTGATGATGTTGCCGAAAGTAAGCCTAAATCTAACATCTTTTTCAATATTGTCTTTATAACTATATTGTGTTGTCTCTGTATTGAACATGTACCACCAAAAATGTTTGATAAAATATGTCATATGACTTAGTCAGGTTTATGGTTTTTCGTAGATCTATATATTGTTAAAGCCTAATGGTATAATAAAGAAATTTGGTTGTATTTTTGATTAGGCTAACTGTTAATTTTCAAGCAAGAACATTCAACCATTTGTTTGGCACATTTCTAGATATGAACAACTTTTTCAATAAGCGGGTGACAGTTTCAAATAGCTAGCCACGTTGAGATGTCTCTTGAACTCAATT
Organism: Rutidosis leptorrhynchoides; assembly: GCF_046630445.1. Lineage (NCBI taxonomy): Eukaryota > Viridiplantae > Streptophyta > Magnoliopsida > Asterales > Asteraceae > Rutidosis > Rutidosis leptorrhynchoides. The sequence continues at coordinate 379,705,514 of NC_092343.1, read as the reverse complement.
TTTTGTTTATATATAATGCAAGCTTTACGAGTTAATAACATGATCTGAAGCACTGTGATAATTTTCACTATGTCCCATATTCCCAATTTAATGTTTATAGATCATGTGTATACATATAGCTCAGTTAGAGTTAACTACATGTCTATATAGATTTCCCCATAAGTTAATTCATAGTTCATTGTTTGTGACTCATCTTCGATATAATTTATAAAACTGTTTAGTTTACTATAGTTGTTCATAGATCGCAATTTCGACCCATTTAGTATATTACTTCGTTGTCAATAGTATTGTTACAATAGTTTTAGTGAACTTGATATTAGAGCAAGAACTATAGGCTTAGAACTAAGCAAGACTATAGACTTAGAACTATTGATATTAGAGCAAGACCCATATAGTATTTGACTTTGTTGTCAATAGTATTTTTGGCATGATTCGTGGCTTGAAAATGTTCCTCTTATGCATCGTTTTCCTCGCCTATTTGCTATCGACACTCTAAAAACGGGTTCTGTTGCTGCTCGTTATAACTCGAATGGTTGGGTTTGGTTTTGGCGCAGGAATATTAGAGGAGGAGTGGAACAATCTCAATTTAAGGATTTGGTTAGTGTTCTGAATAACACCACTTTATCCAACGAAAATGATAGTTGGAGATGGGAGTTATCTTCTTTCAAATCTTACTCTGTCTCAATTGCTAGATCAATTATTGCAGCGCATGAGCATGCTCCTTTCACTATTCCGACTTTGTGGTGTAAATTCGTTCCCATCAAAATCAATATTTTCATTTGGCGTCTAAAGATTCATAGACTCGCTACTCTCCGAATCTTGGATGCTAGAGGCGTGGTTTTTGAGAATTCTTGTTGTTGCTTTTGCGAGGCTTCCGAGGAGTCTCGTAGCCATTTGTTTGTTAGATGTGATCTCTCGTATCAAATTTGGTGCAAAGTAGGTCGGTGGATTGGTACATCTATCCCAATAAGGAATTCCATTGATGAAATCTGGAACTGGATCGACTCTATGGATTCGCAAAGGAACAGAAGGCTCGTGATTATGATTGTGGTTTACGCTACTTTATGGAACATTTGGCGTCTTCGGAATTGCACTACCTTCAAAGACCATAGCTTTAGAAATTCTCATGTTTTTGATAACATTGTTCTTTCAAGTTTTAATTGGTTGTATTCGAGATACCACAAGTCCAAATTAAAATGGACTGAGTGGTTAAAAACTCCTATGTATTCTCTGTAATATGTTTTTTCTAGCTTCTCGCTAGTTTCTTTAATAATCATTTCTGCCGTTCGAAAAAAATAGTATTGTTGCAATAGTTTTAGTGACTTTGCTTAATTACATATTTTGTTACACTGTTCTTACGTGTGTAGTAACGTTGTGCATACCTTTATACTTGATCTAAACCATCTAAGTTAATTGTTTTTCCTCTAATATCAATTTAGTTATAGTTAAGCAGCATATGTGTATAATAATTCAATTTTTTTAAGTTAATAGTACTAATCAAAAGTCAAATGCGAGGTGTGTTCCCCTCACTCCTTCACTAAATGCCATTCTAAAATTATGCTTACTTTTATTGCTAATAATTATAAATATATCATTTAAACACATACAATCACTGTTCAACCCAGCATTGAGTTCACCTTTCCTTTTTTCATTCTTCTTTCTCTTTTGACTTCGCTTATTCTGCTCTAGTTTTGGCCGGGAAGTCAACTTTTCCCTTTGGTCGATACATGCTAAAGGTAATTTGGTCTATTTACTTACCAGATATTTATCTCCCCTTCTTCATTTCTTCCCACTTCACATATACCCAATTCCTTTCTGGTAATTCTCTCTAGATGCTTCTGGCGATTTACCATCACCGATGGTGACTGTTAAATTTATAAATATAAATTTGATCAAGCTTAGTCTTTAATTTATTTGATCAATACTTGTGGTTTCTAGCATGTTTCAGGACTTGGGCTGAATTGATCAAGGAAGCTGAAGGACTGCAGTTGTCACTTTGTAAAGATGGAGGCTCTAATAGGAAAAAGGAGTTGTTGGGCTTAGTTGCAGATTAAGAAGGGTGGCAGGCTCATTTCTATATGGGGTTTAAGTTATATTCACTTAGTCCATTAGACTTAAATTATTAGCCACAATGTTTAAGGTATAAATACTCTTTTATACCCTAACTCATTCATTCAATTCTCAGTTTACGATTTGTTTCTTCTTCTTTTCTCTCATCTAGGGTTTCTGATTTGAGTGTGCAAATAGTTCATCTTCTTGATGATTTTATCTGTTGTCTGAGTGATTTAGTGTTGTGATTACAACCTTCTGTATTTTGTGGTAGTTTGAGAGATCGATTTTAGTTTTCTGGTTTGTAATCATGTAAGTTTCAGATTTACTAAGTTTGAAAGTGTTTTTGCTTCTGTGATTGAAGTATTTTATAAGTTTCTTCATGGTATCAGAACTTTAAGGCTCGATCGTGGTGTTTAGATCTCTCAATTGTTCATCAGTTGGTTTGAAGAAATTTGCTAAGGTTTCAGTTTTAAGTTCGTCAATTAATTGAAGTTCTTGGATTATTTCTAGTCTGTTTGGGTTCGAATAAGGACGTGTGGGTGATAGATCTTGGTTTCTATTATTTTTTGTCAAAACCCCTAATTTTTTAAAATTAGGGTTAGGGTTTGGTGTTCTGCTCTTCGAAGATTCTTCAATCTTCTTCTGTATCTCGTCTATCTTCCGTTGCATCATCAATCATCCGTGATTGATTGGTTACTTCTATCTCTTCTTTATATTCTACCGTGATCTAACTTTTCTTATTTTCTTTATAGAAGAGACAACCCCGTGCTCTTGTCTTGGTCACAATTCCCTTGAGAATTTTGATATCCTGGTTCATTCACGGCTATTGTATTTTATGATTGCTTGTTTATATCTTCTTGTTCTTTATTTCCTGTGTAATTCGGTGTTATTATGAGTGGGAGTGGGGGTGATGCTACGGCTCCCACCTTAATCAATAAAACACCTATAATTTCTATAAAACTAAATGGAACAGAAAATTATAATATTTTGAGTAGATCAATGCTTCTTGCATTAGGTATTAAAAATAAACTTGATTTTATTAATGGAACTTGTGTTAAAAGCAACTGATGATGTTTTGGGTGCTCAATGGGATATGTGTAACACAGTCGTATTATATTGGATTTTGGGTGCTTTGACTGAAGAACTTTATTCAGGTCAAATTTTTAATAATCTTGCTTTAAATGTGTGGAATGATTTAAAGGAAACTTATGATAAAAAAGGATGGATCTATCATTTTTAATTTACATTATAAGATAAACTCATTAAGACAGAATGATATTCCTCTATCTGAATACTATCATAATCTTAATAGCGTATGGAAACAATATGATTCAATGTTGTCCTTACCACATTGTACTTCTGGTGCAGATGCTTGTACTTGTGCAGCATTTGTGTCTGTGGAAAACAATAATAAAATGATGAAACTTATGCAATTCTTAATGGGATAAAATTATGTATATATGCTAATAAGAAGTAATATTCTATTAAGAGATCCTCTACCAGATGCAAAAGTTGAATATGCTATAATCTCAAGAGAAGAATCACATAGAATTAATTCTTTAAAAGATTCAAGTTCAAAACCACAGAGTTCAGCTTTAGTGGCCGAAGGCCCAAATAAAACAAGTGCTAATACTATTTCCAATTTTAACAACAACAGAGGTCCTAATTCTAACTTAAAGTGTAAAAAATGTAATAAAATTGGCCACACCTTTGAGTGGTGTTTTGAAATTGTTGGATATCCACCAAATTTTAAGAAAAACTTTAATAATAACAGTAACTTTAATAACTTCAATAATTTCAGAAACACATCTAATAATAATGCTGCTTCCAATGAAGCTAGTATTAGTTCTTCCTCTCCTATTTCTTTTTCTCAGGAGCAGATGCTTAAACTTTTTAATCTCATCAAAGAACCTTCCACCACTACCCCTGCAAGTGCTATGTCAAACATGGAAGGTATATTCTTTAACTCAAGGGTTAAGTTCAATATGAACTTTAATAAAATGGTTAAATTCTAATCTTGCTCAATCAAAATCTGCCCATAATGGATGGATTATTAATTCTGGAGCAAATCAACACATGACTACATCCAGTAATGGTTTACATAGTGTGGTTGATAATTCTGGTTTGAATCTTACAATGGGACATCCCAATGGCACTCGGGCTCTTATAAAAGACATTGGTAATCTTGTTTTAAACAAGTTTATCACCTTAACTGATGTGCTCATTGTTCCTGAATACTGTGTTAGTCTAATGTCTGTTGGTAAACTTTCAAAAGACAATAAACTTATTGTAAGCTTTAATGAATTAACATGTTATGTCCAGGATTTGAAGGACAAGATAATAAGAGAGAGTGGTAAAGAAGAAGGTGGTTTGTACTTCTTTGATAACAGAATGCATGCTAATACATCTTGATATTAAGTGTAATATAAGCTCTTGTTCTGCATCATGCAAGCTTTGGCATTCAAGGCTTGGTCACCCTTCATGTCAAGTTCTTGCTATTCTTAAAAATAAACTGAAAATAAAAAATAATGTAACGACCCTGGATTTTCTAACGTTAATTATTAATAATTATTATTATTAATACTTGTGATTAAATGAATGTACGTTATTACATTTACATGTTGCCATGATTGCCCGTACTTGACTTTTGAATGCCCGAAACGTCTCTGTGACACACGAAACTTTCACGAATAATATTTTTAGAATATTATTTACATTCATGATTGATATTATTAATCATTTTAATTAACTAAAGTTATTAGTTAATTACTTGGGCCTTTATTAGTGTTAATGGACTTTTACTTGGATTAATTTGTTAATTAATACATACTTGGGCTTTATGATTGAACATGGGCTTATAAAGCCCACCCTACTTCTTTCATGGACTCTTTAGCCCATCACCACATGTAAGTATTACTTTGCAATGGAACTAGTTAGTTAATACTTGTAGGAATCTTGTTACTTGTATGGTTACTTGTTCTTCCCATGCACATACACCAAATAACCAACTTTTGAAGGCTTTACATACTAGAGACTTGTGGACAAATCCCTCCTCCCTCCCCCTTGGTGAAACCGTCGACTTTGAGTAGTAAAGGGAGGGTTTGTTTTTTTCATTTTACTTGTTACTTCATTCACTACTTCATTTCACTTTCACACACACACTTTTACTTGCAACTTTCTCTCATTTCCCTCAAACACTTCTCTCTTTTTTTGTAAGTATTATGAACATCTTTTCTCCTTTCTTTTCTTGGCCAAAACCATAGCATATGCTACACTTAATCATCATCATCATTGGTTGTTCATTGTTGTTTTGTTACATGATCTTGTTTAATGTTCAAGTACTTACTTGTTGTTGTAGTTATTCTTTACTAATTACAAGAATCAAACTACCTAGTTTCATTCTTCATTTTATCTTATATTTACAAGAACATACAAGAACATAAGCTTTCTAGTTATGTTCTACACTTGTTGTTTTAAAAAGATTGTAAGTTCATGTGTTGGAAATCATTACTTGTAAGTCATGAAGTAAACTTAAAGTTTACTTTCTAAAGATCAAACTTTGGTTTGAATCTTTAAAGTATGAACAACCCATGAACTTATTACTTGTTTACTTAGTTTATTTCTTTGTATTATGCACTTTAATTTCATGTTTGTTGGTTGTTATTGGTCAAGTGTTACTAGTTAACTTTGATCTCATTAATCTTGAACTAAAAGTTAACTTTGAAAGTTCAAGAACATGTAAGTAAGCTTTCTTTAACTATAACTTTGTACACTTATGTTAGATCTAGACTTTTGGGTCTAGGATCTTCAAGATCTAACTAAGAACTATGTTCTACAACTTAAGATCTAGATTTCATAAGTTCACTTTCAAGTTTGTAACTTATTATTAGTTTTAAAGTTCATGTATGTGTTAGATCTAAGACTTTGATGTAACTTTAGTTCATCAAACTTCATACAACTCTTAAGTGAGTTGTGCTACATGTCTTAGACTTATACTTGTGTCATAAGAGTCAAAACTTGGTTAATATTACTTTTATAGTTCATGTATGTGTCAGATCTACGAATTTGATGTAACTTTTGTTCATCAAAACACTTGCAACACTTAAGTGAGTTGTGCTTCATGTCTTAGACTTACACTTGGGTTATGATGGTCAAACCTTGGTGAAAATGATGCAAACACATCAACGAGTTGTACACTTGAAGCTATATGCATCAAGGATGAGAACCATGATAAGCATCGAGCACCAAGAACCACAGGAACCTACTGACCCTACTGTTTTACTGTTCCTGTGTCTGACCCGTATGACCTGGGCTACTGTAATTATGATTTTCAGATAGCTCTGTTTGATTAGATAACTTTTCATATAGGACTCGTCTTAATCCGAGTTATGGTTTAGGATTTATGGCCCTCCGATCGTCACTATGTCCATTTAACGTTGTGCTGAAAATTCTGACCTACTCGCACTTAGACCGTTGCCACGGTCAAACTAAGACGAGTTTGCTTCTGTAATTTTTACCACAACTAAAGGACTCATATACGGAGCCATGGCCACTGTTATCACCTTATTTCAGTAGGTATAGAGGCCGTGGTGACTGACCGAACTCAGCCTTTGTTTTAAACTCTTTTCATGAACGAAACTTACTTTACACCTTTTGTTTGATGATGAATGATGATGACCTTTAAGACCTTATTTACATACTTTTAAACCTATTTGGACAATTTACTGACTTAGTACTATTTGACTTAGGTTGAGGACCCGTTTGGACAACCTTCATTACTTGCTTACTTTCCGAGTCATACTTTACCGCTACTTTATCATTGTGAGTTATAGTATTTCCTTTTTACTTTAACTTATTTTGGGAATTGAGAATACATGCGGATTTTATGTTTTACATACTAGGCACGAGTACTTAAACTTATATATGTGTGGGTTATACAACGGCATAAGCATTCCCTTTAGCTCGGTAACGTTTAATCATTGGTTTTTGAACCGTGAACGCGAATCTTAGATATGGATCCATAGGGTTTGACATCCCCACTCGGGCTAGTAGCGCTAGTATTTAACGAGTGTTTAATACTTCGTATACATACGCACTTGCCAAGTGTACTTTCAGGGGGTATAAAAGTTAAGTTAGTTACCAAGTGCCCACGGTTAACATATACTTTATCATACTGTTTTGAAACGCTCTTTGTAGCACTGAAATCTCGTGGCCTACCTTACATACTGTTATACTTAAACTATAGCTCACCAACCTTTGTGTTGACGTTTTTAAGCATGTTTTTCTCAGGTGCTTAAGGTTATTTGCTTTCGCTGTCGTGCTAGTCTTGCTGTAGACACCCGCTGCTCTAGAGTCATCACCACATGAACTGTTTATCTTGCATTCAAACTTTAATACATTTGAAACTATGTTTTGTAACGACCTAAGGGTCACATACATTTATTCATGCTTGCTATTCGTAGAAGCATACTGTTGGTATAAAACACTTGACGTTCGTTATGACGTCACCTTTTATAGTGAATGCAACTTCTTTTATTACAGCATATAGTACTTAACCTTGTAATGATCCTGTTATTGATGATTCGTACACGATGGTTTTGTACGGGGCATCACATTTGGTATCAGAGCATTGGTTGTAGGAAATTAGGTTGCATTAGTGAGTCTAAGACCGACCCGAGTAGGATTTACTAATAGGACTAATCTACAACTTGCTAGTTTACGTGTTTCTGCTGAACTTACTGCATGCTTCTGTTTACTTTTACTGCTATATGTAGTAAGCTACTACATGATTTCGCTACTGCATGATATTACTTGCTTTCAATTGCATGCTACTTCTGTACGATTCGTTATTATTGCCATGCTACTTATTGTTATACATGATTTAAACTGTTGGCCTAATACGTGCTTGCTTTATGACTTACTGACATGGAAAAATTTATTTTTCCTTGTTCAGATGTCGGATACTCCACCTGCTATCATTTTGGGCAGTTCAGACTCGTCAGCCACCCCACCTGCTGTTGCTGCCGACACACCGATCCCGCTACCCACGAGTGACCCCGGCGCTTCATCTTCCGGTACTAGCAGCCAGGCGCATGCCCCAGTGGTTAATTCTAGCGGAGCCCAGTACCCTTCGGAGATTCCAGCTCCATCTGCCCCCGGACTCTCAGGATCACAGCCCCGCTCCGGTGAGATTGTGATTCCCGCGGAGTTCGGGGAAGGTCCATTCCGTAACCGGTATCGCCATTGGTGCCGACGCGCCCCTGATGGACATCTCATTCCGATCGGACCCGCTAGGTACAAACAGATGATGGCCGCTCAAGGACGGCCAGTTCAGCCACCCGTACAGCCACCACATGATTCGGACGACCCGTCATCCACTGATGCTTCATCCGACGACACCTCCTCAGACGACTCCAGAAATGATGAGGACCCTGCTGATGTACCTATACAGGCACCCTCCACCCCGCCGAAGAAGTGGTACCGTTTTGATGGCATGGTCATTCCAGGGGTGAATGGAGGTCGTGCTTTCACTGACGCATTTGGTCGGTGTCGTAGGGTTACTGCTCGTAAGCGGCTTGTGCCGTACCCTTCCGACCCACAAGTACGTAAGGCACCCCGTTACGTACTGACTATTTCTGGAGCCGGAACATCTGCACCCCGTTATATAATGTCTGCACCACCGGCACCACCTGCACCACCTGCACCGCCAGCACTGCCTGCCCCACCATCTCCCACTGTCGAGGAATTGACAAGGGAGGTGGAGATCCTCCGAGCTCGAATTGCTGAGCTAGAGGACCAGATGGCCCATGTTATGGACATCCTTCAGCCACCTTCACCGTAGGGCTTTTGTATTTAGATTTCATTATGTAATCTAGTTGTAGTTTTCATATTTCACTTATGTATTGTACGGACTTATTCAGATGTATGCAATTTATTATTATTAATGGAACCTTGCGTTATTTAATTCTTGCACGACATTCTATTTACATTACTGTACGATGATTCTGTGGTATTTGTACCTAGATGCGTTATTAAATAACATGTAATGTGTTGATACCATGTTGGTTGTTGTATATTGTATTATTATATATTGAATGCTGGATTTTGACTTGAGTCAAAATTTTTGTTTAGAACACCATGGCCAACGGACGATCAACATCGACACCTACCGCTGCTCAGATCGAAGAGATGATTACCGAAAGGGTAGCCGCAGCCATTGCGAAAATGCAACCCCAAGCTCCACCGCCACCGCCACCACCACCACCGGTTATTCAACTCATTCGAAATGGGTGTACTTACAAGGAATTCCAGAGATGTAAACCACATAACTTCAGCGGTACTGAAGGACCGGTTGGTCTCACTAGATGGTTCAAAAAGCTAGAATCAGTATTCCGAGTTAGCAACTGTTCGAAGGACAGCAAAACCAAATTTGCTTCTCGCACACTATCTGACGGCGCGCTCACGTGGTGGAACACAATGGCACAGGCACAAGGTATTGATGAGGCGTATGCTACGCCATGGGAAGAATTTAAGTATGCCATGATTGAGGAGTATTGTCCGAGAACCGAGATACAAAAGATGGAAATGGAATTCATGCAGTTAAAGGCCGTTGGGAACGACCTTGATGGTTACAATAGGAGATTTTTGGAATTAGCCCTGATGTGTCTGACAATGGTCACCCCGGAATTCAAGCGAATGGAAAGGTACTTTTGGGGACTCCCTAAGAGCATTAAGGGAAATGTCACCTCGTCCAAGCCACCGAATGTTCCCGAAGCGATGCGCATGGCGCATACTTTAATGAATCAAATAACCATCGATGAACCGGAGAAAACTAAGTCTGAAGCGGGTACTAGTGAGAAGCACAAATGGGATAACCACAACAACAATAACAACAACAAGGGAAGGAACTATGATCAAAACCCGGTGAAACGACATGAGGGTTTCAGGGGAAACAACAACGGTGGAAACCCCAATCCGAACACCAACTCCAACCCGAACTACAAGGGAACCTTACCACAATACAAGAGGTGTTACAAACACCACACTGGGTATTGCAATGTTGTTTGCGAAAAGTGCCAACGGGAAGCCAAACACCAACGGGCCGAAGAAGTGTTATGAATGCGGGCAGACGGGCCATTTCAGAAATGCGTGTCCAAACAAGCGAAAAGATGGCGGACCACCACGTGGTAGAGCTTTCAACGTTAATGCAAGGGACGCCCGAGAAAACCCCGACTTGGTGACAGGTATATTCACTATCAACAATCTTTTAGCTTCTGACTTGTTTGATACTTGTGCGGATAGAAGATATGTATGTAGACATTTTTGCGATAAGATTAATTGGTCGTTAGTCCCGCTGAAAGAGAGTATGCTTGTCGAGGTCGCCAATGGAAAACTTAAGAAAGTTGACCATATTAGTCGAGGAGCTATTATCAACATAGCTGGTGCAGATTTCGAAATTGATTTGATACCTATCAAACTGGGAAGTTTTGACGTGATCGTTGGTATGGATTGGTTGAGCAAGATAAGGGCCGATATTATCTGTGTAGATAAAGCTCTTCATATACCACAAGGAGACGGTGAGCCACTGATCATCTACGGAGAGAGATGTACCTCGAAGCTGAACCTCATTAGTTGCGTAAAAGCGCAAAAGATCATGAAGAAGGGATGTTTTGCTGTCCTAGCGCATGTGAAAACAGTAGAAACTGAGGTGAAGAGCGTTAACGACGTTCGAATTGTGAACGAATTTTCCGATGTCTTCCCTGAAGAATTGCCTGGATTACCGCCACCGAGAGCAGTAGAGTTTCAGATCGACTTAGTGCCAGGAGCTGCACCTGTAGCTCGCGAACCTTATAGACTCGCACCTTCCGAGATGCAAGAATTACAGAGTCAACTACAAGAGCTGTTAGACCGTGGATTTATCCAACCAAGTTTCTCGCCTTGGGGCGCACCTGTGTTGTTTGTGAAGAAGAAGGATGGATCTTTTCGTATGTGTATCGACTACCGTGAACTCAACAATTTGACAATCAAGAATCGGTATCCTCTTCCTAGAATTGATGATCTTTTTGACCAACTACAAGGATCGAGCATTTACTCTAAGATCGATTTGTGATCCGGTTATCACCAGTTGAGGGTGAAGGAAAGCGATGTAATGAAGACTGCATTTAGAACTCGTTATGGTCATTATGAGTTTCTCGTGATGCCATTCGGATTAACCAATGCACCTGCCGTGTTCATGGATCTTATGAATCGTGTCTGCAAGCCGTACTTGATTAAGTTTGTTATCGTCTTCATAGATGATATCCTCATCTACTCTAAGAGCGAAGAAGAGCATGAGCAACACCTCCGGCTAGTACTTGAACTCTTGAGGCAAGAGCAACTTTAAACCAAATTCTCTAAGTGTGAATTTTGGTTAAAGGAAGTCCAATTTCTGGGTCATGTTGTGAGCGACCAGGGTATCAAAGTTGATCCCGCCAAGATTGAAGCTATCAGTAAGTGGGAAAACCCCACTACTCCGACGCATATTCGCCAATTCCTAGGTCTCACCGGTTACTACCGAAGGTTTATTGAAGGATTTTCTCTGATTGCGTGTCCTTTAACCGCACTAACTCACAAGGGCAAGAAGTTCATTTGGGAACACGCACACGAATCAGCATTTCAAACTTTGAAGAAGAAGTTAACCACCGCACATATCCTATCACTTCCTGAGGGCAGTGATGACTTTGTTGTTTATTGTGATGCATCGAAAAGTGGTTTTAGTTGTGTACTGATGCAACGATCAAAGGTTATTGCCTATGCTTCCCGTCAACTGAAGATTCACGAGCGGAACTACACTACTCACAATCTTGAACTTGGAGCCGTTGTCTTTGCGCTTAAATTGTGGAGACACTATCTTTATGGAACGAAGAGCACTATCTTCACTGATCATAAGAGCCTCCAACACATCTTCGATCAGAAGCAACTAAATATGAGACAGCGTCGATGGATCGAGATGCTCCACGACTACGATTGTGAACTTCGTTATCATCCTGGCAAGGCCAATGTTGTAGCTGACGCTTTAAGTCGAAAGGGGAGGATGACACCTCTTCGTGTTAGGGCTCTGAACATCATCATCCATTCGAATCTAAACAGTCAGATCCGAGTAGCCCAAGATGAGGCTCTCAAGGAGGATAATGAAATGTCCCGTTCTTATTGATTAAAAACGTTCCATATTAATTGATTTCGTTGCGAGATTTTGACCTCTATATGAGACGTTTTTCAAAGACTGCATTCATTTTAAAACAAACCATAACCTTTATTTCATAAATAAAGGTTTAAAAAGCTTTACGTAGATTATCAAATAATGATAATCTAAAATATCCTGTTAATGGTTTACAATACAAATATGTTACATCGAAATCAGTTTCTTGAATGCAGTTTTTACACAATATCATTCAAACATGGACTCCAAATCTTGTCCTTATTTTAGTATGCAACAGCGGAAGCTCTTAGTATTCACCTGAGAATAAACATGCTTTAAACATCAACAAAAATGTTGGTGAGTTATAAGTTTAAACTATATATATCAAATCGTAACAATAGACCACAAGATTTCATATTTCAATACACATCCCATACATAGAGATAAAAATCATTCATATGGTGAACACCTGGTAACCGACATTAATAAGATGCATATATAAGAATATCCCCATCATTCCGGGACACCCTTCGGATATGATATAAATTTCGAAGTACTAAAGCATCCGGTACTTTGGATGGGGCTTGTTGGGCCCGATAGATCTATCTTTAGGATTCGCGTCAATTAGGGTGTCTGTTCCCTAATTCTTAGATTACCAGACTTAATAAAAAGGGGCATATTCGATTTCGATAATTCAACCATAGAATGTAGTTTCACATACTTGTGTCTATTTTGTAAATCATTTATAAAACCTGCATGTATTCTCATCCCAAAAATATTAGATTTTAAAAGTGGGACTATAACTCACTTTCACAGATTTTTACTTCGTCGGGAAGTAAGACTTGGCCACTGGTTGATTTACGAACCTATAATAATATATACATATATATCAAAGTATGTTCAAAATATATTTACAACACTTTTAATATATTTTGATGTTTTAAGTTTATTAAGTCAGCTGTCCTCGTTAGTAACCTACAACTAGTTGTCCACAGTTAGATGTACAGAAATAAATTGATAAATATTATCTTGAATCAATCCACGACCCAGTGTATACGTATCTCAGTATTGATCACAACTCAAACTATATATATTTTGGAATCAACCTCAACCCTGTATAGCTAACTCCAACATTCACATATAGAGTGTCTATGGTTGTTCCGAAATATATATAGATGTGTCGACATGATAGGTCGAAACATTGTATACGTGTCTATGGTATCTCAAGATTACATAATATACAATACAAGTTGATTAAGTTATGGTTGGAATAGATTTGTTACCAATTTTCACGTAGCTAAAATGAGAAAAATTATCCAATCTTGTTTTACCCATAACTTCTTCATTTTAAATCCGTTTTGAGTGAATCAAATTGCTATGGTTTCATATTGAACTCTATTTTATGAATCTAAACAGAAAAATTATAGGTTTATAGTCAGAAAAATAAGTTACAAGTCGTTTTTGTAAAGGTAGTCATTTCAGTCGAAAGAACGACGTCTAGATGACCATTTTAGAAAACATACTTCCACTTTGAGTTTAACCATAATTTTTGGATATAGTTTCATGTTCATAATAAAAATCATTTTCTCAGAATAACAACTTTTAAATCAAAGTTTATCATAGTTTTTAATTAACTAACCCAAAACAGCCCGCGGTGTTACTACGACGGCGTAAATCCGGTTTTACGGTGTTTTTCGTGTTTCCAGGTTTTAAATCATTAAGTTAGCATATCATATAGATATAGAACATGTGTTTAGTTGATTTTAAAAATCAAGTTAGAAGGATTAACTTTTGTTTGCGAACAAGTTTAGAATTAACTAAACTATGTTCTAGTGATTACAAGTTTAAACCTTCGAATAAGATAGCTTTATATGTATGAATCGAATGATGTTATGAACATCATTACTACCTTAAGTTCCTTGGATAAACCTACTGGAAAAGAGAAAAATGGATCTAGCTTCAATGGATCCTTGGATGGCTCGAAGTTCTTGAAGCAGAATCATGACACGAAAACAAGTTCAAGTAAGATCATCACTTGAAATAAGATTGTTATAGTTATAGAAATTGAACCAAAGTTTGAATATGATTATTACCTTGTATTAGAATGATAACCTACTGTAAGAAACAAAGATTTCTTGAGGTTGGATGATCACCTTACAAGATTGGAAGTGAGCTAGCAAACTTGAAAGTATTCTTGATTTTATGAAACTAGAACTTTTGGAATTTATGAAGAACACTTAGAACTTGAAGATAGAACTTGATAGAGATCAATTAGATGAAGAAAATTGAAGAATGAAAGTGTTTGTAGGTGTTTTTGGTCGTTGGTGTATGGATTAGATATAAAGGATATGTAATTTTGTTTTCATGTAAATAAGTCATGAATGATTACTCATATTTTTGTAATTTTATGAGATATTTCATGCTAGTTGCCAAATGATGGTTCCCACATGTGTTAGGCGACTCACATGGGCTGCTAAGAGCTGATCATTGGAGTGTATATACCAATAGTACATACATCTAAAAGCTATGTATTGTACGAGTACGAATACGGGTGCATACGAGTAGAATTGTTGATGAAACTGAACGAGGATGTAATTGTAAGCATTTTTGTTAAGTAGAAGTATTTTGATAAGTGTCTTGAAGTCTTTCAAAAGTGTATGAATACATATTAAAACACTACATGTATATACATTTTAACTGAGTCGTTAAGTCATCGTTAGTCGTTACATGTAAATGTTGTTTTGAAACCTTTAGGTTAACGATCTTGTTAAATGTTGTTAACCCAATGTTTATAATATCAAAAGAGATTTTAAATTATTATATTATCATGATATTATGATGTACGAATATCTCTTAATATGATATATATACATTAAATGTCGTTACAACGATAATCGTTACATATATGTCTCGTTTCAAAATCATTAAGTTAGTAGTCTTGTTTTTACATATGTAGTTCATTGTTAATATACTTAATGATATGTTTACTTATCATAATATCATGTTAACTATATATATAACCATATATATGTCATCATATAGTTTTTACAAGTTTTAACGTTCGTGAATCACCGGTCAACTTGGGTGGTCAATTGTCTATATGAAACCTATTTCAATTAATCAAGTCTTAACAAGTTTGATTGCTTAACATGTTGGAAACATTTAATCATGTAAATATCAATCTCAATTAATATATATAAGCATGGAAAAGTTCAGGTCACTACAGATAATATATCTCATGAACATTTAAACATACTTGTCTCTCGATTCGAGGTTAGGGAGTCTGGACTCCGATGTTATGCCGGAAGAATTTGGGTACCTCTTTATGGAGATCTACGGAACCATATACTTGATGAAGCACACAAATCGAGATATTCGATTCATCCTGGAGCGGGCAAGATGTACCACGACCTTAAAGAACAGTATTGGTGGCCGAATCTTAAGAAAGACTTTGCAACTTATGTTGGGAAGTGTTTGACTTGTTAGAAAGTTAAGGCCGAACATCAGAGACCTTCTGGTTTACTTCAACAACCGGAAATCCCACAATGGAAGTAGGAAAGGATAACGATGGATTTTATCACCAAGCTACCAAAGACGGTGGGCGGATACGATACCATCTGGGTTATCGTTGACCGTCTTACCAAATCTGTACACTTTCTAGCGATGAAGGAAATGGATACAATGGAGAGGCTTGCTCAAATATACATCAAGGAGGTTGTATCTCGTCATGGTGTACCTTTATCGATCATCTCAGATCGCGATCCCCGTTTTGCTTCTAGATTTTGGCGTTCTTTACAAGAAGCCATGGGAACCCGTCTCGACATGAGTACTGCTTATCACCCACAGACTGACGGGCAAAGTGAACGAACGATTCAGACCTTGGAAGACATGTTGCGTGCATGTGTCATCGATTTCGGATAGGCCTGGGAAAGACATTTGCCACTCGCCGAATTTTCTTACAACAATAGTTATCACTTGTAACGACCCGCATTTTTTCGATCGTTCTATACTTATAAGATTAATATTTACATAAATTAAACCTTACCAACATGATAAGCAATCCAAATTGTCGAGACTTATGTTTTTCGAAAAGAGTTTTACACAACGTTTGACCGTCTAGTTTGACCGATGATATCACGAACTATACAATATATGATAATTATACGTTTGTGTATATATATGTATATATACATATTTAACATGACCTAAGAATGTTTTAATATCTCATTTTGTATTAATAACAATAAGTTATAAGTATATTTTGAAACTACTAACTTAAGTTTTCAAAACGATAACCATACGTAACGTTATTTGACTTAAATACTTATGACCTATAATGTTTATACATATATCGTATAAGTAATGTATTTAATCACTTTTAAAGACTTAAATACATAAAACAATATAAGTATATTTACAAAAGATAACTATATTTGAATCCTCGTTCCGTTTTCTCAAAGATTTCTATACGTATACCTAGGGTATATGTACCCGTATCATACGCAGCTTCTAGATGTATTTACTATTGGTATATACCAATAAAAATCTGCTCCTTAGCAGCCTTAAATGATTAAGAAATATGTGGAACCAACCATTTGTCAAGTAGCATGAATTATTTAGCAAGAAAACAAAGTTAGGTATCTTTTTTTTCCTTTATAACCTAAAAACGTTTTTATGCATGCACACCATTTCTTCACCCCATTTTCTCATACTTACACTTCCATTTCTCTCTCAAAATACTCTTAACTTCATACTTGATCATCTCCAAGCATTTTCCCCATCATTTAGCTTCAAAAACAACACTTAAACCTCATAAGAAAACCTTACAAAAACACTTCAAGAAATCCTTCCAAGAACACCAACTTACTTCCAATCTTTCATCCACTTCCATCACCCTTTTGGTTCTAGGTTCTTACTCCTCTTTTACAACAACCTTGTCCAAGGAACTTGAGGTAGAATCTATGTTCATAACCTTATTCGATTCATATATATATAGCTATCTTATTTTGTGGTATAAAATTTTAACAACAAGAACATAGTTTGAATGTTTTCAAACTTGTTTGCAAACTAAATAGATCCTTCTAACTTAACTTTTAAAATACTCCAAGACCTGTAATATAACTTAAATATATGCTAATTTAACAAGGTATAACTTGGTTTTTCAAAGATTATCTTAAAAACTGTTTTTACGACGTCGGAGTGCCACCGGGGGCTGTTTTGGGTTGGATAATTAAAAACCATCTTAAACTTTGAATTGGAGGTTTATTTTCTGGAAAAATGATTTTTACTATGAATATGATAACACATAAAAATTTCATGATTTAACTCAAAGTATAAGTATTTTTAGAAAAATAATCATTTAAGGTTGTTTACATGATGGAAAATGATTAACTTCATAAGTTTCACTAAAGTTTGACCTATGCCGTGTGATTTTGAATACAAACTAAGGTATTTACAGTTCATAGTCTTAAAGAGGGACTCGATCCAAGGAGATGGCAAGTTGAATCAACGAAAACGGAGTTGTAACAAAGAAACTATGACCGAAACAAAATCGGATATCCAAGACTAGTTTAGCCACGAAAATAATTGGGAAAAATTAAATAAATCACATCTTTTTAAGTTAACATGATATTTTATATATATATGTACTTATAATTCAATTTTATATGGTTCAGGATCACCCGTAAACAACACGAGAAGATTAATCATAAGATCCCATGATTGTACGCAATACGTCATTTGACAACACCGGTACTTTATGTACGCAACACGTCATTTGACAACACCGGTACCATGGGTCAAGATTAATCTCGACCAATACATATACGATGGGGTTTTATTTATTTCGTTGGGGGTTTTATTTATTTCATTGCGGGTATATTAAACATCTAAAAATGAACCATTAAAATTGAATTACTAACAACGAACTGCTAACTACGGACTAAGGAATTATTCAAAGTATTAAAAGTATAACAAGTATATATATGTGACGTTTGTTTAAAAAGAAAAGGTATTGATATATTATATATGGATAGGTTCGTGATATCAACCGGAGACCAAGTCAAATTATATATATATCTTCAAGACGAAAGTGAGTATATAGTCCCACTTTTAAACTCTAAATATTTCGGGATGAGAATACATGCATTTTATGTTTTACGTTATGGACACAAGTAACTAAAAAATATATTCTACGTTGAGTTGTACCACTGGCATACTTCCCTGTAGCTTGGTAACTGTTATTTACAGCGGTATTGTAAACGCGAATCCTGTTGATAGATCTATCGGGCCTGACAACCCCAACCGGACTGGACGACCAGTATTCAACGGTTGCACAGTACTTCGTTTCGTGACTACACTTGGTACGGTGTAGTAAGATTTCATAATAAAGGGAATATGCGACGTGATTAAATGTTAAGTATGGTTACCAAGTGCTCAACCACTTAGAATATTTTTATTAAACTGTTTATATACGAAATCTTGTGGTCTATATATATATATTGCTGCCGGCATTAAACCTATATCTCACCAACTTTATGTTGACCTTTTAAAACATGTCTATTCTCAGGTGATTACTAAAGCTTCCGCTGCATTATGTTGAATTTGAGCAGGATCTTGCGTACGCATATTTGTGTCAAAAATAAAACTGCATACCCAAGGATTTGTGTTGTAAAATATGCTCGAAATCGTGTTGTTATCATTATATGTAAAGTTTGTAAGTCGAAGATTATCGCTAAACGATAATCATCTTTTTATTGTCTAAAGCTTGTAACAAAAATAATGGTTATGGTTTGTAATGTATAATATATGCAGTTTCTCTTTTAAAAATGTCGCATATAGAGGTCAATACCTCGCAATGAAATCATACGTTATCTAACACGTTCTTATGGTTAAGGACGGGTTATGACATCACTCGAGCATTAATGCTGCACCTTTTGAAGTATTGTATGGCCATAAGTGCCGATCTCCTATTTGTTGGGCCGAAGTAGGCGAAAAGAAAATCACCGGACCCGAGGTAGTCCACGAAATGACGGAGAAGATTTCTCATATTCAAGCTAGACTTAAGACTGCCCGCGATCGTCAAAAGAGTTATGCCGATCTTAAAAGTAAGGACTTTGAATTCAACATGGGCGACCGTGTAATGTTAAAGGTTGCACCTTGGAAAGGTGTGATCCATTTTGGAAAATGTGGAAAGTTAAGCCCACGATACATTGGTCCTTTTGAAATCTTGGAACGTGTTGGACCCGTTGCTTACCGTTTGGATCTACCAGCACAGTTGAGCTCAGTTCATCCTACCTTCCACGTGTCAAACTTGAAGAAGTGTCTTGCTGCACCCGCACTTATCATACCACTGGAGGAACTTACGATTGATGATAAACTCCACTTTGTGGAAGAGTCTGTTGAAATTATGGACCGTGAGGTCAAGACTTTGAAACGCAACAAGATTACGATCGTCCGAGTACGATGGAATGCCAAACGAGGACCTGAGTTTACTTGGGAACGAGAGGATCAAATGATGCAGAAGTATCCTCACCTTTTCCCAACTCCTCCATCTACCTCAGCTTAAATTTCGGGACGAAAGTTTCTTTAACAGGTGGGTAATGTAACGACCCTGGATTTTCCAACGTTAATTATTAATAATTATTATTATTATTACTTGTGATTAAATGAATGTATGTTATTACATTTACATGTTGCCATGATTGCCCGTACTTGACTTTTGAATGCCCGAAACGTCTCTGTGACACACGAAACTTTCACGAATAATATTTTTAGAATATTATTTACATTCATGATTGATATTATTAATCATTTTAATTAACTAAAGTTATTAGTTAATTACTTGGGCCTTTATTAGTGTTAATGGACTTTTACTTGGATTAATTTGTTAATTAATACATACTTGGGCTTTATGATTGAACATGGGCTTATAAAGCCCACCCTACTTCTTTCATGGACTCTTTAGCCCATCACCACATGTAAGTATTACTTTGCAATGGAACTAGTTAGTTAATACTTGTAGGAATCTTGTTACTTGTATGGTTACTTGTTCTTCCCATGCATATACACCAAATAACCAACTTTTGAAGGCTTTACATACTAGAGACTTGTGGACAAATCCCTCCTCCCTCCCCCTTGGTGAAACCGTCGACTTTGAGTAGTAAAGGGAGGGTTCTTTTTTTCCATTTTACTTGTTACTTCATTCACTACTTCATTTCACTTTCACACACACACTTTTACATGCAACTTTCTCTCATTTCCCTCAAACACTTCTCTCTTTTTTTGTAAGTATTATGAACATCTTTTCTCCTTTCTTTTCTTGGCCAAAACCGTAGCATATGCTACACTTAATCATCATCATCATCATTTGTTGTTCATTGTTATTTTGTTACATGATCTTGTTTAATGTTCAAGTACTTACATGTTGTTGTAGTTATTCTTTACTAATTACAAGAATCAAACTACCTAGTTTCATTCTTCATTTTATCTTGTATTTACAAGAACATACAAGAACATAAGCTTTCTAGTTATGTTCTGCACTTGTTGTTTTAAAAAGATTGTAAGTTCATGTGTTGGAAATCATTACTTGTAAGTCATGAAGTAAACTTAAAGTTTACTTTCTAAAGATCAAACTTTGGTTTGAATCTTTAAAGTATGAACAACCCATGAACTTATTACTTGTTTACTTAGTTTATTTCTTTGTATTATGCACTTTAATTTCATGTTTGTTGGTTGTTATTGGTCAAGTGTTACTAGTTAACTTTGATCTCATTAATCTTGAACTAAAAGTTAACTTTGAAAGTTCAAGAACATGTAAGTAAGCTTTCTTTAACTATAACTTTGTACACTTATGTTAGATCTAGACTTTTGGGTCTAGGATCTTCAAGATCTAACTAAGAACTATGTTCTACAACTTAAGATCTTGATTTCATAAGTTCACTTTCAAGTTTGTAACTTATTATTAGTTTTAAAGTTCATGTATGTGTTAGATCTAAGACTTTGATGTAACTTTGGTTCATCAAACTTCATACAACTCTTAAGTGAGTTGTGCTACATGTCTTAGACTTATACTTGTGTCATAATAGTCAAAACTTGGTTAATATTACTTTTATAGTTCATGTATGTGTCGGATCTATGACTTTGATTTAACTTTGGTTCATCAAAACACTTGCAACACTTAAGTGAGTTGTGCTTCATGTCTTAGACTTACACTTGGGTTATGATGGTCAAACCTTGGTGAAAATGATGCAAACACATCAACGAGCTGTACACTTGAAGCTATATACATCAAGGATGAGAACCATGATAAGCATCGAGCACCAAGAACCACCGGAACCTACTGACCCTACAGTTTTACTATTCCTGTATCTGACCCATACGACCTGGGCTACTGTAATTATGATTTTCAGATATCTCTGTTCGAGTAGATAACTTTTCATATAGGACTCGTATTAATCCTAGTTACGGTTTAGGATTTATGGCCCTCCGATTGTCACTATGTCCATTTAACGTTGTGCTGAAAATTCTGACCTACTCGCACTTAGACCGTCGCCACAGTCAAACGAAGACGAGTTTGCTTCTGTAATTTTTACCACAACTAAAGGACTCATATACGGAGCCATTGCCACTGGTCTCACCTTATTTCAGTAGGTATAGAGGCCGTGGTGACTGACCGAACTCAGCCTTTGTTTTAAACTCTTTTCATGAACGAAACTTACTTTACACCTTTTGTTTGATGATGAATGATGATGACCTTTAAGACCTTATTTACATACTTTTAAACCTATTCGGACAATTTACTGACTTAGTACTATTTGACTTATGTTGAGGACCCGTTTGGACAACCTTCATTACTTGCTTACTTTCCGAGTCATACTTTACCGCTACTTTATCATTGTGAGTTATAGCATTCCCTTTTTACTTTAACTTATTTTGGGAACTGAGAATACATGTGGATTTTATGTTTTACATACTAGGCACGAGTACTTAAACTTATATATGTGTGGGTTATACAACGGCATAAACATTCCCTTTAGCTCGGTAACGTTTAATCATTGGTTTTTGAACCGTGAACGCGAATCTTAGATATGGATCCATAGGGTTTGACATCCCCACTCGGGCTAGTAGCGCTAGCATTTAACGAGTGTTTAATACTTCGTATACATACGCACTTGTCAAGTGTACTTTCAGGGGGTATAAACGTTAAGTTAGTTACCAAGTGCCCACGGTTAACATATACTTTATCATACAGTTTTGAAACGCTCTTTGTAGCACTGAAATCTCGTGGTCTACCTTACATACTGTTATACTTAAACTATAGCTCACCAACCTTTGTGTTGACGTTTTTAAGCATGTTTTTCTCAGGTGCTTAAGGTTATTTGCTTCCGCTGTCGTACTAGTCTTGCTGTAGACACCCGCTGCTCTAGAGTCATCACCGCATGAACTGTTTATCTTGCATTCAAACTTTAATACATTTGAAACTATGTTTTGTAACGACCTAAGGGTCACATACATTTATTCATGCTTGCTATTCGTAGAAGCATACTGTTGGTGTAAAACACTTGACGTTCTTTATGACGTCACCTTTTATCGTGAATGCAACTTCTTTTATTACAGCATATAGTACTTAACCTTGTAATGATCCTGTTGTTGATGATTCGTACACGATGGTTTTGTACGGGGCATCACAAATAAGATTAATAATGAACCCTATGAAATTTGCCATACGGCAAAACAAAGCAGAAATTCTTTTTCTTTGAGTGAACATAAATCCTCAGATCTTCGTGAAATAATTCATTTGGATTTGTGGGCTCCTTTTAGAGTGCAGTCAAGAGAAGGTTACAAATATTTTTTTTAACTATTGTTGATGACTATTCTAGAGCTGTTTGGCATTTCTTGATTAAAAGCAAATAAGAAGTTTATGATAATATAGTAAATTTTGTTCAACTCTTGGAAACCCAATGTAATAAAAAGGTTAAAGTGTTTAGAAGTGATAATAGAACTGAATTTATAAATCAAAGACTTAATAGCTTTACAAATAGCAAAGGCATAGTTCATCAAACCAAATGTTCATATACACCACAATAAAATGGTGTTGTTGAAAGGAAACATAGTCACTTGCTAAATGTAGCAAGAGCTCTTATGTTTCAGGGGGATTGCCCTTAAATTTGTAGTCTGAATGTGTCTAACAAGTTGTTATCTAATCAACATGACACCTACATTTGTGCTTAATGGAAAATCTCCTTATGAGTTGGTTTTTAAAACTAAACATAATCTCTCCCATTTAAAGTGTTTTAGTTGTCTTTGTTTCTCTGTGTCTCTCAACCTTGTTGACAAGTTTAATAGCAGATCTATAAAGTGTATTTTAATTGGTTTTTCAAATGTCAAAAAGGGTTATAAACTTTTTAGTCTTGAGGACAAAACTATTTTTTTCTCTAGAGATGTAAAGTTTTATGAAACTGTGTTTCTTTAAAAAATGAAAAGTTCCTTGACAAATACCTTTCATAATATCCTTAACTTTATTCTAATGATCAAACTGAAGTTTTTTCTGAAATTGATTTAAATAACATCAACTTTTTTGGTGACATTTTTAGAACTACTAATAGCACTTCAAGCCCCACTAATGAAGGGCGAGCATGGCAATAGTGATAATGAGCAGTCAAATGTTCATAGTCCTGCTGCAACACATAGTGAACGTAACACTTCATCTCCTGAAGGTACCCTGCATTCTTTTGAAAATCAAAGTTTTAATGAATTGAGGAGATCTTCCAGAAGCACTGTCTTTCCTAAGAAATATGATGAGTTTGTTGTTGATAGCAAAGTAAAGTATGGTATTGAAAAAGTTGTAAATTACTCAAACTTGTCAAAAGATAATTATTGTTTTGTTTAAAATTTAAACAAATCAATTGAACCAAAGTTTTTTAATCAAGTTGTAACTGATCCTAATTGGGTTGAAGCAATGAATCTTGAAATAGAAGCATTAAACAGAAATAACACATGGAGTATAACTGACTTACCTTCAAACAGAAAACTTTTTGGTCGTAAATGGGTTTTCGGATTTAAATACAAAGCCAATGGTGATATTGAAAGTTACAAAGCTAGGCTAGTTGCTAAAGGGTACAGTCAAGAAGAAGGAATATATTATGAATAAACATTTAGTCATGTTGTTAAACATGTCGCCGTAAGGTGTTTTCTAACACCTGCAGTTCAAAATGATTGGCATTTGTATCAATTGGATATAAATAATGATTTCTTATATGGGAATCTGAATGAAGATATCTATATGACATTTCCAGAGGGTTATTATTCTGATTCAAAAAGTCAAAAAAAAAAGTATGCAAACTTAATAAGTTTTTATATGGGTTGAAACAAGCTCCAAGACACTGGAATGAAAAGCTTAACTCTGCTTTAATTGAAAATAGTTTCCATCAAAGTAAATCTGATTATTATTTGCATGTTAAAAATGTTGAAAGTGTTTTTATAGCATTGCCTGTCTATGTAGATGATAATGTTATTACAGGAAATGATGTTAGTGAAATTGACAAGTTTAAAGTTTTTCTTCAAACAAAGTTTTTAATTAAAGACTTGGGAAAGTTAAAATATTTTTTTGACATTGAGGTCTTAATATAAAATGAAGGTATATTTCTTTCTCAAAGAAAGTGTTATTTTGAGTTGTTAAATGACTATGGTCAACTGAGCTGCAAACCTTTTGGAACTCAAATTGAATCAAATCAGTGTATAAATTGTGTAGCCAATGAAAAGGATTATTTGATTACAAATGTTACAGAATATCAAAAGCTTGTTGGAAAATTAATATACTTAACATTAACAAGGCCACATATTTCATTTGTTGTACATGTACTTAGTCAATATATCATGCTCTACATAAGTCACATTTAGACTTGGCTTTTAGAACTTTGAAGTACTTGAAAGCTGCTCCAAGTAGGGGTATTCATCTTGTTAAAGGTAAAAGTCTTTCTTTAAATGCTTATTGTGATTCTAATTGGGAAAAGTACAAGTTAAACAGAAAGTCTGTCACAAGATACTTTGTTTTCTTTTGCAACTCTTTAATTTCATGGAAAGGTAAAAAAGCAAACAACTGTGTCTAGGTCTTCTGTAGAAGCAGAATATAAAGCCTTAGCATCAATTGCTTGTGAAATAATTTGGGTCAATAAAAATATTAAAGTTGATTCACCAGTTAAAGTGTTTTGTGATAACAACTCTACCATTCAAATTTCTGCAAATCTAGTTTTTCAAGAAAAGACAACATTTTGAGATAGATTTGCATTTTGCTAGAGATAAAATATGTGCAGGTGTTGTAAAAGTTTCTAAGGTTGACTCTTCTAAAAATTTAATTGACTTGTTAACTAAGGGTTAACAATTAAACAACACAATTTTCTTATTAATGATTTAGGTCTAATAGATCTATTTCAAACTAAGCTTGAAGGGGGATGTTAAATTTATAAATAAAAATTTGATCAAGCTTAGTCTTTAATTTATTTAATCAATACTTACTTGTGGTTTCTAGCATGTTTCAGGACTTGAGCTGAAGATTAAGAAGAGTGGCAGGCTCATTTTTGTATTGGGCTTAAGTTATATTTACTTAGTCCATTGGACTTAATTTATTAGCCACAATGTTTATGGTATTAACCCTCTTTTATATCCTAACTCATTCATTCAGTTCTCAGTTTACGATTTGTATATTCTTCTTTCTCTCATCTAGGGTTTCTGATTTGAGTGTGCATATAGTTCATCTTCTTGATGATTTTATCTGTTGCCTGAGTGATTACAACCTTCTGTATCTTGTGGTAGTTTGAGAGATCAATTTTAGTTTTTTGATTTGTAATCGTGTATGTTTCAGATTGATTACATTTGAAAGTGTTTTTGCTTCTGAGATTGAAGTTTCTTTTAACTTTCTTCAGTGACGACCAGCGCCGCCACGAATTTCACCATCGCTTCCGCTCATTGGATTTCTCTACTTGCTGCCAACACTTTCGCTACCACCAGATGCCTGGAATGAACTACAACAATCTATTCGTCACTCCAAACTCCTTGCAAATTAATCATTTATTAAGTCATTAGTTCTTCATCTTTAATCTTTAACTCCAATTCGATACAACCTTTACAATGTTTTGCATGTTTTCATAATTTAGTTAGACAATGGCATAACTTGATTTCTTTATATCTTATTTTATTTAGTATACTTTTTTTAAGCTTGGCATACCCGAATCATTTTACACAGCAAAAAATAGTAATAAAGTTTATTTAGTAAGTTATATTTCTCATAATATAATTGTATTTTCTTCTAAAAATCCCTTATTGTCAACATTTCAAAATGGATAGGTATTTGCCAAGTAATTTGCTAAGTTTATGTTTGTTATTAGTACATATATCTATCTATATAATAATTATTTGCAAAGTTTTTCATAATATAATTATCTGTTTTTCTTGAACAAACCCGTAATTTCACCAATCATTTAACTAGTATATTCTAATAGTGAAACGATAATGAATAGTTAGCTTGATGATGTCATGATGACATCATAATGCTATCATAATACATGTTTATTTTTTTTACAATTAACTTTAGTTTAATTAAAATTCATATATTCTGTTAGTGAAAGTATCATGAATAGTTACCATCATCACGATATCATAACTTTTTTTTTAAAGCAAAAATATTATTAATCTCAAAAAAGCGTACACAATGAACACAAGAGACTAACAAAAGGATACCGAGCTAGAATCCTATGCTAGCGACTCAAGATCTCACTACTATATGATTCACACAATGCTATGCTACATACCTCAAACATTACAATAGAAAAGAAACTGGATTATGTAGTCAATCGTGCCATCCGATCTTCTTTGATTTGCAACGCTTGGCGATCCACTCAAAGCTCTTAACTTGAATATCATTCAAAGCAACCGGGGGAGATCAAAACTTGTTCTTGAAAACCTTTTGATTCCTATTTCTACAAATAAGATACGCACATGTCCATATAACCGATTGCCAAATTTGTTTACCCAGTCTCGAATATTGTGAATTACTGTTACCGCAAAGAAGGCTTTCCAAAGTGAGATGAGACGAGCTAGATCCCCACCAACTTAAAAGCTTTTCCCAAATTTCGGTAGCATATTTAAAAAGTAGTAATGCATGATCAACCGACTCAATGTCATCATCACAAAGTGGGCAACGAATGGAGTTAAGATCAATTCCCCGTTTATCTAGCTCAATTAAATTCGGCAATCTTTTCCGCCTTGCTCTCTATACAAAAATGCCCACTTTTTTCGGGACAAGAGGATTTTTAAGAGTTTCCAAAGAGTACCCATTTGCCGAAAAACAAGTGGACATAATAAGCTTAGATAAAGTATACAGATCGAACTTACCACGCCCACTTTAATTCCATACCCACGAGTCCTCCTTCTCCGGGTGCATAATCAAAGTAGAGAGTAACTCCTCCAAATCATCTTGTTCGCCCTTTGTTCTCCCGTTAATCTCACGTGACCAACACCAACTAATTTCACAATTCTAACCATTCCAACGAAGTCGATCCGCCACCGTTGCACATTGATTTGTTTTAATCCGCACTAGCTATTTGAACATGTCCTTTAGTGGTTTATTTTTTAGCTAAGCATCATCCCAAAATTTCGTAGAGACACCATTACCGATCACCTTTGAGAAGGACGAAGTGAAGTCCACCCCAACATGATCAATTTCGCCACCTGCTTTTACACTAGAACATTCGGTATAAAACCTCCACCATCACTTGCCGATTAGAGCTAAGTTTTTGCAAATAAGAGAACTCACATTTAGTCTGCCATCCACCCAAGGACGAATAACATCATCCAATTTGACCCGTCTCCCGCCCTACCCCAAAAAATTTCCATCTTACACACTCCAGTTTTTTAAGCACGCTGGATGGGGCACGGAAGAGCGAAAAGTAATACAACGACAAACTATTTAGAACCGAATTCACGAGAGTTAAACATCCACCAGATGACATCGCACAAGCTTTTCAATTCGACAATCTCTTTTCGAATTTTTCATTGATCGGCTTCCAACTTGCTATTTTCCCCATATTTGCTCCGATTGGGAGCCCAGGATAATTAAATGGAAACGAACCCACATTTTAACCAAATAAGTTAGCCATTAAAATAAGTTAGCTGAAACGACCCGACCCAATCCATAGGGACGAATACAATAACATATGATTACATCGCGAGGCATTTGACCTCTATATGATACGTTTTATAAACATTGCATTCTTTTGAAAAGATATACCATCAATGAATATTTAAAATTCAATGTTTTCAACATCTGATGATTTCTACATATAGACAATCACCGTAAATACAGTTTACAAGAATACTTCTGTTGACAATGCAGTCAAAATAAATACACGGATGATTTTGTGAATGCAATGCTTCCTCGAATAAAACATGTATGACTCCATGCACATGGTTTCTCTAACATATATTCAAACAGCGGAAGACTTCTAGGAACCTGAGAATAAACATGCTTTAAACGTTAACATAAAGTTGGTGAGATATAGGTTTAATGCTAGCAGCGTTATAAATATAGACCACAAGATTTCATATACATAAACGTTTTAATAAAAATATTCTAAGTGGTTGAGCACTTGATAACCATACTTAACATTTAATCAACGTCGCATATTCCCTTTATTATGAAATCTCACTACACTGTACCAAGTGTAGTCACCGAAACGAAGTACTGTGCAACCGTTGAATACTGGTCGTCCATTCCGGTTGGGGTTGTCAGGCCCGATAGATCTATCTTTAGGATTCGCGCCTACCGTACATAGACAAGTAGTTTAATGTTACCAAGCTAAGGGTATATTTCTGGTTTAAACCCACATAGAATTAGTTTTAATACTTGTGCCTATTCCGTAAACCATTTATAAAATAGCGCATGTATTCTCAGCCCAAAAATATATAAAAAGGGAGTAATGAAACTCACTTTTGCCTTGAAGATATTTAACACGACTTGGTCTCCGATAGATATCACGAACCTAACCATATATATAATATATCAACATATTTTCTTTTCAAATAATCGTTTCATATATACTTATAATACTTTTAATATCTATTAGTCCGTAGTTAGCAGTCCGATGTTAGTGGTCCACAATTAGTTGCTCAATAAAATAAATAAATAAATACCCCATCGTATTCGTATTGATCAGAATTAATCTCGACCCATGGTACCATGTTGTCAAATGACGTGTTGCGTACAATCATGAGGTCTTATGATTAATCTTCTCGTGTTGTTTACGGGTGGTCCTGAAATATATAAAATCAAATCATAAGTAATTATATATAAAATATCATAATAATTAAAAAAGATATGATTAATTTACTTTATCTCCAAATATTTTCGTAGCTAAACTAGCTTCGGATACCCAATCTTGTTTTAGTCGTAGTTTCTTCATTACAACTCCGTTTTTGTTGGTTCAACTTGCTACTTCCTTGGATCGAGTCAAATTTTAAGAATATGAACTGAAAATACCTTAGTTTATATTCGAAATCACAGGTTATATGTCAAACTTTGGTAAAACTTATGAAAGTGATCATTTTTCATCATAAAAACAACATTTAATGATCATTTTACTAAAAATACTTACACTTTGAGTTAAACCATGAAATTTTTATGTGTTAACATATTCATAAGAAATATCATTTTTCCATAACATGAATTTCCAATTCAAATTTCAAGATGGTTTTTAATTATCCAACCCAAAACAGCCCCCGGTTGCACTCCGACGACGTAGATTCAGTTTTTAAGGTGTTCTTTGTAAAACCAAGTTATATCTTGTTAAGTTAGCATATCATTATGATATATTACATGTCTTGAAGTGTTTTAAAAGTTAAGTTAGAAGGATCTATTTAGTTTGCAAACAAGTTTGAAATCATTCAAACTATGTTCTTGTTGTTAAAATTTTACAACATAAAATAAGATAGCTATATAATTATGAATCGAACAAGATTATGAACAAGGTTACTACCTCAAGTTACTTGGACAAAGTTACTGTAAGAGATAAGAAAAATCTTGGAATCAAAGAGTGGTGGAGTTAGATCAAAAGGTTGGAAGTATACTTCTTTAAATGGGTGGTTATTTTGATATGTTCTTGAAAGAGTTTTCTTATGGTGTTTAAGGCTTGTAATTGAAGCTAAATGATGGAGAAAATGCTTGGAGATGATCAAGTATGAAGTTAGGAGTATTTTGAGAGAGAAATGAGGGTGTAGGTATGAGAAAATGGAGTGAAGAAATGGTGTTCATTCATAAAAACGTTTTTAGTTTATAAAGAAATAAAAGGATTCCTAATTTTGTTTTCTTACTAATAATTCATGCTACTTGACAAATCCTAGTTACCTCATATCTAGGGCAGTAATAATGTTGATTAGGATGTTGATTTGATGTGTATATACCAATAGTAAATACATATAGAAGCTGGGTATGATACGGGTACATATACCCTAGATATACGTATAGAAATCTTGAGGAAACGGAATGAGAATTCAAATATAGCTATCTTTTGTGAATATACTTATATTGTTTTATGTATTTAAGTCCTTAAAAAGTGATTAAATACATTATATATACAATACATGTATAAGCATTATAGGTTATAAGTATATATATCAAAGAATGTTACGTATAGTTATCGTTTTGAAAACTTAAGTTAGTAGTTTCAAAATATACTTATAACTCATTGTCATTAGTACACAATGAGATGTTAAACCATCCTTAGATCATGTTAAATATATATAAATACATATATATACACAAACGTATAATTATCGTATGTTATATAGTTCGTGATATCATCGGTCAAATTGGACGGTCAAACGTTGTGTAAAACTCTTTTCAAAAACACAAGTCTCAACAATTTGGATTGCTTATCATGTTGGTAAGGTTTAATTTATGTAAATATTAATCTCATAAGTATAAAACGATTGGAAAAATCTGGGTCGTTACAGTACCTACCCGTTAAATAAATTTCGTCCCGAAATTTGAATGGGATGGTCATGGCTGGCAATAAGTATGTTTTCATGACGTATACGAGTTGGAAATTAGAGTTTTATTATCATCAAGTAATATTGATAAAGCAATTTGATTTTTGTGAAGAGTACGAGTGAGGCTATCACCAAAGGGTGAAATGAGTAGGTATAGATTCGTCATATGTTTTGACGTAGATAGGATTGATTTCCAAGTTCAAGAGATTTGGAGTAAAATCTTCATAATGAGATTTGATTCTTCGATAATCAAGGAAATTAGAATCCGCTTTAAATGCGATCATCTATTTTGATCGCTCTGTCGGATCTTTTACTATAAATCCACCTCCCTTCATTTCCTTACAACTCATACCTTCTATTCTTCCTCCCTCAATTCATACTTTAAAACATTTATCAGTATGCTTCATCCAGTACTGATCCTGGATATACTCTTAACTTTCATCTCTGTCATTCTTCTTTTCCATCTACCACCGGAGGATTTTATTTATTTCTACTATTACCTTGGGGTTATAGTATTGTTAATTCTCCCGTGCCTTTACATTGCAATACGTATTGATATACACGGTTTGTAATTTATTTGTTGTTGTCGAGCTTTATATTTTCTTTTATATTTAACAGTTCCATACTTCTGTTTCCTCTTCCTGACTTCGAGTCAAGCGAATAATGGTCCAGAATTCGTAGGTATGGATTTTGAAATAAACATAGTTAATGTTCTAAGAAGGAAATAGTAATTGCACGATCTTGATTTGGTAAGTTACCAGAATGTCCGAAAAGATAGAATTATAAAGGAAATATGTTCTTAATATGTTTGGAGATTGGGTAGAATGTAAGAGTTGTGTAACATGGCACATGATGACGTTATGATCTGTGAATCATCACGTTTCATTTAGAAACTCAGCATGAATTACTGTAATATAATCACGTTGATCAAGTGTCATTATATTATACTAATTCATGCTTCAGTTTCCAACACTACTTCAAAAAATTCATATTTTAAACTCGAATTTTTTAGAATTTAGAAACTAACACAGTTTCTTTTATGTTGTAATGCAGATATTGTGAAGAGATAAATGATTTTTGATGAGGATAGTTGGGAATATATCTTCAGGAATATCGGAGATATTTATAATGAAAGATACGATGATATCTTAGAATATCTAAGATCAGAGAATGACGCGGAAAATCTGTCTGTGAAGGTTTAAAATAAGGAGTAAGGTTCTTACTAACGGTTTCAGCAGACACTGAATCATTTGAATCCTTTGAAGGTAGATTTCGTCCTTATGATTTGTCCACGGCCTCCTTTATACTTTGCTCAATCCGTTTTCCAGTACCAAATTTTTCATTCGAGCTTTTCCAATCTATTATTCTTTATTGTCAAACTTCTGACCGTAATTGTTGTCTACTGTCTTTACCACTTTATCGGTCTTTTCCAAAACTTCATAGCACTAATTCGTAGGCTGGAGCGTTTTTCAGAAACTTCACATTTGAAATATGTAATTCTTGGGGATAGACGTTGTATATATATATAACTGCTGAAATAGAAACGCTGCGAGATTTCATAATACCAATTGTTGATTCCGCCAAAGGGGTAACGAGTTGCTGGTACATCTGCTGATAATGTCGTGGAATATAAAAGGTTCCCCGGTAACAAAAGGGTAATCGTATGTATTACAGGTTATAATAAGGCTACTTCGAATGGAAAGTCGAGGTTGACTTGCTGAAACTGTGACAAAATTTTCTATTTTGGGAAAGGAATCGCAAAGTTATTTTTGCTAATAAATGCTAAAAGATTTAACGCGGATACGTGTTAAATTATATCCTTAGTTTCGAGAGCTTTTCAGATGCAAGACTGCGGGTAATGTGTGGTTGGATCATCATCTCGATTGTCCATTATTTGAAGTGTCTTCAGGAATTTCGAAGGGTTTGATCATAGATTGTAATTGTTAATATACATATGATGTTTTAGGACTTTGAATGATACAAATATTTTTCTGGGTTCCAAGAATCGAATGATGTTCTAGCATAGTTTTGAAGTCAAAGTATAGTTTTGAAAGATGTAAGAGTCCTAAGAGTGATGTCTTCTGTTAAGTCTTGACTTGGATTTCATTTTGTCGTAATCAAATTTGGATAAGAATGGTTGTTTTGATTTCTATGAAAGAATGTATATTATTGTGAAGGTAGTGAGTATAGTTGATGATTGTTGAATTAGAGTCGAAGAATATAATCATATTAATTGTGAATTTATATATCTCTCGGGTATTACCTACCCGTTAAAAAAATTTCACAAGTAATGTTTTGTAGCAGAGAATTTTATTACAATCTTTATGAAAATATATGTACATATATATTTTCTTCAGATGTAATCATGAATTTAATAAGTCAATATAATATTAGACTCATTTGATTTTCGGTTTGAGCTATAATAAGTAATCTCTAAAACGATTAGGAACCACATATTCTTCACAGAATATTAATGAAGTTATGGATCAATACTTCATTATTTATTCTTATATATATTTCCTTAGTGAATCATGCTGATACTCATTGAACTCTTGCTAACTTCGCAAGATATGAATGTTGTTTCCCAGTAAGCTTCGAGTACATTGAAGATGAAAGTGTAAAATCAAACATATTATTGAATAATACACTTGGTTTATTATAAAACGGAATTCATTGAATTGAAATAGGGATTGTAGTTAATGATGATTAAGTTGCTGACGAAGGACCTACATATTGCATATTTGTAGTATGAATTTAAACGAGTAGTATCTACCCTTTTTCAATTCATACTTAATAGCTTAGTACGAAAAGATTTATTTTGGTTTCCGAATTCATATATATAAAATATTTATATAAATTCTTCAGAAGAATGAGTTAATACTTCATATCTCGTTGATGCAATATATGCGTTATTGATGATGTCCACGGTGATTCTTGAACTGGTGGAGCTTGTGATGTTAAAGGTGCTGACGATTCTAACGATGTTGACAGCACTGACTGTGTTGGTGAGGCTAAGGGTACTACTGATGCTGTTGGTAAAACAAGTCTAGCTTATACCTTACGCATCATTCTTGTCGGGGTTTTTACTGTTCCCTTTATCATTTCTGTCCACTCATCTGATTTATGGTTAAGGCAGAAATAGGTAATCTCTATGTCTTTAGAGATAACATAATCACCATAGAATATTTCTCCGATGAAGTTATGAATCAATACTTCATCGTTTGTTGTTGTTGGTACTTCTTGGTATCTATGGTGCGTGTGACGTTGATATCCGAGGTACGGATGGTGATATTGAGGCGTGTGATGCGGATGTGATTGTTGGTGGTGGTAATGATCCTGTTGATGTTGATGATGGTGATAACGTTGATGCTGGTGATGCTGCTGGTGCTTAGGGTATTGAGGCTTGCGATGTTGATGTTATTGACGGTACTGGTTATGCTGCTGATGGTGTTTGTAACCTTCGTACCGTATTCTCCAAAGCCACTACCCGAGTGCGAAGCTCGTTGACTTCTTCTATTACACCGGGGTGATTGTCGGTTCGGACGAGTGGATAAATAAAATCTAGAATTTGATGTAGTATATAATCGTGACGAGATACTCTGGAAATGAGAGAGAAAATGGTTTCTCGAACAGGTTCGCCGGTAAGTGCATCAGGTTCATCGTCAAGAGGGCAATTTGGTGGATGGAAGGGATCACCTTCTTCTTGTCTCCAATGATTGAGGAGGCTATGAACCCATCCCCAATCCATCCAAAATAGATGATGACTGATTGGTTGATCCATTCCGGTCACACTGCTTTCGGAGCTTGAGTGGTATTCCATATCGGAATCCGAGGGACTTCAACTAGTGACGAGTTCCATTTCGTATGATTGAATAAAGGAGTTTTTGATATGAAATGATTTTCCGGCTATCGGGTGGTATTCTAATTATATAGAATATCCACATATATAGAACAAAAGATCTCATAGATTACGGAGGGATTTACGGAATATGTCAGACAAAGTTTACAGTAACAGATACGCGTAGATATGAATTAGTAAATATGCTAAGATATGAATTTTGTCTATACACCATTCATGCAATGAATGCAGTAAGACGCGTTTAGACTTAAGATGATAAGCAGGTAATTTCCTACAGATGATAAGTAGATAATTTTCGACACAAAATGATAAGCAAAATTTTGACATGCAGACACGGTCGAAGTCCAGACTCACTAATGCAACCTAACGACTTATCAGTTAGACACACTAATGAAGACCTGGTTCGCTAAGGCCACCACTCTGATACCACATGAAACGACCCGACCCAATCCATAGGGACGAATACAATAACATATGATTACATCGCGAGGCATTTGACCTCTATATGATACGTTTTATAAACATTGCATTCTTTTGAAAAGATATACCATCAATGAATATTTAAAATTCAATGTTTTCAACATCTGATGATTTCTACATATAGACAATCACCGTAAATACAGTTTACAAGAATACTTCTGTTGACAATGCAGTCAAAATAAATACACGGATGATTTTGTGAATGCAATGCTTCCTCGAATAAAACATGTATGACTCCATGCACATGGTTTCTCTAACATATATTCAAACAGCGGAAGACTTCTAGGAACCTGAGAATAAACATGCTTTAAACGTCAACATAAAGTTGGTGAGATATAGGTTTAATGCTAGCAGCGTTATAAATATAGACCACAAGATTTCATATACATAAACGTTTTAATAAAAATATTCTAAGTGGTTGAGCACTTGATAACCATACTTAACATTTAATCAACGTCGCATATTCCCTTTATTATGAAATCTCACTACACTGTACCAAGTGTAGTCACCGAAACGAAGTACTGTGCAACCGTTGAATACTGGTCGTCCAGTCCGGTTGGGGTTGTCAGGCCCGATAGATCTATCTTTAGGATTCGCGCCTACCGTACATAGACAAGTAGTTTAATGTTACCAAGCTAAGGGTATATTTCTGGTTTAAACCCACATAGAATTAGTTTTAATACTTGTGCCTATTCCGTGAAACATTTATAAAATAGCGCATGTATTCTCAGCCCAAAAATATATAAAAAGGGAGTAATGAAACTCACTTTTGCCTTGAAGATATTTAACACGACTTGGTCTCCGATAGATATCACGAACCTAACCATATATATAATATATCAACATATTTTCTTTTCAAATAATCGTTTCATATATACTTATAATACTTTTAATATCTATTAGTCCGTAGTTAGCAGTCCGATGTTAGTGGTCCACAATTAGTTGCTCAATAAAATAAATAAATAAATACCCCATCGTATTCGTATTGATCAGAATTAATCTCGACCCATGGTACCATGTTGTCAAATGACGTGTTGCGTACAATCATGAGGTCTTATGATTAATCTTCTCGTGTTGTTTACGGGTGGTCCTGAAATATATAAAATCAAATCATAAGTAATTATATATAAAATATCATAATAATTAAAAAAGATATGATTAATTTACTTTATCTCCAAATATTTTCGTAGCTAAACTAGCTTCGGATACCCAATCTTGTTTTAGTCGTAGTTTCTTTATTACAACTCCGTTTTTGTTGGTTCAACTTGCTACTTCCTTGGATCGAGTCAAATTTTAAGAATATGAACTAAAAATACCTTAGTTTGTATTCGAAATCACAGGTTATAGGTCAAACTTTGGTAAAACTTATGAAAGTGATCATTTTTCATCATAAAAACAACATTTAATGATCATTTTACTAAAAATACTTACACTTTGAGTTAAACCATGAAATTTTTATGTGTTAACATATTCATAAGAAATATCATTTTTCCATAACATGAATTTCCAATTCAAATTTCAAGATGGTTTTTAATTATCCAACCCAAAACAGCCTCCGGTTGCACTCCGACGACGTAGATTCAGTTTTTAAGGTGTTCTTTGTAAAACCAAGTTATATCTTGTTAAGTTAGCATATCATTATGATATATTACATGTCTTGAAGTGTTTTAAAAGTTAAGTTAGAAGGATCTATTTAGTTTGCAAACAAGTTTGAAATCATTCAAACTATGTTCTTGTTGTTAAAATTTTACAACATAAAATAAGATAGCTATATAATTATGAATCGAACAAGATTATGAACAAGGTTACTACCTCAAGTTACTTGGACAAAGTTACTGTAAGAGATAAGAAAAATCTTGGAATCAAAGAGTGGTGGAGTTAGATCAAAAGGTTGGAAGTATACTTCTTTAAATGGGTGGTTATTTTGATATGTTCTTGAAAGAGTTTTCTTATGGTGTTTAAGGCTTGTAATTGAAGCTAAATGATGGAGAAAATGCTTGGAGATGATCAAGTATGAAGTTAGGAGTATTTTGAGAGAGAAATGAGGGTGTAGGTATGAGAAAATGGAGTGAAGAAATGGTGTTCATTCATAAAAACGTTTTTAGTTTATAAAGAAATAAAAGGATTCCTAATTTTGTTTTCTTACTAATAATTCATGCTACTTGACAAATCCTAGTTACCTTATATCTAGGGCAGTAATAATGTTGATTAGGATGTTTATTTGATGTGTATATACCACTAGTAAATACATATAGAAGCTGGGTATGATACGGGTACATATACCCTAGATATACGTATAGAAATCTTGAGGAAACGGAATGAGAATTCAAATATAGCTATCTTTTGTGAATATACTTATATTGTTTTATGTATTTAAGTCCTTAAAAAGTGATTAAATACATTATATATACAATACATGTATAAGCATTATAGGTTATAAGTATATATATCAAAGAATGTTACGTATAGTTATCGTTTTGAAAACTTAAGTTAGTAGTTTCAAAATATACTTATAACTCATTGTCATTAGTACACAATGAGATGTTAAACCATCCTTAGATCATGTTAAATATATATAAATACATATATATACACAAACGTATAATTATCGTATGTTATATAGTTCGTGATATCATCGGTCAAATTGGACGGTCAAACGTTGTGTAAAACTCTTTTCAAAAACACAAGTCTCAACAATTTGGATTGCTTATCATGTTGGTAAGGTTTAATTTATGTAAATATTAATCTCATAATTATAAAACGATTGGAAAAATCTGGGTCGTTACATTAGCCATTTCCACCACTTCATTTTTGTCGACACCAACACCAAAGAGATTACTTTTTCTATAGTTAACTTCTAGACCGGAACTTAGCTCAAAACACTTTAGCAGCTTCATAAGATTTCCAACATTTTCCATACTCCAAGTGCCAAAAAATATGGTATCATCCACATACTGAAGATGGGAAATATTGATTTTGTCGCGACCAATCTCCACCCCATTAAATAAGTTTCTCGACACCGCATTTTTTTCAACCAATTGAGTCATTCCTCTGCAATAATAAAAAGAAAAGGCGAGAGAGGATCGCCTTGCCTTACACCTCGCTCAAGCTTGAATTCTTTAGTGGGCGATCCATTAACAAGAACGGAAATAAATGCCGACTTTAGACACGAAGAGATCCAACTCCGCCATTTAACACCAAACCCCATGAAGCTCATCATTTTATCAAAGAAATCCCAATTGAGGCTATCGAATGCCTTCTAAAAATCTACTTTGAACACCATGCTTTTTAAACGGTTGCATAAAAGAAGATATCAATGGATTCGTTCGCGACAAGAGTCCCATCAATAATATTTCGCCCTTTAATAAAGGCGCTTTGTTCAAAACCAATGAGATGGGGGATCACTTTTCGAATTCGAATCGAGAGCAATTTTACAATGATTTTATAATAGCTCCCAATTAAGCTAATTGGTCGGTACTCATTTAGGCTTACGGGATCCGTCTTTTTTGGAACTAAAGTGATAAAAGAAGAATTGCAACCTGGAGATATAGTACCCGTATGCCAAAAATAGTTAACAGCCGCAACAAAATCATCACGAATTATGGCCCAAAACTTTTTAAAGAAACACATATTAAAGCCAACCGGTCCGGGAGCCTTATTACCCACACATTCCTTTAAAGCCGCCCATATCTCATCTTAGAAAACTGTCGTTCGAGTGAAATTGCATCAGAAATTGTTAACCTGAAAGAAACAGAATCATTTGCAGCATTATGGTCAGCAGCTGGGGTACTAACTGGGTCACCAGAACCGCTAGGTCCAGCATGGCAGCCAGGCACAACAGAGCAGTCTGGCCCAACAGCAGTCTGAGGTCTCATGGAGCCTGCCAACAATGATGGCCTGCACCTATCAGATTCAGCAAAAATATCCCTAAAATGTTTATAAACGCCATCCTTTACCACCATTGGATCTTTATTCCATTCACCATTGATATTGATACCACGGATATTACTTTTGTTGTATATCGTTATCGACTAAAAAGTCACGTTTTCACCCCGGTATTGAGCCCCAAAAACAATAAAGTTCCGAGCTTTATTGCTAAAATACTCGCTTTGTCAGTTAAAATTGAAGATCAAGTGATTACGAAGACTGTGCAAAAAGAATCAAGAGAATCGGAGTTAAAACGAAGTTTCTAGAGCGAAAATGGTGAAAGACAAGAAACCAAGCTACGATCAAGGAAATCAAGTTACGATCCAGTGAATTCAGGAAACCAGGGCAGGCTAAACGGCCTGCCACTATGGAAAACGGCTTGCCACACTACCAAGGCAAACGGGCACAAGAAACGGGCCACCAGGCAAACGACCTCTGCAAACGGCCTGCCAAACGTCCTGCCAGCTGTCTGCACTCGAACGAGCTATCACAATTTTCTTCTTAGAACATTAGTTATGATCATTCAAAATTCTATATGTACAAATTCTGGACCATTATTCGCTTGAGTTAAAGTCGGGAAGAGAAAACAAAAGCATAGAGCTTCGAAATATAAAGGAGAATATAAAGCCCGATAACAACACATAAATTACAAACCGTGTATATCAATGTTTATCACAACATAAAGATACGGGAGAATTAAAAACACAATAACCCCAAGAGCGAAGTAGAAGTAAACAGATTCCTCCGGTGGTAGATGAAAAAGGAGAATGATCGATATGAAGGCCAGGAATATATCCAGAATTAAAGCTGGATGAAGCATACTGACTGATGATTTGAAAGTATGAATTAAAATATAGAAAATGGGAGTGGTGAGAAGCAATGGAACGGAAAAAGTTCATTTATAGTGAAAATATCAGACAAAGTAATCGATACAGGTGATCGCATTTAATTATAGAGATCTTAATTTTCATAAATTCCGAAGAATCAGGTCTTATAGATCTCCGGGATTTTCTTTTAAATCCCTTGAATTTCGGAATTCAACAGTAACTACGTCAAAAGTTAAGGCGAATAGTTATTTTCACATTTCACTCTTTTGTGATAGCTTCATTCGTAATCACATAATCGAATCGTTTTACCTATATTAATCAATAATGAAGAAACTCTATTTATCAGCTCATATTCGGCATGAAAACATTTTTATTGTTAGCCATAACCACCTCACTCAAATTTCGGGACGAAATTTCTTTAACGGGTAGGTACTGTGACGACCCGAAAATTTTCGACCAAATTTAAACTTAATCTTTATATGATTTCGACAAGATAAGCAAAGATTATAATGTTGAGTCTCGAAAATTTTGGAAACTATGTTCATATATTCAAATCACCCTTTGACTATACCGACGATTCACGAAAAACTATTTGTAAATACGTATGAATATATATTTAAATAAATATATATATGATTTGAAATATAATTTATGATGTAATTGTTAAAAATTAATTATGTAAAAATAATAATTATTATTTAAAACATATCTTTATACAAATAAAGTATATTAAAAATAAATATTAAAGGATTGTAATACTCGTTTGATGTTCCGATTGGCATTAGAGAAGTTTAATTTGAACTTATATGATTTTAAAATAAACGGTGATCCAAAAAATGAGTTTTATAAATTTTAGGCTTAGTAATAATATATTTAGAAGTTGTTTGTCAAATTTTAAAACTTTTTATATTTTACTTGGGGGATGGGAGTGAATAATTAATGTAATTTTTATTTAATAGTTAATGATCGAATTTTATACTATAATGACTAAAATAAATAAAGATAATTAATGTAAAAATTTGGGATTTTTCTGAAGACTTTTTATCCGCCACTGACTCACAACGGGATACGAAATAGTAGTCCATAAAAACTGTCGGTAACTAAATAACAAATGGTACATCCGTGATTGAAAAAGTGTTTAGTGTGTTTTCTTTGAAATCTTTGTTATCTGTCAATTTGTCTAACCTGTTAATTTGTCTAATTATGTAAGTGTAATAATTATTAATAACTGTTTGATGCACGAATTCTATATATACATATCTCTTCCTCTTCATTGATATAACTCCCAGCATCCCCACTTTGACTTCTTGTTTTTCTAATCAAACCTTCACAACTACAACCAATTTATTATATTTCTACTTGTAACCACGAATACTTGAACACCATCACTAGATCTTAAACAACCTTCATCACCATCCTCCTCTCGTTACTTTTTCTTTCTTCTTCTTCTCGATGTTAAGATATTCGAATATCATAAACCATATCACCACACAGATGGTGCTCGCTACTATGTTCTGTCCAAACAATTAAACATCACCATTATACCACAACCATGACTTACCATCTCCCTATCATCATCAATTATGCCACCATGCTACAATCATTTAACCACTTTTTCTATTTCCTATTTCTTCCAGGTAAGTCATCTTCTTCAATCACACCCACTTGTTAAATGTAAACACATCTAATCAATTCCACGATCG
Organism: Rutidosis leptorrhynchoides; assembly: GCF_046630445.1. Classification (NCBI taxonomy): domain Eukaryota; kingdom Viridiplantae; phylum Streptophyta; class Magnoliopsida; order Asterales; family Asteraceae; genus Rutidosis; species Rutidosis leptorrhynchoides. The sequence continues at coordinate 379,663,448 of NC_092343.1, read as the reverse complement.
TTTCTTTTCCTAGTCGAAACCATCAAACAAAACACACTATATTCGATCACCAACATAGTAACCATCTCAACCAACGACAACCATTATCAATCACCATAAGTCCCCACTTTTCATCACCTTTGGCTGCTATATAAAACCGAGAATCACCACCCTTGAACCACCGCCAACAACGTATATATATTGCAACTGTTACTGCTGTCTTGCAGCTATAAAACACCCACAAGCCACTATCAATAACCACCATCATCTCTCTCTCGTTCTCTCTCATAATTGTAACCAAGAACCACCATGGTTCCACAACATATTTACTCCTACAAACACTTCCATCACTGCTACCCGTTTTATTTTCTTTACCCTCGATCACAAACCTGCAAAACACTTATTAATTAACTGCTGTATTGCTCGTTTTAAGCTACTGTTACCCGCTACTTCTGCTTCTGTTTTTCTGTTACTGCAGATCCTTTGTTTCTACTATTAAAAAAAAGAGAAACGATGAAGATATTAAATAATGAAATTCGATGTTATGATTAAAGTGAACATGATTGAAAGGTATCCAAGAAAAATGCGTGTTCCCATTTCACCACATAATTTCCTTTTCAAAAAGCGATTCCAATAAAATATATATCGATTAGAACCCACAAGGAAAGTGACTGCAAAATTTTTGAGCTGTTTAATTATTATTTTTTCCACGAACAGGGTTTATCAAAAGGTGATAATTGGGCTGCAACCTGTCTTATTAAATGGGCCGAATTACTTGTTAGTGGACTAGTACGATCTTGTTTCTATTTGGGCTTATAAGATAAAACGGGTCACGATGCTAGAAGTCATCGAAGCTGGTAACAGGTTCATACCTGAATGCAAAACAAACACACAAATATTAGTGAAGCAATTATGAGAATGATTAGAGTTAGGTTATGATATATTAATGATGATGTTAAGTTGTTAAGATAACTATGATAATGATGTTTAGATGAGGTATGAGATGTTGAAGAACCGAAACCTTTGTGACCTGCTATTGAATTCTTTCCCTGGTTTCCGTTTAAAAATAACAAAGACATCACATTTTGGGCTGTGAAATCCTTTGCCCCATTGGGCCGTGAACTTCAATCTAGTAATTGGGCCGTGTACTAGTCTTTCCATTTCGATTGGGCCAGTGTATAGAGATGGTGACGGGTTAGATAATTTTATGATTGATAGAAGATGATTTTGAGCTATGATGATGATTATGATAATGGAACGTGAAGAAGCTGATATAAACGATGATAAAATGATGATGTTAGTTATGTAGGATGAAGATGTTAAATGGGTTTTTATTTTAAGAAGACTGTAAGCCGGGTAAATATATTTATGGTTATAATAAATTCAGAAAAACGTGATAGATCAAATGGCTAGGGGTGTTTGTGTGGAACGAGAGGTCGCGGGTTCGAGCCCGGACAGTGGCAGTTTTTATTTATTTGAAGCTCTTCCTTTTTAAGGTAGTATTACCATTATTATTATTATTATTATTATTAATACTATCATTTTATGTATTAAGAAGATAAGTATTATTATTATTTTTATCATAAGTATTAGTATTATTATTAGTAGTATTATTATCATTATAGTTATTAATATAAAAATTAGTATCATTATTATTATTAGTAAAATCATTATATATATTTTTTTTTTGTTATTATTATTAGTATTCATTAACATTTTTAAAAGTATCATTTTTATGAAAGATATCATCTTTATCATTATTATTAAAAGTATCATTTTTTAAATCTATTATCATAATTATTATTTTTATCATTTCTAATAGTATTTTAGTATTATCATAATTTTAACAAACAATTGATATATATATATATATATATATATATATATATATATATATATATATATATAAATATACTTAATACAAATAACATAACAAAATTTATATTTTTATTTATTTTAAATACATAAAAATGAATATATGAAACATATAGGTTATCAATATAAAAATGATATAACGAATAAATTCATATATATATATATATATATATATATATATATATATAAACTTGTTCGATTACAAGTATATGTTTTAATAAATATATGAATAATATAGGTTCGTAAATCCGAGGTCAACCCTACACTTGTTAAATGACGTCATATGTATTTTTACTACAAAATACAAGTATGGTGAGTTTCATTTGCTCCCTTTTTAAATGCTTTTGCAATATATATTTTTGGGACTGAGAATACATGCGCTGCTTTTATAAATGTTTTACGAAATAGATACAAGTAATCGAAACTACATTCTATGATTAGGGATGGCAATGGGCGAGAAAAAATCCGTGACCCGCGGGTACCCGATTCGCGATGGGCGGGTAAAATCATTAAATCTTACCCGCGAGCACGGGTACGGGTAAAAATTTATACCCGCCGACGGGTCGCGAGCGGGTAGCGGATATATACTACCCGTCGCGGTAAAACTCGACCCGTGAATACATGAGACTTTTCTTAATTTACCCACGAATTAATACTTACAATTATTAAATTTGAAAGCTATTTTACTAGTATTTAAAATGATTAAAAATATAATATTATATACAAGTAAAAAACTTAAGTTTCACGTCATTATACATATAGCTTGTACATTTTCTTTTATAATTAGTAAAATTATTTGAATTTTCTAATAAAAAGTTGTATATTATTATTACCCGCGGGTCACGGGTATCCGCGGGTCACGGGCATGGGCGAAAAGTTTTTACCCGCGGGCGGGTAACGGGTCTCAATGTGCAAAAAAGAAGCCCGACGAACGGGTCGCGGGTATATAGAACCCGTGCCCGTTACCTACGGGCGCCATCCCTATCTATGATTGGATTATCGAATCGAATATCACCCTTTTAGCTTGGTAACCTAAGAATTAGGGAACAGATACCCTAATTGACGCGAATCCTAAAGGTAGATCTACGGGCCCTGACTCCCCCCATACTGGAAAATGATATGCTTTAGTACTTCGAGTTATTAATACAGATGGATTTCTGATTTGGGGATATTCTATATGCATTATGTTAATGTCGGTTACCAGGTGTTCAATCCATATGAATGATTTTTGTCTCTATGCATGGGACGTATATTTATGAGAACTGGAAATGAAATTCTTGTGGTCTATTAAAATGATGAAAATGATCGTTTATGATAAACTAATGAACTCACCAACCTTTTGGTTGACACTTTAAAGCATGTTTATTCTCAGGTATTAAAGAAATCTTTCGCTGTGCATTTGTTCATTTTAAGGATATTACTTGAAGTCATTCTTGGCATATTTCAAAAGACGTTGCATTCAAGTTGTTGAGTTCAGTAAAGATTATGATTAAGTAAAGAAAGATTAGATCATTTATAAATGGATATTATTAAATGGTATGCATGCCTGTCAATTTTCGATGTAATTAAAGTTTGTCTTTTAAAACGAATGCAATGTTTGTAAAATGTATCATATAGAGGTCAAATACCACGCGATGTAATCATATGTTATTGTATTCGTTCTTACGGATTAGGACGGGTCTTTACATTCCATTATTATGATTTGTGATATTATTGCCATGATTAGCGAGTAGTTATCTTTAGTGTATGCTATGATGTAGTCAGTTATAATGCCGAAATAATGTTATGATTTGTGTATGATGTCGAGATGCCTTTCGATTATGCTTTAACCTCAATCTCTTTTCCAACTAATAGAACGTAGTTATTGGCTCTGCTATTGGGAAGTTGCGAACCCCGATTCAGAGTGCACTATCTGTGTCACCCCTTGGTAAGAGAAGTATATCGGATACAACGTAAGTTTGACTGAGGCACACCGGTTGTAGTAAGTCCACCGAGCCTTGGCATCTGACTGAGGACTCTTTCCCAGTGAAACATCTAACTAGACCCATAGTACATTGTCGGTCCTAGACCATGCTAGTGTAGTCACCAAGCATATAAACTTCGTATGTGCACGCTGAAGCACAACGGTTGTTGTAAGCTGTACCTCTACTAAGTAAGGCCATGGAACCCGGTTAGTTTTGATTAGTACACTGCACCATAACGCGGTCTCAAGCATTGCACCCCGCTTGAGGGATTCTTAGTTAATTAATGAATTGTTTGCTTAAACACATAAAGGATTGGACCGTTAGGATAACCGAACGTGTTCATGGAAGTCAAATCTGACTTGGCCATGGTGTTCTTTATGGTTGAACTCTTTTAAGGGCCTAACTATCTTTTAAACCCAATCATTAACGAAAGCATCGAAACACATCACGTCTCTCGGATATGGCAAACCCTGTATTCTATTATGCTTAAGAAAGTTTAGACCTTTGTGGAATGTTAATACGTCACCCAACTGAGTCGCTCAATTGGATGAGCCTTCTGAAAGTGTATGCTTGTAGTCAGACTGCACGGGCGTCGGGGGTAAGGGACGTTGCTGTCTATTCAGAATCTTCAAGCCTAATGCATTACCCAGTGGCATGTCTTATGACAGGGGCGTTTATGACCAGTGTAATGAATATAAGGTCACTACATATTCATGAGCCAGCATTCCATAATCTCGGCAAAGTAACTGATGAAATCATAGTATGCGCTTGTTTTAACCTTATATGAATTACAAATTTTATCGCATTTTACTTTACCTTGTCTTATACATTAGAAAACCCAAAATTAGGTAACAACCACTACTCCTTTACTTTAGGATTATCTTAAGCTTTACTTATAGGTTCGATTCTACTGATATCTCAAAAATACGACTCTAGGTCATACTTCCCTTACTCATAATAAGGAGTAGTACGATTTAGGCCCCGCTAAATATAAATTTAAAACTATTGTTCGCTACCCTGATCAGCTGATTCTGACTCTGTGCGACCTGACGAACCGCATAAATAAAACCGTTCGTTTCGGCCATATCATATATCCTGCGAATCGAGGTATGAAAATACTTCAAATTTTCGTCACCATCAAGAGTCCATCTAATCCTTGCTTTTTGTTTCAACAAACTCGTTTTAATTCTATCCTTTTCAATCCAATGTCTTCTATAATCCAACCATGTAGCACGGTCCTCATCACTAAGGCAATGAGTCTCAGCTTTCATCTCCCATTCCATCGCTTCTTTTTTGAGATCATTAATTTCGATATCAAGCCCACAATATTTGGTTTTACTCCAACTTCTAAGAGCCGATTTTACATTCTTGAGTTTATTCCAAAACATACAGTCTCTTCTGGTACTCCTAATAGGTTGGTTCCAAGCTTCCAAAATAACCCGATCAACTTCTTCAAAATTAAACCACTCATCAAACACTCTAAACGGTTTCGGACCATAGTCAATTAGTTTGTCCCGAAGAATCAAGGGGCAATGATCCGAAAGTTCACGATCTAAACCAACAATAGATAAATCATCCCATACGCACATGAAATTATCCGTGACTAAAAACCTGTCCAGCTTGCTAAACTTCAGACCGTCATCACTAATTCGAGTGAACTTTCTCCCACTAATAGCTAACTCAATCAAATTGTTTCTAGCTATAAATTCATTAAATCTATTGGCTCTACATTGATAGAATTGAGATTTAAAACGATCCGAAGCAACCCTAACGTTATTGAAATCACCACACAATAATCATGTCGAACGCTGTTAATGAGGGCATCCAACGAATCCTAAAACAATATCTTTTTCCTATCATTATGAGGACCATAGACGTTAATGATAACCGATTCAACACCCAAATGTTTCCATTTACCCCTAATAGCTGAGAAAAACTCATCACCACTTGTGTCAATGATTTTGAACACCGAGGTATCCCAAATAACAAGTAGCCCCCCCCCCCACCCCCACAAATTTACCTACCACTTCCTTTTGAACATATCCGAAGTCTGACGCACCCCATAAGTTTTGTACCCAATTATCAGCTACTGTTTTACACCTAGTTTCTTGAAAAACCGCAATACACGGTCTCTCAGACACACAAATACGCCAGACCCACCCAAATTTACCTTTAACCGCGAATTCACGAACATTAAGTGAAAAAATATTCATTGATTAATAGAAGAAAAAAACGACAAACAGAGATCAAAAACTTACTGAGGTTAGGGCATAATACATGTTTGTTTTTTCTTTTACAACTTACATTAGTTTAATTAAATTTAGAATATGAGTATATGTTTTTATCATAAAATTATTTATAAAAATATACAATTTTTTTTGTAACAATTATAACTATATATATTTATAGTTAATTTCCGTATAATAGTTATAAACTATTAAATTTATGTTAAAGTATAGAGTTAGATTTTTTTTTTTTTTTTTTTTTTTTTTTTTTTTTTGGACAACACGCTGACACTTGTCGATCGTTCCTTATATTCTTGATCATATATTTAATAAATAAATAATTAATTGTAATTAAACAAGATTCAATAGTTCGAATCTTTCTATAGAGAATCTCAACTCTTTGTTCAAAATTCAATGAAACATCAAATTTTAAAGTATCAAATTTTATACACATGAACAAAGAATCATTTTCAATTAACATCAATTCATTTAGTTTTATCATTTTATATTTTCACTATTCTAGCCAAAATAGATGATACAATACTTAAGATAATAATAAATGGTGGGGTATATAGCATGGGAAAAGGATAGCAATGAAATGGTCAATGGTTTTGAAGTAGGATGAGGAAAGGGTATTTGTTATGTGTCTTTACTTTTGAGGAGTACTTTAGTAATTTACTTTGTAAGTTTTGTTCTCTTATTTAGTTAATTAGGAGCTCTATGAGGAATCCCTTTTCTCCTTCTAGTAGAAGGTGGTCTTGAAGAGTAACTAAGTTGTTCTTCTTCACCCATCATCATCTCTAATCTTCTTGTTCTTGTTATTGTTGTTGACATCACTCCTCTTGTGGGTGATAATAGTCCTTGTAACATAAAGCTTGCATTCATATTCCTCTTTATCCCCACAAGCTACATAAATAAGTTAAAACATTAACATACATACTCCACGTTGCCATTTTTATTTAAGTTGCGAATCATGATTCTTGAATATTATATGATCATAAAGCAACCAAATTATGTACCTTCATGCAAAAACTTATACACTTATTCATAAAGCAAAAACTTATGTACCTTTTGAAAGATATTATGTAGAGATGTATTGTATGCTAATAGTTAATAAATACTATCGCCATGTCCACTTACTATTTACACATTGTTTTTAGAAATCTCACTAACTACATTTTTTCACCAATTTAAAATCTTCTCTAATCGGAATAATCTGTTCTGATTGGTTGAAACACAAAATGAACACTTGGAATGGGACATTTTAAAATAGTAATGTGGACACTTGTGAGAAACACATACAAAAAATACTTCGTAAAATTGAAATAACTAATAATGATATCTAGTCATTCTTGTTAATAGACAACTAGACATATTTGGAGCATAGAAAATGGAATGTCTCATCATTTGAGATAACCTAATGTGCTAATAATCTAAACAACTTTTCTTAATAAATAGTGATAACCTAAACACTTCTACTTAATAAAGAAGAACTTTACATTTGAAGTATTAAAGCAAAATAACATCATTACTAGTTTTGAATGAAAAGGCAAACTTTTACATTTGAAGGAAAAAAGTAAAAAATCATCAATGCTTATTATGTTTAGATGTACTAGTTATTATTTTTAAAAGCAAAATGGATATAAAAGTACATGATGCCAATCATCAATTACTGTGGTCTTTGCATTTTTCAAAAACCAATCTACAAGACTTTACATCTTAAATTTCAAAGTGTATTATGCAATGAATATATATATATATATATATATATATATATATATATATATATATATATATATATATATATATATATATATATATATATATATATATATACTATTGGTGGATGATGGGTTGGTTTTGTATATATTTATATGAATTTGCATGATATGATTCATGCATATTGTGAGTTGTATTGTCTAATAATGTCAAGAAAAGGCAACTTATATAAAATTAATAAAGCTAATTAACAATTGTGATTAACTAAGAGTAGGAGATTAAAGTACTAACCTTACAACCAAGTGAACAAAACCGAAAAGTATCCAAAAGACTCCTCCCACAAACTTCACAAATGCGTGAACCCCCTTTTCCTGATGATTTAGGTTGTGGCCTTTCATTTAGAAACAAAACTTTTGCACTATTAATCACATACGTTTGCACGCCTTCGATATCTAATATTTTCTCGATCTCAGAAACTCTTACCACGTCGTGATATGATGATCTCCTTATCTACACATTCGTTATAACTTTGTAACGACACCAAAGAAGTGCCTCGACAAATTGGGTCGATTTCTTTTTTATATAATCGACAAATGGTCTATTTATATACTCCGTATATAATAATTGCACTCTAATTGGTACAAATTAGTGGTAAAAGTGTGGTTCGTTCTATTAACCCTATAATTGTTCAGGGGACATAATAACAGATCATATATACAATGTAAGTAAAATATTCAAAACATGACTTTTTAGTTACAAATGAGTGTCAAAAACATGCTCTACAATTTTTTTTAGCGAAGAAGTAGAAGAGAAATTGCAAAGGATTTAAACTTTACCTGAATGACTTGATGCTCTTTGTGTCGAGAAGATCGACAATAGAAACAAAATGCTTCATCGTTGCAATCTATGCAAAACATGTTACGCTCACTTCTGGCGGCATTTTCATGTGTTCGACAAACCGAGAAAAATTCTGATGATAAAAGCTTCTCCAGCCATGAAGGCACAAGTTGTTGCTGCCATTGATTCACAAATTCAAACCACAAATTCGTTATATAAACGCATATAAAATGTGAAATTGTACATACACTTATGAATATACACACATTTTACCATTGAGAAATTGAGGATTTGTTGAAATGGCCAAATGAAAAAGGAAGATTGTTCAGATTTGAAATTAGATGAAAAGTTATGAGGGAGAAGGAGAGTAAACAACTTGTAACTTAGAAGTCATCAATAAAAGACCTTTTTGTAATAACTAATGAACAAATAGGAGCACAATTCTTAATTATTCTTAATATAAAAAACTGCCTTTTGTTCCTTTTATACAATACTAAAATGGTAGTTGGTCATTATACTATTGTTTATACATTTATAATCCCAAAGTATTTTAGTAAGTTTTGAATGAATACAAGTATGCAAAATTTTTCTAAGATATAGTTCACTATAATTAACACCTTACTTTCTTTGTCCCACTGTCTATATTTCTTTTTACAGATTTTAAAATAATTGTCTACTTTAAATTCTGAATTAATCAAAATATATGGATAACTAATTCTAAAATTTATTAGTTATGAGTTTTTTTCATTACATTTTATAACATGGGTGTACACTTTTTAATTGAGAATCAATTCAAGATGAAAATATACAATACTTTTGTTAGTCAAAATCTGGAATGTTAAACAACTAAAAATGTTTGATCCAATTAATCAGATGTGTTAGTGTCTATAACAAGTTGTTACTCCATTATATCGTTGGATTTATTCAATTTAAATTATGTGTTTTTCAGACACTAAAACGGATTTTAAAATAAACGTAGACTCGATCTACAGGCGGAAAACACTAGAACAAGCTTAATCGAATAAACGTAGATCTTCCGGGTCGATGAATCGAACCTACGTGATATTAGATCGACACCTACAGTTGTTATTCGGTTGGGTACGTTTAGGATCGACTTACAGATGATAAAAAGCGACTAGCGTATGTGTTGGGTGTGTGTAACCTCACAATGAAACCTGTAATCCATATATATAGTAAACAGTAGTGACCATCGGTCGTTGGTCTAGGACCCTCGATCGATTGTCTCCTACCATCGGTTGATGGTCTATTAAAGTCAACTAACGGTCACAATAACAATTTATTAAACATTAACAAATTATATGTAATATCCAAACATCAGAGATTCAGAGTACGAAATACTATTACAATAATGTTTGATAAACAATTACTGAAATAAACATACATAACAAATAGAACTGAGGATTTACATTCATGCATCAACAGTTTTTATAATAATAAAAAAGGCGTTCATATCCACTAATTAATATATTGTGATTAAGATGAACTTATTTAGCGATTATTTTTTACGAAAATTACACATATATATAAAATATTTGGAACACTTCATTCAAAGAATGAAGCCCTAAAAATACATACGTAAGACTAAACACCTGAGCCCAAACTTAAACAAAAAGGACACTAAGATGTGAGCTCACTTCCTAACAAAAGATCACAAGCTAACGATCAAATAAACGATAGGTTAACATCATACGACCATTGAAGAGGGAAACTAATCTATACGACAAACGCTTGTGGTTGGAGAGGATTAAAAGTGTAACACCCACCAAAAAGCGGTATGGCTTCGCGTGTTACCAAGAGGCACAAGCTCGGTCACGCCCTATGTATGAGACGTATTCAAAAGTACGCATTTATTAAATAAATAAAATTGTTTTTAAATCCAAAACTAAACGTAGACAACCGTCAAAAAATAACACACTTAATCCAATCATTAAAGTATTAAAAGTGAAAATAACTACGTATTAATATAATGTTTTATCCAAAGCATGCAACTCCAAGTAATGCAACCAAGCTCAACATCTTAATAATCCAGTGGAAGCAACTTAAAGACTTGAGAATGAACATGCTAAAATTTCAACACAATGGTCGGTAAATTCACATGTTTAATAGTAAGTAATAAGTACAGATCACGAGATTTCAGTTCAAAACAGTTCAAAAGTATATACATCCATGAGCACCCAAAAATACGAAGCTTAACATCAAACGTGGTATCCTACATGATTTCCTTTTACCCTATAAAAGTGCACACTTGGTTGAGTGTGTAACACCCTGAAACTGGACCTAGAAGAAAATGGCTAATTTTTCCTTGTATGTTATTTTAATAATTATGTGTTTATAATTATTTGAGTATGTGGTTAAGACCGGTTTGTGACAAGGATCACATAAGAGGTTTGTTTATTTAATTTGGACTCCGACACTCTGTTAGGGATGCCTAACGAAATACGTAAGATTTCAAATAACTGGTAAATACTCGTGTTTTATAGGGTACGGGTTTTAAACCCAAATATGCATGCATGTATCTGCTCATTAAGTTCATTTCTAGAACTCTTCCAAAACTAGCTCTCGTACCTTGTTTGTATCACTTCAAAACCCTAAGTGAATCTGGTGTGGAATTGAAGTTAATCAAGATTTTGTGCATAATCTAGTGTTGATATCCAGGTTTGTTTGATCGATTCATTGCTTTAATCTAAATGGGTTTTTAAGTTAAATGGGTTTTGTGCATATAATGGCTTGAATCTTGTTGTTTTTGTGATGTTTGTGTTGTGTGTTGCTTGCAAAATGATTTGTATATGTTGTATGTGCTTTGTGATCAAGCAATTCGCTAGAAACATCACAAATAGTGATTTTGGGTTGAAACCCATAATGGAAGTTGTTGTTGATGTTCTTCATCACTCACACGAGTGAGGTGTCGCTCGTACGAGTGAAGTGGTCAACCGTACGATAAACTATACAGATGAGTTGATGTTCAGCTGTGGTTAACTCGTATGGTTCTTCTGTGACTCATACGACTCACTTGTCACTCGCGTGGTTAACCGTACGAATTAGTTAATTCTGTATTGGATGTTGGGTCAACGATCAAACGTACGTGTGAGGTGTTAACCGCACGGTTGAGGTTTCTGAAACGTGCGGGTGATTATCACTAGTGTAGTTAGCAGGTCTGAAAGTTAGATTGTGTGGTTGATTTTAACTTGATGTTATCTGTCTTGTTGATGGTACAATATTCAAACATGATATATGACTTTGATTATATCTATCTTAGGTGCAAAAGACAAAGAGAAGGCTCAGAAAGATTAGACCTCTGAGAACTTTCCGTTATTGGTAATCAGTGAGTGGGACTGCCTCCGGGTGTAGTTTGTAGTAGCAAGTTGTGCTACTAGGATTTATCATTGTTAGTTGTCTTATGGAGTATTTGTATTGCTGTAGAATTACTATTGAACGTACAGTAGTAGGGTTGTCATGCTTTTAGTAGTATTACGGGTATTGTTGTATTGCTTGTTGCTTGATAATGCACTAGTTGTTTAAAGCCTTGACTTGTTAGGTTCTGCTCAAGAGGTGAACCTTGACTTGTTAGGTTCAACTCAAGGAGGTCAACCTTGCCTTAGCAGGTTGGGTCCTGTTCTCTATTATCTGTTGAGTATAGCTCAGAATGACATATTCGTTGCGTGAGGATGGTTATACTGGAGATTTAGTAGTTAGAACTATTGGTAAACCCTGGCCTGATCAGCTAGTGGTCGAAGGCCCGTATAAGCTGTCGGGCCTCTTATTGGAGCATTGTTGTTGTTGTTTCCTGATGTATGTTGTTGCTAGCTGTCGTGGCTTAGTATAAGTTGGTACTATATGCTAGACCTATTAGATAGTTTCATTCAATTAGCTTCGTGCTAACCCCTCATATCCTCCCTTACAGGATTTGGATCTTTTGCATGCTAGATAGAAGGGATGGAACTTGTTGAAGATATGTTTGACAGAGCCAACTGAAATGTCCCGTTCTTATTGATTAAAAACGTTCCATATTGATTGATTTCGTTGCGAGGTTTTGACCTCTATATGAGACGTTTTTCAAAGACTGCATTCATTTTTAAAACAAACCATAACCTTTATTTCATAAATAAAGGTTTAAAAAGCTTTACGTAGATTATCAAATAATGATAATCTAAAATATCCTGTTTAACACGACCATTACATAATGGTTTACAATACAAATATGTTACATCGAAATCAGTTTCTTGAATGCAGTTTTTACACAATATCATACAAACATGGACTCCAAATCTTGTCCTTATTTTAGTATGCAACAGCGGAAGCTCTTAGTATTCACCTGAGAATAAACATGCTTTAAACGTCAACAAAAATGTTGGTGAGTTATTGATGTGGTAGCGTGGGGGTACGTGATAGTACTATATTTTACTACGAAATACGTTACAAATTACACAAGTTTTAATTATTTATTTACAAATGGGATATACCTAAACCTTGCTACAACACTATAGGCAGTGTACCTAATCGTAGAGTAGTATAGTTTTTAGTAAGTCCGGTTCGTTCCACAGGGAGCGGGCTTATTGCACACTATATTTTTAAACAACTATATTTGTACAAAATATATATAATTATATATAATAATATATAAAAGGGGGTTTATCGTTTAATGACCGGTTTGTCGATTTTAAGACTTTAGTCGCAGTTAAAACCTAATGTAAAATATAAAATAAATACAAGACTTAAATTAAAGCGTAAAGTAAATAACGATAATGAAATTGCGAATAATAAAAGTGCGATAAAATAAAATTGCGATAATTAAAAAGTACGATAATTAAAAGTGCGATTAAATAACAATAAATAAAAGTGCGATAATTGGAAGTGCAATTAAATATAAAATAAAGGAAATTAAATATGAAATAAAAGAATTATGCTTATTTAAACTTCCGTAATCATGATGTTTGACGTGTTGATTTTAGTTTTATGCCCATGGGTTAATTGTCCTTTGTCCTGGATTATTTAATCTGTCCGTCTGGTTTTTGTCCATAACAGTCCATCAGTCATAAATATAAAGTGCGAGTGCCCTCGTCAAATTATTATTATACCCGAAGTTAAATATTCCAACTAATTGGGGATTCGAATTGTAACAAGGTTTTAATACTTTCTTTAATGAATACACCAGGTTATCGACTGCGTGTAATCCAAGGTTTTACTACTTTGTTAACAATTACACCAATTACCCTTGAATGTAATTTCACCCCTGTTTTAATTATTCTAGTGGCTATTAATCCATTCCCGTGTCCGGTTAAATGAACGATTATTCGTACATATAAATACCCCGCCCATCGTGTCCGATCGAGTGTAAATGGTAATTTATAGGGACGCCCAATTGTAAATCTTTATATTAACATTAACAAACTTTCATTTAGTTAAACAAATATAAAGCCCATTAATAGCCCATAGTCTAATTTCCACAAGTGTCGTTCTTTTGTCCAAACCCCAATTATGGTACAAAGCCCAATTACCCAATTTTAGTAATTAGCCCAACATCATGATTACTTCGTTTTAAATAAGCATAATAATAACTTAGCTACTAGACATTAATTTAAAAAGGAGAACATAACTTACATTGAGTATTTATCGCGTAGTGTTATACGGACAGAATTTCGACTTCAAAAACCCGTAAAATAACCTTTACATAACCCAAACTAATCTAATATAACACTAATCTATATTATATATATATATATATATATATATTATATATATTTATTTATATTATACTAGGGAGTATTATTATTATTATGTTTTTTTTTTACATGCAGAACTCGAGAGCTTTTATAGCCAGAACTGAAATTCACTGCTCCGCGAGTCGCGACCATTTTGGCCTTCCAGCTCCGCAAGTCGCGGAGGTTCCAAAACCAGCCCACAAGTTCAAGATCCAAGGCTGCCGATGGTTTTTATTTAAATATATATAATATATAAATAATTTTTATAATTATTTATATATTATATTATATTTATATACATAGTAGACTCGTAATTTTTTTTCCGTTGCGTCGAGCGTTGAGAGTTGGTTCATGTACCGGTTCCGGATTTTCGAACGTCCTTGCGTACGCTGAGATATTTTGTACTTTGCGTTTCGTAACTTGTGCTCTTGTCATTTTTAGACGTTCCTTATCAATAAATTGAACCTTTTTAATTGTATCTTGTACTTTTGAGCTTTTTGGACCTTTGCGTCTTCAATTCGTTGTTTTCGCCTTTTGTCTTCGCACTTATTTAATATAAATGAATATTACATGAAAATGGAACAATTGCAACTGAAATCTTTACATATCGGAGGGATATTGATACTAAATATATGTTCATTTGGAGCACTATCAAATATCCCCACACTTGAACGTTGCTTGTCCTCAAGCAATACAGTCTTGAAATAAAAATATACATGAATCACTTTTTTATTCATCACACTTTGTACATCAGTGATTTTGATATGGTGGTATAAACAATGATAGTAACGATAGAACCATGGTTAAAGGTGGGTGTGTCATCCACAGTTGCCTCGGGTTTAGGTCAACGACACTTGCAATCAAATAGCCGATTTACTTTCGGTTTCCAAAGCAAAGTGCACATTTGAAAGGCGGTTTACAGTCCCACATGACTATGAAAATTTAGATCCGTTAGGAAATTGGATCTTTATGAAAACATTTGATCTTTTGAAAATTCAATCTAGCTTTTACCCTAGACAAGTTTTCCGGAATAACCCTTCACCGGTGTTGCAAAATATTTTTGTGGGTTTTGTGGGTTTCAGATTTGAAAATTTTAGCTCAACACTTGTGGTTTTGTGTTACCCACTTGCTAACCTTGTATTAGGAAAGCAACACGTCCAGTTTACTTGTCCCGTATATTACCTTTCGGCAAACTACCATCCGGTTGTAAAGGAAAGCGTTGAACAAGCAACTGTTAAGGCAATGTCCCGTGACATGCTTTTGATTATGGTCTTATAACGTGTCAGATGCTATTACTATCCTTTGTAGGAGCAATAGTAAAGATCATCCTATGATTTTTTTTTTGTCTGGCACAAGGTCCTGTCTCTGACCATGCTATGCAACCACCGTTCTTATGGTTGACACCCGATTTGGTTCAGGTGACCTAATGAATTCCAGGTGAATTCCTAGGATTTTACGTTCAATGGTAATGAACGCATTGAAAATAGGTTTTCAGAAAACAAATCGGTTTTAATTTTGATCAAAATATTTTCTCGTTCAAGCTCGAGTTTAGATATCATCGAATTCCATGAGTTTGTAATTCTCAATCTTTAAGGTCAATCTCAAGGATTGAGTAATATCAGTCTTAAAAGCTGATTTTTAATCTTTTAAGGAGATTATCCTTTCTAGGAGTCTGATTCATTAGTCTTATCAAGCTAATTTGCACGGTGCCCTCCCCATTTTACGAGACAGACCCTCTCATGGTTAGGATAAGTCTGACCACTTGGCGACCCTGTTTTATGCTGAGGTCCGTGGATTTCCTGCTGATTTTAGTGATGACTTTTCTAGATTTTTCGTCAACCTACTGCTGGTCTGGACGACAACTTCTTGACCTAAATCAAGAAGCGCGTGTCTTTTTCGGAAGACTTTACTTCCTTTTAATGATGGAATTGATTCATCGTGTAGATCCATCTTTCTTTCAAGTATGTTACAGTAAATAGGGTAAAACAGTTAATTTAGTCCAAACAAAAGCACCTGCAATAAACTTTACAGAAACATGTGATAGATAGTTTTTAATTGAATAACTTGGTACATTCTCCCCACACTTAGTTTCTTTCTTTGCCTTTTTATTCTCCTTTATTCCATTTTAAATGAATTCAACCGTTTTAGGGTGTTTCTCAATTTATGTCCTTTTCGAGGTATCGATAATTTCGGTATTAACACCTAGTTTTCATCGTTCATAAATATGTATAAACATGATTTTGACTTCATTTAGTTGAAAATTTTTCAAATTTTCACAAAATTTGGCAAATAAACCAAGTGTAAACCCGAGAGAATTTATAACCCTTCCCCACACTTGAGATCATGCAATGCCCTCATTAGCATGAAATCAGACTATAATTATAAATTCATGAGGGTGATTAGTGTAGAAAAGTGATTGAAAATACCCAGTTTGTAATTACAAAGCTCGTCGAATGATAGATGGCGCGGCTCATCGTTCATTCCTTCTTGTTTTATCACACATATTTTTCTTCAAAAACGGTTGCTTTTCTGAACTGTTTGCTAATCTTTAAAAATGCGTCTTTTACCCTAATTTATTATGCATGTTTATTAACGAGTTATGCACTAACCCGAACCCCTAATTTAACGTTAAGTGGGGTTAGACTTCCCCACACTTAGCTGACGACATGTGAAGTCAGTAGAATAAGTTCCAAGAATTAGAATAGTGAGCCAGTTATTTACATCTCGGGTGGTGTATAATATATCAATGGGTTTAAAGTTTAGACTCTCCCGATCGTCACTACTTAATTCTTTTTTAAGTGTAGCTTTTAGTAAATGGATATGTCTCTTTTTTAGTTCTTGGTCAAATGGATCGATATACACCGACATTCTTATTTCTATAGGGTGGACAATTCCTAATATTTCCTTCCTTTTATTCTCAGGATCAAAATTTTCACCTCTATTACCCAATTGGGTGAAATTTGAGGTGTCATTATCTATTACAGCTTGTAGTTCATTTCCGGTGGATGACTCGTCTATTGAGAATATTGGGTTGGAAGGTTGTGGAATGGTGAAGTTTGGTTTGGCCTTGGGGGTAAAATTTTCAACGTTATCGTTTTCCCAAGAGTACCAATTTGTCACCCTTACTTCTTCTTCATCATCCATTGATGGATTGATGATTTCGTCGGTAGAGGCTAATGTGTCAATATGTTGTGAAATTGGTAAGACTGAATAAAAAGTATCATCGGGATAGTTGGTGATTTCGGAGCTCTTGAATTCATCAAAATTCGATGATATGAGTTTTTCTTGTACAATACTCCTCAGATCAACAGGTGTGTAGTCTGATAGAGTTTCAGCTTGCCGGTTTACAAACTCTCTCATTTGTTCATTTTGAGCATTGAGTTCTTCGAGTTTGATTTTCATATAATCTAAAGAATTTTCAGGCACATAATTTTCCTCGTCTTCTGGTTGTTGAGTTTGGATATATTCTTGGGAATAATCCCAATTTGAATTGTATTCTTCGTAATCGTTCCATTCAGGTTTCGTGGGTGCGTAATTTTCCATAGGAACGTAATAGTAACATTCCCATGTTGAGTGATAATCTCCACAAATTTCACAACCAGTTATTGTTTCGTCGTTCGTGATCCAAGATTGACCGAATGAATTTTTATCAACACTCGTTTGAGAGTATTGATTTAATTAATTTCGGATATCAAAAAGAGTTTCCATAGCCTTGTTTTCAAAATTTTCCATTTTATTGCGATGGCCAAATTTTAGCTACAATGTGGTGCATTTACTAATTATCCTATTAGTTATAAAAATAGAAAAACTTATATAAGTTGTCCAATTAATAGACTTTTCTGCTTTTGCCCACGTTTCGAATAGCCAAAAGATGCAGCAGGGAGCCAGAACCCTTTAAATCGGAAGCTCACAACTCAGCCACTAACAAATCCAACTATTACTACGAAGCAGAAAATTGTCAACGTCCATTAATTTAACCACTTAAATAATTTTTCTTTCTGTTTGAGATATTAGATAAGAAATAGAGAAAATTTCTAAGTCCTAAAAACTAAAGCGTCGAGAAATAAGAAAGAAAAAGAATGCGCGTCGAAAAACGTCGAAAAATAAAAACAAGAAAATAGGGCGTCGTAACTTAAAAAGGAATTAAAAACTAAGAATTAAAAGTTGCGTCTTAAAATATTAAAGCTTAAAAGAAAAACTATATCCCAAATGGTAATAACTTAAAAAGATACTAAAATATAAAAACGGCGTCGCAAAATTCTAAAGCACCTAAATCTTAGTCTAAAGAAAAAGCACTTAAGGGATTTTACGGCAAAGCCTAAAAATCTAGAAGTAAAAATAACTATGGCAAAAACTAAGTTTAAAACTAAATATGAGCTAAAAATACAAATATTATGCTAAAACGATTAAAAAGGGACAAAATATAAAAATATACAAAAAGTTGTAAAAAGTACAATTTTTATAAAAATATTATTTTTATATTATTTATTTATTAAAACTATTAATTTTACATATAATAAAACTAATAAAAATTTAAAATACAATTTAATTAAAAAAAACTTAAACTAATTATAATAATTAAACTAATTAGGGTTTATTAATAATAATAATAATAAAATCCGTAATTAATGTGAAATTAGGGTTCTGTCACGTGTGTCAGAGTGTCTCCGCGAGTCGCGGTATTTCAAGCAGCAAACCCCGCGAGTCGCGGGGTTCCAAAATTCAACTCTGGTACAGTTTTTAATTCGACGTTTTTTTTTTTTTTTTTTTTTTTCTAAAAATATATAAAAATATATTTATACAAAAATAAATTAAAAATATAGCGTTTTGCCGAGTCCCCGGCAGCGGCGCCAAAAACTTGATGTGGTAGCGTGGGGGTACGTGATAGTACTATATTTTACTACGAAATACGTTACAAATTACACAAGTTTTAATTATTTATTTACAAATGGGATATACCTAAACCTTGCTACAACACTATAGGCAGTGTACCTAATCGTAGAGTAGTATAGTTTTTAGTAAGTCCGGTTCGTTCCACAGGGAGCGGGCTTATTGCACACTATATTTTTAAACAACTATATTTGTACAAAATATATATAATTATATATAATAATATATAAAAGGGGGTTTATCGTTTAATGACCGGTTTGTCGATTTTAAGACTTTAGTCGCAGTTAAAACCTAATGTAAAATATAAAATAAATACAAGACTTAAATTAAAGCGTAAAGTAAATAACGATAATGAAATTGCGAATAATAAAAGTGCGATAAAATAAAATTGCGATAATTAAAAAGTACGATAATTAAAAGTGCGATTAAATAACAATAAATAAAAGTGCGATAATTGGAAGTGCAATTAAATATAAAATAAAGGAAATTAAATATGAAATAAAAGAATTATGCTTATTTAAACTTCCGTAATCATGATGTTTGACGTGTTGATTTTAGTTTTATGCCCATGGGTTAATTGTCCTTTGTCCTGGATTATTTAATCTGTCCGTCTGGTTTTTGTCCATAACAGTCCATCAGTCATAAATATAAAGTGCGAGTGCCCTCGTCAAATTATTATTATACCCGAAGTTAAATATTCCAACTAATTGGGGATTCGAATTGTAACAAGGTTTTAATACTTTGTTTAATGAATACACCAGGTTATCGACTGCGTGTAATCCAAGGTTTTACTACTTTGTTAACAATTACACCAATTACCCTTGAATGTAATTTCACCCCTGTTTTAATTATTCTAGTGGCTATTAATCCATTCCCGTGTCCGGTTAAATGAACGATTATTCGTACATATAAATACCCCGCCCATCGTGTCCGATCGAGTGTAAATGGTAATTTATAGGGACGCCCAATTGTAAATCTTTATATTAACATTAACAAACTTTCATTTAGTTAAACAAATATAAAGCCCATTAATAGCCCATAGTCTAATTTCCACAAGTGTCGTTCTTTTGTCCAAACCCCAATTATGGTACAAAGCCCAATTACCCAATTTTAGTAATTAGCCCAACATCATGATTACTTCGTTTTAAATAAGCATAATAATAACTTAGCTACTAGATATTAATTTAAAAAGGAGAACATAACTTACATTGAGTATTTATCGCGTAGTGTTATACGGACAGAATTTCGACTTCAAAAACCCGTAAAATAACCTTTACATAACCCAAACTAATCTAATATAACACTAATCTATATTATATATATATATATATATATATATATATATATATATATATATATATATATATATATATATTATATATATTTATTTATATTATACTAGGGAGTATTATTATTATTATGTTTTTTTTTTTTTACATGCAGAACTCGAGAGCTTTTATAGCCAGAACTGAAATTCACTGCTCCGCGAGTCGCGGCCATTTTGGCCTTCCAGCTCCGCAAGTCGCGGAGGTTCCAAAACCAGCCCACAAGTTCAAGATCCAAGGCTGCCGACGGTTTTTATTTAAATATATATAATATATAAATAATTTTTATAATTATTTATATATTATATTATATTTATATACATAGTAGACTCGTAATTTTTTTCCGTTGCGTCGAGCGTTGAGAGTTGGTTCATGTACCGGTTCCGGATTTTCGAACGTCCTTGCGTATGCTGAGATATTTTGTACTTTGCGTTTCGTAACTTGTGCTCTTGTCATTTTTAGACGTTCCTTATCAATAAATTGAACCTTTTTAATTGTATCTTGTACTTTTGAGCTTTTTGGACCTTTGCGTCTTCAATTCGTTGTTTTCGCCTTTTGTCTTCGCACTTATTTAATATAAATGAATATTACATGAAAATGGAACAATTGCAACTGAAATCTTTACATATCGGAGGGATATTGATACTAAATATATGTTCATTTGGAGCACTATCAGTTATAGGTTTAACCTATATATATCAAATCGTAACAATAGACCACAAGATTTCATATTTCAATACACATCCCATACATAGAGATAAAAATCATTCATATGGTGAACACCTGGTAACTGACATTAACAAGATGCATATATATATAAGAATATCCCCATCATTCCGGGACACCCTTCGGATATGATATAAATTTCGAAGTACTAAAGCATCCGGTACTTTGGATGGGGTTTGTTAGGCCCAATAGATCTATCTTTAGGATTCGCGTCAATTAGGGTGTCTGTTCCCTAATTCTTAGATTACCAGACTTAATAAAAAGGGGCATATTCGATTTCGATAATTCAACCATAGAATGTAGTTTCACGTACTGGTGTCTATTTTGTAAATCATTTATAAAACCTGCATGTATTCTCATCCCAAAAATATTAGATTTTAAAAGTGGGACTATAACTCACTTTCACAAATTTTTACTTCGTCGGAAAGTAAGACTTGGCCACTGGTTGATTCACGAACCTATAACAAATATGTACATATATATCAAAGTATGTTCAAAATATATTTACAACACTTTTAATACATTTTGATGTTTTAAGTTCGTTAAGTCAGCTGTCCTCGTTAGTAACCTACAACTAGTTGTCCACAGTTAGATGTACAGAAATAAATCGATATATATTATCTTGAATCAATCCACGACTCAGTGTATACATATCTCAGTATTGATCACAACTCAAACTATATATATTTTGGAATCAACCTCAACCCTGTATAGCTAACTCCAACATTCACATATAGAGTGTCTATGGTTGTTCCGAAATATATATAGATGTGTCGACATGATAGGTCGAAATATTGTATACGTGTCTATGGTATCTCAAGATTACATAATATACAATACAAGTTGATTAAGTTATGGTTGGAATAGATTTGTTACCAATTTTCACGTAGCTAAAATGAGAAAAATTATCCAATCTTGTTTTACCCATAACTTCTTCATTTTAAATCCGTTTTGAGTGAATCAAATTGCTATGGTTTCATATTGAACTCTATTTTATGAATCTATACAGAAAAAGTATAGGTTTATAGTCGGAAAAATAAGTTACAAGTCGTTTTTGTAAAGGTAGTCATTTCAGTCGAAAGAACGACGTCTAGATGACCATTTTAGAAAACATACTTCCACTTTGAGTTTAACCATAACTTTTGGATATAGTTTCATGTTCATAATAAAAATCATTTTTCCAGAATAACAACTTTTAAATCAAAGTTTATCATAGTTTTTAATTAACTAACCCAAAACAGCCCGCGGTGTTACTACGACGGCGTAAATCCGGTTTTACGGTATTTTTCGTGTTTCCAGGTTTTAAATCATTAAGTTAGCATATCATATAGATATAGAACATGTGTTTAGTTGATTTTAAAAGTCAAGTTAGAAGGATTAACTTTTATTTGCGAACAAGTTTAGAATTAACTAAACTATGTTCTAGTGATTACAAGTTTAAACCTTCGAATATGATAGCTTTATATGTATGAATCGAATGATGTTATGAACATCATTACTACCTTAAATTCCTTGGATAAACCTACTGGAAATGAGAAAAATAGATCTAGCTTCAAAGGATCCTTGGATGGCTTGAAAGTTCTTGAAGCAGAATCATGACACGAAAACAATTTCAAGTAAGATTTCCACTCGAAATAAGATTGTTATAGTTATAGAAATTGAATTAAAGTTTGAATATGATTATTACCTTGTATTAGAAAGATAACCTACTGTAAGTAACAAAAGTTTCTTGATCTTGGATGATTACTTGGAATGGATTTAGAAAACTTGGAAGTAAACTTGCAATCTTGGAAGTATTCTTGATTTTATGAAACTAGAACTTTTGGAATTTATGAAGAACACTTAGAACTTGAAGATAGAACTTGAGAGAGATCAATTAGATGAAGAAAATTGAAGAATGAAAGTGTTTGTAGGTGTTTTTGGTCGTTGGTGTATGGATTAGATATAAAGGATATGTAATTTTGTTTTCATGTAAATAAGTCATGAATGATTACTCATATTTTTGTAATTTTATGAGATATTTCATGCTAGTTGCCAAATGATGGTTCCCACATGTGTTAGGTGACTCACATGGGCTGCTAATAGCTAATCATTGGAGTGTATATACCAATAGTACATACATCTAAAAGCTGTGTATTGTACGAGTACGAATACGGGTGCATACGAGTAGAATTGTTGATGAAACTGAACGAGGATGTATTTGTAAGCATTTTTGTTAAGTAGAAGTATTTTGATAAGTGTCTGGAAGTCTTTCAAAAGTGTATGAATATATATTAAAACACTACATGTATATACATTTTAACTGAGTCGTTAAGTCATCGTTAGTCGTTACATGTAAATGTTGTTTTGAAACCTTTAGGTTAACGATCTTGTTGAATGTTGTTAACCCATTGTTTATTATAACAAATGAGATGTTAAATTGTTATATTATCATGATATTATGATATATAATATATCTTAGTATGATATATATACAGTTAAATGCCGTTACAACGATAATCGTTACATATATGTCTCGTTTCGAAATCATTAAGTTAGTAGTCTTATTTTTACATATGTATTTCATTGTTAATACACTTAATAATATATTTACTTATCATTTAACATAATTAACCAAGTATATCAATATCTTAATATGATTCATATGTACCTAGTAAGACGTTGTTATAACGATAATCGTTATATATATCGTTTTCGAGTTTCTTAAATTAATAGTCTCATTTTTATGTATATAACTCATTGTTAAAATACCTAATGAGATACATACTTATAATAAAATCATGTTAACTATATATATAACCATATATATGTCATCGTATAGTTTTTACAAGTTTTAACGTTCGTGAATCACCGATCAACTTGGGTGGTCAATTGTCTATATGAAACCTATTTCAATTAATCAAGTCTTAACAAGTTTGATTGCTTAACATGTTGGAAACACTTAATCATGTAAATAACAATTTTATTTAATATATATATATATACATGGAAAAGTTCGGGTCACTACAGTACCTACCCGTTAAATAAATTTCGTACCGAAATTTTAAGCAGTTGGAGGTGTTGACGTATCTTCTGCAAATAAATGCGGGTATTTCTTCTTCATCTGATCTTCACGCTCCCAGGTGAACTCGGGTCCTCTACGAGCATTCCATCGAACCTTAACAATCGGTATCTTGTTTTGTTTAAGTCTCTTAACCTCACGATCCATTATTTCGACGGGTTCTTCAATGAATTG
The DNA here is from genome assembly GCF_046630445.1 of Rutidosis leptorrhynchoides. Lineage (NCBI taxonomy): Eukaryota > Viridiplantae > Streptophyta > Magnoliopsida > Asterales > Asteraceae > Rutidosis > Rutidosis leptorrhynchoides. The sequence continues at coordinate 379,638,953 of NC_092343.1, read as the reverse complement.
AAGTTTTTCATTGATTTGGATTTCGTCCAACGGAATAGTGAGATCTTCTTTAGCAAAACATTTCTTCAAATTTGAGACGTGGAAAGTGTTATGTACAGCCGCGAGTTATTGAGGTAGCTCCAGTTGGTAAGCTACTGGTCCGACACGATCTATAATCTTGAATGGTTCAATGTACCTTGGATTTAGTTTCTCCCGTTTACCAAATCGAACAACGCCTTTCCAAGGTGAAACCTTAAGCATGACCATTTCTCCAATTTCAAACTCTATATCTTTTCTTTTACTGTCCGCTTAGCTCTTTTGTCGACTCTGGGCGGTTTTCAATCTTTGTTGAATTTGGATGATTTTCTCGGTAGTTTCTTGTATTATCTCCGGACCCGTAATCTGTCTATCCCCCACTTCACTCCAACAAATCGAAGACCTGCACTTTCTACCATAAAGTGCTTCAAACGGCGCCATCTCAATGCTTGAATGGTAGCTGTTGTTGTAGGAAAATTCTGCTAACGGTAGATGTCGATCCTAACTATTTCCGAAATCAATAACACAAGCGCGTAGCATGTCTTCAAGCGTTTGTATCATCCTTTCGCTCTGCCCATCAGTTTGTGGATGATAGGCAGTACTCATGTCTAGACGAGTTCCCAATGCTTGCTGTAATGTCTGCCAGAATCTTGAAATAAATCTGCCATCCCTATCAGAGATAATAGAGATTGGTATTCCATGTCTGGAGACGACTTCCTTCAAATACAGTCGTGCTAACTTCTCCATCTTGTCATCTTCTCTTATTGGCAGGAAGTGTGCTGATTTGGTGAGACGATCAACTATTACCCAAATAGTATCAAAACCACTTGCAGTCCTTGGCAATTTAGTGATGAAATCCATGGTAATATTTTCCCATTTCCATTCCGGGATTTCGGGTTGTTGAAGTAGACCTGATGGTTTCTGATGCTCAGCTTTGACCATAGAACACGTCAAACATTCTCCTACGTATTTAGCAACATCGGCTTTCATACCCGGCCACCAAAAATGTTTCTTGAGATCCTTATACATCTTCCCCGTTCCAGGATGTATTGAGTATCTGGTTTTATAAGCTTCTCTAAGTACCATTTCTCTCATATCTCCAAATTTTGGTACCCAAATTCTTTAAGCCCTATACCGGGTTCCGTCTTCCCGAATATTAAGATGCTTCTCCGATCCTTTGGGTATTTCATCCTTTAAATTTCCCTCTTTTAAAACTCCTTGTTGCGCCTCCTTTATTTGAGTAGTAAGGTTAGTGTGAATCATTATATTCATAGATTTTACTCGAATGGGTTCTCTGTCCTTTCTGCTCAAGGCGTCGGCTATCACATTTTCCTTCCCCGGGTGGTAACGAATCTCAAAGTCGTAATCATTCAATAATTCAATCCACCTACGCTGCCTCATATTCAGTTGTTTTTGATTAAATATGTGTTGAAGACTTTTGTGGTCGGTATATATAATACTTTTGACCCCATATAAGTAGTGCCTCCAAGTCTTTAATGCAAAAACAACCGCGCAAAATTCCAAATCATGCGTCATATAATTTTGTTCGTGAATCTTCAATTGTCTAGACGCATAAGCAATTACTTTTGTTCGTTGCATTAATACACAACCGAGACCTTGCTTTGAGGCGTCACAATATATCACAAAATCATCATTCCCTTCAGGTAATGACAATATAATTGCCGTAGTTAGCTTTTTCTTCAATAACTGAAACGCTTTCTCTTGTTCACCCTTCCATTCAAATTTCTTCCCTTTATGCGTTAATGCAGTCAAGGGTTTTGCTATTCTGGAAAAGTCTTGGATGAACCTTCTGTAGTAACCAGCTAGTCCTAAAAACTGGCGTATGTGTTTCGGAGTTTTCGGGGTTTTCCACTTTTCAACGGTTTCAATCTTTACTGGATCCACCTGAATACCTTCTTTGTTCACTATGTGACCGAGGAATTGAACTTCTTCCAACCAAAATGCACACTTTGAAAACTTAGCGTACAGTTTTTCTTTCCTCAATACTTCTAGCAGTTTTCTCAAATGTTCTTCATGCTCTTGATCATTCTTTGAGTAAATAAGTATGTCATCGATGAAAACAATGACAAACTTGTCAAGATATGGTCCACACACTCGGTTCATAAGGTCCATGAACACAGCTGGTGCGTTAGTCAATCCAAACGGCATAACCATAAACTCGTAATGACCATAACGCGTCCTAAAAACAGTTTTTGGAATATCATCCTCCTTTACTCGCATTTGATGATATCCAGAACGTAAATCGATCTTCGAATAAACCGACGAGCCTTGTAGTTGATCAAATAAGTCGTCAATTCTCGGCAGTGGATAACGGTTTTTGATGGTAAGTTTGTTCAACTCTCTGTAGTCAATACACAACCTAAATGTACCATCCTTCTTCTTGACAAACAAAACAGGAGCTCCCCATGGTGATGTTCTTAGTCGAATGAAACCACGTTCTAATAGTTCTTGCAGTTGGCTTTGCAGTTCTTTCATCTCGCTGGGTGCGAGTCTATAAGGAGCACGAGCTATTGGTGCAGCTCCTGGTACAAGATCTATTTGAAATTCAACAGATCGATGTGGAGGTAGTCCCGGTAATTCTTTCGGAAATACATCGAGAAATTCTTTTGCTACGGGAACATCATTGATGCTCTTTTCTTCAGTTTGTACTTTCTCGACGTGTGCTAGAACAGCATAGCAACATTTTCTTATTAGTTTTTGTGCCTTCAAATTACTAATAAGATGTAGCTTCATGTTACCCTTTTCTCCGTACACCATTAAGGGTTCTCCTTCTTCTCGTACAATGCGAATTGCATTTTTATAACATACGATCTCTGCTTTCACCTTCTTCAGCCAGTCCATGCCAACTATTACATCAAAACTCCCTAACTCTACTGGTATCAAATCAATCTTAAATATTTCGCTACCCAGTTTAATTTCTCGATTCCGGCATATATTATCTGCTGAAATTAATTTACCGTTTACTAATTCGAGTAAAAATTTACTATCCAACGGCGTCAATGGACAACTTAATTTAGCACAAAAATCTCTACTCATATAGCTTCTATCCGCACCCGAATCAAATAAAACGTAAGCAGATTTATTGTCAATAAGAAACGTACCCGTAACAAGCTCCGGGTCTTCCTGTGCCTCTGCCGCATTAATATTGAAAACTCTTCCGTGGCCTTGTCCACTCGTATTCTCCTAGTTCGGGCAATTTCTAATAATGTGGCCAGGTTTTCCACATTTATAACAAACTACATTGGCATAACTTGCTCCGACACTACTTGCTCTGCCATTACTCATTCCAACACCATTTGTTCCTTTCGTTCTGTTAACCCCTGGTCCGTAGACCTCACACTTTGCCGCGCTATGACCATTTCTTTTACACTTGTTGCAAAATTTGGTGCAGAACCCTGAGTGATACTTTTCACACCTTTGGCATAGCTGCTTCTGATTGTTGTTGTTGTTGTTGCGGTGGTTATTATTATTGTTGTTGTTGTTGTTGTTGTTGTTGTTGTTGTTGTTGGGCCGTTTGTTGTAGTTGCGATTGATGTTGCGATTGTTGGGATAATTGTTGTGATTATTATTGTAATTGCTGTTGTTGTTTTTTTTTTTTTGAAAAGCAAGAAGGACTTATATTAAACAATCACGAATAGTACATGGTTGACTGGGCAACCTTAACAACACAATACATCACGAAAGAAATAGAGAAAACAAATTACACCGCCCTAAGCTAATTGCAAAGATTGCAACTAACAGAAGAGAGAAACTAAGGTTGTGAGAACCATTGAAGCCAATCCATAATATGACCCTTGCAACGTCGTGAAATCCAATCGTATGAAAGAACTTGAACCTCGCTAAATAAAGATGGGACCGTCTCGAGCTTATTCTTGAACACCTTTGCATTTCGATTCTTCCATATAATGTAACAAACCACCCAACAAACCGCTTGCCATTGGTTCCTTTTGTGATCATGTGCTACGTAGCCGAAGGTACCATTAAAAATATCCTCATACCCGAATAAAGCCAAATTATACCCCCACCATTTAAGGACTTTCGCCCATATGTCTTTGGCCATTTGACAAGAAAAAAGTATATGTTCCACCGTCTCAATGTCACCATCACAAATCGGACATCTCACGCTGTTCAAATCGATGCCCCGTTTATCTAACTCGAACCTTACCGGTATACGACCTAATCTCGCCCGCCAAATAAACACCTCTACTTTTTTTGGAACCAAACCATTTCGCAACGACTCAATTGAATTAACCGCACGTGGTAGGATGACTTTGTCCACTAGAACCGAATAGTCCTTGACCATATATGTACCCTTCGAATTGAGATTCCAGCTCCAACAGTCTTTTTTATCTTCGATCAGCTGCAAGTTCCGAACAGTATCTCGCAATTCAGTTAGTTCACTATTCGTTCGTCCTATAGGTGGATAGGCCCAATTGCCGAGCCCATCTCCCTTAAATTCTTCGGTTTTGTTACTGATGTTGATATCTTTGTCAATCTCGAGCCTGTATAATCTTTTGAATTTGTCTTTGAGGCTTGCGTTCCCCACCCAAATGTCATTCCAAAAAGAGGTGCTTTTCCCGTCCCCGAGCAAGCGTATGAAAGACTTAGAGAAAGAAATCCCTAACCCGTCCACATATTTTCCTGCAACACAAATAGAATTCCAAAGGCTAGCGTTTGGTTTTCGGACAAGCCCGTTTCCAAGCACAAGACCTCCATTAGAACCATAAATGCTACGAATTACGGCGACCCACAAAGTGTTAGTTTCGGTTTTAAACCTCCACCACCACTTACAAAGAAGAGCTAAATTTTTACTTTTTAAGGACATGATATTTAAACCTCCTTCTTCGTGAGGAAGAAGGATTTTTTCCCACTTAACCCATGACATTTTAGATTTAGAACCCGTCCCGCCCCAAAAAAATTTCCGTCTCACACTCTCGAGAGAATTTAGCACACAAGTAGGGGCACGAAAGAGCGAGAAGTAATAGAGAGGTAGGCTAGAGAGAACCGACTTAACTAAAGTTAACCGTCCACCGAATGAAATCATTTTTGCTCTCCAGTCCGCTAACCTCTTGTTAAATTTCTCGATCACCGGGGACCAATCATTCAATTTCTTCATCTTATTACCCACGGGAATACCCAAATACATGAAAGGCAACCGACCTGCAAGACATGAACACCAAGAAGCAAGAGCTTCCACGTTATCATTACTAATGCCTATCCCAAATAATTGACTTTTATTATAATTAACCTTCAACCCCGAAGCCCGTTCAAAACATTCCAACAAGTACATTAAATTTCGCGCATTACGTCTACTCCATTCGCCAAAAAAAATCGTATCATCCGCATATTACAAATGAGAAATGACGACTTTATCTTTACCCACCTCCACCCCTTTATACATCCCTCTCTCAACCGCCTTTTTCGTTAGGATATTAAGTCCCTCCGCTGCAATAATAAAAAGGAAAGGTGATAAGGGATCACCTTGGCGAACGCCCCTTTTAAGATTAAACTCACTTGTCGGAGACCCGTTTATGAGAATGGAGATTGTAGCCGATTTAAGACACGAGGAAATCCACTTACACCATTTGGTACCGAACCCCATACATTTCATCACTTCAAGAAGATAATCCCAATTAAGCGAATCAAAGGCTTTCTCGAAGTCTACCTTAAAAATTAGGCCGTGCTTTTTGTTTTGTTTAAGATCTTCGACCACTTCATTTGCAACTAACGCACCGTCTAGAATATATCTACCCACAAGAAACGCACTCTGTTCCTTCCCTACAAGACTAGGTACCACTTTACAAATTCTCAAAGACAACTTCTTCGCGATAATTTTATAATAACTGCAAATAAGACTAATCGGGCGATAATCACTAAAACTCAGCGGGTCCGATTTCTTCGGAATAAGGGAAACAAAAGAGGCATTGCAACCCTTTGAAAACTCGCCAAAAACCCAAAACTAGTTGATAGCACCTACCAAATCATCTTTGATTATGGACCAAAACTTTGTGAAAAAACCAAAGTTGAACCCATCCGGTCCCGGGGCCTTCGAACTACCACAACATTTGACCGATTCCCAAATTTCCCCTTCCATGAAAGGAGCTTCTAAGAGCTCGTTGTCCGCTGATGTAATCAATTCAGAAAAAAGCCCTTCAAGGCTTGGTCCATCCGAATTATGTACCTCGAATATGCTCTTAAAATGGTTGAAAGCAACTTCTTTGATTGTATTAGGATTTTCACACCAAGACCCATTAACATTAATCCCCCGGATGTTGTTTTTATTATATTTCCTCTTTAAGGAATTATGAAAATATTTTGAGTTTTCGTCTCCATCGATCATCCAACGAACACGAGCTTTCTGTTTTAGCATCCCTGTCTTGATTTTTTCCTTTTCCATCCATGTTTTTCTTGAGTTTAGCCATTTAGTCCGCTCTTCATCCTTTAAACTACCTACTTCTGCTTTCATTTCAAGATCCGTTACCACCTTTTTAACCGACTCAATCTCACAATCAAGCTTGTCAAAGTGAACTTTACTCCATTCTTTAAGGTCTCCTTTTAATCTTTTTAACTTGTTACGAAAAACGCAATCCTTCTGGTTACCCCCCATTGGACCAGACCAAGAATCGGCAATAACCTTGTCAATACCCTCAACCACGAACCAATCATCAAAGATTTTAAACGGTTTAGGCCCAAAATCCACTTCACCATCCGACATCATAATAGGACAATGATCCGATACAGTTCTATCTAAAGCCACCACTTTTAGATTGGTCCAAAAGCTAAGAAAGTCGTCCGAAACCAAGAATCTATCTAGTTTACTCATTTTCAACCCATCATCACTAACCCTAGTAAATTTTCTCCCACCCAAAGGAATGTCCACTAAACTATTTCTATCAATAAACTCGTTAAACCTCCTAGCCCGGTTATAAAAAAATTCACAATTCAATCTTTCCGACTTATCTCTAACCTCATTAAAGTCCCCACAAATGACCCACGACACACCATCAATACACAAGATCTTGTCAAGCGAATCCCAAAACTTACATTTATTGGCGTCATCATGCGGTCCGTACACATTGACAATAATCGATTCATTTCCCGACTGTTTCCATTTCCCCCGTATAGCAATAAAAAAGTCACCAATTAGCTCACTATAAACCTCGAAGATGTTTTTATCCCAAATTATTAATTGTCCCCCCGACTTACCAATCATTTCTTTTTGAACATACCCACAATCATTAGAACCCCAAAGCCCGAATATCCAATTGTCGACAAGGTTATGACATTTAGTTTCTTGAAATGCTAGAATAGAGGGCATTTCGACCAAACATAAGCTTTTAACATCACCAAACTTACTTTCTTTCCCGGACCCGAACCCACGAATGTTTAAGGAAATAATCTTCATAAATAAAAAGAAGATACGAACAGAGAAAGAAGACACTTACATATCTTTCTTGGTCCATTTTAGACCAAGATTGGTGCCGAATTCCTCAACTCCAATACTGTTTTCCGATATCAATTGGCTCACCTCCTTCTTCTTGCTATTCCTAGACGACGATGGCTTCTTACTCAGTTTCGATCTTCTATTACCACATGTCACACAATTAATCCCACTTGGATCCTCAACGCCTTTCCCTTTCCTAGTCGATTTTTTCGCATGTAAAATTTTCGATGAAGCTTTCCAGTTGCCGATGGAATTCCAGCAGCAATTGGACGAATCAGAAGCATAAACAACCCCTTTACTTGCTTTTTTAGGCAAATAGTTGTTAGCGGTATCCATAACATTCAACGAGGATGTATCACCGGAAATCTTAGCCTTCTCCACCCCGTCACCACCGTAGTTCTTAACTGGACTTTTACATTCTTCTTCATCCGATGAGCAATCGGTATCACCGAGATCCTCTATCACCACATTATCTCTTGGATCGGCCGACCTAATGATACTAAACTTATTTTGATTAATAGGCCCATCAACACTAAGCACCTTTGCTGGATTATCACGAGATACTGGGCCAGATTTATCAACATGAAAGTTGGGCCCATTTAAGTTGAAGTGAGCTGACCCAACACTAGTACCCGAATAACAGCCCTCAGGATTTACTTTTTTATTCGAGACATCAGACCTCACCTTGGTATCCGGAGTCTTGGACTTGGAGATATTTGCATCTATAGGTGATTCTTGCACATTGGACAAAAAAGCATCATCATTATTATCTTTATCAAAAGGTTGCTTAATTCCCATGCAGGAAGACCCATCATCTTCCACCTGCAATGGTAAGCTGCCATGACCGCCACCATTCACCTGACCTTTTTCCGATCGAATCTCCCCATCTTCAAGTTCATCGGAAGCGTCATCACCGGACAAAGAATCCGGAATTTCTTCCTCACCTTCCGAGCTGTCCCAATCCGACTGTGGAATATTTTCCAAATCAAGTTCTATTTTATCATCACATTCTGAAATACCAACATGTTTGCACCAGATGCCTGCGACCAATTTTACTATTCCATTGATGCGTTCGTCATTCTTAGTATGAATCAAGACTTTACCCGAAATTAGATTTTGATTACCACGAATAATATTGCAATTCTTGAAATCCAGGGCTGGCCCCCACCACTCCGCAATTGATTTAAAGGTACTACAAGACCAATATTTAAACGGAACCCCTATGATCTCGACCCACGTTAATCTACCCGAATTGACTGAATGGCCATCCCACAATTTTAACTCATTAAAGCACTTTTTCACCGGCGAATTAGCATCACATACAATATTTTTGGCCGTAACACTGTTGGCACATATCAATAACACATGTAGGCCACCAATGTACTTAATATGTATACCATCGTATCCGTTAGCCAGCCCTATCGTGGTAATAAGGTTAAGTGCACCAATGTTTTTCAGTTCACCAACAATAATACAATCTTCCATCCCCACCAATGGAGAGTTATCTTCAACCTCCAACGTACGAAACCTTTCAGCTTCTTCCAATTTCCAGGCCTTTCTCGATCTAGATTTGATCAGCAGTGTTCTTAAATCCTCCTGAGGTTTAGGTTCACCGAATAACCTAGATTTAGGTTCACCGAATACCTCATTGAGAGCCGGAAAATCATCTCCACGACTAGTGCCCACCTTTGATGACCCCTTTGGTATCCAGACAGCACCACTAGTATTACCTTTTGGTCCGTTGCCTTGAAAAACAGGCCTGGTATTGAAACGATTTGAGTCAGGGTTTTGCGAACGGTTGACGGCTCTAAAAACCCTAATTGGTCTTGAATCAAACGTTATGCTTTCTAGTCGACGAAGAAACTGTGCTTCATCTCCAACACCATGGAACCTAGCAAAAGCGAACTTGAGTCCATTTCTTAGTCGTTTGCCTGCCAAGTAAATGTCCCTAAGATCTCCGAATTGCTTGAAGACCCGCCAAAGATCAGAAATAGCCCAATGATCACCGAAATTAAAGAACATAAATGATGTCAAACGATGCCCGAAAAACTTTGTTGTCGTCAGAACCCTAGGCTTTCCCTCTCCGCGATCTCTCTGCCCCGTCTTACTAAACCTGTGTGCATGACTCTCTCTCCTCTCACTCTCTCCCCTCTCACTCTCTCTCACACACTCCATTTTTACACTTTGGTGGTGGATGTTGGGTGGATTAGGGTGGTTTTACGGTGGTGGGAATTTGGTGAGAAGAAATTGGAAATGGGGATGAAAGTTAGTAGAAGATGAAATGGAAATTGTGCGAACTTAATTTCATTTGTATTTTAATAATACGAATTTTACAGGAATTGAAATGAACTAATCAGAGAAAAAGGAATCAGATCTGGATCTGTACAAACATTACCTTATCCACATACATGAATATAATAATGGATCTGTAAAAGACAGTTTTGATAGCAGATAAATAAACATGAAATTACCGGGATGATTCTAATAGCAGATAAATAATGGAAGTAGATCGGAAGAAGAAAGTCACCAAAACTAAAATTAGCTAAACAGCAACACAGTTACAAAATCAACAATTGAGATGTTGATTGCAATTCAATCACCGACTATAAAATTAAAAGGCACGAAATTTAATAATTGCCATATAGCATGAAAGGTAAATATATAGATACAGATTTACCGACAAGGAGTAATAGCAAGTGGAGTATTTCAGCGGCAGAGATCGGTCGCAGAAAAAATAAAGTAAACGGAACAGTAGGGTTTTCAAGTTGGGAAGGACACACCGGCAGAGATCGGTCGGTTTTCAACACAGTTACAAAAACAACAATCGGTCGGTTCTTGTTCATATATTACAATCTCATTTATCGTTTATTTATTTTGGAAGGGCATAACTCTATATTAATATTAATTGCTGTTGTTGTTGTATTGGTGATTCTTATCACCGTTTTCCTCCCACTTTCTTTTGACTTGCTTCACGTTGGCCTCTTCAGCCGTCTGTTCTTTAATTCTTTCCTCAATCTGGTTCACTAGTTTGTGAGCCATTCTACATGCCTGTTGTATGGAGGTGGGCTCGTGTGAACTTATATCTTCTTGGATTCTTTCCGGTAATCCTTTCACAAACGCGTCGATCTTCTCTTCCTCATCTTCGAACGCTCCCGGACACAATAGGCACAATTCTGTGAATAGTCTTTCGTACGTGGTAATATCAAATCCTTGGGTTCGTAACCCTCTAAGTTCTGTCTTGAGCTTATTGACCTCGGTTCTGGGACGGTACTTCTCGTTCATCAAGTGCTTGAATGCTGACCACGGTAGTGCGTACGCATCATCTTGTCCCACTTGCTCTAGATAGGTATTCCACCATGTTAACGCAGAACCTGTGAAGGTATGCATAGTGTACTTCACTTTGTCCTCTTCAGTACACTTAGTTATGGCAAACACCGATTCGACCTTCTCGGTCCACCGTTTCAATCCGATCGGTCCTTCGGTTCCATCAAATTCCAAAGGTTTGCAGGCAGTGAATTCTTTGTAGGTGCATCCTACACGATTTCCTGTACTGCTAGATCCAAGGTTATTGTTGGTATGTAGCGCAGCCTGTACTGCGGCTATGTTTGAAGCTAGAAAAGTACGGAATTCCTCTTCATTCATATTCACGGTGTGTCGAGTAGTCAGTGCCATTTCCTTCAAAATAGTCAAATAGAACAAGTTAATCATACAGAATATTAAGAGTAGTTAATAGTATTTCGTAGCATAATATGAACTCATTTATAAAAGCTTTTTCTTCATATTAGCGTTTTATAAGTTTAAATTCGGGTAGTACCTACCCGTTAAGTTCATACTTAGTAGCTAATATACAATTCAACTACTACAATTCTATATGAAAAACTGATTATAATAATATTTTGCGTTCAAACTTTTATACAATATTTTGCAAACTTACAATACCGCTTATTTTACATAAAGCATGAAATATAGCACACAATAACTTTGATACAAGATAGTTGTGAAGATAATTCTAGCTAGTACACAAGTCATTCAGAAAAGGCAATAAAGACACGTAATTCATACGTCCAGAAACAAGTCATGCATTCTGGTTTTACTAGGACTACTTCCCATCCTTGGTCTTGTGGAACATAACCGTTATGGCCGTTGATAAGACAGCGTGTTGTAACGTCGTCAAAGGGACGAGGGTTATGTAATGTCCAACAGTCCCGTAACAATCTAAAAACCTCATTTCTTACCCCAATTACCGACTCCGTTACTTGTGGGAATGTTTTGTTTAATAGTTGTAGCCCGATGTTCTTGTTCTCACTTTGGTGAGAAGCGAACATTACTAACCCGTAAGCATAGCATGCTTCTTTATGTTGCATGTTAGCCGCTTTTTCTAAATCATGAAGTCCTATATTCAGATACATTGAGTCAAAATAATTTCTTAACCCGTTGCGTAAAATAGCATTTGGGTTCCCCGCAATATATGCGTCAAAGTAAACACATCGTAACTTATGGGTTTCCTAATGTGATATCCCCCATCTTTCAAATGAAAGTCTCTTATAAACCAAGACATTCTTGAAACGTTCTTCGAATGTCTTACAAACTGATTTCGCCTTAAATAGTTGTTGTCATAACCCGTCCTTAACCGTAAGAACGTGTTAGATAACGTATGATTTCATTGCGAGGTATTGACCTCTATATGCGACATTTTTAAAAGAAAAACTGCATATATTATACATTACAAAACATGATTCTTATTTTTGATACAAGCTTTGGACGAAATAAAGATGATTATCTTTTAGCGATAATCTTCGACTTACACACTTTACAAATGATGATAACAACACGATTTCTAGCATATTTTACAACACAAGTTCTTGGATATGCAGTTTTATTTTTGACACAAATATGCGTACGCAAGATCCTGCTCAAATTCAACATAATGCAGCGGAAGCTTCTAATTATCACCTGAGAATAAACATGTTTAAAACGTCAACATAAAGTTGGTGAGATATAGGTTTAGTGCCGGCAGCAATATATATATATATAGACCACAAGATTTCATATATAAACATTTTCATAAAAATATTCTAAGTGGTTGAGCACTTGGTAACCATACTTAACATTTAATCACGTCGCATATTCCCTTTAATATGAAATCTTACTACACCGTACCAAGTGTAGTCACAAAACGAAGTACTGTGCAACCGTTGAATACTGGTCGTCCAGTCCGGTTGGGGTTGTCAGGCCCGATAGATCTATCAACAGGATTCGCGTTTACAATACCGCTGTAAATATTAGTTACCAAGCTACAGGGAAGTATGCCAGTGGTACAACTCAACGTAGAATATATTTTCAGTTACTTGTGTCCATAACGTAAAACATAAAATACATGTATTCTCATCCCGAAATATTTAGAGTTTAAAAGTGGGACTATATACTCACTTTCGTCTTGAAGATATATATAATTTGACTTGGCCTCCGGTTGATATCACGAACCTATCCATATATAATATATCAATACCTTTTTTTTAAAACAAACATCACATATATATACTTGTTATACTTTTAATACTTTTAATAATTCCTTAGTCCGTAGTTAGCAGTTCGTTGTTAGTAATTCAATTTTAATGGTTCATTTTTAGATGTTTAATATACCCGCAATGAAATAAATAAAACCCCCAACGAAATAAATAAAACCCCATCGTATATGTATTGGTCGAGATTAATCTTGACCCATGGTACCGGTGTTGTCAAATGACGTGTTGCGTACATAAAGTACCGGTGTTGTCAAATGACATGTTGCGTACAATCATGGGATCTTATGATTAATCTTCTCGTATTGTTTACGGGTGATCCTGAACCATATAAAATTAAATTATGAGTACATATATATAAAATATCATGTTATTTTAAAAAGATGTGATTTATTTAATTTTCTCCAATTATTTTCGTAGCTAAACTAGTCTTAGATATCCGATCTCGTTTTGGTCATAGTTTCTTCGTTACAACTCCGTTTTCGTTGATTCAACTTGCCACTTCCTTGGATCGAGTCCCTCTTTAAGACTATGAACTGTAAATACCTTAGTTTGTATTCGAAATCACAGGTCATAGGTCAAACTTTAGTGAAACTTATGAAGTTAATCATTTTCCATCATGTAAACAACCTTAAATGATTATTTTTCTAAAAATACTTATACTTTGAGTTAAATCATGAAATTTTTATGTGTTATCATATTTATAGTAAAAATCATTTTTCCAGAAAATAAACCTCCAATTCAAAGTTTAAGATGGTTTTTAATTATCCAACCCAAAACAGCCCCCGGTTGCACTCCGATGTCGTAAATTCAGTTTTTAAGGTGTTCTTTGAAAAACCAAGTTATACCTTGTTAAATTAGCATATATTTAAGATATATTACAGGTCTTGAAGTATTTTAAAAGTTAAGTTAGAAGGATCTATTTAGTTTGCAAACAAGTTTGAAAACTTTCAAACTATGTTCTTGTTGTTAAACTTTTATACCACAAAATAAGATAGCTATATATATATGAATCGAATAAGGTTATGAACATAGATTCTACCTCAAGTTCCTTGGACAAGGTTGCTGTAAAAGAGGAGTAAGAACCTAGAACCAAAAGGGTGATGGAAGTGGATGAAAGATTGGAAGTAAGTTGGTGTTCTTGGAAGGATTTCTTGAAGTGTTTTTGTAAGGTTTTCTTATGAGGTTTAAGTGTTGTTTTTGAAGCTAAATGATGGGGAAAATGCTTGGAGATGATCAAGTATGAAGTTAAGAGTATTTTGAGAGAGAAATGGAAGTGTAAGTATGAGAAAATGGGGTGAAGAAATGGTGTGCATGCATAAAAACGTTTTTAGGTTATAAAGGAAAAAAAAAATTCCTAACTTTGTTTTCTTGCTAAATAATTCATGCTACTTGACAAATGGTTGGTTCCACATGTTTCTTAATCATTTAAGGCTGCTAAGGAGCAGATTTTTATTGGTATATACCAATAGTAAATACATCTAGAAGCTGCGTATGATACGGGTACATATACCCTAGGTATACGTATAGAAATCTTTGAGAAAACGGAACGAGGATTCAAATATAGCTATCTTTTGTAAATATACTTATATTGTTTTATGTATGTAAGCCCTTTAAAAGTGATTAAATACATTACTTATACGATATATGTATAAACATTATAGGTTATAAGTATTTAAGTCAAATAACGTTACGTATGGTTATCGTTTTGAAAACTTAAGTTAGTAGTTTCAAAATATACTTATAACTTATTGTTATTAATACAAAATGAGATATTAAAACATTCTTAGATCATGTTAAATATGTATATATACATATATATACACAAACGTATAATTATCATATATTGTATAGTTCGTGATATCATCGGTCAAACTAGACTGTCAAACGTTGTGTAAAACTCTTTTCGAAAACATAAGTCTCAACAATTTGGATTTCTTATCATGTTGGTAAGGTTTAATTTATGTAAATATTAATCTTATAAGTATAGAACGATCGAAAAAGTGCGGGTCGTTACATTACCTCCCCTTTAAATAAATTTCGTCCCGAAATTTTAAAATTGTACCTATTTTGCGTCATCGAGAAACAAGTGTGGATACTTTTGTTTCATCTGATCCTCTCGTTCTCACGTAAACTCGGGACCTCTTCTAGCATTCCAACGAACCTTAACTATCGGTATGTTGCTCTGCTTGAGCTGTTTAACTTCACGATCCATGATTTCGATTGGTTCTTCGATGAATTGTAGTTTCTCGTCGACATGGATTTCTTCAAGAGGAATGGTGAGATCTTCCTTTGCAAGACACTTCTTAAGGTTTGAGACGTGAAAGGTATTATGTACTCCGGCGAGTTGTTGCGGTAACTCGAGTCGATAAGCTACCGGTCCAATGCGTTCGATGATCTTGAACGGGCCTACATATCTTGGGTTCAGTTTACCCCTTTTTCCGAAGCGTATTACACCTTTCCAAGGTGACACCTTTAGCATAACCATGTCCCCGATCTGAAACTCTAATGGTTTCCTTCGGACATCGGCGTAGCTCTTTTGGCGACTACGGGCTGTTTTCAATCTCTCCTTGATTTGTACTATCTTCTCAGTCGTTTCGTGTATGATCTCGGGACCAGTTAATTGTCGATCTCCTACTTCATTCCAACAGATAGGAGATCTACACTTCCTTCCATACAATGCTTCGAATGGTGCAGCTTTAATGCTCGCATGATAACTATTATTATACGAGAATTCTGCTAATGGTAGATATTTATCCCATCCGTTTCCAAAATCGATCACACATGCCCTGAGCATGTCTTCAAGAGTCTGAATCGTTCTTTCACTCTGCCCGTCGGTTTGCGGATGATATGCGGTACTCATATCCAAACGAGTTCCTAGTGCCTCCTGTAGTGATTGCCAGAACTTTGAGGTAAATCTACTATCACGATCGGATATAATGGAAATAGGTATTCCATGTCTTGAAACAATTTCCTTTATATACAATCGTAATAGTTTCTCCATTCTATCCGTTTCCTTTATAGGCAGGAAATGTGCAGACTTGGTGAGACGATCAACAATCACCCAAATGGTGTCGTATCCCCAGGCAGTCTTTGGTAACTTCGTGATGAAATCCATGGTAATACCGTCCCATTTCCATTCTGGTATTTCTGGTTGTTGAAGTAATCCTGACGGCTTCTGGTGTTCTGCTTTGACTTTGGAACAAGTTAAACATTCCCCAACATATGTTGCAACGTCTGTCTTCAAATTAGGCCACCAATAATGCGTCTTAAGATCTTGATACATCTTTCCAACTCCAGGATGTATCGAGTATCTTGTCTTATGTGCCTCATTCAATATTAACTTCCTTAATCCACCCAACTTTGGTACCCAAATACGGTTTGCAAAATATCGAATTCCATCTTCCCGCATAATGAGTTGTTTCCCATACTTCTTCATTATTTCATTTCCTATGTTTTCTTTAGTAAGAGCTTCTCGTTGAGCCTCTTTGATTTGTGAGTTGAGATTCATGCGAATTTTTATGTTCATTGCTCGTACTCGAATTGGTTCTCGTTCCTTTCTGCTTAAAGCGTCAGCCACCACATTCGCTTTCCCGGGATGATAACGAATTTCACAATCATAGTCGTTTATTAACTCGACCCACCTACGTTGCCTCATGTTCAGCTGTTTTTGATCGAAAATATGTTGAAGGCTTTTATGATCAGTAAACACAGTGCATTTAACCCCATACAAGTAGTGTCTCCATATCTTCAATGCAAACACGACTGCTCCCAGTTCTAGATCATGCGTCGTATAATTCCGCTCGTGAATCTTTAATTGTCGGGATGCGTATGCAATAACTTTCTTCCGTTGCATAAGAACGCAACCAAAACCTTGTCGCGAAGCGTCACAATATATTTCAAAATCATCGTTCCCTTCTGGTAATGATAAAATAGGCGCCGTAGTCAACTTCTTTTTCAGTAATTGAAATGCACTCTCCTGCTCGGAAGTCCATTCATATTTCTTCCCTTTTTGCGTTAACGCTGTCAACGGCTTAGCTATTCGGGAAAAATCTTGAATAAACCTTCTATAATAACCGGCTAAACCCAAAAATTGGCGTATCTGCATTGGTGTCTTAGGAGTCTCCCATTTTTCAATGGCTTCAATTTTTGCTGGATCAACCTGAATTCCTTTGCTACCAACAACGTGGCCAAGAAATTGCACTTCTTTCAACCAGAAAGCACATTTAGAAAATTTAGCATATAGCTGTTCTTTTCTCAATAACTCTAATATCAACCTTAAATGCTGTTCATGCTCTTGCTCACTCTTGGAATAGATAAGAATATCATCAATGAAAACGATAACAAACTTATCTAAATATGGACTACAAACTCGATTCATGAGGTCCATGAATACAGCTGGCGCATTCGTCAATCCAAACGGCATGACCAAAAATTCGTAATGACCGTAGCGTGTCCGAAAAGCAGTTTTCGGTATATCTTCTTCTTTGACACGTAATTGATGATAACCCGATCTTAGGTCAATTTTCGAGTACACACATGATCCTTGGAGTTGATCAAATAAGTCGTCAATTCTCGGTAGTGGATACCGATTCTTGATAGTTAACTTATTTAATTCACGATAATCTATACACATTCAGAAAGATCCGTCTTTCTTCTTGACGAATAAAATTGGAGCTCCCCACGGTGAAGTGCTTGGTCGTATGAATCCACGGTCTAGTAATTCTTTTAACTGACTTTGAAGTTCTTTTAACTCGGACGGTGCAAGTCTATTTGGAGCACGAGCCACTGGTGCAGCTCCTGGTACTAAATCTATTTGAAATTCTACAGATCTAAATGGAGGTAATCCCGGCAACTCTTCCGGAAATACTTCAGGAAAATCTCTTGCCACAGGCACATCATTGATGCACTTCTCTTTTTCTTTCTTTTCGACTTTATTAACATGTGCTAAGATAGCATAGCACCCTTTCTTCAAGCACTTTTGAGCTTTCAAATAACTAATGAGTTTTAGCTTTGAGTTACCCTTCTCTCCATAAATCATTACTGGCGTTTTATTCTTACGAGGAATGCGAATTGCCTTCTTGGCGCACACAACTTCAGCTCCTATTTTGGACATCCAGTCCATGCCGACTATTACATCAAAACTTCCTAATTCTACGGGTATTAAGTCAATTTTAAATGTTTCTCCGGCTAAATTTCTTTAACAATCACGGCAAATTTTATCGGCTTTAATTAGTTTACCATTAGCTAACTCAATCATGTACTTAGCATCTAGAGGTAATGATGAACAATTCAATTTAGCATGAAAGTCTCTACACACGTAACTTCTATCAGCACCAGTATCAAATATAATAGATGCGGATAAGTTATTAATGGTAAACGTACCCGTAACAAGCTCCGGGTCTTCACATGCCTCTCTAGCATTAATAACAAATGCTCTCCCACGTGCAGGTCCGATATTCTTCTCTGGATTCGGGCACTGGCTCTTATAGTGACCTTGTTTTCCACACCCAAAACAAGTAATGGTAGCCAAAGCAGTTCTATTTGCATTGGTGGCAGGAGTCTTGGTACCATTTGTAACGAGAGCCCTACAATCTTCAGCAAGATGACCCTTTCGATTACATTTGTTGCATACCACATTACAGTAACCAGAGTGATGTTTGTGGCATCGGTTGCATAAAGGATTTTGTCCTTTATAACCAAAGCTTAAACCACTACCCGCACCTTGCGTGTTTTCTTGTTTCTTAAAAGATTGTTGTTGGTTACCTCGATCATAATTTCCATTCCACTTTCTTTTGTTACCTGATACCTTCACATCAGTATTGGATACTTTCTTATCCATGATGACCTGATCCATTAGCTCGTTTGCCATGGTTATAGCTTCATGAATTGTCTTAGGTTTTGATGCTGTAACATTTGCCTTGACCTTTTTGGGCAACCCATCTTTGTACATTTCAATTTTCCGTTCTTCGGTTGGAACCAATTCAGGACATAGCAAAACTAATTCCATGAATCGCTGATTGTAGTTGGTGATTTCAGTACCAATAACCTTCAGACTTCGTAATTCATCTTCCAACTTCCTAACCTCGTTCCTTGGACAATATTCGTTGATTAACATTGTTTTGAATTCTTCCCATGGAGTATCATAAGCTACATCTCCTCCTACAACCTTCACATAATTTTTCCACCACGTGAGTGCACTATCTTGTAAAGTGCACGATGCATACTTGGTCATGTCCTTTTCAACACAACCACTTATTTTAAACACAGTCTTCATCTTTTCTATCCACCGGGTTAAACCGATCGGTCCTTCTGTTCCACTGAATGATGAGGGCTTGCAAGCTTGAAAAGTTTTGTAAGTGCACCCCACACGAGGATTTGGGTTAACTGCAGCACCTCTTGCAGCCTCGACCCATAACATTCTGTCGTTCACTCGCTGATTGATGAGTTCCTGGATTTCTTGTTCCGTCATTCGGTTCAATCGCGCCATATTCTTCTATAAGAATGAAAAGAAAATAATTATTCACATGGAATATTATAGATGTAGTGTATATTTACAGTACATTATAGCTTATTAATAATATGAACCAGGTATTATTATAAAAGCCTTTTCTTCTTATTAGCGTTTTATAATTATATCTAGGGTAGTACCTACCCGTTAATGTCCATACTTAATAGCTTAGTACAGAATCAATTACTACCATCTAAATAATACTTAACCATGGAAAATTATTGCATTTCACACTTCACTATTTTACATATGCTTATCTTACATCGAACATTAAACAAACCACACTAATAATATTATATAAAACATTATATGATCCCATAGTTTAATACGGCAGCGCATCGTTTGGTCTATTTTCTAGGACGTTTAGGTTCAAAGAATCGCTTAACGCTTATCCTGGCTGTCTGCCTATATTTTGGCTGTGGGACTGAAGAACTGGATGCCGGGATAGAACGAATAGGAATAGCGGGAATAGGGGTGGTAGTGTCTAGTGGAGTTGGTGCCACATCATCCTTATTAAACTCAGGATTTGAATTTTCTAATTCATTAGCCTTTCGTTTCTTTCCTAGTTCGAACTCTTCTTTTGTAATTTCCTGTATTTCTTCCTCGGGTTCACTTTCCTCCTCGGGTTCACTTTCCTCCTCGGGTTCACTTTCCTCCTCGGGTTCACTTTCCTCCTCGGGTTCACTTTCCGGGTTCTCTATAGTCGGTTCATCCGGAATTTGTGAGTCTTCCCCAAAGATATTATTTTCGTCATCGGATAGGTTAATGACTGGAACATCATCTGAAGATTCTGGTTCGGAGTCGCTGAATGTGATAACAAGTTTTGAGCCCGACATCTATCACACAACAACTAACCCATTAGTACTACATAATATTTACATATAAATTTTAACCAACGATGATAAGCAATGGTTTTTAAATAAGACCCGGTCAAAGTCCAGACTTACTAATGTATCCTAACGACTTATCAGTTAGACACACTAATGCAAACCTGGTTCGCTAAGACCACCGCTCTGATACCACATGTCATAACCCGTCCTTAACCGTAAGAACGTGTTAGATAACGTATGATTTCATTGCGAGGTATTGACCTCTATATGCGACATTTTTAAAAGAAAAACTGCATATATTATACATTACAAACCATGATTCTTATTTTTGATACAAGCTTTGGACGAAATAAAGATGATTATCGTTTAGCGATAATCTTCGACTTACACACTTTACAAATGATGATAACAACACGATTTCTAGCATATTTTACAACACAAGTTCTTGGATATGGAGTTTTATTTTTGACACAAATATGCGTACGCAAGATCCTGCTCAAATTCAACATAATGCAGCGGAAGCTTCTAATTATCACCTGAGAATAAACATGTTTAAAACGTCAACATAAAGTTGGTGAGATATAGGTTTAGTGCCGGCAGCAATATATATATATATAGACCACAAGATTTCATATATAAACATTTTCATAAAAATATTCTAAGTGGTTGAGCACTTGGTAACCATACTTAACATTTAATCACGTCGCATATTCCCTTTAATATGAAATCTTACTACACCGTACCAAGTGTAGTCACAAAACGAAGTACTGTGCAACCGTTGAATACTGGTCGTCCAGTCCGGTTGGGGTTGTCAGGCCCGATAGATCTATCAACAGGATTCGCGTTTACAATACCGCTGTAAATATTAGTTACCAAGCTACAGGGAAGTATGCCAGTGGTACAACTCAACGTAGAATATATTTTCAGTTACTTGTGTCCATAACGTAAAACATAAAATACATGTATTCTCATCCCGAAATATTTAGAGTTTAAAAGTGGGACTATATACTCACTTTTGTCTTGAAAATATGTATAATTTGACTTGGTCTCCGGTTGATATCACGAACCTATCCATATATAATATATCAATACCTTTTTTTTTAAACAAACGTCACATATATATACTTGTTATACTTTTAATACTTTTAATAATTCCTTAGTCCGTAGTTAGCAGTTCGTTGTTAGTAATTCAATTTTAATGGTTCATTTTTAGATGTTTAATATACCCGCAATGAAATAAATAAAACCCCCCAACGAAATAAATAAAACCCCATCGTATATGTATTGGTCGAGATTAATCTTGACCCATGGTACCGGTGTTGTCAAATGACGTGTTGCGTACATAAAGTACCGGTGTTGTCAAATGACATGTTGCGTACAATCATGGGATCTTATGATTAATCTTCTCGTATTGTTTACGGGTGATCCTGAACCATATAAAATTAAATTATGAGTACATATATATAAAATATCATGTTATTTTAAAAAGATGTGATTTATTTAATTTTCTCCAATTATTTTCGTAGCTAAACTAGTCTTAGATATCCGATCTCGTTTTGGTCATAGTTTCTTCGTTACAACTCCGTTTTCGTTGATTCAACTTGCCACTTCCTTGGATCGAGTCCCTCTTTAAGACTATGAACTGTAAATACCTTAGTTTGTATTCGAAATCACAGGTCATAGGTCAAACTTTAGTGAAACTTATGAAGTTAATCATTTTCCATCATGTAAACAACCTTAAATGATTATTTTTCTAAAAATACTTATACTTTGAGTTAAATCATGAAATTTTTATGTGTTATCATATTTATAGTAAAAATCATTTTTCCAGAAAATAAACCTCCAATTCAAAGTTTAAGATGGTTTTTAATTATCCAACCCAAAACAGCCCCCGGTTGCACTCCGATGTCGTAAATTCAGTTTTTAAGGTGTTCTTTGAAAAACCAAGTTATACCTTGTTAAATTAGCATATATTTAAGATATATTACAGGTCTTGAAGTATTTTAAAAGTTAAGTTAGAAGGATCTATTTAGTTTGCAAACAAGTTTGAAAACTTTCAAACTATGTTCTTGTTGTTAAACTTTTATACCACAAAATAAGATAGCTATATATATATGAATCGAATAAGGTTATGAACATAGATTCTACCTCAAGTTCCTTGGACAAGGTTGCTGTAAAAGAGGAGTAAGAACCTAGAACCAAAAGGGTGATGGAAGTGGATGAAAGATTGGAAGTAAGTTGGTGTTCTTGGAAGGATTTCTTGAAGTGTTTTTGTAAGGTTTTCTTATGAGGTTTAAGTGTTGTTTTTGAAGCTAAATGATGGGGAAAATGCTTGGAGATGATCAAGTATGAAGTTAAGAGTATTTTGAGAGAGAAATGGAAGTGTAAGTATGAGAAAATGGGGTGAAGAAATGGTGTGCATGCATAAAAACGTTTTTAGGTTATAAAGGAAAAAAAAGATACCTAACTTTGTTTTCTTGCTAAATAATTCATGCTACTTGACAAATGGTTGGTTCCACATGTTTCTTAATCATTTAAGGCTGCTAAGGAGCAGATTTTTATTGGTATATACCAATAGTAAATACATCTAGAAGCTGCGTATGATACGGGTACATATACCCTAGGTATACGTATAGAAATCTTTGAGAAAACGGAACGAGGATTCAAATATAGCTATCTTTTGTAAATATACTTATATTGTTTTATGTATGTAAGCCCTTTAAAAGTGATTAAATACATTACTTATACGATATATGTATAAACATTATAGGTTATAAGTATTTAAGTCAAATAACGTTACGTATGGTTATCGTTTTGAAAACTTAAGTTAGTAGTTTCAAAATATACTTATAACTTATTGTTATTAATACAAAATGAGATATTAAAACATTCTTAGATCATGTTAAATATGTATATATACATATATATACACAAACGTATAATTATCATATATTGTATAGTTCGTGATATCATCGGTCAAACTAGACGGTCAAACGTTGTGTAAAACTCTTTTCGAAAACATAAGTCTCAACAATTTGGATTTCTTATCATGTTGGTAAGGTTTAATTTATGTAAATATTAATCTTATAAGTATAGAACGATCGAAAAAGTGCGGGTCGTTACAGTTGTGCCGAGGAATTCTGACCGACTCTAGACAACATTTCATCAATCATGTCTCCGGGTAGGTCTCTTAAAATATTTGGTTGTCTATCCATTTTGTGTTTTTAAACTGTAAAATAGACAAGAGTTAGATTCATAAAAAAAAATTACTTATTAATACAAGCAATTTTTACATATATCATAAAGCATAAGCACACTATATTACATATATTACACCACACGAATACAACTATCTTATTCCGACTCGCTCGTTTCTTCTTCTTCGTTTTTGGTTCGTTTTGCCAAGTTTCTAGGGATATATGATGTTCCCCTAATACGAGTCGTCGTTTTCCACATTGGTTTAGAAAAATCTGGTGGTTTAGAGGTTCCCGGGTCATTGTTACAACTTAAGGGCTTCGGGGGTTGACGATACATATAAAGTTCATCGGGGTTGGAATTAGATTTCTCTATTTTTATGTCCTTTCCCTTATTATTTTCTTTTGCCTTTTTAAATTCAGTTGGGGTAATTTCTATAACATTGTCGGAATTCTCGTCGGAATCCGATTCATCGGAGAATTGGTAATCCTCCCAATATTTTGCTTCCTTGGTGGAAACACCATTGACCATAATTAACCTTGGTCGGTTGGTTGAGGATTTTCTTTTACTTAACCGTTTTATTATTTCTCCCACCGGTTCTATTTCCTCCTCTGGTTCCTCCTATTCCGGTTCTGATTCTTCTTCCGGTTCCGACTCTTCTTCCGGTTCCTCTTCGAGAACTTGTGAATCAGTCCACGAATCATTCCAATTTACATTTGACTCTTCATTATTATTAGGTGAGTCAATGGGGCTTGTTCTAGAGGTAGACATCTATCACATAATATCAAACGCGTTAAGAGATTAATATATCACATAATATTCACATGTTAAAAATATATAGTTTCCAACAAAATTTGTTAAGCAATCATTTTTCAAGTAAACACGGTCGAAGTCCAGACTCACTAATGCATCCTAACAAACTCGATAAGACACACTAATGCAAAATTCTGGTTCTCTAAGACCAACGCTCGGATACCAACTGAAATGTCCCGTTCTTATTGATTAAAAACGTTCCATATTAATTGATTTCGTTGCGAGGTTTTGACCTCTATATGAGACGTTTTTCAAAGACTGCATTCATTTTTAAAACAAACCATAACCTTTATTTCATAAATAAAGGTTTAAAAAGCTTTACGTAGATTATCAAATAATGATAATCTAAAATATCCTGTTTACACACGACCATTACATAATGGTTTACAATTCAAATATGTTACATCGAAATCAGTTTCTTGAATGCAGTTTTTACACAATATCATACAAACATGAACTCCAAATCTTGTCCTTATTTTAGTATGCAACAGCGGAAGCTCTTAGTATTCACCTGAGAATAAACATGCTTTAAACGTCAACAAAAATGTTGGTGAGTTATAGGTTTAACCTATATATATCAAATCGTAACAATAGACCACAAGATTTCATATTTCAATACACATCCCATACATAGAGATAAAAATCATTCATATGGTGAACACCTGGTAACCGACATTAACAAGATGCATATATATAAGAATATCCCCATCATTCCGGGACACCTGATAAGGCTAAAAAGGAACATATATTTCATAGCAATATCCCTCCTAAATAATAGGTTTTCATATGTAATTGTATTATATTTTCATTGTAATTGTTTAAATAAATAAGTGCGAAGACAAAAGGCGAAAACGAAGATTTGAAGACACAAACGTCCAAAAAGCTCAAATGTTCAAGACACAATTCAAAAGGTTCAATTTATTGATGAAAAACGTCTAAAAATGACGAGTACAAGTTACAAAACGCAAAGTACAAGATATTAAATTGTACGCAAGGACGTTCAAAAATCCGGAACCGGGACATGAGTCAACTATCAACGCCCGACGCAATGGACCAAAAATTATGAGTCAACTATGCATAAGAATAAAATATAATATATAAATAATTATATAAATTATTTATATATTATAAATATATATATAATCATGTCGATAAGCTATGAGACAAAGGATCCTGAGCTGGATTTTCAAACTCCACGACTCGCGGAGTTTGAAGGCCAAAAACTCCACGACTCGCGGAGCTGTCAGAAATCAAAATGCCTATAAAAGGCCATGCATTCGTTTAATAAAAATAAAATAATAATAATAATAATAATACTCTGTAATAAATAAATAATAAATAAATATATATATATATATATAATATATATATATATATATATATATATATATATATATATATATATATATATATATATATATATATATATATATATATATATATATATATATATATATATATATATATATATATATATATCTAGTATAGGATAGTTTTATATTAGTTAGTTTGGGTTATGTAAAGGTTATTTTACGGGTTTTTGAAGTCGAAATTCTGTCCGTGTAACACTACGCGATAAATACTCAATGTAAGTTATGTTCTCCTTTTTAAATTAATGTCTCGTACTTAAGTTATTATTATGCTTATTTGAGCCAAAGTAATCATGATGTTGGACTAAATATTAAAGACGGGGTAATTGGGTTTTGTACCATAATTAGGGTTTGGACAAAAGAACGACACTTGTGGAAATTAGACTATGGGCTATTAATGGGCTTTATATTTGTTTAACTAAATGATAGTTTGTTAATTTTAATATAAAGATTTACAATTGGACGTACCTATAAATAACCACATACACTCGATCGGACACGATGGGTGGGGTATTTATATGTACGAATAATCGTTCATTTAACCGGATACGGGAATGGATTAATAGTCACTAGAATTATTAAAACAGGGGTGAAATTATGTACAAGGACACTTGGCATAATTGATAACAAAGTATTAAAACCTTGGATTACACGCAGTTGATATCCTGATGTAATTATTAAACAAAGTATTAAAACCTTGTTACAGTTTAAGTCCCCAGTTAGTTGGAATATTTGACTTCGGGTATAAGGATAATTTGACGAGGATACTCGCACTTTATATTTATGACTGATGGACTGTTATGGACAAAAACCAGATGGACTTATCAAATAATCCAGGACAAAGGACAATTAACCCAGGGTAATAAATAATCAAAACGTCAAACATCATGATTATGGAAGCTTAAATAAGCATAATATATTTTATTTCATATTTCCTCGTACTTTTATTTATTGTCATTTTAATTATTGTTATTTATTTTATATTGTTAGTTAAATATCGTCATTTACTTTACGCTTCGCTTAAAATATAAAATCGACAAACCGGTCATTAAACGGTAAAACCTCCTTTTATATATTATTATATATAATTATATATATTTTGTACAAATATAGTTGTTTAAAAATATAGTGTGCAATAAGCCCGCTCCCTGTGGAACGAACCGGACTTACTAAAAACTATACTACTCTACGATTAGGTACACTGCCTATAGTGTTGTAGCAAGGTTTAGGTATATCCCATCTGTAAATAAATTAATTAAAACTTGTATTATATTTCGTCGTATTTCGTAGTAAAAATAAAAGCTATTTCGTAGACACCTCGCATAACATCAAGTTTTTGGCGCCGCTGCCGGGGAATCGGCGAAAAGCTATATTTTTAATTTATTTTTGTATAAATATATTTATATATCATTTTAGAAAAACAATATAAAATTAAAAAAAAAAGTCTTGCAAACTCCGCGACTTGTGGAGATTTTCTGCTACGTGGCACCGCGACTCGCGGAGCCACCCTGACAGGCGCACCCAGGAACCCTACATCGCATTAATTACGGATTATATTAATTATTATTATTTTTAAAACCCTAAATTAGTTTAATTAATTTATTATTTAGTTTATTTTTAATTAATTAGTTTTAATTAATTATAATTAGTTTTATTATATATAAAAATTAATACTTTTATAAAATAGATATAAAAATAATATTTTTATAAAAATAAGTAATTTTATCACTATTTATTTTTATATTTTGTATCCTTTTATTTAGTGTAATCGTAATATTTTTATTTTTATCGTTCGTAGTTAATTTTAAATTTAGTTTTGCCGTAGCTTATTTTTATTTTCTAGATTTTTAGGCTTTGCCGTAAAATTCCTTAATTACTTTTTCTTTAGACTAAGATTTAGGCGCTTTAGAATTTTGCGACGCCGTTTTTAGATTTTAGTGCCTAATTAAGTTATTGCCGTTTTGGATATAGAATTCCTTTAAGCTTTAATACCTTTAGGCGCAACTTTTTAGATATAATTTTTAGACTTTTAAGTTACGACGCGCTATTTTCTTATTTTTATTTTTCGACATTTTTCGACGCGCATTCTTTTTCTTTCTTATTTCTCGACGCTTTAGTTTTTAGGACTTAGAAATTTTCTCTATTTCTTATCTAATATCTCAAACGGAAAGAAAAATTATTTAAGTGGTTAAATTAATGGACGTTGACAATTTTCTGCTTCGTAGTAATAGTTGGATTTGTTAGTGGCCGAGTTGTGAGCTTCCGATTTAAAGGGTTCTGGCTCCCTGCTGCATCTTTTGGCTATTCGAAACGTGGGCAAAAGCAGAAAAGTCTATTAATTGGACAACTTATATAAGTTTTTCTATTTTTATAACTAATAGGATAATTAGTAAATGCACCACATTGTAGCTAAAATTTGGCCATCGCAATAAAATGGAAAATTTTGAAAACAAGGCAATGGAAACCCTTTTTGATATCCAAAATCAATTAAATCAATACTCTCAAACGAGTGTTGATGACAATTCGTTCGGTCAATCTTGGATCACGAATGACAAAACAATAACTGGTTGTGAAATCTGTGGAGATTATCACTCAACATGGGAATGTTATTATTACGTTCCTATGGAAAATTACGCACCCACGGAACCTGAATGGAATGATTATGAAGAATACAATTCAAATTGGGATTATTCCCAAGAATATATCCAAACTCAACAACCAGTAGACGAGGAAAATTACGTGTCTGAAAATTTATTAGACAATATAAAAATCAAACTCGAAGAACTCAATGCTCAAAATGAACAAATGAGAGAGTTTGTAAACCGGCAAGCTGAAACTCTATCAGACTACACACCTGTTGATCTGAGGAGTATTGTGCAAGAAAATCTCATATCATCGAATTTTGATGAATTCGAGAGCTCCAAAATTACCAACTATCCCGATGATACTTTTTATTCAGTCTTACCAATTTCACAACATATCGACACATTAGCCTCTACCGACGAAATCATCGATCCATCAATGGATAAAGAAGAAGTAAGGGTGACAAATTGGTACTCTTGGGAAAACGATAACGTTGAAAATTTTACCCCCGAGACCAAAATGGTGAGACCAATAAGTACCGTTAATGAAGAAGAATCTACTCCAATCCCGAAATTCACCATTCCACAACCTTCCAACCCAATATTCTCAATAGACGAGTCATCTACCGAAGATGAACTACGAGCTTTAATAGATAATGACACCTCGAATTTCACCCAATTGGGTAATAGAGGTGAAACCTTTGATCCCGAGAATGAACGGAAGGAAATGTTAGGAATTATCCACCCTATAGAAATATGTATGTCGATGTATATCGATCCATTTGACCAAGAACCAGAAAAGAGACATATCCATTTACTAAAAGCTACACTTAAAAACGAATTAAGTAGTGACGATCGGGAGAGTCTAAACTTTAAACCCATTGATATATTATACACCACCCGAGATGTAAATAACTGGCTCACTATTCTAATTCGTAGAACTTATTCTACCGACTTCACATGTCGTCAGCTAAGTATGGGGAAGTCTAACCCCACTTAACGTTAAATTAGGGGTTCGGGTTAGTGCATAACTCGTTAATAAAAATGCATGATTAGGGTAAAAGACGCATTTTTAAAGATTAGCAAACAATTCAGAAAAGCAACCGTTTTTGAAGAAAAATATATGTGATAAAACAAGAAGGAATAAACGATGAGGCGCGCCATCTATCATTCGACGAGCTTTGTAATTACAAACTGGGTATTTTCAATCACTTTTCTACACTAATCACCCTCATGAATTTATAATTAGAGTCTGATTTCATGCAAATGAGGGCATTGCATGATCTCAAGTGTGGGGAAGGGTTATAAATTCTCTCGGGTTTATACTTGGCTTATTTTCAAAATATTGTGAAAATTTTAAAATTTTTCAACTAAATGAATTCAAAATCATGTTTATACATATTTATGAACGGTGAAAACTAGGTGTTAATACCGAAATTATCGTTACCTCGGAAAGGACATAAATTGAGAAACACCCTAAAACGCTTGAATTCATTTAAAATGGAATAAAGGAGAATAAAAAGGCAAAGAAAGAAACTAAGTGAGGGGAGAATGTACCTAGTTATTCAATTAAAAACTATCTAGCACATGTTTCCGTAAAGTTATTGCAGGTGCTTTTGTTTTGGACTAAATTAACTATTTTACCCGATGAAAGAAAAGAAAAGATGGATCTACACGATGAATCAATTCCATCATTAAAAGGAAGTAAAGTCTTCCGAAAAAGAAACGCGCTTCTTGATTTAGGTCAGGAAGTTGTCGTCCAGACCAGCTGTAGGTTGACCAAAAATCTAGAAAAGTCATCACTAAAATCAGCAGGAAATCCACGGACCTCAGCATCAAACAGGGTCGCCAAGTGGTCAGACTTATCCTACCCATGAGAGGATCTGTCTCGTAAAATGGGGAGGACGTCGTGCAAATTAGCTTGATAAGACTAATGAATCAGACCCCCAGAAAGGATAATCTCCTTTTAAAGATTAAAAATCAGCTTTTAAGACTAATATTACTCAATCCTTGAGATTGACTTTAAAGATTGAGAATTACAAACTCATGGAATTCGATGATATCTAAACTCGAGCTTGAACGAGAAAATATTTTGATCAAATTAAAACCGATTTATTTTCTGAAAACCCATTTTCAATGCGTTCATTACCATTGAACGTAAAATCCTAGGAATTCACCTGGAATTCATTAGGTCACCTGAACCAAATCGGGTGTCAACCGTAAGAACGGTGGTTGCATAGCATGGTCGAAGACAGGACCTTGTGCCAGACCGAAAAAGTATAGGGTGATCTTTACTATTGCTCCTACAAAGGATA
Source organism: Rutidosis leptorrhynchoides (assembly GCF_046630445.1). Taxonomy (NCBI): domain Eukaryota; kingdom Viridiplantae; phylum Streptophyta; class Magnoliopsida; order Asterales; family Asteraceae; genus Rutidosis; species Rutidosis leptorrhynchoides. The sequence goes on along the minus strand of NC_092343.1, from coordinate 379,608,335 downwards.
GTAACTGCATCCGACATGTTTTTGACCATAATTAAAAGCATGTCAGGGGACATTGCCTTAACAGTTGCTTGTTCAACGCTTTCCTTTACAACCGGACGGTAGTTTACCAAAAGGTAATATACGGAGCAATTATAGTGGATGTGTGCTTTCCTAAATACAAGGTTAGCAAGTGGGTGACACAAAACCACATGTTTTGAGCTAAAATTTTAAATCTGAAACCCACAAAACCCACAAAAATATTTTGCAAACACCGGTGAAGGGTTATTCCGGAAAACTTGTCTAGGGTAAAATCTAGCTTGAATTTTCAAAAGATCAAATGTTTTCATAAAGATCCAATTTTCTTAAGGATCTACATTTTCATAGTCATGTGGGACTGTAAACCGCGTTTCAATTGTGCACTTTGCTTTGGAAACCGAAAGTAAATCGGCTATTTGATTGCAAGTGTCGTTGACCTAAACCCGAGGCAACTGTGGATGACACACCCACCTTTAACCATGGTTCTATCGTTACTATCATTGTTTATACCACCATATCAAAATCACTGATGTACAAAGTGTGATGAATAAAAAAGTGATTCATGTATGTTTTTATTTCAAGTTCTGTATTGCTTGAGGACAAGCAACGCTCAAGTGTGGGGATGTTTGATAAGGCTAAAAAGGAACATATATTTCATAGCAATATCCCTCCTAAATAATAGGTTTTCATATGTAATTGTATTATATTTTCATTGTAATTGTTTAAATAAATAAGTGCGAAGACAAAAGGCGAAAACGAAGATTTGAAGACACAAACGTCCAAAAAGCTCAAATGTTCAAGATACAATTCAAAAGGTTCAATTTATTGATGAAAAACGTCTAAAAATGACGAGTACAAGTTACAAAACGCAAAGTACAAGATATTAAATTGTACGCAAGGACGTTCAAAAATCCGGAACCGGGACATGAGTCAACTATCAACGCCCGACGCAATGGACCAAAAATTATGAGTCAACTATGCATAAGAATAAAATGTAATATATAAATAATTATATAAATTATTTATATATTATAAATATATATATAATCATGTCGATAAGCTATGAGACAAAGGATCCTGAGCTGGATTTTCAAACTCCACGACTCGCGGAGTTTGAAGGCCAAAAACTCCACGACTCGCGGAGCTGTCAGAAATCAAAACGCCTATAAAAGGCCATGCATTCGTTCGATAAAAATAAAATAATAATAATAATAATACTCTGTAATAAATAAATAATAAATAAATATATAATATATATATATATATATATATATATATATATATATATATATATATAGTATAGGATAGTTTTATATTAGTTAGTTTGGGTTATGTAAAGGTTATTTTACGGGTTTTTGAAGTCGAAATTCTGTCCGTGTAACACTACGCAATAAATACTCAATGTAAGTTATGTTCTCCTTTTTAAATTAATGTCTCGTACTTAAGTTATTATTATGCTTATTTGAGCCAAAGTAATCATGATGTTGGACTAAATATTAAAGACGGGGTAATTGGGTTTTGTACCATAATTAGGGTTTGGACAAAAGAACGACACTTGTGGAAATTAGACTATGGGCTATTAATGGGCTTTATATTTGTTTAACTAAATGATAGTTTGTTAATTTTAATATAAAGATTTACAATTGGACGTACCTATAAATAACCACATACACTCGATCGGACACGATGGGTGGGGTATTTATATGTACGAATAATCGTTCATTTAACCGGATACGGGAATGGATTAATAGTCACTAGAATTATTAAAACAGGGGTGAAATTATGTACAAGGACACTTGGCATAATTGATAACAAAGTATTAAAACCTTGGATTACACGCAGTTGATATCCTGATGTAATTATTAAACAAAGTATTAAAACCTTGTTACAGTTTAAGTCCCCAGTTAGTTGGAATATTTGACTTCGGGTATAAGGATAATTTGACGAGGATACTCGCACTTTATATTTATGACTGATGGACTGTTATGGACAAAAACCAGATGGACTTATCAAATAATCCAGGACAAAGGACAATTAACCCAGGGTAATAAATAATCAAAACGTCAAACATCATGATTATGGAAGCTTAAATAAGCATAATATATTTTATTTCATATTTCCTCGTACTTTTATTTATTGTCATTTTAATTATTGTTATTTATTTTATATTGTTAGTTAAATATCGTCATTTACTTTACGCTTCGCTTAAAATATAAAATCGACAAACCGGTCATTAAACGGTAAAACCTCCTTTTATATATTATTATATATAATTATATATATTTTGTACAAATATAGTTGTTTAAAAATATAGTGTGCAATAAGCCCGCTCCCTGTGGAACGAACCGGACTTACTAAAAACTATACTACTCTACGATTAGGTACACTGCCTATAGTGTTGTAGCAAGGTTTAGGTATATCCCATCTGTAAATAAATTAATTAAAACTTGTATTATATTTCGTCGTATTTCGTAGTAAAAATAAAAGCTATTTCGTATACACCTCGCATAACATCAACACCCTTCGGATATGATATAAATTTCGAAGTACTAAAGCATCCGGTACTTTGGATGGGGTTTGTTAGGCCCAATAGATCTATCTTTAGGATTCGCGTCAATTAGGGTGTCTGTTCCCTAATTCTTAGATTACCAGACTTAATAAAAAGGGGCATATTCGATTTCGATAATTCAACCATAGAATGTAGTTTCACGTACTTGTGTCTATTTTGTAAATCATTTATAAAACCTGCATGTATTCTCATCCCAAAAATATTAGATTTTAAAAGTGGGACTATAACTCACTTTCACAGATTTTTACTTCGTCGGGAAGTAAGACTTGGCCACTGGTTGATTCACGAACCTATAACAAATATGTACATATATATCAAAATATGTTCAAAATATATTTACAACACTTTTAATACATTTTGATGTTTTAAGTTCGTTAAGTCAGCTGTCCTCGTTAGTAACCTACAACTAGTTGTCCACAGTTAGATGTACAGAAATAAATCGATATATATTATCTTGAATCAATCCACGACCCAGTGTATACATATCTCAGTATTGATCACAACTCAAACTATATATATTTTGGAATCAACCTCAACCCTGTATAGCTAACTCCAACATTCACATATAGAGTGTCTATGGTTGTTCCGAAATATATATAGATGTGTCGACATGATAGGTCGAAACATTGTATACGTGTCTATGGTATCTCAATATTACATAATATACAATACAAGTTGATTAAGTTATGGTTGGAATAGATTTGTTACCAATTTTCACGTAGCTAAAATGAGAAAAATTATCCAATCTTGTTTTACCCATAACTTCTTCATTTTAAATCCGTTTTGAGTGAATCAAATTGCTATGGTTTCACATTGAACTCTATTTTATGAATATAAACAAAAAAAGTATAGGTTTATAGTCAGAAAAATAAGTTACAAGTCGTTTTTGTAAAGGTAGTCATTTCAGTCGAAAGAACGACGTCTAGATGACCATTTTAGAAAACATACTTCCACTTTGAGTTTAACCATAATTTTTGGATATAGTTTCATGTTCATAATAAAAATCATTTTTCCAGAATAACAACTTTTAAATCAAAGTTTATCATAGTTTTTAATTAACTAACCCAAAACAGCCCGCGGTGTTACTACGACGGCGTAAATCCGGTTTTACGGTGTTTTTCGTGTTTCCAGGTTTTAAATCATTAAGTTAGCATATCATATAGATATAGAACATGTGTTTAGTTGATTTTAAAAGTCAAGTTAGAGGGATTAACTTTTATTTGCGAACAAGTTTAGAATTAACTAAACTATGTTCTAGTGATTACAAGTTTAAACCTTCGAATAAGATAGCTTTATATGTATGAATCGAATGATGTTATGAACATCATTACTACCTAAAATTCCTTGGATAAACCTACTGGAAATGAGAAAAATAGATCTAGCTTCAAAGTATCCTTGGATGGCTTGAAAGTTCTTGAAGCAGAATCATGACACGAAAACAATTTCAAGTAAGATTTCCACTCGAAATAAGATTGTTATAGTTATAGAAATTGAATTAAAGTTTGAATATGATTATTACCTTGTATTAGAAAGATAACCTACTGTAATTAACAAAGGTTTCTTGATCTTGGATGATTACTTGGAATGGATTTAGAAAACTTGGAAGTAAACTTGCAATCTTGGAAGTATTCTTGATTTTATGAAACTAGAACTTTTGGAATTTATGAAGAACACTTAGAACTTGAAGATAGAACTTGAGAGAGATCAATTAGATGAAGAAAATTGAAGAATGAAAGTGTTTATAGGTGTTTTTGGTCTTTGGTGTATGGATTAGATATAAAGGATATGTAATTTTGTTTTCATGTAAATAAGTCATGAATGATTACTCATATTTTTGTAATTTTATGAGATATTTCATGCTAGTTGCCAAATGATGGTTCCCACATGTGTTAGGTGACTCACATGTGCTGCTAATAGCTGATCATTGGAGTATATATACCAATAGTACATACATCTAAAAGCTGTGTATTGTACGAGTACGAATACGGGTGCATACGAGTAGAATTGTTGATGAAACTGAACGAGGATGTAATTGTAAGCATTTTTGTTAAGTAGAAGTATTTTGATAAGTGTCTTAAAGTCTTTCAAAAGTGTATGAATACATATTAAAACACTACATGTATATACATTTTAACTGAGTCGTTAAGTCATCGTTAGTCGTTACATGTAAATGTTGTTTTGAAACCTTTAGGTTAACGATCTTGTTGAATGTTGTTAACCCATTATTTATTATAACAAATGAGATGTTAAATTGTTATATTATCATGATATTATGATATATAATATATCTTAGTATGATATATATACAGTTAAATGCTGTTACAACGATAATCGTTACATATATGTCTCGTTTCGAAATCATTAAGTTAGTAGTCTTATTTTTACATATGTATTTCATTGTTAATACACTTAATAATATATTTACTTATCATTTAACATAATTAACCAAGTGTATCAATATCTTAATATGATTCATATGTACCTAGTAAGAAGTTGTTATAACGATAATCGTTATATATATCGTTTTCGAGTTTCTTAAATTAATAGTCTCATTTTTATGTATATAACTCATTGTTAAAATACCTAATGAGATACATACTTATAATAAAATCATGTTAACTATATATATAACCATATATATGTCATCGTATAGTTTTTACAAGTTTTAACGTTCGTGAATCACCGATCAACTTGGGTGGTCAATTGTCTATATGAAACCTATTTCAATTAATCAAGTCTTAACAAGTTTGATTGCTTAACATGTTGGAAACACTTAATCATGTAAATAACAATTTCATTTAATATATATATAAACATGGAAAAGTTCGGGTCACTACACCAACTCTGATGTCTAGTATTTTATAATTGTAATCGGGTATTAACGTAACACCTGTTGTTTTAGTAATAATTTAACTAAGAATGAATGTGTAAAATTTATGTTTATATGTATGCAAGGGTATGTTTTTATATACATTTGTCTTCTGATGTGAGTTTTTTTTTTTAAAGTACAGTGTTACAAGTTGGTATCATAGCATAGGTTTGACAGCATGTATATCATGTACATTGTTTTGAATGCCATATTCCCAAACCTTGTGTTGTGTCAAACATATCGGAGGGGATGTGTTTATTGAATGTAGAGATTATGTATGTTAGTTGATAGGTACTAACCTGTTATCCACTAGGAGTTTGTGTGATATGTTGTGGTAGTGCATGTATGGCAGATGATGTAGGAAACGCAATTAGCCCCACAGCCCTCGAAAAATTCAGAGCTGCTGAAGAAGGGCATGTGTCTTCTGATGATGATTCTCAAGAACAAATCCTGGATTTACAGAGTCAACTACAGGAGTGACTAGATCGAATTAAGGAAATGGATAACAGCAGGTTCCAGTGAACCCGAACATCAGTGTTTCAAATCAGACTACTCCTTCGGTGATATGTGGGCACCCCATTCCTCCCAACACATACCAGCCAATCGGGAATACTTTGCAACAACCGTTGTTTCCACATTAGTATCCATTTCCTCAATAACACAGATACCGACTCAGTACAATTAACAGTTGCCAATCATATGATGTACCCGTATCAGATGCCATTGTTTGAGACCCCGAAGAGGTGTACCTACAAACAGTTTCTGAGTTGTCAACCCCAGTGTATGCAGGACATGCATATCCTTCAGTGACATTAAACTGGTTACGAAAAGTAGAACGAGCATTAGAAGCCTGCAAGTGTGAACCAAAGTTACGGGTGTATGCTAGTCGGCTTCTTAAAGATCAGACAATGAGCTGGTGGGATTCCATTATTGGTCATCTGTCTAAAGAGCGGGTAAATCAAATTACTTGGGAGCAGTTTCATGCTAAGGTCTGTGAACAATACTTCTTTGAGTATGATTTGGAAAGGATGAAGACATAGTTTCTTGGGATGAGGATTACGGACGAAATGTCGATAGACGATGTGATCTGTGAGTTCAATGACAAGTTGAGGTTCGTACAATAGTGGGTCCCATATGAGAAGGACAGGGTGCAACATTTTATAAGGGTTATAAAACCAGAGTATAGAACGGTCTCTAGATTTACATCGATGTTGTCACAAGCTTTCCAGTGGGCTAAGACACCGGAGGGTGATGTGAAAGCTTCTAGAAACAGTATAATGGAGTATAATGTGTCTCAACATAATCTAGCGGCAAGTTAGTCAAGTTCGAAGTCCAAGAAATTGGGTGGATTGAAACAGAAAGGAAGGTCAGAACAGGGTGGATCGGTATCGAGTCAAAATTCACGGTGTCAAGATTGTAGAGCGTCGCATAGCGGTCCGTACTCAAGCTTAACCAAAAGATGTCTGAGATGCGGAATTGTGGGGCATGAAATTCAAATGTGTTCATTCAATGATAATGTTTGTTGAAATTGTCAGCAAGTTGGGCATAGATCATCACAATGTCCAAGAGCGAGAAGAGAGAGTTCTAAGGTAGGGCCAGGGGCACACTCAGTATCAGTGGGAGGATCTTGATCTTCTGCTTCTCCGGTAGGACAGAAGAGAAAAGTTGAGGCGAGAGCTTATCAGATGATTGCTGATGTAGATACTGCTTATGACGTGAATACGAGTATGATCTAATACCTTTGTACAGTTTAGTTGTAAATCTTATGTTGTGTTTATATTGTGTATATGTATGTTTCTTTCTTTGTTGGTTACGAGTTGCACGATAAGATAGATTACCATATAGTTATGTGTGATGCTAGTTTTGTTTGTTGTTGTATGCGTTTATTTGTGACCTTTGTATTTTTTTAAGGGGGATATGGTGAGCTTAAGTTGGCTTTTGCGTTTAAGGGAACCCTTGACCTGGGTTGGGTTCGGATTTCTAGGTATAATGTGAAGTTGGAAGACATAGAATATAATTAGATGGTGTCGATAATGTGACTAGTACGACGGTAAAGTGAAATATTTTGATTTGATAATTCCTTTGCTTTGAAGGATGTATGACATTACTTGATGATAGTAACTTGCTGACATTGGATGGACAATGTTTAGATAGTTGTGAAATGACTAATGACGATTGTTAACTAGTTGTAAATCAATTCTTTTCCTTATCATCGATGCTTATAAGTAATTTTGGACCTTAAATAATATGAGAATTACATAATCCTCGTCAAGCAACTCAGAATGAAGATATGACTTAGGATAGTATACTTGTGTCTGGCCAACAGAAGTATATTGTAGTAAGTCATACATAAATTCTGAGAAGCGGAAGGAAAATTAGATGACCTGTGTTGTACATGGACAGTGAACAACGTATTGGACAGTGGAAGGATTGGACATACGATGAATAGCCAAAACTATTTGGATGGATCAAGGGCATATTTTATGGATATGAATATGGAATTCAGTGAAATAAATAAAGATTTGTTACCCGTGCTTGGAAATATTAGGGAATGTAACAGAGTAAAGGAGATAAATGTTGTGACAAAATGGGAAATTTATTGCCAACAGGTAATTTAGTGATGCGATATGGACCTTGATCGATGAAAGGACCGTGAAAATTGTGAATGCTAAGTGTTTAGCACAGCGAACTTTGTGGTAAACATCATTGTTTTGGATAGTGCTTTTTCTTGAGAGTTGGTTATCCTTTACATTTTTTTAGGAACAGTGTTTGGTTTTGAATGGCAAAGACGTGGATTTAACTGTTGACTGGGTAAGGGAGTCCGCTGGAATTGTTGATTTGAAATTCGCTAGTAATGAATTAGTGGATTCGTGAACTAGAGTGGAAGGATATTTTCCTTTTAGAATTGAATGTGAATTAGAAATTAGAGGTTGTGGGAAGAACCTATGATTTCTGTGACCGTGATTGACCAGATTTCGGGGACGGAATCTCTTTAAGGGGGTAGATTTGTAACACCGTGAAACTGGGCTAGAAGAAAATGTCTAATTTGCCCTTGCATGTTATTTTAATAATTATGTGCTTATAATTATTTGACTATGTGGTTAAGATCAGTTTGTGACAAGGGTCACATAACAGGTTTGTGTATTTAATTTGGACTCCGTTAGGCCTGCCTAACGAAATATGTAAGATATCAGATAACTGATAAATATCTGTGTTTTATGGGGTATGAGTTTTAAACCAAATATGTATGCATGTATCTACTCATTAAGTTCATTTATAAAACTTTTCTCAAAACTAGCTTCCGTACCTTGTTCATATCAACTCAAAACCCTAAGTTAATCTATCGTAGAACTGAAGCTAATCAAGCTTAGAACCTAACTTCGTGCATCATCTAGTGTTGATATCCAGGTTTGTTTGATTGATTCATTGCTTTAATCTTTGTTTAAATGGGTTTTTAAGTTTAATGGGTTTTGTGCATATAATGGCTTGAATCTTGTTGTTTTGTGATGTTTGTGTTGTTTGTTGCTGATGTTCAAAAGTGTGCAGTGCTTAATTTGCCTTTCAAACTTTTAAATTTATCTAACCTTTATTTAATACACTTTTAACACCCTAACGAGCAACAAAACCCAATCAGAGGTAGTATTTTAGGGTATCGTCCCAAGAGAGCGTAGATGCGGATAAGAGTTGTTTTATTAAATAGTTTAATTCTTATTAAAGAATTAAAGATATATTTTTATGTCTTTTATGGATAGATTCTTATCTCTTAGGAAAGAGATGATTTAATATCAACAAAATAACAAAATATAAACCAAGAAATAAAGATTTAAAATAAACAATTATAAAAGAAAAGTGATTACAAGGACGTGTGAATCATGAGGGAATATTAATTATTTCATAACCTATATTAACAAATAGCAAGATAACAATCATAGACCAATCATTATCCCTAAAAGGTTAAGCTAAATGTCGCATATCGTTCATAAGGTAGGACCTAAAGCATACATTAACTAAGTGATGTTCATAGCTAATGTCTTCATTCATAGCATTCAAATAATCACATGATAAATATTACCTAAACCTGATGTGGATCCAAGGCAACATTTAATTAGACTGACAAATTATATAAGCTAATAAACTTAATCAGATCAACTAAAGTTACTAGCTGAAAGTTAATCTTAATCAGGTTCTCATGCAATTGACAATTAAACACACATAAACAAAGGTTCTTCGATTAAGCCTAACAATAATGAATTCTATTATATAAGTGTGATTCAAGTTCAACTAGTTAAATAACTACCAATGATGTTTACCTAATTTGCATGCAATTTAAACACTATATTTGATGGACTAGATATAAACAAGTGATATGAATCGAATATAAGATCATAGAATCAATTACTAGTTAATCCTAGATTCATAATATTTAATCATTAAGCATGGCAAACAAGTTATTTAATCATGGCAGATATAAACAGCTTAAATAATCATCACAGAAACATGAACATACAGATCTGGAAAAGAACCAGAAACTGTACGTACCGAAGCACGAAGTCGGCGACTTCCTTCTCACCAAGCCGGGCGGCTTGGGAGGTGAGGCCGGCGGCTTCATCTGTTTCCCAGATGAAGTTCAGTTTTCGTCCAAGTAACCACCATGAACGTTTAGTTCATAGTTGAAGACGAACAGAAACGAATACAGTAAATAAAATAGGTAAAATAATAAAATAAGGATAGGATCATACCTTAAAAAGAAGGTAGATGTAAAATAACTTGAATTAAAAACTTGAATCTTGATTACAATGAATAAATCTAACCTAAGTGTTTAGAGAAAACCCTAAAAATGAACTAACCAGAATTATTGAATTCTGAAAACTAATACATACGAAAACTGAGACCAGAGGCCTGTAGTTATAACATTCTGGGACGGTGGCCAAGCCGGCGGCTTCAATGAGAAGCCGGCGGCTTGCCTTGAGTCGGTGACTCCTTTTGCAAGTTAAACTTAATCCTCAAGCACAACTCTTTAAACCGTCATCACTAAGCCGGCGGCTTCATGGAAGGCCGACGGCTACAAAGATCCGCCAAATCTTTCTGATTTTGTTTTCATTTTTGTTTGAACTTGGTCGATAAGTCGAGAAACCGTGTCTTTTAGGCCGGCGGCTTCAGGATGAAGCCGACGGCTTCATTTTCCCTTTGCTTGATCAACAAGTTCTTTCAATTTTACGAAGATTCTGGAACATTCTGACATATGTGACTCCAAGTCGGCGGCTTCATAGAACCCATGCTGGTGGCTTCATTAGCCTTTCTGCAATTTCCCGTGTTTTTTATCCTGTTTGATACATAACTTTGATAAAATCATTACAAATACTTTTTTCCCATTTTTACCCATTTTAGCATGTTTTGGGGTTAAAATGACTCTAAAATACTAAGATAACTCCTCAAAATATTACTAAAAAACTGTATAATTTAGGAGTTATCAGTTGCTTGCAAAATGATCAATATATGTTGTATGTGTTTCGTGATCAAGCAATTCTCCAGAAACATCACAAACAATGATTTTTGGGTTGAAACCCGTAATGGAAACTGCTGATGTTATTCTTCATTACTCGCACGAGTGAGGTGTCACTCGTACGAGTAAATTGGTCAACCATACGATAAACCGTACGGATAAGGTGGTGTTCAGCTATGGTTATGATTGAGCTAACTCGTACGGTTCATCCATGACTCGCACGACTCACTTATCACTCGCATGGTTAACCGTACGGATCATTTGATTCTGTATTGGATGTTGGATCAAGGATCAAATCTACGAGTGAGGTGTCAACCATACGGTTAAGGTTTCTCTAATGTGCGAGTGAATATCACTCGTGCGGTTGACAGGTCTGAAAGTTAGATTGTGTGGTTGATTCTAACTTGATGTTATTGTCTTGTTGATGGTACAATATCAAGACATGATTTTTGACTTTGATTATATCTATATCATGTGGAAAAGATAAAGAGAAGGCTCGAAAACTCCGAGAACCTTCTGTTGCTGGTAATCTGTGAGTGAGATTGTCTTCGGGTGTAGTTTATATTAGAAAGTTGTGCTACTAGGATTTACCATTGTTTAGTTGTCTTGTATAGTATTTGTATTGCTGTTCTATTACTATTGATCGTATAGTTGTAGGGTTGTCATTCTTTTAGTAGTATTATTGGTATTGTTGTGTTGCTTGCTTTCTGATAGTGCACTAGCTGTTTAGATCCTTGACTTGTTAGGTTCCGCTTAATAGGTGAACCTTGAATTGTTAGGTTCAGCTCAAGGAGGTCAACCTTGCCTTGGTAGGTTGGGTCCTGTTGACTATTGTCTGTTAAGTATAGTTCGGAATGATGTATTCGTTGTGTGAGGATGGCTATACTAGAGATTCAGTAGTTAGGACTATCGTTAGACTCTGTCCTGATCAGCTAATGGTCGAAGGCCCGTACAAGCTGTCGATCCTCTTATTGGAGCATCGTTGTTGTTGTTCCCTGATGTATGCTGTTGCTAGTTGTCGTTGTTTGGTACAAGTTGGTAATGTATGTTAGACCTGTTAGGTAGTTCCATTCACTTAGCTTCATGCTAACCCCTCACCTCCTCCATTGCATGTTTTGGATCTTTTGCACGCTAGATAGAAGGGATGGAAGTTGTTGGAAATGTGTTTGATGAAGCCAACTCTGATGTCTAGTATTTTATAATTGTAATCGGATATTAACGTAACACCTGTTTTTTTAATAATAATGTAATTAAGAACGAATGTGTAAAATTATCTTTATATGAATGTAAGGGTACGTTTTTATATACATATATCTTCCGCTGTGATTTAAAAATAGTACGGTGTTACAGAGTGTGTCGTTACGAAGTAATAAGCACCACAATTGAGGTAAGGTGGAGTTTTCAACCCCGACAGATATATCCCAATGATTCGCATTTCACAATAGTATTTTAACGTATATGGGCTAAGGGCTTTGTAACCAATAACTCACGTATATAAAAGTTTAGGTACTCGTGTCTATATTGTAAAATAGTAAAAAGAGAATGCATTCTCACCTCAAAGTATAAAACATTTAAAAAGTGGGACTGTAAACCACCTTAAGTGCACATCATTAATCACGCAACAAATAGTGCAAACAAGTAGCTCGCAAACTCAACCTAAGAAAAGATAGTCGATTTAGGGTCCGATCAATATCAAGAAGTCAATGACATCACAATGTCACAATTACGTCCCTAAAGTGTTCATGTTTGACTCAAAACATGCAAAACAAAGTTTGACTCCTTAATTCAGCTTTTTTAGCAAAGACGACTTTAACCACGGTCAAGCAAATAGTCATATCTCACAAAATAAAAATCTAAAAATTCTATAAAACCCGGATCAGTATACGTCTTAATTAGATACTTAAAAAGTCCAACCACACTATCTAATTATTTTTACAGAAAGAGTTATAGTCGATTTACTCAGCAACAGTTTTAGCGAAATATTCATCACTAATTCATAAAACTTCACAAAGCTTTGATTCTAATTGAAGAATTTAGTAAATAAACTAATCTATCATCTGTAAAAAGATCAAAGAAATTGGTTTAGCCAATTAGTACAGTTTATTCCGACAAGTCTGACATTTCTCTTTGACACCAATTCAGAAACACGTTTTTGTAACGAGCATAACTTACTCTTAAAAATTCGTAACACGTTGAAACCAATGGAAAAATCTTTTCTTATATGTCCTTTATCGTTAGTAAAAGAGTTATAATTTAACACCGTAGCAATTTTTTAAATTCACAGATTTGGTGAGAAAAGGTCGGATGTTAACACCATATAACGTTTCAATTTTATTTTATTCATATCTTAAAAATCGTACGTCAGAAACTTAAGTGTGATACACGAAAAATTATCTACCCAACGAATAGAATCCAAATCTGAAATCTCCAGAAAAAAAATTTAGACCCTTATGGACTGATTACGAATTCAGGTTTTAAAGATCTTCCACAACGTTATTTAAAACAACATTTTTACACATAAAACATGCATACAATTAATCTATAAGTGATTTTGACTCATAATATTATTAAAAACCAGAATATTAAAATTTAAAGTTTGAATCTTTTCTTATTTTACTTAATTAGAACGCAAAAAGAATGAAAAACATGGTAGATTGGGTGCATGCTTTTAATCTCTAACACATATCGATCACTAAATTGTTGTAAAGATCAAAACTTCATGTAGGTTTGATGGTGATGTTGATGGTGGTGGTCGGCCGAATATCAAAAGAGGGAGGGAGAGAGCTCAAAACTTGTGCAAAAGGAAATAAATTAGGTAGATTTGGAATTAACAATGTTTAAATACTTAGCAATATAATTTATTGGACTTGGGTTTTGGGGCCATAAGGCCGATGGGATTTCATATGGGAGAAGGGAATGCCAAACTATTTTATTTTTACTCAAAGGCACCAACTTTTGTGGTCTAATTCCTAATCTTAACGTTTAACCGCTAACCTAAATTTAAATATACTTTTAACACGTACGCGTTAACACATATTATATTAAGTATATATAATTATAATTAATAACACTAATTATTATTTACGAATGTCAAAAAATTAATCAAATAACACGTTGGCATTTAAATCTAAGTAATGAATAACTATGATAGTTAAATATTTTAACGAAAAATGTAACGAAAATGTGGGTTGTTACAAAAAGCTGAATTAATTATGAGTAGAGCGAAGATGAGATGGTTGATGAAAGTGGAAGACAGTAGTTTAGAGTACTAATCTGTAAGATTGAAGGTTGATTGATTAAATAGTAGTTAATGGAAAAACAATCAATTGTTACAAAAGAAATAAAATATTTAATTAAGATTTTTATTTAATTTTATAACCTTTTTAGATGCTTTATTTAAAGAACTGAAAAAATATAAACATAATGATAATTTTCAGAAGAATGATCAAAAATTCTAAAACTAAAATTATATTAAATTATGAAAAATTGAGTGTTCAAAAACTGTCAAACCGCAATAACCAACTGAACCGTATTGAGTTAATTGATTCAGTCTAGTTACGTATATTGTTATCTACTACTACGTATTTAAGAAAAAGCTATTAGTTGTATATTATAATTATACATTATGTATTGTTTAAGAAAAAGTTATTAGTTATATGTATATATGTATATATATATATATATATATATATATATATATATATATATATATATATATATATATATATATATATATAAGGGCAGGATCAATGGGGAAGTAACCAATCGGGGGGAAGCGGGGGGAAGCAAAATTTTTTTTTCGTTTTTTTGAATTTTTTTTTCCGGCATCAAGATCACACGAAAATATGAACATTTAGAAGAGACACTTCGTGATGAATGTTATTATTTAGGCGGGAAAACGATCGACAAAAATACCATTCAAGATAATATTGTTCGTGAAGAATATGAACGTTTTTTTTCATGTTTTGTGAAGTAAAATTTAGCCCGATTTAGAGTTTAGGGTTTAGGGTTTAGGGTTTAGGGTTTGGTGTTTTGGGTTTTTTCATAAACCCAAAACACCAAACCCTAAACCCTAAACCCTAAACTCTAAACCGTTCGTGTTAAAAACTCAATCTAAACCCTAAATCTAAACCCTAAACCCTAAATTTCTAAACCCTAATATCTAAACCCTATAAACCCTAATATCTAAACCCCAATAGCTAAAACCTCAAAATACTCTCGAAAAACACGATAATTGTTATATATTACTTCTTCGAGCGTTTTCCCGCCAAAATAAAAATATTTATCACAAAGTGTCTCTACTAAATGTTCATATTTTAATCTCATCTATAATGTTCGTGAACAAAATTTTTTCAAAAAATGGAAGAAAAAAAAGTTTTTGCTTCCCCCCGCTTCCTCCCGAATAGTTACTTCCCTCTTGATCCTACCAATATATATATATATATATATATATATATATATATATATATATATATATATATATATATATATATATATATATATATATATATATATATATATATATATATATATATATGGAGAGCATGCCAACGATGCTTTTCAAAGCAAATCCAAAAGTGATCCCCGAAACATGCGGATGGCTACCCTCTAATAACGCTCTCAACGATGAACCGTTATACTGTATTATTCAACAAGACATATCACATATGTATCAAATTTTACTTCCAAGACTTGATAGTTAAATTGTCAACCCGCCAGTCATCAGTTTGACCAACTGGGAAAATATAAAGAAAATTAGAAGACGAACAGATTTTTTTATCCATTTATTCATTCATTTTTAATAATTATCTAAAAATGGTTTTATATTTATTACTCCGTATTCAGTTCACCTATACATACTCACCCTGTTTCTGTATCTACATAAAATCTAGGGCTCTTTTCAAATCATGCGCAAGGTACTCCCAAATCAGGTAAAAATTGAAAAATCTAGCAACGATTTTAGGCGTGAAAACCATAGGGCTTTTTAATTGCGTAATTCATATAACTCAATCTCACATTTTCGTACCTCAATTTCTATTTCCCCCCTTTTATTGAACCCTAAAATTGACAAAATCAATCGTTGAAGAAATCGATAATGAAGCGAGAACTAGCGTTCGCATTGGAAGCTAGATCGGAGTTTTCATGCTTCGTCGGCCGTACTCGATCTTCAAAAGGTTCTCCGGATCAAGTTACTGATACTAAACGGAGGATTACACGATCGGCTGCTAATAGTTCTGTGAAATTGAGTGATAAAGTTAGTGTGAATCGACGGAATAAAAGGATTAAAACTGAGATTCCGGATTTTGATTCTGTTAGTGTGGAGAAATCGGCGGTGGAGAAAGTAGTCAACGCCGGAGATGAAGCGGCGGTGGATGTTGTTATTGTCGGAGAAGAATCGGTGGCGGCGGAAGTAGGTAATGATGGAGAGGAGTCTACGGTGGCGAAAGTGGCCAATGCCGGAGTAGGATCGGTGGTGGAGGAAGTAGTCAACGCCGACGATGAAGCGGCGGTGGATGTTTTTATTACCGGAGAATAGATGGGTTATATATGTGTATGTATAATTTTTGCACTCACTAAGCTTTGCTTACCCTCTTGTTGTTTACCTTTTTATAGGCTCCGGCGTGGACAAGGGTAAGGGCGTTCGTTTTGATTAGAGATTCCGCTTTGTTTGATAGGGGACGCTTTTGATGTGATTGCTTTTGAAGTTTGACCGAGATTTGGGTAGTTTAATCCCCAAACACCATGCTCATAGTGTCGTTTGGAATTTAAACTAATGTGGTTAAAACTCATGTTTTGTATGAACTTATTTTATTATTGAATCGTGTGAGTTTTTCATATTATAACTTGTTGTGAAAAGCGTTTCGCCTAAATATGTCGGGAAGTGGGAGATCTTTATTTGAAAATTGACCAAATCGGACAGAAGCTGAATTGGCTTGTGCGCGCCGCGCACTGTTCAGTATAAAAAAAAAATTATTTCGCGTGTTCGATTGTGTAATGGGTTGGTTTATTACACTAGTTGTCGTTGTTTGGTACAAGTTGGTAATGTATGCTAGACCCGTTAGGTAGTTCCATTCACTTAGCTTCATGCTAACCCCTCACCTCCTCCATTGCAGGTTTTGGATCTTTTGCATGCTAGATAGAAGGAAGGGAAGTTGTTGGAAATGTGTTTGATGAAGCCAACTCTGATGTCTAGTATTTTATAATTGTAATCGGATATTAACGTAACACCTGTTGTTTTAATAATAATGTAACTAAGAACTAATGTGTAAAATTATCTTTATATGAATGTAAGGGTACGTTTTTATATACATATATCTTCCGATGTGATTTAAAAATAGTACGGTGTTACAGAGTGTGTCGTTACAAAGTAATAAGCACCACAATTGAGGTAAGGTGGAGTTTTCAACCCCGATAGATATATCCCAATGATTCGCATTTCACAATAGTATTTTAACGTATATGGGCTAAGGGCTTTGTAACCAATAACTCACGTATATAAAAGTTTAGGTACTCGTGTCTATATTGTAAAGTAGTAAAAAGAGAATGCATTCTCAGCTCAAAGTATAAAACATTTAAAAAGTGGGACTGTAAACCACCTTAAGTGCACATCATTAATCAAGCAACAAATAGTGCAAACAAGTAGCTCGCAAACTCAACCTAAGAAAAGATAGTCGATGTAGGGTCCGATCAATATCAAGAAGTCAATGACATCACAATGTCACAATCACGTCCCTAAAGTGTTCATGTTTGACTCAAAACATGCAAACCAAAGTTTGACTCCTTAATTCAGCTTTTTTAGCAAAGACGACTTTAACCACGGTCAAGCAAATAGTCATATCTCACAAAATAAAAATCTAAAAATTCTATAAAACCCCGGATCAGTATACGTCTTAATTAGATACTTAAAAAGTTCAACCACACTATCTAATTATTTTTACAGAAAGAGTTATAGTCGATTTACTCAGCAACAGTTTTAGCGAAATATTCATCACTAATTCATAAAACTTCACAAAGCTTTGATTCTAATTGAAGAATTTAGTAAATAAACTAATCTATCATCTGTAAAAAGATCAAAGAAATTGGTTTAGCCAGTTAGTACAGTTTATTCCGACAAGTCTGACATTCCTCTTTGACACCAATTCAGAAACACGTTTTTGTAACGAGCATAACTTACTCATAAAAATTCGTAACACGTTGAAACCAATGGGAAAATCTTTTCTTATATGTCCTTTATCGTTAGTAAAAGAGTTATAATTTAACACCGTAGCGATTTTTTAAATTCACAGATTTGGTGAGAAAAGGTCGGATGTTAACACCATATAACGTTTCAATTTTATTTTATTCATATCTTAAAAATCGTATGTCAGAAACTTAAGTGTGATACACGAAAAATTATCTACCCAACGAATAGAATCCAAATCTTAAATCTCCAGAAAAAAATTTAGACCCTTATGGACTTATTACGAATTCAGGTTTTAAAGATCTTCCACAACGTTATTTAAAACAACATTTTTACACATAAAACATGCATACAATTAATCTATAAGTGATTGTGACTCATAATATTATTAAAAACCAGAATATTAAAATTTAAAGTTTGAATCTTTTCTTATTTTACTTAATTAGAACGCAAAAAGAATGAAAAACATGGTAGATTGGGTGCATGCTTTTAATCTCTAACACATATCGATCACTAAATTGTTGTAAAGATCAAAACTTCATGTAGGTTTGATGGTGATGTTGATGGTGGTGGTCGGCCGAATATCACAAAAGGGAGGGAGAGAGCTCAAAACTTGGGCAAAAAGAAATAAATTAGGTAGATTTAGAATTAACAAGGTTTAAATATTTAGCAATATAATTTATTGGACTTAGGTTTTGGGGCCATAAGGCCGATGGGATTTCATATGGGAGAAGGGGATGGCAAACTATTTTATTTTTACTCAAAGGCACCAACTTTTGTGGTCTAATTCTTAATCTTAACGTTTAACCGCTAACCTAAATTTAAATATACTCTTAACACGTACGCAAACTAACACATATTATATTAAGTATATATAATTATAAGTAATAACACTAATTATTATTTACGAATGCCAAAAAATTAATCAAATAACACGTTGGCATTTAAATCTTAGTAATGAATAGTTATGATCGTTAAATATTTTAACGAAAAATGTAACGAAAATGTGGGTTGTTACAAAAAGCTGAATTAATTATGAGTAGAGCGAAGATGAGATGGTTGGTGAAGGTGGAAGACAGTGGTTTAGGGTACTAATCTGTAAGATTGAAGGTTGATTGATTAAATAGTAGTTAATGGAAAAACAATCAATTGTTACAAAAGAAATAAAATATTTAATTAAGATTTTTATTTAATTTTATAACCTTTTTTAGATGCTTTACTTAAAGAACTGAAAAAATATAAACATAATGATAATTTTTAGAAGAATGATCATAAATTCTAAAACTAAAATTATATTAAAATACGAAAAATTGAGTGTTTAAAAACTGTCAAACCGCAATAACCAACTGAACCGTATCGAGTTAGTTGATTCGGTCTAGTTACGTATATTGTTATCTACTATTTAAGAAAAAGTTATTAGTTGTATATTATAACTATACATTATGTATTATTTAAGAAAAAGTTATTAGTTGTATATATATATTAGAAAAGAGCGAGGAGAGAAGAACAAAATTTAGATGGAGAGCATGCCAACGATGCCTTTCAAAGCAAAGCCAAGAGTGATCCCCGAAACATGCGGATGGCTACCCTCTAAGGTCACTCCCTATTGTAACTAAACTATTCATCCTCTTAACCTTCCACATCAGCGCCACATCAACACCAATATCCTATAACTAACTATAACTAAACACTCCCTATCATGGCTAAAACAATACTCCTCTTAATATACAACGCACAAGCAATAAAGCATCAAGTCCAACAATAAAAAATCACTGGGACCCACAATTCCTATAACTAACTAAACACATCCGTTAAATCCATGGTGAGTGCGGGTAACTAAGCCGTGCCTATGGTTCATTACGGGTAACTACGGGTAATGAGCGGGTAATGACGAATAACTAACCCATAGGGAGTGGTCTAATAACGCTCTCAACGATGTATCAAATTTTACTTCGACAAGACATGTCACATATGTATCAAATTTTACTTCCAAGACTTGATAGTTAAATTGTCAACCCGCCAGTCATCAGTTTGACCAACTGGGAAAATATAAAGAAAATTAGCAGACGAACAGATTTTTTTATCCATTTATTCATTCATTTTGAATAATTATCTAAAAATGGTTTTATATTTATTACTCCGTATTCAGTTCACCTATACATACTCACCCTGTTTCTGTATCTACATAAAATCTAGGGCTCTTTTCAAATCATGCGCAAGGTACTCCCAAATCAGGTAAAAATTGAAAAATCTAGCAACGATTTTAGGCGTGAAAACCATAGGGCTTTTTAATTGCGTAATTCATATAACTCAATCTCACATTTTCGTACCTCAATTTCTATTTCCCCCCTTTTATTGAACCCTAAAATTGACAAAATCAATCGTTGAAGAAATCGATAATGAAGCGAGAACTAGCGTTCGCATTGGAAGCTAGATCGGAGTTTTCATGCTTCGTCGGCCGTACTCGATCTTCAAAAGGTTCTCCGGATCAAGTTACTGATACTAAACGGAGGATTACGCGATCGGCTGCTAATAGTCCTGTGAAATTGAGTGATAAAGTTAGTGTAAATCGACGGAATAAAAGGATTAAAACTGAGATTCCGGATGTACATTCTGTTAGTGTGGAGAAATCGGCGGTGGAGAAAGCAGTCAACGCCGGAGATGAAGCGGCGGTGGATGTTGTTATTGCCGGAGAAGAATCGGCGGCGGCGGAAGTAGGTAATGATGGAGAGGAGTCTACGGTGGCGAAAGTGGCCAATGCCGGAGTAGGATCGGTGGTGGAGGAAGTAGTCAACGCCGACGATGAAGCGGCGGTGGATGTTGTTATTGCCGGAGAAGAATCGGTGGCGGCGGAAGTAGGTAATGATGGAGAGGAGTCTACGGTGGCGAAAGTGGCCAATGCCGGAGTAGGATCGGTGGTGGAGGAAGTAGTCAACGCCGGAGATGAAGCGGCGGTGGATGTTGTTATTGCCGGAGAAGAATCGGCGGCGGTGGAAAGAGTTAATGATGGTGAGGAGTCTACGGTGGCGGAAGTGGCCAATGCCGGAGTTGGATCGGTGGTGGCGGAAGAGAATAATGTTACAAAAGGATCAATGGCGGCGGAAGTGTTGGAAATAGTCAATGGCGGAGAAGGATTAGTGGTGGAGAAGGAGAAGGAGAAGGAGAAGGAGAAGAATGTGAAGCGAAAAAAGAGAAAAAATCAAGTGAATGGTGATACACCGAAGAGGTTTACGCGATCTTCAATGAAGGAGAAGGAGGATAATGTGGAAGAATTGGAGACTCCAACAATGAAGAAGTTGGAGCTGAAAATGTCTAAGAAGATTGGGTTGGAAAGAATGCCTATTAATTCGAGGGAGCTTCTTGATACCGGTTTGCTCGAGGGGTTTCGTGTTTACTACAAATTGGATAATGAGGTACATTGGTACTTACTGATCACAGTTAGTTTTTCATATATTGTTGCTTACTGTAGTTTGTTTGGAATTTGGATATTTTGCATGGTAGTTGGAACAAAATTTTGTGCTTTTGATCCTTTTTATTGAGTGGAATAATATTCAAGGAAAAATGTTATTTGAGATTCGATGATTTGTTGTTTAGGAAAAGGTTTTGTGTTAGATAGGATTTAGTGTGTTGTGTATGAATGGTATTAGGGCTTATTTTGGTTAATGTTAGAGTATCCCGTCTGAGTTATTATGGTGGAATGTAATTGTATATATAGGCAATTCATAAACTTAGATTAATGAAAGAAAAGATGAACATGTTAAGACATGATTTTGTAGGTTTGAATGTTGGCGCTCAATTGTGCGTATTTTGTTTTCGGCATCCTCGCTAGTCTATATGGAAATCGATTTATACATATGCACTATGTTAGCGTTGTCACTCTTTTATAGTTTAGTTCTTATATAGTGCAAGTAAATGAATTCTATAGATTGTACTCATGTCATAAATGCCCTAAATCAAGATCTATGTGTGGTTGTTATCGTTTTTATATAGATATAGATATAGATTATTTTCATGTAAACTTCTTTTTTTGGTGTATGTGTGTGTTCTGCTTATCCATGTGATTAATGTGGTTCTTATATTGATCATGCATGACATCATTACAGGGAGGCAGCAATCTACAAGGACTAATCAAAGGTGCTGGCATATTGTGTTCTTGCAATCTTTGTAATGGCATCAAAGTAAGTAATGTTACTCTTAAAATGAAAAACTGTAGTTAACACACATTTTCTATATAACATGACCTTTATATACTTGTCTAATGGCAGGTTATTCCAATTTCTCAGTTTGAGTTGCATGCAAGAAAATCATATCGACATGCAATAAAGTTTATCTATCTTGAAAATGGAAAAAGCCTTCTTGAGTTGATTGCATTATGTAAAGCAGGGGAGTTGGAAAGATTAGAAGTAGCTCTTCAAACTGTAATTAGTTCATTGCCTGTGAAGGGACCTTTTTTGTGTACCAATTGCAACAGTGAGAAATGCTCTAGATGAGACAACTTGTTATACTGTTTTTTGCTTTTAGAGTTTCTTACTGGAGTTTTTATTGATTTTCAGGCTCAATTGAACCATCAACTGAAAATTTGTTAATTTGTGAATCTTGCTTGGATAAAAAACAAGTGCAAGCTGAACTAACGGCTACAACTCATGAAGAAGATAGGTGCGTATTGCTGTATATGATAAAGATATATATATATAGTGAAGGGATCAAGAGACAACTAAGGGTGCGAGAGAACCCATAGAACCCACAGATTGAGCTCAATCTGCACATAGATTGAGCTCAATCTGCACACAGATTGGCTCAATATGCACACAGATTGGCTCAATATGCACACAGATTGAGTCAATATGCACACATGCACACAGATTGAGCTCAATCTGCACCACAAAATGAGTTTAGCCTGTGAATTCTCTCCTACCCTTGGTTTAGTTCATTTTTTAGTCGTCCGCTCGCTACATACTAAACTAAGCTATATAATTTGGTAATTTCTTTAATGTTTGCGTTTCGCTTGCACTCCCAATATCGCATGCTCTTTATGTATACCATTTTATTTTATTTATACTTACAATATATTGCTTATGTTGTCAATCTTTACTCACATACTCAATTGAAATCACGTATGTCTGTAGAAGAAATTTTAATTGGCTATCTTATAATCTTATTCTTTATCACCCGATTTAGGATTTCCATTATCAATGTATTTGGACACGTGTAAAAAAGATTACTTGCATGTTAGCTTTAAATGAAATTTTTTGTCTAATTTGTTTATATCTAGGATATCAAGTCCGGTTTCAGAGGCCTTCACAAGTAACACCTTATCAATTTCCTCAGTTAAAAAGAAAAAGAAGCGACGAGGGAGACCAAGAAAGTTAGTATCTATTTTGGCTAACTACTATTTTGTTTTATTTTAAATATTTGAAGACAACATATAATCATACCTATTTCAGTATATCCTTGTATTATTTGATCTAGGATTTTTGTTTATAAATCAATATTAATTTTTTTTTTTTTTGCTTTAAATGAGTATTTTTAGGATTTCAACTCCGGTTACAGATGCCGTCACAAGTAATGCTTTTTCACTTTTGCCATGTAAAAAGAGTGGAAAAGGGAGAAAAAGGAAGTTAGTATCTATAACTACTTTCTAATTTAATACTGTATTCATTTAACTTATACCTATCTTGATTTTTTTTCTTACGTCACGTTTCTTTTTTACTTTACAATCTATTGCTAGTCCATTTCATAACGGATTTGATACGTGACTTTCAGGTCATCAAACACAGTTGCGACATCATCCAAAGGTTCAATGAAGGATGAATTGTCACCACTTAAGTCAAAATCGAAGATCGTGAAAAGGTTGGTGTGCGTTCTTGGGTTGTTTTGTTACTGTAAATTCTATAATAATAATTGTTAAGGGTGGATGCATAATGATCATCAAGCTTGTTTTTTTTTTTTTTTAATGTTTTTTAAAGAAATACTAATTTAATATTGGTGGTCGCAGATCATCAAGATCTACTGATAATGCTACTACACGTACCTCCTCACAGAAGAAGAGTGGAAAAAAGCCAACAATAAAGTTAGTTTCTTTTTGTATTAAAATGCTTTTTTTCATTATAAAAGATCTTTGTTAAATAAAGTGTTTATGTTCTTTCGCCCAAAAAAAAGGAGTATAAGTTTTTGTGGGTCGTTATTTGATGTTGATTCCAGGAATCTGCAACTGCATTCGGCGGTTTTTGAGGAAGGAGGTTTACCCGATGGGACTGAACTGACTTATGTTAGTCATGGAGAGGTGAAGCGTTTTATAATTTATCCATTTTAATCTCCAGTTTTTATTATTATTATTATTATTATTATTATATTATTATTATTATTATTATTATTATTTTAAATATTAATATTATTTAATTATATTATATCAACAGAAACTACTGGAAGGTTACAAGAAGGGGCGTGGAATCTTTTGTTCTTGCTGCCAAACTGAAGTCAGCGCTTCATTGTTTGAAGCTCATGCTGGTTGGGCTTCTCGTAGAAAACCGTGAGTTGTCTCCATTTTAGTCGGTCAAAGTCAAAATTGGTCAACATTATAATATGATATAAACTAGAGTTTTAGAACAAATGAATGATTATACTAAATGTTTCTAGACAATTATGCTTATGGTTTCTGCTGTATTTACCATATTATTTTGAATTTACTATTTTTAAATGTATAAAAAGTCCAATCCGATTAAAATTTCTAATTACTCCCTTCAATGTCCCGAGCGGGTACTCCCCGAGTTGAGAATTTTTCAACCATGATCCATATACACATACATATGTTTGCCATTATTTAAATCTTCTTATATTATATTTTTGTGTGTATAATGTGTGTTCTTATTGCTATTTTATGCTGCTAAATAATGACAGCTATGAAAACATTTACATTTCAAACGGAGTGTCTCTTCACGAATATTCTGTCTCTTTAAAGATGAACGAAAACCGAAGATTATCTGTAAAATCAAATGATGATGCATGTAGAATTTGTTGGGATGGCGGGGAACTCATGCTATGTGATGGATGTCCGAGATCTTTCCATAAAGGTGACATTTTTTTAAATTTTAGGGTTTCTTTTTTCTTTTTTAATTTAGTGTTAAAAATATAGTTAGTAACCACCGAGGCATTGCCTTAGTGTTATAAGAGGGGGCAGCCTGTTTGTCCTAACGAGTAGGCGCAGGTTTGATTTTAAGGGCCGGGATCTAATTGGTACTGCCAGCAATTAGCTTCTCGGAGGGGGCTTTCCCAACCTTCAGCTGTACTGCCAGGGTTGTTGCGATTTGGGTTTCCTTCTAACGCGTGTGTAGGTGGCATATGATCGCGAAGGTTGTCAAGTCCCCTCTTGGTGATGCTGAATACTGCCATTTAAAAAAAAATATATAGTTAGTATATTAGTGGTTTGATATGATTTGTGTTGGTGCATGCAGAATGTGTTGATTTAGATAGCATACCGCATGGAAAATGGTATTGTAAATATTGTCAACAAGCAATGAAACTTGTGGCAGATAATGATAATGCTGTGGCAGCTGGAAGGGTTACTGGTATTGATCCTATTGAGCAGATTATGTCCCGTTGCATCCGTATTGTTAAAAACCCTGAAAACACTGAATTTGTTGCTTGCGTTTTATGCAGGTAATACTATTTCCCGTATATATTATGTTTATGATTATATTATATATTACGACTTGTGTTTCCCATTTCTGAAAATCTTTTTTTAATGTTTTACATGTGTCAATTTCAACATATATGCATGGGGATGAATATATTTGGGCTTTTTTATATCTCAAATATATCAAATCTATAAAATTTACCCTCCCCGTTTCTAATTTATTGTCCACTATTTGTTTTTGGATGTCTCGAATTAATTGTACACTTCCATAAATAAATTAAAAAAGTAATGAGGTAAAGTTCTTTTATGCCCTTTTAATTTATGCATATGTAAGACAAAAAAATAGGTAAGACAAAATGTACAATGTAATAATGATGTTTATTAAACTGTGTGTGTTTTGTTTGGGGCAACAAAATTGGGACGGAGGGAGTAGTAAATAGGGATTTAACTGAACGTGTTTAAATTTTTCCAAAGTATATGTCAAATACGTATAAAAATCCATCCATGATTCTAATCAAGTATTATTTCAAAAAGTAACTTTAGTTTTTTACTAATTATAATTGAAACATTTATGGTTGTTTTTTTTTTGACCCATTAACCAACCCATAAGCACTCAGTTTGTCATATCTATATCTATATATCTAAAATTATTGTTTTTTTTTTATTGTCAAATACAATCTTTCTGAGACTTTATTATATGCAGATGCCAAGATTTCAGTAAAAAGGTCTTCAATGATCGAACAGTTATTGTTTGTGATCAGTGTGAAAGGGAATATCACATCGGCTGTCTTAGAGACAATAATATGGCTGATATAAAGGTGCACATAATCACATATACCTTCTTATTGCATTTTCTTCTTTTTTTTTTCTTTAAATAAAATAAAATATAATTTTATTTAAATTATCTATAGGCATTGCCGAAAGGGAAGTGGTTCTGCTGCACAGATTGTGAGAGAATTTATTCAGATTTAGCAAACTTGTTAACTCAAGAACCTAAATTGCTACCTGATGATCTGTTAACCTCGTTAAGGGAAAAACAAAAAGATAACGGGGCGGATAACGTCGTTAATTCTGAAATGAGATTTGTGCTTCTCAGTGGCAAAAACGCTTCTCGCGATACCAGAAAGTTGCTGGCGCAGGCTGTAGATATTTTTCATGTGAGTACTATTTTAATTAGTGTTGTAGAACTCGGGATTACTCGGCGAGTACTCGGTCAAACTTAGTCAAACTCAGTCAAAATTTGGAATTATTAGGAAAATGGATCAAGATTTCGTCCAAAGCTCGAAATTACTTGACAAATCAGTCAAAATTGGTCAACACTCGGTCAAGCCTGGTCAACACCCGGTCAAATATGGTCAAAACTCGGTCAACATTTGGTCAACAATCGGTCAAACTTGGTCAAAACTCGGCCAAAGCTAGGGATTACTTGGAAAATTAGTCAAACTTGGTCAAACTCGGTCAAAAATGGGTCAACATTTGGTCAACAATCGGTCAAACTTGGTCAAAACTCGGGCAAAGTTGGGGATTACTTAGAAAATCAGTCAAAATTGGTCAAAATCGTTGGAAGTCAAACTTGGTCAACATGCGAGTGCTCACTAAGTGGCCGAGTACTCTATAAAAAGTCCGGACCGAGTACTCTCAAGTAGCGATTTTTGAAAACTTGATTTTATTTATAGGCTGGCACTTTGAACTTAACTGGTGATAATAATTTTTTTTTAATGCTACTAGGAATGTTTTGACCCGATCATTGATGCAACATCTGGACGCGATTTTATTCCTTCAATGGTGTACGGGTAAGCACAAATGGAATTATGGTTAATAGTTATTTCTGTTTTTGTTTTATATCGTTTAAAAATCTTATCCACTTAACAGAAGGAAAATTTGGAGTCAAGACTTTGCAGGGATGCTTTGTGCAATATTGACTATAGAGTAAGGACATGTTGTAATTTCACATTATTTTGGTCCCTGTTTAACGCCTCCTTGAATTAATAGGCAATTGTTATTCTGATTGTGCAGGTCAAATGTAGTATCGGTTGGGATGTTTCGCGTTTTTGGAGAGGATATAGCTGAACTTCCACTAGTTGCTACAAGTAAATGCAACCAGGGAAAGGTAAATATATTATTATATTAATTGTGTATTATTATTTAGTGTAAATGTTGGGGATTTTCATAAAAAAAATTTTATTTATTTTTTTGGGTTTATTTTGACCATTGGCAGGGATACTTTAATCTACTGTTCACTTGCATTGAGAATCTACTTACGTCTATGAAAGTAAAGAAGATTGTTCTTCCAGCTGCTGAAGAAGCTAAATCTATATGGACTAATAAGTTTGGTTTTGAAACGATAGCTCCACCAGAGGTAATTAAAACTCATTTATTAATAAATAAGTCAACTTCATTATATTTTATATTTATATTTTATTAAAACCCATTTATTAATAAACTTGTTTTGTTTGAATATCAGCTTGCTGAACTTAAGCAAACATGTTCGGGTATGATGACATTTAAAGGAACATTCATGCTACAAAAGGATATTCCTCAAGCTCAAAACGAAGTTACAAATGCAGGCGACGATATTATTAAAAACCCTTCTGTTGAATAGCGGCGCGATGAAAAGCCAATTTTATATGAAAAATTTTCTTTGATTGGAACAGCTTGTTAATGCAGACAAGGTGGTTACAGTTGGGTAGATCATACATATGTAGTCTTTTGATTTTTTTCTCTTTTAACATTATTGTGGATTTTTTATGGCAAGTAGTTTTAAATGGTAAATATATCTTCTTTTTTTTTTTTTTTTTTTTTTGTGATCAAGGTTTTTACAATTAGATTGTGTATTGGTGTAACTGGTTTGAAACAGAGTGATCTGAATGTTAGAAGATACAATTTTCATGAATTGATGGTGAAAGAAGTGCGATACATACCTAATTTTTTTTACCAAGTAAAAACTTAACATGTTATTATCATTGCGCACGTGTAACTAGTAGAAAAGTGGGATTATACTCTTGGTAATAGTGGTATGTCACATAAGTTTGTCATTTTATTTTATTTATCAGGTATATTTGAATTTAAATATAATTTTGTAGGTAGTTCATATCTTGTTTTGTATAAGATTTGGTTAAAAAGTCAACGAAAAGTGTTAAGAAATGTAAATCGACTAAAATAAAAGGGTTAAAGTTATAAATAGGTTATATACTTTTACTTTTTTTTACAATTTAGGCTATATAACTTAGAAAATGAAAATAACAGTGTATGCTATATACTTTTAAAAAGTGTTATGATCAGACAAAACATAGTAACCGGATAAAAAACTCAACGATGACGTGACATCTTTCTAAAGAATGACGTTGGTGATACATCGGAACAAATTATTCTTTTATAAACAAAACAGAAGAATATGACTTATTTGTAGCCATATAAAATGCAAAAAAATGTTAAACAATTAAATTTTACCGGTTCACCAAGTAACCGGTCATTAATAACTTACATTAGAACATTTTTTGAAGGTATATAGTATACGCTGATATTTTTTAAGGTATCAAGCATGCATTAAGAAAAAAAACGAAAGTATATAGTCTATTTATATAGTTTTAACTTAATTACAAAAATTACACGGACATTTTTCTTTTCATATATGTTATTAGACAGTTTTTTGACGAATTTCATATATACGAAACAATATATTTTTATGTGAATGGGGGCATTCAAACATTTATAAACACAAAATAATGAACTTCATTGTGCTAAATGTATAATCTTAGCAAATAATAGATTTCTTGTAATAAAATAAGGGCAAAGCCCAAATCAATCTCAACTTCACACAAACACTCAACACTCAACTAATCTCATCATTTGGTCTTTTAACTTAGCGTATAGACCATTCTTCCAATATTTATATTTATTTTTTATTAATTTCCTCCCATATGCAAAATCTTTTTCCTGCCATTTACTTTTTAATCACTCATTTCCCTTCACTGCAAAGCTAATCTTTAGCATTTCAGTCGCACCAAAATCTATCAAATCTACAAAACTCTTTTGTGTTACAACCTCATTATTCCATTGGTAGCTTTCAAAAAGTTATCTCCTGGTTGAATATTGCTTAAAAGATAGAACTACATACATACATATTTGGTAATTCTATGATGTAGTGATGCATGCAATATATTCTAGACATGATTCCATTTTTGAGTCCAATGCTTGTAATACTAGTACTGCTATCCAATTATATACAATAAATCCTTGATATATATATATATACAACAACAACAACAACAACAACAACAACAACAACAACAACAACAACAAATCCTTGATATATGATTTCTCTTTATTCTAGGATAGAGGAATGATTGTCTACATCTCACCTCCCCCCATACCCCACTCATATGGGATGTAGACAATCCTTCCCCTAACCGAGAATAAAGTCAAATCATTTCTCCACCTAGAGTGAAAACACTCTCAAAAGTAGAGAAAATCATCCCTCTCTCTATTCGACGGATAGAGAGATTGCTTCCGACTGGACCTCCGGCCAATAAGTAGGAAAAAGTTTTTTAAAAAATAAAATAAAATAAAAAATAAAATTGAGACGTCATGAAAATGGTAAAATCAAATTTCCATGGGTTTTAAATCCTGCCTGAAATTTAATTTAGGCTCTAAGAGTCAGTCAAGTCGCCAATAAATCGACGCTTGCTGTTGACTCAATAACTAGAGCCCAATATATATATATATATATATATATATATATATATATATATATATATATATATATATATATATATATATATATATATATATATATATATATAATCATCAAGAGTGAAACTCTTTTTTGGGTGGAAGTAAATTTTTTTCGTTTTTTCGATTTTTTTTTTCTGACATCAAATTTAGGTGAAAATATGAACATTTAAAAAAGACACTTTGTGACGAATGTTATTATTTATGCGGGAAAAAGATCGAAGAAATAATTGATAACATTCCTCATGAGTAATGTTTTAATTAGAGTTTATTTGCATCGTTTTGTTTTCATCTTGTATGAAGTGTTTTTTTCGAAATTTAACCCGATTTAGAGTTTAGGATTTAGTCCCTAAACCCTAAACTCTAAACCGTTCGTGTTACAAATTCAATCTAAACCCTAATTTCTAAACCCTAAACCCTAATTTCTAAACCCAAAACCTTAATAGCTAAACTAATTTTTAACCCCCTAATTTCTAAACCCTAATTATTAAACCCTAATTTCTAACCTCTTAAGAAAAACTCAGAAGCAAAACATTCATTGCATTGAATGTTATTATTTATTTCTTCGAGCATTTTTCCACCAAAATAATAACATTTATCACAAAGTGTCTTTTTTAAATATTCATATTTTCATGTGATGTTAATGCTTGAAAAAAAATTCAAAAAAAAAAAAACAACGAAAAAAAATTGCTTCCTCCAAAAAAAGTGCTTCCCTCTTGATTGAAACACTATATATATATATATATATATATATATATATATATATATATATATATATATATATATATATATATATATATATATATATATATACTAGTTTTTGAGCCCGTACGTTGCACGGCTACTCAAAATTTGTTTGTAGATTAGTTACATAAAAACATAATTTTTTCTCTAGTGATCTTGGTTCACAATAATGACATATAAATGAATAACGACATAATACTGAATATGTATCGTAAGTGTTTTACTATAATTAAACATATTTTTCTAATTGGTTAGTTACAACAATCCTCTTAACCCGTACTAAATTGCTCTCATTTTTTTATTACTTTATTCTCTAATATTGTTATTAATCATTTATTTAATGGATTTTAATCACAATCATTGAAAATTTGACATGTGTAAATTTCACTTGTCATTAACCCCTTAAAAAATAGTTTTGTTGACAACTAAGCTAAATAAATCTCTTATATATATATATATATATATATATATATATATATATATATATATATATATATATATATATATATATATATATATATATATTGTGCAAGAATCAAATGAGAACCTTTTAAATAGAGAACTTTAAGAACTACCACTTCTAACAAAAATTAGGGAGGACACACATTTTAGGCTTATTTAGAACATGTTCGGATTCCTTCAATTTTGTTAGAACACCTTTTTTTTTTTTTTTTTGTTAGAACTACCCGAAATAAGTTTTTTTCTTCTAAATTTAGGCCTGATTTAGAGTTTAGAGTTTAGGGTTTAGGGTTTATCTTTTAGGGTCTAGAGATGAAACCCATAGGTAGTGTTTGATAGAGGTGGCAAAAATGGGCAGACCGGGTAACACTACTGGAAAAACCCCAATTGGGGACAACAAAATTTTGTTTTTAGGGACGACATGTCGTCCTCAATAATCTTGCGGGACGACATGTCGTCCCCATAAAGTCGTCCCCAGTGTTCTGTCGCGAAAAGTTTTTCGGGACGACTGATTTTTTTTAGGGACGACGGTGGGACCCACTTTGACTTTTCAATTGTTAATCTTGTCCATTTTTTGGGGACGACTTTTAGGGACGGCATGTCGTCCCTAAAGAAATAATATTAAAAAAATCATTTTTCCAACGAATTAATAATTATAATATTTTTAATCTAATTGGGACGACTCTTTAGGGACGACATGTCGTCTCTAAAAAAATAATATTAAAATATCCTATTTTCATTCTAAATAATAATAATAATATTAAAATGTAATTGGGGACGACAAAAGGGTACAACATGTCGTCCCCAATAAGCTGTTATCGTTTTTGGGCCGATTAAAAACTGCTTTTCCAGCCGTAAAAACGGCACATTTAAACCAAATCAAAACCTGTTGCACAAAACACAATATATTTCACAAACACAAGCTCAACATTAATTAAAACATGTCCGAAACATTATCCAACCGTTACAAACTTAATCCGAATACTAAAAGATTACAATCCGACACAAAGTTTACAACCTTAAAACATTATCCAAAGTTTACAAACTTAAACCAAATCCGAATAGCAAACAAACTTACAAACTTACCTTGCTTCATCTTCATTTTCTTCATCACTTTCGCTTTGAGACGCACCACTTTCTTCCATGTCTTCATCGTCATCACCTTCGTCTTCACCTTCGGTTTCTTGAGTTTGATTGGGGGTTGGGAAAAAAGATTGCCATTGGGGCGGGATTGCCATATTGTTAAAGGCAAAAGTATCGTATACCGCTTCCTTTAGCAATGGGTTTTCGGAACCCGGTGGTGGTGGTCGTCTTGTTTGACAAGTTGATGATGAAGATGATGTACTAGCCGATCCGGGTAACGTTTTACCCACTCCGCGACGGTACCCGCGACGTTTGCCTAAAACTTCCAACATAATGACTTCATCACTCCTTTCCGGATATTTTTCTTTTAATTTCAACATTTTTTCCTACATAGTTAACAAATATTATTATTAGTATTATCATATAACAATACGACAACCCATATTCACCATTTGACCCATATACACATATACATATACTTATATTGACCCATATTGACTAAATGACTCAATTGGGGACGATTTTAATCCACATTGACCCCAATTGACCATTTGACCCATATTGACCATTTGACCCGTATATACATATACATATACTTATATTGACCCATATTGACCCGTATATACATATACATAAGTATACTTATAGTTACGTACATAAACATACATAAGTATACTTATATACATATTTACGAAGAGTAAAATGTTAAATTCCCAATTGATGTTTCACAAATACAGCAACAAATGTATGTGAATGATTTTTTTTCTTTTTTTCTTTTTAACGATCTAAATAAATGCATGAATTTTGAAACATTTAAAAATGCCAATTTCATACAATATTGTGCAAGCCCCACATAAATATTTATTTGCATACAAGTATGATTGCTTTTGCCTTTCATGAACATGTATCTTCAGAACGATGCAATGCATCTTAATTTTATTTTGTTGGTTCAACTTCATCGTTCTAAGATAGCACATGTATAGACACAGTAGCGTTTTTGGTATACATATTCAAAATTATACTTAAGATGATTAATTGAATTTTTATCACTTTCCATAATTCTTATCTAGAAAGAAACAATAATAGCAAAAAGTATTAGTGTCAATAGTGAGATATGTTCTGTTTGAATGGTGAATCACTTATGTTCAATTTATTCTTGTGAGAAAGAAAGTGTTGACCATGTGCTAATTAGTCATAAACATACATACAATTGATTCAAAGTTCATGTATGTATGTTAATGTTTCCCCAAATGGCAAATTTTGAAGCAGAGGACAATACCCACTTTGCATAAAAGGAAATACTACAATTTGAACATCAAATGCAACCTAGTTTAAGTGTTCCAAACCTTCATATACACATAAAACAATAAGCATAAGCATAAACATAAACATAAACAATAACATTTATACTTATACAACTTTATAACAAAATTCGGATTTAATCAACAAAGCTTAATCAACATGTTCTTGATAATTTCATAACAAAAACTACAACTTTTATAACAAAATTCGGATTTAATCAACAAAAATTTCATAAAATCATCAAACAACAGCAAAATAATAATTAAAGCATGAAAATCATTTACCTAAACATAATCAAATACAACAATCTTCCAAAACACAACCACAATTATTGGATTTAAAGCAACCAAAATACCAAAATTTTAATTTGAAAAATAAATGAAGAACATACCTTTTTAGTGTTTAAAGATGCAAGAAATGGTTGGAATTGGTGTTCTTTGAACCTGAAATCGCAGCAATTAAATTCGGATCTTAACAAACTCAAAACAATAAACTTTAATTTTGAAAGAAAAATATGAAGAACATAATTGTTAGTGATTAAAGATGGAAGAAAAGCTTTAATTTGGTGTTTTTGTACCTGAAATCACTGCAAATCGCCGAAGTTTCGCTATATTTGAGAGAGATGCGGTGTAAAATGAGTAAAGTGGTGGATGGATCTGGTTTTAGCAGGTCAGTTCATTAGGGACGACATACAGGGACGACATGTCGTCCCTGATTAGTGTGGAGGGAAAATTTTGGGTTCCGCCATTTTTTTCACGAATTTTTTGAATTTTTTAACATTTGTTTATTTTTTAACATATATATATATATTATTTAACATATATATTTATTATTTAACATATATGTTTATTAATTTTACTTTTTAAAATTTTTATAAACTTAATATTTTATAAAATATTTAATTATATACAATTTTATTTATATTTACTTCTATAAATATTTATTATTTAAAACTCTATTTATAATTATTAATTTTATATATTTATTATTTAACATATATAATTATTAATTTAACATTCAAATTTTTTAATCACTTAAATATTTTTTGTAATTACTTATAAATTATACAAATTAAATCATAATTAAACCCTAATTAAATCATAATCTAAGTCGTGACTGCAACAACCCCTAAATGATCCGGTTTGGCGAAAAACTTTAGCCCTAATTAAACTATCAAGACATAATTAAACTATCAAGCGCTAATTAAACTATAAACCCTAATTACACCCTAATTAAACCCCGTTATATTTGGTGGGAAACTTTGGGCGGGCAATTTTTTGGCGCTAATTAACTTTTGGTGAGAAATCACCTTCTATTTATACCCAGTTTTGTTTCTTCTATTTACACATTCAAGTAAGTCTTTCTTAATATTAACACCATGAATCACCCTGATGTGTATGGGGAACAATACATCTTTAACCCTCAAAATTTATACAAGATTCAAATATTACAAATAAGCACGCACAACTATCGAGCACTTAAAACCCGGTTATTATAGCTCTTAATGTAAGTATTCTTATCAAGTTCGTCCCAAGAGAGCGGTGTAAGTTGAATACTTGAAATTAATAGTTATCCTAGGGGTTTGTTTGATTGGGGGTTCTGCGAGAGCTTTTAACTAACAGCTAAACCTTTTCAATTAAACAAACTTAAACTTAACTAGCACAAGTAACAAGTAACTAAGAAATTGAGATTTAATCAATAAGACAAAGAGTGTTCACTTATCTAATCCTCTCTATACTTGGATTGCCCTTGTTTTACCCAATTTGATATCACTTTTAGATTTGGTGCGGCGCTTTTGGCTTGGCAGGAGCGACGTATTTGGCAGATAGGAACGGCGCTTCTGCTCACTGATGAAAAATGGAGCCAAATCATGCATGAGAGTGCCGCTTTTCCATTAGGAACGACGTTTTGGACCTTCGATAGCGGCGCTCCTTTACAAGGAGCGGCGCTTTTTAAGCTGATTCCTACGCTTGACATTTTCTTTGCAACTTTTGAGCAAGACTTGGTCAATTTTACACCAAGTTAGGCTTTTTGCCTTGAGTCGACACTTTGGCGCAAGAAAAACAACTTTTGGGCCCAACTATCATCAAAACCGAATAAAATGAGGGCAATATTGCGGAATAAAGCATATATAGTTGGAGCAATATCACACCCTCATAATCCATATGCACCACCAAGAAATCCAACCAGACCTATTAGTGAAGGTTATGAGTTCAATCTACAAGATCTTCCAGAAATCGAGCAAGAATTTGAAAGAATGGGTTGACTTCCTTTCATTCGGGTTAATAAGTACTCGTTTCCTCTACTCGTCTATCACTTCTATTCAAACTTTCAATTCATTAATGAACAAACAGTGAGGTTTCGAATCTTTGACGTTCCATATGAGTATACTCTTCAAGAATTCGGTGCACTATTGGGCGTTCCATTTGATGGTATAAATATCTATTATCCCGGTGAAGACATTCAAGATCTTTCCGAGGGTATCGTACCACATGAAATGACCATACTTATATGCCGTACTTGTGTTCCATACAAGGTTACTTATGCATGTACCTGGGAGGGACCACGTCGGACAACGGCTAGATGGGAATACCATATAAAATCCAGCTCGGTTAAGCGTACACGCTACCGGCATCATCTAGGCGAATACAAAGGGCATTAAGAAGACAAACTATATTAACACAAATAAGCCCCCCGACAACTATTCTGCCCAGATCATGGCAGACACTGTGAAGAAATACTCGGAGTGAATACGAAGCAAAACCCCTCCCGACTAATCAAGGCATTCACCCGTAATGACCTAGTCGGGGCCACCACACTGCCGGAATTATCACAACTTCCCGGCTTAGTATTCCGACCAAGGATAATGTCCCGAGACAAAAACCTGTCCCGGGGCAAGTGCGATGTCCCGGAGCAGACACTTCACACTGAAATGAGTGCACTGTCCCAGAACGAGTACTTGATCCCGGAACAAACACACAAACAAGGTGCATGCCACATCAGCTCATGAATCTAGGAAAGTTTGTTAAGATCTGCTCGATTATTCCCATGAAAGGGACATGTGCCACGTCACCCCTCGGGATTGAAAAAGTTTGTTACAACAATGAAAGGGACATATGCCACATCACCATTCCCTCATAACATCTATAAATACGTAGACAAGATCATTTATTTCACAACACTTGATGCATTAATGTTACTCTGCTCAAATTAATTATGGTAGCATCTCTCCAGTCATTAATACAATTCGATATTTAACACCTCATCATCAAAATAGTAATACGAAACCTTAATTAAAGCTTAAATACAAACATAACCATAAGGTCACTTAAATTTAAAAACAAAATTATAATTAAAGCTTAAACGTTATTACATTTGATGGGACCCTTTGGGCGGGAAAACTTTGGGCGTGAAACCTTTGGGCGGGAAACCAACATTACACCATTGGGCGTTCCATTTGATGGTAGAAATATATATCATCCCGGTTTTGAACTTCAAGCTCTTCCTGAATTTATTCCAAAATATGAAAGTAGGGCACTTCTATGCCGTACTGCTGTTCCATATAGGACCATAGTACGTTAAGTACGGTAGAGTTAATAATGCTCATTTAGTCGCTTCCCGAATGAATGGTCTTTATAACTCAAAAAGATCTCTTCCATATGGAGCGTTTATGAATCATTTACTAGGTCGGATGCTTGTAGCCATCCTCGTCGTCGCCGTTAGTAGTGTGATCTAGTTTGGGTAGCTTTTTAAGATCATCATTTAATAATTTCCGTTGAAGTGTGTGTTTAATTCAGTAACATTGTATGACCTTTATTTAATGTTTGTCATTTGGAGTGTTTTAATTCACAATATTTGTATAATATTCGATTGAATGTTTGTCGTTTGTCCGATGTTAACTATAGTAAACTGAAAAAAATGACAATTTCATTCAACATATCTTATAAAACGATACAATCAATACTTGAAAACTAGAAAATGACAATAACACAAACGATACAACATAAAAACGATACTAATAATACCAAACTTAACTAAACTTAACAGTTTAGTTGACGGAAATTAAAATACATTTCTTAATCTTCGAAAACTAAATAAAGAGAAATGCGATTGGAACGCCAGTTCAGTGTCTCTTTTATACCGTTCTACTGCTCTTCGCTACGGAGATATGTAGCGGACAATTCCGGAACATAGTCATCTTCGTAATACAACACGTTCGTGTGTTCGAACGGAACCATTTCTTTCAAAAAGCAAAACAGGTCCTCTAAACTTGCGTGGCGAACGTCAATTTCTCTGAATATAGACTGAGAACTACGGGCATAATCGTAAACTCTAATTTCATTACGGAATTCACTTCTGTAATACACTTCCAATGAGACGATCATCGGTGCAAGGGTCAACATTTTCGATGTGTTTTTAGTGTGTTAAAAGTGTGAGTAATGTTTGAGATAATTATGTGCTTAAATAAGAGAAAATCTGACCAAATTGTCGTCCCTAAAAGTTTTCGGGACGACATGTCGTCCCCAAAGAAATGGCGCAAAAATTTCTCACTTTTGGAGCTAAAATATTTCTGCTCCAAAAAACAATTAAATAATAATTTTTTCCTTGGGACGACTATTAGGGACGACATGTCGTCCCTAAAAGTTTTGGCGGAAATTTTTTCACTTTTTGGAGCCAGTTTTGACGAAATAAAATAAATAAAAAAGGTAATTTCTTTGGGGACGACATGTCGTCCCTAAATGTCGTCCCAACAAAACTGGTCAAACGTTTCAGAAAAAGCTGGGACATTTTTTGTCGTTTTCCTTTCTTTTGGGGACGACTGGATGTCGTCCCTAAAAGTGTCGTCTCTAATTCATCATTTTCTTGTAGTGTAACGTGTTAAAAATAGGGTGACTTATAAAGAAATCAGAATGAAGAAAACGGTTGTGGTAAGGGGGAGAGCAATGAGAATTGTGTTAGCGAATTTAAAAGTAAATCGAATATGGATTTAACGGGAACGAAAGAGCATTGGGGAGGTTGAGAGTCGTTTGTGAGAAGGCTAAATAGTCTTCACACGACACACTCACAATTAGCGAAGAAAGATTCTTCGAGTTCTCTTCCTATATTAGCTCTCTTTGAATAGACACATGCACGCGCACACACACATGCACGCACGCCAGAGCGCACGCACACACACGATTTTAAGCATACCAAGAAAGCAAGGAAGATGATTGATGAAACAAGTGCTTGAGTGCTAAGAAATATATGTCCTCAAAAAGCACTTTACATAGTCATGTAAAAAATATTTTAAATAGTGTATGTTTCCACCAAGTATATATAAGAATACAACCCATTACAAATCTTAATCCAACTCTTTGATCCAAAAACATGAACACCAAAAAAACCATTTTATTTTGGCTTTCTGTTGTCACCATTGCTCTTTTTTCTATTATATTATCTTTTTACATCAACAACTCAACAACATCTACTGTTTCTGTACCTGCATTTGTTGATCAAAGTGGGCTTTATGAGTTTATCACTTTCATAATCCAAATTTTAAATACGGGTCCGAATAAGTTCACTTGCGATCCAAAAAAGTGGAACTCGCGGCTAATATCACAATACGGGGTGTCACTTGTTTTAACCGTTGATCAAAATGGTTGTGGGAACTTTACTAGTTTACAACAGGCAGTCGATGCGGTCCCTGAATCTAGCCGTAGTTCAACTCTTATCATACTTGATTCAGGAACATACAAGTAATCTTTTTTGTTCATGCAATTTATATGAGTTTTATGAATGCATGTAACTAAATTATGGTTAATTATGGTAGGGAGAAAGTTTCGGTAAACCAGAATAAGACGAATTTGATAATTCAAGGACAAGGTTATCTTAATACAGAGATCAGTTGGAATGATACTGCAAATTCAACCGGAGGAACCATTTATAGCGCTACAGTTTCCATTTTCGCTTTGAATTTCTTTGCTTACAACATCACCTTCAAGGTATATCAATATATCATAGGTTTGGAATTGCATTAACATTTTTTTTCTTTATTTTATCTTTTAAAAAGGTACAAACTTTGATTTGGTTCGGGTTTTAGACATGGTTGTAAAAGTCCCCCGACTAGGCCGAATAGTCCTCAACTGGTCTGAATTTTGAAGTAGCCTGACTAGTCCCGACTAGTCTCTGACTTGCAAGATTTTCCTAATCAAAGTTGCTAAAAGTTCAATTCATTTGGTCAAAGGTCGGATTTATTTGGTCAAAATCGGTCAAAGTAGGGTCTAATACAGTAAAAGTCAAAGTTGGTCAACATCCAACTAGTTAGTACAAGGTGCCGACCGACTAGTGACTTTTACAACCTTGGTTTCAGATAAGAAGCTTTGTTTTTTCTCATATAAATTTTAAAATTTCATGTCCCACATTATAATATGCAAACTTGTTAATTAGTATCTCCTTTATAAATCACATAATAGGAGTATTTTTTTTTATATTTTTTTTTTCCAAATAAATATGAAGGTGTTTATAGTTGATATTAAGGATGGTAACCCTAAACAGAAATCAAACTACATACAATTAGCATTATAGATTACATTTTACCTTTTTTTTATTTATAATTTGATTTGGATTTGTTCTTAAATTTCAAAGAACACAGCTCCTATCCCTAATCAAGGTGAAGTGGGAGCACAAGCATTGGCACTAAGAATTGCAGGTGACCAAGCCGCCTTTTACGGTTGTGGGTTCTATGGAGCTCAAGACACTCTTCATGATGATAAAGGAAGACATTATTTCAAAGAATGTTTCATTGAAGGATCAATAGATTTTATATTCGGAAACGGTAGATCACTCTATGAGGTACATTATTACCTTACTACAACGTATTTAGAAAAAAAAACCTAAGTAGAGGTGTGTCAAGATGGGCAGGTTGGGTTGGGTTGGGTTACCTGTTGAAATGGGTCAAATGATTTACAGCACCAAAACACTATTTTTTTTTACAAGTTTTATAATTTTCAAACGTAGCTACTTTAGTTTGATGTATCCATTTTAAGTACCTTTTTTTTCATGACTAATCGGGTCAAAATTGACACCTTTAGACCACACGTCACTAGCGTTTTATGGGCACCCCTAACCACTGTTACGCAACGTGAAATTTGACAATAAAGGGAATAAAGGGGAGTCAGTTTTTGACACCCAATCAAATTTTGACACCCCATTTCCACTATATATATTTAATTTTTTCGGACCAATTGATAATCATATTTTACCACATTACTCAACTTTTTTACTCAAATTTGACACCCAATCAAATTTGACACCCCATTAACACTATATTTATTTATGATTTTCCACTCAATTTCTATTCATATTTTACCATATTACCCGGAATCTATTTACATAAATTTGTCACCCAAATTTGACATTCACTGATATGACAACTTTAAAATTTGACACAATCATATCACAATCAAAATATTCTCTCTCCTCTAAAAAAACGCCAAATTTGACTCTAAATCGGTGTAACATGTGGTCTTAGAAAGATGTACAGTATTAATTTTAAGCACCCTTTTTTTTTTCAGGATTGTACATTGAACTCAATAGCGAGTGACGTGTCAAGTGGTGGTGGGGTTACCGGAGCAATAACAGCACATGGAAGGAACTCGGTGAACGAGAAAACCGGGTTTTCGTTCGTGTGTTGTACTATTGGAGGATCCGGTAACGTGTGGCTCGGGAGATCTTGGGGTGCGTACGCAACCGTAGTTTTCGTAAAAACTTACATGTCTGAAGTTGTTTCTTCTGAAGGCTGGAACGATTGGAGAGACTCCTCTAAAGATCAGTTACGCTTACTTACATCCTTATCTATTTATTTATTTAAGACCACAACCAACGCTACCGTCATTGTTCAGTCTTTTTCTTTTAATTTAAAGACACCACAGGTACCAACATGTCATTTTAAGTCATTTTTGAGCATTATTAGAGCGGTTCCAATGGTGCGTCCAGGAGAGCCGCCCAGCTCCGCCCAGCCTGGGCGCTGATGGCACCACCTCCGCCCAAGTCCCGCCCAGTATCTTGCCCAGGTGCTCCGTCTCGCTGTTCGTCTATTCTGAGCATATTCGTGGACGCCCGCCTTCTTTTTCTTTTTTTAATTTATTTGTTTTATATTTGAGTTTCATAAATGGAAGAAATTGAAGAAAGATAGAGATGAAAAGTTGTGGAAGAAAGTTGCACGAGGAAGAAGTGAAGATGAAGATGTTTGATATTTTTAATTTTTATTATTTTAATGGTGGGTCCTACAAATTTTGTGGCTAATATTTATTTACAGAGTACTATTCTCATATTTTATTTTATCTTTTAAATATTAAAATCAAAATATTAAACAAATTAATTTTTAAGTTTCAAATGTGATGTAATTTAATTTAATAATTGATAATTTACTTAATAAATATGATTATATTTAATATCAGTAATAAATAATATTTAAAGTATTTTTAATTTAGTTAAAATAATTAAATGTGGGTTCCAATATTGTGAGGAAGGAGTGTCATTGTTGGGAGTATTTAGTCCTGGGAAGGAAGTGGGATAGACAGTGGCGGTACCAGGATTTTTTTCACTGGGGGCAAAAAAAAATTTAAACCGTAGCAATTTTTGTGTGCAAAATATGGAGGTTTTGGGGCAAAAATGGAGGGTTTTAGGCAAATTATGGAGGGTTTTGGGGCAAAATTTGAAGGTTAGTGGGCAAATTTTGAAGGTTTTGGGGTAAAATTTGGAGATTTTTAGGCAAAATCGGAAGGTTTTGGGGCAAAATATGTAGGTTTTGGAGCAAAAGAAAAAAATCCACCGGGCGCAAAGTCGAAAAATCCAAAATTTTTACACTGAAAATTGCAAATCCACTGGGTGCGGCTGCCCCCGCTTGCCCCTAAATAAAACCGCCCCTGGGGATAGAAGTGCTGATGTGGCGCTGAATGGTTAGTTAGTCCTGGAAGACATCCTGTCACCGTTGGGAGCACTGTTATGACTGTCTTTTTTGAGAAATAGAAGAACGAAAGATAGTGGGTCGAATTTCCGTATTTAATTCATAATATTTCAGGGTACTCTCACTACTCTCAATCAAATAGCAATTGGTGGGTCCCTGCACCAAAAGATTCTAGTTTCCATTTTCATATATATATATACACATTATTTCAGAACTTATTTAAATGAATTATATAATGAGTGGGTTGGTTCTTTTTTAAGAAGTATGTTATTGTTAGTAGAATTTAGTCTTTTTTAGTTTTTACAAATATATGTTAATGTGGCGCTGATATAAAATTCGGTCTTTTTAAAAAAGTATGTTATAGTTGGGAGTGGTCTAAGAGTGAATTATATCGATAGTCCACGTTTTTACATGAAATTATATATCAACTATTCTTATTTTTTGAAAATTACGTGTTCATGTGGTTTAAAATGAAACTACACTAATGGTACTTCAATTTCAAAAATTACACTATATAAAAGTGAATGTTTGATGGTTTCCGACTTATTCACATGGTACATTAATAAGAGGCGGTGGCGGAATCATGATTTTTTTCACCGGGGGCGAATTTTTTTTTTAAAACCGTAGCAATTTTTTTTTTGGCAAAAAAATGGAGGTTTTGGGGCAAAAATGAAGGTTTTTAAGCAAAATTTAAGATTTGTGGGCAAAATTAGAAGGTTTTGGGGCAAAATTTGGAAAATTTTGGACAAAATTTGAAAGTTTTGGAACAAAATACATAGGTTATCGGGCAAAAAAAAAATCCACTGAAAAAAGTCGAAAAATTCAAAAAAATTTCACTAAGATTTTAAAATCGACTGGGGCGGGTGCCCCAAGTCCCCGCCCCAAGTCCCTTAATAAAATCGCCCCCTGATAAGAGGTACCATAGACATACTTTTAGGTAAGCTAGAAATGTGTAACTTCTAAAAGTTAAGCACGGTTGGTGTAATTTAATGAAAATCAGAGACACTTGGAAGAGAGACCATAGACTTATACTTTTAGGTAAGTCATAATAGCGCAATTTTTAATAGTTAAGGACAATAGGTGTAATTTAATGAAATTTAGAAGGAATGTTGTAATTTTCAATAGATAAGAACGGTTGATATAATTTCGTGTAAATCACATGAAGTATTGTAACACACATACTATTTACAAAAACCACGTGATACTAAAATAATGAGAACTGTAAATTTATCGAATGTAGGCATTCGTATTTTAACATCACTTAATATTTGTGTGTATTTTCAGGACAATTTTTTTTGGAGAATATGGGTGCTCGGGTCCTGGAGCAAATACCACGTATAGGGTATCGTATGGACGACAACTAAGTGTGGAAGAAGCAACTCAATACATGGATATCTCGTTCATTGATGGAAATGATTGGCTTTTTCGCGACATTAGCATCATTTA
Organism: Rutidosis leptorrhynchoides; assembly: GCF_046630445.1. NCBI lineage: Eukaryota > Viridiplantae > Streptophyta > Magnoliopsida > Asterales > Asteraceae > Rutidosis > Rutidosis leptorrhynchoides. Next base: position 379,563,854 of record NC_092343.1, on the reverse strand, counting down.
GAAACTTAGGGTGCGTTTGGTTTGGGGAATATTTTTAATTGAATTGGTATTTTATAAAGGAAATTAAAATTTCAAAGAACATGAAATGCTCATGCAACTCAAATTCAGTGGCGAATCTAGAATCAAAAACCAATGGGGTCCTATATAATTTGAATGATACTTTGTTAATTTTTTTCCCTAAAATATCACTGTTTACTTTAAAAAAACCATTGATTTTAAAAATATACGGGGTCATATCTGTAAATTTAGTGGTGTCCTATAAAATTTTATTAGTAAATTATAAAAAGAAATTAAAACTTAGTGGGGTCAATGGACCCCATAGCCTACAATGTAGAGTCGCCTCTGCTCAAATTTGAACCAAAAACTCTTTTGGAATGGAATTATCTATATATCTAATAGACAAAAACACTATAGTACTATTCACCAATAGTAACCAGGAGTATTTTCATCATTTCACTTTTTTTTTTGTTTCCAACGATAAAAGAAACAACTTTCGTAAAAGAACAAACCCTTCAATGTTACCAAAAGATGTCGCAAAAAATTCTTTTTTACAAAAAAATCAACTAACTTTTTTTTCCCTTCTTTACTTCCTCAACGATAAAAGAGGCAACTTTCATAAAAAGAACAACCCTTCGATGCTACCAAAAGATGTCGAAAAACATTCTTTTTTACAAAATAGATCAACTAACTTAAAAAAAAAAAGAACGCTAAAAGAAGCAACTTTCACAAAAAGAATAACCCTTCAATGTTAGATATCGAATTTTTTATTTTTTTTTACAAAATAGATCAAGACCTTTTTTAAAATCGTATTCAAAACGAAACTTCCGGCGCGAAGCGAGAGCTCCACACCTAGTTAAGATTCCAATTCTATCAAATTTTATGGAATTCTGCAAACCAAATGGAATACAACCTTATAATATTTGTACTTAACACATTCTTGTATGCTATTTATTTTAGTGAAAATCTAGCATGTTTTTCGTTAGAAGCAGAAGCGAAGTCAGAATTCACGTATAGGGGATGCATTTTACAAAAATTAAATATCAACATAAAATTTTCATATATACATCGTAACTATGAGATATTTAAGGGATGTTTATGGTTATTATTTGTGGATATTAGCAAATAATAAACGATTTTTAAACACACTATAATTCGCTTATTTGAAAAGTTGGAGGATGCAAAGCATCCACATACATCTCCCTGTCTCCGCCTCTGGTTAGAAGCAATTATCTGGTGAATGGTGATCCTTCTGTTGTTCATGTTACATTGCTATTTTTGGTTCAATAAAAACAGAATGAAAGTAACTGAGCGAGTTCATGTTGTAGAATAAATAAATAAATGTATTAATCTAAATATTTGCTTATTACAATCGATTACGGAAAAAGATTAATGTAAGAGTCTTTGAACGTAATATGCTAACCATCTCAAGGTTGCATAGTGGTTGGGCCTCTAATATCCTTGTCAGGGCCGTCTCAACAATTTAAAGACCTTAGACGAAAATAAAAATGAACCCACATATACGTTGAATTTTTTTACTACGCATAACAAAATAGTACTACAATTTATCTATTTATTTACTTGCATTGTATTTAACTTTTAAAACAAGGTATTTTAATTTTAATTGACAAATTTTTATTTGATTTAATTAAATATATTGAGAAAAATATTTACAAATTCAAAATTTTGATCCCTTCAAAATTTTGGGCCCTAAGCAGTTGTTTATATTGCCTATGCTCGAAGACACCTCTGATCCTTGCAAGAGGTCTCATATTCGAATCTTGGGGTGGCCAAGAAAGAGTTAGAAACAAGGAAAACGTTACAACTTCTTGACATTTGATTGAATTAAAAGATTATAAAGATGCTACCACTATTATATATGTCAACTTCTATAATTTCAAATTGTAATTTGTATAGACGAGTTTAAAAGGTAGTTTTTGAATATCTTGTCCTTCAACTAAGATCAGTTGCACACAAAATTCTTTAAGTGTGAATTCTGATTGTGGGAAGTGCAGTTTCAGGATCATGTGATTTGTGAACAGAGTATTAAATTGGATCAGTCTAAGATAGAGGCAGTAATGAACTGGAACTCACCGAAAACTCCGACAGAAATCAAAAGTTTTCTGGATTTAGCAGGTTATTACCGCCGGTTTATTAAAGATTTCTCGAAGATAGCAGGTGTGTTGAATAAATTGACCAGAAAAATGTAGCATTTCGATGGACTTATGAATATGATAAGGTTTTTCAGACTATTAAACAATTATTTTGTCAAGCACCAGTGTTGGCATTACCAGAGGGATGAGAAAAATTTGTGGTTTATTGTAATGCGTCACATGCTGGTCTGGGTTATGTTTTGATGCAGAGAGATAGGGTTATAGCTTACGCTTCACGACAGTTTAAAGACCATGACCGAAATTACCCTAGTCATGACTTAGAATTGGCCGCCGTTGTTTTTGCCCTAAAACATTGGAGACACTGTTTATATGGGACACATTGTGGGGGTTAAAGCGAATTTTTGAAACTACATGATCGATGACATCCTTCGCGTCGCGCAGTTTTTTGGGCGCTTTTGCAGTACAACGTATTTTGGGACCAATATTTAAATTATTTTTCAGGTGTCTGTTTTAGTTAAACTGCGCGCCATGCAGAATTGTGGCGCGCTGTGCAATATAACGGGGTTCAATGTCATTCAGTAAATCTTAAAAAAAAAATTATGTGTTAAGGGCGTTTCAAAATGATATTGGTTTAGAGCTTTTGAATAACTTAGACTCTAAATTATTCAGTGTTAAATCTTCCAGTTTTATTAAATACACGCTAAATATGACATAAGTGAGTAATACGTTACTATATATATATATATATATATATATATATATATATATATATATATATATATATATATATAATATCAATGGCGGTTGTGAATGCAAGGTTTTGAATAAAAGGAATTTACTTACTTATATACTAAAAGCCACAAAAAAATTGATAGTTTAGTTAAGAAAGAGTCCAAAACGACATCAACTTTTAAATTCACATTTTACCCCCTCATATTTGAGTATTGAGTGTAACTATTCACTGGTATAAAAGGTAACTTTAAGAATATAAAATGTAACTTCTATATTTAATAAATAACCCATCAAACCAAACCCACAAATTTTTTTGAATAGGTTTATCTTTCTGTTCACGACGAGTTAGGTTTTACCAACGAATGTTTGCTTCAATGGTATCATGCCTCAGTGTGGAGGGACCCACGATTAGTTGCCAAGCAACCTGAGTTCAATTCCCGGGGCGAAAGGTTTTCTCTCCAGTTTTTTGCGATTAGTTGCCAAACAACCCGGATAGGAGTTTCCTTCTAGCGTGTGTGGATGCAAATGATGAGGGTCGTTGAAATAAATGATTCAATGATGCAAATTCGTCGTTTAAAAAAAATCGAAATAATTTTACAAACTAGACGCAAAAAATTATATTATTATATTATACTTATATACTAAATCTCCTCCCAAATTTGGTCGTTTCAGTTTTAACGAGCAGTCGTTTTATTATATTATACTTTACTTATATACTAAACCTCCTCCCAAATTTGGTCGTTTCAGTTTTAACGAGCAGTCGTTTTGAGTTTGCGTTCACACTACAAATAGTCCTCCAACTTTAGCACATATTACACAACAACCCCTCAACTTTACATTTTTCAGGGGTAAAAAACGTAAATTTATAATTTAATTAAAATAAAAAAACCTTACTCCACCCGAATTTATAACGGGTCCTATCTTCTCGCTCCGTGCGAGTTAAATTTTTCCGAGGCCACCGTTCAACTCGAAAAAATCTCACGAACCCAACGGGACTAACTATATGCAAAACGGACATCGTTAAAAAAACACTAAATAACGGGCCCTATATTCACGCTCGGTGCGAGTTAAATTTTTCCGAGACCACCGTTCAACTCGAAATAATTTTACGAACACAACGCGACTAACTATACGCGAAACGGACATCGTTAAAAAAAATAAATATTTCGGGTTATATTACATACATATATATACATATACAACACGACTAACTATACGCGAAACGGACATCGTATATCCAAATTGGACTGCGCGTCGAATACAACCGCAGCAACGCGCGGTCGGATTTTTTCTAGTTCGAAACAAAGTTGCGACGCACTACTAATGGATCTTTGCTTGTTAGAAATACATATGGAAGTTATTTGAATTTACAACTTAAGTCCCCGAATTATCGTAAATATTTGCGTGGGTGGCAAATGAGAGGATTCGATGCCGATATTGCTGTTCTAAATTTTTTTTATTATAATATTAATTACACATGACCACTTCCCCGAGTATCCTTATCTTGTTGAAATGTCTAATGCAATCGCTATCTAGCTTGCACTATAAAAAAATGTAAGGGTGGAAAACTCCACTATATTTAATGCAAGAGTATTAAACGTGTCTTGCAAATATACCTGGAAAACGGGTCAAGTTGGGTCGGTTTGGGTAACGGGTCAAAATGGTTTTAGGTTGAAATGGGTCATGGGTCAAACGAGGAAAAATTTAAACGGGTCCAAACGGGTCAGGTTGTGTCGGTTTGGGTAACAGGTCGAAACGGGTAACGGGTCAAATGGGAAACATGTCATATACTTTTACACTTGATTTTTTACATTTATTATATTATTTTAGATATTACTAATAGTTATTATATATATAAGAAAATATTAATATAAATAATAATTGGTATAACCATTAATGCTTTTACAAAATATTGACGAATGAATCTTGTTTTACTCGACCCATTTGATCCATTCACAAGACCCATTAGACTTGTTCTCTATTTGTTGAACTTAGGATTTGATCTCCGTTTGACCCGTTCTTTTGTATTTCGTATAAGACTCAATAGGTTGAAGAAAAACTCATTGGACCTTTTTTTATGTTTAAGTTTACATTGTCAGTATTAATTTTTTTCAAGACCCAACTGACCCGATAGCTCGACCCATTTAACCCAAACTTGAGAGAATGGGTCTCAATTGCAATGTATGCTTTGCAAATCTTCTATAGATTCTATTAAAATCCTAAAATGATGACATCATAATTAACCTTTTTTCAAGTTTAAAAGAAAATCAAAAAATAAATAGAAAAAATGTGAGACATTTTGATGATATCATTAACACTAATTAATTACATTTTAAAAAAAATAAACAAAGAAAACACAAAACGTATCCATAAATAATATGCATTCTTCCTTCCCTCAGCTTTCTTTTCTAGATAAAAAAAAGAGATGTTACTCACACACTCAATATTAATTCATACACACTTAATTAACTATTATTTCCTTACTTACAATAATACTTGCAATACAATAATAGAGACATAAATTTAAGGGGATGATTCTCACACATACTTTTTTGATTCTCACACACTAATTGATTATTATTAAAAGAGTAAAAGGTTAAAATAGGTGTGTGAGGATGAACTTAAATTTAAGGTTATAATTATAAGTTCTACAGTGTGTATGGATCTGGTCGTGAGACCTCCAAAAACCCTAAAGAACCCATTTGTCTACCAAATGGGTCAATTCCAAATAAATCCCTTTCAATTTTGTTACGAATTAACAGGTAAAAATTTGCTTTTGTTATGAATTAATTTTGTAAAATTTAGGGTTTCAGATTTGCAGATGATAACGACTGATGAATGAGTACTGGTGCTTTAGCATGCGAGATATTATACATTTCCAATTTTTGATGGTGTTGCAGGTAAGTTTTTCAATTTAATTTAAAGATGTATTCTTTATTCCTCATTTTTGCCTTTAATTTGTTTCAGATCAGGCAACAATGACTGTATCTATGATTCTGAATGGATGCGTCACGGAGATTGCGTCCCTATTAGGTTTTAGATTTAAACTGATTTGTGTTGTTAAAACCCAGGTAAGTTAATACTCCATATGTCACCTATCCATATACATAAATATTTATATAGCTGAGCGTATGTAGTTTTGTCCATGGTTTTGTTGAAATTAATTGGTATTAGCTGGGGAAAAACATATTTTCTTAACATAGGTTTACTTGAATAAGTTTTCATCATTTTATTTCAAAAAATATCCTATCCTATTATTTCTCTAATAGTGAAGTAGGTTTCAAGGAACATGGTGTTTTTACTTTGGGGTTAATACTAAAATGTGTTTTGGGTCCAAAAGGGTGCTGAGAGTACATGATGCACTATTCGAGCCACATTCATACATTTGAGATTATGTTTATGGTGTTGGACTCTTTCTTTTTATATATGATGAGCTTACTTTGTGTTTAATTATGTGAAGTAAAAGGAGAGAATGTAGTCACTAGAAACGTTAGTGTTGTAATCAACCTTAATCTGGTAAGTGTTTATTTTGATTAAAATTTTAGTTTACATTATATTTATGTGTTGGTATTGTAAGCGTTAGCCTAATTATTGTGGCTTTTTTCCTAGAACTTTGTCGATTGACGCTGCTAAGATTATCAGCGAATATACTGGATGGTTATTTATCTGTTACAACCTTTTGATAAGGTAATTATTTGTATGCAATGCATATCAATCATTTGATGAAATGTCGGTGATAACAAGTGTTCTATAGTTTATATTCATAATGAATTACTGAATTTGTGATTAATATGTTAGATTTGTTTATTCGTTCGTTTGACTTCACGAGTTTAGAGAAAAAGTCCTATTTGCGATTAATTGTTGAAGTAATGGGAAAGATGGTCTTGGAGTAACAAGTGACAAAGTACCCAAATCTTGAAATATTTTGATGAAAACACTGGAAAAATATGTTAAATATTTATCTTCATGTTTGAATTAAAGTCTTTAATCGACAAAGAATAATAGATTAATGAAATTGACTATGAGCAGAATCATGTTATTATGTTCATATTATCATGTTCACATAATTGTCCCATTATATATATAATTCCATATTATATTCAAGACTTGCGGTCTTAGTTAATTTTCGTAAAGGGTAATATGATTTACATTTTTGTTTACATTTCTTGGGGTTAATCGAGATTATATTTTCAAACAGCCAGACATTAATTAATAAATTTTGCAGATAATGATCAAGAACATGTTCCAGGGGATAATGATCAAGAACATTTTCCACCCATGATGTTTCAAAAAGAATTTGAAAGTTGATCTCTTGTGCAGATTTTGCAAGCATGAAAGTCGATGTGGAATTGGCACATATGAAAGACATTGCACATGGATGGTGAAAATAAATTAGGACATTGAGTGAATGAATGTTTGATAAAATCACGTTTGCACGCTGATCGTGGGTGTTACGTGCACTTTCCCAGGTAATCCTTATTTATTTATATAGGTAATCCTTTTGATTTTAATATACTTAGTTCATTTGCTTATTAATTTTAGCTTACAATGAAATTGTTGCCGAGAAGACATGGTAACCTAAGAAGCTATGTCAATATCTTTTGGGGAGCTAATTGAAGATATCATAGTAGGGTCGTGAATAAGACACCAGGTAGTATATGTTCTTATTTTTGAATATGTTATATGTTATTGATGGCATCATATAATACCAAAACTTATAGCATCGAGTGTTACAAATTCTATATAGGTCGGATTCAGTGTGTCATTGTTATGACATGGGACTTGAACAGGAATGTACACATTCGAACTAATCATGAGTTGCCTTTGGTAAGTGTTGTTAATCTATTTTTGTATTGAGCGGTTTTTGATAGGACTGTTATAAATAAAAATGGTAACACGTATTATAATTGTATTAATAACAACGTGCGATTATATAAATGCCTTTTGTTGTTACCTAAACTTTGATTCTAACTAACCATTCATTAGCCTCAGTGTTTTGTATCATCATTCTAAATGGGTGTTTATATAACTACATTTTGGGTGTAGTTTGATGATGAAGCTGCTGCAAATTGATCAAGATAGTTGGTCATGGTTTAGTTTGTTTTTAAAGTCTGATATAGATAAATGAAGGTATGTGCGGGTAAGTCTTTTGCATAGTTTGTTTACTCAGTTATTCCGTATTATTTTTCATAATAACCTATTTCTTCTTTTTACTCATTTCTCTTGATTTCTATTTTGCTAAACGGCACCGCACTAAGATTTTATATGTCGTTAAGTTGATTAGGTGTGTGCGTCCAATCATCTTTATCCTGCAGCTCAATAGGTGTGAAGTTATTTTTAATTTAAAAAAAAGCCGGTATTTTCCTGAATAGTTCATTTTATTTTTTATTTTTTACTAATTACGAGTAATTGGTTTTGAAATTGTGATTGATAGGCATTTGTACTGTTTTTTTCTAAGAGAAGAAAAGATGAACAAACTAAGATATACATATCTTAGTTTTTCATATAAGTTTTGTTCGAGATAAAGTTGTGGTTTGTAAGAGAAGAAAAAATGAACAAACTAAGATATGTATATCTTAGTTTTTTATTTAAGTTTTGTTGCAGGCAAAGTTGTGGTTTTTGAAGTTTAGACAAATTCTACCAGTTGTCTCAAAAGGAAGTAGACAGGAATTATGCACCTTTTCATCAGTATTTTTGTTTGATCGAATGGACATGGCTGTTGAACATAGAATTAGTTAATTATCATTTCTATTATAATAAGTCATTTGGTAAGTTTGCATAGGATGCATATGTTTTCACCCGTTATTCATCCCATTATAGTTACCAGATCACCCACATTGCTAACTCTATGCAATATGATCATGAATGGGCAATATTACTATCACCTTAATATTAATATTTATATATTAAGATAACTATCTATCACAATGTTATTTAATCAAACCCGTGAATTCACGGGTCATTTAACTAGTTGATACAAAAATTGCAAACTTGAACCCCGTGAGAAAAAAGTTCGGAAAGAAGATGGCGGACTAGGGAAAGCCGAATGAAGAAGAAAAGTGAGAAGGAAAGACTCAAATTTTCGGAGTTATTCCGGAAAAGAGAATCAAACGAATGTGGCCATGTGTAATAAAATTGATTATTTTCCAATGATACATATTCTTCTAATTGTTGATATATACAAGTTACAAAGGGCTAAAACCCTACGAGATATATAATGTGGGCTAAATAGACACATAAGTGTACATAGTTATATAAAGTGTCGTGACATAAAAAGTTCAATTTAAAATACGCTGTTAAAATGTTTATTTTGTCATTCATTTAATATGTTATTAGCATTAACTAGTCCGGATCGGCCCGCGCATTGCGGTGGGGGCTTTCGGCCTGCGTATTCATATTTAATGTAGTGTTGTGTATTTACAGAGGGGAAAATGGGCCATGTGTTAAGCGCCGTTGTAGGTGTCGCCATCTTCAGTGTTTTTTTAAAAAGTATCCGTTTCGAACGTAGTTAGTTTCGTTTTGTTGATAAAATTATTTCGAGTATAACGGTGCTGTCGGAAAAATTTAACTCGCGTCGAGGAGGAAGATACGGGTTGTCGTTGTGTTTAGCGTTTTTTAAAAAGTGTGTTTCGAACGTGGTTAGTTTCGTTTTGTTCATAAGATTATTTCGAATCTGGCGCTGCCGTCGAAAAAATTTAACTCGTGCCGAGCGGGAAGATAAGGGTTGTCGTTGTGTTTAGCGTTTTTTTGAGAAGTGTCCGTTTCACGTATAATTAGTCCCGTTGGGTTGGTAAGATTTTTTCGAGTTGAACGGTGGTCTTTGAAAAATTTAACTCGCACCCAGCGAGAAGATAGGACCCGTTATAAATTCGGGTGGATTTAGTTTTTTTATATTTTAAGTAAATTATGTAATTTACACTTTTCACTCTTAAAAGTGTAAACTTGAGGGACCGATGTGAAAATATAGACAAAGTTGAGGGACCGTTTATAGTGTGAACGCAAACTAAAAGTACGATTAAATATAACTAAAACTACATAATTTTCCACCACTTTTAGTAGTATAAGGTTAATAATTAGCTTCCTTAACAAAGTAAATAATGAGTAAATGTTTTGATGATTTTCATACATAAAAAAGATAGAATTGAAGTTTCAGTGACTTTTTAGTGTTGTTTTAAATAAGAGACATTTAATTTAAAAAATATATAAATAGTAATGTGGATTCTTTTTATGTGATAAGGGAGTACATTTATATACTAACCAATAGTATATAGTTACAATTCCATTGAATTTTATGTATTTCTGTAAACCTAATACAGCCTTATAATCATAGTGTTATCTACTACATACTATGAAAATGCCACATACATGACATCACTTTCTAATTAAAACCTTAGCTTAAAAAAATAAGAGGGGCACATGTCACATATCTAAGACATCTACACGATGTCATATATCATTTTGTTTTTGAATTTAAAAAATAATACATTAACCAATAACAAATACTTTTTCAGTAAAAAAAATCTTAAAAAAATAAATACAATAAAGGGTTGTTTTAAAGACTAAACAAAAAAAGGAAGTAATTTATGGGTGATAAAAAAAATACGGAGCCGTGTATAAGTCCCACGCGTGCCTGACAAATGACAAAAAACCCTAAATCTTTCAATTCCAATTCCATTAAACAACAATTCAAATTCAAATTTATAGTATCTTTCTTCTTCTACAGATCTCTTTGATTCCATTTTTTAATCTCAATTTTTTCTCATTACATCTCAATCTTTTTCTACAAAACCGAGTTGCTGCAACATTTTTCTACAGATCTCTTTGTATTTTATGATACATGTTTCATCTAATATGGGTGTTGTAATAAGTGTTGTTTTTTTCAGAATATACAGCAAATCGGAAGAGAAAAAGAAGGCGGAGGAAGACTTAAAACCAGCTGCCGGAGATAAAAAGGTGGATATGGGTTCGTTGTTTCTTCCATTCCTTCGTGATTTTGTATTTTTTTCTTCTTAATTTAATGTTTTTGTTTGCGCTGCTTTGCTTTCTTTTGTTTTCTTTTCTCCATCGTTTGCTGAATGATCGCAAACATGCTCATGTGGATGCTCGAAGAATGAAGTTCGAGGATAAACTTGGAAACTGCATATATACAAGGAAAATTTCTGAAGTGAAAGTTTTTTTTGTTTTTATAATGGTAATTCTAATTATAACTATTGAATTTCAAGTTATTGTGTTTGGATGAACACGACCCATTTTTTAACTAACTTTATTTGGAAGGTTTTTTTGTGTATAATGGGCAGTCATTTATCATAGTCTTTAATATCGTTTGTGAATTATATTTTTAGCTCATAATTGGTTTCTTTATCTTACAAAGCTTTGTTTGTAAAATAGTGGGACACTAACATACATATGTTTTTTTTATGAACTTGAAGTGTTTGCCTACTTTGTGTATTATATGATGTAAACTCAAGCAAATTACCTTCCAATGTTTGGGAGAGGGCAAAGAATATTAACATTGAAGATGATGTTTGGGAGATGGCCAAAGAAGGCTGCTGAAGCAATAAAGAAAGGTCAATATTATGCATGAGATATGTGGCAATATTGTAAGTAATTTATTTAATTGTATTAGATTTAAATTTGTATTATTTGATAAAAGGGGAATAACATAGAAAGAGCAAGAATAAGCAGGTTAATTTCTTCCTGGCAAATTGCAACCCATGGGTTTTCAATTAACTTTGATATCTTTCTCGACTTTTGTATTTGAATTATTAAGAATGACATTTAATAGTGATGTGCCTTTTTTGTATAAGTTTAAGGTTATTTCTATCATTTTTGGAGGTTGAATGGGTGTCAATATGGGTCAAAACGAAAGAGGGCATGGCATAACAGGGCTAGGTTATGTTAATCCTCTATTTTTCTGGATTTGTTTTGAGACAGTTTTTTTATTTATTTATTTTTTTTTTTCATTTCAAGGATCTTGCCGAAAGGTTAGTGTTTCATGTTTTGTTTTTCATTGTTTCATAAATTTTATGTATAGAAGTAGATTTTGTGTGTTATTTTTATTTGTTACTAAACCTAAAAGATACAGAGTAGTCGTTCCTAAAAAAATACAGAATAATTGTTTTCTTATTTCATGATTTTTTCAGTTATCAAATTTATACCAGTGGAGTTTTATCATCTTGCTTTTACAGCAAATGCATTCAACAAGTGACTTTCGATTGGTCGTAGCAGTGGATGTACTAAGAAGGTGTAATTTTTTAAATGTTAATACTCTATTGTTATTTCATTCGACTCTTGTGTTCCTCCTGTCTTGACAAACAACAAGTATTTGATTAGGTAACACTAAAGGTTTAGATGAATGAAAAGATTAATTCAGTTTTTTAACAATTAGTTTTTCTGCAATACTGCCTAAATTATTTCATTAGGCAACAATAAAGCTTAGTTGCTTAAATTGTTGTAGGTTGCAGCTATGTGGATCAACAACTTGATCTCACTTCCACTTCAAGATTGTAATCAACAAAGTTTTTTTTTTTTTTTTAACTCTATGAAGGTAAATGGATGTTATTATTTATCTAATATAATACACACGTTTAAGGCTCATATATAATAACTTAAAAGTGGTCCATGGAAACTAATAAACTCACTTTTCACTGTTCATGGTTATGTGCAGCTTGAGTAGTTTTATCAAGGAACCGATAGGAAAGAGCTTTTCAATTTGGATTGGGAAGAGCATGGATTGTTTTCTTCACAATGAGAAATAATACAAGTAATTTCAATTATAATTCATATTTATCTTTATAATGTAGTAATTTAGACCCATATGCTATAGATACTATAACTATGTTTGGTCATATCCAGAACTGTAGGATCTGAATTAATTAACTTGATTAACTAGAGAACCGATTGAATGTCTAACTGCATATGGAGATACTTTTGTGTTTGTAGGAGTATAAAATACTTACGTGGTGGAGGGTTGGAAATGAGTAAATTACTGTAGGTGGTATTTCTCTAAAACACCTTTCATTTGAAATTTTTTCTCTTCATTTTATGCTAAAAGACTCCGAATTTTGAATTCTCAATCAAGTCCCTTTTATGTTATACTTTATATATATATATATATATATATATATATATATATATATATATATATATATATATGGGCAGGATCAATGGGGAAGTAACCAATCGGGGGGAAGCGGAGAGAAGCAAATATTTTTTTTTCGTTTTTTTTTTGGAATTTTTTTTTTTCAGGCATCAAGATCACACGAAAATATGAACATTTAGAAAAGACACTTCGTGATGAATGTTATTATTTAGGCGGAAAAACGATCGACAAAAATAGCATTCATGTGGTGGTTGATGTTAATTGTGCTGGTGTATAGAGGCAAGGATAGTTTGCCTTGCCGGTGAGTTACCTGATTTAATTAATATATTCATTGAACTATTTTGTACTTCAATACATCTTTTTACTACTTTATGTGGTGCTTGACGTAAACTATGGTGGTGTTTTAGTTATCACATTGACTTTGTTTTGTTACATGTATTTTTCTAACATCAAATCTCATATTCTTTTGTATCTAATCAAAGCAGGTGCCACAAAAGAATGTAATTACTTATTATGAAAATGTATGAAAGGTGTTCGATGAAATGCAATCATGAGATACGAGATCTGTTCGCCTATATTATTGGTGAGAAAGATTTTAAAGTCTTTGATTAAATTTACAAGGAGATGCTACAAATGTGTAACAATTAGTATTGAATTCAAGCTATTTAAGTTGATTATTGAATCTAACTATTATTTGCAAATAAATCTCTTACATATTTTATAGGTTTTGTTTTTAAATATTGTGTTATTTGTTTAACATGCTTTTCATTTCGTTTGTTCATGTTTTTGTAATTTAAAGATTATGCTTTTGGATTTCTTTTTTTAATTGTCGTTCTTTCAACAATTTGGTTAAACATTGTTGTTTTCTATCTCATATAACTTGATGAATTTCGTTACTTTATCTGCACGTTGATTATATAACGTATTTTAAAAAAAAAAAAATCTTTAAAATCCCGTGATTTCACGGGTCTTTACACTAGTTAAATATTAAATGTTGATTGCATTCCCCTTTTCGTTCACTAATACTCTATAGTACGTACATATAATCATACTAAATAGGATAACTAATCATTGATACAAGGGTTAACTTATGCAGCTATCTAATTTGGTTGTACCTTCTAAACCTAAAATGATTGCTTGCATATCATACAATTCCTGTAAGATATTCCTTATCATTCAATAGGTTCATTTGAAAAATGTTACATTTCCTGCACAACATCAACTTCCATAATTGTAGATTTCGTGTCTATTAACTTGCTAATATATTGAATCATCGCATTCATATTGACATTAGAAGAGCCCCCTTCCTCCATCGCTCTTTTAGCCATTTCTCCAAGCTCTCCAGCTCGTTTTCTTCTCGCTTCTCCTTCCTCTTCATTACTCATTAGTTCTTCAATTGCAATCTTGATGTCTTCATGTTTCACTAACGCTCCAAACTTATCTTGATCGCCAACGATGATAGGAACTTCTATACCAACTTTCAATCCGATTTTCAAAACATCTACGATAAATCTTTCATTTAGAAATTGATCCGCAAAATGTGGCCATGTAACCATAGGCACTCCGCAAGATATTCCTTCCAGAGTCGAGTTCCATCCACAATGCGTTAAGAAACCTCCAACAGCTTGATGTGACAATATCAAAACTTGTGGGGCCCAACCGCGAACAATAATCCCTCTATCTTTCACCATTTCTTCATATCTTCTTTCTGCTAACCATTTCTCGAATTCCTCCGTTGGATGCCTTAAACACCATATAAACGACACGTTTGATGCTTCTAGACCCAAACCAAGCTCAATATTTTGTTCGGTGCTAGCACGAGCTAAGCTACCCAAACAAACAAACATAACCGACTCTTTTTCTCTCGAATCCAACCATTTCAAACACTCATTTTCATTAATCGCCGCCTTGTTTCCTCTCTCGGCTAAATCTTGTAAACTTTTATTGCATAATGAAACAGGACCAATACACCATACTTTTTTACCTTTGGCCTTTGCAAGCCCTTTAGCGTAAAAAGGCTCCAACTCCTCGAAACTATTTACCACGATCCCATCTGATGCTTCTTCCGCTTCTCGTAATGTTTCTATAAACTCTGTTCTTTCCTTTTCTTCATTTTTTCCCCAACTTGAAGCTTGCGCTTTCGTAAGCTCAATTCGGTCAGGAACACCAGGTAACACAAAATACTCCGACTCGGAGACGATTTCTTCTAAAACATTAGTATGCGTCTTAATATGGACACATAAGTATGTGAAACATCCGGGTCCATGGAAAATAAGTCTTGGGATGTTAAATTTTCGCGCTATATCATGTGTCCACGGAAAAAGATTATCCGAAATAGCACAACTTGCTGGTGGAACTAACCCTTGAATCAAGTTTTCCGCGGGTTCTTTTAACATTGCGGCAGCCGCAAATAGTTTCTTAAAGAGTGGAGCTGATGGAATTAAGTCGAAACTTTCACTTCCCTCAGGCAAACCAACTTCACTTAATGGAAGTTTTAGTTCAAGAAGTTGAATCTTGAGTTTATCTTCTATCGCTCGACTAATTACTGGTTTGAAACGGTTGGCGTTAACAGGAGTTGTGATTATAGTAACTTTAGAACCCCGTTGGGCTAGTAATCGGGCTATATCGATCATTGGTATCATATGGCCTTGAGCCATTAGAGGAAACAAGACAAAATGATGAAGGGTTGTCATTGTAGTTTTTGAAGATGGCATAGTTTTGTGGTCGCTTTTTTTGAGCTATACATGCTCAGTTGTTCAGTTTTATAGATATGAATTTTGTATGAGTCACCGCATGTCATGCATGTGGATAATATGCTTCCATGTAGCGTGGATAGTAATGCTATTGCTAACCTTAAAATTCACATCTTCCTACGTTTCTTCTTTTTTAATGAGTTTTTAAGAGGATGAAAGTATTAGAAAAATATGTTTATTTATAATTATTGCAAGATAGCCTAATAGTTTATTAGTGTCTCTCTTTCTGACTTCCTCTCAAAAAATCTCTAAGTTCAAATCTCACTGCAAAATAGTCAGAAATAGTCACAGGATATTCAGTTAGGCCGCGTACATCTTGAAACGAGAATACTTTCCTTTTAATTTCCCTGAACAACAGGAATTACCTTACATATTTATCCGTACGTTTCTGTATTTATATTTTTAATGAGTGAAAAGTGTATACACGTTGCTAAAAATGATTTAACTTTATAATTTAAAGTTAATTTTAATTAATTAATAGTTTCTACCTACAATACACCAATTAACAAAAAATATATAGTCATGATTATTATAAAAGAGTAATATATTTCTATAAATAAATTAATGATAAAATATATACGGGTAATCATATTATATTTTTAAATTAAATTAACGTAAATTGAAAAAAAAAAACATGTATCATGACATCAAGAACACTATTCATATTGCTTCCTAATTCGTTCTTAATTTATCGTCCAGTATTTCATTATACAATGTTTAAATTATTTGTTCATTTTCATACATAGAAAAAAATAAAAAACATAAGTTTTATTATACTGTTAATGTATGTGGATAGAATTAAAGAAAAAAGAAAAAGTAATGATAAAACTGAAAAAAGTAAACAAAAAGTACATTACTTTTATAACATTTTATTAAATTGTTTATTTTTTTCTTCCGGAACAATTAATATGGTAAATATGGTACGGAAGGAGTACTGCGTAGTAATTATAATCTATTTTATTTGACTTGACTAAGTTGATTTTCAAACAACCCAAGTAAAATCACATTTGAATACTACAACTAAACTCGTTCGTCAGTTCAATTTATATCCGAAAATCTAGAAACATGATTTGGTTTCTGTATGCTTCCAAAGTAGATATGGTTTTGCACCCATAGCTATCATCTGGTCATTTTTGTCCGAACATAAAGTTTTGTAACAGTGTGGCTTATCAATTAATAATGAGATTGAGGTACCAAAATATATATATACTAGTGAAATGATCCGTACAATTACAGGTTTGTTTAAACGAAACAATATAATGATATATTATAGATATTAAGTGAATGTAAATGTTAAATTCATTTAGTTTAATGACCCGCATGACCACATATTTCGACTAAGAAACTTGTCGTTGTTAATTTGGTCAGAATAAATGAACTACATTCATTCTCCCACCTCATTCTTCTAATTTTCATTACAACTACTATTTTCCTTGTCATAAATGAGACTTAGTTAACATTAAAAGAGGGATTTTAAAATATCTAGTTCAACCTCACAAAAATCATGATTATTTTTGAATTCTTCTATTCTTCTGTCATACTATATATCTTCATTTTAAATAGTTGCAATATGATATGACACATGTTATCGATTTTCAGATTCTTGTTTTTTAACAAACATACAATAACAAAACATTCAAGGTGTGAAAAATTTCATCATCAAACAAGGCATAAAAGAGAATAATTCTTTGAAAAAATCATTAACAACGACATTAAGATTTGTACCTGCTTTTTGGAAACTGTTGGGAAAAATAGAAATAATAATCTGATGAGTCAAAAGTATTTTGCAGATTTTAGAGTCTGGAGATTTAGAGTCTGAAGTTGCAGACTCTGGAATTAATGAAATCAACGTTTGAAGATTTCTTGAAGCCAAAGCAATAGAATATTCTGGAGATATGTTTGCAGATTAAGAAGATTTGTTTTGAAGATTTGATTTTATCTCCAGAGTTGACTTCCTTGTTAATAGCAAATTTGGTTAGTTTTTAGTTTATCTTTTCCTTATTTATAGCTAAGTAGTTTTGGAAACCAAATCTCCAGATTTGGTTTTTACCTGTATAAATAGGGACGTATGTTTCATTTGTAAGGTGTACTTTGCACGATCTATTATCTAATTCTTATTCTATTCATCGTGTTCTCTCATTTTCTGCACTATAATTCTTATTTATTGTATAAAGTGAGAGTTTGGTGTTCATAGTCCTATTACTGTGAACTAATAACTGGTATCAGAGCGGGAAATGTGTAAATCCTATCTCGGTGATCTTTGAAAACGATCCATATTGTTATCAAAATGTCTACCAGTACCATTCCTACCACAGTTATGGCTGAAAAAGGTGTGCCAATATTTGATGGCACAGATTTTGCAACTTGGAAATTGAAAGTCCTATGGTTTTTAGGATCTATTCATGAAGAAGCTGAACAAGTTCTTACAACAGGACCCATTATTCCCGGTTTTATGATAGCTGTTGTTCCTGCCTCAGATACTGTTGCTGCACAACCTGCCTATTTTCGTGAAACACCTAGAGAAAGGTGGACTGAAGCAGAAGCCATAAAGTTCAAACTAGATAGCAAGATAAGGAGTATTATTGGAAATGCTGTTACTGTTCTAATTCTCAGAAAGATCAGTCATGCCAAGACTGCTAAAGCTATGTGGGATCTGTTGCTTAATGACTATGAAGGAGTCACTGTTGTTAAGACTCAGAAGAAGAAGAATCTGATTAGATGCTATGAAAATTTTGCTGCTGAGCCTAAAGAATCTTTAAGTGATCTTCATTCAAGATTTCAGGTTCTGATAAATGATCTTGAAAGTGTTGGTGTAGAGAAAAAAACAACAAGTGTTGTGTCAAAAGTTCATTGAACTGCTACTTTCAAACTTTGAATCTGTGATTACCTCTATGATAATTAGTGAGAAGATAGATGATTATGAGCTAAGTGAGTTGTTTGGTATACTATCAAACTTTGAGGAAACACAACTGAAGAACAAGATCAATGCTAAGAAAACTGCTAAAGATCCAGAAGCTGCATTGGTGACTACCACAAAGAAGAATAAGCAGTTATTCTCTAGTTACTCCAGCAAGGTTGAATCTGAGAGTGATGGAACTTCTGATGATGATAGTGAATCTGATGTTGATTAGGAGATCAAAGATCTGGAAGTCCAGATGGCTCTTTTGACTCAAAGAATTGAGCAGAAAAAGTTTGGTTTCAAGAAGGGTAAAGGCAAGGGTGCTTTTGATTCAAAGAAAGTTAAATGTTTTAAGTGTGGAAAATTAGGTCACATAGCTGCTGACTGCTGGTCTAAGGGTGAAGGAGGTTTAAACTCCAACAAGTTTGTTGACAAAGCAAGAAAGTGCAAGCTGAAGTACATGAAATTAAAGAGTGAAGCAGAAAATTCTAAGAACAAAGAACAAGAGAAAGCTTTGTACACAGAAGCATGGAAAAATGAAGACTCATCATCTGATGAGGAGGAGGACAAGTGTCTTATGGCTATAATCGAAAAGGATGGTGGTTCTAGCAAGTTTGAGGAAGATCTGAAAGCTATTGAGAAGATGGATAAGGACACTACTTGTAATAAAGTTTCTGCCTATAAGGTACAAAACTTTGTGAACTATCTTGATAATGAAAAAGTGAGAATGTTTCAGTATTTGCTGCTTGACTTTCAATGGTGTTTAAATGATATTGATAGGTTAAGAACACAAATTTTTGATCTTAAAAATGTTATCAAAGACAAAAATGCTGAAATTCAAGTCTTAAAAAAATGTGAGGTTGAACTTGACACATATAAAATGGCATATACAGAAGAAACTAAAAGATTAAATATTGAATTAGGAAGATCAATTAAAAGTTCAAAACACTATGAATCAATTTGTAAATCTTGGTGTGTATCTTCCAAAAAGAATTCTGATGCTATTGCCAAACAAATTCCAAATGATGTCAAAGCTATACTAGGTGAAGACTACATATTAAATAATAATGTGGAAGTTGATCCAAGTGTATTCAAACCTGACATTCTACCAAACACATTTGTAAAATTTGATGGTGACACAAAGATTCTAACCAATGCTTTTGTAAGGTCATTAGATCCTGTTGAGCCTTCTGAGACTATAATACTTGAAAGTAAAAATCCATTAGAGTCTGAATTTTTGAAACCTTCAGACTCTAACAGTTTAGTCTCTCAAAATAAAAGTGTGTGTTCTGACCTAGAGTCTGACACTCAAGAGTCAAGTTGCAAGGACAACTCTGAATCATCCTCTGACACTTGTATTTGTCCAGATCCAAAAAGGTCAACTAAGAGAAGGTCAAAGTCAAATCAAGCTAAGACTATTCATAAACTCAAAAAGAAAATTTCAAAACTCAATGAAAAAATCAAGAGTCAAGAAAAACCTTCAGTTAAAAGAACATCTTGTTTTCCTAAGAAAATTGAGAAGGAATGGAAACCCAAAGTTTGTGAAAATAAAAGTGTCTTAAAATCTGTTAAGGATAAATTGATCTGGATTGGAAACAAAGCTTTTGTCTGGAGAGTGAAGAGCACTCCAATTGAACCCACTGAAAAGTGAGTTCCCCTTAAAAACTAATCATTCTCTTTTGTTCGTGTCTTGTGTAGCAGGGTAATACGTGGTATCTGGATAGTGGCTGCTCAAGACACATGACTGAATGCAAAGAGCATCTAGTAGGGTTTGTTGAAGAAAAGGGTCCCTCTGTAAGATATGGAGATAATTCTGTGGCAAAGACTATTGGTTATGGTACTGTTAAAGCTGGAAGTGTTACATTTAAGAAAGTTGCTTTAGTTGAAGGACTGAAACATAATCTGCTGAGTGTGAGCCAAATTGCTGATGAAGACTGTGAAATCAGAATTAAGAAGAAAGCTGGTATTATTTATGATCCTAAAGGAAGGCCAACACTTGTGGCTTGGAGATTTCAAAATGTGTATATGTTGGATCTAGAATCTGTTGATGCCGGAATTGAGACATGTATGTACTCTCAGACTGTCCCTGAGCTCAATTGGCTTTGGCACAAAAGGCTTTCTCATCTTAATTTTAAAAATATCAATGAGCTTTCCAAAAAGAAGCTTGTAAGAGGTCTTCCACAACAACCTTTCAAGAAAGATAAACCTTATTCTGCTTGTATTATGGGTAAACAGACCAAAATAAAGTTTCTCTAAAAAACCCTAGCTACCATCAGTGATCCACTTCATATGCTTCACATGGATCTGTTTGGTCCATTGAACACTAGTAGCTTGGGTGAGAAAAGATATACTCTGGTGATTGTTGATGAGTATTCTAGATTTACATGGGTTATTTTCTTAGTTGCAAAGAGTGATGCTCCTGAAAAAATCATCAATTTGATCAAGAGAGAGCAGGTGCAAAAGGGTGTTCTTGTCAAGCAGTTGAGAAGTGATCATGGTATTGAGTTAAAAAATGTCACTTTAATTGATTTTTGTGTAGAGTCTGGAATTGTTCAAAATTTCTCTGCTGTTAGAACTCCACAACAAAATGGAGTTGTTGAAAGAAGAAATAGGACACTCATTGAAGCAGCCAGAACCATGCTATACCAATCAAATGTTGCCCTAAGGTTCTGGGCTGAAGCTGTCAATACAGCATGTTACACTCAAAATAGGTCCTTGATTGTGAAGAAACATGGCAAAACTCCTTATGAGTTATATCATAAAAAGGTGCCTACTATTCATTACTTCCATGTATTTGGGTGTAAGTGCTATATATTAAATCAAAGAGATCAGCTTGATAAGATGAGGCCAAAGTCTGATGAAGGTATTTTTATGGGATACTCTTCTGTATTTAAAGTTTATAGAGCATATAATCAGAAGAGAATGAAGACTGAAGAATCCATTAATGTTTCCATTGATGAAAGTTCTTTAGAAATGGATCAGTCATGTAGTACTGAACTATCCGCACTTGGTGAATTGTCAAATTTGATTTCTGGTAATAGTGTTCAGACTCAGGATTTAGAGTCTGAGTTAGATGAACCAAACTTATCTGGACTGAGAAATGAAATTGCAGATAATACTCATACAGAAGAACCTTCACATCAAGATGAATCTGTTGTCAATCAAGAAAGTGACCAGTCATCAAATACCACTTTGGATCTCATTGTTCCTACTAGAAAATCATCTAGAAATATAGTTCCTCCAAAGCATCTTGAGGACTATATTGTGGATCCTACAGGTTTCCCTAAGCCTAGTTCTTCTTCTCAGACACCTGTGTCTAACTTTGCTAGAGCAAATTACTGCTTCTTTTCTAATTTTCTCTCACTAATTAAGCCTAAAGAAGTAGATGAAGCATTGGCTGACAATGATTGGGTTGAGGCTATGACTGAAGAATTGACAGAATTTGAAAGGAATGATGTTTTGAAATTGGTTCCAAAGCCTGCTGATAAAATTGCAATTGGCACAAAATGGGTTTTCAGAAACAAGGTTGATAAAGATGGTGTTGTGATCAGAAATAAAGAAAGGTTGGTTGCTCAAGGGTACAGGCAAGAAGAAGGAATAGACTATGATGAGACTTTTGCTCCTGTTGCTAGAATTGAAGCTATTAGACTGTTTCTGGCATATGCTGCTCACAAAGATTTCAAGGTGTTTCAAATGGATGTGAAGAGTGCTTTTCTGAATGGCAAATTGCATGAAGAGGTTTATGTGAAACAACCTCCTGGTTTTATTAATAAGAAATTTCCTAAGCATGTCTACAAGCTGAAGAAAGCATTGTATGGTCTGAAGCAAGCTCCCAGAGCCTGGTATGATACATTGTCAACATTTCTTCTAGAAAAGAATTTTTCCAGAGGAGCTATTGACAAGACTTTGTTTATTAAAAAGGACAAAGGTGATGTGTTACTTGTTTAAATTTATGTTGATGACATTATCTTTGGGTCTACAAATCCACACTTGAGAAAATGGTTTTCTGACATTATGTCTGAAGAATATAGAATGACTAATTTATGTACTTTAAACTATTTTCTTGGGTTGCAAATAAAACAGAGTTTTGATGGCATTTTTATTAACCAAAGTAACTACATTTCTGACATGTTAACTAAATATGGTTTTAAAAATTGTTCCTCTTTAAGAACTCCAATGAGTGTTTCTGAAAAGCTTGATAAAGATGAATCTGGGAAACCCACTTGTCAATCAACCTATAGAGGTATGATTGGATCTTTGCTATACTTAACTGCAAGTAGACCTGATATAATATTTGCTAAAAGTCTTTGTGCACGTTACCAATTGGTTACACAGATGCATACTGTGAAAAGAATTTTTAGGTACTTAAAAGGTACCCCTAACCTGGGTCTTTGGTATTCTAAAGACTCAGGGTTTGATCTAATTGGTTACACAGATGTAGACTATGCAGGGTGCAAGTTAGACAGGAAAAGCACCTCTGGTGGATGTCAATTGCTAGGTGGAAAGTTGGTTAGCTGGTTTAGTAAAAAGCAGAATTCTGTGGCTACTTCTACAGCAGAAGCTGAGTATGTTACTGCTGGAAGTTGTTGTGCTCAGTTACTTTGAATGCAACATCAACTTCTAGATTTTAGGTTAACATTGTCCAACACTCCAATCATGTGTGACAATTAGAGTGCAATTGCTATTACTGAGAATCCAGTATTTCACTCAAGAACCAAGCACATTGAAATCAGGCATCTCTTTATAAGGGATTGTGTTAAAAAGGGCAAAGTCTTCTTAAATCATATTGGTACTAAGGATCAATTGACAGATATTTTCACTAAGGCACTTACTGAGAAAAGGCACTTTTATCTTCTTGAACAACTTGGAATGTTAAATCCATCTATTGAAATGTTGTCCAGTGATGATATTCCTTGAGTCTGAATTATTTTCTTAGAATCTGGGTGACGCAATATTATTCAGAGTCTGGGAAAGTTTACTCGAGTGTATTTTTGTGTATAAAATTGTTTCCTTCTTTAGTCAAATAAACTTTTTTTTTTATCTCGTTTTTAGGTTAATTTTATTTTTCTTTATTCTATTTCCTAAAATAAAAGGGTCAAGTTTGTTATTAATGAAGGGGGTTAATGATAACTTTTTTAAAATATTTGTGTTAGGTGTATTTATTTGATTTTATCTCTCCTATTTTTACTCTTCAAAATTGTGTATCTTGCTAAACTCTCTCAATCGATCATCATCTTCTTGAAAATTCTCTCGATTCAAAATTGTGTATCTAATGGAAAACACGAAGTTCATCCCTTTTGTTCTTGAACCCACCGAAAACATGATTAGGGCTAAAGAAATCAGAGGAGGCAAGGATGTACAGGTTTCGGTTAATACAATTCTTTAACACTTACTGAAAATCATTTAAGGGTTGCTTTAAATCTTCCTTTTCAAGATAATTTTGTTCGAACTGTGTCAAAAACTACTGCAAGAACTAGTTTTCCTTTGGTTGGTCAACCCTTAACTGATTCAACTGTTAAAATCAGTATGTTCTCTCCACGATGGATGTTTTTGTTGTCAAATTTCACTAGGAGTTTGAGTTTCAAGTGTGGAAGTTTGACTGAAGTCAATGATTTTGAGGCATATCTGTTTCATGCTATGGTCACAGGGAGGAATATAGATTTTGCACGTTTATATTTCAATGAACTCTTGGTGCTCACTGAAAAACCTCAAAGGGATCATAATGTTCCATTTATTAGAGTTTTAAGTCTTATGTTTGAACAAGCTAACATTCCTGTTTTGTATGATGGGCTTAGAGTATTTGGTGTGTATGAGTATACATATATGCCAGAATGTAGTGTCAGAATGTTTTACAGGCACATTGTGGATGATCAAGAAGTTGTTCTTACTCCTTCTATGATGCATTGAGTCAATCTTGGCCGTGCAGACCAACCTGCAGATCTGAGAAATCAGAGTCTGAAGGGGCATCTTCATCAGGTTCTGAGCAATCAGAGTCTGAAGAGGGTCACAACAATGGTCAACACTCTTTAGAATCTGAGCAATCAGATTCTACCCCCACACATTCTCCATCCCATGATGTTACACAAACAGAGCAGGCTGAGAACATGAATGAGGAAATCCCACCTCAGTCTAACCCATCCTCACCCACTGGTACTGAGCAAATTTCCTACTCAAACCACCTTATGAACTCACCAGTTCATACAGAGAATACCACCATATTTTAAACCTTAGATGATACAGAACCTGTGGATTCCCCTATAAAATTCACTAGGCAAGGTGCTTCTAGTACTACTCCATCCCCTTTGCTAGAGGTTGGTGAGAGCAGTGCTTTGACCCAACCTAAATCTGATAGGATAGTGAACTTGGATACCCACATTACAGTCACTGAAGGAACCCACTCAGTTGACTTACATGAAGAAGTCCCAATCCTGGACTCCAATAACCAAATCCAAAAATCAGCTGAAATGACCAAGCCTACTTTTACCCCAGACTTGTTCTGTCACTACCCACCTAAAATGTTCCATCTTTACACATTCTTGAACAGGCTGCCAATGTCACACTCATGTCACAGGGTGAGATACAGGCCTCAAAATCTTCTATGTCCAAAGATCAGTTTTTTTACAACAGGAAGGCTGTGAGGACATACCAACCCTACCCTCATCCATTGGCACTACTTCTCAAACTGAGGCACAAGTCACCATGGTTGGCCTACATCAGACTTTGACCAGGTTGACTAAGGAGTTTGATGACAAGCTTTCTTTTATGCAGTCTAAAATTAATAATATTAACTTTAATAATAAATTTGTTTCTAAAGATGAGTTGATGGGGTGAGGAGGTTGGTTGGGGATATGCAGGGGTTGACTGGTTCAAGTGGTTCAGGGTCTGTAACAGAGATTAATCAAAGGTTGACAGAACTGGAGAAAAGAATGGTTGTTGATGAAATAAAAGAATGTTTTAATGGGTTTGCATCTGATATTTCTTCCCTCAAAGTTGAACAGACTGAAATTTGGAAGTTCTTATCTTCTCTTCCTTTGGATGATGTACAAAAAGGGGGAGAAAAGAAAAAGATCAAATGATGCAGGTATTGAGGGGGAGCAATCTAAGAAGATTCAAATTGAGGGGGAGCAATTCAAGAAGACTCAAATTGAGGGAGAGGATATTACTGATATGGGTGATGGTGAAAAACAGGGTAATTCTAGTGGTGTTTTGGTTGCTGCTACACAAAGAACAGATGGTGATCTTAGGGCTCAGATGAACAAGAGGTTCAGATTCAGAAGATATGCTGGTGACATTGTGAAAGTTGAGGTTGAAAGGTCTGAGTTTGAAGGTGTGATTCTATTGCTAACAATGACTCATATGTCAGACAGAAGATTGAGGGTGAAAATAAATCAAATAGTTCATTTGGGTTTTTGTGAATGGAGAGGCATAGATTTTTGTATTAAGGAGTGTGCAGGGGATCAGGTTATTTTGAATGAAGTTTTAAAAAGGGTGTTTATGTTGGTTCACTTATTGTTTAAAGCTCTAAAGATTATGAGGTGTTTTGTGGAGCTTTTAATCTGGAGAGGAAAGAAAGAAGAGTTAAGGGTAATGTTGAAAGATATGCTGTTCCTGAGCATATGGAATTTGTGGATAATATGTATGTTGAATATTTGGATGGTTTAATTATTAAGACCGCTGAAAATCAAAAGATGTTGATTAGGTGTGATCAGTTTGAAGGAGCTGGTATTGATATGTTGATTAGTTTACTGTCCAGATGTGAAACACCGCAAACAACTCCTTTCAGGATGCAGTTGTTAAAACACTTGCATAGCAAACTGAGCATGCTGAAGAAAATTTCTCATATGAAGAGCAAGTGCAAGCTAATTGAAAGAGGCTATGAAAAGATGTTTGTTTAGGAGTACAGGTTGTTTTGACATCATCAGATAGGGGGAGATTGTTGGAAAAAATAGAAATAATAATCTGATGAGTCAAAAGTATTTTGCAGATTTTAGAGTCTAGAGATTTAGAGTCTGAAGTTGCAGACTCTGGAATTACTGAAGTCAACGTTTGAATATTTATTGAAGCCAAAGCAATAGAATATTCTGGAGATATGTTTGCATATTAAGAAGAATTGTTTTGAAGATTTGGTTTTATCTCCAGAGTTGACTTCCTTGTTAATAGCAAATTTGGTTGGTTTTTAGTTTATCTTTTCCGTATTTATAGCTAAGTAGTTTTGGAAACCAAATCTCCAGATTTGGTTTTTACCTGTATAAATAGGGATGTATGTTTCATTTGTAATGTGTACTTTGCACTATCTATTATCTAATTCTTATTCTATTCATCGTGTTCTCTCATTTTCTGCACTATAATTCTTATTTATTGTATAAAGTGAGAGTCTGGTGTTCATAGTCCTATTACTGTGAACTAATAGAAACAAAAGGTTATTGGATAATATGGTGAAGATCGAGAAAAATAGTTGTAAAGGTTTATGCTTATTGAGAAAAAGAGTTGTGATACTGTAACACCCCGTTTTTCAGTTACATGTTATCTGGAATGACATTCGAAATACGAGGCATGTAAGCGTATATTTGAATTCCAAATAAAGTTGGAGTTAGGGTTCTAAAACCACACCATTGGATAGTAAATTTCATTACGTTCCCAACGATATTTGATTCGTCGAAAACGGAGTTACGGTTGAAAAGTTACGACTAAAACAAGTTTCAGTTTCAGACTCAGTTCATTGGGACACCATCCAACAATTCTGGACGCCGTCCAGAAGGCCTGACGGGCCAGCAGCTGTATTTTACTCTAATTTAAAGGGGTACTTTGGTCTTTTCACTTGGGGTCGGTTTGGGATCATCAAAACTGATCTAGAACTCATTTGGAGCCCATTCTCACCCACACAAAACACTCCCATTCATTTTAGAGAGAGAGAGAAAGAGTGTTAGTGAGAGAAAGCTCACTTTGGGGAAGAAGAAGGAATCTTGACCGAGCCCGAGTTTTAAAGTTGTTCATCTCGTTAACGGCTACGTTTTGGCAGTGTTGGTAAGTTCTAACTCCGATTTTCATTATTTGATTTTGATATTCAAATTAGGGTTTGAGCTTGATTTTGTTAAAAACCCTTTAATGGTTGTGAAAGGGGTTTGTTGTGGTTAGTAGATGGGTTTTGACCCGTTATTGGTGGGTTAGGGTTTGATGACGATTTTGGTTATGGTTTTGGGTGTAAATCACTAGTTTATAAATGTGTTAGTGTATCGATGTTCATAAGAACATGTTAGTTGGACAAAAATGGGTGTTGACTTTGATTTAGTGTCAAACTAAGATTTGAGTTAAGTTTGGTGAATCAAGTATGTAAATACTTGATTTAAGTGTCAATTGGTGTTTTGGAAGTAGAATCACTAGTCGTTAGTGATTTTGGGTGTTTTGAGACTTATGTCAAATGGGTTGACTTTGATTTGGGTCAAAATTGATGATGACACTAATTTTGGATTTAATGAATGTTAAACGATTTTGTTAGGTGTTAAATGATGTTTTTGGATGTAATTACTAGCGAGAAGTAATTTTTGGTTAAAGTGATATTTTAACATAAGTCAAAGGTAGTCAAAAGCGATATGGGTCAATATTGCACGTGTTGGGGTTTTTGATGTATTTGGCGTTTGAAATGAGTACTACCTAAGTAGTAATTTAATGTTAAGACCTAGGTTTGGTCTAATTGGTGTAAAGCATGATTTGGGCTAAATTGTACTTTATTGTGGGGTTTGAATTACCACCCGTAGTGGTAGTTGGTGAAGTCCACTTTAGGTGTCTAAATGGACAGTTTGTGGAGGTAGGTATAAACCCTTGGTTAAGGGCATTGTCGTCGAATTCTCTTGTAGAGAATGTATGTTGATTGTGTGTATATCTATATGCGTATTATAGGTAAAAGCTTGCTCGGTTGCGTTTGGAGGCGATTTACATATATAACTTGTGCGGGCGTTTCGAGGTGAGTGGAATACTTATATGTGTATGTATATAATGTATCTATTTGTAGGGCGGGGGAGGGGCCGGGTGTGTGTTGTCTATACCACCCAATAGTTAGTGATATATTTCGTTGTACACTAACGATTGCTATGAATGGATATTTCATTGTCCAAACCACCAAGAGTTAGTGATATATTTCGTTGTACACTAACGATTGCTATGAATGGATATTTCGTTGTCCAAACCGCCAAGAGTTAGTGATATATTTCGTTGTACACTAACGATTGCCTTGAATGGATATTTCGTTGTCCAAACCGCCAAGAGTAAGTGATATATTTCGTTGTACACTAACGATTGCTTTGAACGGATATTTCGTTGTCCGTACCACCCAGGGGTTAGTGATATATTTCGTTGTACACTAACGGTTATTATGAACACCGGTGGGAAATTCGAAGTACCATTCCCTTGTACTATTGGTTAACCATGGTTAAGTGTTGTAGCGTAGCATATTATATTATTCGAGTTATATATGCTATTATTGTGCTAGCGTGTGGTCTTGAAGAATTTAGCGTTATACTTGCGATGGTATGCTTATAACTTGCTAGCGTGTATGAGGTATTTGTGTAAGTGTTTGCAAGTAGGTATATTATATATGTATATGTATAATTATTGCATTCACTAAGCCTAGGCTTACCCCTCTCGTTGTTTACCTTTTTACAGGTATTGTGTTATTGATGCTAGCTAGTTGTTAGACTAGACGTGTTGGAGCGCTTGGGCTTGATGGGGTAGCTTTCGAATAATTGAACGCGGATGGCGGATTTGGTAGTCCCCGGGATTATGCTCATGGTATCGGGTTGGGTTGTAGAGTCCTAATCTGTTATATATATATATATATATATATGTATATATATATATATATATATATATATATATATATATATATATATATATATATATATATATATATATATATATATAATGGGTCGAAATGGTCACTTGTTCGTAATTTGGGTCGATGTGGGCTTGGTGTTGTAAAACTCGATTTTATTGTGGAAATCTCTTAATTATAATTATACTAATGTGTTGTGAAAACCGTTTTGTTTAAAAGTGTTGGGAAGCAGGTTTTCCGCCCGCGTGAATTTGAAAAACTGAGCAGAAACTTTTAGTTCATTTGGACGCCGTCCAAGAGGCTTGGACGCCGTCCTGGTATTCACTGCTGGACGCCGTCCAGATTGTCTGTTAAAAAAAAAAATTTAAGTCGTGTTTTTGGTAAAACGAAGTTGGGTCGTTACAAGTGGTATCAGAGCATAGTCTAAGGGAATTATGTGACCTTGGAATAGGTGCATATTCTTAAACTTATTGACAGTTATATATTATTTGCGGGACTTGTAGGGATACGGGTCAGATTGAGATTTGTTAGTGCCTTAGAGTAGGTGACTAACTAGGACTTGTGTTTGTCCAAAGTGTGATTATGTGGGGCCTTATTTCGTCTGTAAATTAGTGCCTTAGATAACTAGTGCCTAATGTAAGTAGGCGAACTTGGATGTTGTTTCAGTGATAGTCACCTAGGTTATAGGTTGACTTGTTGTTGTGTTGTACTTATGTACGTTTATTACTATATTGTATACTGGTGTATATATACAGGTATCTATTGGTGCGGTGTCCTAGGGATGAATCTATTGGAGAGATTCGCATGTTTGTCGGTTTGAGTGATCAAGTTCGCGGTAAGGACTTTGGTCATTCGGGTACTAGGATTTATCGCATGTTATTTTGTGTGAATGTTGCGTCAGTCCGGGTAAAGTACTTTGCGTGACCATGTGAAAATGGTAAGGTACGCATTTGTAATAATGACCGATCACCATTATTACGAAAGTGTATCTTGACATCAAGCATGACATGATAAGTACTGAACGGAGGAAACGTGGCATGGTTGGGGTAGATTCGGGATAAATAAGGACTCTTTTATTAGTTCCTAGGTTATAGTGGTCTCGGGTGATGTGCTTGTTGTCACATCGGATTCGTTGTGAGTCGGAAATTGTTACGGTGAATTCGGTTAGTTAAGTGAGTGAGCCAACTCACGAGTTCGGCGCATATTTAGTCACCCTACGTAGTGGGTGCATTTTGAGATCGTCATTGGTTGTAGTTACCCATCGTAACTAGGATGACCGATTAGTGTGTATGTGTGTGCGGTAAGGACTTGAATCTCGTAATGGGATGTAGCAAGTCTAATGATTGTAGAACGGCGTTACACTCGGTAGAGTGTGTGGTTAGAGAATCGTGTTAGGATTCTAATTGTGAGTCGCCTTGGAATTGGCGAATCGAGTAGTCTTAGGGTCATTAAAGTCATGGAAGTGGGACCCATACGACGGTAATTGCGTTAGTGTGTTAGCATGTTGTGGATTATAGAGTAACATTCCTAACGGAATATCCCTTGTAGTGGTGGATGTGTCGATGTGCGAAAGGGTGTAAGACTTGGTGTTTTCAAGCGTCTCTTTAGTGTTAGATGAAAGGTTTCGCGAGGCTATATTGTTTGGCCTTGTGGAAATTGCGGGTAGCGTGTGATCGCTAGGAACTTTCGATAAGACAATAAACCGTAAGGTTGTCGGGTAGGTATGACTTCGGGTCATTATTATAGAGAGATGGGTGACATCGGATGTATGGAACCTAAAGATTTAGTTTCTAAAATTCTGTTGATAGTGGTGGGAGTTTGCATGACACTGCGTCAGGTGCCTCTTTATACCTGCTAGTGTAATGCTTAACTCCAGTAGTGGTGTGATCACCTTGCGCTTAGGGTGACCGTGAGATACCCTTGGGAGCATCGGAGATTATAATAGTGATCGACGGGTGATAGTAATTCGACGGTTGCGAAAGTCGAAGTTTAAGAGCATTGTGATGAATACTTTTTATGAAGTGACTGATGAGCTAATCTTATTGCTCTTAAGTGATGAATGGGTAAAGATGACCGGTGAGCCGGTGATGTACTTAATCTTCGGTTAGGCCAAAGATTATGATGAATTGTTGATATTGCGGCCGACGCAATTATCGTGTCGGATTGGTCACTCTTCACCATGAGAGTGAGCCATTGTTGATAAAGGTTCGTTGAGTGGAAGGTCGGGTGATCTCGACTGAGATGCACGACTGATTAAGCGGAGTGGCATATGCCTAGTCGTAAAGGTGTATGTGAGACCTTGGTGGAGTTCGCTTTGCGAACGATTAAGGACTGTTAATAGTAATTATGGTATGAAGGTGCGATGTTATCGCGTGTACATCACATCAAGCGAATGTGTATGTCGGCTCTGAGAGCCCGAAGTGAATTCGTGGTGATTTGGAGTGGATGACCAGTGATGAGAATGGTCATGTGTTTCGTGGAATGCTAATTCCCCAGGATGTTATCATCTTGGCGGTGAGAATGTGGAGCCACATTTCTAAGTGGGGGAGTTTTTACTGCCACCCAAGGAAGCTCCGGTGGTGTTGTATATAGCGAAGTGTCGGAGTGTACTGTGCTAAGCCTTAAAAGGTATTCGGAGTTCCTAACGAGGAAGAGTGACGGGTTTTTGATGTCGACTCGAGATCGTGCATTACGATTGTGAGTTATTGTTTCAGGAATGTTATGCGTGAAGATTGTGATGATGGGATCGAAGGAAGTGTAAGACTTTCTATGTAAGGTGGTCGCATAGTACCAATGTGCGGTACGAGACCAAATGTGAATCTTGAGATCTCGGGGTGAGAGAATGAAGCTGTCATTGCGGGTGCTCTCATAGTGAAAAATCTGGGTTGTCATGAAACCCGGATAGGATTATTGGATGGTAACGAGTTCGATATCGTGGCGAATGCTGTATTTTCCCTGTCGGAAAATGTGATCTTAGAAATTGTCAGTGGATCATTCCACTTTATGGACGATTGTGAGGCGGAGAGTGTCGGTTCTGACTGTCTCCCATAGAGACACGCGGATGTTGTTTGTTTGCGAGAGTGTGTACCCTAGTGATGTGACCGTAGGTTGCATTGAAATGTCGAGGCTATCCTTAACGGCAGGTTTTGGTAGGAAGGTTCACCCGGCGTTGGTAAATATTCCGTGAGTCGTGTGGCGAATTGAGGAAATTTCGTGATGATAATTCGCCATTGACGGGATTCTAGTATACTATTAGTCTCCATGCTAGTACTAGGAAGCCGTCTTGTGTGGTTTTGTGGTAGGGTTTAGAGGAGGAACCCTGCGTTGAGTGTTGATGTTTTGCTCAGCACGTGGTGTATTATTGTCGTCCCGGATTAATCCAGTGACGGATGGTCGTGTGCGGATCGATTGATTGAGTGATATGGTTACGAATGTAGCTTGTTACGAGTTTTAGCCAAGAGAATTTGAAGGGATAATGATGTTTCCCGTATTTTCCTAAGTGGGAATTCTGAACGTTGAGTGTATGAGATACTGTTTGTTGCGGTAATGCGCGCTAGTGATTATTAGCGTGTGGCGAGATATTCGGGTTAATGGAAACCTTCTATGGACATCGATTTTGAAGGTATGTCAGAGGGCCTTTGAGTGTGGGTCTGGTTTGTTAAGTGACAGAGATCACGGGGACGTGATCCCATTTAAGTGGGGGAGAGTTGTAACAACCCGTTTTTCAGTTACGTGTTATTTCGAACGACATTCGTAATACGAGGCATGTAAGCGTATATTTGAATCCCAAATAAAGTTGGACTTAGGGTTCTAAAACCTTACCATTGGATAGTAAATTTCATTACGTTTCCAA
The DNA here is from genome assembly GCF_046630445.1 of Rutidosis leptorrhynchoides. NCBI lineage: Eukaryota > Viridiplantae > Streptophyta > Magnoliopsida > Asterales > Asteraceae > Rutidosis > Rutidosis leptorrhynchoides. Next base: position 379,530,576 of record NC_092343.1, on the reverse strand, counting down.
CGATATTTGATTCGTCGAAAATGGAGTTACGGTTGAAAAGTTACGACCAAAACAAGTTTTAGTTTCAGACTCAGTTCATTGGGACACCGTCCAAAAATTCTGGATGCCGTCTAGATGTCCTGATGGGCCAGCTGCTGTATTTTACTCAAATTAAAAGGGGTACTTTGGTCTTTTCACTTGGGGTCGGTTTGGGATCATCAAAACTGATCTAGAACTCATTTGAAGCTCATTCTCACCCACACAAAATACTCCCATTCATTTGAGAGAGAGAGAGATAGAGTGTTAGTGAGAGAAAGCTCACTTTAGGGAAGAAGAAGAAGGAATCTTGACCGAGCCCGAGTTTTAAAGTTGTTCATCTCGTTAGCGGCTACGTTTTGGTAGTGTTGGTAAGTTCTAACTCCGATTTTCATTATTTGATTTTGATATTCATATTAGGGTTTGAGCTTGATTTTGTTAGAAACCCTTTAATGGTTGTGAAAGGGGTTTGTTGTGGTTAGTAGATGGATTTTGACCCGTTATTGGTGGGTTAGGGTTTGATGACGATTTTGGTCATGGTTTTGGGTGTAAATCACTAGTTTATAAATGTGTTAGTATATCGATGTTCATAAGAACATGTTAGTTGGTCAAAAATGGGTGTTGACTTTGATTTAGTGTCAAACTAAGATTTGAGTTAAGTTTGGTGAATCAAGTATGTAAATACTTGATTTAAGTATCAATTGGTGTTTTGGAAGTAGAATCACTAGTCGTTAGTGATTTTGGGTGTTTTGAGACTTATGTCAAATGGGTTGACTTTGATTTGGGTCAAAATTGATGATGACACTAATTTTGGATTTAATGAATGTTAAACGATTTTGTTAGGTGTTAAATGATGTTTTTGGATGTAATTACTCGCGAGAAGTAATTTTGGGTTAAAGTGATATTTTAACATAAGTCAAAGGTAGTCAAAAGCAATATGGGTCAATATTGCACGTGTTGGGGTTTTTGATGTATTTGGCATTTGAAATGAGTACTACCTAAGTAGTAATTTAATGTTAAGACCTAGGTTTGGTCTAATTGGTGTAAAGCATGATTTAGGCAAAATTGTACTTTATTGTGGGGTTTGAATTACCACCCGTAGTGGTAGTTGGCGAAGTCCACTTTAGGTGTCTAAATGGACGGTTTGTGGAGGTTGGTATAAACCCTTGGTTAAGGGCATTGTCGTCGAATTCTCTTGTAGAGAATGTATGTTGATTGTGTGTATATCTATATGCGTATTATAGGTAAAAGCTTGCTCGGTTGCGTTTGGAGGCGATTTACATATATAACTTGTGCGGGCGTTTCGAGGTGAGTGGAATACTTATATGTGTATGTATATAATGTATCTATTTATAGGGCGGGGGAGGGGCCGGGTGTGTGTTATCTATACCACCCAATAGTTAGTGATATATTTCGTTGTACACTAACGATTGCTATGAATGGATATTTCATTGTCCAAACCGCCAAGAGTTAGTGATATATTTCGTTGTACACTAACGATTGCTATGAATGGATATTTCGTTGTCCAATCTGCCAAGAGTTAGTGATATATTTCGTTATACACTAACGATTGCCTTGAATGGGTATTTCATTGTCCAAACCGCCAAGAGTTTGTGATATATTTCGTTGTACACTAACGATTGCTTTGAACGGATATTTCGTTGTCCGTACCACCCAGGGGTTAGTGATATATTTCGTTGTACACTAACGGTTGTTATGAACACCGGTGGGAAATTCAAAGTACCATTCCCTTATACTATTGGTTAACCATGGTTAAGTGTTGTAGCGTAGCATATTATATTATTCGAGTTATATATGCTATTGTTGTGCTAGCGTGTGGTCTTGAAGAATTTAGCGTTATACTTGCGATGGTATGCTTATAACTTGCTAGCGTGTACGAGGTATTTGTGTAAGTGTTTGCAAGTAGGTATATTATATATGTATATGTATAATTATTGCATTCACTAAGCCTAGGCTTACCCCTCTCGTTGTTTACCTTTTTACAGGTATTGTGTTATTGATGCTAGCTAGTTGTTAGACTAGACGTGTTGGAGCGCTTGGGCTTGATGGGGTAGCTTTCAGATAATTGAACGCGGATGAGGGATTTGGTAGTCTCCGGGATTATGCTCATGGTATCGGGTTGGGTTGTAGAGTCCTAATCCGTCACCATATATATATATATATATATATATATATATATATATATATATGTATATATATATATATATATATATATATATATATATATATATATATATATATATATATATATATATATATATATATATATATATATATATATATATATATATATATATATATAAATGGGTCGAAATGGTCACTTGTTCGTAATTTGGGTCGATGTGGGCTCGGTGTTGTAAATCTCGATTTTATTATGGAAATCTCTTAATTATAATTATACTAATGTGTTGTGAAAACCGTTTTGTTTAAAAGTGTTGGGAAGCGGGTTTTCTGCCCGCGTGAATTTAAAAACCGAACAGAAACTTTTAGTTATTTTGGACGCCGTCCAAGAGGCTTAGACGCCGTCCTGGTCTTCACTGCTGGACGCCGTCCAGATAACTGGACGCCGTCCAGATTACTGGACGCCGTCCAGATTGTCTGTTAAAAAAAAAATTAAGTCGTATTTTTGGTAAAACGAAGTTGGGTCGTTACAGATACTATATGGTGGAGATGCTCCGTGAAATACATTTATAAAACAATAATACCGTATTAAATATTAAACGATATTTCATTAATTATTTTTGCTTTTCAAATCAGCATTCATATATTATCAGCATTTATTTATTTTTATTTTGTATCTTTTTTAATTAGAATTAATATTAATATAAAATAAAAACATCATCATTATAAAAATTAAAGTGTAATTAGTGAAAAGATAACATAATCATTTTAGAGCTTTATATTTGTTTTTATTTTGTATCTTTTTTAATTAGAATAAATATTAATATTATAATAAAATAATGACATCAACATTATGAAAATTAAAGTGTAATTAGTGAAATGATGACATTATCATTTTAGAGTTTTATATATCTGAAACAGAAAATTACAGAGTAATAATTTATTTAAGTTATTAAATAATTAGTTACTATAAGTACAATTTTTTAATTATAAAATACTTAAGATTAATGACATCATCTAAGTGGCCTAGATTTTTTTCTTTTTATTTTTGATTTTTTCTTAACATAGGAATTAGCCTATTAATGACATCATTACTATAGAATTTTAATAGAAACTTCACACACACACATACACACACATACATACATACATATATATATATATATATATATATATATATATATATATATATATATATATATATATATATATGTATATATATATATTTAAAGATATAAATACGTTATATACTTTCACTTTTGTTCTAATGTAGGCTATATACCCAATTTCAAAAAGTGTGCTAATATGAACACACTGAACTTGTTAACCGGATAAAACAAAAATGAGCGAGCGGACATCTCAAGGCACATCACGACCTACATGCAACACCGGCGAGACCTGGGAACAAAAGTGAAAGTGTATAGCCTACATCGGAACAAATCATTTTTGTATATAGCCTACATCGGAACAAAAATGAAAGTATATAACCTATTTGTAGCCATATAAAAAATATGTTAAAAATTGATTTTACCGGTTCAGCAGGTAACCGATCACCAATAGCCTACATTAGAACACATTTTGAAAGTATGTGACCTATATTGGTAATTTATTGAGTATATAACATACATTGAAACAAAAGTGAAAGTATATAGCGTATTTATATATATATATATATATATAGTTCACCAACTTTAAGACGGATGATAATTTACTAATTACATACTTGTTGAAACTTATCGTAATTGATTTCATCAATATTACCTTCCAAATCTTGTAACATATCGTCTAAATTATCATGATAACCATCATCGTCTGAATCAAAATTCCCATCATTGCACGAATCTATGTTTTCATCATTACCATCACCACTATGTTCATAAGTAACATTATTGTTATCATCTATTAATAATTCTCCATGCCATGACCAACAGCCACACTCATCCACAAAGTTGTTTACTATTAGATGTTGGCTAATTATATTAAGATCCGCATAGCTATTGAAATTTTGACACTTTTTACATGGACATGGGCTTTTCTCTTTTGTTTTTTCACTCGATCCGTGTCGACAACTTTTATAAATTCGGACAACTTTGAAAAATACTCATGACTATGACGCGGTATCTCGTACATCAGTTTTCTACGTTCCATCTATACATATACAAATAAATTAATTAACAGGATGCATGTAAGCCATGTATACGTAATCGACAAGATGCATGTATGCCATGTATATAATATATGAACTTAATGCTAGAAACAAATCATATATGAATGACTTAAGTTTTAAAGAAATACATACCTTATATTTGTTTAAGATTCAAGGCAACGATAAATCTTTAAAATTCAACATGAAACAACCCAACCCGTCAATAACCCGACAATTTTTTTTAACGTTGGTAATATTAATACAACATCATGTTACACTTCGGGATTACAAGCTACCACCATAAAAGTTCGATACGTGTAAATGTTTAGTACAATGCTTCGAGCATTAAAAGTTTAGTACAATTCAAAATTTAACAACGACCCACGAGTTTAAATGTCAAACAAAACACGAGCATGACGTTTGGGGTTAAACTACCCAATAAGGTCGTATCCAAAAATATCCACCAATAGCCCACTAGGTGGAGGTCTCTAGTCCACAAGTATACCCTTCCCTTTGTCCACACCTGAACCTAAAAAGTGTAAACAATGAGAGGGTAAGCATAATGCTTAGTGAATGCAATAACTATACATCTACATATATAATCTACTTACTTGCAATCACTTACACAACTACCGCATAAATGCTAGCAATCTAATTAGCATACCATCACAAAGTATAAAGCTAATAATCTCCAATACCGCAAGCTAGCATAACCAATAGCATATAGTCAATACAATATAATATGCTAAACTACAACACACAACCATGGTTAACCAATAGCACAAACGGAATGGTACTTGCGAAAGACCATCAATATTCACAACATCCGTTAGTGTACTTAACACCGCGTATCACTAACCCCCCGGGTGGTGTCTTAACGCTGTGACTAACCCACCCATCATAATTCCTGGAGTGGTGTCTTAATACCGTGACTAACCCACTCGTCACGCGAAATGTGGTATCTTAACAGCGCGACTAAACCCACATTTCTCGCCACACAAATATATACATCATATACATACATGTATAATTATTCCACTCACCTTAATGCTTAGGTGAAAGCCAAAACCACATACCGCAATCTTCAATGCAAAGTACTTATTACATTAAATAAACAATTAACACATAGATAAGTTGGACTACTTACCAACCTACAATCCTAGTGCATTAATGACTCAAGGTGCAATTATGATTATTGGCATTAATGACGCTCACACTAGGTCAAGACTACCTTAAATCACTAATGGCTAGTGATTAAAATCTAACCACACCAACTAACACAATTTTTGAGCAATAAACATCTCATCTTGCTAGTTGGGTCACAATACACCCATTTGATCCATTTCAAAATCGATACTTGCATTTGGGTTACCCATAACCCTATTGACACCCATTTCACTAACACAAAGTGTGCTAGTGATTCAACAATAAATTAAGACTTAAAAACCCCAAATGACAACACCAAACCCTAGTTCATGAGTCTTTTAGTCCAAGTACACAAATCTTACCCAAAATCCCCAAATTAACATGGAAATGGGTCTTACACTCAACCCATAACTAAAACCCTACACACAACTCAAATTAAACACTAGAACTTGAAATTGAAACTTACCACAACACCAAAATGTAGCTAGTAAGTAGATGCAACAAGATCAGAGCTCCAATTGGCTAGAACTAGCTTCTTCTTCCTTGAATCAAGCTTTCTCTTACTAGAACTCTCTCTCTCTCTCTCTCTCTCTCTCTCCAGTTGGGAGTGTTTGAAAAGATAAGGTTTTAGGTAGAAATGAGATCCAGATCTGATCTCAAGCTTTAAATACGCCCACATGTGAAATGACCAAAGTGCCCTTCTTATCTGATGTTGAAGCGGATGGGTACGAAATACTTTTATTTTTAATACGGAATATAGTACGAATTACACAAGTTTTAATTAATTTACGGATGGGATATACCTAGACCTTGCTACAACACTTATACGCAGTGTACCTAATCGTAGAGTAGTGTAGTTTTTAGTAAGTCATGTTCGTTCCACATGGAGCTAGTTGATTACGTACTATATTTTTATAATACTATATTTATACAAAATATATATAATTTTATAGGTAATAATATTATAAAAGGGGGTTTGTCGTTTAATGACCGGTTTGTCGATTTTATATTTTAAGCGTAAAGATAAATGACGATAATTAAAGTGCGTAAAATAAATAACAATATTTAAAGTTGCGATAATTAAAATTGCGACAAGAAATAAAATGACAATAAATAAAAAGACGGTAAATAAAAGTACAATGAGAAATACAATAAAAGAATTATTCTTATTTAAACTTCCGTAATCATGATGTTTGACGTTTTGATTTTAATTTATTTCTCTGGGTTACTTGTCCTTTGTCCTGGATTTATTTGATACCTATCCGATTTTTGCCCATAATAGTCCATCGGTCATAATTATAAAATGCTCGTCAAATTAACCTTATACCCGAAGTCAAATATTCCAACTAATTAGGGATTTAAACTGTAACAAGGTTTTAATAGTTTGTTAATTACACCAGGTTATCGACTGTATGTAATCCAAGATTTTAATACTTTGTTAACAATTACACCACTTATCGTTGTATGTAATCCACCCCTGTTTTAATTAGTCCATGATATATTAATTCATCCACTTGATCAGAATGAATAATCAATTACCCAACCCAATTGATTAATTAAATGATTGTAAAAGATTTCGTATAAACGTCACTAAATAGCACATTCACAATCATTTAAAAATTAGTAGATTAACTCATTTGAGAATAGGTTTAACAGATTTTAATTAGTTGTCATTCTATTAGACAATTACCCCCATCCATTAATAGCCCATAGCCCAATGTCCACAAGTGTCGGTCTTTTGTCCAAACCCTAATTATGGTCCAAAGTTCAATAACCCTGTCTTAATATTTAGTCCAACATCACGATTACTTCGGCTCAAATAAGCATAATAATGACTTAGTTACGAGACATTAATTTAAAAAGGTTGAACATAACTTACAGCGATTATTTATAGCGTAGCGTTACACGGACAGAGTTTTGACTTTAAAAACCGTAAAACATTCGTTACAATAACCTAATTATTATTAATCTTAAATTAAACTTAATATTATAAATAATATATATATATATATATATATATATATATATATATATATATATATATATATATATATATATATATATATATATATTATATCGTTTACAGAAAGAAAGGAAATGAAAAAGAGGTCCGTTTCATCGACTAAATTCGTTGGATTTTATAGGCATTTTGATTCAAGGCTGCTTCACGATCGCTATACAATTGTGTCACCGAGCTCCGCGATCGCGGAGGTCGTGATTCCAGCTCATCACTCAAATTAAACGTGGGCTGCTGGTATTTTTTTAATATAAATAATATATATATATATATATATATATAAATAATATTATGTAATTATATATATATTATATTATATTGTTGTGCATAGTTGACTTGTAATTTCAGTTCCGTTGAGTCGTACGTTGATAGTTGGTTCATGTCTCAGTTCCGGATTTTCGAACGCCTTTTCGTATGCTTAGATATCTTGTACTTTGCGTTTCGCGGCTTGTACTCTTGTCATTTTTAGAAGTTATTCATCAATAAATTGAACCACTTGGATTGTATCTTGTACATTTGAGATTTTTGGTCATTTGCGTCTTCAAATCGTCGATTCTGTCTTTTGTCTTCACGTTTTATTATTTAAACGAATATCACTTGTAAATAGAACAATTGCAACTAAAAGCTTGTCTTTCTGGAAGGATAATGATATGAAATATATGTTCATTTTTAGCATTATCAAATATTCACACACATGAGCGTTGCTTGTCCTCAAGCAATATAGAATTTGAATATAACTTCACTAGAATCACTTCTTTATTCTTCACAATTTGTACATCGGTGACTTTGATACGGCGGTATGAACAATGATAGTAACGATGTGGTTTACAGTCTCACATGACTATGAAAATTTAGATCCTTTAAGGAAATTGGATCTTTATGAAAATATTTGATCTTTTGAAAATTCATTCTAGCTTTTACCCTAGATAAGTTTTCCGGAATAACCCTTCACCGGTGTTTGCAAAATGTTTTTGTGGGTTTCAGTATACTTGCTCCACTTGCTAACCTTGTATTAGGAAAGCACACATCTAGTATACTTGCTCCGTATATTACCTTTCGGTAAACTACCGTCCGGTTGTAAAGGAAAGCGTTGAACAAGCAACTGTTAAGGCAATGTCTAATGACATGCATTTGATTATGGTCCAAAACGCGTCGGATGCAATTACTATCCTTTGTAGGAGAAATAGTAAAGATCACCCTATAATTTTTTGGCCTGGCACAAGGTCCTGTCTTCGACCATGCTATGCAACCAACGCTCTTACGGTTGACACCCGATTTGGTTCAGGTGACCCAGTGAATTCTGATGAATTCTTAGGATTTTACGTTCATTGGTAATGAACACATTGAAAATAGGTTTTCTGAAAACAAATCGATTTTATTTTTGATCAAAATATTTTCTAGTTCAAGCTCGAGTTTAGATATCATCGAATTCCATGAGTTTGTAATTCTCAATCTTTAAGGTCAATCTCAAGGATTGAGTAATATCAGACTTAAAAGCTGATTTTTAATTTTTAAGGAGATTATCCTTTCTGGGGTTCTGATTCATTAGTCTTATCAAGCTAATTTGCACGGCGCCCTCCCCATTTTACGAGACATATCCTCTCATGGTTAGGATAAGTCTAACCACATGGCGACCCTGTTTGATGCTGAGGTCCGTGGATTTTCTGCTGATTTTAGAGATGACTTTTCTAGATTTGTCGTCAACCTACAACTGGTCTGGACGACAACTTCTTGACCTAATGTAATGACCGCAACCCGTTTACCAAAAATGAAGCACATTTTTATTTATTTATATAAGTTAGGTCCCAATATACCGTTCATAATACATAACAGTTTCAACTCTGTTTTAACCAAAAATATAACATCATAACGTTACTTTTAACAACTTAATATAACCCTTGGTACACAAATGACACATTACAAAAGCATTTGTAATAATGACCCAATTACACAAAACACGGGTTAATACTCAATAACCCAACCCGATACCAAGAGCATAATCCTGGGGACTACCAAATCCCCAATCCGCGTCCAAATCTCTGAAAGCTACCCCATCGAGCTCAAGCGCTCCTACACATCTAGTCTAACGACTAGCTAGCCTTACAATCACAATACTTGTAAAAAGGTAAACAACGAGAGGGGTAAGCTAACGCTTAGTGAGTGCAATAAGTATACACATGCATATATAACATACCTACTTGCAACCACCTACTCACATACCACAAACATGCTAGCAATATAATATTAGCATACGAACACCAAGTATAAAGCTAACAACCTCCATTACTGCAACTAGCATAAACAATAGCATATACTCCAAAATATAATATGCTACACTACAATACATACACAAACTATATGGTTAACCATACACATGTCATGGTACTACCAGCTCCGTGGTTCACACCATACGAAATGCTATGACGCTACCGGCTCCGTGGTTTACATCACTATGCATTCGAGTCATACTCTTTTATAGTGCTATCGGCTCCGTGGTTCACACTTCGGTGTTACCGGCTCCGTGGTTCACACCTCATTTTATAGTGCTACCGGCTCCGTGGTTCACACTTTGATGCTACCAGCTCCGTGGTTCACATCTCATTTTATAGTGCTACCGGCTCCGTGGTTCACACTTTGATGCTACCGGCTCCGTGGTTCACATCTCATTTTATAGTGCTACCGGCTCCGTGGTTCACACTTTGATGCTACCGGCTCCGTGGTTTACATCACAACACATGCACCATGATGCTATCGGCTCCGTGGTTCACATCATAGCACACTCGCACACACTATGGCACTCCCGGCTTCGTGGGTCATGCCATAGCATACAAATAAATATACTATATACATACATGCATAAATATCCCACTCACCTTGGAATACCCGCACAAGTCATGTATAACATGATCTCCGTCCTCAAATCCGAGCAAGTAACCACCTATATCACACATAGGTACAATATACACATAAATAGCCATTCTCTAAAAGAGAATCCGACACAAACATCCCTTAACCGAGGGATTACACCTTGCTAGCCAAAACCCGCCCATTTAACACCTAATGGACACAAACCAATTACCACTTCGGGTGGTAATTCAAACAGACACAACAAAGTACAATTTAACCCAAATCATACTTTACACCAATTAGACCAACCTAGGTCTTAACACTTAATTACTACTTAGGTAGTAATCATTTCAAACGCCAATTACACCAAAAACCCCAACACGTGCAATATTTACCCATATTGCCTTTGACCACGTTTGACTTTTGTTAAAATGTCATTTTAACCCCAAAACACTTCCCACGATTACTTTCATTCAAAAAACACCATTTAACACTTAACAAAAGTGTTTAATATCCATTTAATCCAAATTAGTTTCATTACCAAAATTCGACCTAATTCAATTAACCCATTTTGACATAAGTCCCAAAAATGCCCAAACTACCCAATAATCACTAACACAAGTGAAAATGACCCTAATACACCAATTAAACCAAATCACATGTGTTAAACCCTTAACTTACCCAATTTGACACATAAACCCTAATTATGACCCAATTCAACATTAGTCAACCAAATAAGCCCAAATGTGTTTCAATACTTCCATAATCACTAAACCTAGTGATTAAACTCATTTTGCAAGCCTTAAACTTGACCACAACATCAACCAACCCAAAATCCACCAACGACACTATAAAACCCGATTACTACCAACACTAAACTCACTTCACGAGTTTAAATGGGTTTCTCAACAAACCAAGTTCAAACCCTAACTCTGAATATCAAATCAAACAATGAAATTCGGAGTTAGAACTTACCAACACTACCAAAACATATCCGTGAACGAGGAGAACAACTTTAAATCTTGTGACCAGACCCAAAACACTCTCCTTCTTCCCCGATTTGAGCTTTCTCTCTCTAAACCCTTTACTCTCTCTCTAGGGTTTGGTGTGTGAGTGGGAGGGAAGGAGAATGAAGAAAAATGAGGTGGGGATAAGATTTTGGCCAGATATGTGGCCCTCAAGCCATCCATAAGCAAAAAAAGAGAACTTTACCCTTCATTAAACTCATTAAAAGGCTGAAAATCATCAGATCATGCCTATCGTCGCGCCGCGGAGTAAACCCTCTGCGCCGTAGCTTAAAGGGTGATTTTAGTTCACATTTCCAAGCCTTCTGACCCTCAAAATAGGCAAAACTCGCGCCGTGGCGATTCTGGTCACGCCGCGGAGTTAGCCTATTTCATCCGAACTTCAGCAACGTGTTTCGGCCATAACTTTTTGACAGTAAATCCGTTTTCGATGAATCAAATATCGTTGGAAAAGTAATAAGATTTCCTTTCTAATGGTAAGGTTTTGAAATATCAACTCAAACTTTATTTAGGGTCAAAAAGGTACGTACACACCTTGTAACTCAAACAACGTCCAGTTTTCTTCTACATTCGAACAAGCAACACGTACACGCTTGGTACACTTCATACATGCATTGTACAATCATCTTTATACAATTATACAACCGTTCGTTCAACCCTTGTACACTATATATATATATATATACAACATATATACATACTCGATACACATATATACATTCTTTACATATATATATTCGTTATACGTTGTACGTGCTCTTCATATATACATCGTACGAATAAACGATTCTTACAACTCTCCCCCACTTATTTTGATCACGTCCTCGTGATCCTTATCACTTAACTGACCGGACCCACACTCTATAGTCCTCCGACACACATCCAAACTCGATGTCCACAATGATTTCCATTAACCCAAACGTCTCACTACACGCTAATAATCATTAGCGTGCATTACCGCAACAAACGTTATCTCGTACACTCACATGCAGATGCCCACTTAGGAAAAATACGAAAAACATCATTATTTTCCTTCAATCTCTCCCGGCTACAACTCGCAACAAGCTACATTCACAACTATATCACCCAACGCAGTCTACTAATTCCACTACACCGTGAACCAAGTCTTGCATTAATCCAAATCGAGAAGGACTTATGCCGCGTTAAGTCTTCGTACTTCAATGACTCGTGAACCAGCAATTTCAAGAAGGTTCTCTTAATCAAGAATCAACTTCCCCCGTCTGTACCACCGGGTCATTCCTTCAACGAAGAAATCTCAGTATCGCCCACTAATCACACTAGGGACACAAACTTTCCCATAAATTGATCCGCACACGACCATCAGTCTCTGGATTAATCCATGACGACAATGATACACCACGAGTTAAACAAAACATTAACACTCGACACAGGGTTTCTCTCCTAAACCCGACAACACAACCACACAAGACGATTTCCTTGTGCTCGCATGGGAACTATTCGTCTATGATGTTATGCGAGGTGTATACGAAATAGTTATATTTTTATTGCGAAATACTATTACATACGATACAATTTTACACAAGTTATTTATTTATTTATAGAGTGAATATACCTAAACCTTGCTACAACACTATAGGCAGTGTACCTAATCATACAGTAGTGTAGTTTTTAGTAAGTCCGGTTCGTTCCGCAGGGAGCTAGCCAAGTTTAACGCTATATATATTTTAAACTATATTTGTATATATATATATATATATATATATATATATATATATATATATATATATACTTATTATTAATATTATAAAAGGGGGTTTTATCGTTTAATGACCGGTTTGTCGATTTTAAAACTTTAGTCACAATTAAAACCTAATGTAAAATATTAAATATACATACAACTTAATTTAAAGCGTAAAGTAAATGACGATAATTAAAAGTGCGATAAATAAAAGTGCAATAAATAAACTGACAATAAATAAAATTGCGATAATTAAAAGTACGATGAGATATAAAATAAAGGAATTATGCTTATTTAAATTTCCATAATCATGATGTTCGACGTGTTGATTTTAGTTTATTACCATGGGTTAATTGTCCTTTGTCCTGGATTATTCGATATGTCCATCTAGTTTTTGTCCATAACAGTCCATCAGTCATAAATATAAAGTGCAAGTGTCCTCTTCAAATTATCCTTATACCCGAAGTCAAATATTCCAACTAATTGGGGACTTAAACTGTAATAGGGTTTTAAATACATTGTTAATGATTACACCAGGTTATCGACTGTGTGCAATCAAGGGCTTTAATACTTTATTAACAATTACACCAAGTATCCTTGTATGTAATCCACCCTTGTTTTAATGAGTCCATTGACTATTAATCCATTCCCGTGTCCGGTTAAATGAACGATTATTAGTACTTATAAATATCCCGCCCATTGTGTCCGATCGAGTGTATGTGATTATTTATAGGTACGTCCAATGTAAATCTTTATATTAAATTAACGAACTATTATTCAATTAAACAAATATAAAGCCCATTAATAGCCCATAGTTCAATTTCCACAAGTGTCAGTCTTTTGTCCAAACCCCAATTATGATACAAAGCCCAATTACCCCGTCTTAATATTTAGTCCAACATCACGATTAATTCGATTTAAATAAGCATAATAATAACTTAGCTACGAGACATTAATTTAAAAAGGTTGAACATAACTTACAATGAGTATTAATCGCGTAGTGTTACACGGACAGAATTTCGTCTTACAAACTCACAACATTCGCTAACATAACCTTATTATTATTAAACTTTAATATTAAAATTATAATTAATATAAATATAAATATATATTTAAGAGAGTGAGAGATAGATAATATATGGTGTGTATAATCAGTCGAGCAAACTGCCTTTTTATAGGACTTGACATGCTACAGTAAGCCATGCGACCGCATGGAATTAACTCTTCCAGGCCATGCGATCGCATGGCCTTCTTTTCCTGCTCCAAATGATTCCAAAACGTGGGCTGCGCGTATTTATTTAATATATATAATAATATATATAATTTTATATAATTAATTATATATTATATTATATTCTTGTGCATTGTTGACTTGTAATTTTAGCTCCGTTGCGTCGCGCGTTGATAGTTGGTTCATGTCCCGGTTCTGGATTTTCGAACGTCCTTGCGTACGATTTAATATCTTGTACTTTGCGTTTTGCGGCTCGTACTTTTGTAATTTTGAGACGTTTCTCATCAATAAATTGAACCACTTGGATTGTACTTTGTACTTTTTAGCTTTTTGGTCGTTTGCGTCTTCAAATCGTCGAATCTGTCTTTTATCTTCACCTTTTATTATTTAAACGAATATCACTTGTAAATAGAACAATTGCAACTAAAAGCTTATCTTTCTTGAAGGATAATGCTATGAAATATATGTTCGTTTTTAGCATTATCAAATATTCCCACACTTGAGCGTTGCTTGTCCTCAAGCAATATAGAACTTGAATATAACTTTACTAGAATCACTTCTTTATTCTTCACACTTTGTACATCAGTGATTTCTATACGGCGGTATGAACAATGATAGTAACATTGTGGTTTACAGTCCCACATGACTATAAAAATTTAGATCCTTTAGGAAATTGGATCTTTATGAAAACATTTGATATTTTGAAAATTCAATCTAGCTTTTACTCTAGATAAGTTTTTCGGAATAACCCTTCACCGGTGTTTGCAAAATGTTTTTGTGGGTTTTGTATTTGAAAATTTTAGCTCAAAACTTATGGTTTTTGTAGTGACCCGAACTTTTCCATGTTTATATATATATATTAAATGAAATTGTTATTTACATGATTAAGTGTTTCCAACATGTTAAGTAATCAAACTTGTTAAGACTTGATTAATTGAAATAGGTTTCGTATAGACAATTGACCACCCAAGTTGACCGGTGATTCACGAACGTTAAAACTTGTAAAAACTCTATGATGACATATATATGGTTATATATATAGTTAACATGATATTATGATAAGTAATCATATCATTAAGTATATTAACAATGAACTACATATGTAAAAACAAGACTACTAACTTAATGATTTTGAAACGAGACATATATGTAACGATTATCGTTGTAACGACATTTAATGTATATATATCATATTAAGAGATATTCGTACATCATAATATCATGATAATATAATAATTTAAAATCTCAATTGATATTATAAACATTGGGTTAACAACATTTAACAAGATCGTTAACCTAAAGGTTTCAAAACAACACTTACATGTAACGACTAACGATGACTTAACAACTCAGTTAAAATGTATATACATGCAGTATTTTAATATGCATTCATACACTTTTGAAAGACTTCAAGACACTTATCAAAATACTTCTACTTAACAAAAATGCTTACAATTACATCCTCGTTCAGTTTCATCAACAATTCTACTCGTATGCACCCGTATTCGTACTCGTACAATACACAGCTTTTAGATGTATGTAATATTGGTATATACACTCCAATGATCAGCTCTTAGCAGCCCATGTGAGTCACCTAACACATGTGGGAACCATCATTTGGCAACTAGCATGAAATATCTCATAAAATTACAAAAAAATGAGTAATCATTCATGACTTATTTACATGAAAACAAAATTACATATCCTTTATATCTAATCCATACACCAACGACCAAAAACACCTACAAACACTTTAATTCTTCAATTTTCTTCATCTAATTGATCTCTCTCAAGTTCTAACTTCAAGTTCTAAGTGTTCTTCATAAATTCTACAAGTTCTAGTTTCATAAAAATCAAGAATACTTCCAAGTTTGCTAGCTTACTTCCAATCTTGTAGAGTGATCATCCAACCTCAAGAAATCTTTCTTATTTACAGTAAGATATCCTTCTAATATAAGGTAATACTCATATTCAAACTTTGATTCAATTTCTGTAACTATAATAATCTTATTTCCAGTGGAAATCTTACTTGAACTTGTTTTCGTGTCACGATTCTGCTTCAAGAACTTTCAAGCCATCCAAGGATCCTTTGAAGCTAGATCCATTTTTCTCATTTTTAGTAGCTTTATCCAGAAAACTTGAGGTAGTAATGATGTTCATAACATCATTCGATTCATACATATAAAGCTATCTTATTCGAAGGTTTAAACTTGTAATCACTAGAACATAGTTTAGTTAATTCTAAACTTGTTCGCAAACAAAAGTTAATCCTTCTAACTTGACTTTTAAAATTAACTAAACACATGTTCTATATCTATATGATATGCTAACTTAATGATTTAAAACCTGGAAATATGAAAACCACCGTAAAATCGGATTTACGCCGTCGTAGTAACACCGCGGGCTGTTTTGGGTTAGTTAATTAAAAACTATGATAAATTTTGATTTAAAAGTTGTTATTCGGGGAAAATGATTTTTATTATGAACATGAAACTATATCCAAAAATTATGGTTAAACTCAAAGTGGAAGTATGTTTTCTAAAATGGTCATCTAGACGTCGTTCTTTCGACTGAAATGACTACCTTTACAAAAACGACTTGTAACTTATATTTCTGACTATAAACCTATACTTTTTCTATTTAGATTCATAAAAGAGAGTTCAATATGAAATCATAGCAATTTGATTCACTCAAAACGGATTTAAAATGAAGAAGTTATGGGTAAAACAAGATTGGATTTTTATTTTTATTTTTTGTAGCTACGGGAAATATTAACAATTCTATACAAATAATATCCTAGCTAACTTATATTGTATTATACATGTATTCTAATATATTATGTAATCTTGGGATACCATAGACACGTATGCAAATGTTTTGACATATCATATCGACCCATGTATATATTTTATTTGGAACAACCATAGACACTCTATATGCAGTAATGTTGGAGTTAGTTATACAGGGTTGAGGTTGATTCCAAAATATATATACTTTGAGTTGTGATCTAGCCTGAGACGTGTATACACTGGGTCGTGGATTGATTCAAGATAATATATATCAATTTTTTCTGTACATCTAACGTTGGACAACTAGTTGTAGGTTACTAACGAGGACAGCTGACTTAATAAACTTAAAACATCAAAATGTATTAAAAGTGTTGTAAATATATTTTGAATATACTTTGATATATATGTACATATTTGTTATAGGTTTGTGAATCGACCAGTGGCCAAGTCTTACTTCCCGACGAAGTAAAAATCTGTGAAAGTGAGTTATAGTCCCACTTTAAAAATCTAATATTTTTGGGATGAGAATACATGCAGGTTTTATAAATGATTTACAAAATAGATACAAGTACGTGAAACTACATTATATGGTTGAATTATCGAAATCGAATATGCCCCTTTTTATTAAGTCTGGTAATCTAAGAATTAGGGAACAGACACCCTAATTGATGCGAATCCTAAAGATAGATCTATTGGGCCTAACAAACCCCATCCAAAGTACCGGATGCTTTAGTACTTCAAAATTTATATCATATTCGAAGGGTGTCCCGGAATGATGGGGATATTCTTATATATGCATCTTGTTAATGTCGGTTACCAGGTGTTCACCATATGAATGAATTTTTATCTCTATGTATGGGATGTGTATTGAAATATGAAATCTTGTGGTCTATTGTTACGATTTGATATATATATATATATAGGTTAAACCTATAACTCACCAACATTTTTGTTGACGTTTAAAGCATGTTTATTCTCAGGTGAATACTAAGAGCTTACGCTGTTGCATACTAAAATAAGGACAAGATTTGGAGTCCATTTTTGTATGATATTGTGTAAAAACTGCATTTAAGAAACATATGTCGATGTAATATATTTCTATTGTAAACCATTATGTAATGGTCGTGTGTAAACAGTATATTTTAGATTATCATTATTTGATAATCTACGTAATGCTATTGAAACCTTTATTGATAAAATAAAGGTTATGGTTGTTTTAAAAATGAATGCAGTCTTTGAAAAACGTCTCATATAGAGGTCAAAACCTCGCAACGAAATCAATTAATATGGAACGTTTATAATCAATATGAACGGGACATTTCAGTTGGTATCTGAGTGTTGGTCTTATAGAACCAGAATTTTGCATTAGTGTGTCTTATCGAGTTTGTTAGGATGCATTAGTGAGTCTGGACTTCGACCGTGTTTACTTGAAAAATGATTGCTTAACAAATTTTGTTGGAAACTATATATTTTTAACATGTGAATATTATGTGATATATTAATCTCTTAACGTGTTTGATATTATGTGATAGATGTATATCTCTAGAACAAGTCCCATTGACTCACCTAATAATAATGAAGAGTCAAATGTAAATTGGAATGATTCGTGGACTGATTCACAAGTTCCCGAAGAGGAACCGGAAGAAGAGTCGGAACCGGAAGAAGAATCGGAACCGGAAGAAGAAATAGAACCGGTGGGGGAAATAATAAAACGGTTAAGTAGAAGAAAATCCTCAACCAACCGACCAAAGTTAATTATGGTTAATGGTGTTTCCGCCAAGGAAGCAAAGTATTGGGAGGATTACCAATTCTCCGATGAATCGGATCCCGACAAGGATTCCGATTATGTTATAGAAATTACCCCAACACAATTTAATAACGCAAAAGAGAACAATAAGGGAAAGGGCATAAAAATAGAGAAATTTGATTCCAAACACGATGAACTTTATATGTATCGTCAACACCCGCATTTCTTAAGTTGTGACAATAACCCGGGAACCTCTAAACCACCAGGTTTTTCTAAACCAATGTGGAAAACGACAGCTCGTATTAGGGGAACATCATATATCCCTAGAAACTTGGCAAAACGAACCAAAACCGAAGAAGAAGAAACGAGCGAGTCGGAATAAGATAGTTGTATTCGTGTGGTGTAATATATGTAATATAGTGTGCTTATGCTTTATGATATATGTAAAAATTGCTTGTATTAATAAGTATTTTTTTTTATGAATCTAACTCTTGTCTATTTTACAGTTTAAAAACACAAAATGGATAGACAACCCAATATTTTAAGAGACCTATCTGGAGACATGATTGATGAAATCTTGTCTAGAGTCGGTCAGAATTCCTCGGCACAACTATTTAAGGCGAGATCAGTTTATAAGACATTCGAAGAACGTTCCAAGAATGCCTTGGTTTATAAAAGGCTTTCGTTCGAAAGATGGGGATATCACATTGGGAAATCCATAAGTTACAATGTGTTTACTTTGACACATATATTGCGGGGAACCCAAATGCTATTTTACGCAACGGGTTAAGAAATTATTTTGACTCAATATATCCGAATATAGGATTTCGTGATTTAGAAAAAGCGGCTAACATGCAACATAAAGAAGCATGTTACGCTTACGGGTTAGTAATGTTCGCTTCTCACCAAAGTGAGAACAAGAACATCGGGCTACAACTATTAAACAAAACGTTCCCACAAGTGACGGAGTCGGTAATTGGGGTAAAAAATGAGGTTTTTATATTGTTACGGGACTGTTGGACATTACGTAACCCTCGTCCCTTTGACGACGTTACAACACGCTGTCTTATCAATGGCCATAATGGTTATGTTCCACCAGACCAAGGATGGGAAGTAGTCCTAGTAAAACCAGAATGCATGACTTGTTTCTGGACATATGAATTACGTGTCTTTATTGCCTTTGCTGAACGACTTGTGTACTAGCTAGAATTATCTTCACAACTATCTTGTATCAAAGTTATTGTGTGCTATATTTCATGCTATATGTAAAATAAGCGGTATTGTAAGTTTGTAAAATATTGTGTAAAAGTTTGAACGCGAAATATTATATATCAGTTTTTCATATAGAATTGTAGTAGTTGAATTGTATATTAGCTACTAAGTATGAACTTAACGGGTAGGTACTACCCGAATTTAAACTTATAAAACGCTAATATGAAGAAAAAGCTTTTATAAATGAGTTCATATTATGCTACGAGATACTATTGACTACTCTTAATATTCTGTATGATTAACTTGTTTCATTTGACTATTTGAAGGAAATGGCACCGACTACTCGACAAGCCATGAATATGAGCCAAGAGGAATTTCGTACCTTTCTTGCTGCAAACATAGCCGCAGTACAGGCTGCGCTACATACCAACAATAACTCCGAATCTAGCAATGCAACTAACGGCGCAAGAAATAGTGTAGGATGCACCTACAAAGAATTCACTGCCTGCAAACCTTTGGAATTTGATGGAACCGAAGGACCGATCGGATTGAAACGGTGGACCGAGAAGGTCGAATCGGTGTTTGCCATAAGTAAGTGTACTAAAGAGGACAAAGTGAAGTACGCTAAGCATACCTTCACAGGTACTGCGTTAACATGGTGGAATACCTATCTAGAGCAAGTGGGACAAGATGATGCTTACGTACTACCGTGGTCAGCATTCAAGCACTTGATGAACGAGAAGTACCGTCCCAGAACCGAGGTCAATAAGCTCAAGACAGAACTTAGAGGGTTACGAACCCAAGGATTTGATATTACCACGTACGAAAGACGATTCACAGAATTGTGCCTATTGTGTCCGAGAGCGTTCGAAGATGAAGAAGAGAAGATCGACGCATTTTTGAAAGGATTACCGGAATGAATCCAAGAAGATATAAGTTCACACGAGCCCGCCTCCATACAACAGACATGTAGAATGGCTCACAAACTAGTGAACCAGATTGAGGGAAGAATTAAAGAACAGGTGGCCGAAGAGGCCAACGTGAAGCTAGTCAAAAGAAAGTGGGAGGAAAACGGTGATAAGAGTCACCAAAACAACAACAACTATCCTAACAATCACAACATCAATCGCAACTACAACAAACGGCCCAACAATAACAACAACAACAATAACAGCAACTACAATAATCATCCCAACAACAATAACAACCGCAACAACAACAACAATCATAAGCAGTTATGCCAAAGGTGTGAAAAGTATCACTCGGGGTTCTGCACCAAATTTTGCAACAAGTGTAAAAGAAATGGTCATAGCACGGTGAAGTGTGAGGTCTACAGACCAGGGGTTAACAGAACGAAAGTAACAAATGGTGTCGAAACGAGTAATGGCAGAGCAAGTAGTGTCGGGGCAAGTTATGCCAATGTAGTTTGTTATAAATGTGGAAAACCGGGCCACATTATTAGAAATTGCCCGAACCAGGAGAACACGAATGGACAAGGCCACGGAAGAGTTTTCAATATTAATGCGGTAGAGGCACAGGAAGACCTGGAGCTTGTTACGGGTACGTTTCTTATTGACAATAAATCTGCTTACGTTTTATTTGATTCGGGTGCGGATAGAAGCTATATGAGTAGAGATTTTTGTGCTAAATTAAGTTGTCCATTGATGCCTTTGGATAGTAAATTTTTACTCGAATTAGCAAATGGTAAATTAATTTCAGCAGATAATATATGTCGGAATCGAGAAATTAAACTGGTTAGCGAAACATTTAAGATTGACTTGATACCAGTAGAGTTAGGGAGTTTTGATGTGATAATCGGTATGGACTGATTGAAAGAAGTGAAAGCAGAGATCATTTGTTACAAAAATACAATTCGCATTATACGAGAAAAAGGAAAACCCTTAATGGTGTACGGAGAAAAGGGCAACACAAAGCTACATCTTATTAGTAATTTGAAGGCACAAAAACTAATAAGAAAAGGTTGCTATGCTGTTCTAGCACACGTCGAGAAAGTACAAACTGAAGAAAAGAGCATCAATGATGTTCCCGTCGCAAAAGAATTTCCCGATATATTTCCGAAAGAATTACCGGGATTACCCCCACATCGATCCGTTGAATTTCAAATAGATCTTGTACCAGGAGCTGCACCAATAGCTAGTACTCCTTACAGACTCGCACCCAGCGAGATGAAAGAACTGCAAAGCCAATTACAAGAACTTTTAGAGCGTGGTTTCATTCGACCAAGCACATCACTGTGGGGAGCTCCTGTTTTGTTTGTCAAGAAGAAAGATGGTACATTCAGGTTGTGTATCGACTACCGAGAGTTGAACAAACTTACCATCAAGAACCGCTACCCACTACCGATAATCGACGACTTATTTGATCAACTACAAGGCTCGTCTGTTTATTCAAAGATTGACTTACGTTCCGGGTATCATCAAATGCGGGTGAAAGAAGATGATATTCCAAAGACTACTTTCAGAACACGTTACGATCATTACGAGTTTATGGTCATGCCGTTTGGTTTAACTAATGCACCAGCTGTGTTCATGGACCTTATAAACCGAGTGTGTGGACCATACCTTGACAAGTTTGTCATTGTTTTCATTGATGACATACTTATTTACTCAAAGAATGACCAAGAACACGGTGAACATTTGAGAAAGGTGTTAGAAGTATTGAGGAAGGAAGAATTGTACGCTAAGTTTTCAAAGTGTGCATTTTGGTTGGAAGAAGTTCAATTCCTCGGTCACATAGTGAACAAAGAAGGTATTAAGGTGGATCCGGCAAAGATAGAAACTGTTGAAAAGTGGGAAACCCCGAAAACTCCGAAACACATACGCCAGTTTTTAGGACTAGCTGGTTACTACAGAAGGTTCATCCAAGATTTTTCTAGAATAGCAAAACCCTTGACTGCATTAACGCATAAAGGGAAGAAATTTAAATGGAAAGATGAACAAGAGAAAGCGTTTCAATTGTTAAAGAAAAAGTTAACTACGGCACCTATATTGTCATTGCCTGAAGGAAATGATGATTTTGTAATTTATTGTGACGCATCAAAGCAAGGTCTCGGTTGTGTATTAATGCAACGAACGAAGGTGATTGCTTATGCGTCTAGACAATTGAAGATTCACGAACAAAATTATACGACACATGATTTGGAATTAGGGGCGGTTGTTTTTGCATTAAAGACTTGGAGGCACTACTTATATGGGGTCAAAAGTATTATATATACCGACCACAAAAGTCTTTAACACATATTTAATCAGAAACAACTGAATATGAGGCAGCGTAGGTGGATTGAATTATTGAATGATTACGACTTTGAGATTCGTTACCACCCGGGGAAGGCAAATGTGGTAGCCGACGCCTTGAGCAGGAAGGATAGAGAACCCATTCGAGTAAAATCTACGAATATAATGATTCACAATAACCTTACTACTCAAATAAAGGAGGCACAACAAGGAGTTTTAAAAGAGGGAAATTTAAAGGATGAAATACCCAAAGGATCGGAGAAGTATCTTAATATTCAGGAAGATAGAACCTGGTATAGGGCTGAAAGGATTTGGGTACCAAAATTTGGAGATATGAGAGAAATAGTACTTAGAGAAGCTCATAAAACTAGATACTCAATACATCCTGGAATGGGGAAGATGTACAAGGATCTCAAGAAACATTTTTTTTGGCCGGGTATGAAAGCCGATGTTGCTAAATACGTAGGAGAATGTTTGATGTGTTCTAAGGTCAAAGCTAAGCATCAGAAACCATCAGGTCTACTTCAACAACCCGAAATCCCAGAATGGAAATTGGAAAACATTACCATGGATTTCATCACTAAATTGCCAAGGACTGCAAGTGGTTTTGATACTATTTGGGTAATAGCTAATCGTCTCACCAAATCAGCACACTTCCTGCCAATAAGAGAAGATGACAAGATGGAGAAGTTAGCACGACTGTATTTGAAGGAAGTCGTCTCCAGACATGGAATACCAATCTCTATTATCTCTGATAGGGATGACAAATTTATTTCAAGATTCTGGTAGACATTACAGCAAGCATTAGGAACTCGTCTAGACATGAGTACTGCCTATCATCCACAAACTAATGGGCAGAGTGAAAGGACAATACAAACGCTTGAAGACATGTTACGAGCATGTGTTATTGATTTCGGAAATAGTTGGGATCGACATCTACCGTTAGCAGAATTTTCCTACAACAACAGCTACCATTTAAGCATTGAGATGGCGCCGTTTGAAGCACTTTATATTAGAAAGTGCAGGTCTCCGATTTGTTGGAGTGAAGTGGGGGATAGACAGATTACGGATCCGAAGATAATACAAGAAACTACCGAGAAGATCATCCAAATTCAACAACGGTTGAAAACCACCCAAAGTCGACAAAAGAGCTACGCTGACATTAAAAGAAAAGATATAGAATTTGAAATTGGAGAGATGGTCATGCTTAAAGTTGCACCTTGGAAAGGCGTTGTTCGATTTGGTAAACGAGGGAAATTAAATTCAAGGTATATCGGACCATTCAAGATTATTGATCTTGTCGGACCAGTAGCTTACCGACTTGAGTTACCTCAACAACTCGCGGCTGTGCATAACACTTTCCACGTCTCGAATTTGAATAAATGTTTTGCTAAAGAAGATCTCACTATTCCGTTAGATGAAATCCAAATCAACGAAAAACTTCAATTCATCGAAGAACCCGTCGAAATAATGGATCGTGAGGTTAAAAGACTTAAGCAAAACAAGATACCAATTGTTTAGGTTCGATGGAATGCTCGTAGAGGACCCGAATTCACCTGGGAACGAGAAGATCAGATGAAGAAGAAATTAATTTAACGGGTAGGTACTGTAGTGTAGTGACTGTAGTGACCTCCAACTGCTTAAAATTTTGGGACAAAATTAATTTAACGGGTAGGTACTGTAGTGACCCGAACTTTTTCATGTTTATATATATATTAAATGAAATTGTTATTTACATGATTAAGTGTTTCCAACATGTTAAGCAATCAAACTTATTAAGACTTGATTAATTGAAATAGGTTTCGTATAGACAATTGACTACCCAAGTTGACCGGTGATTCACGAACGTTAAAACTTGTAAAAACTATATGATGACATATATATGGTTATATATATAGTTAACATGATATTATGATAAGTAATCATATCATTAAGTATATTAACAATGAAATACATATGTAAAAACAAGACTACTAACTTAATGATTTTGAAATGAGACATATATGTAACGATTATCGTTGTAACGACATTTAATGTATATATATCATATTAAGAGATATTCGTACATCATAATATCATGATAATATAATAATTTAAAATCTCATTTGATATTATAAACATTGGGTTAACAACATTTAACAAGATCGTTAACCTAAAGGTTTCAAAACAACACTTACATGTAACGACTAACGATGACTTAACGACTCAGTTAAAATGTATATACATGTAGTGTTTTAATATGTATTCATACACTTTTGAAAAACTTCAAGACACTTATCAAAATACTTCTACTTAACAAAAATGCTTACAATTACATCCTCGTTCAGTTTCATCAACAATTCTACTCGTATGCACCCGTATTCGTACTCGTACAATACACAGCTTTTAGATGTATGTACTATTGGTATATACACTCTAATGATCAGCTCTTAGCAGCCCATGTGAGTCACCTAACACATGTGGGAACCATCATTTGGCAACTAGCATGAAATATCTCATAAAATTACAAAAATATGAGTAATCATTCATGACTTATTTACATGAAAACAAAATTACATATCCTTTATATCTAATCCATACATCAACGACCAAAAACACCTACAAACACTTTCATTCTTCAATTTTCTTCATCTAATTGATCTCTCTCAAGTTCTATCTTCAAGTTCTAAGTGTTCTTCATAAATTCTACAAGTTCTAGTTTCATAAAATCAAGAATACTTCCAAGTTTGCTAGCTTACTTCCAATCTTGTGAAATCTTTCTTATTTATAGTAAGATATCTTTCTAATATAAGGTAATACTCATATTCAAACTTTGATTCAATTTCTATAACTATAACAATCTTATTTCGAGTGGAAATCTTACTTGAACTTGTTTTCGTGTCATGATTCTGCTTCAAGAACTTTCATGCCATCCAAGAATCCTTTGAAGCTAGATCCATTTTTCTCATTTGCAGTAGCTTTATCCAGAAAACTTGAGGTAGTAATGATGTTCATAACATCATTCGATGCATACATATAAAGCTATCTTATTCGAAGGTTTAAACTTGTAATCACTAGAACATAGTTTAGTTAATTCTAAACTTGTTCGCAAACAAAAGTTAATCCTTCTAACTTGACTTTTAAAATCAACTAAACACATGTTATTTATCTATATTATATGCTAACTTAATGATTTGAAACCTGGAAACACGAAGAACACTGTAAAACCGGACATACGCCGTTGTAGTAACACCGCGGGCTGTTTTGGGTTAGTTAATTAAAAACTATGATAAACTTTGATTTAAAAGTTGTTCTTCTAGAAAAATGATTTTTCTTATGAACATGAAACTATATCCAAAAATCATGGTTAAACTCAAAGTGGAAGTATATTTTCTAAAATGGCCATCTAGACGTCGTTCTTTCGACTGAAATGACTACCTTTACAAAAACGAATTGTAACTTATATTTCTGACTATAAACCTATACTTTTTCTGTTTAGATTCATAAAATATAGTTCAATATGAAACCATAGCAATTTGATTCACTCAAAACGGATTTAAAATGAAGAAGTTATGGGTAAAACAAGATTGGATTTTTTTTTTATTTTTTGTAGCTACGGGAAATATTAACAATTCTATACAAATCATATCTTAGCTAACTTATATTGTATTATACATGTATTCTAATATATTATGTAATCTTGGGATACCATAGACGCGTATGCAAATGTTTTGACATATCATATCGACCCATGTATATATTTTATTTGGAACAACCATAGACACTCTATATGCAGTAATGTTGGAGTTAGCTATACAGGGTTGAGGTTGATTCTAAAAATATATATACTTTGAGTTGTGATCTAGCCTGAGACGTGTATACACTGGGTCGTGGATTGATTCAAGATAATATATATCAATTTTTTCTGTACATCTAACGTTGGACAACTAGTTGTAGGTTACTAACGAGGACAGCTGACTTAATAAACTTAAAACATCAAAATGTATTAAAAGTGTTGTAAATATATTTTGAATATACTTTGATATATATGTACATATTTGTTATAGGTTTGTGAATCGACCAGTGGCCAAGTCTTACTTCCCGACGAAGTAAAAATCTGTGAAAGTGAGTTATAGTCCCACTTTTAAAATCTAATATTTTTGGGATGAGAATACATGCAGGTTTTATAAATGATTTACAAAATAGATACAAGTACGTGAAACTACATTCTATGGTTGAATTATCGAAATCAAATATGCCCCTTTTTATTAAGTCTGGTAATCTAAGAATTAGGGAACAGACACCCTAATTGACGCGAATCCTAAAGATAGATCTATTGGGCCTAACAAACCCCATGCAAAGTACCGGATGCTTTAGTACTTTGAAATTTATATCATATCCGAAGGGTGTCCCGGAATGATGGGGATATTCTTATATATGCATCTTGTTAATGTCGGTTACCAGGTGTTCACCATATGAATGAATTTTTATCTCTATGTATGGGATGTGTATTGAAATATGAAATCTTGTGGTCTATTGTTACGATTTGATATATATATATATATATATATATATATATATATATATAGGTTAAACCTATAACTCACCAACATTTTTGTTGACGTTTAAAGCATGTTTATTCTCAGGTGAATACTAAGAGCTTCTGCTGTTGCATACTAAAATAAGGACAAGATTTGGAGTCCATGTTTGTATGATATTGTGTAAAAACTGCATTTAAGAAACATATGTCGATGTAATATATTTCTATTGTAAACCATTATGTAATGGTCGTGTGTAAACAGTATATTTTAGATTATCATTATTTGATAATCTACGTAATGCTTTTGAAATCTTTATTGATAAAATAAAGGTTATGGTTGTTTTAAAAATGAATGCAGTCTTTGAAAAACGTCTCATATAGAAGTCAAAACCTCGCAACGAAATCAATTAATATGGAACGTTTATAATCAATATGAACGGGACATTTCAGTTTTGTGTCACCCACTTGCTAACCTTGTATTAGGAAAGCAACACGTCCAATTTACTTGCTCCCTATATTACCTTTCGATAAACTACCGTCCGATTGTAAAGGAAAGCGTTGAACAAGCAACTGTTAAGGCAATGTCCCGTGATATGCTTTTGATTATGGTATATAACATGTCGGATGCAATTACTATCCTTTGTAGGAGCAATAGTAAAGATCATCCTATAGTTTTTCGGTCTGGCACAAGGTCCTGTCTTCGACCATGCTATGCAACCACCGTTCTTACGGGTGACACCCGATTTGGTCCAGGTGACCTAATGAATTCCGATGAATTCTTAGGATTTTACGTTCAATGGTAATAAACGCATTGAAAATAGGGTTTTCAGAAAAAAAAATCGGTTTGTAATTTGATCAAAATATTTTCTCGTTCAAGCTCGAGTTTAGATATCATTGAATTCCATGAGTTTGTAATTCTCAATCTTTAAGGTCAATCGCAAGGATTGAGTAATATCAGGCTTAAAAGCTGATTTTTGATCTTTAAGGAGATTATCCTTTCTGGAGATCTGATTCATTAGTCTTATAAGCTAATTTACACGGTGCCCCCCATTGTACGAGACAGATCCTCTCATGGTTAGGATAAGTCTGACCACTTAGCGACCCTGTTTGATGCTGAGGTCCGTGGATTTTCAGCTGATTTTCGAGAAAACTTTTCAAGATTTTTCGTAGACTCTACAACTGGTCTGGACGACAACTTCCTGACCTAAATCAAGAAGCGCGTGTCTTTTTCTCAGAAGACTGTACTTCCTTATAAATTCTATTTATATTACAATAAACTGGGTAAAACTGATTAATATTGTCCAAAACAAAAGTATCTTTAATTATTTGTACAAAAATATGTGATATATGTCCTAATTAACTTGGTAAATTTTTCCACACTTGGCTTTTATTTTCCTTTCTTTGCCTTTTTATTCTCCTCTATTCCATTTTAAATGAATTCAAGCATTTTTGGGTTGTTTCTCAATTTATGTCCTTTCCGAGGTAACAATAATTTTGGTATTAACACCTAGTTTTATCGTTCATAAATATGTATAAACATGATTTTGAATTCATTTATTAGAAAAATTTTAAAAATTTTACTAGAATTGGGTAGTCAGTATATAAGACTAGGGCTGTTCTTTATTATCAGAGAGCACTAGATTCTAATACAACTACTGCGTTACTAGTATTTTTAATGATAACCAAGTGTTTAAATTAAAATTTTAAAACCCAAAAGAATTTAACCCCTTCCCACACTTAAGATCTTGCAATGCCCTCATTTGCAAGAAATCATTAGCAATTTAAATTATTGAGGGTGATTAGCGTAGAAAAATGATTAAATTTTACCAAAGTTTCTAAACATATTGTTGTTTGTGTTGAATGATAAATAGTGCACATCATTTGTTTATTCCATCTGTTGTTATTTCACATATATTTTACATCTTGTCGTCAAAATTAGTTGCTTTTGCTGAACTTAATGCCAGTCTTTGAAAATGCGCTGTTTTACCCTGTTGTATACATGAGATAAAATACATACAATACAAATATAAACATGCATGGTAATTTGAAATGGGACTTAATATCCCACTTTCAAATTGCAAAAATGAAATATTAGTACAAAATAATAAAAATATTAAACATTACATTAAAGTATCAAAATGTTAAATGTTTAGCATAAATAGATAAAAATAATAAAAGATAAAACATCACCAATGGAACACTATTGATTTAGATAGGGGTTCCAGTTCATATCATCGCCCGGGTTCCATGGTTGGTGATAGGTGTTTTGGTAGGCTTGATTGGGGTCGTACAGGTCATCGGGTGGTCGCATGTCGGGCTGATGTGGTGGATAATAAGCAGGCCGAGTCAGGATGTAGTTATTTGGTACCTGATATGATAGCTGGCTCATGATTTGGTGCTGATGAACTTGCCAGCTATCGTGTTGACGTCGCCTAGAAGTCTCATACTCATTTGCGGCTTGCCACTGCTCATACCGATGATGCCTATCCTCATTAGTCATTTCTAACTCATCTATACGCTGGAAAAAGTCAGTAGCACTATCCCTAATGACATCCCTAATGTCATCCGCTTCCTCCATTTCCTCATCCAAACCCCTCTCTACCTGTGGATGGCGGCCCTGATATTGTATAGCCTGATTGCGTCTCCTAGTCAATACCTTTGCACCTTGATAGACTTGCAAACCTAAAGTCTCGTCTTGTTCCCTACATACCATCATCGGACCCCCTTGTTCCCTATCTACACCTAAATACTCTAAAATGAGAGTAACACAAATACCTCCTCCTATTATTCCCCCTTCCTGTATACCTTCCACCATTTTAGACAGATAAAAACCAACACAGTAGGGGATATTAACAAAGCCTCTAGTGTCTCGAATGCACTTAAGGTAAAATAAACTGTGTAAGGTCATTTTCTCCTTGTCGTTACCTCTTTGTGTAATCGAGTTTGCTAAGAATCTATGTATTATACGACGCTCGACTTTATTAATATCTAAATAGGAGTGTCTTCCTCCCCGCGTAAAAACATTATAATTTGACATACGCCTCCAGATGGCGTTAGCGTCAAAATTTCTATATACCCTCTCGCCATGATAAATCAAATTTGTACAATCAGGTGATAGTAATTCAGCGGGAGTGTAAATCTGTAAAGCCCTGGCCATGTCCAGCATGGACATCCTGTACATCCTATGGCCAAGTAAAAATCTAAGAAAACTCATATCGTCTAACCTATCTTCATCCTTATTAAAAGCTATAGTACTCATTAGCTCAACATACCACTCTTTATATACAGGCCTACGAGTGGTAAATAAACGTTCCCAATCGGAAAAAGAAGAGCTACCATACCTTTGGATTAGATGCTGCCTTACTGGGTTAACTAGGTGGACCCTTTCCAAAGGCTCCCAATCTATTACCCTTGGTACTTCTACATTTTTGGTCCAAAGCTTAAATTTGTTACTTTGGTACGTCAGGTAATCTCTCCAACTTTTTTACAATCCTTAAATTGGGATGCAACTGTTCTTCATGAATTATTGGGTGTTCTATTATATGGTGAACGGGAAATACTACGTAGGTAATAAAAAATTGTGGTTCTGGTTCATAGTATGGCACGTGTTGATCATAATGTTGTTGTTGTTCAGGTTTTTGTTCCGGTTCGTGATATTGCATCTCTGGCTGTGGTTCCGGATCAGGTTGCCTAGACGATGATGCACCGTCCGTATCTGTATTTTTCTGCAAAATACATTAAACACAAAATTTGTGCATCCAAATATGCATTAGTGTTAGCAAAATAACAAATTAAAAAAAATTACAATAACATGTTTAATCCATATTAAACTTATACTCATTTTCATATTTTTATCAATTCTACACATTTTCAAATAATCATATTTGAAAATGTTTACAAAGTTTATAAGCTTTTATCTCAAATAATATGTCAAAATAATCATTACTAGCAATTAAACAAGTTTCAAATGGCATTTATATCAAATTAATCAAGTTCATGAATTTTAGACTTAAAAAGTCTACTTTAATTCTCAAAAATCATGTTTAGGATCAATGTTTGGATCATTTAACAACCTAAACATGTTACACTACTTAATTTAGCACTAATTCATAACAAAAATTGGCCATAACCTGTTTATATCAAAAAGCCCCAAATTGCTCAAGAACACAAACCCTAGATTTCTAAAATTTTTGAAGTTTTTGGCTTCAAATCATGTTAAATAGCATCAATCTAGGTTATACATGCATAATATACTAACAATTTAACTCTAGTTACACTAGAAATCATCAAAATCAAATTATTGCAATTAATTAAAATTATCACAAAAAGTAGGAAATTTATGAGTTTAGGGGCGAAATTTTTACCTTCCTACTTCCACATCTGAGAAAAGACATGATTATAGCGAATTATTGTGACTAATTTCATTGATTTTGGTGAAAAATTGGTGAAATTTGAGGGTGTTTGGGAGTATTTTCGCGTATGTGTGTGTATTGTGAGGAGACAGAGACCAGCGACTGGAACTTTTATTCTGCCCAGGTTTTTCCTCCCATGATATCACATGGTTGTTTAGTGCAAACCCCATGCGATCGCACAGGGTCTAGTTTTTTTTTTTTTTTTTTTTAATAAAAACCTTATACTTATGAAACAAAAATTAATTAATTTTAAAAATTTGTTTTCTTTTAGAATGAGAGCGTTTCAGATCGTTGTCCTAGTTCGTCTCTCGACAAAATTTTAAAATTTGTCATTTGTAAGCGTTGTTTTAAAAGCAAAGATTTTTGGTTTTTTTTAATGTTTTTGGCATACTTTAATTCAATAAGATTAAAAATAATGATAATAAAATTTCTCGTCCCTCCCTTGGGTAAAGCAATTTCAGTTCCATAACCTAGTCTTCAACTTACGACGAATTTTAGAAATCAATTTTTAACTTAATGAAATAAAGTACATTTTTGTTTTTTAAATTCACACCAAACTTAAATTTAAAATGCATAAAATTAAAAATTCATATAAATATAATTAATATTTTTATACATTAATTTTACAAACTTATATTGAAAACATTAAAATTATATAATAGTTTTAAAAATTTACAATAATAATTTAATATTTACTTATTAATTTTAAAAATAAGGTAAAAATAAAAATCTTTTTGGTCTTTTATCCCACTTTAATCAATCAAATGTTATCAAAAATATACGCCCCTCTTTTTGGGTAAAGTAATTTCGGTCATTTTACTTAGTTTTACTCCTGACGAATTTTTGAAATATTTTGGATCGATTGATTAAAGATATTTATACCTTATGAATAAACGGTAAATTTCGCAGTGATGTAATAAATTTTTATATGGTATCAATAAGTTCGGTTTCGCATACCTAATTTTATTGAATATCAATTTAATACTTTATAGCGAACGATTCAGCGTTTATTATCAAAAGGTTAAAAGCAATAAATAAAAATAAAAATAAAACTGTACACACTTACCTGTGAGATAGAATTCTCAGAGACCTGCTTTAGCCGACTCATAGGAGAGACGTGTGATTTGGTTTTCCATAGCTACATAAGTGTAACCTCGATTCTTCAATAACTTTTCTTCTAAACATATGAACGGTCCTTCTCTGCATAGAGTAACAAATTCGGTATTTGAATATGTTTGATTGTTCGAACATTTACCTTCGTGTGACCATTTTTCGCATTTATGACATCTTTCAAGGTGTCGTGCTCTTCTTTTTGTTGCGGATTTTGATTTTTCTTTACCAAAATGTATCTTATTATGATTGTTCCGGAGTTCTCTCCTTACTTCGTCCATTTTGCCTCTTATGAATGATACCAATTCACTCGGAAAGATGTTATTATTACGTTTAGTAATCAAAGCGTGTAGTAGTAGACCATTGTTCAGAACAAAGGAATTCTTCATCTCGTAAAACCTATAAAAAATATAAATTCAGAATGGAGGGAGAAGACTAGTTCTTTAGGGTCTGCTAGGGAAAGACCATTCGGATTCCATTTTCGAGAACTACATGAAAACAGAAAATCTAACTCTAACAGAAATACATATTACCCTTAAAAGATTCGAATCTTCCCACACTTAGTTAGCTGTGGTGTCGAAATTGTGATTAATTTCATCTTCAACTTCCATTGGATTATCTATGTAATGTTTAACTCTGTGACCATTAACCTTAAATTCAACCCCATTTGAATTTATTAACTCTACTATTCCGTATGGGAAAACTCTTTTCACTATGAATGGTCCAGACCATCTTGATTTCAATTTTCTAAGAAATAGCTTGAATCGTGAATTGAAAAGAAGAACTCTGTCTCCTTCTTTAAATTCTTTTGAACTTCTGATTCTTTTATCATGCCATTTCTTTGTTCTTTCCTTATAGATTAACGAATTTTCGTATGCTTCATGTCTCAATTCTCCTAATTCGTTTAGTTGACTTAACCACAGACGTCCGGCTTCATGCAAATCAAGATTACATGTCTTCAAAGCCCAAAATGCTTTGTGCTCAATTTCTACTGGAAGGTGACATGCTTTTCCGTAAATGAGTTTAAAAGGTGTGGTTCCAATTGGAGTTTTGTAGGCTGTTCTAAAAGCCCAGAGTGCATCCTCCAATTTCATGGACCATTCCTTCGGATTTGATCCTACAGTTTTCTCTAGAATGCGTTTTAATGCTCGGTTGGTATTTTACATTGTCCACTTGTTTGTGGATGATAAGCGGTTGAGATTTTATGATTTACTCCATTTCTTTTGAGAACTTTCTCAAGTTAATTATTACAAAAATGAGTACCTCGATCACTTATTAAAGCTTTCGGTGTTCCGAACCTAGCAAAAAGACGTTTTAAGAAGTTGACTACAACTCGTACATCGTTAGTTGGGAGAGCTTGTGCTTCCACCCATTTAGATACATAATCAATGGCAACGAGAATATATAGATTATTATGGGATTTTGGAAATGGACCCATAAAGTCAATACCCCAAACGTCAAATACTTCACATACTTGAATGACATTTTGTGGCATTTCATCATGTTGACTTATTTTTCCGGCCCTTTGACATGCATCACAGGATTTACAAAGAAGGTGTGCGTCTTTGAAAATTGTAGACTAATAAAATCCAGCATCGTAGACTTTTCTTGCCGTGAGTTGAGGCTCATAATGCCCTCATGTTGGTCCTGTGTGACAATGGTTAAGATTTGGCTAGCTTCATCCCCGAATACACATCGGCGTATTATTCCGTCGGGACAACTTTTAAACAAATGTGGATCTTCCCAGAAATAGTGTTTTATATCACTAAAGAATTTCTTTCGTTTTTGGTACGACAACCCTTTTTTAGGGAATCCATATACTAAATAGTTTGCATAGTCTGCAAACCATGGAATTTCATTATAATCGATTTTCAAAAGATATTCATCAGGAAAGTTATCTTGTATAGCAGATTCATTTAGAACTTCTAATTCGGGATTTTCAAGACGAGAAAGATGATCAGCTGCGAGATTTTCTGCTCCCTTCTTGTCTCGGATTTCAATATCAAACTCTTGTAAGAGTAAGATCCAACGGATTAATCGTGGTTTGGCATCTTGTTTTGAAAATAGGTATCTAAGAGCAGAATGATCAGTATAGACCACCGTTTTTGCTAGAACGAGATATGAACGAAATTTGTCAAAAGCAAAGACAATAGCAAGGTGTTCTTTTTCAGTAGTTATGTAATTCGTTTGTGCTCCTTGTAACGTCTTACTAGCGTAATAGATAGGTTGAAATTATTTTTCAATCCTTTGTCCTAAAACGGCTCCCATTGCAAAATCACTTGCATCGCACATAAGTTCAAAGGGTAGATTCCAATTTGGAGTTATCATGATCGGCGCATTAGTGAGTTTTTCTTTAAGAATATTAAAAGATTTGATGCATTCATCCAAAAAATGAATGGAGCATCTTTTTCTAGGAGTTTATTCATAGGAGTGGCAATTTTAGAAAAATCTTTTATGAAACGTCGGTAAACACCGGCATGTCCTAGAAAACTCCTATCTCCTCTAATATTGGTGGGATGTGAAAGTTTAGCAATTACATCTACTTTAGCTCTATCCACTTCAATTCCTTCCTTTGAAATTTTATGACCAAGAACGATGCCTTCTTTAACCATGAAATGACATTTCTCCCAATTAAGAACTAGATTTGATTGATCGCATCTAATAAGCATTCGTTCAAGATTAACTAAACATGATTCAAATGTATCACCGAAGACTGAAAAGTCATCCATGAAAACTTCCATGTATTCTTCTATCATGTCGTGAAAAATCGCCATCATGCACCTTTGAAAGGTTGCAGGGGAGTTGCATAGTCCAAATGGCATGCGTTTGTAAGCAAAAGTACCATAAGGGAACGTGAAGGTGGTTTTCTCTTGGTCCTCGGGTGCTATTGGAATTTGAAAATATCCGGAAAAACCGTCAAGAAAATAATAGTAACTGTTCCCAGCTAACCTTTCCAACATTTGATCAATGAAAGGTAAGGGAAAGTGATCTTTTCTGGTGGCGACATTTAATTTTCTATAATCAATAGAAACTCGCCATCCTGTTACAGTCCTAGTAGGAATAAGCTCATTTTTTTCATTTGTGATGACAGTCATGCCACCCTTCTTAGGTACGCATTGAACTGGGCTTACCCATTGAATATCAGAGATTGGGTAAATTAAACCTGCATCAAGCAGTTTAATAATTTCTTTCTTAACAACATCTTGCATGTTAGGATTTAGTCTTCGTTGGCGTTGCACATAGGTTTTATGACCTTCTTCCATAAGGATTTTATGTGTGCAATACGAAGGACTTATGCCTTTAATGTCATGAATCTTCCATGCAATAGCTCGTTTATGAGCTTTTAGCACAGAAATGAGTCGAGATTTTTCATTTTTCTTAAGAGAAGATGATATTATTACAGGTAATTTAGATTCACCATGTAAATAAGCGTATTCTAAATGGTTTGGAAGTGGTTTTAATTCTAATATCGGTGGCTCTTCTATCGATGATTTGTATCGATATCTGTCTTCTTCTTTTAGCATTTGAAGTTTTTCTGTTGTTGGTTCATATTCATTTGCCATAAGTGTAGCTAACATTTCAGCTTCATCAATTGGTTCAGTTCCTTCTCCTAAAGAACATTCTCCTGTTCCTTGTAATTCTGGAAATTCTTCTAACAATTCTGTATATGAATCTATAGTTTGAATATAATAACATGTATCATCTGCAAATTGCAGTTGTTGCATGGCTCTATCAACAGAAAAGGTAACACTCTCATCCTCTATACTTAGGGTCAATTTCTTACCAAACACGTCTATTATTGCTTTAGCTGTGTTTAAGAATGGTCTTCCTAATATGAAAGGAACTCGAGAATCTTCTTCCATGTCCAGAGTAACAAAATCTACTGGAAATACTAAATTACCAACTTTAACTAGCATGTTCTCCATTATCCCTCTAGGATATTTTACTGATCGATCGGCTAGTTGTATGCTTATTCGTGTTGGTTTTAATTCTCCAAGGTCTAGTTTAGCGTATAGTGAATACGGCATTAAATTTATACTAGCACCTAAGTCTGCCAATGCTTCTATTGAACTAAGACTACCCAGAAAACATGGAATTGTGAAACTTCCTGGATCAAAGAGTTTTTCTGGTATCTTATTCAACAGCACTGCAGAACAATTAGCATTCATAGTAACAGCCAAAAATTCTTCCATTTTCTTTCTATTTGTGATTAGATCTTTCAGGAATTTGGTGTATCTTGGCATTCTTGAAATTACATCAATGAAAGGAAGATTGACATTTATTTGTTTAAACATATCCAAGAATTTGGATTGCTCGGCTTCAAGTTTTTTTTCTTCTCATTTTACTTGGGTAAGGAAGCGGTGGTTGGTATGGTTTAACATAAGGTTTAGCCTTAACTGTGTTATCTTCATTAACCTTTTCAACTACCGGTTCTATTTCCTTATCTTGATCAGATTGTGTTTCTTGTGTAGTAGGAATAGAGTCATCAGAAATTTCAGGTATTTCAGGTGGTTTAAGTGTAATACCACTTCTTGTGGTAATGGCTTTAGCTGTTTCATTCCGGAGGTTAGCATTTGTATTACTAGGTAGACTCCCCGGTTTTCTTTCACCTATCAACCTTGCTAGGTTGCTTACTTCTTGTTCCAGATTTTGAATAGAAGCTTGTTGATTTCTAAATGCTTGAGCATTTTGTTCATTGGTTTGTTTCTGAGATGTGAAAAACTGCGTTTGAGATTCAACTAGCTTCGACATCATATCTTCTAAATTTGGCTTTTTATCATCGGTTTGTGGTGGTTTATTTTGAAAAATAGGTCTTTGCCGATTGTAAGTATTATTGGATACTTGCTGATTGCTAGGACCTTGTTGGTTGTTGTATGGAATATTTCGGTTATAATTCTGATTTTGATTGTAGTTTTTTCTTGGCGGTTGATAATTATTCTGATAATTATTTCCAGACCTTTGGTTAAGTATGAAACATTCTCTCTTTGTTCTATTGTTTGTTCAATACTAAGACAATCTTTTGTCCAATGTGGCCCTCCACGCTGCTCATAACTAATTCGTATTGCGTGAATATCTTTAGTCATCTTTTCCATTCGTCTCTCGAAAGCATCTAACTTTGCAGAAAAGGAATCAAAGTCATGGCTAGAATCGGCTCTAGCAGCTTTAGATGATCTAACGATGTCTTTTTCTTGATGCCACTCATGTGAGTGGGAAGCAGTGTTATCAATAATTTTGTAAGCTTCAGTTGCGGTTTTCTTCATAATGGAACCACCAGTTGCTATGTCGATGTCTTTCCGTGTAGTAATATCGCATCCTTGGTAGAATATTTGTACTATTTGATAAGTGTCTAAACCATGTTGAGGATATCCTCTCAACACCTTTCCAAATCTCGTCCACGCCTCATATAGAGTTTCATTTGGCTTTTGCGTGAACGTAACAATTTCTCCTTGAAGTCTCACGGCTTTAGATGCCGGAAAGAATTGTTTAAGAAAATTTTCAACTAAAACATCCCATGTATCAATCACCCCTTCAGGTGACAATTCTAACCAATCTTTGGCTTCTCCCTTTAAAGTCCAGGGAAATAACATGAGATAAATCTGTTCATCCTCAACTTCTCTGATCTTGAATAGAGTACAAATCCTATTAAAGGTACGAAGATGTTCGTTTGGATCTTCCTTCGGCGCTCCACTAAATTGGCATTGATTAGTTACCATGTGTAGGATTTGTCCTTTGATTTCATAATCTGGTGCATTAATGTCTGATTGAGTAAATGCGTGACCTTGGCCAGTGCATTTAGCTCTCATTCGATCTTCCATACTTAGAGGTTCCAGATTTTCCATGATTGAATTTGTTGAATCTGAATCACTAGAGGATTCTGATTTAATGGTTTCTTCCTCGACAATCTCTGGATGAGTAATTTGTGGTTCAGGAGGAATGATTAGTGGTTCAGGATCTCTGAATTGTCCCTGAATATCCTCCGGATTCTCAATTGTGAGGTCGGGTTCAAAAAATGGATTATCGAAAATTTGAATTGGAGTACTTGGTCGACTAGATGACGATTCTAAAGAAAAATCAACGGCGACAATATTGGCAAGATGTCTTGATCGAGTTACAGGTGGTGAACATATGAAATGTGGTGAACGTGTTGCTCGTTGCATTAACTGAATATCCTATTAGTTATAAAGATAAAAATTATATAAGTTATCAAATTAATAGACTTTTCTAATTTTGCCCACGTTTCGAATAGCCAATAGATGCAGCAGGTAGCCAGGACCCTTTAAATCGGAAGCCCACAACTCGCCACTAACAAATCCAACTATTACTACGAATCAGAAAATTTTGGATGTCTATCAATTTAACCACTTAAAATAATTTTTTGTCGAAATTTAAAGAAAATAAAGAAAATTCTATGTCCTAAAAACAAGAGCGTCGAGAAATAAGAAAGAAAAAGAGCGCGTCGAAAAATGTCGAAAAATAAAAGGTCGAAAAATAGTAAGAAAGTAGCGCGTCGAAACTTAAAAGTCTAAAAACTAAAAATTAAAACTTACGTCTAAAGGTATTAAAACTTAAAGGAATTCTATATCCAAAACTGCAATTACTTATTTAGGCACTAAAATCTATTAAATACTAAAGCGATAAGCGATGTCGTAGAATTCTAAAGCGCCTAAATCTTAATCTAAAGAAAAAGCACTTAAGGGATTTTACGGCAAAGCCTAAAAATCTAGAAATAAAAATAACTACGGCAAAAATTAAGTTTAAACTAATTACGAACGATAAAAATACAAATTACGAATAAAAAGATACAAAATATAAAAATAAAACTTAAAGTTTTAAAAATACAATTTTTATAAATATATTATTTTTATATTACTTATTTTATAAAAGTATCAATTTTATATTTAATAAAACTAATTAAAACTAAAATTACAAATTAAATAAAACTAAAACAAATTATTATTAAATATAAAACCCTAATCTACATTTAATTAATTATAATTATTATTAAAACTTAACCCTAATCGACAGTCAAAGGTACTGGTCCTGTCAAATCAACTCATGCGATCGCATGTGTATTCTGTTATGAGTCCATGCAGTCGCATGGCTTCGGGTACCAGGCCAATTGTTGGGCTGCTACAGTATTGTGGCCCGATTACTTTTACTTAATTTTTTTTTTCTGTTTTTAACTTATATAAAATATTTATATAAAATAAATAAAAACTTATATTTTAAAAACTAAAATAGAAATAGGAATACTTTATAATTTTATATATTTTAAACAAACTCTTAAATATATATATATATATATATATATATATATATATATATATATATATATATATATATATATATATATATATATATATATATATATATATATATAATTTTTTTTATATTTTTGTGTTTTTAAAATTTAAAACGTATTTTTACAAAAATAAATTAAAATAAATCTTTTTTTTAATAGCGTTTCGCTTCGGCGTTGTTGAGATCCCCGGCAGCGGCGCAAAAAATACTTGATGTTATGCGAGGTGTATACGAAATAGTTATATTTTTATTGCGAAATACTATTAAATACGATACAATTTTACACAAGTTATTTATTTATTTATAGAGTGGATATACCTAAACCTTGCTACAACACTATAGACAGTGTACCTAATCGTACAGTAGTGTAGTTTTTAGTAAGTCCGGTTCATTCCGCAGGGAGCTAGCCAAGTTTAACGCTATATATATTTTAAACTATATTTGTATAATATATATATATATATATATATATATATATATATATATATATATATATATATATATATATATATATATATATATATATATATATATATATATATATATATATATAAGTAATATTATTATTATTATAAAAGGGGGGTTTTACCATTTAATGACCGGTTTGTCGATTTTAAAACTTTAGTCACAATTAAAACCTAATGTAAAATATTAAATATAAATACAACTTAATTTAAAGCGTAAAGTAAATGACGATAATTAAAAGTGCGATAAATAAAAGTGCAATAAATAAAATGACGAAAAATAAAATTGCGATAATTAAAAGTACGATGAGATATAAAATAAAGGAATTATACTTATTTAAACTTCCGTAATCATGATGTTCGACGTGTTGATTTTAGTTTATTACCATGGGTTAATTGTCCTTTGTCCTGGATTATTCGATATGTCCATCTGGTTTTTGTCAATAAAAGTCCATCAGTCATAAATATAAAGTGCGAGTGTCCTCTTCAAATTATCCTTATACCCGAAATCAAATATTCCAACTAATTGGGGACTTAAACTGTAATAAGGTTTTAATACATTATAAATGATTACA
Source organism: Rutidosis leptorrhynchoides (assembly GCF_046630445.1). Classification (NCBI taxonomy): domain Eukaryota; kingdom Viridiplantae; phylum Streptophyta; class Magnoliopsida; order Asterales; family Asteraceae; genus Rutidosis; species Rutidosis leptorrhynchoides. Next base: position 379,488,903 of record NC_092343.1, on the reverse strand, counting down.
CCAGGTTATCGACTGTTTGCAATCCAAGGTTTTAATACTTTATTAACAATTACACCAAGTGTCCTTGTATGTAATCCACCCCTGTTTTAATGAGCCCATTGACTATTAATCGATTCCCGTGTCCGGTTAAATGAACGATTATTAGTACTTATAAATATCCCGCCCATCGTGTCCGATCGAATGTATGTGGTTATTTATAGGTACGTCCAATTGTAAATCTTTATATTAAATTAACGAACTATCATTCAATTAAACAAATATAAAGCCCATTAATAGCCCATAGTCCAATTTCCACAAGTGTCGGTCTTTTGTCCAAATCCCAATTATGATACAAAGCCCAATTACCCCGTCTTAATATTTAGTCCAATATCACGATTACTTCGATTTAAATAAGCATAATAATAACTTAGCTATGAGACATTAATTTAAAAAGGTTGAACATAACTTACAATGAGTATTAATCGCGTAGTGTTACACGGACAGAATTTCGTCTTACAAACTTACAACATTCACTAACATAACCTTATTATTATTAAACTTTAATATTAAAATTATAATTAATATAAATATAAATATATATTTAAGAGAGTGAGAGATAGATAATATATGGTGTGTATAATCAGTCAAGCAAACTGCCTTTTTAGGACTTGGCATGCTACAGTAAGCCATGCGACAGCATGGAATTAACTCTTCCAGGCCATGCGATCGCATGGCCTTCTTTTCCTGCTCCAAATGATTCCAAAACGTGGGCTGCGCGTATTTATTTAATATATAAAATAATATATATAATTTTATATAATTAATTATATATTATATTATATTCTTGTGCATTGTTGACTTGTAATTTTAGCTCCGTTGCGTCGCGCGTTGATAGTTGGTTCATGTCCCGGTTCCGGATTTTCGAACGTCCTTGCGTACGATTTAATATCTTGTACTTTGCGTTTTGCGGCTCGTACTTTTGTAATTTTGAGACGTTTCTCATCAATAAATTGAACCACTTGGATTGTACTTTGTACTTTTTAGCTTTTTGGTCGTTTTGCATCTTCAAATCGTCGAATCTGTCTTTTATCTTCACCTTTTATTCTTTAAACGAATATCACTTGTAAATAGAACAATTGCAACTAAAAGCTTGTCTTTCTTGAAGGATAATGCTATGAAATATATGTTCGTTTTTAGCATTATCAGTCTACAAGAATCCCGTCAACAGCGAATTATCATCATAACAATTCGCGATTTGCCACACTACTCACAATATATTCACCTATGCAGGGTGAATCCTCCTTCCTAAACCGTCCGTTAAGGATGGCCTCGACATTTAAATAAAACTAACGGGTCACATCACTAGGGTACACACCCTTGCAAACAAACAACATCCGCGTGTCTCGATGTGAGAAAATCAGGACCGACATTCTCCCCCTCACAATCGTCCATAAGGTGGAATAATCCACTGACAACGTCCACGATCACACTTCCCGAAAGGGAAAATATAGTATCCATCCCGAAATCGAACCCGTACCTACTCAATAGTACTATCCGGGTTTCACACTAACCCAAATTTACATCACGAGAGCACCCGCAATGACACTTTCATTCTCTTACTCTGGGATCTCAAACTTCACATTTGGTCTCATACCGCACATTGGTACTACATGACCACCTTACATAAAGAGACTTACACTTCCTTCGATCCCATCATCACAACCTTCACGCCTAACATTCTGGAATTGTAAATCACAGTCGTAAAGCACAATCTCGAGTCGACATTAACAACCCGTCCCTCTTCCTCGTTAGGAACTTTGAATACCTATTGAGGCTTAGCACGGTACACTCTGACATTTCACTATACATAACACCAATGGAGTTTTCCTTGGGCGACAGTAAAAACTCCCCCACTTAGGATTTATCTCCCCATTCTCACCTCCAATATGATAACATCCCGCGGAATTGTAATTCCACGTCACACCTGACCATTCTCACCGTTGGTCATAAACATCAAATCACCGCAAATTCACTTTAGGCTCTCAGATCCGACATGCACAATCACTTGAGACGTCGTACACGCGATGACATCGCACCTTCATACCACAATTCACAACTAACTACCTTAATCGTTTGCAAGGCAAACTCCACCAAAGTCCTACATATGCCTCTAAGCCTAGGCATATGTTACTCTGCTTACTTAGTCGTGTTTCTCAGTCGGGATCACCCGACCTTCTACGTAACGAACCTTTATCAACAATTGCTCACTCTCATGGAGAAGAGTGACCAATCTGACACAATAATTGCATCGACCCCAATATCAACGCTTCATCCGTCACTTCATAAGAAGTATTTACCGCAATGCTCTTAAACTTCGACTTTCGCAACTGCCAAATTACCATCACTCGTCGATCACTATTGTAATCTCCGCTGCTTCCAAGGACATCTCACGAACACCCTAAGCACAAAGAGATCACACTATCACTGGAGTTGAACATCAGACTAGCAGGTATAAAGGGGCACCTGACGCAGTGTCATGCAGACTCCCACCCCAATCTACCAAAATTTGGAAACTCGATCTTTGGGTTCCATACAACCGATGTCACCCATCTCTCCACAATAATGACTCGAAGTCATACCTACCCTACAAAACTTACGGTTCATTGTCTTATCGAAAGTTCCTAGTGATCACATGCTATCCGTAATTTCCACAAGGCCAAACGATATAGCCTCACGAAACCTTTCATCTAACACTAAAGAGATGCTTGGAAACACCAAGTCTTACACTCTTCCGCTCATCGACACAACCACATCAACAAGGGGTATTCATTTAGGAATGTTACCCTATAATCCACAACATACTAATGTAACCATTGTCATATGGGTCCCACTCTCATGAGTTTAACGACCTGAAGACTCCCCGATTCGCCAATTCTAAGGCGACTCACAACTAGAATCTTTACACGATTCCCTAACCACATACACTCTACCGAGTGTAACCCAATACCACAATCATTAGACTTGTTGCATCTCATTCCAGAATTCAAGTCTTCGTCGTACGCACACTCACTAATTGGTCATCCTAGTTACGATGAGTAATTACAACCAATAACAATCTCAATAGTGCACCCACTACTTAGTGTGACTAAGCACGCACCAAACTTGTGAGTTCCACCCACTCATATTAACTAATCCGAATCCACCATATCACTTCCCGGCTCACAAGGACCCCGATGTGACAACAAGCACATCACCCAAGACAACTCTATCCTAGGAACCAATAAAAGATTCCTAACTCGTCCCGATTCTACCCCAACCATGCCATGTTTCCTCCACTCGGTACTCGTCATGTCATGCTTGGTGTCAAGATACACGGTTGTAATAATGGTGATCAGCCACTATTACAATTGCATACCTTACCATTTCCACATGGTCATGCAAAGTACTTTACCCAGACTGACGCAACATTCACACAAAATAACACGCAATAAATCCTAGTACCCAAATGACCCAAGTCCTTACTGTGAACTTGATCACTCAAAACCACCGAACCTCCGAATCTCTTCAATAGATTCGTCCCTCGGACATCGCACCAAATAGATACCTGTATATATACACCTATATACAATATAATAATAAATGTACACAAGTACCCCGCAATAACAAGTCAACCTACAACCTAGGTGACTATCACTAAAACAGTGTCCAGGTTCACCTACTTACATTAGGCACTTTCAAGTCTCAGTCTGACCCGTATTCCTACAAGTCCCGCAAATAATGCATAACTGCCAATAAGTCTAAGACTAGGCACCTATTCCAAGGTCACCTAATTCCCTTAGACTATGCTCTGATACCACTTGTAATGACCCATTTACCAAAAATGAAGCACATTTTTATTTATTTATATAAGTTAGGTCCCAATATACCGTTCATAATACATAACAGTTTCAACTCTGTTTTAACCAAAAATATAACATCATAACATTACTTTTAACAACTTAATATAACCCTTGGTACACAAATGACACATTACAAAAGCATTTGTAATAATGACCCAATTACACAAAACACGGGTTAATACTTAATAACCCAACCCGATACCAAGAGCATAATCACGGGGACTACCAAATCCCCAATCCGCATCCAAATATCCGAAAGCTACCCCATCGAGCCCAAGCGCTCCTACACATCTAGTCTAACGACTAGCTAGCCTTACAATCACAATACTTGTAAAAAGGTAAACAACGAGAGGGGTAAGCTAACGCTTAGTGAGTGCAATAAGTATACACATGCATATATAATATACCTACTTGCAACCACCTTCTCACATACCACAAACATGCTAGCAATATAATATTAGCATACGAACTCCAAGTATAAAGCTAACAACCTCCATTACTGCAACTAGCATAAATAATAGCATATACTCCAAAATATAATATGCTACACTACAAAACATACACAAACTATATGGTTAAACATACACACGTCATGGTGCTACCGGCACCATGGTTCACACCATACGAAATGCTATGACGCTACCGGCTCCGTGGTTCACGTCACTACGCATTCAGTTATACTCTTTTATAGTGCTACCGGCTCCGTGGTTCACACTTCGGTGTTATCGGGTTCGTGGTTCACACCTCATTTTATAGTGCTACCGGGTTCGTGGTTCACACTTTGATGCTACCGGCTCCGTGGTTCACATCTCATTTTATAGTGCTATCGGCTTCGTGGTTCACACTTTGATGCTACCGGCTCCGTGGTTCACATCTCCTTTTATAGTGCTACCGGCTTCGTGGTTCACACTTTGATGCTACCGGCTCCTTGGTTTACATCACAACACATGCACCATAATGCTATCGGCTCCGTGGTTCACATCATAACACACTCGTACACACTATGGCACTCCCGGCTCTGTGGGTCATGCCATAGCATACAAATAAATATACTATATACATACATGCATAAATATCCCACTCACCTTGGAATGCCCGCACAAGTCATGTATAACATGATCTTCGTCCTCAAATCCGAGCAAGTAACCACCTATATCACACATATGTACAATATACACATAAATAGCCATTCTCTAAAAGAGAATCTGACACAAATATCCCTTAACTGAGGGATTACACCTTGCTCACAAAAACCCGCCCATTTAATACCTAATGGACACAAACCAATTACCTCTTCGGGTGGTAATTCAAACCCACACAACAAAGTACAATTTAACCCAAATCATACTTTACACCAATTAGACCAACCTAGGTCTTAACACTAAATTACTACTTACATAGTAATCAATTCAAACGCCAATTACACCAACAACCCCAACACGTGCAATATTGACCTATATTGCCTTTGACCACGTTTGACTTTTGTTAAAATGTTATTTTAACCCAAAAACACTTCCCACGATTACTTTCATTCAAAAAATGTCATTTAACACTTAACAAAAGTATTTAACATCCATTTAATCCAAATTAGTGTCATTATCAAAATTCGACCTAATTCAATTCACCCATTTTGACATAAGTCCCAAAAATACCCAAACTAATCAATAATCACTAACATAAGTGAAAATGACCCTAATACACCAATTAAACCAAATCACAAGTGTTAAACCCTTAACTTACCCAATTTGACACATAAACCCTAATTATGACCCAATTCAACATTAGTCAACCAAATAAGCCCAAATGTGTTTCAATACTTCCATAATCACTAAACCTAGTGATTAAACTCATTTTGCAAGCCTTAAACTTGACCACAACATCAACCAACCCAAAATCCACCAACTACACTATAAAACCCGATTAATACCAACACTAAACTCACTTCATGAGTTTAAATGGGTTTCTCAACAAACCAAGTTCAAACCCTAACTCTGAATATCAAATCAAATAATGAAATTCGGAGTTAGAACTTACCAACACTACCAAAACATAGCCGTGAACGAGGAGAACAACTTTAACTCTTGTGACCCGACCCAAAACACTCTTCTTCTTCCCCGATTCGAGCTTTCTCTCTCTAAACACTTTACTCTCTCTCTCTAGGGTTTGGTGTGTGTAGTGACCCGAACTTTTTCATGTTTATATATATTAATTGAGATTGATATTTACATGATTAAATGTTTCCAACATGTTAAGCAATCAAACTTGTTAAGACTTGATTAATTGAAATATGTTTCATATAGACAATTGACCACCCAAGTTGGCCGGTGATTCACGAACGTTAAATTTGTAAAAACTATATGATGACATATATATGGATATATATATATATATATATATATATATATATATATATATATATATATATATATATATATATATATATATATATATATATATATATAGTTAACATGATACTATGATAAGTAAACATATCATTAAGTATATTAACAATGAACTACATTTGTAAAAACAAGACTACTAACTTAATGATTTTTAAACGAGACATATATGTAACGATTATCGTTGTAAAGACATTTAATGTATATATATCATATTAAGAGATATTCATACATGATAATATCATGATAATATAATAATTTAAAATCTCATTTGATATTATAAACATTGGGTTAACAACATTTAACAAGATCGTTAACCTAAAGGTTTCAAAACAACACTTACATGTAACGACTAACGATGACTTAACGACTCAGTTAAAATGTATATACATGTAGTATTTTAATATGTATTTATACACTTTTGAAAGACTTCAATACACTTATCAAAATACTTCTACTTAACAAAAATGCTTACAATTACATCCTCGTTCAGTTTCATCAACAATTCTACTCGTATGCACCCGTATTCGTACTCGTACAATACACAGCTTTTAGTTGTATGTACTATTGGTATATACACTCCAATGATCAGCTCTTAGCAGCCCATGTGAGTCAACTAACACATGTGGGAACCATCATTTGGCAACTAGCATGAAATATCTCATAAAATTACAAAAATATGAGTAATCATTCATGACTTATTTACATGAAAACAAAATTACATATCCTTTATATCTAATCCATACACCAACGACCAAAAACACCTACAAACACTTTCATTCTTCAATTTTCTTCATCTAATTGATCTCTCTCAAGTTCTATCTTCAAGTTCTAAGTGTTCTTCATATATTCTACAAGTTCTAGTTACATAAAATCAAGAATACTTTCAAGTTTGCTAGCTCACTTCCAATCTTGTAAGGTGATCATCCAACCTCAAGAAATCTTTGTTTCTTACAGTAGGTTATCATTCTAATACAAGGTAATAATCATATTCAAACTTTGGTTCAATTTCTATAACTATAACAATCTTATTTCAAGTGATGATCTTACTTGAACTTGTTTTCGTGTCATGATTCTGCTTCAAGAACTTCGAGCCATCCAAGGATCCGTTGAAGCTAGATCCATTTTTCTATTTTCCAGTAGGTTTATCCAAGGAACTTAAGTTAGTAATGATGTTCATAACATCATTCGATTCATACATATAAAGCTATCTTATTCAAAGGTTTAAACTTGTAATCACTAGAACATAGTTTAGTTAATTCTAAACTTGTTCACAAACAAAAGTTAATCCTTCTAACTTGACTTTTAAAATCAACTAAACATATGTTCTATATCTATATGATATGCTAACTTAATGATTTAAAACCTGGAGACACGAAAAATACCGTAAAACCGGATTTACGCCGTCGTAGTAACACCGCGGGCTGTTTTGGGTTAGTTATTTAAAAACTATGATAAACTTTGATTTAAAAGTTGTTATTCTGAGAAAATTATTTTTATTATGAACATGAAACTATATCCAAAAATTATGGTTAAACTCAAAGTGGAAGTATGTTTTCTAAAATGGTCATCTAGACGTCGTTCTTTCGACTGAAATGACTACCTTTACAAAAATGACTTGTAACTTATTTTTCCGACTATAAACCTATACTTTTTCTATTTAGATTCATAAAATAGAGTTCAATATGAAACCATAGCAATTTGATTCACTCAAAACGGATTTAAAATGAAGAAGTTATGGGTAAAACAAGATTGGATAATTTTTCTCATTTTAGCTACGTGAAAATTGGTAACAAATCTATTCTAACCATAACTTAATCAACTTGTATTGTATATTATATAATCTTGAGATACCATAGACACGTATACAATGTTTCGACCTATCATGTCGACACATCTATATATATTTCGGAACAACCATAGACACTCTATATGTGAATGTTGGAGTTAGCTATACAGGATTGAGGTTGATTCCAAAATATATATAGTTTGAGTTGTGATCAATACTGAGATACGTATACACTGGGTCATGGATTGATTCAAGATAATATTTATCGATTTATTTCTGTACATCTAACTGTGGACAACTAGTTGTAGGTTACTAACGAGGACAGCTGACTTAATAAACTTAAAACATCAAAATATATTAAAAGTGTTGTAAATATATTTTGAACATACTTTAATATATATGTATATATTGTTATAGGTTCGTGAATCAACCAGTGGCCAAGTCTTACTTCCCGACGAAGTAAAAATCTGTGAAAGTGAGTTATAGTCCCACTTTTAAAATCTAATATTTTTGGGATGAGAATACATGCAGGTTTTATAAATGATTTACAAAATAGACACAAGTACGTGAAACTACATTCTATGGTTGAATTATCGAAATCGAATATGCCCCTTTTTATTAAGTCTGGTAATCAAAGAATTAGGGAACAGACACCCTAATTGACGCGAATCCTAAAGATAGATCTATTGGGCCTAACAAACCCCATCCAAAGTACCGGATGCTTTAGTACTTCGAAATTTATATCATATCCGAAGGGTGTCCCGGAATGATGGGGATATTCTTATATATGCATCTTGTTAATGTCGGTTACCAGGTGTTCACCATATGAATGACTTTTAGCTCTATGTATGGGATGTGTATTGAAATATGAAATCTTGTGGTCTATTATTATGATTTGATATATATAGGTAAACCTATAACTCACCAACATTTTTGTTGACGTTTTAAGCATGTTTATTCTCAGGTGATTATTAAGAGCTTCCGCTGTCGCATACTTAAATAAGGACGAGATTTGGAGTCCATGTTTGTATGATATTGTGTTAAAACTGCATTCAAGAAACTTATTTTGTTGTAACATATTTGTATTGTAAACCATTATGTAATGGTCGTGTGTAAACAGGATATTTTAGATTATCATTATTTGATAATCTACGTAAAGCTTTTTAAACCTTTATTGATGAAATAAAGGTTATGGTTGTTTTAAAATGAATGTAGTCTTTGAAAAACGTCTCATATAGAGGTCAAAACCTCGCAACGAAATCAATTAATATGGAACGTTTTTAATCAATAAGAACGGGACATTTCAGTTGGTATCCGAGCGTTGGTCTTAGAGAACCAGAAAATTTGTATTAGTGTGTCTTATCGAGTTTGTTAGGATGCATTAGTGAGTCTGGACTTCGACCGTGTTTTCTTTAAAAATGATTGCTTAACATTTTTGTTGGAAACTATATATTTTTAACATATGAGTATTATGTGATATATTAATCTCTTAACGTGTTTGATATTATGTGATAGATGTCTACCTCTAGAACAAGTCCCATTGACTCACCTAATAATAATGAAGAGTCAAATGTAAATTGGAATGATTCGTGGACTGATTCACAAGTTCCCGAAGAGGAACCGGAAGAAGAGTCGGAACCGGAAGAAGAATCGGAACCGGAAGAAGAATCGGAACCGGAAGAAGAAATAGAACCGGTGGGGGAAATAATAAAACGGTTAAGTAAAAGAGAATCCTCAACCAACCGACCAAGGTTAATTATGGTCAATGGTGTTTCCGCCAAGGAAGCAAAATATTGGGAGGATTACCAATTCTCCGATGAATCGGATTCCGACGAGAATTCCGATGATGTTATAGAAATTACCCCAACTGAATTTAAAAAGGCAAAAGAAAATAATAAGGGAAAGGGCATAAAAATAGAGAAATCTAATTCCAACCCCGATGAACTTTATATGTATCGTCAACCCCCGAAGTCCTTAAGTTGTAACAATGACCCGGGAACCTCTAAACCACCAGGTTTTTCTAAACCAATGTGGAAAACAACGGCTCGTATTAGGGGAACATCATATATCCCTAGAAACTTGGCAAAACGAACCAAAACCGAAGAAGAAGAAACAAGCGAGTCGGAATAAGATAGTTGTATTCGTGTGGTGCAATATATGTAATATAGTGTGCTTATGCTTTATGATATATGTAAAAATTGCTTGTATTAATAAGTATTTTTGTTATGAATCTAACTCTTGTCTATTTTACAGTATAAAAACACAAAATGGATAGACAACCCAATATTTTAAGAGACCTACCAGGAGACATGATTGATGAAATCTTGTCTAGAGTCAGTCAGAATTCCTCGGCACAACTATTTAAGGCGAGATCAGTTTGTAAGACATTCGAAGAACGTTCCAAGAATGTCTTGGTTTATAAGAGACTTTCGTTTGAAAGATGGGGGATATCACATTGGGAAACCCATAAGTTACGATGTGTTTACTTTGACGCATATATTGCGGGGAACCCAAATGCTATTTTACGCAACGGGTTAAGAAATTATTTTGACTCAATATATCCGAATATTGGACTTCGTGATTTAGAAAAAGCGGCTAACATGCAACATAAAGAAGCATGTTATGCTTACGGATTAGTAATGTTCGCTTCTCACCAAAGTGAGAACAAGAACATCGGGCTACAACTATTAAACAAAACGTTTCCACAAGTGACGGAGTCGGTAATTGGGGTAAGAAATGAGGTTTTTAGATTGTTACGGGACTGTTGGACATTACGTAACCCTCGTCCTTTTGACGATGTTACAACACGCTGTCTTATCAATGGCCATAACGGTTATGTTCCACAAGACCAAGGATGGGAAGTAATCCTAGTAAAACCAGAATGCATGACTTGTTTCTGGACGTATGAATTACGTGTCTTTATTGCCTTTGCTGAACGACTTGTGTACTAGCTAGAATTATCTTCACAACTATCTTGTATCAAAATTATTGTGTGCTATATTTCATGCTTTATGTAAAATAAGCGGTATTGTAAGTTTGTAAAATATTGTATAAAAGTTTGAACGCGAAATATTATTATAATCAGTTTTTCATATAGAATTGTAGTAGTTGAATTGTATATTAGCTACTAAGTATGAACTTAACGGGTAGGTACTTCCCGAATTTAAACTTATAAAACGCTAATATGAAGAAAAAGCTTTTATAAATGAGTTCATATTATGCTATGAAATACTATTAACTACTCTTAATATTCTGTATGATTAACTTGTTCCATTTGACTATTTTGAAGGAAATGGCACCGACTACTCGACACACCGTGAATATGAATGAAGAGGAATTCCGTACTTTTCTAGCTTCAAACATAGCCGCAGTACAGGCTGCGCTACATACCAACAATAACCTTGGATCTAGCAGTACAGGAAATCATGTAGGATGCACCTACAAAGAATTCACTGCCTGCAAACCTTTGGAATTTGATGGAACCGAAGGACCGATCGGATTGAAACGGTGGACCGAGAAGGTCGAATCGGTGTTTGCCATAAGTAAGTGTACTGAAGAGGACAAAGTGAAGTACGCTACGCATACCTTCACAGGTTCTGCGTTAACATGGTGGAATACCTATCTAGAGCAAGTGGGACAAGACGATGCGTACGCACTACCGTGGTCAGCATTCAAGCACTTGATGAACGAGAAGTACCGTCCCAGAACCGAGGTCAATAAGCTCAAGACAGAACTTAGAGGGTTACGAACCCAAGGATTTGATATTACCACGTACGAAAGACGATTCACAGAATTGTGCCTATTGTGTCCGGGAGCATTCGAAGATGAGGAAGAGAAGATCGACGCGTTTGTGAAAGGATTACCGGAAAGAATCCAAGAAGATATAAGTTCACACGAGCCCGCCTCTATACAACAGGCATGTAGAATGGCTCACAAACTAGTGAACCAGATTGAAGAAAGAATTAAAGAACAGACTGCTGAAGAGGCCAATGTGAAGCAAGTCAAAAGAAAGTGGGAGGAAAACGGTGATAAGAATCACCAATACAACAACAGCAATTACAGCAATAATCGCAACAATTATCCCAACAATCGCAACATCAATCGCAACTACAACAAACGACCCAACAACAACAACAACAACAACAACAGCAACTACAACAATCATCCCAATAACAATAATAACCGCAACAACAACAACAATCAGAAGCAGCTATGCCAAAGGTGTGAAAAGTATCACTCGGGGTTCTGCACCAAATTTTGCAACAAGTGTAAAAGAAATGGTCATAGCGCGGCGAAGTGTGAGGTCTACGGACCAGGGGTTAATAGAACGAAAGGAACAAATGGTGTCGGAACGAGTAATGGCGGAGCAAGTAGTGTCGGAGCAAGTTATGCCAATGTAGTTTGTTATAAATGTGGAAAACCGGGCCACATTATTAGAAATTGCCCGAACCAGGAGAACACGAATGGACAAGGCCGCGGAAGAGTTTTCAATATTAATGCGGCAGAGGCACAGGAAGACCCGGAGCTTGTTACGGGTACGTTTCTTATTGACAATAAATCTGCTTACGTTTTATTTGATTCGGGTACGGATAGAAGCTATATGAGTAGAGATTTTTGTGCTAAATTAAGTTGTCCATTGACGCCTTTGGATAGTAAATTTTTACTCGAATTAGCAAATGGTAAATTAATTTCAGCAGATAATATATGTCGGAATCGAGAAATTAAACTGGTTAGCGAAACATTTAAGATTGATTTGATACCAGTAGAGTTAGGGAGTTTTGATGTGATAATCGGTATGGACTGGTTGAAAGAAGTGAAAGCAGAAATCGTCTGTTACAAAAATGCAATTCGCATTATACGAGAAAAAGGAAAACCCTTAATGGTGTACGGAGAAAAGGGCAACACGAAGCTACATCTTATTAGTAATTTGAAGGCACAAAAACTAATAAGAAAAGGTTGCTATGCTGTTCTAGCACACGTCGAGAAAGTACAAACTGAAGAAAAGAGCATCAATGATGTTCCCATTGCAAAAGAATTTCCCGATGTATTTCCGAAAGAATTACCGGGATTACCCCCACATCGATCCGTTGAATTTCAAATAGATCTTGTACCAGGAGCTGCACCAATAGCTCGTGCTCCTTACAGACTCGCACCCAGCGAGAAGAAAGAACTGCAAAGCCAATTACAAGAACTTTTAGAGCGTGGTTTCATTCGACCAAGCACATCACCGTGGGGAGCTCCTGTTTTGTTTGTCAAGAAGAAAGATGGTACATTCAGGTTGTGTATAGACTACCGAGAGTTGAACAAACTTACCATCAAGAACCGCTACCCACTATCGAGAATCGACGACTTATTTGATCAACTACAAGGCTCGTCTGTTTATTCAAAGATTGACTTACGTTCCGGGTATCATCAAATGCGGGTGAAAGAAGATGATATTCCAAAGACTGCTTTCAGAACACGTTACGGTCATTACGAGTTTATGGTCATGCCGTTTGGTTTAACTAATGCACCAGCTGTGTTCATGGACCTTATGAACCGAGTGTGTGGACCATACCTTGACAAGTTTGTCATTGTTTTCATTGATGACATACTTATTTACTCAAAGAATGACCAAGAACACGGTGAACATTTGAGAAAGGTGTTAGAAGTATTGAGGAAGGAAGAATTGTACGCTAAGTTTTCAAAGTGTGCATTTTGGTTGGAAGAAGTTCAATTCCTCGGTCACATAGTGAACAAAGAAGGTATTAAGGTGGATCCGGCAAAGATAGAAACTGTTGAAAAGTGGGAAACCCCGAAAACTCCGAAACACATACGCCAGTTTTTAGGACTAGCTGGTTACTACAGAAGGTTCATCCAAGACTTTTCCAGAATAGCAAAACCCTTGACTGCATTAACGCATAAAGGGAAGAAATTTGAATGGAATGATGAACAAGAGAAAGCGTTTCAGTTATTGAAGAAAAAGCTAACTACGGCACCTATATTGTCATTGCCTATAGGGAATGATGATTTTGTGATTTATTGTGACGCATCAAAGCAAGGTCTCGGTTGTGTATTAATGCAACGAACAAAGGTGATTGCTTATGCGTCTAGACAATTGAAGATTCACGAATAAAATTATACGACGCATGATTTGGAATTAGGCGCGGTTGTTTTTGCATTAAAGACTTGGAGGCACTACTTATATGGGGTCAAAAGTATTATATATACTGACCACAAAAGTCTTCAACACATATTTAATCAGAAACAACTGAATATGAGGCAGCGTAGGTGGATTGAATTATTGAATGATTACGACTTTGAGATTCGTTACCACCCGGGGAAGGCAAATGTGGTAGCCGATGCCTTGAGCAGGAAGGACAGAGAACCCATTCGAGTAAAATCTATGAATATAATGATTCATAATAACCTTACTACTCAAATAAAGGAGGCGCAACAAGGAGTTTTAAAAGAGGGAAATTTAAAGGATGAAATACCCAAAGGATCGGAGAAGCATCTTAATATTCGAGAAGACGGAACCCGGTATAGGGCTGAAAGGATTTGGGTACCAAAATTTGGAGATATGAGAGAAATGGTACTTAGAGAAGCTCATAAAACCAGATACTCAATACATCCTGGAACGGGGAAGATGTACAAGGATCTCAAGAAACATTTTTGGTGGCCGGGTATGAAAGCCGATGTTGCTAAATACGTAGGAGAATGTTTGACGTGTTCTAAGGTCAAAGCTGAGCATCAGAAACCATCAGGTCTACTTCAACAACCCGAAATTCCGGAATGGAAATGGGAAAACATTACCATGGATTTCATCACTAAATTGCCAAGGACTGCAAGTGGTTTTGATACTATTTGGGTAATAGTTGATCGTCTCACCAAATCAGCACACTTCCTGCCAATAAGAGAAGATGACAAGATGGAGAAGTTAGCACGACTGTATTTGAAGGAAGTCGTCTCCAGACATGGAATACCAATCTCTATTATCTCTGATAGGGATGGCAGATTTATTTCAAGATTCTGGCAGACATTACAGCAAGCATTAGGAACTCGTCTAGACATGAGTACTGCCTATCATCCACAAACTGACGGGCAGAGTGAAAGGACGATACAAACGCTTGAAGACATGCTACGAGCATGTGTTATTGATTTCGGAAATAGTTGGGATCGACATCTACCGTTAGCAGAATTTTCCTACAACAACAGCTACCATTCAAGCATTGAGATGGCGCTGTTTGAAGCACTTTATGGTAGAAAGTGCAGGTCGCCGATTTGTTGGAGTGAAGTGGGGGATAGACAGATTACGGGTCCGGAGATTATACAAGAAACTACCGAGAAGATCATCCAAATTCAACAACGGTTGAAAACAGCCCAAAGTCGACAAAAGAGCTACGCTGACATTAAAAGAAAAGATATAGAATTTGAAATTGGAGAGATGGTCATGCTTAAAGTTGCACCTTGGAAAGGCGTTGTTCGATTTGGTAAACGAGGGAAATTAAATCCAAGGTTTATTGGACCATTCAAGATTATTGATCGTGTCGGACCAGTAGCTTACCGACTTGAGTTACCTCAACAACTCGCGGCTGTACATAACACTTTCCATGTCTCGAATTTGAAGAAATGTTTTGCTAAAGAAGATCTCACTATTCCGTTAGATGAAATCTAAATCAACGAAAAACTTCAATTCATCGAAGAACCCGTCGAAATAATGGATCGTGAGGTTAAAAGACTTAAGCAAAACAAGATACCAATTGTTAAGGTTCGATGGAATGCTCGTAGAGGACCCGAGTTCACCTGGGAGCGTGAAGATTAGATGAAGAAGAAATACCCGCATCTATTTCCAGAAGATTCGTCAACACCTTCAACAGCTTAAAATTTCGGGACGAAATTTATTTAACGGGTAGGTACTGTAGTGACCCGAACTTTTCCATGTTTATATATATTAATTGAGATTGATATTTACATGATTAAATGTTTCCAACATGTTAAGCAATCAAACTTGTTAAGACTTGATTAATTGAAATATGTTTCATATAGACAATTGACCACCCAAGTTGACCGGTGATTCACGAACGTTAAATTTGTAAAAACTATATGATGACATATATATATATATATATATATATATATAGTTAACATGATACTATGATAAGTAAACATATCATTAAGTATATTAACAATGAACTACATTTGTAAAAACAAGACTACTAACTTAATGATTTTTAAACGAGACATATATGTAACGATTATCGTTGTAAAGACATATAATGTATATATATCATATTAAGAGATATTCATACATGATAATATCATGATAATATAATAATTTAAAATCTCATTTGATATTATAAACATTGGGTTAACAACATTTAACAAGATCGTTAACCTAAAGGTTTCAAAACAACACTTACATGTAACGACTAACGATGACTTAACGACTCAGTTAAAATGTATATACATGTAGTATTTAAATATGTATTTATACACTTTTGAAAGACTTCAATACACTTATCAAAATACTTCTACTTAACAAAAATGCTTACAATTACATCCTCGTTCAGTTTCATCAACAATTCTACTCGTATGCACCCGTATTCGTACTCGTACAATACACAGCTTTTAGATGTATGTACTATTGGTATATACACTCCAATGATCAGCTCTTAGCAGCCCATGTGAGTCACGTAACACATGTGGGAACCATCATTTGGCAACTAGCATGAAATATCTCATAAAATTACAAAAATATGAGTAATCATTCATGACTTATTTACATGAAAACAAAATTACATATCCTTTATATCTAATCCATACACCAACGACCAAAAACACCTATAAACACTTTCATTCTTCAATTTTCTTCATCTAATTGATCTCTCTCAAGTTCTATCTTCAAGTTCTAAGTGTTCTTCATATATTCTACAAGTTCTAGTTACATAAAATCAAGAATACTTTCAAGTTTGCTAGCTCACTTCCAATCTTGTAAGGTGATCATCCAACCTCAAGAAATCTTTGTTTCTTACAGTAGGTTATCATTCTAATACAAGGTAATAATCATATTCAAACTTTGGTTCAATTTCTATAACTATAACAATCTTATTTCAAGTGATGATCTTACTTGAACTTGTTTTCGTGTCATGATTCTGCTTCAAGAACTTCGAGCCATCCAAGGATCCGTTGAAGCTAGATCCATTTTTCTATTTTCCAGTAGGTTTATCCAAGGAACTTAAGGTAGTAATGATTTTCATAACATCATTCGATTCATACATATAAAGCTATCTTATTCAAATGTTTAAACTTGTAATCACTAGAACATAGTTTAGTTAATTCTAAACTTGTTCACAAACAAAAGTTAATCCTTCTAACTTGACTTTTAAAATCAACTAAACACATGTTCTATATCTATATGATATGATAACTTAATGATTTAAAACCTGGAGACACGAAAAATACCGTAAAACCGGATTTACGCCGTCGTAGTAACACCGCGGGCTGTTTTGGGTTAGTTAATTAAAAACTATGATAAACTTTGATTTAAAAGTTTTTATTCTGAGAAAATGATTTTTATTATGAACATGAAACTATATCTAAAAATTTTGGTTAAACTCAAAGTGGAAGTATGTTTTCTAAAATGGTCATCTAGACGTCGTTCTTTCGACTGAAATGACTACCTTTACAAAAACGACTTGTAACTTATTTTCCGACTATAAACCTATACTTTTTCTATTTAGATTCATAAAATAGAGTTCAATATGAAACCATAGCAATTTGATTCACTCAAAACGGATTTAAAATGAAGAAGTTATGGGTAAAACAAGATTGGATAATTTTTCTCATTTTAGCTACGTGAAAATTGGTAACAAATCTATTCTAACCATAACTTAATCAACTTGTATTGTATATTATGTAATCTTGAGATACCATAGACACGTATACAATGTTTCGACCTATCATGTCGACACATCTATATATATTTCGGAACAACCATAGACACTCTATATGTGAATGTTGGAGTTAGCTATACAGGGTTGAGGTTGATTCCAAAATATATATAGTTTGAGTTGTGATCAATACTGAGATATGTATACACTGGGTCGTGGATTGATTCAAGATAATATTTATCGATTTATTTCTGTACATCTAACTGTGGACAACTAGTTGTAGGTTACTAACGAGGACAGCTGACTTAATAAACTTAAAACATCAAAATATATTAAAAGTGTTGTAAATATATTTTGAACATACTTTGATATATATGTATATATTGTTATAGGTTCGTGAATCAACCAGTGGCCAAGTCTTACTTCCCGACGAAGTAAAAATCTGTGAAAGTGAGTTATAGTCCCACTTTTAAAATCTAATATTTTTGGGATGAGAATACATGCAGGTTTTATAAATGATTTACAAAATAGACACAAGTACGTGAAACTACATTCTATGGTTGAATTATCGAAATCGAATATGCCCCTTTTTATTAAGTCTGGTAATCAAAGAATTAGGGAACAGACACCCTAATTGACGCGAATCCTAAAGATAGATCTATTGGGCCTAACAAACCCCATCCAAAGTACCGGATGCTTTAGTACTTCGAAATTTATATCATATCCGAAGGGTGTCCCGGAATGATGGGGATATTCTTATATATGCATCTTGTTAATGTCGGTTACCAGGTGTTCACCATATGAATGACTTTTAGCTCTATGTATGGGATGTGTATTGAAATATGAAATCTTGTGGTCTATTATTATGATTTGATATATATAGGTAAACCTATAACTCACCAACATTTTTGTTGACGTTTTAAGCATGTTTATTCTCAGGTGATTATTAAGAGCTTCCGCTGTCGCATACTTAAATAAGGACGAGATTTGGAGTCCATGTTTGTCATAACCCGTCCTTAACCCTAAGAACGATTTAGATAACGTATGATTTCATTGCGAGGTATTGACCTCTATATGAGACATTTTTAAAAGAAAACTGCATATATTTTACATTACAAACCACAAATCTTATTTTTGATACAAGCTTTAGACGATAGAAAGATGACTATCGTTTAGCGATAATCTTCGACTTACAAACTTTACAAATAATGATAACAACACGATTTCTAGTATATTTTACAACACAAATCCTCGGGTATGCAGTTTTATTTTTGACACAAATATGCGTACGCAAGATCCTGCTCAAATTCAACATAATGCAGCGGAAACTTCTAATTATCACCTGAGAATAAACATGTTTAAAACGTCAACATAAAGTTGGTGAGATATAGGTTTAATGCCGGCAGCAATATATATATAGACCACAAGATTTCATATATAAACATTTTAATAAAAATATTCTAAGTGGTTGAGCACTTGGTAACCATACTTAACATTTAATCACGTCGCATATTCCCTTTATTATGAAATCTTACTACACCGTACCAAGTGTAGTCACGAAACGAAGTACTGTGCAACCGTTGAATACTGGTCGTCCAGTCCGGTTGGGGTTGTCAGGCCCGATAGATCTATCAACAGGATTCGCGTTTACAATACCGCTGTAAATAACAGTTACCAAGCTGCAGGGAAGTATGCCAGTGGTACAACTCAACGTAGAATATATTTTTCAGTTACTTGTGTCCATAACGTAAAACATAAAATACATGTATTCTCATCCCGAAATACTTAGAGTTTAAAAGTGGGACTATATACTCACTTTCGTCTTGAAGATATATATATTTTGACTTGGTCTCCCGGTTGATATCACGAACCTATCCATATATAATATATCAATACCTTTTTTTTAAACAACGTCACATATATATTCTTGTTATACTTTTAATACTTTTTATAATTCCTTAGTCCGTAGTTAGCAGTTCGTTGTTAGTAATTCAATTTTAATGGTTCATATTTAGATGTTTAATAAACCCCCAACGAAATAAATAAAACCCCCAACGTATATGTATTGGTCGAGATTAATCTTGACCCACGGTACCGGTGTTGTCAAATGACGTGTTGCGTACATAAAGTACCGGTGTTGTCAAATGACGTGTTGCGTACAAACATGGGATCTTATGATTAATCTTCTCGTGTTGTTTACGGGTGATCCTGAACCATATAAAATTGAATTATGAGTACATATATATAAAATATCATGTTATCTTAAAAAGATGTGATTTATTTAATTTTCTCCAATTATTTTCGTAGCCAAACTAGTCTTAGATATCCGATCTCGTTTTGGTCATAGTTTCTTCGTTACAACTCCGTTTTCGTTGATTCAACTTGCCACTTCCTTGGATCGAGTCCCTCTTTAAGACTATGAACTGTAAATACCTTAGTTTGTATTCGAAATCACAGGTCATAGGTCAAACTTTAGTGAAACTTATGAAGTTAATCATTTTCCATCATGTAAACAACCTTAAATGATTATTTTTCTAAAAATACTTATACTTTGAGTTAAATCATGAAATTTTTATGTGTTATCATATTCATAGTAAAAATCATTTTTCCAGAAAATAAACCTCCAATTCAAAGTTTAAGATGTTTTTAATTATCCAACCCAAAACAGCCCCCGGTTACACTCCGACACCGTAGATTCAGTTTTTAAGGTGTTCTTTGAAAAACCAAGTTATACCTTGTTAAGTTAGCATATAATTAAGATATGTTACAGGTCTTGAAGTATTTTAAAAGTTAAGTTAGAAGGATCTATTTAGTTTGCGAACAAGTTTGAAATCATTCAAACTATGTTCTAGTTTATAAACTCTTATATATATAGCTATAAATATATGAATTGAAAAAGAGTTGAAGTAGAGTTTTTACCTCAAGTTTAAAATGTAAAGTTGCTGGAAAGAAGTAGTAAAATAAAAGTTGAGAGAGTTCTTGCAAGTGTGTGTGAAAATTGGAAGTAAAATTTGGAAAATGAATGTGTAAAAATGAGTTAGAAATGGTGCTTATTTATAGGCTTGAAAATTTGGTTTTTAGTGAAAATATCTAAGATAAGTTAAAATTTATTATGTCATGAATGACATATTATTCCAATAATTGAAGATTTCTATTGGTATATACCAATAGTAAATACTTCTAGAAGCTGTGTATAGTACCCTAGATATACGTATAGGATTATTGAGGAAACGGAACGAGAATTCAAATATAACTATCTTTTGTAAATATACTTATATTGTTTTATGTATAAAAGCCCTTTAAAAATGATTAAATACATTACTTATACGATATATGTATAAACATTATAAATCATCAGTATTTATGTCAAATAACGTTACGTATGGTTATTGTTTTGAAAACTTAAGTTAGTAGTTTCAAAATATACTTATGACTTTTTGTTATTAATACAAAATGAGATATTAAAACATCCTTAGATCATGTTAAATATGTATGTATAATTATCATATATTGTATAGTTCGTGATATCATCGGTCAAACTAGACGGTCAAACGTTGTGTAAAACTCTTTTCAAAAACATAAATCTTAACAATTTGGATTGCTTATCATGTTGGTAAGGTTTAATTTATATAAATATTAATCTTATAAGTATATAACGATCGAAAAAGTGCGGGTCATTACAGTACCTACCCGTTAAATAAATTTCGTCCCGAAATTTTAAAATTGTACCTATTTTGCGTCATCGGAAAACAAGTGTGGATATTTTTGTTTCATTTGATCCTCTCGTTCCCAAGTAAACTCAGGACCTCTTCGTGCATTCCAACGAACTTTAACGATCGGTATGTTGCTCTGCTTGAGCCGTTTAACTTCACGATCCATGATTTCGATTGGTTCTTCGATGAATTGTAGTTTCTCGTCGACATGGATTTCTTCAAGAGGAATGGTGAGGTCTTCCTTTGCAAGACACTTCTTAAGGTTTGAGACGTGAAAGGCATTATGTACTCCGGCGAGTTGTTGCGGTAACTCGAGCCGATAAGCTACCGGTCCAATGCGTTCGATGATCTTGAACGGGCCTACATACCTTGGGTTTAGTTTACCCCTTTTTCCAAAACGTATTACACCTTTCCAAGGTGACACCTTTAACATAACCATGTCACCGATCTGAAACTCTAATGGTTTCCTTCGAACATCGGCGTAGCTCTTTTGGCGACTACGGGCTGTTTTCAATCTCTCCTTGATTTGTACTATCTTCTCAGTCGTTTCGTGTATGATCTCGGGACCAGTTAATTGTCGATCTCCTACTTCATTCCAACAAATAGGAGATCTACACTTCCTTCCGTACAATGCTTCGAATGGCGCAGCTTTAATGCTCGCATGATCACTATTATTATACGAGAATTCTGCTAATGGTAGATATTTATCCCATCCGTTTCCAAAACCGATCACACATGCCCTGAGCATGTCTTCAAGAGTCTGAATCGTTCTTTCACTCTGCCCGTCAGTTTGCGGATGATACGCGGTACTCATATCCAAACGAGTTCCTAGGGCCTCCTGTAGTGATTGCCAGAACTTTGATGTAAATCTACTATCACGATCGGATATAATGGAAATAGGTATTCCATGCCTTGAAACAACTTCCTTTATATACAATCGTAATAGTTTCTCCATTCTATCCGTTTCCTTTATAGGCAAGAAGTGTGCAGACTTGGTGAGACGATCAACAATCACCCAAATGGTGTCGTATCCCCAGGCAGTCTTTGGTAACTTCGTGATGAAATCCATGGTAATACCATCCCATTTCCATTCTGGGATTTCTGGTTGTTGAAGTAACCCTGACGGCTTCTGGTGTTCAGCTTTGACTTTGGAACAAGTTAAACATTCCCCAACATATGTTGCAACGTCTGTCTTTAAATTAGGCCACCAATAATGTGTCTTAAGATCTTGGTACATCTTTCCAACTCCAGGATGTATCGAGTATCTTGTCTTATGTGCCTCATTTAATATCAACTTCCTTAATCCACCCAACTTCGGTACCCAAATACGATTTGCAAAATATCGAATTCCATCTTCCCGCATAACGAGTTGCTTCTCATACTTCTTCATTATTTCATTTCCTATATTTTCTTTAGTAAGTGCTTCTGGTTGAACTTCTTTGATTTGTGAGTTGAGATTCATGCGAATTTTTATGTTCATCGCTCGTACTCGAATTGGTTCTCGTTCCTTTCTGCTTAAAGCATCGGCCACCACGTTCGCCTTCCCGGGATGATAACGAATTTCACAATCATAGTCGTTTATTAACTCGACCCACCTACGTTGTCTCATGTTCAGCTGTTTCTGATCAAAAATATGTTGAAGGCTTTTATGATCAGTAAACACAGTGCATTTAACCCCATACAAGTAGTGTCTCCATATCTTCAATGCAAACACGACTGCTCCCAGTTCTAGATCATGCGTCGTATAATTCCGCTCGTGAATCTTCAATTGTCGGGATGCGTATGCAATAACTTTCTTTCGTTGCATAAGAACGCAACCAAAACCTTGTCGCGAAGCGTCACAATATATTTCAAAATCATCGTTCCCTTCTGGTAACGATAAAATAGGCGCCGTAGTTAACTTCTTCTTTAGTAATTGAAATGCACTCTCCTGCTCAGAAGTCCATTCATATTTCTTCCCTTTTTGCGTTAACGCTGTCAACGGCTTAGCTATTCGGGAAAAATCTTGAATAAACCTTCTATAATAACCGGCTAAACCCAAAAATTGACGTATCTGCGTTGGTGTCTTAGGAGTCTCCCATTTTTCAATGGCTTCAGTTTTTGCTGGATCAACCTGAATTCCTTTGCTACTAACAACGTGGCCAAGAAATTGAACTTCTTTCAACCAAAAAGCACACTTAGAAAATTTAGCATATAGTTGTTCTTTTCTCAACAACTCTAATATCAACCTTAAATGCTCTTCATGCTCTTGCTTACTCTTGGAATAGATAAGAATATCATCAATGAAAACGATAACAAACTTATCTAAATACGGACTACAAACTCGATTCATGAGGTCCATGAATACAGCTGGCGCATTCGTCAATCCAAACGGCATAACCAAAAATTCGTAATGACCATAACGTGTCCGAAAAGCAGTTTTCGGTATATCTTCTTCTTTGACACGTAATTGATGATAGCCCGACCTTAAGTCAATTTTTGAGTACACACATGATCCTTGGAGTTGATCAAATAAGTCGTCAATTCTCGGTAGTGGATACCGATTCTTGATAGTTAACTTATTTAATTCACGATAATCTATACACATCCTAAAAGATCCATCTTTCTTTTTAACAAATAGAATCGGAGCTCCCCACGGTGAAGTACTTGGTCGTATGAATCCATGATCCAGTAATTCTTTTAACTGACTCTGAAGTTCTTTTAACTCGGACGGTGCAAGTCTATATGGAGCACGAGCCACTGGTGCAGCTCCTGGTACTAAATCTATTTGAAATTCTACAGATCTAAATGGAGGTAATCCCGGCAACTTTTCCGGAAAGACTTCAGGAAAATCTCTTGCCACAGGCACGTCATTGATGCTCTTCACTTTTTCCTTTGTTTCGACTTTATTAACATGTGCTAAGATAGCATAGCACCCTTTCTTCAAGCACTTTTGAGCTTTCAAATAACTAATGAGTTTTAGCTTTGAGTTACCCTTCTCTCCATAAATCATTACTGGCGTTTTATCCTTACGAGGAATGTGAATTGCCTTCTTGGCGCACACAACTTCAGCTCCTATTTTGGACATCCAGTCCATGCCGACTATTACATCAAAACTTCCTAATTCTACGGGTATCAAGTCAATTTTAAACGTTTCTCCGGCTAAATTTATTTTACAATCACGGCAAATTTTATCGGCTTTAATTAGTTTACCATTAGCTAACTCAATCATGTACTTAGCATCGAGAGGTAATGATGAACAATTCAATTTAGCGTGAAAGTCTCTACACACGTAACTTCTATCAGCACCAGTATCAAATATAATAGATGCGGATAAGTTATTAATGGTAAACGTACCCGTAACAAGCTCCGGGTCTTCACATGCCTCTTTAGCATTAATAACAAATGCTCTTCCACGTGCAGGTCCGATATTCTTCTCTGGATTCGGGCACTGGCTCTTATAGTGGCCTTGTTTTCCACACCCAAAACAAGTAATGGTAGCCAAAGCAGTTCTATTTGCGTTGGTGGCAGGAGTCTTGGCACCATTTGTATTCGTAACGAGAGCCTTACAATCTTCAGCAAGATGACCCTGTCGATTACATTTGTTGCATACCACACTACAGTAACCAAAGTGATGTTTGTGACATCGGTTGCATAAAGGACTTTGTCCTTTGTAACCAAAACCTGAACCACTACCCGCACCTTTCGGGGTTTCTTGTTTCTTAAAAGTTTGTTGTTGATTACCTCGATCATAGCTTCCATTCCACTTTCTCTTGTTACCTGATACCTTCACATCAGTATTGAATGCTTTCTTATCCAAAATGACCTGATCCATTAGCTCGTTTGCCATGGTTATAGCTTCATGAATTGTCTTAGGTTTCGATGCTGTAACATTTGCCTTGACCTTTTTGGGCAAACCATCTTTGTACATTTCAATCTTCCGTTCTTCGGTTGGAACCAATTCAGGACATAGCAAAACTAATTCCATGAATCGCTGATTGTAGTTGGTGATTTCAGTACCAATAACCTTCAGACTTCGTAACTCATCTTCCAACTTCCTAACCTCGTTCCTTGGACAATATTCATTGATTAACATTGTTTTGAATTCTTCCCACAGAGTATCATAAGCTACATCTCCTCCTACAGCCTTCACATAATTTTTCCACCACGTGAGTGCACTATCTTGTAAAGTGCACGATGCGTATTTGGTCATGTCCTTTTCAACACAACCACTGATTTTGAACACAGTTTCCATCTTTTCTATCCACCGGGTTAAACCGATCGGTCCTTCTGTTCCACTGAATGATGAGGGCTTGCAAGCTTGAAAAGTTTTGTAAGTGCACCCCACACGAGGATTTGGGTTAACTGCAGCACCTCTTGCAGCCTCGACCCATAACATTCTGTCGTTCACTCGCTGATTGATGAGTTCCTGGATTTCTTGTTCCGTCATTCGGTTCAATCGCGCCATATTCTTCTATAAGAATGAAAAGAAAATAATTATTCACATGGAATATTATAGATGTAGTGTATATTTACAGTACATTATAGCTTATTAATAATATGAACCAGGTATTATTATAAAAGCCTTTTCTTCTTATTAGCGTTTTATAATTATATCTAGGGTAGTACCTACCCGTTAATGTTCATACTTAATAGCTTAGTACCGAACCAATTACTACAATCTAAATAATACTTAACCATGGAAAATTATTGCATTTCACACTTCACTATTTTACATATACTTATCTTACATCGAACATTAAGCAAACCACACTAATAATATTATACAAAACATTATATGATCCCATGGTTTAATACGGCAGCGCATCGTTTGGTCTATTTTCTAGGACGTTTAGTTCCAATGAATGGCCTAACGCTTATCCTAGCTGTCTGCCTATATTTTGGCGGTGGGGCTGAAGAACTAGATGCCGGGACAGCACGAATAGGAATAGCGGGAATAGGGGTGGTAGTGTTTAGTGGAGTTGGTGCCACATCATCCTCCCTAAACTCGGGATTTGAATTTTCTAATTCATTAGCTTTTCGTTTCTTTCCTTGTTCGAACTTGTCTTTCGTAATTTCCTCGGGTTCACTTTCCTCCTCGGGTTCACTTTCCAGATTTTCTATAGTTGGTTCATCCGGAATTTGTGAGTCTTCCCCAAAGATATTATTTTCGTCATCGGATAGGTTAATGACTGGAACACCATCTGAAGATTCTGGTTCGGAGTCGCTGAATGTGATAACAAGTTTTGAGCCCGACATCTATCACACAACAACTAACCCATTAGTACTACATAATATTTACATATAAATTTTAACCAACAATGATAAGCAATGGTTTTTAAATCAGACCCGGTCAAAGTCCAGACTTACTAATGTATCCTAACGACTTATCAGTTAGACACACTAATGCAAACCTGGTTCGCTAAGACCACCGCTCTGATACCACATGTCATAACCCGTCCTTAACCCTAAGAACGAGTTAGATAACGTATGATTTCATTGCGAGGTATTGACCTCTATATGAGACATTTTTAAAAGAAAACTGCATATATTTTACATTACAAACCACAAATCTTATTTTTGATACAAGCTTTAGACGATAGAAAGATGACTATCGTTTAGCGATAATCTTCGACTTACAAACTTTACAAATAATGATAACAACACGATTTCTAGTATATTTTACAACACAAATCCTCGGGTATGCAGTTTTATTTTTGACACAAATATGCGTACGCAAGATCCTGCTCAAATTCAACATAATGCAGCGGAAACTTCTAATTATCACCTGAGAATAAACATGTTTAAAACGTTAACATAAAGTTGGTGAGATATAGGTTTAATGCCGGCAGCAATATATATATAGACCACAAGATTTCATATATAAACATTTTAATAAAAATATTCTAAGTGGTTGAGCACTTGGTAACCATACTTAACATTTAATCACGTCGCATATTCCCTTTATTATGAAATCTTACTACACCGTACCAAGTGTAGTCACGAAACGAAGTACTGTGCAACCGTTGAATACTGGTCGTCCAGTCCGGTTGGGGTTGTCAGGCCCGATAGATCTATCAACAGGATTCGCGTTTACAATACCGCTGTAAATAACAGTTACCAAGCTGCAGGGAAGTATGCCAGTGGTACAACTCAACGTAGAATATATTTTTCAGTTACTTGTGTCCATAACGTAAAACATAAAATACATGTATTCTCATCCCGAAATACTTAGAGTTTAAAAGTGGGACTATATACTCACTTTCGTCTTGAAGATATATATATTTTGACTTGGTCTCCCGGTTGATATCACGAACCTATCCATATATAATATATCAATACCTTTTTTTTTAAACAACGTCACATATATATTCTTGTTATACTTTTAATACTTTTTATAATTCCTTAGTCCGTAGTTAGCAGTTCGTTGTTAGTAATTCAATTTTAATGGTTCATATTTAGATGTTTAATAAACCCCCAACGAAATAAATAAAACCCCCAACGTATATGTATTGGTCGAGATTAATCTTGACCCACGGTACCGGTGTTGTCAAATGACGTGTTGCGTACATAAAGTACCGGTGTTGTCAAATGACGTGTTGCGTACAAACATGGGATCTTATGATTAATCTTCTCGTGTTGTTTACGGGTGATCCTGAACCATATAAAATTGAATTATGAGTACATATATATAAAATATCATGTTATCTTAAAAAGATGTGATTTATTTAATTTTCTCCAATTATTTTCGTAGCCAAACTAGTCTTAGATATCCGATCTCGTTTTGGTCATAGTTTCTTCGTTACAACTCCGTTTTCGTTGATTCAACTTGCCACTTCCTTGGATCGAGTCCCTCTTTAAGACTATGAATTGTAAATACCTTAGTTTGTATTCGAAATCACAGGTCATAGGTCAAACTTTAGTGAAACTTATGAAGTTAATCATTTTCCATCATGTAAACAACCTTAAATGATTATTTTTCTAAAAATACTTATACTTTGAGTTAAATCATGAAATTTTTATGTGTTATCATATTCATAGTAAAAATCATTTTTCCAGAAAATAAACCTCCAATTCAAAGTTTAAGATGGTTTTTAATTATCCAACCCAAAACAGCCCCCGGTTACACTCCGACACCGTAGATTCAGTTTTTAAGGTGTTCTTTGAAAAACCAAGTTATACCTTGTTAAGTTAGCATATAATTAAGATATGTTACAGGTCTTGAAGTATTTTAAAAGCTAAGTTAGAAGGATCTATTTAGTTTGCGAACAAGTTTGAAATCATTCAAGCTATGTTCTAGTTTATAAACTCTTATATATATAGCTATAAATATATGAATTGAAAAAGAGTTGAAGTAGAGTTTTTACCTCAAGTTTAAAATGTAAAGTTGCTGGAAAGAAGTAGTAAAATAAAAGTTGAGAGAGTTCTTGCAAGTGTGTGTGAAAATTGGAAGTAAAATTTGGAAAATGAATGTGTAAAAATGAGTTAGAAATGGTGCTTATTTATAGGCTTGAAAATTTGGTTTTTAGTGAAAATATCTAAGATAAGTTAAAATTTATTATGTCATGAATGACATATTATTCCAATAATTGAAGATTTCTATTGGTATATACCAATAGTAAATACTTCTAGAAGCTGTGTATAGTACCCTAGATATACGTATAGGATTATTGAGGAAACGGAACGAGAATTCAAATATAACTATCTTTTGTAAATATACTTATATTGTTTTATGTATAAAAGCCCTTTAAAAATGATTAAATACATTACTTATACGATATATGTATAAACATTATAAATTATCAGTATTTATGTCAAATAACGTTACGTATGGTTATTGTTTTGAAAACTTAAGTTAGTAGTTTCAAAATATACTTATGACTTTTTGTTATTAATACAAAATGAGATATTAAAACATCCTTAGATCATGTTAAATATGTATGTATAATTATCATATATTGTATAGTTCGTGATATCATCGGTCAAACTAGACGGTCAAACGTTGTGTAAAACTCTTTTCAAAAACATAAATCTTAACAATTTGGATTGCTTATCATGTTGGTAAGGTTTAATTTATATAAATATTAATCTTATAAGTATATAACGATCGAAAAAGTGCGGGTCATTACAATGTTTGTATGATATTGTGTTAAAACTGCATTCAAGAAACTTATTTTGTTGTAACATATTTGTATTGTAAACCATTATGTAATGGTCGTTTGTAAACAGGATATTTTAGATTATCATTATTTGATAATCTACGTAAAGCTTTTTAAACCTTTATTGATGAAATAAAGGTTATGGTTGTTTTAAAATGAATGCAGTCTTTGAAAAACGTCTCATATAGAGGTCAAAACCTCGCAACGAAATCAATTAATATGGAACGTTTTTAATCAATAAGAACGGGACATTTCAGTGTGTGAGTGGGAGGGAAGGATAATGAAGAAAAATGAGGTAGGGATAAGATTTTAGCCAGATATGTGGCCTTCAAGCCGTCCATAAGCAAAAAAAGACAACTTTACCCTTCATTAAACTCATTAAAAGGCTGAAAAGTATCAGATCGTGCCTATCGTCGCGCCGCAGAGTAAACCCTCCGCGTCGTGGCTTAAAGGGTGATTTTAGTTCACATTTCCAAGCCTTCTGACCCTCAAAATAGGTAAAAGTCGTACCGTGGTGATTCTGGTCGCGCCGCGGAGTTAGCTTATTTCATCCGAACTTCAGCAACTTGTTTCGGCCATAACTTTTTAAACGTAACTCCATTTTTGATGAATCAAATATCGTTGGAAACGTAATAATATTTCCTTTCTAATGGTAAGGTTTTGAAACATCAACTCAAAATTTATTTGGGGTCGAAAAGGTATGTACACACCTTGTAACTCAAACAACGTCTAGTTTTCTTCGACATTCGAACAAGCAACACGTACATGCTTGGTACACTTAGTACACGCATCGTACAATCATCTTTATACAATTATACAACCCTTCGTTCAACCTTTATACACAATTTATATATACATATACAATATATATACATACTCGATACACATATATACATTCTTTACATATATATATATATATATATATATATATATATATATATATATATATATATATATATATATATATATATATATATATATATATATATATATATATATATATATATTCGTTATACGTCGTACGTGCTCTTCATATATACATCGTACGAATAAACGGGTCTTACACCTAAATCAAGAAGCGCGTGTTTTTTCCGGAAGACTTTACTTCCTTTTAATGATGGAATTGATTCATCGTGTAGATCCATCTTTCTTTCAAATATATTACAGTAAATCGGGTAAAACTGATTAGTATCGTCCAAAACAAAAGTACCTGCAATAATCTTGTACAGAAATATGTGATATATCTTTTAAAGAACTTGATAAATTCTTCCCACACTTAGCTTTTATTTATTTCTTTCTTTGCCTTTTTTTCTTCTTTATTCCATTTTAAATGAATTCTAGCATTTTGGGTTGTTTCTCAATTTATGTCCTTTCTGAGGTAAAAATAATTTCGGTATTATCACCTAATTTTATCGTTCATAAATATGTATAAACATGATTTTGAGTTCATTTAGTTGAAAATTTTTCAAATTTTCACAAAATTTGGCAATTAAACAAGTGTATAAATTAAATTTTAAACCGAAAGAATTTAATCTCTTCCCACACTTAAGATCTTGCAA
This sequence comes from Rutidosis leptorrhynchoides, assembly GCF_046630445.1. NCBI lineage: Eukaryota > Viridiplantae > Streptophyta > Magnoliopsida > Asterales > Asteraceae > Rutidosis > Rutidosis leptorrhynchoides. The sequence continues at coordinate 379,457,555 of NC_092343.1, read as the reverse complement.
TGCCCTCATTTGCAAGAAGTCAGTAAAAATTTATATTCATGAGGGTGATTAGCGTAGAAAAATGATTAAAAAAATACCGAGTTTGTAAACATATTGTTTGTTCTTCATTCCTTGTTATTTCATATTTGTTTTGCGTCTTGTCGTCAAAATTAGTAGCTTTTGCTGAACTTAATGAAAGTCTTTGAAAGTGTGATGTTTTACCCTGTTGTGTACATGATAAAATACAAACATATAGATACATATTTTTGAAGTTAGGTATATCACCCCACATTCATATAATATTTTTGGCATACTTTAGATCAATAATATTAAACTGATGATAACAAAAATTTTTATCGCCCCGTCTTTGGGTAAAGCAATTTCGGTTCTATGACCTAGTGTTTAACTCACGATGAATTTTATAAATCATTAATTTTATACTTAATGAAATAAAGTAAATTTTGTTTTTAAATTCACACAAAACTTAAATTTAAAAAGCATATTAATTTCATACAAAACCTACAACAAAAAAAAAAAAAAATTCAGAATGGGGGGAGAAAACTAGTTCTTTAGTGTCTGCTAGTGGAAAAGATCAATCGGATTTCATTCTCGGAACTACACGAGAACAGAACAACTAACTCTAAACAGCATTTTTTCTTAGAACATTTGAATCTCCCCACACTTAGGTAGCTGTGGTGTCGAAATTGTGATTAACTTCATCGTCAATTTCTCTTGGACCATAATCAACTTGCATATATGTGGCTTTTGCTTTAAGCCATTGGTCGACTTCCTCTGTAATATCCACAAATTCAACTAGTTTTGCCTTTTATTTAGGCGACAGATTGGATACTAACCGGTTACATAACTTAAAGTTCCCCTTGTTTCTAGCATCGTGAATCCGTTTATAAAGTTTCTTCATTGAACTGTTAATAATGGGGTCATTTAATTTTGTATCAACAACGGAGTTCTTTGTTATCAGGTCATCATTAGGTGTCACTTCATCTTCCCCACACTTAGGCATTTTATTATTGCTAAGCATTATCGTTGGAGTTGGTAAAACAATACGGTTCTCACCGATCGTTTTTATTGGTTCAACAGTTTTGGTTGGTGGAGATTTAGACTTTCGAATCACAAAGGTGATCGATTTTTCACCATTACTAAGTGTCATTCTACCCTCTTTTACATCAATTAACGCCTCGGTGGACGCTAAGAATGGTCGACCTAAAATTAGAGGAATGTTTGAGTCCTCTTCTATGTCAATGACAATAAATTCGACTAAAAAGGTTAAATTACCCACTTGAACGGGTAGGTTGTCAGCAATTCCAACTGGGTGCTTAATGGTTTGATCAAAGAGTCGAACACTCATTTGCGTTGGACTTAACTCACCTACTCCTAATATCTTATATAATGAAAGAGGCATAACACTCTCACTTGCACCTAAATCTGCTAGTGCATCATACATGACATAATCACTAAGTAGACAAGGAACAATAAATTCACCCGGATCACCCAACTTGGGTGGAAGTTTCGGTGGAATTGTCTTCACCGGGTTTATTTTTTTGATTTTAATTTCTTGTACTTTCTTATTCTTCTTCTTCTTTCCAAAGGTATCACAAACTTTATTACCTATCACTTGCTCATACTCAACTCCTTTTCTTGGAAATGGGATGGGTGGTCTGTATGGTGCAACCACTAGCTTTACATACTCGGGTGGTGGTGGTGGTGTAACTTCTTCATCGTTACTCACATCTAAAACCTTCCCATCTTTTGATGCTGGTTTTTCAGAATTTGTTGAAACCATATTAACATTCTCATTCCGAGGATTTACTTTAGTATTACTCGGTAGCTTTCCTTGTTCCCTCTCACTCATCATGCTAGCTGGAGTACCTACTTATTTTTCTAGATTCAAAATGGAAGCTTGTTGAGTTCTAAATGACTGATCAAACCTCTCATTCTTTTGAGTTTGAGATGCAATAAATTGTGTTTGAGATTCAACTAGCTTTGATACCATTTCTTTCAGATTTGACTTTTTCTCTTCGGTTTGTTGTGGTGGTTTATACAGGCCAGGCCTTTATTGATTGAAAGTGTTGTTTTGAGTTGGTTTGTAATTCGGACCTTGTTGGTTGTACGAGTTAGTGTTGGACCCATTTGGATTGTAAAGAATGTTTTGATTTCGATTGAAGTTTGGCCTTGGCGGTTGATAATTATTTTGATAATTATTTCCCGGCCTTTGGTTCATGTAGGAAACATTTTCTCGTTGTTTCATGGTTTGTTCAATGTGACAATCTTTCGTTAAGTGTGGCCCACCGCATTGCTCACAACTGATTCGTATTACGTGAATATCTTTAGTTATCTTTTTCTTTCGTCTCTCAAAAGCATCTATTTTTTGCGGAAACAGAATCAAAGTTATGGCTAGAATCTGCTCTAGTCGCTTTAGATGAAAGAAAGATATCTTTTTCCTGATGCCACTCATTCGAGTGGGAGGCTGTGTTATCAATAATCTTGTGAGCTTAAGTTGCGGTTTTCTTCATACTTGAACCACCAGCTGCTGTGTCGATATCTTTTCATGTGGTGATGTCGACGCCTTTATAGAATATTTGCACTATTTGAAAAGTATCTAAACCGTGTTGAGGACATCCTCTCAACATCCATCCGAATCTTTTCCACGCCTCATATAATGTTTCATTAGGCTTTTGTACGAATGTGGCAATTTCTCCTTAAAGTCTCACGGCTTTAGATGCCGGAAAGAATCTTTGAAGAAAATTTTCAACTAAAACATCCCATGTGTCAATCACTCCTTCAGGTAACGATTCTAACCAATCTTTGGCTTCTCCCTTTAAAGTCCAGGGAAATAACATAAGATAAATAGTTTCATCCTCAACTTCTCGAATTTTAAATAGATTACAAATCCTATTAAAAGTTTGAAGATGTTCGTTTGGATCTTCTTTTGTTGTACCACCAAATTGGCACTGATTGGTGATCATGTGTAGGATTTGTCCTTTGATTTCAAAATCTGGCGTTTTAACATCTGGCTGATTAATGGCGTGACCTTGGCCCGTGCGTGTGACTCTCATTCGGTCTTCCATACTTTGAGGTTCCGTTTCTTCCATATTTAAATTTGTTGAATCTGAATCACTAGAAGATTCTGATTTAACGGTTTTTCCTTTGTTAACCTCCGAATAAATAATTTGTGGATCAGGAGGAATGATTAGTGGTTCAGGATCTTGGAATTGTCCTTAAATATCCTCCGGGTTCTCAATTGTGAAGTCGGGTTCAAAAAATAGATTATCAGAAATTTGAATTGGAGTACTTGTTCGACTTGATGATGATTCTAAAGAAAAATCAATGGCGACAATATTGACTAGATTTCTTGATCGGGTTACAGGTGGTGAACGTATGAAAGGTGGTGAACGTTTCGCTCGGTGTATTCACTGAATATCCTATTAGTTATAAAGATAAAAATTATATAAGTTATCAAATTAATATACTTTTTTGATTTTTCCCACGTTTCGAATAGTCAATAGATGCAGCAGGTAGCCAAGACCCTTTAAATCGGAAATCCACAACTCGCCACTAACAAATTCAACTATTACTACGAACCAGAAAATTGGCATCTATTGTAGTGACCCGAACTTTTCCATGTTTATATATATTAAATGAAATTGATATTTACATGATTAAGTGTTTTCCAACATGTTAAACAATCAAACTTGTTAAGACTTGATTAATTGAAATAGGTTTTATATAGACAATTGACCACCCAAGTTGACTGGTGATTCACGAACGTTAAAACTTGTAAAAACTATATGATGACATATATATGGTTATATATATAATTAACATGATATTATGATAAGTAAGTATCTCATTAGGTATCTTAACAATGAGTTATATACATAAAAATGAGACTATTGAATTAAGAAACTCGAAAACGATATATATAACGATTATCGTTATAACAACGTCTTACTAAATACATATGATTCATATTAAGATATTGATAAACTATGTTTAATCATGATAAATGATAAGTAAACATGTCATTAAGTGTATTAACAATGAACTACATATGTAAAAACAAGACTACTAACTTAATGATTTCGAAACGAGACATATATGTAACGATTATCGTTGTAACAATATTTAACTGTATATATATCATACTAAGATATACTAATATATCATAATATCATGATAATGTAATAATTTAACATCTCTTTAGATATAATAAACAATGAGTTAACAATATTTAACAAGATCATTAACCTAAAGGTTTCAAAACAACACTTACATGTAACGACTAACGATGACTTAACGACACAGTTAAAATGTATATACACGTAGTGTTTTAATATGTATTTATACACTTTTGAAAGACTTCAAGACACTTATCAAAGTACTTCTACTTAACAAAAATGCTTACAATTACATCCTCATTCATTTTCATCAACAATTATACTCGTATGCACTCGTATTTGTACTCGTACAATACACAGCTTCTAAATGTATTTAATATTGGTATATACACTCCAATGATTAGCTCTTAGCAGCCCATGTGAGTCACCTAACCATGTGGGAACCATCATTTAACATCTAGCATGAAATATCTCACAAAATAACAAACTAATGGAGCCTATATGATGGATCATAATTCACGTGAAGATGGGTGTACACAAAGACTTTCATTTTGCAACTTACATGCATCAAACTACTCCATCTCAAGTGTTCTTCCATTGTTATAAGTGTTCTTCATCATCTTCATCAAAATCTAGCTCAATCTAGTTCATAAATCCATACATAAACTAAGTTATAAAACAACTACTCAAGAACACACCAACAACACTTCCAAGTTTGCTAGCTTACTTCCAATCTTGCAAATCCACTTTGAGTGATCATCCAACCTCAAGAAATCTTTCTTATTTACAGTAAGATATCTTTCTAATGCAAGGTAATACTCATATTCAAACTTTGATTCAATTTCTATAACTTTAACAATCTTATTTCGAGTGAAAATCTTACTTGAACTTGTTTTCGTGTCATGATTCTACTTCAAGAACTTTCAAGCCATCCAAGGATCCTTTGAAGCTAGATCTATTTTTCTCATTTCTAGTAGGTTTATCCACAAAACCTGAGGTAGTAATGATGTTCATAACATCATTCGATTCATATATATAAAACTACCTTATTCGAAGGTTTAAACTTGTAATCACTAGAACATAGTTTAGTTAATTCTAAACTTGTTCGCAAACAAAAGTTAATCCTTCTAACTTGACTTTTAAAATCAACTAAACACATGTTAAATATCTATATTATATGCTAACTTAATGATTTAAAACCTGAAAACACGAAAAACACCGTAAAATTGGATATACGTCGTAGTAACATCGCGGGCTGTTTTGAGTTAGTTAATTAAAAAATATGATAAACTTTGATTTAAAAGTTGTTCTTCTGGGAAAATGATTTTTCTTATGAATATGAAACTATATCCAAAAATCATGGTTAAACTCAAAGTGGAAGTATGTTTTCCAAAATGGTCATCTAGACGTCGTTCTTTCTACTGAAATGACTACCTTTACAAAAATGACTTGTAATATGTATTTCTGACTATAAACTTATACTTTTTATATTTAGATTCATAAATTTAATTTCAATATGAAACCATAGCAACTTGAATCACTCAAAACGGATTTAAAACAAAGAAGTTATGGGTAAAACAAGATTGGATAATTTTGCTTGTTGTAGCTACGTGAAAATTGGTAACAAATCTATATTAATCATATCCTAGCTAACTCATATTGTATTATACATGTATTCTAATATATTATGTAATCTTGAGATACCATAGACACGTATGCAAATGTTTTGACATATCATATCGACCCATGTATATATATTATTTGAAACAACCATAGACACTCTATATGCAGTAATGTTTGAGTTAACTATACAGGGTTGAGGTTGATTCCAAAAATATATATACTTTGAGTTGTGATCTAGCTTGAGACGTGTATACACTTGGTCGTGGATTGATTCAAGATAATATATATATCGATTTATTTCTGTACATCTAACTGTGGACAACTAGTTATAGGTTACTAACGAGGACAACTGACTTAATAAACTTAAAACATTAAAACGTATTAAAAATGTTGTAAATATATTTTGAACATACTTTAATATTTATGTACATATTTGTTATAGGTTCGTGAATCGACCAGTGGCCAAGTCTTACTTCCCGACGAAGTAAAAATATGTGAAAATGAGTTATAGTCCCACTTTTTAAATCTAACATTTTTGGGATGAGAATACATGCAGTTTTTATAAATGTTTTACAAATAGACACAAGTACGTGAAACTACATTCTATGGTTGAATTATTAAACCGAATATGCCTCTTTTTAGTCTGGTAATCTAAGAATTAGGGAATAGACACCCTAATTGACGCGAATCCTAAAGATAGTTCTATTGGGTTCAACAAACCCCATCCAAAGTACCGGATGCTTTAATACTTCGAATTCATCATGTCCGAAGGGAGTCCCGGAATGATAGGGGATATTCTATATGCATCTTATTAAGGTCGGTTACCAGGTGTTCACCATATGAATGATTTTTATCTCTATGTATGGGATGTATATTGAAATATAAAATCTTGTGGTCTATTATTACAATTTAATAAATATATAGGTTAAACCTATAACTCACCAACATTTTTGTTGACGTTTAAAGCATGTTTATTCTCAGGTGATTATTAAGAGCTTCCGCTATTGCATGCTAATATATGGACAAGATTTGGTGTCAGCATGCTTGTATAATATTGTTTAAAGCTGCATTCAAGATTTATTTTGTTGTAACATATTAATATTGTAAACCAATATGTATTGGTAATGTGTAAGTGTGATATTTTTAGATTATCATTTCTGGATAATCTATGTGGTGTCTTTTTAATCTTGTCGATAAAATAAAGGTTATGGTTTGTTTTAAAAACGAATGCAGGCTTTGAAAAAAGTCTTATATAGAGGTCAAAACCTCGCAATGAAATCAATTAATATGGAACGTTTATAATCGATATGAACGGGACATTTCATCTACTGATTTAATCGCTTCAAATGATTTTTCTTCGAAATCTAAAAGTTTTAAAAATTCTATGTCCTACAAACTAGCGCGTAGAAACAAAAAAGAAAAAGTGCGTCGAAAAGAAAGAAGTCGACAAATAAACGGTGAAAAACAAAAGTCGAAAATTAAAGTTCTATGTTTAAAGCTTAGCGTCTAAAAACTTAAAACTAAAAGTTGCGACTAAAGTCTTAAATCTGAAGGTAATAAAACTTAAATTGCAATTCTAAAAAGAAATCGGCAATTACTTATATCGGTACTAAAATCTATAAAATACTAAATCGATGTCGTAAAATTTTAAAACTTAAACTAAGGTAAAATGAATCTAAAATTATAACTATGAAACAGAAAAACGGTATCTACGTGTTTGATTTTTTTTTTAAATTTTTTTTACAATTATATTTTTACAAATTAAAAATATAGCGTTTTAGCGTTCCCCGGCAGCGGCGCCAAAAACTTGATGTTGAAGCGGAGGGGAACGAAATACTTTTATTTTTAATATGGAATATAGGTCGAATTACACAAGTTTTAATTAATTTACGGATGTGATATACCTAAACCTCGCTACAACACTTATAGGCAGTGTACCTAATCGTAGAGTAGTGTAGTTTTTAGTAAGTCCGGTTCGTTCCATAGGGAGCTAGTTGATTACGTACTATATTTTTATAATACTATATTTATACAAAATATATATAATTTTATAGGTAATAATATTATAAAAGGGGGTTTGCCGTTTAATGACCGGTTTATCGATTTTATATTTTAAGCGTAAAGATAAATGACGATAATTAAAGTGCGTAAAATAAATAACAATATTTAAAATTGCGATAATTAAAATTGCGATAATTAAAATTGCGATAAGAAATAAAATGACAATAAATAAAATGACAGTAAATAAAAGTACGATGAGAAATACAATAATAGAATTATGCTTATTTAAACTTCCGTAATCATGATGTCTGACGTTTTGATTTTAATTTATTTCTCTGGGTTATTTGTCCTTTGTCCTGGATTTATTTGATACCTATCTGGTTTTTGCCCATAATAGTCCATCGGTCATAATTATAAAATGCTCACCCGAAGTCAAATATTCCAACTAATTAGGGATTTAAACTGTAACAAGGTTTTAATACTTTGTTAATTACACCAGGTTATCGACTGTATGCAATCCAAGGTTTTAATACTTTGTTAACAATTACACCACTTATCGTTGTATGTAATCCACCCCTGTTTTAATTAGTCCATGATATATTAATTCATCCACTTGATCAGAATGAATAATCAATTACCCAACCCAATTGATTAATTAAATGATTGTAAAAGATTCCGTATAAACGTCACTAAATAGGACATTCACAATCATTTAAAAATTATTAGATTAACTAATTTGAGAATAGGTTTAACAGATTTCAATTAGTTGTCATTCTATTAGACAATTACCCTCATCCATTAATAGCCCATAGCCCAATTGTAGTGACCCGTCCTAATCCATCTGGACGAAGTCATCAACATTTGGTCCCATTGCGAGGTACTGTCCTAAATATGTCATGAACGACTCCATGTAATATCTTTAAAATGAGCAAATGCACGGCGAAAGATTTCTTTCATACCTGAGAATAAACATGCTTTAAAGTGTCAACCAAAAGGTTGGTGAGTTCATAGGTTTATCGTAATTAATCATTTCCATAATTTTAATAGACCACAAGATTTCATTTTTTATATAATCATACACTCGCAAGTGTTTAAAAAATTCATTCATATGAATTGAGCACCTGGTAACTGACATTAACAAATACATCTAGAATATCCCTATATATAAATATCGAAGTACTAAAGCAGTTCAAATTCTCTGACTGGGGCGTGTCAAAGCCCATAGATCTATCTTTACGATTCGCGTTAATTGGTGATAATTATAATAAACACCAATTCTTAGGCTACCAAGTTCAACAAGGGCGATATCCGGTGTAACAATTCAACCATAGAATGTAGTTTCGATTACTTGTGTCTATTTCGTAAAGCATTTATAAAAGCGCATGTATTCTCAGTTCTAAAAATATATCTATTGCAAAAGCATTTAAAAAGGGAGCAAATGAAACTCACAATACTGTATTTTGTAGTAAAAATACATATGACGGTACTGAACAATGCCGGGTTGGTCTCGGATTCACGAACCTATATCAATTACATATATTAACTCATAGAATCAAATAATTCTATTTATTAATTATAAAATATTTATATATTAGTGTTGTAATCATATATAAAATTTATACAAAATCTTAATTAAAGCATATATATTTTATTTACATTTTATATCTTAAATTATAAGTTGTCTATATTTATTTGGTATACTTTAAATAAATAATTTGTAAAAGTATTAATATAGCTTTATTAAGTATATCTTTAGATGACTAACTTTTGTTGTAATAATAATAATAATGATAGGAATAATAATAATGATATTAATAAGTATGGTAATTTTAATTACAATGTTAATCTTAAAAATGATAATTTTAATAATAATAATAAAAATGATAATAATAAAAAAAATAGTAATAATAATAATAATAATAATAATAATAATAATAATAATAATAATAATAATAATAATAATAATAATAATAATAATAATAATAATAATGATGTTAAAGTAATAATATTAATGTTGAAAATAATGATAATAATAACAATGATGTTAAAAATAATAATAAAAGAAATGTTAATACTAATAATAATAATAATAATAATAATAATAATAATAATAATAATAATAATAATAATAATAATAATAATAATAATAATAATAATAATAATAATAATAATAATAATGATACTTTTAAATATTAATAATAATTTTAGTAATAATTATAAAAATACTAATAAAAATGATAGTTTCAATAATAATGATAACTTTTAATAAAAGAAAATGATAAATTTTAATATATAATCATGTTTACATATATAATAAACGTATCTAAATCATCTATTAATATAAATGAATAGATTGAGTACATATACAATTACATATATGTATATATATAAATGAGTGTATATATAAATCTCTATGTATAAGTGTTATTATAATTCTTACTATTATGACTACATGATATAAGTTTTAGTCATAAATATGTATATATACATAAAGGTGGATATTAGTTATCTTTATAATCTTCATTTTATAGATATCGTTTTATTATCCCTAGTTAAGTTATATGTATCTATACCTATTAGCTCATACACTTACAACTTATATAACATAATAATTATAATTATAGTATTTAAAATATAATAGTAATAAACATATGAAGCTTAGGTTGTAATTTATACCCTCGGTTTGAATGAAAAAGACAATCGAATGGAGATTGTGCTCGAAAGGAAAATAGTAACCGCCTGCATTGAGTGTCACTCGAATAGATCCCATGAACTATTGGGTATTCTTAGTAAAAGCCCAACTTATTTAATATCATTGAAGTCCATGTTTGCTAGTTCATCAAAATAACCCATTTAATAGATTATTTGGATCTAAAAGCCTGCTATCCTATACCAATTGATGAAGCAGGGTGTTCTAGTCGACACAACAACACACACAGGAGGTTCAGCCTTTAAATCAATCAAGTCTTCATCATCTTCGAATTAACTTAATCGTCAATCCTTATCATCTTATTAATCGTTAACATAATCAATCTTCATGATCATCATCAATCGTTATTATCTATATCAACCTCATCATCAACTATTATCATAATCATACCCTTATCATTAATATCGTCATTATCATATACATCCTAGTCTCTAACATAGTCATCATTTTTCTGTTTTTCCATCATCATAACCATACATCATACGTAACCATAATTATGATTGTAATTTATAATCATCTCGCCTTTAAATCATCATCATCTATTGACTTGCCAATCCATATTATCCTGGATAAATCCCTCCAACAGCATAATTAAACATGGCCCAACAATAAGAGTTGGATCTATGTCCATCAAAATAAATTTGTGGCCCAACAGAAAATAACACTCACGGCCCATTCTGGAATCAAAAGCCCAAAATCGATTTTTAATGTTCAACAAAGGATTCGTGATTTTAACAGGTTGGTAGCGACAGAATTTAAAAGGTGGGGACTCCAGTTATAATCAATCATAAGCAATACAATAATTTCATTGGTGTGAGTGGGATTTTAGAATCCAAGAACATGTCCTTATTAAGACCCCTTCCCTCTTCTATTATTAGTAAAAGCTATTACCAATCAATCAAGTTATAAAGTGGAGATCCTGTAGAATGGATCGGTTTATCCCATTTGCACCTCATTAAAACCGAGAGTGTACGCATGCTAGTCTATGAATTGCTTCAAAAATAGTCATCCCTCGACGTGTATGATAGACGGTCGAGTCAACTCCCTTCTTTTCATTATCCTTTGAGTTTGAATGATTCCCCACTTTTGAAAATAATGGGAAGATTTGAAGTTCACGTGCATGAGCACAGACTGCCGTTAGAACGTAAGAATCAAAAGCTGAGAGTGGTTTTATTAGAGTTTCATCTTGAACAACAAAATGGAACAACAAGGACGCAATAGCGGAAATCGAAGGTAATGATATTGAGTTGAGTTTAAACGAGTAACAGTGGAAGCTTATTTGGTGTTGTTCGATAGTGGGTAATTAAACGAACCGAACAGAAAATCAGTTTTAGTAGTGGTGATGGTCCTTGATAATGGTATGGTTTGGCTTTAATCATAAAACAGAAAAACCGTAGCAGTTGTAGCAGTACCTTAGTAGTAGTATGTGTTGATTAGTTGATGGTTGGTGATAAGCTGCAAACGAAGAAAAAATTGGTGGTTATTGAAGGAATAAAACAGAAAAGAATAATGGCGTTTTGGTGATAGAAGTTGAAGATGATGGGTGTCGTGGTGTGCTCATTTTGCAGTAGAAAGTAGAAACCATGGTGTATTGTCTACGATGATGGTGAGTCTCGAGTTGAACCAGGAACATAATAAAGTAGTAGTAATGGTTTAGTTTGCTCAATCAAAGAAAACAGTTTCTGTGGTCATGGTGGTATAGTTTGTCAATAAAACAATAAAAAAAAAATTGGTGGTTCATGGTCGATGATAGTGGTGGTGAAAGTGGAGATGGAGACTGCCGAATCAAGAAGAGAGGAGGAAGACAAGATGGTGGTAGAGGGTCTAGTGTTTGAGTATGTTAGTAAGGAGATAAAGATAAAATGGGTGTTGATTCAATGTATCATATGTACATGTATCAATATAATATGATTCATTTGTGATTCAGCGAAACGAAAGAAACAAAAATTACACACAGTGTCAATCAATCTAATAAAGTAACTTTGAAAATAACACCCATTCACGGATGTATGTGAATCAAAGGGGTCAAGAATAATAATGATACTTATAATTATTAATAATAATTTTAGTAATAATAATAAAAATACTAATAAAATGATAGTTTCAATAATAATGATAACTTTTAATAAAAGAAAATGATAAATTTTAATATATAATCATGTTTACATATATAATAAACGTATCTAAATCATCTATTAATATAAATGATTAGATTGAGTACATATACATATACAATTACATATATGTATATATATATATAAATGAGTGTATATATATAAATCTCTATGTATAAGTGTTATTATAATTCTTACTATTATGACTACATGATATAAGTTTTAGTCATAAATATGTATATATACATAAAGGTGAATATTAGTTATCTTTATAATCTTCGTTTTATAGATATCGTTTTATTATCCCTAGTTAAGTTATATGTATCTATACCTATTAGCTCATACACTTACAACTTATATAACATAATAATTATAATTATAGTATTTAAAATATAATAGTAATAAACATATGAAGCTTAGGTTGTAATTTATACCCTCGGTTTGAATGAAAAAGACAATCGAATGGAGATTGTGCTCGAAAGGAAAACAGGAACCGCCTGCGTTGAGTGTCACTCGAATAGATCCCACGAACTATTGGGTATTCTTAGTAAAAGCCCAACTTATTTAATATCATTGAAGTCCATGTTTGCTAGTTCATCAAAATAACCCATTTAATAGATTATTTGGATCTAAAAGCCTGCTATCCTATACCAATTGATGAAGCAGGGTGTTCTAGTCGACACAGCAACACACACAGGAGGTTCAGCCTTTAAATCAATCAAGTCTTCATCATCTTCGAATTAACTTAATCGTCAATCCTTATCATCTTATTAATCGTTAACATAATCAATCTTCATGATCATCATCAATCGTTATTATCTATATCAACCTCATCATCAACTATTATCATAATCATACCCTTATCATTAATATCGTCATTATCATATACATCCTAGTCTCTAACATAGTCATCATTTTTCTGTTTTTCCATCATCATAACCATACATCATACGTAACCATAATTATGATTGTAATTTATAATCATCTCGCCTTTAAATCATCATCATCTATTGACTTGCCAATCCATATTATCCTGGATAAATCCCTCCAACAGCATAATTAAACATGGCCCAACAATAAGAGTTGGATCTATGTCCATCAAAATAAATTTGTGGCCCAACAGAAAATAACACTCACGGCCCATTCTGGAATCAAAAGCCCAAAATCGATTTTTAATGTTCAACAAAGGATTCGTGATTTTAACAGGTTGGTAGCGACAGAATTTAAAAGGTGGGGACTCCAGTTATAATCAATCATAAGCAATACAATAATTTCATTGGTGTGAGTGGGATTTTAGAATCCAAGAACATGTCCTTATTAAGACCCCTTCCCTCTTCTATTATTAGTAAAAGCTATTACCAATCAATCAAGTTATAAAGTGGAGATCCTGTAGAATGGATCGGTTTATCCCATTTGCACCTCATTAAAACCGAGAGTGCACGCATGCTAGTCTATGAATTGCTTCAAAAATAGTCATCCCTCGACGTGTATGATAGACGGTCGAGTCAACTCCCTTCTTTTCATTATCCTTTGAGTTTGAATGATTCCCCACTTTTGAAAATAATGGGAAGATTTGAAGTTCACGTGCATGAGCACAGACTGCCGTTAGAACGTAAGAATCAAAAGCTGAGAGTGGTTTTATTAGAGTTTCATCTTGAACAACAAAATGGAACAACAAGGACGCAATAGCGGAAATCGAAGGTAATGATATTGAGTTGAGTTTAAATGAGTAACAGTGGAAGCTTATTTGGTGTTGTTCGATAGTGGGTAATTAAACGAACCGAACAGAAAATCAGTTTTAGTAGTGGTGATGGTCCTTGATAATGGTATGGTTTGGCTTTAATCATAAAACAGAAAAACCGTAGCAGTTGTAGCAGTACCTTAGTAGTAGTATGTGTTGATTAGTTGATGGTTGGTGATAAGCTGCAAACGAAGAAAAAATTGGTGGTTATTGAAGGAATAAAACAGAAAAGAATAATGGCGTTTTGGTGATAGAAGTTGAAGATGATGGGTGTCGTGGTGTGCTCATTTTGCAGTAGAAAGTAGAAACCATGGTGTATTGTCTACGATGATGGTGAGTCTCGAGTTGAACCAGGAACATAATAAAGTAGTAGTAATGGTTTAGTTTGCTCAATCAAAGAAAACAGTTTCTGTGGTCATGGTGGTATAGTTTGTCAATAAAACAATAAAAAAAAATTGGTGGTTCATGGTCGATGATAGTGGTGGTGAAAGTGGAGATGGAGACTGCCGAATCAAGAAGAGAGGAGGAAGACAAGATGGTGGTAGAGGGTCTAGTGTTTGAGTATGTTAGTAAGGAGATAAAGATAAAATGGGTGTTGATTCAATGTATCATATGTACATGTATCAATATAATATGATTCATTTGTGATTCAGCGAAACGAAAGAAACAAAAATTACACACAGTGTCAATCAATCTAATAAAGTAACTTTGAAAATAACACCCATTCACGGATGTATGTGAATCAAAGGGGTCAAGAATAATAATGATACTTATAATTATTAATAATAATTTTAGTAATAATAATAAAAATACTAATAAAATGATAGTTTCAATAATAATGATAACTTTTAATAAAAGAAAATGATAAATTTTAATATATAATCATGTTTACATATATAATAAACGTATCTAAATCATCTATTAATATAAATGATTAGATTGAGTACATATACATATACAATTACATATATGTATATATATATAAATGAGTGTATATATATAAATCTCTATGTATAAGTGTTATTATAATTCTTACTATTATGACTACATGATATAAGTTTTAGTCATAAATATGTATATATACATAAAGGTGAATATTAGTTATCTTTATAATCTTCGTTTTATAGATATCGTTTTATTATCCCTAGTTAAGTTATATGTATCTATACCTATTAGCTCATACACTTACAACTTATATAACATAATAATTATAATTATAGTATTTAAAATATAATAGTAATAAACATATGAAGCTTAGGTTGTAATTTATACCCTCGGTTTGAATGAAAAAGACAATCGAATGGAGATTGTGCTCGAAAGGAAAACAGGAACCGCCTGCGTTGAGTGTCACTCGAATAGATCCCACGAACTATTGGGTATTCTTAGTAAAAGCCCAACTTATTTAATATCATTGAAGTCCATGTTTACTAGTTCATCAAAATAACCCATTTAATAGATTATTTGGATCTAAAAGCCTGCTATCCTATACCAATTGATGAAGCAGGGTGTTCTAGTCGACACAACAACACACACAGGAGGTTCGGCCTTTAAATCAATTAAGTCTTCATCATCTTCGAATTAACTTAATCGTCAATCCTTATCATCTTACTAATCGTTAACATAATCAATCTTAATGATCATCATCAATCGTTATTATCTATATCAACCTCATCATCAACTATTATCATAATCTTACCCTTATCATTAATATCGTCATTATCATATACATCCTAGTCTCTAACATAGTTATCATTTTTCTGTTTTTCCATCATCATAACCATACATCATACGTAACCATAATTATGATTGTAATTTATAATCATCTCGCCTTTAAATCATCATCATCTATTGACTTGCCAATCCATATTATCCTGGCTAAAGCCCTCGGCCCAACAGCATAATTAAACACGACCCAACAATAAGAGTTGGATCTCAGTCCATCAAAATAAATTTATGGCCCAAAAGAAAATAACACTCACGGCCCATTCTGGAATCAAAAGCCTAAATCGATTTTTAATGTTCAACAAAGGATTCGTGATTTTAAAAGGTTAGTAGCGACAGAATTTAAAAGGTAGGGACTCCAGTTATAATCAATCATAAGCAATACAATAATTCCAATAGTGTGAGTGGGATTTTAGAATCCAAGAACATGTCCTTATTAAGACCCCCTTTCCTCTTCTATTATTAGTAAAAACAATTACCAATCAATCAAGTTATAAAGTGGAGATGCTGTAGAATGGATCGGTTTATCCCATTCGCACCTTATTAAAATCGAGAGTGCACGCATGCGAGTCTATGAATTGCTTCAAAAATAGTCATCCCTCGACGTGTATGATAGACGGCCGAGTCAACTCCCTTCTTTTCATTTTCCTTTGAATTTGAATGATTCCCCACTTTTGAAAACAATGGGAAGATTTGAAGTTCACGTGCATGAGCACAGACTGCCGTTAGAACGTAAGAATCAAAAGCTGAGAGTGGTTTTATTAGAGTTTCATCTTGAACAACAAAATGGAACAACAAGGACGCAATAGCGGAAATCGAAGGTAATGATATTGAGTTGAGTTTAAACGAGTAACAGTGGAAGCTTATTTGGTGTTGTTCGATAGTGGGTAATTAAACGAACCGAACAGAAAATCAGTTTTAGTAGTGGTGATGGTCCTTGATAATGGTATGGTTTGGCTTTAATCATAAAACAGAAAAACCGTAGCAGTTGTAGCAGTACCTTAGTAGTAGTATGTGTTGATTAGTTGATGGTTGGTGATAAGCTGCAAACGAAGCAAAAATTGGTGGTTATTGAAGGAATAAAACAGAAAAGAATAATGGCGTTTTGGTGATAGAAGTTGAAGATGATGGGTGTCGTGGTGTGCTCATTTTGCAGTAGAAAGTAGAAACCATGGTGTATTGTCTACGATGATGGTGAGTCTCGAGTTGAACCAGGAACATAATAAAGTAGTAGTAATGGTTTAGTTTGCTCAATCAAAGAAAACAGTTTCTGTGGTCATGGTGGTATAGTTTGTCAATAAAACAATAATAAAAAAAATTGGTGGTTCATGGTCGATGATGGTGGTGGTGAAAGTGGAGATGGAGACTGCCGAATCAAGAAGAGAGGAGGAAGACAAGATGGTGGTAGAGGGTCTAGTGTTTGAGTATGTTAGTAAGGAGATAAAGATAAAATGGGTGTTGATTCAATGTATCATATGTACATGTATCAATATAATATGATTCATTTGTGATTCAGCGAAACGAAAGAAACAAAAATTAAACACAGTGTCAATCAATCTAATACAGTAACTTTGAAAATAACACCCATTCACGGATGTTTGTGAATCAAAGGGGTCAAGAAATGTTCAATCAAGAATAACTATATAAAAGAAGATGGGATGAAAACCGATTATCCATAAATTTTATTTAATTAATAATATTGATAATATTAATATAATAAATAGATATAATTATGATATTAATAATAATATTAATGATAATAATAATAAATTGTATGTTAATATTAATAACAATAATTAATAATAATTTTAATAGAATAATAATTTTATTTATAATGATATTGATAGAGATAAAAAATAAAACAATAATAAAATGCTAGTATTTTTAATATAACAAAATAATATTACCACATAACTATTCATATAAATTAAATTATTATAAATTTCTATATATATATTATTTACAATTTACTTATGTTACAATATATATATATATATATATATATATATATATATATATATATATATATATATATATATATATATATATATATATATATATATATATATATATATATATATATAATTATGTACCATTAACTGTTCGTGAATCATTGGCAACAGTCGAAGGGTAATTGCATATATGAAAACAGTTCAAAATTTTTGAGACTCATCAAACATACTTTTCTTATCGTGTCGAAATCAAATATAAAGATTAAGTTTAAATTTGTTCGGAAATTTCCAGGTCGTCACACCAATGTCCACAAGTGTCGGTATTTTGTTCAAACCCTAATTATGGTCCAAAGTTCAATAACCCTGTCTTAATATTTAGTCCAACATCAAGATTACTTCGGCTTAAATAAGCATAATAATGACTTTGTTACGAGACATTAATTTAAAAAGGTTGAACATAACTTACAGTGATTATTTATAGCGTAGCGTTACACGGATAGAGTTTTGACTTTAAAAACCATAAAACATTCGTTACAATAATCCAATTATTATTAATCTTAAATTAAACTTAATATTATAAATAATAATATATATATTATATCGTTTACAGAAAGAAAGGAAATGAAAAAGAGGTCCGTTTCATCGACTGAATTCGTTGGCTTTTATAGGCATTTTGAATCCTGGTTGCTTCGCGATCGCTATACAATTGTGTCATCGAGCTCCGCAATCGCAGAGGTCTTGATTAAACTTGGGCTGTTGGTATTTTTTTAATAAATATAATATATATATATATATATATATATATATATATATATATATATATATATATATATATATATATATATATAATATTATGTAATTATATATATATATTATATTATATTATTGTGCATAGTTGACTTGTAATTTCAGCTCCGTTGAGTCGTACGTTGATAGTTGGTTCATGTCTCGGTTCTGGATTTTCGAACGCCTTTTCGTATGCTTAGATATCTTGTACTTTGCATTTTGCGGCTTGTACTCTTGTCATTTTTAGACGTTATTCATCAATAAATTAAACCACTTGGATTGTATCTTGTACATTTGAGATTTTTGGTCATTTGCGTCTTCAAATCGTCGATTCTGTCTTTTGTCTTCACATTTTATTATTTAAACGAATATCACTTGTAAATAGAACAATTGCAACTAAAAGCTTGTCTTTCTGAAAAGATAATGCTATGAAATATATGTTCGTTTTTAGCATTATCATTATCTTTACAAAATAACTCAAAAACCTAGATTCTGGCACAGGAACGTTGTTCCAGATACAGGAACATCGTTCCTCAGACAGCTCCAAAATGTTCTGTTCAACTTTCTACCCATTTCCTTATTACACAATGTCTTTCTTGGTTATGGAACATCGTTCCAGCATTTGTAACATCGTTCCTCCCTTCCGGAACGTCGTTCCTCATTCCCTAACTCACAAAATTCGAGCAAGTCTTAGATTCAGCTTTACCGATAACATAGAGTGCATTTTGCCAGTTTTACACCAAACAAGGCTTTTTGGCCTTGAACCAACATGTAACCATAAATCCTTCTTGATTGAAAATCTGGGGTGTTACACAACATGATGATAAATAATCTTCAAATAGCTATATCCAAATTAAAGAAATCAATTTTTGCATTCAAAATATACACTGTTTAAATAAATAAAAAACATTAAATATATTGAATTTGAATATTCAATATATACTCAATAAAAGAGTGGAAGATACCTTAATATAATAAATCTCTTGAATTAGAATTTATTGTTGCCAATTAAAGTTATAGAAGAAAGTAAATGTATGTATAAGTTGATTAGGGATGAAGTTAATGTGTGAGTAATTTGATCGGCAGTTTAAAACTTAATGAAAATGATTTAAATTTAATATTAAAGAAAAAGCTGATCCGTTGATCCATGTACAGTTGCTGATCATTGAACTCAAAATTAGCCATTATAAATTTGCATCGAGGCCGGTTTGTAAAAAGAAAACAGGTTTCCAAAGTTGAAACCGGTTTTTAGGTAGGAACCGATTTCTAAAATAGGGAACATGTATCGGTTTCATGAAAACCGGTTCAAGTTTCTGTATCGGTTCCTATTATCTTTCGGAAGTGGTTTTTATCTATCACCAACATAACCGGTTTCTAATAGGGTTTTTTATTCTCATTTATCTAGTAGTGTATATATCCTTTTCAGAAAATGCCCAATACTATTTAGTTTATCTAATATGATCATTTTTATAGAATGACTATCTCAAATATCCTTGATCATTGACGAAATAATACAAGGCTTATATAGAACCTATGAAGGCTAATTAAAAGACCAATAATAAGTAACAATAAATATTGGATCACTCAAAAGACATGAAAAATCATTCGTTAAACATCTCCCATAGTTGGAGCGAGAGTAGAACGAACACTCATACATGATCATTCTTTTTTTCTTTATTCGTTGAATGAAGTAGACTGATAACTGGTGACATAGTTGCACATTGTTCCGACTTTCTCCTTTTTTGTAACGTGGTCGTGGATTTTTTTTAGAATGACAATTTTGACATTGAATCCTCTCATTTACCACCCGCGCACCCGTTAGGAAGAAACTCCTTGCATCCATCGCGCAAAGCGTACCCGGAATACTTTAGGTTAACTGCTTTATGTCGCAGCTTGTTTTGCCTAGGGATTGAGCATTTTTCTCGTTTTTCATAACGTCGGCGTTGCTTGCTTTGTCGAAGGAGTAAGTAGTACTTTGATAAACAATTTTTTGACAATAACAAATTTCTTCAACACAACAAAAAAGAGTTTTGATATACATTCTTTATTTAAATATTTGGAGTTTGAACCTAGTCAAGTTGGGCGGCTCATCCTCATGCCGAATATTCTTATAATTCAAAGTAAGAGAAAAAAAAGTAGAGATTGAAACGTAGCCATGCAAAATGGCTAGGTGGTTTCCATTAAGAGAGGTGCTTCAACCTGAATCATATTGCTCGAATACCATGATAGAATGATTATTTCATGTATTTCCTTGATCATTGAAGAAATAATACAAGGCTTACATAGAACTTATGAAGTCTAACCAAAACTTTAATGCTAAGTAACAATAAATAATGGATCACTCATATTGAGAGGAAGGACTTTCTTTACTCTCGGGGTGTTTCACTCTAGGTGGAGAAATGACTTCTTTTTATTCTAGAATAGGAGAAGAATTATCTACATCTTATCCCCCTCATACACTATTTTTGTGAGATTGAGTTTTGTTATTTTTGTTGTGTAAATAATGGATCACTCAAAAGACATAGAAAATCATTCCCGTTATTTCACATATCGAGTTTTTTGATTCTTTTCTTAAATTACTTCCTCCGTTTTATTATAAGTGTCCACATTTGACTTTTAAAGTTTTTTTGTTTTGTTGTTGTTGTCAACTTTGGCTATAAATATTTTATTTGAGTTATATATTATTTGATAAAAATTACTATATATATATATATATATATATATATATATATATATATATATATATATATATATATATATATATATATATATATATATATATATATATATATAACCCGCATTATAAATCCAATCCATTCATATAAATTTTACCAAATATTATATAACATAAATAAAGATATTTATGGTCAAAGATAACATAAAAAGGCTTTGAATGTCAAATGGACACATTTACTAGACGGCGAGAGTATATTTTTGAGATTTTAAATAACTTATGGCACAAATCTATAACCAAATAGAGAATGGATCAATGGTTAGGAACATCGTATGTTCACACTGTCTACCCAGGTTTGAGTCTCGGCCTCGTTTTTTTTTATTTGCAAATCCTACCATTTTTAAATGTTCATTATGCCCCCTTTAACTTTTCTTTTTCAGTTTCAGTCCTTCAACTTTTTCAACCCATTTATTTTTAATTTAAACCCTCCAACTTTTTTGTTTTTTACTTTTTTATAGTCTTTTCTTTGCAACTATTTTTTCTATTCTTTATGTTTTTCCGTTTCTCACATTTCTAATAAGTATATCAGCCATCATGTATAAACAGTAATAGGGGTGTTTTGGTAACTTCACATGATTCTCTTATATCTCTTAGAACACCACCGCCTTCTACCATGTGATGGCCCGTCAATACACTCAACGGCTCCGTCACTTGGTCCCACAGCTTGATCGAACTTTAAATGAATTTAATAAACAACATTGCATTCTTTTATTTAAAAGTTTCCCAAAAAGGAAATTTACCAAAATATGCAGTTTAAACAAACTCAACATATTAAATAAAACCAAAGTTGACATAAACATTGTCAACCAAACACCCACAAGTTTAATAATCCAAAAAGAAAATGCAAGTTTAATGTTTCATAAATTGTTTAACAAAATCTGCCCACATGTATGCAGACACTTCTAACACAGCGGAAGCACCAAACAACTCAAGTACCTGTGAAAACATGCGAGTAAACTATCAACAAAAATGTTGAGTGAATTATAGGTTTAATAAACGAATAAACTTTAGACCACAAGATTTAAAATGTTAGAAAATATAAAACATTATTCCATTATCAATGAGCCACCTGGTAACCACTTTACCATTTATTTACCCTTGCCAAACACAATATATATACACCGAACAAGTGTATCTTCAAATAAATACAAAGTACTAACGCATACGATTATAAATTGCTAGCGCGACTAGCTCGAAATGGGGCTGTCAAGCCCGATAGATCTATCCATAGAATTCGCGTTCACCAGTAGAAACCAGTGATTACAGTTACCAGACTAGGGAATATTTTTGTTCAACTCATAATGAATAATTTATCTTTAATTGCCACTTGTGTCTAAACGTAAAACAAAATGCATGTAATCACATCCCAAAAATACTTTAAATAGTATGAAAAGAAGGGCCTATAACTCACCTTAAAGCAAATGAAGTAACCACACAAAAGCGAACAGCAAATGAAGTAAAGTGATCAAGAATGACCACAACGCCGACCAATAAATAAAGTAGGTCGATATAAATAACTAACTTAGGTCAAGTCTTAGTATGATAGCTATAGTACTTGTTGCAAGTAGACATAGAACAACACATAACATGCCTCGGTTTGATCAGAACAGAGTAAGGACACGTACTTTCTATTTTTAGAAAGTTTATATTTTTAGCAGGTTTCCATTTTTGGAAAGTTTCTATTTTAGGAAAGTTTCTATTTTAGGAAAGTTTCTATTTTTGAAAAGTTTATAAGTTAGGAAAGTTTCCTTAATTAGAAAGTCAACTGAAAGTCAAAGTCAATTGAAAGTCAACTCAAAAGTCAACCTTGATCAAACATAGTCAACATTAAATTTTAAAGTATAAGTTATATTAATAATATAAGTTATAATGTTACTTAAAGTCATATATGTATAATTATGTCATATCATAAGTTTAATTAAATTAAAATGAATTATTAAAGTTAACATAAGTTTAAATGATATAATTAATATAACATAAGTATTTAATTAATTAATTAAATATTAATCATAATATAAGTATTATTAATTAATAACAAATTTTAATCATATCATAAGTATTATTAATTAATAATGAGTTATTAATCATATCATAAGTTTTAATTAAAATTATTAAATATTAAGTATTTAATAATTAAATAATAATTAAGTCTTATAATAATTAAATAATTAATTAATCCTTATTATAAGTCTTATTATAATAATCTCATAACATAAGTTTAATACTTATCATAAGTATTTTTCATTAATAATAAAAGTATTATTAATCATAAGTTTAATTAAATGTTTATTTAATCAAAATGAAATTAATAAATGATATAATAAATATGTATATCATAAGTCTTAAATTAAAATAATTACTTTTTATATCATAAGTAATTTATTAATAATGAAAATCATTATTTATATCACAAGTCTTATTTAATAACCATAAGTTTTAATTAAAAGTTCATCGGGTCATAACTTGAGCCCCGGGTATCGGTGTTCGGCGAGTCTTATATATATCTCCGCCTAATCAAACCACCCGACACATTAGTGTACTTAAAAACACCCCTAGAACAGCCACCAAGTTGTGACCAAGAGCCCTAATTCAACATGGAGCTTTAATCCGTTCAAAAACATGTTTTAGTCATAACGGGTGATCCGTGGCTCGGATTTCGATGACCCGAACATGAATGTTCATCCAATCATCAATTCTAACATACTAGTATACCCTAGAGACCACAAAAATGGTCACAAAGTCGGACCAAATCTGAAACAATTCATTTTTATATTTTAATTTCAATAAAACACCATTTTAATCATAACTAGAGCTCCGGGAATCGAAATAACATGAATCCGGAGTCTAAAGTTAATGTATTGATGAGAGGAACCCATCTAGACACTTTAATTTAATATTTACATCAGTTAAGTTTACATAAATGGTCGAATAAGCTGCTGTCCCAATTCAATCAAACCGAAATCATGCTATAACAAGTGTTTCTATGCATACAATCAACAATACAATAACATACAATCATCATACTATCATAATAACATATAAAAATAGAAAATTTAAAGAAAAATCAAAAATTTAGGGTTAGAGTTTATACCCTAATCAAGAATTGATGAGTATAGGCGCGTAGAGATTGAAGAGATGAACGCGATGATGATGATGAAAGCTTCTTGAATGATCAACAATTGATGAAGATGGTGATGATGATGATGCTTGGTGGCGATGGCCACAAAGAGGAAGGCAGGAAGAGGAGAACTTTTTAGGTTAATGGAATGAGAGAGAAAACATGCAAAATGAAATAAGGTGAAATTGAAAATGTGGAAACAAAATCACAAACCTCCCCCTCCTTAGAGGGTCCGGCTGAATGGGGTTGTGGGGATGGGCCCCATGGCCCAATTTTGTATTTTTATAAAATCCTTGTGGCCCGAATGCTCGATCGAAGCCCGAAACGCGAAAACGCGACTACGCGATTGACTATTCGGAGAGATAACAAATACGCGACGAAAAATATATATAAACACTATATATATACATATGACATTAAAATATCATATTTAAAATAATTTGGACTTAAAAATCCCAAAAGCTTGACCGTTGGTTTGAAAACCGAAAAGATTCACCGGATAGAAATCCACGACACGTAGAAACGTACGATTTAAAATATGAATACAAATATTCATTTAACACATAATAATTAATATATTATTACTAAAATGATTATATAGGCCATAGAAATGACGTAGCATGAATAACAATTAACGGTCATTAATAAACGGTAAAAGATAACGTAAAAAGTAGGGTCGTGACAGTACCTTCCCGTTACGGAAATTTTGTCCCGAAATTTAAGCAGGTGCAGAGGTTGACTCGACATCTGGGAACAAATGCGGGTACTTCTGCCTCATCTGATCTTCACGCTCCCAAGTGAACTCAGGACCGTGTCTGGCATTCCATCTAACTTCGGACGATAGGAATTCTACTCTGCTTGAGAGTCTTAACCTCTCGATCCATAATCTCAACAGGTTCCTTAATAAAATGGAGTTGTTTATCAACATGAAGTTCATCTAGAGGAATGGTCTCATCGGCCTCGGCCAAATACTTCTTTAAATTCGATACATGAAAAATGTCATGAACAGTACTGAGTTCTTGTGGCAACTTCAAACGATAAGCCACGGGTCCAACTCTCTCAATAATCTCAAATGGTCCAACAAAACGAGGATTCAATTTTACCCTTTTATCAAATCGTACCACACCTTTCCAAGGTGATACCTTCAACATAACACGGTCACCGACCTGAAATTCTAAATCTTTCCTTCTCTTATCGACATAACTCTTTTGCTGACTTCTAGCAGTTCTCAATCTTTCTTTAATCTGTACGATCTTCTCTCTAGTCTCATGAATAATCTCTGGGCCTGTGAGTTGAGCATCCCCAACCTCATTCCAACAGATAGGAGACCTACACTTTCTACCATACAGAGCTTCAAACGGTGCGGCTTTAATACTTGCATGATAGCTGTTATTATAAGAAAATTCAGCCAACGACAAATATCTATCCCACCCATTACCAAAATCAATAACAGACGCTCGCAACATGTCTTCTAACGTTTGAATGGTCCTTTCACTCTGACCATCCGTCTGCGGATGATACGCGGTGCTCATATCGAACTTAGTTCCCAAGGCTTCCTGTAAGGATTGCCAAAACCTCGATATGAATCGACTGTCTCGGTCTGAAATAATAGATACAGGAACACCATGTATTCAAACAATCTCCTTCAAATACAAACGAGTAAGTTTCTCCATCGAATCTGTTTCCTTAATCGGCAAGAAATGAGATGATTTTATGAGTCGGTCAACAATCACCCAAATGGTATCATAACCACCCACAACTCTCGGTAACTTCGTAATAAATTCCATCGTAATACCTTCCCACTTCCACTCGAGAATCTCAGGTTGCACCAAAAGTCCAGACGGTTTCTGATGTTCAGCTTTAACCTTAGCATAGGTCAAACACTTAGCCACATAAGTAGCCACATCAGTTTTCAAATTAGGCCACCAATACAACTACTTAAGATCATGATACATCTTTCCTGAACCAGGATGAATAGAGTACCTAGACTTATGAGCCTCATCCAAAATAATTTGTCGCAGATCACCAAAATTCAAAACCCAAAGACGTCCCACAAAGTACCTAGTACCATCTGCTCATTCCTCAAACTTCTTAGCCATGCCTCTGACTTTCTCGTTCATAAAATTCTCCTCCTTTAAGACTTCTTGTTGTGCCTCAAGAATCTGCCTAGCGAGGTTTGTTCGAATTATCATATTTAAGGCTCTACACCTGCGAGGTTCAGCCCTTTCTTTATGACTTAACGCATGGGCCACAACATTGACCTTTCCCGGGTGATATAAAATTTCGCAATCATAATCGTTCAACGTCTCAACCCATCTTCGTTGCCTCATATTCAACTGTTTCTGATCAAGGATATGTTGAAGACTTTTGTGATCAGTGTACACTATACTTTTGACCCTATAAAGATAATGTCTCCAAATCTTAAGCGCAAACACAACAGCTCCCAATTCTAAATCATGGGTTGTGTAATTCTGCTCGTGAATCTTCAACTGACGTGACGCGTACGCCATAACTTTCTTCCGTTGCATCAAACACAACCAAAGCCCTGACGCAAAGCATCACAATAAACAACAAAATCATCATTACCCTCAGGTAGTGACAATATCGGAGCGGTAGTCAACTTCTTCTTCAGAGTTTTAAAAGCAGTCTCTTGTTTATCCTTCCACTCATACTTCTTCCCCTTATGCGTTAAAGCAGTCAGAGGTTTCACTATATGAGAGAAATCTTGAATGAACCTTCTATAGTAACCTGCCAACCCTAGAAACTGACGAATCTGAGTAGGAGTTTTCAGAATTTCCCACTTCTCAATTGCCTCAATCTTGGCAGGATTAACTTGTATTCCTTGTTTACTAACAATATGTCCAAGGAATTGAACTTCTCTCAACCAGTAAGTGTACTTAGAGAACTTAGCGTACAACTCTTCTTTCCTCAATAGATCAAGCACCAACTTCAAATGTTCTTCGTGCTCTTCATCGCTCTTGGAATAACTCAGGATGTCGTCGATGAAAACAATAACGAATTTGTCTAGATAGGGTCTACACACACGGTTCATGAGGTCCATGAACACAGCAGGTGCATTTGTCAATCCGAACGGCATAACAAGGAATTTGTAGTGAACATAACGGGTGCGAAAAGCGGTTTTTGGAACATCAGATTCTTTATCACGCAGTTGATGATAACCGGAACGAAGATCGATTTTAGAATAAACAGACGAACCTTGAAGCTGATCGAACAGATCATCAATTCTTGGAAGAGGGTAACGGTTTTTAACATTAAGCTTGTTCAATTCACGATAATCAATACACAAACGGAAGGAACCATCTTTCTTCTTAACAAATAGAATAGGAGCTCCCCAAGGGGACGAACTAGGACGAATAAAACCCTTGTCTAACAACTCGCGGAGTTGACTTGACAATTCTTGAAGCTCGGAAGGCGCAAGTCGGTAAGGAGCACGTGCTACAGGAGCAGCACCGGGAACAAGATCTATTTGAAATTCTACCGTGCGTTGCGGCAGAAAGCCAGGTAAGTCTTCGGGAAATACCTCGGGAAAATCTCTAACAATATGAACATCACCAACGCTCTTCTCTTCTCTATCAGAATCAACAACATGGGCTAGAATAGCATGACAGCCTTTGCGAAGATGTTTATGAACTTTCAAACAGCTAATAAGATTTAACTGTCTGCATTTCTTATCCCCAAAAACCATCAGCGGCTCTCCAACCACACTTGTCATACGAACAGCTTTCTCATAACACACAATTTCAGCATGATTCGTAGACAACCAATCCATACCAATAACAACATCAAAACTGCCTAGGTCAATCGGTATCAAATCTATCTCAAAATCTCTACCAGCCAGATTAATGTTACATTTATGATACACAGTCTTAGAAGTAAGCACTTTACCATTAGCTATCTCTACAACATAAATACTATCTAGAAGAGTTAACAGAGTTTTTATTTTTGGACTTAATTTACTTGACACAAAACTCAAATCAGCCCCTGAATTAAATAGTACATAAACTGATAAATCGTTGACCGAGAACATACCCGTAACAAGTTTTGGATCTTCCTCAGCATCCCTGGCATTAATGTTGAATGCCCTTCCACGTGCATTCTCAGTAGTCTTCTTGTTCAGGCAAGCATCACAGAAATGCCCAGGCTTACCACATTCATAATAAACTTTCTGACTTCCACCATTTCTCGACTTCCCATTACCATTACCACCATTGTTACCACCATTATTACCACCACTTGCTGCAGGAGTAGCAGTACCCGGCATAACCACCGTGCAATCTTTAGCAATGTGTCCCTGCTTGGAACACCTCTTACAAGTAACCGTGCAATAACCATCATGAGCCTTATAACATCACGGATAAACATGCTGATTACGGTTATTCGAACCAGAAGTATCTTGTTTCTTCTGCTGATTTTGGTTCTGGTTGCTGTTTTTATCCCACTTCCTCTTCCCATTATCAGCCTTTTTAACAACTTCCTCACTGGCATCAGTCACAACTGCCTTACTTCTCCTCAAAATCTTGTCATTAAGCTTATGTTCCATAGACATAGCAGCTTCAATAGTCTGGGGCTCACTAGACTCAACCCCATGCTCAATCTGCTCAGATAACCCATCAATATAAGCTTCAATCTTAAGGTTCTCATCAGCATAAGTATTTGGACACAACAATGCCAATTAAAAGAACCTTTGTTCATAGGCATCTAAATCGGTGCCCTTCATCTTTAAATTCTTAAGCTCAGCCTCCAATTTCTTAAGTTCACCCCTGGGATGATAACGGGTGATCATTCTCTCTTTAACATTATTCCAAGTCAAACCATACGCCACATCATTACTCAAACTATTCACCAAGTTGTTCCACCAAGTTAATGCACTGTCTTTAAGAGTGCAGCTTGCAAAACTAACCTTATCCTCCTATCGGACTCGGCTAACCCTAAAAATAGACTCAATCTTCTCAAACCAACAAGTAAGTCCAATGGGTCCTTCGGTGCCACTATATGCTTGTGGACGGCTTGCCATAAAAGTCTTGTGGGAGTATCCCACCTGGTTGTTGGCATTAACATTAGCATTAGCTGCCATAGCAGCTGCTATCCCTTCAGAAATTAGGCGTTGCATACGAGCTTTGTTGGACTCGCGGGGAGGCCTGATCTTCAAAACAGAATAACACAACCGTTAGTACTAAGGATAATACCAGTGTTATAAAGGAATAGATCGAACACGAAAAGATTAACCATTAAAATAATAGTCAACGAACACTATGAGTAATAACATGTTAGTTATGATAGTTATAGAAATAGCCATCACATGCATACATACTTTATGATAAATATCATACTATATACATAGCACCTAACATACATGAACTATATTACACATAATATAACATGCCAAGAGTCATAACATTAGAAATAAAATATGATAATGATTACAGATGTCATAAAAAAAATAACTATCCATACATAAATGAAAAATACCCCATAACAAAATCCTCGGCAAAATGCCGTACATCACCCAAAATGTATGTATAAAAGGATAAATAGTCTATGAAATAACATAATCACTTATGATGTTATCACATCATATCTGCTTGGAGCGGGTGTGATAAGCTGGGCCGGCATGAGGCTCGTCAGGATTCTCATACTTCCTCAACTTTCCTTTCACCTCCTCCAACTCCGTCTGAAGGCCACGAACCATGCTCTCAAGAGCCTCGAACTTAGCGTTCACCTCCCGTTTACGCTTCCTAGTCTCGAACACGACATCATTCTTGAAACTAACAAACGTATCCATATCAGCTATAATCTCATCCATCACTTCTGTATGCGGCAAGACACGCATAAAGTCGCTAAGAGTATCAATGTGGGTCTCATTCATATATGCCCTAGTCATGTGAGTGATAGTAGCCATGTAGTAGTTAACATGATCTCTCAAGCAAGGCTGTCACGCACGACGAGCGGCAGACGGGGAAACAGGAGCAGGAACGGAATTGTTGCTCGAAGCCGACATCTGCAAACAGTAAAACCACAAACCACATACAAAATAAAAATATCATAATCAATAAATTGCTAGCGCGACTAGCTCAAAATGGGGCTGTCAAGCCCGATAGATCTATCCATAGGATTCGCGTTCAACAGTAGAAACCAGTGATTATAGTTACCAGACTAGGGAATATTTTTGTTCAACTCATAATGAATAATTTATCTTTAATTGCCACTTGTGTCTAAACGTAAAACAAAATGCATGTAATCACATCCCAAAAATACTTTAAATAGTATGAAAAGCGGGACTATAACTCACCTTAAAGCAAATGAAGTAATCACACAAAAGCGAACAACAAATGAAGTAAAGTGATCAAGAATGACCACAATGCCGACCTATAAATAAAGCATGTCGATATAAATAACTAACTTAGGTCAAGTCTTAGTATGATAGCTATAGTACTTGTTGCAAGTAGACATAGAACAACACACAACATGCCTCGGTTGATCAGAACAGCGTAAGGACACGTACTTTCTATTTTTAGAAAGTTTCTATTTTTAGCAGGTTTCCATTTTTGAAAAGTTTCTATTTTAGGAAAGTTTCTATTTTAGGAAAGTTTCTATATTAGGAAAGTTTCTATTTTTGGAAAGTTTATAAGTTAGGAAAGTTTCCTTAATTAGAAAGTCAACAAAAGTCAAAGTCAACCAAAAATCAACTCAAAAGTCAACCTTGGTCAAACATAGTCAATATTAAATTTTAAAGTATCAGTTACATTAATAATATAAGTTATAATGTTATTTAAAGTCATATATGTATAATTATGTCATATCATAAGTTTAATTAAATTAAAATGATTTATTAAAGTTAACATAAGTTTAAATGATATAATTAATATAACATAAGTATTTAATTAATTAAATATTAATCAAAATTTAAGTATTATTAATTAATAATAAATTTTAATCATATCATAAGTATTATTAATTAATAATGAGTTATTAATCATATCATAAGTTTTAATTAAAATTATTAAATCATAAGTATTTAATAATTAAATTTTAATTAAATAATAATTAAGTCTTATAATAATTAAATAATTAATTAATCCTTATTATAAGTCTTATTATAAAAATCTCATAACACAAGTTTAATACTTATCATAAGTATTTTTCATTAATAATAAAAGTATTATTAATCATAAGTTTAATTAAATGTTTATTTAATCAAAATGAAATTAATAAATGATATAATAAATATGTATATCATAGGTCTTAAATTAAAATAATTACTTTTTATATCATAAGTAATTTATTAATAATAAAAATCATTATTTATATCATAAGTCTTATTTAATAACCATAAGTTTTAATTAAAAGTTCATCGGGTCATAACTTAAGCCCCGGGTATCGGTTTTCGGCGAGTCTTATATATATATATATCTCCGCCTAACCAAACCACCCGACATATTAGTATACTCAAGAACACCCCAAGAAAAGCCACCAAGTCATGACCAACAGCCCTAATTGAAATTGGAGTTTTAATCCGTTCAAAAACATGTTTTAGTCATAACGGGTGATCCGTGGCTCGGATTTCGATGACCCGAACATGAATGTTCATCCAATCATCAATCCTAACACACTAGTACACTCTAGAGTATCCAAAAATGGTCACAAAGTTGGACCAAACCTGAAACAATTCGTTTTTATATTTTAATTTCAATAAAACACCATTTTAATCATAACTAGAGCTCCGGGAATCGAAATAACATGAATCCGGAGTCTAAAATTAATGTCTTGATGAGAGGAACACATCTAGACACTTTAATTTAACATTTACATCAGTTAAGTTTACAGAAATGGTCGAATAAGCTGTTGTCCCAATTCAATCAAACCGAAATCATGCTATAACAAGTGTTTCTATGCATACAATCAACAATACAAAAACATACAATCATCATAATATCATAATAACATATAAAAATAGAAAAATTAAAGAAAAATCAAAAAGTTAGGGTTTATACCCTAATCAAGAATTGATGAGTATAGGTGCATAGAGATCGAAGAGATGAACGCGATGATGATGATGAAAGCTTCTTGAATGATCAACAATTGATGAAGATGGTGATGATGATGATGGTTGGTGGCAACGGCCACAAAGAGGGAGGGAGGACGAGGAGAACTTTTTAGGTTAATGGAATGAGAGAAAAAAAATGCAAAATGAAATAAGGTGAAATTGAAAATGTGGAAACAAAATCACAAACCTCCCCCTCCTTAGAGGGTTTGGCCGAATGGGGTTGCGGGGGTGGACCCCATGGCCCAAATTTGTATTTTTATAAAATCCTTGTGGCGCGAACGCTCGATCGAAGCCCGAAACGCGAAAACACGACTACGCGATTGACTATTCGGAGAGATAATAAATACGCGACGAAAAATATATATAAACACTATATATATATATATACATATGACATTAAAATATCATATTTAAAATAATTTGGACTTAAAAATCCCAAAAGCTTGACCGTTGGTTTGAAAACCGAAAAGATTCGCCGGATAGAAATCCACGACACGTAGAAACGTACGATTTAAAATATGAATACAAATATTCATTTAGCACATAATAATAAATATATTATTACTAAAATGATTATATAGGTCATAGAAATGACGTGGCATGAATAACAATTAACGGTCGTTAAATAATAAACGGTAAAAGATAACGAAAAAAATAGGGTTGTATCATACCATCCCTTCATCCATCATCATCGCCAACAGCCCTCCATCGTGTTCTCTGCCTGTAATCCAATCCTTGACAACCACCATCATCTTCATCGTCAGCGTCACCGTCTCCATCTCCGGTGCAATATCCGCCGTCTACTCCGCCTACAAGCCACTTCGTCACAAGCACTATTATCGTCTTCACGATCTTGTTGAACTAACAGGTAAGCTTTGCTCTGGCTATGAATACGTTTCCCTGTTTTGATTTAGAACAAGGCTTTCTCAATTTTTTGCTTCTGTCTTTGCCGTTGTTGGTTTAAAAACTAAGGGTTATTGATTTCGCTACGACTTCGATCTAACCCACGGTATTTGGGATTCCGTACACTGCTTCCTCTATTATCTACTTCTGTTTGTGCGGTTGTTCATTTAAATCTAGGGTTATTGATTGCGCTGCAACGATTTCGTTTTATCTCTGGTTTTTTTTTTCGTTGATAATCCTTATATGATGTTAGGGTTTATTTTTTTGGTGGCGGTGTCAGGTTTTATTGTATGATTAATGTTTTATAAGTTACTGATATGACTACAAAGATACGGCTAAAATGGACGGTTTTATTCGTGCGGTGTCGTTAGGCCGCAGGACGTCAGATTCAGTTGATCAAGGTAGCATACAGTGGTTTTGCTTATTTATATTGTGCGGGGCTTAAATTTACTTTTACTTTCTAAGGTGTAGAATGTGTAAGTTAACCTAGGGTTGTATTTTTAAATGGATTAACGAATTGAAGATCAAGTGGATAATTATCTTTTATTTAAATTACCTAGATAAAGGATAGTAGTTGGTTTAAGCTAATGGTCCTAATTGAGTAAAAGTAAATAAAGTGGAAGGATATCCGGAGTATGCAGATCAGGGAAATGTTGAGCAAGATATCAGATTTGGGTTAAGGAAAGGTAATTATGCTTATGTTAAGGCAAAGTTTGGAATGGTGTAGATCTGGTTAGATGAGCCAATTACATAGACCTACTTATATATAGACTCTCGGAGTTCTCGTTGAGTAGTGGAAAGTATGTCACTTGATTGTATAATTGAAAGGTAACTATACCTTGCAGGTTATCCTCAGTAAAGTACTAGGTTTATTAGTGAGTTGAGCTCTAATCCTAACCCTCGTTATCAGTTTAGTTAACTAAATAACAACGTGCCGTGTTGATTGAACACTGATCACAAACGGAAGGAGTCCGTCGGTTTAAGCTGGCAAATCCTTAAATGAAAAAGTACAACCATTTCATTATACTAATGAGATCATATCAATTCAAACATTATACAGCATTACAATTGATATAGTGAAAGTAAAGCAGATAGAAACCTAATAGTTACCCAGACAGTTGATATGACTTAGTCCTAGGGCAACAATCAAAAAAGAACATGCAATAGGCTTGGGTCATACAGTGAAGGCACTAATTAGATCTTAACAGCTCCTAAGAGGTCTCTTTGAAACATTTAATAGGTATACTAGGTCATTCATGTCTCAATTCCTAAGTTCTGTGTCCTAAAAGCGCATTAGATGCCTCTCGAGAACTCCGGCCATACCGAGTTCATAGAATCTTCAGATATAGTATAACCAGGGGTCTTAATCCTATGAAGTAGCTAAGTTCATATAGGTGGACAAGTCCTGATCACAACCTAGGTTGTTCAATCCTTAAGATGTTAGCATACAAATCTATCAGACTTACTAGTTTAGTATTACGATAGTAACCGTACTAAATTAACATAATTACGCTAACCCAAACTTCTATCATGGCAACATACAGATTAATTAAGCTATCATGGTAATATAGGAACGCATTATTAAACATAAAAGGTAAGAACACATGTTTAATACAAAAGACAAGCGTTTCGGATAAAAACCTGAAAAGGCCGAAGAAATCTACCCGAGATCGCACGGACTCGCCGGGATATCCTCCGGAAAATAAAAGCTAAGCTAACTTCTACTAAAAACTAACTAAACTAAAAGCTTGAGTATATAAAGTGAATTACAATTTGAGTGTGTGTTGAAATAGATGAAGAGAGCCCTTTAAATAGACTTGGATTTTGCCAGCAAACGAATGGCAGGCCGTTTGGCAGGCTGTTTTCTGGGGCCGTTTGCCAGCCTTGCCCGTTTGCAGTGTCCGTTTGTTCTGGCCATGTGGCAGACCATTTTTCATACAGGCAAACCATTTGGCTGGCCGTTTAGCAGGCCGTTTGGCTTGCCTGGTCAGCTGAAATCACTGGATCGTAACTTGATTTCTTGTCTTTCACTGTTTTTGTTCTAGAATCTTCGTTTTAGCTTCGTTTTACTTGATTCTTTTTGCATTGCCTTCGTAATTACTTAATCTACAAAATCAACTGAAAAAGCGATAATTTTGACGACAAAGTTTGAAACTTTATTGATTTAGGGACTAATATCGGGGTAAAAACGTGACTTTTTGGCCGATATCAAATACCCCATACTTAGCTTTGCTTGTCCTCAAGCAAAAAGCAGGAATATAAGGTTCTTTCTAATAGATTCTTCCTTGTCCGCCCGTGGATCCTTTTATTATGCCTTCATCAGAAGTTGTCACATCTTTCGAAAGTATAAGAAAAAGTTTCGAACTTTGATAATTTTAGTCGCTAGATTTCAATCGCGTCCATACTGAAAAAGGTGTACTTTCCAACTCTCAGATGTAGAGTCTACATGACCAGGCTCCTCACTAGCAGATCGCTCATATCACTTGTGACACTGCTAAATTTTTTTATACGTGGCGGAAGCATTTATTTATTAATTACCAAATAACTTTAACTATTGTCAATACAGTAAAACCAGTGTCACGTGTTTTAAAACAATATACATAATTTAAACGGACAAGACATAATTACATTCGGTTTACAAAAGAACAAAGTTTTTACTATAAAAGACCACATCAGAGTTGACTCCTGACAAACATAACATTATCATGCCCGTCTTCTCCCAAAAGCGAAATCTACAAAGCTACAACCTGTAGGGAGGAGATGGAGGGGAATTAGCATGAAGCTAAGTGTGTACGACTAACTACAGGAAATAGTACACAGGAACCGTTATACTAATCATGTCACAAAGTCTAACACACAAACATCACCCAAGTGCCGTCTACAGAGACTCTGGCGGCTCGGCCAATCCATTATCCACCAGTTGATCAGACTGGGGCTTCCCAGAAGTTCCTCCACCACCGTATGTATATATATAATCCACACGCGACGGACGCGTCATTCACATATATATACACCTCGATTGTCTAGGCTACCACATGAGGAACCCAACCCGCAGGTTGATCTCTCCTACCAAGGCTACCACACAATAGGGACGCACTGGGCTCCAGCAGACAAGCATCAACTAACATGAAGTCATCACAACATACTAACTAACCATAGTAGCAGGTATATCTAACAAGCATGACAATCATAATATAACATGCTACTCTATACTATATACTCCAGTTAGTCCCACTCACCAAATACCAGCAACCAGCTCAGATAATCTACTACTGAGCAGCTTCCTTATCCTTATCACCTGAACATAAGGTAAATCAAGTTAGTTGATGTCCGTTAACACCAAACAAGTAGAGAAATTTTTGTATCAAAAAGCGTCCGTTAAAAATTTCTACTTAACACTTGTGCATTTTCAAAATTTACATTCTGATCATCAATATACAAACCGGCAGCATAACGACTAAAAATCAACACTTAGTAAAATATTTCACTGCCAAAGACACTCGGTCGACTTTCAGAGACAGTCGGGCGACTGTCTACACTCACTCGGCCGAGTGTCTAGTCACTCGGTCGATGGTCTTTCACAGACACACTCGGTCGTAGGTCATAAACACTAGGTCAATGGTCGAGTTGGTCGGTCGAGTGTCTCGAGACACTCGGTCGACGGTGTTTATCTGCAGAAGCTGATGAACAAAGCTACAGGTTTCACCCAAAATTGACCAATTCTTGCTCTAGAGCTCAATTTTAACCTCAAAACTGACCAAATCGAAGACAATAAACATGTAGAAACATAAACCCACAAAATTTAGACTCAAACAACATCAAATCTAACCATTTTGACCTAAATTACTCACTTTGTAAAACTTCACACAAAAACCCAATTTTCTCAAAGATTAAAGCATGAAATACTATGATTCTTACCTTGATAGAATCAGTAAATCATAAAGAATACAAAGATGTAAATGATTTGAGCTCTAAAACAAGAATTAAAGATTAGGGTTTTTGATGTAGGTGAGAGTGAAGAACGAGGTGTTTGGGAATAATCTAGAAAATGCAAGAAATGGGCATCACTAGTCGACATATTTGGGTTTAATTCCCACACTGTGGAACACACGGATATTTATCAGTTATCTGATATCTTTCGTACATCATTTGGCAACCCTAACGAAGTCCAAATTAAATAAACAACCCTATTCTGTGACTCTTGTCACAAACTGGTCCTAACAACACCATTAAATAATAATATATATTAATTAAAAAATTAAAGCATATATTAACACAATACTAACTTAAGGGCAATTTAGTAATCTTACAGCTAGGCTTGATTGAGGGTGTTACATCACTCAAGGATTAGGCTGCCCTAATCTAATTGTATTGTCGCTCAGAAGCCAGTCGTGTAATGATTCTCATCATAGGCTTGGTAAAGCATCGATATCTCCATCGGTTAAGTAAGGACGGCACTGATCTGCTTCCTAGGCTTTCTTTCAAGAGGAAGACGGGTTGTAGGGTTGGTTGAGAAATTTATGGAATGGTGAAAGGTATCCAGATCTTTTTGATTTGAAACAGAGAATTGATAGATTTTGATTCTTCCGAGTATCCATTTTTGGATAGAGAACGGCTTGGATTTTGTCAAAAATTTCTTCGGAAGATGCGGATTTCGCTAAGACTTTATCTAGAATTTTCTTTGGCTCTTCCGGTAATTCTTCTTTGTTGCAACTTCTTGGGTTTCTTTTACCTTTTATTTTAGAGGCTTTGCCCTTTCATCATCTTTTTTTTCAGTAGGTCTCGAAGCTAAACGCTTGGAGCGTCGCACTGGAGGAGATGGCAGTGCTGTACTAATGTCCTCCTCAACACTCTCCAGGATCAATCGTCTTGGGCCTAGCTGCCCTGTTGACGGCCTATTCTGATCAGCGCTGCTTTCCGATAGGTACAGTCTAGGAGTCCTCCTCCTACGAACTGGGATGTAAACTGAAGCTCCTGAACTTGGCATTCTTCCTGAATACATTCAACAAACTTGTAAGTACTAAGCGCAAGTATGGTGCTTAGTGTTAGTGCACAGAGATAATATTTTTGTAAATTGAAAATAATAAAAATAATAAAAAGGATAAGCAAGGGGTGCCTCCAAAGAGCGCTTTGTTTATCAAGTCGTTACAGCTCGACTTTTCTTGTCAGATCTTCAGAATCAATCAAAGGAGAAGAGGTGCTACTCCTTGTTGTGGTCTTCTAGATAAGCTTTTAGTCGGTGGCCGTTGACTTTGAAGTTGCCAGTAGGTCCTTCCAATTCCACGGCTCCGTGTGGAAATGCATGTATAACTTTGTATGGCCCACTCCATCTTGATCTGAATTTTTCAGCGAACTTCTTGAATCAAAAATTAAAGAGTAGAACTTTATCTCCAGGAGCGAACTTTGTTGGTATCAATTTTGCATCGTGTGTCAGCTTCATCCATTCCTTGCAGATATATGACGTCTCGTACGCTTGGTCTCTTAATTCCACGAGTTCATTCATCTTCATCTTCTGATGCCTAGCAGTTACTGAGGGATTGAGGTTACATGTTTTCAGTGCCAGAGAGCTTTATACTCTAGTTCCAGTGGAAGGTGATAGGCTTTTCCATAGATCATGCGGTAGGGTGTAGTTCCTAAAGGATTCTTGTAAGCAGTCCGGAATGCCCACAGAGCATCGTCTAGTTTCTCGACCCATTTATTTCCATGATGGCCGACGGTGCGTTCTAGGATTCTCTTGAGTTCTCTGTTGGTGACCTATGCTTGTCCGTTAGTCTGCGGATGATAGGCAGTGGACATTTTGTGGGTAACTCCGTATTTTTGCATCACCATCATAAATTGGGTATTACAAAAGTGTGTGCCTCTATCAGTTATTATAGTGCGTGGAGCTCCAAATCGGCAGAAGAGTCTCTTCAGGAAGTTGGTGATGGCCTTGGCATCATTGGTTGGAAATGCTTGGGCTTCGACCCATCTGGAGACGTAATCTACTGCTACGAGGACATATTCTTTCCCATTAGACTTCGAGAATGGCCCAATAAAGTCTAATCCCCATATATAGAATATATCGCAAGCTTGGATATTAGTCTGAGGCATCTCATTCTTCAAAGAGAAATACCTTGCCTTTGGCATGCGTCGCAACGCTTTACAAGCTCTTGCGCATCTCGGAATATAGACGGCCAATAAAATCCTGATTCGTAGATTTTTCTTGCAGTTAAGTTTGCTCCATGATGACCTCCAGTTGGTCCGTGGTGACATTGGTGAAGAATCCCTGCTGCTTGTTTCTCATCTACGCACCTCCTAATATCTGATCAGGGTAAGTTCTAAACAGGTACGGATCTTCCCAGTAGTAGTACTTGGTATCCCTAAAGAACTTCCTTCTTTGGGATGTGCTCATTCCCTTTTGTACTACTCCAAAAACTAGGTAGTTGTCTATGTCAGCGTACCAAGGAGTTTTTGATCCTATGTGAGCTTGTCCTAAGCTCATAAGTTGTTCTTCCAGAAATTTGTCTCTGATATCTTTTTCAGCAAGTTGTTCCATCACTGGGTTTTTCAAATGACTAAGATGGTCTGCTGCGACGTTCTCTGCTCCTTTCTTATATTTGATTTCAATATCAAATTCTTGAAGGAGTGAGATCCATCGTAGGAGTCTCGGTTTAGCGCCTTGCTTAGTGAATAGATATTTAAGGGCTGAATGATCTATATAAACCGTAGTTTTAGACAGGATGAGATAGGAACGGAATTTGTCGAAGGCGAATACCACTGCTAGCAGCTCCTTTTCCGTGGTCGTATAATTCTCTTGAGCTCCGGTTAAGGTTTTGCTGGCGTAATAGATTGGATGAAAGTTCTTATCTTTCCGTTGTCCAAGTACAGCTCCAACTGTGAAGTCACTCGCATCACACATGATCTCGAATGGTAAACTCCAATCAGGAGCTATCATGATGGGTGCATGTGTTAGCGGTTCTTTCAGATAGTTGAATGCTTTAATACATTCTTCATCAAAGACAAACGGAACTTCCTTTTCGAGGAGATGAGTGATAGGTCGTGTGACCTTTGAGAAATCTTTAATGAAACGTCGGTAGAAACCGGCGTGTCCAAGGAAACTCCTTACCGCTTTTACTATGGTAGGTTATGAAAGTTTAGTTATGGTCTCAATTTTAGCCTTATCGACTTCTATTCCTGACTTTGAAATCTTATGTCCTAAAACTATTCCTTCTTTAACCATGAACTGACATTTCTCCCAATTCAGAACTAAAATTGAATCTTCACACCGGGTGAGCATCTTGTCAAGGTTAGAAAGGCACGAATCAAAGGTACTACCAAAGACTGAGAAGTCATCCATGAAGACTTCCATACAACGTTTAATCATGTCGTGGAATATTGCTACCATGCATTGCTGGAATGTAGCTGGTGCATTGCATAACCCAAAGGCAGTGTTGTAAATCTCCCGAGATCTCCCCGAGATCTCGTTTTTAGAAGGCAATCGAGACGAGATGTTCATCTCCCGAGATTTCTCGGTCAACGGGGTCAAACTTGGTCAAAGCCACGATTTCTCGGATTTTTTTGCTAATTTGTAAGATTTTCTTGTAAAATTCGTAATTTCTAAGATTTTTCGCTCATTTCTCTGATATTTTTGTAAAATCTCGTAAAAACGTATATAAATCTACATATATTTATGTTTTTATGTATATTTTATTAAAAAAACTATAAATTCAACGTAAGTCAACGTCCGAGATCTCCCCGAGATTATTTCGAGATGCCGAGATCTCCCTAAAAAGGTCTAAACGAGATCTCCCTGAGATCCGAATTCTCCAACTTTTCCCAAAGGGCATGCGTCGATAAGCAAATGTTCCATAAGGACAGGTGAAGGTTGTCTTTTCTTGGTCCTTTGGATCGAGGGGAATCTGAAAGTAGCTGAAAAAACCGTCAAGGAAACAATAGTACTCATCTCCTTATAGACGTTCCAATATTTGATCGATGAATGGTAATGGAAAATGATATTTTTGGGTTGCATCGTTTATTTTACGATAATCTATGCAAACCCTCCAACCAGTGACCTCCTGTGTTGGATTAAGCTCATTATTCTCATTTTGAATTACGGTCGTCCCTCCCTTCTTGGGTACCACTTGAACAGGGCTGATCCATGGTGAATCAGAAATGGGATAGATCAGACCAGCGTCCAGAAGTTTGATTACTTCTTTCTTGACGACTTCTTGAATCATAGAGTTGACCCTTCTTTGCCTCTGAACTGACGGTTTGAAATCATCCTCCATGAAGATCTTGTGGGTGCAATAGTTGGGGCTGATTCCTTTTATGTCGGAGATCTTCCAAGCAATTGTCTTCTTATTTGATTTCAAAACCTGAATCAATTTCGCCTTCTCTTGTGGCGCGAGGTCTTTCGAGATGATTACGGGGAGTTGCGATTCTCCTTCTAAGAATGCATATTCCAGATTGTCGGGTAACTTCTTCAATTCCAATTTCGGAGGTTCCTCGATAGATGGCTTCATTCTAGCTATTTCCTTTTGGTCTAACGAGTCATATCTCTCTTGGATTCTGATTCTTCTTCAATAGTGGTCACTAATGCTATATGTTCTTCGTTCTTGGAAATTGTCCTTCTTAATGCTTCACCTTCAGAAACGTCTTCCTTAGTTTTGAAAGTTGGTTCAGGAATTTCGTCACAGTCCTCTTCTGTCTGGGATTCCGTATGAGCGAAGATGTCATCCTTCTCAGCAGCTTCATTGCTCTAATCTTCCTATTGTGCAACTAGTGTGTCTAAGAGATTCCATACTTCGTCTGCTGTTCGTGACATGAAATTGCCTTGCGAGGCCATGTCTAGGAGAGACTTATCATCCTTGGTCAAAACATTGTAAAGCGTACAGATTATGTCTGCCCGACTTAACGAATTATTCAGACATCTTTTAAGCATCACCTTTACTCTATTCCATGATAGACACAATGACTCATTTTCTTTTTGAGAAAAGTTTGTGATGTCATTTCTTAAACAAGTTTGTAGAGAGGGTGGATAAAATCTGTTTAAAAACTTGGTGGCTAGTTCCTCCCATGAATGTATTGAATTCGAGTTAAGTTCGTCAAACCATGCTAAGGCTTGTGTAGACAGAGAATATTGAAAAAGATGAAGTTTCAAAATGTTTTTCTCGTTTTCTTCCTTCTTAAAAGAGTCAACCAGACTGATAAATTTGTTTAAAAGAAAGTTTGGATCGTCAGTCGGTAATCCATGAAATTTACAGATCATACTGACTAGTTTAATCATGTGTGAACTGATTTTAGGAATTCCTTCGGTTCCTAAGATGATTGGTCCTCCTCTTTCCTCTAAGCTGGACTTATTCATAGAAGCAAGGGTGTTTTATTGTTTCATTTTTAGATTTTCTGTTTAAAAAGACTTGAAAAATAACTTTTAGAAAATACTAATTGATTAAAAGGATCGATAATTTAATAAAAACAATTACTCTTGAAATTCGGTCGCTAACTTATCGGATATTTCAACTGATAGGACTCCTTACAGATTACTTTGTTTCTAGGTGGCCAGGCTGACTACAGAGAGGCATGATCCTATTGGTTCCAATATAATTGGAGACTGTTCGGAAAATCCAACAACCAAGTCCGTGTATAATTGTCTTTCTTAGACACCACCAAACAATACTTTTGTCTGTTCAAAATCTTTCTCAATAAAATTATTCGATCCCCGGCAGCGGCGCCTAGAAAACTCTGATATGACTACAAAGATACGGCCGAAACGGACAGTTTTATTCGTGTGGTGTCGTTAGGCAACAGGACGTCAAATTCAGTTGATCAAGGTAGCATACAGTTGTTTTGTTTATTTATATTGTGCGGGGCCTAAATTTACTTTTACTTTCTAAGGTGTAGAAGGTGTAAGTTAACTTAGGGTCGTATTTTTGAATGAATTAACAAATTGAAGATCAAGTGGATAATTGTCTTTTATTTAAATTACCTAGATAAAGGATAGTAGTTGGTTTAAGCTAATGGTCCTAAGTGCGGAAAGGTAAATAAAGTGGAAGGATATCCGGAGTATGCAGATCAGAGAAATGTTGACCAAGATATCAGATTTGGGTTAGAGAAAGGTAATTATGCTTATGTTAAGGCAAAGTTTGGAATGGTGTAGATCTGGTTGGATGAGCCAATTACACAGGCCCACTTATATCTAGACTCTCGGAGTTCTCATTGAGTAGTGGAAAGTACGTCACTTGGTTGTATAATTGAAAGGTAACTATACCTTGGAGGT
Source organism: Rutidosis leptorrhynchoides (assembly GCF_046630445.1). NCBI lineage: Eukaryota > Viridiplantae > Streptophyta > Magnoliopsida > Asterales > Asteraceae > Rutidosis > Rutidosis leptorrhynchoides. Next base: position 379,413,716 of record NC_092343.1, on the reverse strand, counting down.
TATCCTCATTAAAGTACTAGGTTTATTATTGAGTTGAGCCCTAATCCTAACCCTCGTTATCAGTTTAGTTAACTGAATAACAACGTGCCGTGTTGATTGAACACTGATCACAAACGGAAGGAGTCCGTCGGTTTAAGTTGGCAAAACCTTAAATGAAAACTAACAACCATTTAATCATACTAATGAGATCATATCAATTCAAAGATTATACAGCATTACAGTTGATATACTGAAAGTAAAGCAGATAGAAACCTAATAGTTACCCAAACAGTTGATATGACTTAGTCCTAGGGCAACAATCAAACAGGAACATGCAATAGGCTTGGGTCATACAGTGAAGGCACTAATTAGATCTTAACAGCTCCTAAGAGGTCTCTTTAGAACAGTCAATAGGCATACTAGGTCATTCATGTCTCAATTCCTAAGTTCCGTGTCCTAAAAGCGCATTAGATGCCTCTCAGGAACTTCGGCCATACCGAGTTCATAGAATCTTCAGATATAGTATAACCAGAGGTCTTAATCCTATGAAGTAGTTAAGTTCATATAAGTGGACAAGTCCTGATCACAACCTAGGTTGGTTAATCCTTAAGATGCTAGCATACAAATCTATCAGACTTACTAGTTCATTATTACGACAGTAACCGCACTAATTTAATATAATTACGCTAACCCAAACTTCTATCATGGCAACATACAGATTAATTAAGCTATCATGGTAATATCGGAATGTATTATTAAACATAAAAGGTAAGAACACATGTTTAATACAAAAGACAAACGTTTCGGATAAAACCCTGAAAAGGCCGAAGAAATCTACCCGAGATCGCAGGGACTCGTCGGGATATCCTCCGGAAAATAAAAGCTAAGCTAACTACTACTAAAAACTAACTAAAAGCTTGAAAATATAAAGTGAATTACAATTTGAGTGTGTGTCGAAATGGATGGAGAGAGCCCTTTAAATAGACTTGGATTTTGCCAACAAATGGCTGGCTGGCCGTTTGGCAGGCCGTTTGCTGGGCCGTTTGCCGGCCTTGCCCGTTTGCAGTGCCCGTTTGTTCTGGCTGTGTGGCAGGCCGTTTGATATACAGGCAAGCCGTTTGGCAGGCTGTTTGGCTTGCCTGGTCAGCTGAAATCACTGGATCGTAACTTGATTTCTTGTCTTTCACCGTTTTCGCTCTAGAATCTCGTTTTAGCTCCGTTTTACTTGATTCTTTTTGCATTGCCTTCGTAATTACTTAATCTACAAAATCAACCGAAAAGCGATAATTTTGCTGACAAAGTTTGAAACTTTATTGATTTAGGGCTTAATATCAGGGGTAAAAACGTGACTTTTTGGCTGATATCAGTTACAAATTGATTGATTCCGCACTCCATCGGAGGTTTATTAATTGTTTTTTCCCTTTTGATTGACTAACTGTAGGTTTGTTAATTTTTTTCCCCGTTGTTAAAGGTTTTGGTTCATATCTGCTTCTCTTCAGTAGATATGCTTTTTATCTTCTTTTGTTAATTTCGTTTTTTTGCAACTTATGACTTATTTCTAGAGGCTTATTTGTCGTTATAATGTGAACGCAACTTTGAACATAACTCTAAACAATAGCACCAAGAGAGATGTTGAAACAAAATTAATGGTGCTATTCGGTTCGTGCATATAAGCGGATGCCTGTTTAAATGGGTTGAAGTCTCACCACCCCATTTAGTTTAGGCATGATAATGTATTAAATTTCGTGTCTGATGCTATTCTGTTTGATGCTCCTGCTGTAGGCTGATGCTCTTATAAGGCAACAGGCATCTCCAAATATATTGTATCTTCATTGCTCATATATCAATATATATGCTTGCTTGCTTTAAAAAAAAAAAGGACAACTTTGTAGTAATAGTAGTATGTAATTAGGTTCTATGTTATTATGCTGGTACTCTAGTAGTAGTATGTTACTCCCTCCGTCCCGGATTAATTGTCCCCAGACAAAAAACACACAATTTAAGAAATGTCATTATCACACTGTACTTTTTCTGTACTTCTTTCTTTCTTTACTGTTTTACCCTCGACTAATTAATTAGAAATCTCTCTCACCTTTGTAATTTAATTAATTCATTAGGGACAATATTGTAAACTTTATCAAATTTACTTTCCATATTTGGAAGTGGACAATTAATCTGGGACGTCCCAAAAAGGAATACTGGACAATTAATCCGGGACGGATGGAGTATTAAATTTAAAAACCGCATGTTCTTGCAATGAAAACAATTTAGTAGCAAAGTGACCTTTTCTTTTAACAGTTAACAAACTTTCGAACGCTAGCAGCGAAGCGTGTATACCTCGCTCTAGTTTACTATGATTCTATGAATTAACAAAAGAATTCAAATTATTTGGATTTTAATTAGTTTTACTATTGAAGATAAATTAGTTTAGGTTAGGTTGGGTTGTTCTAACGGAATATTGTCTTTTTGGTTATGTTAATCCTATTAACGATAAAATATTTTAATTTGGATCTTATAGTTGTGTACAACGAAAAGTTTCACGCATGTGACAACGCGCGGTGATCTCATGCTTGTTATTCATCAATGCAAAAACTTATACAATAGATATTCAAGACGTAAATGCAAACTTCATGACTTATTTGACTTACTACAAATAGCTAGTAAATTAGATATCACTTCAATTATTCAGCAAATCAAACATAACTTCTGAAACAAAACAATGGCTTCTTTTGTAAAAGTCCTCCACGCCATTTAATTTCCTCACATGCAACAAGGCTTCATGATACCAACGAGGGATATATCTCCCTCACGCTTCACTGCGGGTTAAGTTATTAAGTGTATTTTCTTAAGTGATTTAAAACGGCTTTATGCAATGCATAGTTTTTGTTTAGTAGCTACATATTGATCGTAAAGTTTAATAGTTACTTTTATATTTTTTATTCAATATTAAAATTTAAATCTAAATATAAACTATAACAATTCTATGAAGTATATAGTTTGTCTGGGTATGTTTAAGTTAATAAAAATATGGGTTTAAGTTATATGTCTCCTCTCATTGCTTTAAACATCTACACGTATTACTTTCCTTGGTTCCATATTAATATAGATATTAATTAATATTAATATAAATTTAATTTGAGGGTATGTAATGATACATATATAATCTTTTTTTTTTTTTTTTTTTTTTTTTTTTTTTTTTTTTTTTTTTGAAAAGCAATCATATATATCAATTCTCAAAATGTACAAAACAACCTCGCCAAAATGGGAAGACGAGGCAAACATGCAACAAGGATGCTAAGCTAGCATCAAGATATATACATCAAAACACACGCATACAACATAACATTACAACAAAAAACTAGATGGATTATGAAACCAAGAATGCCAATCGATAGACTTCCCTTTGAACCGCTTGACAATCCACTCGAAGCTTTTAACTTGGATTTCGCTAAGCGCACATGGAGCGGTCCAACCTTTATTTTTGAAGATCACATGGTTCCGGTTCTTCCAAATAAGGTAACATGCAACCCAAATAATCCCTTGCCAAATATGTTTACCCGAATCCAATAGGGGGAGACCCGACATACCCAACAAAAGATTATCAAGGTTAGATAATGGAGCACTGGAAAAACCGCACCAATTTAGAACTTTTTTCCACACCTCAATAACTTTTTTGCACTCAAGGAGAGTATGATCTACCGACTCGATGACATCATCACAAAGAGGACAAAGTACCGAGTGTAAATCCACCCCTCGTTTGTCAAGTTCTTCACGTACCGGGATACGACGCCTCCTCGCTTTCCATATAAACACCACAACCTTTTTTGGTACCAAGTTATTTTTAATAGTTTCCAACGCCGTATTACCCGCACCAAATGTGTTTGTGTTGATTAATTTAGACAAGCTTTTAGTCGTGTATTTCCCATTATTTTCTTTGACCCATTTCCAGCTATCACTTGAACTGTTGTCCATCGAAACACCCGAGATCAGAAGATTCAGCTGCTCCAATTCAGTGACAGCCCGTCCAGAAGGATTTCTCGTCCAGCACCAAGTCGCAATGCACCTAGAACCATCCCAAGTCAGCATTTCGTTGATCGTACAAGTCTGGTCCGCATCAAGTCTTGCAAGTCTCTTGAATCTATCTTTTAATGGAGTATCCCCAACCCATAAATCCCCCCAAAAAGATGTAGGTGTCCCGTCACCAATACTTCTAACAAATGAATTCCGAAATTGCACACCAAGTGAATCAATGAAGCTTCATGTATCAACAATGTTAGACCACACGGTCTTGCGTGACCTTCTAGGATGATTTGCATCACCAAGGAGGCCACCCGAAGACCCATAAATTGTAACATCCCAACCCAATACACGACAAAAACCATTGTAAATTCGTGGCAAAAAAAAATTTCGCTGACTGACCCTCTGCGCGCCGCGCAAATGCCCTTGCGCGCCGCGCAAAAGCTGGCTGTCCCCGGTGCGCTTTAATGCGAAAAAGATGAGGTGCTTCCCGACACATTTGACCGAAACGCTTTTAACCGTACGTTAATATATGTAAAACTAGTACATAACTAAGGTATGAACGAGTTTTACAAAGTGGGGCCCACACGTGCCCAAAATGCCATTAAGTGTAAAAATACAAGTTTAATACAAATGAGAGTTTCGACCACAAAAAGTTTAATTGCCAAACGACACAACGAGCATGGTGTTTGGGGTTAAACTACCCAAGTCTCGGTCAAACTCCAAGCCATGACCAAAAGCGCTTCCTAATCATCAAAGCGGGAAACTCAATCCAAGGTAATGCCCTTACCCTTATCCACACACGAACCTATAAAAAGGTAAACATCGAGAGGGTAAGCAAAGCTTAGTGAGCACAATAATTATACATACACATATATAATCTACTTACTTGCATCACTTACACAACATCATACTCGGTTTAACAATTCGACAATCATGCAACAATATTATGCATATACCATAAACCGCAAATCCACAAGTAGCTAATAATACAAAAGCATACGATTCATAAATAAATACTTTCAATACATAACTCACGCAACCTTGGTTAACCAATTCGAACAAGGGAAACGGTACATACAAGACCGTTGGAGTTCATAACATCCGTTAGTGCTACTTAATCAACGCGTAGTCACTAATCCCCCCGGGTGATGTCTTAAACAACGCGACTCACTCACCCTTTCCAATGTGGCGTCTTAAACAACGCGACGATTCCACATGCCATTCAATACGATGGGTGGTGTCTTAAACAACGCGACATCCACTCCAATACATTGTGGTGTCTTAAACAACGCGACATCCACTTCTTTACCATGTGGTGTCTTAAACAACGCGACATCCACTTCTTTACAATGTGGTGTCTTAAGCAACGCGACAATGCCACATTCATACGACACAAATAAATACATTATATACCCATACGCATAATCATTCCACTCACCTTATGCCTTCGGTGATTATTAAACCAAGCTTGAGTTCCGAGGTAACGTACCTATTTTCACAAGCATATAATCAATCAACTTGGTCAAATCTTACAACCCACACCCTCCTAGGTCATCTTGACCCATTTGGACACTTAACCCTAAATTGGGTCATTTTCACCAAAAACCCTAACGCTTGGCACTCAAGGCCTTCCTACACATTAGATTACTAGGTTTTATCACAAAACACAACCATTTACCAACCTTGGTCCAATTTTGACCCATTTGACTCAATAAAAGTCAATACACCCATTTTGGGTCATTTATACCCAAATCACACCCATTTACTCTTCCTTAAGGTGTTCTAACAAATTATTAGCCAATTAGGGTTTCATGACAACAATTAATACTTTTAAAACCCTAGCTAACCCATTATTGAGCCTACATGACCCAATTTACCCAAGAACACCCAATTTACCCGAAAATGGGTCTTAATGTTCATCTTCACACAAACCCTAACCCATCCACGAAATCAAAACAAGAATTGAAAGTTAAGGCATACCACAACTATCAAAATGTAGCAAATGACGAGATGAACAACTTTAGAACTTGGACTTTAGCAAGAAACCCTCTTCTTCCTCTTCAAAGTGAGCTTTCCCTCTCTAAAACTCACTCTCTCACTAAAATAAATTGGGAGGTGATAAGGTTGGTGAACAAGGGAGTAAATGAGCTCCCAAACTACTGAACCAAGCATTAAACTCGGCCTTGATGTGAATTTACCAAAATACCCACGTTTAAATTTAAATAAAACAAAGAATAGCTGGCAGCCGCTTTGCGCGGCGCGCGCCTCACCTGCGCGGCGCGCAGACCCCAGTTCAGCAATGATTTTCCCCTTTTTAAATGTATGAAACATGAACTCCACAACTCTAGTCATATAATTACTCATACAAACATTATGTACGATAATTACACGGGTCTTACAACTCTCCCCCACTTATTCGGATTGCGTCCTCGCAATCCACGCCGCATGACACGAGGGAAGGTAAACCAACACGAACTCTTCGGGTTCCCATGTAAACTCGGAACCTTTATTCCGCCGCCATTGAACCTTATAGGTCCTAACCTCTTTATGTCTCAACCGTTTGACCTTTTCATCAAGTATAGCTATCGGCTCTTCCACATATTCCAACTTATTGTTTAGCTCAATTTCTTCTAGAGGCATCCATGAAGAATCATCCGCAAGACACCTACGGAGGTGGGAAACATGAAACGTATTATGGATCCCCGCAAGCTCTTCGGGCAATTCCAATCGATATGCAACTTCACCAACACGAGCTAAAACTTTAAACGGTCCAATAAACCGAGGACCTAACTTTCCCCGTTTTCGAAATCGAATAATACCCTTCCATGGCGAGACCTTAAGCATAACCATGTCGCCCTCTTGGAATTCGATCATTCGTCTACGTTTATCGGCATACGACTTTTGCCTATCTTGAGCCTTCTTCAAATGCTCCCGAATAATATCAATCTTGTTATTCGTCTCTAAAACCAAATCGGTACTTCCGATTTCTCTTTGACCCACTTCTCCCCAACAAATGGGAGTTCGACACCTTCGGCCATAAAGCATCTCGTAAGGTGGCATCCCGATACTAGTATGAAAACTATTATTGTACGAGAATTCCACCAAGGGTAAATGCTCGTCCCAACTACCACCGAAGTCAATAATGCACGCCCGTAACATATCTTCCAAAGTTTGGTTCGTACGTTCGGTTTGACCGTCCGTTTGAGGATGATACGCCGTGCTCAACTTTAATTGCGTACCCATGTCCTCATGAAACTTCTCCCAAAACCGAGATGTAAAACGGGTATCTCGATCCGAAATAATAGATATAGGAACGCCATGTCGCGAGACCACTTCCTTGATAAACAACTTAGCCAAGGCCTCCGACGATATTACTTCTTTAATGGGAAGAAACAAAGCACTTTTCGTCAACCGATCAACTATAACCCAAATCGAATCATATTGAGTTCTCGCCGTCTTAGGTAATTTAGTGATGAAATCCATGGTAATGTGCTCCCATTTCCATTTCGGGATCTCTAACGGTTGCAACTTACCATACGGCTTTTGATGTTCGGCTTTAACTTGCAAACAAGTAACACATCGTTCAACGTATTTTACAACGTCGCGTTTCATGCCCGGCCACCAATAATCTTTCTTCAAGTCATGATACATTTTTGTCGCGCCCGGATGAATGGAATATTTCGACTTATGTGCTTCATCGAGTAACACCCGTCGGTAATCACCCGTCTTAGGCACCCACACCCTTCCTTGAAACGACAATAAACCCCGCGGGCCCATTGTAATGAACTCCGATTGGCCCACAATTTGTTCCGCGTGCTTATCGTGAACATAAGCCTCTATTTGGTCTTCACCCATCTTTTCAAGAAAGTCATTAGTGATAATCAAACGTAACGATGCTACACGTATCGCCGGATGTTGAGTCTTTCGACTTAACGCATCCGCGACCACATTCGCCTTACCCGGATGGTAAAGTATCTCACAATCATAATCCTTCACCACATCCATCCATCTACGTTGACGATAATTCAAATCTCTTTGAGTAAAAAGATGTTTCAAATTCTTATGATCCGAATATATCGTACACTTGACACCATACAAGTAATGGCGCCAAATTTTCAACGCATGCACAACCGTCGCCATTTCAAGATCATGAGTCGGGTACCTCGTTTCGTGTTCCTTTAATTGTCGAGAGGCATAAGCAATGACTTTACCCCTTTGCATAAGAACGCACCCGAGCCCATTTAAGGAAGCATCACAATAAACCACCATGTCTTCGACGCCTTCCGGTAACACTAACACCGGAGCTTGACACAACTTCTCTTTCAATAATTGAAAAGCAATTTCTTGCTCGTTTTCCCAATTGAACTTAGCACTCTTCCTCGTCAACTTTGTTAATGGAGAAGCAATCTTAGAAAAGTCTTGGATAAACCGACGATAATAACCGGCCAATCCGAGAAAACTTCGGATCTCCGTGGGCGTAGTCGGTCGTCCCCAACTCTTCACCGTCTCAATCTTCCCCGGATCCACTTGGATACCGCTTTCGTTCACAATGTGACCAAGGAATTGAACCTCCCTTAGCCAAAATTCACATTTAGAGAACTTTGCATACAACTTCTCTTTTCTTAGCGTCTTCAAAACTTCACGCAAGTGACGTTTATGTTCGTGCATACTTTTCGAGTAGACTAGTATGTCGTCAATGAATACAATAACCGACTTGTCCAACATAGGTTGGCACACCCGGTTCATAAGATCCATGAATGCCGCCGGTGCATTCGTAAGACCGAAGGGCATAACTACAAATTCATAATGCCCGTAACGCGTTCGGAAAGCCGTTTTCTCAATATCTTCCTCACGGACCCGCATTTGGTGATAGCCGGACCGTAAGTCGATCTTAGAGAAATACGTTGCGCCTTGAAGTTGATCAAACAAATCGTCGATCCTAGGTAACGGATAACGATTCTTGATCGTCACTTTATTCAACTCACGGTAATCGATGCACATACGCATACTACCGTCTTTCTTCTTCACAAATAAGACCGGAGCGCCCCATGGCGAAGCACTCGGTCGGATAAAACCCTTCTCGAGCAATTCTTGAATTTGATTCAATAACTCCTGCATCTCTGTTGGTGCTAAACGATAAGGAGTTTTAGCAATGGGGGTAGCCCCCGGAACCAACTCGATGCGAAATTCTACTTGTCTTTCCGCCGGAACACCCGGTAACTCATCCGGAAAGATATCTTCAAACTCATTAACTACCGGAATTTCACGAATAGGTGGTGGCTCATTACGAGTGTCGACAACATGAGCAAGGAAAGCCATACCACCGGTAACAACGTGACGTCGTGCCCGAGCAAAAGTGCATATCGGCACCGATCTCCTTCGTTTGTCACCATGAATAATCATTTCTCCCCCACTTGGGGTCTTTACACGAATAAACTTATCGTGGCATGCAATATCGGCTCTATAACGATCGAGCCAATCCATACCAATGACAACATCAAAATCACCCAAGGTCATCGGAATAAGATCAATTTCGAAACTTTCGGCACCAAACACAACATGACAATTTTTACACACATCAACCACTAGCGCCGTCTTGCCATCCGCTATTTCAACTTCTACGGGACGGCTCAACTTTGCTAGCGGTTTATTTAACTTAGGCACAAATCTTGGAGATACGAAAGACAAATTAGCACCACTATCAAAAAGAATCCGTGCCGGATTAGAATTAACCATGAAAGTACCTGAAACGACTTCATTGGATTGTTTAGCTTCTTCATTAGACATCAAGTAGTTACGACCCCTAGCCGTACCCGCCGCCTTCTCTATCCGCTTAGCATTATCATTACGCAACTCGGGACACTCGGGCCGTTTGTGCCCTTCTTTACCGCAATTGAAACAAGTAAACTTGGGTGTAGTAGAGGGATTGGTGCAATCACGGGCCATATGTCCCTTTCGCCCACAATTATGGCAAGTATAACGAAACTCTCCCGGCGCACTCTTCTTGACACTTCCGACACTCTCGGTTGCACCCTTCTTTGAAAAGTTTGACTTCTTGCTTGAAAAATTTGAATGACTAGAACCTTCAAACTTTCTCTTCCTCAACACAATCGCTTCAAACCCTTTCGCCATATTAAACAACTCATCGAAGCTCTTTACCACATTTACGCTAATCTTTTCTTGATAACCGTCATTCAAGGTTCGATAGAAGTCTTCTTTCAACATTTTATCATTCCCGACATACTCCGGGCAAAATTGCGTCTTGGACAAGAACACGGATTTGAGAGTGTTCAAGTCCATCGACCCTTGCCTTAAGGTGCGTAACTCGTCCTTAAGCCTTGTAAGATCGGCCGAAGTTCGGTACTCATCGAAGAACTCCGCTTTAAATTCATCCCAAGTGAAGTCCATACATTGTTCTTCACCATAAAGTTGGATCTTAGCATCCCACCACAATTTCGCGTCACCCCTTAACATGCTACAACCGTACCTAGTCTTCTTATCGGGTGGACACTCACAAGTACGGAAGGCCCCCTCCATATCGGAGATGAATCGGGCACTCTTGAGTGGGTCCCTATCGCCCTCAAAAGTAGGAGGTTGAGTGTCCTTAAAGTTCTTGAAGAAAAAGTCTCGTCTTCCCACATTTTCTTCTTGAAGAGCAATCTTAATTTGCTCCTTAACCATAGTGACGACTTGTTCGTCAATCGTTTCTAACAACATCTTCTTAACATCCTCGCGAAACTCCGCCTTTTGGCGTTCAAAGATGGCCTCAACCTTGGCCGTGAACTCGGGGTCCTCGCTCGTGCCCCCATTATCAAGTTCGGTGTCGTGTCCGTTTCGCGTCCTCATTCTATAAAACGGAATAGATTAAATAACGAAACGAAAGACATGACAATACTCATCTCGCTCGACGATCATCGTACATCGCTTGTTTGACACGATTTGCACCCGTAGTAGGGGTAGCTAATCATTACTACGCGAGCACGTCGCGCTAACGCGCTAGTACAATGTCCATTTCGCTCGATGATTACTATACAACACAACCAATAATGCATGATTAGTTCACATAAACCTATGTACTAACCAAGACCCGGTCCGACCCAAAGTCCTACAAGTCCCGCACAATGCACACACAAAAGTCTAAGTCTAGGCGCCTATCTCAAGTCACCTAAATCCCTTAGACCATGCTCTGATACCACTTGTAACATCCCAACCCAATACACGACAAAAACCATTGTAAATTCGTGGCAAAAAAAAATTTCGCTGACTGACCCTCTGCGCGCCGCGCAAATGCCCTTGCGCGCCGCGCAAAAGCTGGCTGTCCCCGGTGCGCTTTAATGCGAAAAAGATGAGGTGCTTCCCGACACATTTGACCGAAACGCTTTTAACCGTACGTTAATATATGTAAAACTAGTACATAACTAAGGTATGAACGAGTTTTACAAAGTGGGGCCCACACGTGCCCAAAATGCCATTAAGTGTAAAAATACAAGTTTAATACAAATGAGAGTTTCGACCACAAAAAGTTTAATTGCCAAACGACACAACGAGCATGGTGTTTGGGGTTAAACTACCCAAGTCTCGGTCAAACTCCAAGCCATGACCAAAAGCGCTTCCTAATCATCAAAGCGGGAAACTCAATCCAAGGTAATGCCCTTACCCTTATCCACACACGAACCTATAAAAAGGTAAACATCGAGAGGGTAAGCAAAGCTTAGTGAGCACAATAATTATACATACACATATATAATCTACTTACTTGCATCACTTACACAACATCATACTCGGTTTAACAATTCGACAATCATGCAACAATATTATGCATATACCATAAACCGCAAATCCACAAGTAGCTAATAATACAAAAGCATACGATTCATAAATAAATACTTTCAATACATAACTCACGCAACCTTGGTTAACCAATTCGAACAAGGGAAACGGTACATACAAGACCGTTGGAGTTCATAACATCCGTTAGTGCTACTTAATCAACGCGTAGTCACTAATCCCCCCGGGTGATGTCTTAAACAACGCGACTCACTCACCCTTTCCAATGTGGCGTCTTAAACAACGCGACGATTCCACATGCCATTCAATACGATGGGTGGTGTCTTAAACAACGCGACATCCACTCCAATACATTGTGGTGTCTTAAACAACGCGACATCCACTTCTTTACCATGTGGTGTCTTAAACAACGCGACATCCACTTCTTTACAATGTGGTGTCTTAAGCAACGCGACAATGCCACATTCATACGACACAAATAAATACATTATATACCCATACGCATAATCATTCCACTCACCTTATGCCTTCGGTGATTATTAAACCAAGCTTGAGTTCCGAGGTAACGTACCTATTTTCACAAGCATATAATCAATCAACTTGGTCAAATCTTACAACCCACACCCTCCTAGGTCATCTTGACCCATTTGGACACTTAACCCTAAATTGGGTCATTTTCACCAAAAACCCTAACGCTTGGCACTCAAGGCCTTCCTACACATTAGATTACTAGGTTTTATCACAAAACACAACCATTTACCAACCTTGGTCCAATTTTGACCCATTTGACTCAATAAAAGTCAATACACCCATTTTGGGTCATTTATACCCAAATCACACCCATTTACTCTTCCTTAAGGTGTTCTAACAAATTATTAGCCAATTAGGGTTTCATGACAACAATTAATACTTTTAAAACCCTAGCTAACCCATTATTGAGCCTACATGACCCAATTTACCCAAGAACACCCAATTTACCCAAAAATGGGTCTTAATGTTCATCTTCACACAAACCCTAACCCATCCACGAAATCAAAACAAGAATTGAAAGTTAAGGCATACCACAACTATCAAAATGTAGCAAATGACGAGATGAACAACTTTAGAACTTGGACTTTAACAAGAAACCCTCTTCTTCCTCTTCAAAGTGAGCTTTCCCTCTCTAAAACTCACTCTCTCACTAAAATAAATTGGGAGGTGATAAGGTTGGTGAACAAGGGAGTAAATGAGCTCCCAAACTACTGAACCAAGCATTAAACTCGGCCTTGATGTGAATTTACCAAAATACCCACGTTTAAATTTAAATAAAACAAAGAATAGCTGGCAGCCGCTTTGCGCGGCGCGCGCCTCACCTGCGCGGCGCGCAGACCCCAGTTCGGCAATGATTTTCCCCTTTTTAAATGTATGAAACATGAACTCCACAACTCTAGTCATATAATTACTCATACAAACATTATGTACGATAATTACACGGGTCTTACATAAATACTCGAGATGACCCTAACCCATAAGGAGTCGGTTTCGGTTTTAAACCTCCACCACCACTTACCGATTAAGGCCAAATTATTGCTAAAAATTGAGCCCAAGTTTAAACCCCCCAACCCGTATGGTAATAGCATATGATCCCATTTAACCCAAGAAATAAATTTTTTACCCGACCCGCCCCAAAAAAAAAATGAACGTCTTACACTCTCAAGCTTTTTGATCACACATGGCGGGGCACGGAAGAGCGAGAAAAAGTACAACGGAAGGCTATTCAAAACCGACTTCATAAGTGTCAAACGTCCACCATAAGACATCGATCGTGCTTTCCAATCCGAAAGACGTTTCTCAAACTTATTTATCACTTCCAACCCTCCATTTTATTCATCTTACCACCAACCGGCAACCCGAGATAAGTAAATGGGAAAGAACCAACCTTACATTGAAATTTACTAGCCATAACCTCAACGAGACTTTTTTCCACACCAACCCCGTAAAGAATACTTTTGTGATAATTAACCTTTAAACCCGAAGTAAGTTCAAAACATTTGAGAATCATCATAAGATTTTTAAGATTTCCTTCGTTCTATTTCCCAAAAAAGATAGTATCATCCGCGTATTGGAGGTGAGATAACGGGATATTATTTTGACCGATTTCGACTCCCTCAAATAACTTGTTGTAAACGGCTAACTTAGTTAAAACATTTAAACCCTCCCCGCAAGAATGAAAAGAAACGGTGACAACGGGTCCCCTTGACGGACCCCACGTTTAAGAGCGAATTCGTTTGTCGGAGAACCATTAACAAGTACCGAGATAGTTTCCGAACTAAGACACGAGTATACCCACTTTCGCCACTTGTCCCCGAACCCCATGATACGCATAATCTCAAGCAAGAATTCCCAATTAAGACTATCAAATTCCTTCTCAAAATCTACTTTAAAAATAAGGCTCTTACAACGATTTTGCTTTAAAAAATCAAGTGCTTCATTTGCTATTAACGCCCCATCGAGTATATTCCGCCCTCTCATAAAAGCGCTTTGTTCGAATCCCACAAGGTTTGGTATGACTTTCCTAAGTCGGTTTGAGAGGATCTTTGCAACGATTTTATAGAAACTATCGATCAAGCTTATAGGGTGATAATCATTAAGATTGATTGGGTCTAGCTTTTTCGGAACGAGTGTGATAAAGGATGCGTTACACCCCTTTGAAATAATGCCCGAATCCCAGAATGTATTAATAGCATCGACAAGTTCACTTTTAACAATACTCCAGAATTTTTTATAAAAACCTAGGTTAAACCCATCCGGCCTAGGCGATTTCGAACTACCACAATCCGATATGGCTTCCCAAATTTCTGATTCAGTAAACTGCAGTTCGAGATTATTGGCCTACTCCAGTGATGGGCAACTCAGTTTCGGCCCAGTAGTATTTTCAGGCCCATTACCGCAGATTATTTCAGGCCTATTGCAGCGCCTGTGTTGGAACAACTGACTGTAATACTCGTAAATCGATGTTTTGACAACCAACGGGTCCTCGTTCCACACCCCATTAATATTTAAGCCTCTTATGTTACACTTATTGCACTTTCTTCGGATAGAAAATATTTTGTGTTCTCGTCCCCCTCTAAATACCACCGGATGCGAGCTTTTTGCCTTAACATGTTGGATTTAGATTTTTCTTTTGCTAACCATTTCCTACGAGTTACCAACCATTGTTCCCTTTCAATATCACTTAAACCCCCATTTTCCGCTTTACTTTCCCATTTATCAACCTCTTCCTTAAGACTTTTAATCTCACTATTAATATGACCAAACTCACCTTTACTCCAAGACTTCAAATCACACTTAACATTCTTAAGTTTGTCTCTAAAAACGCAATCTTTTCTTGTACCATTAACACTTTTATTCCATGCATCATTAATAACCTTTGCCACCCCCTCTTTATTTAACCATTCATCGAATATCTTGAAAGGTTTCAGGCCGAAGTCAATGTGCTTGTCCCTAAGAACAAGTGGACAATGGTCCGAATCCCTTCTATCTAATGCCATAACCGACAAGTCTTCCCAAATGTTACAAAATTTCTCGTTGACAAGAAAACGATCCAACTTGCTAAATTTAATCCCGTCGTCAATAACAAGAGTAAATCTTTTACCATTAATCGGAATCTCAATTAACTCATTTTTATCAATAAACTCATTAAAACGTTTAGCACGCACTTGGTTGAAGACACAATTAAGTCGATCCGATTGGAACCGAACTTCATTAAAATCCCCCTAGAACCCAAGCCGAATCAATTTCATTCAGGAGATTGTCAAGATTTCTCCACAATTCTTTTTTACCAACATCATAATGGGGTCCATAAATGTTAGCAATAACCGTATCATGACCCGGCCCAACCCATTTCCCACGAACAGCACTAAAAAATTTATTAGCCCCCCGCACTATTGGCTACAAACCTAGAAGAGTCCCAAACCGTTAACAAACCACCAGAGTTACCTTCAGCTTCAACTTGATAAAATTCACAATTGCTATTGCCCCATAAAGAATGAACCCAACCCACGTCTAATAAATGACACTTTGTTTCCTGGAAAATTGCAATATCAGGTTTTTCATTCAAACAAATATTTTTTACCCACCCAAATTTTCCATCTACACCAAATCTGCGAACATTAATTGACAATATCTTCATGATTAAACAATAGAAAACGAGAAGGAAAGGAAATTGACTTACTGGGGATTGAGGTTGGGCCACCTCAATCCAAGTTGTTCACCAAATTCCTTTAATTCGACATTGTTAATTGATTGGCTCATCGACCCCTCTCCTTCACGTGAACTAGGTTTCGAATTTTTCTTCAGTTTTCTAGGTTTTGAGCCACAAGTTTTACATCTTTTCTTATGCTCCATTCCCCCTCCTCTAGCCAAGTTACGGAGTTTCATAATCCTAGAAGAATCTTTCCAGTTACCTATTATATCCCAGTAACATTCTTGACAGAAAGAAACATCACCGGAGCTTGTTTCGTGATTTGATTTGGAACAGGAAGTGTGACTTCTTTTTGTGTTAAGATTATTAGATCCACCAGGCCTATTTGTGTTAACAGCCTTCTCGTTAGCTGGCTTATTTTTTGTGCCTAAGTGTCCACATGACTTACTTGATCCACCAGGCCTGTTAACAGCCTTCTCATTAGTAGTCATATTTTTTGTGCCAAAGTTTCCACATGACTTACCAAGCCCAGAACCATATTCACCAATATTAGTACGCAGCCCATCACTACTCCTTGAGTGGGCTTCCATATTAATTGAGCTGCCTGGCCCAGATTCATTCACAATTGGATCAATATTATCAAGATTATTCGTATTATCACAAGCAACCCAAAATTCGTCAGTCGACTCTTTAGTTGTAGGTGAGATACGCTTTTTGGAATTAGGGTTAGAATAATTACACCTGACAGTTTCAGCCACACACTCCTCGTCAGTCTCAAAAAGGTCATGAATCCCATAGCATCCAGACTCGTGATTTCCTCATCTTTACCATTAGATTTTTCGGTGCCCAAACCGTCGCCGGAGAAATCATCTTCATCCTTTTCCACCAGAATATTAACGAATGAATTAACTTTATCGTCTTGATCATTACCCGGTGCCATAGAAACAATCTCATCCTCATCGTCAAAAAACTCACCCTCACTTTCATATCCAGAGTAATCATCAGAGTCAATAAACTCCGAACTCCATTCCGATGTATTTGACTGCCTATCATCTTTATCATCAGAACTTTTTTTAAGATTAAGCACCACCTTTTCCTCTTCCATGACGTTAATAAAGTAGGACTTGGACTTAACTTATAGTTTTACAGCATCGTTAACTTTCCCTGGATCCGAAAGTTTAACATACACTCGACCATAACATAGTTTTTGATTGCCATCAAGTGAGCAGTTATCAAGCTGATAAACGGTGCCCCACCACTCTGCAATTGACATAAACGTACTATCGTTCCAACATTGTGGTGGCACCCCCGATATTTTAAGCCATGCCATACGCCCTTCCGACCAACATGATTCATCCCACATTGTTGCCTTGCCCACCCAACGTTTAAGAGGGTGGTTTGGGTTCCATACCAGATCTTTTACTGCATCAATATCCCTGAAAATAAGTAGTAGACCAAGGCCCCCAAGGTATTTAATTTGAACATCCAGATAGCCTTCAACACAACATATAACTTCCAGGTTTCTGAGAATACGTTTGTTGAGGGCATCACAAGAAACAGCGTTTTGTAGTAGTTCATGATTAAAAACTCTTCCTTAATAACCACCGTTCTCTCTTTCTTAGGATCATCTTTCTTTTTGTTGTTTAGCATGTGTCTCAAGTCTTCTCCACCGTTGCCATTATCAACAATATCGGAGTATCTCCTTCCATCGTTGAACTTGTTTAAACGAGGCCACTCACCCTTTTCATAAGTACCATCACGCCTTACACCGTTACCATTGTTACCATTGTCGGACATAGGTTTAGGGCCCCTAACAGTAGCTTTAAAGACTTTGATCGGAGCACCATTGAAACGAATGCCTTCCAATGAGACTGACAACCTGTTTGCATCTTTGACATCGGCGAATCTAACAAAAGTAAATTTCCCGCCGTTGCGAAGCCGTTTGACGGCAATATACACATCACGCACTGCACCGAACGGTTTGAAGGTTTTCCAAAGATCGACAACCTTCCAATCTTCCGGAAAATTGAAAAATATGAAAAAAGTGAGATGATTTCGATCTGACCACGTATGTTGTCGTTGATAGCCACCGTTGTACTCATCGTGAACCCTAGCCGTGCCTGCCCTCTCATCTCTCTCGCTCTTGTTTTGTTTCTCTCTCTAAATCTCTCTCATCTCTCTCCCCTCCCCCCTTAAATTCAACAATTTGCTTGAAATTCAACAGATCAATCAAAGCGCGACAATCACATGTGATTGAAAAAAAAAATTAAATTTTGTTTTTTTGAAAAAAAAAAAATTTTTTTGAAATTTTTTTTTAAAAAAAAATTAGCATTTCAAATTCAATCACATGTGATTGTAACAACTCTATCACATGTGATTCTGCATTTCAAAACTAATCACATGTATTGAAAAAAAAAATTCAAATTTTTTTTTCAATCATATGTGATTGAATTTGACATGCAGAATCACATGTGATTGGGTTTTACAATCACTGTGATTGGCATGCAGAATCACATGTGATTTACAGCATGTCAAATTCAATCACATGTAATTGAAAAAAAAATTGAATTTTTTTCGAAATTTAAAAAAAATTGAATTTTTTTTTCCAATCACATGTGATTGTCACTCCATATGTCGCATTCTGATTGGTCCCTTGGATCTCAACTTAAAAGTTAGATTCATTTGAATATTCCTCATATAATAAATAGATCCTGGTAATATAAATAATTATTATTATAAAAGTATATAAATACAAATTTGGTGGTCTTTCGAGTTTTAACACCCTAAGGCATAAACCACGATGGCCTATGAGAAGAGGTTTTTACGTGTTAGGCCCAATAGATTGGTGTTGATAGCATTGCAGGTAAAATAAACTAAAGAACCCGTAATAAAAAACAATTCCATTGACTACTTTTCTTAAAGGATTCCGTCCACAAAATCTTCAAACCTATTCCTCCACTTAATACTGTCTACGGCGACTTTCACTATGTTACACGACTCTTGTATTCTACTTAAACTCTAAACATATCAAGAAAATATTTTTCTTGATGATTCGTCCTTTTTCGAGGTATTCTGATAATTTGACAAATCAAGATCGTGCCATTACAATTTCCTTCTTAGAACATTAATTATGTTCATTCCGAAATTCATACCTACGAATTCTGGATCATTATCCGCTTGACTTAAAGTCGGGAAGAGAAAACAAAAGAATGAAGCTCCGAAATAAAAATGGGAGTATAAATCGCAGCAAATAGGAGAGAGCATTAACTGTGGATGTCAATGATTATAGAAAGATAGAAGCATGGACTTCGAAAAAATAAGGAAAGATATAAAGCCCGACAGCAACACATTAATTACAAACCGTGTATATCAATACGTATTGCAACATAAAGACACGGGAGAATTAAAAAAAAACTATAACCCCAAGGTAATAGTAAAAGTAAATAAAATCCTCCGGTGGTAGATGAAAGAAAAGAATGACGGATATGAAAGTTAGGAGTATATCAAGGATCAGAACGGGATGGAGCATATTAATGAATGATTTAAGGTATGAATTGAGGGAGAAAGAAAAGAAAGTATGAGCTGTGGAAATGATAATGCTAAAAACGAACATATATTTCATAGCATTATTCCTCAAGAAAGACAAGCTTTTAGTTGCAATTGTTCTATTTACAAGTGATATTCGTTTAAATAATAAAAGGTGAAGACAAAAGACAGATTCGACGAATTGAAGACGCAAACGACCAAAAAGCTCAAAAGTACAAAAGACAATTAAAAAGGTTCCAATTATTGATAAGAAACGTCTCGAAATTACAAGAGTACAAGATTCAAAACGCAAAGTACAAAATATAAAATTGTACGCAAGGACGTTCGAAAATCCGGAACCGGGACCAGAGTCAACTCTTAACGCTCGACGCAACGGACTAAAAATTACAAGTTAACTAAGTATATAAATATAATATAATATATAATTAATTATATTAATTATATATATATTATATATATATTATAAAACCGTCGGCAGAGAAAGACTCCAAGGGTGTGAGCTGTAAATTCATTCTCCGCGACTCGCGGAGTTTGAAGAGGATTTTGCCGCGAGTCGCGGAGCCCCAAAAAACAAAAATCCCTATAAAGCCAACCGAATTCTGATCACAATTCATAATCTATTTTCTCTCTTCTCTCATATATACGATATATATATATATATATATAATTTATATTTTAATTTTAATTTTAATTATAATTCTAATAATAAGGGTATGTTAGCGAATATTGTAAGGGTGTAAGTCGAAATTCTGTCCATGTAACGCTACGCTATTTTTAATCATTGTAAGTTATGTTCAACCTTTTTGCATTAATGTCTCGTAGCTAAGTTATTATTATGCTTATTTAATCCGAAGTAATCATGATGTTGGGCTAATTACTAAAATTGGGTAATTGGGCTTTGTACCATAATTGGGGTTTGGACAAAAGAACGACACTTGTGGAAATTAGACTATGGGCTATTAATGGGCTTTATATTTGTTTAACTAAATGATAGTTTGTTAATGTTAATATAAAGATTTACAATTGGGCGTCCCTATAAATTACCATATACACTCAATAGGACACGATGGGCGGGGTAATTATATGTACGAATAATCGTTCATTTAACCGGACACGGGAATGGATTAATAGCCACTAGAATAATTAAAACAGGGGTAAAATTACATTCAAGGGTAATTGGTGTAATTGTTAACAAAGTAGTAAAACCTTGGTTTACACACAGTCGATAACCTGGTGTATTCATTAAACAAAGTATTAAAACCTTGTTACAATTCGAATCCCCAATTAGTTGGAATATTTAACTTCGGGTATAATAATAATTTGACGAGGACACTCGCACTTTATATTTATGACTGATGGACTGTTATGGACAAAAACCAGACGGACATATTAAATAATCCAGGACAAAGGACAATTAACCCATGGGGCATAAAACTAAAATCAACACGTCAAACATCATGATTACGGAAGTTTAAATAAGCATAATTCTTTTATTTCATATTTAATTTCCTTTATTTTATATTTAATTGCACTTCTAATTATCGCACTTTTATTTATTGTTATTTAATCGCACTTTTAATTATCGTACTTTTTAATTATCGCAAGTTTATTTTATCGCACTTTTATTATTCGCAATTTCATTATCGTTATTTACTTTAAGTTTTAATTTAAGTCTTTTATTTATTTAATATTTTACATTAGGTTTTAACTGCGACTAAAGTTTTAAAATCGACAAACCGGTCATTAAACGGTAAAAACCCCCTTTATAATAATAATATTACTTATATATATATTTGTATTTTTATAAAAGTAAACTAATATAGCGTTGAGCTTTGTTTAAAGATTTCCCTGTGGAACGAACCGGACTTACTAAAAACTACACTACTTTACGATTAGGTACACTGCCTATAAGTGTTGTAGCAAGGTTTAAGTATATCCATTCTATAAATAAATAAATATCTTGTGTAAAATTGTATCGTATTTAATAGTTTTTCCTAGTAAAATATAAACTATTTCGTATACACCTCGCATAACATCAAGTATTTTTGGCGCCACTGCCGGGGACACTCTTAAACGCCGGAAGCGCAACGCTAATATAAAAAAAAAAAAAATTTACTTAACTTTTATTAAAATTCGTTTTTGTAAAAATACGTGTTAATTATTCAAAAAATATAAAAAGAAAAACAAAAATATAAGTATTTTTTTTTAAATATTTAAGTTTTATAAGTTTCTTTATTCTTATTTTAATTTATAAAAATATAAGTTTTATTAAATATCTTTTATATATAGAAAAAACAGAAAACATAAAATAAAAAAAAATAAATAAAAAAACGCGTAAAAATTTCAAACTGCTCCAGATCTGAAATTCTGAACCCCGCGACTCGCGGGGTTTGAAGCATTAATTGCCGCGACTCGCGGAGCTTCTCTGACAGGCGACAGAAGCCCTAATTCAGCATTAATTACGGGTATTAATTAATTATTATTATTATTTAACCCTAATAATTATTATTATTATTATTAGTTTTATTTTAAGATTTACTTTTTATTTAATTTGTATTTTTAGTTTAATTAATTTATTTAAATTGTAAAATTAGTAGTTTTATTAAATAAATAATATAAAAATAATATTTTTATAAAAATTGTACTTTTTACAACTTTTTGTATATTTTTATATTTTGTCCCTTTTTAATCGTTGTAGCATAATATTTGTATTTTTCTCTCATATTTAATTTTAAACTTAGTTTTTGCTATAGTTATTTTTACTCCTAAATTTTTAGGCTTTGCCGTAGAATTCCTTAAGTGCTTTTTCTTTAGACTAAGATTTAGGTGCTTTAGAATTTTGCGACGCCTTTTTAAGTTTTAGTTTCTTTTTAAGTTATTTCCATTTGGTATTTAGTTTTTCCTGTAAGCTTTAATATTTTTAGACGACTTTTATTATGTACCAATTATCATTCCAATTAGTAATTTCAATTTGCGATTATAATTTTTAGTTAGTTGTAGTAATAAGGTTAGGTTAGTCAAGTATTTTTAAGTTTATATAAGTTTCTTTTATTTTTCCGTCACCTTTTATTTTTCAACCATTTTTTTTCTCTTTCGACCTTTTGCGACGAACTCTTTTTCTCTCTTATTTCTCGCTATTCTAGTTTTAGGACATAGATTTTTATTCTACTTCTTATCTAAATTTCTTAAAATTACGAAAATTTATTTTGAGTGGTTAAATTGATAGACATCAAAATTTTCTGGTTCGTAGTAATAGTTGGATTTGTACGTGGACCGGGTTATTGGAGCCAAACAGTCCTCAATTATATTGAGACCAAACGAATCCTGCCCCTCTGCTGCATCTTTTGGCTATTCGAAACGTGGGCAAAATCAAAAAAGTCTATTGATTGGATAACTTATTATAATTTTTCTTTTCTTTTTTTTTAAAACTAATAGGATATTCAGTGAATGCACCGAGCAAGACGTTCATCACCTTTTGTACGTTCACCACCTGTAACTAGATCAAGACATTTAGCAAATATAACCGCCGTTGATTTTTCTTTAGAATCGTCATCCAGTCGACCAAGTACTTCAGTTCAAATTTCCGATAATCCATTTTTTGAACCCAACCTCACAATTGAGAATCCGGAGAATATTCAGGAACGGTTCGTAGATCCTGAACCACTAAATTTTCCTCCGGAACCACCAATCATTCAAACAGAGATTGTTGAGGAACGAACCATTAAAACAGAATCATCTAGTGATACCGATTCAACAAATTCAATTATGGAGAATCTGGAACCTTTAAGTATGGAAGACCGAATGAGAGCTAAACGCACTGGCCAAGGTCACGCAATTACTCATCCAGACATTAATGCACCAGATTATGAAATCAAAGGACAAATTTTACACATGGTGACTAATCAATGCCAATTTAGTGGTGCACCGAAGGAAGATCCAAATGAACATCTACGTACCTTTAATAGGATCTGCACACTATTTAAAATCCGAGAAGTGGAGGATGAACAGATATATCTCATGTTATTTCCCTGGACTTTAAAGGGAGAAGCCAAAGATTGGTTGGAATCGTTACCTGAAGGGGCGATCGATACATGGGACGTTTTAGTTGACAAATTTCTTAAACAATTCTTTCCTGCATCTAAAGCCGTAAGACTTCAAGCAGAAATTGTTACGTTCACACAGA
Organism: Rutidosis leptorrhynchoides; assembly: GCF_046630445.1. NCBI lineage: Eukaryota > Viridiplantae > Streptophyta > Magnoliopsida > Asterales > Asteraceae > Rutidosis > Rutidosis leptorrhynchoides. The sequence continues at coordinate 379,390,017 of NC_092343.1, read as the reverse complement.
AACCAAATGAAACTCTATATGAGGCGTGGACAAGATATGGAAAGTTGTTAAGAGGATGTCCGCAACATGGTTTAGACACCTGTCAAATAGTACAAATATTCTACCAAGGATGCGACATCACTACAAGAAAAGACATAGATATAGCAGCTGGTGGTTCTATTATGAAGAAAACCGAAACTGATGCTTACAAAATTATTGATAATACTGCTTCCCACTCACATGAGTGGCACCAAGAAAAAGACATCATTAGATCATCTAAAGCAGCTAGAGCCGATTCTAGCCATGACTTAGATTCCATTTCCGCAAAGATAGATGCTGTGGAGAGACGAATGGAAAAGATGACTAAGGATATTCACTCAATACGAATTAGTTGTGAGCAGTGTGGAGGACCACATTTGACAAAAGATTGTCTCAGTATTGAATTAACAATGGAACAAAGAGATAATATTTCATACATAAACCAAAGGCCTGAAAATAATTATCAGAATAATTATCAACCGCCAAGACCGATTTACAATCAAAACCAGAATTATAACAGAAATATTCCATACAACAACCAACAAGGTCCTAGCAATCAACAAGTATCCAATAATACTTATAATCAGCAAAGACCTAATTTTCAAAACAAACCACCACAACAAACCGATGATAAAAAGCCGAATTTAGAAGATATGATGACAAAGCTAGTTGAAACTCAAACACAGTTTTTCACATCTCAAAAACAAACTAATGAACAAAATGCTCAAGCATTTAGAAATCAACAAGCTTCTATTCAAAATCTGGAACAAGAAGTAAGTAACCTAGCAAGGTTAATAGGTGAAAGAAAACCGGGAAGTCTACCTAGTGATACAAATGCTAACCCCCGGAATGAAACAGCTAAAGCCATTACCACAAGAAGTGGTACAACACTTAAACCACCTGAAATACCCGTAACTTCTGATGAAACTATTCCTACTCCACAAAAACCACAACCTGATCAAGATAAGGAAAAAGAACCGGTAGTTGAAAAGGTTAATGAAGATAACACAGTTAAGGATAAACCTTATGTTAAACCATACCAACCACCACTTCCTTACCCGAGTAAAATGAAGAAAGAAAAACTTGAACCCGAGCAATCCAAATTTTTGGATATGTTTAAACAGATAAATGTAAATCTTCCTTTCATTGATGTGATTTCAGGAATGCCAAGATATGCTAAATTCTTGAAAGATCTAATCTCAAATAGAAAGAAAATGGAAGAACTCTCGGCTGTTACTATGAATGCTAATTGTTCAGCAGTGCTGTTGAATAAGATACCAGAAAAACTATCTGATCCAGGAAGTTTCACAATTCCATGTTTTCTGGGTAGTCTTAGTTCAATAGAAGCATTGGCAGACTTAGGTGCTAGTATAAATCTAATGCCGTATTCACTATACGCTAAACTAGACCTTGGAGAATTAAAACCAACCAGAATAAGCATACAACTAGCCGATAGATCAATAAAATATCCTAGAGGGATAATGGAGAACATGCTAGTTAAAGTTGGTACTTTAGTATTTCCAGTAGATTTTGTTGTTTTGGACATGGAAGAAGATTCTCAAGTTCCTCTCATATTAGGAAGACCATTCTTAAACACGGCTAAATCAATGATAGACGTGTTCGGTAAGAAACTGACCCTAAGTATAGAGGATGAGAGTGTTACCTTTTCAGTTGATAGAGCAATGCAACAACCACAATCTGCAGATGATACATGTTATTATATTCAAACTATAGATGCACATGCAGAATTATTAGAAGAATTTCCAGAATTACAAGGAACAGGAGAATGTTCTTTAGGAGAAGGTAATGAACCAATTGATGAAGCTGAAATGTTAGCTACACTTATAGCTAATGGATATGAACCAACAACAGAAGAAATTCAAATGCTAAAAGAAGAAGACAGATATCGATATAAATCATCGATAGAAGAACCTCCGAAATTAGAGTTAAAGCCACTTCCAAACCATTTGGAATACGCTTATTTACATGGTGAATCTGAATTACCTGTAATAATATCGTCTTCTCTTACTGAAAATGAGAAATCACAACTCATTTCTGTGTTGAAAGCTCATAAACCAGCCATTGCATGGAAGATTCATGATATTAAAGGAATAAGTCCTTCGTATTGCACACATAAAATCCTTATGGAAGAAGGTCATAAAACGTATGTGCAACGCCAACGAAGACTAAATCCTAATATGCAAGATGTAGTTAAGAAAGAGATTATTAAACTGCTAGATGCAGGTTTGATATATCCAATTTCTGATAGTCCATGGGTAAGCCCAGTTCAATGCGTACCTAAGAAGGGTGGCATGACTGTCATTACAAATGAGAAAAATGAGCTTATTCCTACTAGGACTGTAACAGGATGGCGTGTATGTATTGATTATAGAAAATTAAATGACGCCACCAGAAAAGATCACTTTCCCTTACCTTTCATAGATCAAATGTTGGAAAGATTAGCCGGAAATAGTTACTATTGTTTTCTAGATGGATTTTCCGGATATTTTCAAATTCCAATAGCACCCGAAGACCAAGAGAAAACCACATTCACGTGCCCTTATGGTACTTTTGCTTACAAACGTATGCCATTTGGACTTTGTAACGCCCCTGCAACCTTTCAAAGGTGTATGATGGCGATTTTTCACGACATGATAGAAGAATGCATGGAAGTATTCATGGATGAATTTTCAGTCTTCGGTGATACATTTAAATCATGTCTAGTTAATCTGGAACGAATGCTAATTAGATGCGAAAAATCAAATCTAGTACTTAATTGGGAGAAATGCCATTTCATGGTTAAAGAAGGCATCGTTCTTGGACATAAAATTTCAAAAGAAGGAATTGAAGTGGATAGAGCTAAAGTAGATGTAATTGCTAAACTTCCACATCCCACCAATGTTAGAGGAGTTAGGAGTTTTCTAGGGCATGCCGGTTTTTATCGACATTTCATAAAAGATTTTTCTAAAATTGCCACTCCTATGAATAAACTCCTAGAAAAGGATGCGCCATTCATCTTTTCAGATGAGTGTATCAAATCTTTTAATATTCTTAAAGAAAAACTCACTAATGCGCCGATCATGATAACACCAAATTGGAATCTACCATTTGAACTAATGTGCGATGCAAGTGATTTTGCAATGGGAGCCGTTTTAGGACAAAGGATTGAAAAACGATTTCAACCTATATATTATGCTAGTAAGACATTGCAAGGAGCACAAACAAACTATACAACTACTGAAAAAGAACTCCTTACTATTGTCTTTGCTTTTGACAAATTTCGATCATATCTCGTTCTAGCAAAAACGGTGGTCTATACCGACCATTCTGCTCTTAGATACCTATTTTCAAAACAAGATGCTAAACCAAGATTAATCCGTTGGATCTTACTCTTACAAGAGTTTGATATTGAAATCCGAGATAAAAGAGGAGCAGAAAATCTCGCCGCTGATCATCTTTCTCGTCTTGAAAATCCCGAATTAGAAGTTCTAAATGAATCAGCCATACAAGACAACTTTCCTGATGAATATCTATTGAAGATAGATTATAAAGAAATCCCATGATTTGCAGACTATGCAAACTACTTAGTTTGTGGATTCCTTGAAAAAGGATTATCGTACCAAAGACGAAAGAAATTCTTCAGTGATATAAAACACTATTTCTGGGAAGATCCACATATGTTTAAAAGTTGTCCCGATGGAATAATACGCCGATGTGTATTTGGAGATGAAGCTAGTAAAATTTTAAACCATTGTCACACAGGACCAACAGGAGGGCATTATGGGCCTCAACTAACAGCAAGAAAAGTTTATGAAGCTGGATTCTATTGGCCTACAATTTACAAAGACGCACACCTTCTTTGCAAATCCTGTGATGCATGTCAAAGGGCTGGAAAAATAAGTCAACGTGATGAAATGCCACAAAATGTCATCCAAGTATGTGAAGTATTTGACATTTGGGGTATTGACTTTATGGGTCCATTTTCAAAATCTCATAATAATCTATATATACTCGTAGCCATTGATTATGTATCTAAATGGGCAGAAGCACAAGCTCTCCCAACTAACGATGCACGAGTTGTAGTCAACTTTTTAAAACGTCTTTTTGCAAGGTTTGGAACACCGAAAGCTTTAATAAGTGATCGGGGTACTCATTTATGTAATAATCAACTTGAGAAAGTTCTTAAAAAATATGGAGTAACTCATAAAATCTCCACCGCATATCATCCACAAACAAGTGGACAAGTTGAAAATACCAACCGAGCTTTAAAACGTATTCTAGAGAAAACCGTAGGATCAAATCCGAAGGAATGGTCCATTAAATTGGAGGATGCACTCTGGGCTTTTAGAACAGCCTACAAAACTCCAATTGGAACCACACCTTTTAGACTTGTTTATGGAAAAGCATGTCATCTTCCAGTAGAAATTGAACACAAAGCATTTTGGGCTTTGAAGACATGTAATCTTGATTTACATGAAGCCGGACGTCTACGATTAAGTCAACTAAATGAATTAGAAGAATTAAGACATGAAGCATACGAAAATTCGTTAATCTATAAAGAAAGAACGAAGAAATGGCATGATAAAAGAATCAGAAGTTCAAAAGAATTTAAAGAAGGAGACAGAGTTCTTCTTTTCAATTCACGATTCAAGCTATTTCCTGGAAAATTGAAATCAAGATGGTCTGGACCATTCATAGTCAAAAGAGTTTTCCCATACGGAACGATAGAATTAATAAATTCAAATGGGATTGAATTTAAAGTTAATGGTCACAGAGTTAAACATTACATACATGGTCCGATGGAAGTTGACAACGAAGTTAATCACAATTTCGACACCACAGCTAACTAAGTGTGGGGAGAATCAAGTCTTTAAAGGATAATATGTATTTCTGTTAGAGTTAGATTATCTGTTTTCGTGTAGTTCTCGAAAATGGAACCCGAATGGTCTTTCCCTAGCAGACCCTAAAGAACTAGTCTTCTCCCCCCATTCTGAATTTTTATTTTTTTTTAGGTTTTTACGAAATGAAGACTGCCTGTGAACTAAACCATGGTCTAATGCTACACGCTTTGATCACTAAACGTAATAATGACATACTACCGAGTGAAATAGTATCAGTAATCAGAGAAAGAATGGACGGAGTTAGAAAAGAATCCAGATGCGAAGATAATAAGTTACAATTTGGTAAAGGAAAATCAAAATCCGCAGCGAAAAGAAGAGCACGACACCTAGAACGATGTCACAAATGCGGAAAATGGTCACATGGAGGTAAATGTTCCAATAATCAAACCTATTCAAATACCGAATTTGTTACTTTATGCAGAGACGGACCGTTCATATGTTTAGAAGAAAAGATACTAAATGCTCGAGGTTACGCCTATGTAGCCATGGAAAATCAATTAAACCGACTATCTTATGAATGGGATAGATCATATAACTAAGAAATCTATTTCACAGGTATGTCTGTACAGTTTTTATTTTTATTTTTATTTTTATTTTTAACCTTTTGATAATAAACGCTAATTTGTTCGCTAAAAAGTATTAAATTGGTATTGAATAAAATTAGGTTTGGCGACCGAAATTATTGATATCATTCAAAAATTTATTACATCACTGCGAAATATAACGTTTATTCTTAAGGTATAAATATCTTTAATCAATCAACCCAAAATATTTCAAAAATTCGTCATGAGTTAAATTAGGTCTTGGAACCGAAATTACTTTACCGAAAAGAGGGGAGCATATTTTTGGTAATATTTGATTGATTAAAGTGGGATAAAAAGCCAAAAAGATTTTTAATTTTATTTTTACCATATTTTTAAAATTAATATTTAAATCTTAAATTAATATTGTAAACTTTGTAAAAACAATATATTTAAAATTGTAAATATTTGAAAAATTAATATAAGTTTGATATGAATTTATAAATTTTTAAATTAAAGTTGGTGTGAATTTTTAATTTTTAAAAAAAATATATAAATTTTTAATTTTATGCATTTCAAATTTTAAGTTTGGTGTGAATTTTTAATATTAATTTTGAATTTCATATTTAAGTTGTGTGAATTTAAAAACAAAAATTTACTTTATCTCATTAAGTTAAAAATATGATTTTTAAAATTCGTCGTAAGTTGAAGACTAGGTCTTTGAACCGAAATTGCTTTACCCGAGGGAGGGACGAGAACTTTTATTATCATTATTTTTAATCTTATTGAATTAGAGTATGCCAAAAACATTGAAAAAAACCCAAAAATCTTAGCTTTTAAAACAATCGCTACAAAAAGACAAATTTTAAAATTTTGTCGAGAGACGGACTAGGACATCGATCCGAAACGACCTCGTCCTAAATAACAAGGGAAACAAAATTTTAAAATTAATTACTTAATTGTTTTAATAAGTTAATGATTATAAAAAAAAAAAAAAATTACCCAATCCGCGACTCGCGGAGTTTTGAGGGTAAATCCCCGCGACTCGCGGAGGGGTCGGAAATCAGAAAAAAAATATAGAGCTGCAACAGCTCAGTTTCACACACCCAAAACAGAATTCTGCACGAAAAAACCCCGAAAATTCACCCAAAAACACCCCAAAAATCCCAAATTTTAACCGTTAATCACCAAATTTTTTGCTAAAATCATGTTGGGAAGGATGATATCTAAGAATTACTCAAGAAAAACGGTAAATTTCTACACCTAAACACCATTTAATCCGAAATTTGGTGTTCTTGAGCTATTTTTTCCCAAATTGATTTTGATGCTTTTTAGTGTAATTAGACTTAAATTGTTTATGTATTATGCTTGTATAACCTAGATTGATGCTGTTTAACATGATTAGAAGCCTTAAACTTCAAATTTTGAATAATCTAGGGTTTGTGTTCTTGAGCAAATTTGGGGCTTTTTGATATAAACAGGTTATGGCCGATTTTTGTAATGAATTGTTGCTAAATTAAGTAGTGTAACATGTTTAGGTAGTTAAATGATCCAAACTTTGAGCCTAAACATGATTTTGAGAATTAAAGTGGACTTTTTCAAGTCTAAAATTCATGAACTTGATTTTTGAAAGATAATGTCATTTGAGACTTGTTTAATTGCTAGTAATGATTATTTTGAGATGTTATTTGAGTTGAATGCTTATGAACTTGGCGAACATTTTCGTATATGCTTATTTGAAAAAGTGTAGATTTGATAAAAATGTGAAAATGAGCTTAAGTTTGATATAAATTAATAATGTCATTGTAATTATTTTGATTGATGATTTTGCTGACACTAATGCATATTTGGATGCACAAAAATTGTGTTTGATGTGTTTTGCAGAATGAAAGGGGTGAATCTTCATCCCAAGCCCGCAATGCTCCTGCTGAGAATTTGGAACAACAGGAGGTGGATAACTACTACAAGCAGGATATACCTCATCCAGTCATGACCTTTTCTGATATGCACTTGAAAGAGTTGCACCCGAACCTGAGATTTGACAGACTTTGGATAGATTATCCAAAATATCAAAGGGGTTTGCATACTCTTCATTCTAAGGTTGTTGAGGTACCAAGGGTCATAGAATGGGGACCCTTAGAAGCTGTAGAATTGGCCGGGCCAATTAGGGAATTACTTGTACAGAGGTATGGTAATTCTTCTTTTAATGACTGGGTATGTTTATTCACCATACGTAGACCTGTATATAAAGTATGGTGTGAAGAATTGTTATGTAGTATGGAGTTGAATGATCGGGTAGCTAGTTTAACCGATCGTTCTTTTATTAGATTTTTGTTAGGCGGTTCGATGCGCCACATGTCTTTACTGGACATGGCTCAGGCTTTACGTATATATATGCCTGAGGAGTTAGCGTCTGCCGATTGTAGAGGATTGATACTAAACGGTAGAAAGATAGATGAGAATTTTGATACACACGGTGTGTGGAGTCAAATGACAAGCCATCACCATTTCAAAGGGGGAAATTACTCTTATTTGGATATAGATAGAGCCGAATTAAGAGTGATACATAGGTTTTTAGCTAATTCGATTACACAAAGGGGTAAGAACAAAGAAAAAGTAAATGAACAGGATTTGTTTTACCATATGTGTATTCGAGACCCACAAAGCGCTGTAAGTATACCATATTGTGTGGGTTATTATTTATCAGCTATGGTTCGGGGGATGCGACCGCATAGCATAATAGGAGGTGGTATTTTTATTACTTTGATTGGTGAATATCTCGGTGTGGATATAAGTCGGGGGGGATTATTACTAGAAGAACCAGAACCCCGCGATACTATAGGTTTAAATGTATACCATGGTGCGAAAGTTTTGAAGCGGCGAAATAACGCCGCAGTATGATACCATGGTAGACATCCACAGGTGGAGAGAAACCAGCAGCAAGGTAATGTAGGAGGGGGGAATGAGATGCAAGAAATGCATAGGTTTATAGCTTCTCAGGAATACGAAACTGCTAGACAGAGAGCATTTGAAGATTGGCAAGTTCATCAGAACCAAATCATAGCTCATTGCCAACATATAGGTAGAAACTATATTCCTACACCGAAACCCATCTTCCCTCCTTGGTCTATAGAGATGCAGCCACCATATCCTACGTATGACCCTGCCGAAGCATTCTATAGCACTTATGGTTATGCCTGGAACCCCTATTGGTACCAATATCATCCTTAGTATACTTATTTTTTTTTTATTTTGTAATTTGTAATTATTGATACGTTTAATACTTTTGTTAATGTTGTAATCATTTTTATAATTGTCTAACTTTTATTCTTAGATTTTAATAATTTTTGAATGTGGGGTAATATACCAAACTTCAAAAATATGTATATATGTTTGCAGTTTATCTTATGTACACAACAGGGTAAAACAACGCATTTTCAAAGACTGGCATTAAGTTCAAGGAAAGCAACTAATTTTGACGACAAGATGCAAAATATATGTGAAATAACAACAAGACGGAATGAACAAATGATGTGCACCATTTATCATTCAGCAAACAAACGCCAATATAATTGGAAACTTTGGTAAAAATTTAATCATTTTCACACAAATAACCCTCAATAATTTAAATTGTTACTGATTTCTTGCAAATGAGGGCATTGCAAGATCTTAAGTGTGGGAAGGGGTTAAATTCTTTCGGATTTTAAAAATTTTTACTTTATACACTTGGTTACCATTAAAAATACTAGTAAAGCAGTAGTTGTATTAGAATCTAGTGCTCTCTGATAATAAAGAACAGCCCTGGTCTTATATACTGACTACCCAATTCTAGTAAAATTTTTCAAAATTTTCAATTAAATGAATTCAAAATCATGTTTATACATATTTATGAACGATAAAACTAGGTTTTAACACCGAAATTATTGTTACCTCGGAAAGGACATAAATTAAGAAACAAACTAAAATGTTAAAATTCATTTAAAATGGAATAGAGGACGATAAAAAGGAAAATAAAAGCCAAGTGTGGGAAAATTTACCAAGTTATCTTAAACATATGTCACATATATCTGTAACAAATAACTGAAAATACTTTTGCTTTGGACTAAACTAAACTGTTTTTACCCGATGAAAGAAAAGAAGAGATGGATCTACATGATGAATCAATTCCATCATTAAAAGGAAGTAAAGTCTTCCGAAAAAGACACGCGCTTCTTGATTTAGGTCATGAAGTTGTCGTCCAGACCAGCTGTAGGTTGACGAAAAATCTAGAAAAGTCATCACTAAAATCGGTTGGAAATCCACGGACCTCAGCATTAAACAGGGTCGCCAAGTGGTCGGATTTATCCTAACCATGAGAAGGATTTATCTCGTACAATGGGGGGGGCACCATGCAAATTAGCTGGATAAGACTAATGAATCAGATCTCCAGAAAGGATAATCTCCTTAAAGATTAAAAATCAGCTTTTAAGACTGATATTACTCAATCCTAGAGATTGACCTTAAAGATTGAGAATTACAAACTCATGGAATTCGATGATATCTAAACTCGAGCTTAAAAGAGAAAATATTTTGATCAAAATTACAAACCGATTTGTTTTCTGAAAACCCTATTTTCAGTGCGTTCATTACCATTGAACGTAAAATCCTAGGAATTCACCTGGAATTCATTAGGTCACCTGAACTAAATCGGGTGTCAACCGTAAGAACGGTGGTTGCATAGTGGTCAAAGACAGGACCTTGTGCCATACCGAAAAATTATAAGGGTGAGCTTTACTATTGCTCCTACCAAGGATAGTAATTGCGTCCGACACGTTATAGACCATAATCAAAAGCATGTCACGGGACATTGCCTTAACAGTTGCTTGTTCAACGCTTTCCTTTACAACCGGACGGTAGTTTGCCGAAAGGTAATATACGGAACAAGTAAACTGGATGTGTTGCTTTCCAAATACAAGGTTAGCAAGTGGGTGACACAAAACCGCAAGTTTTGAGCTAAAATTTTCAAATCTGAAACCCACCAAACCCACAAAAATATTTTGCAAACACCGGAAAAGGGTTATCCCGGAAAACTTATCTAGGGTAAAAACTAGATTTAATTTTCAAAAGATCAAATGTTTTCATAAAGATCCAATTTCCTTAATGGATCTAATTTTTTATAGTCATGTGGGACTGTAAACCATATCGTTACTACCATTGTTTATACCGCCATATAGAAATCACTGATGTACAAAGTGTGAAGAATAAAGAAGTGATTCTAGTATTTCAAGACAATATTGCTTGAGGACAAGCAACGCTCAAGTGTGAGAATATTTGATAATGCTAAAAACGAACATATATTTCATAGCATTATTCCTCAAGAAAGACAAGCTTTTAGTTGCAATTGTTCTATTTACAAGTGATATTCGTTTAAATAATAAAAGGTGAAGACAAAACACAGATTCGACGAATTGAAGACGCAAACGACCAAAAAGCTCAAAAGTACAAAAGACAATCAAAAAGGTTCCAATTATTGATAAGAAACGTCTCGAAATTACAAGAGTACAAGATTCAAAACGCAAAGTACAAAATATAAAATTGTACGCAAGGACGTTCGAAAATCCGGAACAGGGACCAGAGTCAACTCTTAACGCTCGACGCAACGGACTAAAAATTACAAGTTAACTAAGTATATAAATATAATATAATATATAATTAATTATATTAATTATATATATATTATATATATATATATATATTATAAAACTGTCGGCAGAGAAAGACTCCAAGGGTGTGAGCTGTAAATTCATTCTCCGCGACTCGCGGAGTTTGAAGAGGATTTTGCCGCGAGTTCCGGAGCCCCAAAAAACGAAAATCCCTATAAAGCCAACCGAATTCTGATCACAATTCATAATCTATTTTCTCTCTTCTCTCATATATACGATATATATATATATATATATATATATATAATTTATATTTTAATTTTAATTTTAATTATAATTCTAATAATAAGGGTATGTTAGCGAATATTGTAAGGGTGTAAGTCGAAATTCTGTCCGTGTAACGCTACGCTATTTTTAATCATTGTAAGTTATGTTCAACCTTTTTGCATTAATGTCTCGTAGCTAAGTTATTATTATGCTTATTTAATCCGAAGTAATTATGATGTTGGGCTAATTACTAAAATTGGGTAATTGGGCTTTGTACCATAATTGGGGTTTGGACAAAAGAACGACACTTGTGGAAATTAGACTATGGGCTATTAATGGGCTTTATATTTGTTTAACTAAATGATAGTTTGTTAATGTTAATATAAAGATTTACAATTGGGCGTCCCTATAAATTACCATATACACTCAATCGGACACGATGGGCGGGGTAATTATATGTACGAATAATCGTTCATTTAACCGGACACGGGAATGGATTAATAGCCACTAGAATAATTAAAACAGGGGTAAAATTACATTCAAGGGTAATTGGTGTAATTGTTAACAAAGTAGTAAAACCTTGGTTTACACACAGTCGATAACCTGGTGTATTCATTAAACAAAGTATTAAAACCTTGTTACAATTCGAATCCCCAATTAGTTGGAATATTTAACTTCGGGTATAATAATAATTTAACGAGGACACTCGCACTTTATATTTATGACTGATGGACTGTTATGGACAAAAACCAGACGGACATATTAAATAATCCAGGACAAAGGACAATTAACCCATGGGGCATAAAACTAAAATCAACACGTCAAACATCATGATTACGGAAGTTTAAATAAGTATAATTCTTTTATTTCATATTTAATTTCCTTTATTTTATATTTAATTGCACTTCTAATTATCGCACTTTTATTTATTGTTATTTAATCGCACTTTTAATTATCGTACTTTTTAATTATCGCAAGTTTATTTTATCGCACTTTTATTATTCGCAATTTCATTATCGTTATTTACTTTAAGTTTTAATTTAAGTCTTTTATTTATTTAATATTTTACATTAGGTTTTAACTGCGACTAAAGTTTTAAAATCGACAAACCGGTCATTAAACGGTAAAAACCCCCCTTTATAATAATAATATTACTTATATATATATTTGTATTTTTATAAAAGTAAACTAATATAGCGTTGAGCTTTGTTTAAAGATTTCCCCGTGGAACGAACCGGACTTACTAAAAACTACACTACTTTACGATTAGGTACACTGCCTATAAGTGTTGTAGCAAGGTTTAAGTATATCCATTCTATAAATAAATAAATATCTTGTGTAAAATTGTATCGTATTTAATAGTTTTTCCTGCAAAAATTTAATAGTATTTTATACCCCTCTACTTTGACATCAGGAAATAAGGAAACGAAGAGGGTGGTTTTATAGTAAGATATCAGACAGATCAATCGAGACAGATCATCGCATTTAACCAAAGAGGATCCTAATTTTTTAATTACCGGAGAATCAAATCTTATTACAAAGATTTTCTCCAAAATCCTTGAACTCTGGAAATCAATCCTGTCTACGACAAAAGATATGACGAATCTACATTTACTCATTTCACTCTTTTGCGATAACTTCACTCGTACTCTTCACATAATCGAATTGTTTTATCCACATTACTCAATGATGATAAAATTCTATTTATCAACTCATATTCGTCATGAAAAACATTCTTATTGTTATCTGTGATGACCTCGATCAAATTTCGGGGAAGAAATTTCTTTAACGGGTAGGTACTGTGACAACCCGAAAATTTTTGACCAAATTTAAACTTTATCTTTATATTATTCCGACACGATAAGCAAAGTTTGTTAAGTTGAATTTCAAAAATCTTAAACTGTGTTCATACATTCATTTAACCTCGACCAAATTCCAACGATTCACGAACCGTTATATAAATGGATATGATTATATATGTATATGTATATATTATAACTTGAAAATGTTAACAAAGTATTAAATGTATAATACTTTACATGAACGTAATTGCTCCAATATGTTTATCAATGGATTAGAATATTATATCAAATGATTGAATTATCAGATACATTGAATTATGATTACGAGTCTCTCTTGTGAGGTCCACATTGATTTAAGAAATCTTCCCATTATAGCAACATTCGGAAAATGGTAAAGTGATTTACAAGTAAGAACAAATGTGTCAATTACGGGAACTAGACAAGAGTTAGTGGAGATTCCTGTTTGATTTCTAATTCGTCCTTTACAATATTTTCCTCGTGACTTTGATAAGATAATTAGTTTAACTTTCATTTTATATGAAAGTAAGAATGTAGGAAATAAATAACTTAGAGGTTGAATATCGACGAGCTAAGAAAATTAACATTTTACTTTAAGATGATTCTTAAGTTTATTTAACCTTTGGACTTACTCCCACGCTCCACCAACAAACTGTAATTTAAAAACTCGAAACCAATTAATGAGTACATATAATTTTACTTCCTAAAATGTTTTATAATATAACGATTTCCATTTTAACCTTTTAATAAAATGATTCTTATATATATTTAGTTTTAGAAAACAACGTTATCATATTTGATTTAAATGTACAAAAACGGTTTAGTTTAAAAAAAGAACTTTATTAACCAAGACATTTTATAAGATAATTTGTATATGACTTTTGAAGAATTTTATTAAAACTTATATTACAAATTTCAAGTATATAAATAGTGTTTCAAAAATGTAGACGTGATACTAAATAATATTTTTCTACTATCTAATCGATTCCAAAATGAACTTTAAAATATAATTAGTTTTAAAAAAACTAAATAGTGTATTATTAAATAAATAGTTCAATTATATATAATATGAACAATTTTTTTTTTAAAAAGAAGATATATATATATATATATATATATATATATATATATATATATATATATATTACAAGTGATAAAATATAATATAAAACGTTTGATTTAAAATAATATATTTTGATAACCAACGAGATATTGATTTAAAGAAGCAAATGACCAAAACACTCAAATGAATAAGTTACACTTTGGGTGGGATAGTTTTTCATTGATTTAAGTCTTGTTACGTATAAAGGTACAATACACGAAACATAAAGTACTAGTTTTCTAAGTGTACGAAAATTCGTTCGAGAAATCGAAACCGAGACTATAGTCGTGTGTCAACGTACGAGTCTTTGGAACTAAATTTACAAGTTAACTATGCACGTGAATATAATATTATATATAATTAATTATATAAATTAAATATATTATATATTAAATAAATATATAAACCGTCGGCAGCCTCAAATGATTGAAGTGTGAGCTGGAAAAGGGAGCTCCGCAATTGCGGAGCTGAGACACACAAACAACAACCACAGTCGCGGAGTTGTGGTTCACCAAACGGGGCTATAAAGCTCGAGCTCTTATGCGATTCATTTCGCCAAAAATATTACTCCGTATATTTATTATATATATTATTATTATTATTATTATTATTATTTTTATTATTATTATTATTATTATTATTATTATATTATTATTATTATTAATCCTAATATTACTATTAGTAGTATTAGTATTATTATACATAAAATACTACGACGAGAGTATGAGCGAATTATTTAGAAACTAGCTTTTCGAGCGAGATATAGCTAAGGAAATTATGAGTTATAGCTATGGAGGTTATGGGTATCGTTCGGGGGTATACTCGTGAGATAAATCTAGTGTTTATCATCACCGTCGTGTCTACGTACTTTCCTGCAATATTGAATCTCAATATTGATACGTGAGCACTCATAACTTAACTTTTATATATTAATAGTGTATCCCTGACTAGTGCTCGAATATATATGATTATGCATGCTTGTATGTTTAATTTCGTCATTAAATAATTTATGATAGATCATGAGTTTAATACACATACTACTAAAATAAGGTATATGATATGCATGTCGTTGGAAAGCTGGCGAAAAATCAATAATTTTTCATTTAGATATCGAATAGTTTCGATGAACGAATTAAAAGATATAGGCAACTGAATTATCAATAATTTTAGTATTATTACTAAAATGATTATTATTATTACTATCATCGTTATTAATATTATCTGATTATTATTATTATTATCATCGTTATTAATATAAGTATTATTATTAAAAATTGTTATTGTTATTATTATTACTATCGTTATTATCATTAAGGTTATTATTAATATTATCATCATCATCATCATTATTATTATTATTATTATTATTATTATTATTATTATTATTATTATTATCATTAATATTATTATAATACTTATTATTATCATTATCATTAAAACTAATATTAGTATCATTTAATTATTATGATTCTTATTATTATCATTATTATGAATACGATATAAAAGAGGACTAAAAGCTATTAAATAAATTGATTAGGAAATAATGTGTATAAGTATCAAGATAAAATTAAAATATTGTAAGATATTGATTTAGATAAAATTATCGTTTTCATTATTTTTATCATTATTATTATTATTAAAAGTATCATTAATATTAAAACTATCATTTTTATTAAAATTATCATTTTAATAGAAATATCATTGTTATTATAAAATATCATTATTATTATCATTTTAGTAATATTATTATTAAAAATTATCATTTTGAATAAAATTATTATTTTTATATAAAATATTATTATTACGGTTAATATTAAAAAGTATCGTTATTATTAAAAATTATCATGATTAGAATTATCATTTTATTATAATTAATATCATTATTAGTAAATATAAATATTGTTATTATTATTAGTAGAATAATAATTATTATTAGTAGAATAATAATAATTATTATTATTACAAAATAATACAACTTTTACTTATTATTATTATTATTATTATTATTATTATTATTATTATTATTATTATTATTATTATTATTATTATTATTATTATTATTATTATTATTATCAAATAGATATGTGATACAAAGATATTTTTACCACACGTAATATAATTATATTAATAATACATACCACTATATTTTTATGATATTAAATGAACTTAATAAACTTTATTACTTAAGATATATAAAAGTATATTTCTATTATATATAAACTTTAATATAAATTTTTATTTATTAATAAATGATTTATATTATTTACTTTAATAAAATCTATTAAATATATTTAAATATATAACGACTATATTTAAGTTATATAATAATCATGTATAGATTTTGGAAGTTATTTTGGATCAAATTAACTTTTATTGACTTTTGCATATTAGACTCGAGCATTAGGACTGTGATACACTACGGTTTGACCTAAATTGTTAGACATATATTGACCAACACATAAATATATATATACTTAATACAGGTTCGTGAATCCGAGGCCAACCTTGCACTTGTTCAATGCCGTCATATGTATTTTTACTACGAAATACAGTATAGTGAGTTTTCATTTGCTCCCTTTTTAAATGCTTTTGCAATATATATTTTTGGGACTGAGAATACATGCGCTGTTTTATAAATGTTTTACGAAATAGACACAAGTAATCGAAACTACATTCTATGGTTGGATTATCAAAATCGAATATCGCCCCTTTTAGCTTGGTAGCCTAAGAATTAGGGAAATGGCCCCTAATTGACGCGAATCCTAAAAATAGATCTATAGACCCTGACAAGTCCCATTCGGGTTACGAATGTTTTAGTACTTCGACGATATGTACTGATTGCGACGGCCGGTATATAGCATGCAGTTTGTGAAATGCCTGTATGTGGGGGATATTCTATATGCATCCTGTCAGTTCGGTTATCAAGCGTTCACCATATGAATGAATTTTTAATTCGCGAGTTACGCGTATTATTTTATACTCGGGTTACGTATACAATTAAATATCTGGAAATCTTGTGGTCTATTAAAATGATGAATATGAATGATTATGATAAACTAATGAACTCACCAACCTTTTGATTGACACTTGAAAGCATGTTTATTCTCAGGTATTAAAGAAATCTTCCGCTGTGCATTTGCTCATTTTAAAGATATTACTTGGAGTCATTCATGGCATATTTCAAAAGACGTTGCATTCAAGTCGTTGAGTTCAATAAAGATTATTATTAAGTAAATGACAGATTAGGTCATTTATAGTTTGGATATTATGAAATGGTATGCATGCCTGTCAACTTTCATTGTAATGGAAGGTTGTCTTTTGAAAACGAATGCAATATTTGTAAAATGTACCATATAGAGGTCAAAAACATCGTAATGTAACCATATGTTATTGTATTTGCCCTTATAGATTAGGACGGGTCGTCTCACCGTCAATCACTGATTGTGTAATGGAAGTGTTAAATCAAGATTGTATAATTCGTGTAGCCGATCTTTTGGTTGAGAACACAGGACTTGAATATGTATATAATAATTATGATGGCGATATGTATATACTAAATTCCTTGCTAATTAAATGATTATTGGTCACATGATTTCACAATTACAATGGATGAGGATTTTGTTACAAAGTGTTGAGAGGAATTGATGCTAAATCTTTGTAATAAATGTGTTTCACTGTATGTCTAATGGTCAAGGTGTGTACTTATAGTCACTTACAAACACCACCTCCGTACAATTGAGATCACCTCCGTACAATTACGGATGACAATGATCACCCGATCCAATTAATATTGACTTGATCCACCCGATTAATGGTGGATCGGATTGGATGTTTTAAATGGATGAATAGTAGATATGGATACATATATTGTTATTGTATCATCAACAAACAAATAATCTTCATGATACGTTACAAGTAATATAAGTAAAAATAGTGGTAGAATGAAAAGTATTTTAGGGTTAAATATGGTGAATGCAAGACACTATGTTTAAATATTCATTATTGTAAACCATAATAGGTGTGGAGATTGTATTATCAAATATATATTTATCAATCACCCTATTATCAATTCACCATGGTATTAGAGCTCATGTAAGCAGTTTTGTTTTAGAGATAGAGTTAAGCCATTATCGTGTCGCCATCTCTACATTAAGATCAATTCAGGCTGTTCTCGTACCGCCATCTCTACAACTGCTATCAATCTCTACCACTTTTCTTCTTTAATCTGCTATTTTTTCTTTTAATACAAACTGTTCAGTTTGTACACCACTTGTGTCGTTAAGATAACCCTAAAAGAAACACCATCTAATGTGCTCGGTTTGCACACCACACATGCAGTTAGGACAACCTTGAAAGAAGCACTATCAATAGCCCGCCTCCTTAGTGTTGGTCGAGCCACTGCTTTTCTTGAAGGGGTATTAATGTATAAAAGATGGCAATACATAACAACGTTATCATGACCATGATCACAGACTTGAAGGACAAGTTATGGCCATGAATCTTTCTGTGTCAAGCATCACGTTTGACCTCCACCTATTCACTTGGGAGGGGGTGATGTATCATAACCAAGTAATGGCCATGATACGTTACGAGTTATACAAGTAAGTATTGGTAGAATCGGAAACTATTTTAGGGTCAAATATTGTGAATATATTGTGTTAATATTAAGAGATATATATTCTATATTGTTATACTTTAGCTTTCTCTACAAGACTAACTTACTCTACAAGACTTGTATGTTCTATAAATATTCATTATTTTAAACCCTAATGGGTGTGGCGATTGTAATATCAATGATCAAATTATCAATCACCGTATTATCAATTCCGTCAGATATGAATGAACTCAAATTAAATAGATATGTATATGGATATGGATGTAATTTAAGATCCATAGATTTATCAGTTAACACCGAAAGTACATATATAAATACATTAATACACACATACAGATATATATATATGTGTGTGTGTGTGTGTGTATATATATATATATATATATATATATATATATATATATATATATATGTATATATGTGTGTGTATCAGTGTTGTAAATCTTCCGAGATCTCCCCCGAGATCTCGTTTTTAGAAGGAAACCGAGACGAGATGTGCTTTTCCGAGATTTCTAGACCAACGGGGTCAAATTTAGTCAAAGCCACGATTTCTCGGATTTTCTTGCTAATTTGTAAGATTTTCTTGTAAAAATCGTAATTTCTAAGATTTTCTCGCTTATTTCTCGGATATTTTTGTAAAACCTCGTAAAAATGTATATAAATATACATTTATTTATGTTTTTATGTATATTTTTATTTTTATTAAAAAAACTATAAAGTCAACATAAGTCAACGTCCGAGATCTCCCCGAGATTATTCCGAGATGCAGAGATCTCCCTAAAAAAGTTCAAACGAGATTTTTCCGAGATCCGATTCTCCAACCTTGGTGTGTATATACTAGATTTTTTTACTCATGGAATGCACGGCTAAAATTCTTAAGGTTTTTTAAAATAAAAAACAATCTAACTACATTCTATAA
This sequence comes from Rutidosis leptorrhynchoides, assembly GCF_046630445.1. Classification (NCBI taxonomy): domain Eukaryota; kingdom Viridiplantae; phylum Streptophyta; class Magnoliopsida; order Asterales; family Asteraceae; genus Rutidosis; species Rutidosis leptorrhynchoides. The sequence continues at coordinate 379,370,212 of NC_092343.1, read as the reverse complement.
CATAATTTTTATTCAAAACATCTTAAAATAGCGCTAAGCAAACAACAAATAAAATATTTTTTGTTAAGATATGTATAACATACAATGAATATTTATGTAACTATATTACTAACTTTAATAATTTTAACTAGTGAAATGACCTGTGAAACCACGAGTTTATTTATAAGAAACAGTTTAATAATATGTTTTAGGTATTAATAGAATGTAAATGCTAAAGTCATTTAGTTTAATGGCCTGTAGAACAACGAAATTCGACTAAGAAACTTTTCGTTGTTTTTACAAATATATTGATGTACTTAACTTGGTCAGAATAAATGAATTACCTAGATGTACTTAACTTTGTCATAAAAGCCTACATCAAAGCCTTTTATTGAGACATGTATTTTTCATAAATATGTAACGTAATTAATCTCGTAAAAAGCACTCATATTTGAATAATAATAATAATAATAATAATAATAAAACTAGTGAAATGACCCGTGAAATCACGAGTTTGTTTAAACGAAAAAATTTAATGACATATTTTAAGTATTTAATGAATGTAAATGCTAAAGTCATTTATTTTAATGACCCATTTGACTAAGAAACGTGTCGTTGTTTTACAAATATATAGAGACATGTATTTTCGCATACATATGTAACGTAATTAATTTCGTAAAAAGAATCTATATTTATATATTAGTAATATAATAATTATAATTATAATTATTATGTTAAAAGTAAATAATAATAATAATAATAATAATAATAATAATAATAATAATAATAATAATAATAATAATAATAATAATAATAATAATAATAATAATAAAGTTCGCTCAAAGTTGATTATTTATATGTTTAATAATGATTATTTATTAGTAATAATAAATATCTTTTAAATTTTTTTAAAAATTAAAATTACAATTTATGAGAGATTAGTATTTCCTTTTATAAAAGATTTCGTATTATTTAATAAATTAAGTTAATATATAATTTTGACATCATCATTATAAAAATTAAAGGATAATTAACTTAATGATAACATCATCATTTTAGAGAGTTATATGACTACTAGTGAAATGACCCGTGAAAACACGGATTTGTTTGAACGAAATAGTTTAATGATATGTTTTAGGTATTAAGTGAATGTAAATGTTAAAGTGATTTAGTTTATTGCCCGGTGGAACCACGGATTCCAACTAAGAAATTTTTCGATTTTACAAACATAAAGTTCGCTCAAAGTTGAGTATTTATATTTATATTTTTAATAATAATAATAATTATTATTATTAATAAAAAAATGCCTTTTAAATTTTTTTAGAAAAATAAAATTACAATTTAGGAGAGATTAATATTTTCTTTTATAAAAGATTTCGTATTATTTTTTAATTAAATTAATATATAATTATGACATCATCATTATGAAAAGTAAGGGTAATTAGCTTAATGATGACATCATCATTTTAGAGCTTTATATATATTACTAGTGAAATGACCTGTGGAAACACGGGTTTAAACGAAACAATTTAATGATATGTTTTAGGTATTAAGTGAATGTAAATGTTAAAGTCATTTAGTTTATTGCCCGGTGAAACCACGGATTCCGACTAAGAAACTTGTCATTGATTTTTTTACAAACATAAATGTTAAAGTCATTTAGTTTATTGTCCCGTGGAACCACGGATTCCGACTAAGAAACTTGTCGTTGATTTTACAAACATAAAGTTCGCTTAAAGTTGAGTATTTATATATATATATTTCTAATAATAATAAATGCCTTTTAATTTTTTTAGAAAAATAAAATTACAATTCAGAAGAGATTAATATTTTCTTTTTTAAAAGATTTTGTATTATTTTTTTAATTAAATTAATATATAATTATGACATCATCATTATAAAAAGTAAATGATAATTAGCTTAATGACGATGTCATCTTTTTAGAGGTTTATTAGACTATATAGATAACTACAATTATAATTATAATTATAATAAATAATAATAAAGTTTGTTTCAAAATTGAGTATTTATATTTTTAATAATATTTATTAGTAATAACAAATGCCTCTTGATAAATTTTTAAAAACCAAAATACAATTATTATATGAAAGTTGTATAATATGCTTCAAAGTGTGTACACGTGTTTATGAGGTGATTTGTAAAAGATTGTACAATTTGTTTTAAAGTTTATACATACGATCATGTGAGTGTTTTATCATAAGGTTGTACATAATGCTTCTAATATTGTACATATGGTACTGAAGGTGTTTTACCATAAGGTTGTATATAATGTTTCAAATATTGTACATTTGGTCATGAGAGTGTTTTATCGTAAAGTTGTGCATAATACTCCATATATTATAAAATTAACATGCTAATATTTTTATTAAATATAATTAATTATTTTAATGATATCATCATGAGGACTTAGAATTTTTTTCTTTATTTTTGAAATTTTTTTAAGCTTAGATAATACTTTATTTATGATATCATTAAGTAGATTTAATTTAATTGTAAAAATAATTCTATTTATGAAATCACCTACATGCTCTCACAATTTTTTTTTTAATTTTTTTATAGAAGGAAAAAAGATAATTATTACATCATCATTATAGATAGATTCTATCAACAATAATTGTAAATTAGAATTGTAATTATAATAATACTTAAATTAGACATTAAGTATAATCTAGGTTAGTAAATTAATAGTGTTTAACAATATTAAACTTTATATCGAATTGATGGTTGTGCTTATTTGTTATCTCTGTCAATTTAATGAAAATATATTTTACATAATCATTATACATTATACTAAAACATACCCTTTCAATTCTCGTACTCAGAGATACAATGACATCATATTTATTTTTTCATTTTTAGCTTTTCTAATTAATTTTTGTTCTATTTTCTATTTTCATAATAAAAGGATGATGATGTGATCAGGGTATTTGATCCGGTCTAACTGAGAAATTGCATAGATGGTGACAGGGGCGGATGTAGTTCCTTGTTAATGGTTGCACTTGCAACCATTGAAAAAAGCTCAATTAGTGTAATTTGTTTTGGGCCTAGAGTTAGTGAAACCATTGGATTAATTTTAGTGCACCTCTCTAAGCCCATTTTAAATTCTCTAAAAGCCCAATTGAGCTTTAAACAAATAAAAGATCTGTTCTCATATCTCATATTATATCGACGATCGCTCAAGCCATTACCAACTTATCCTTCATGAACTCCCAATTTTCAAACAGGTAATTGTAATCTCATATCTAATAATTTGTAATTTAGCATTTGAGGTTTATATGGTTTATTAAATTTAATAATCTATCAATTGCAAACTTAGTACTAACAATCAAGGTAAAAATTAAGGTAATAATTAAAAGCCTTAATTTCCATTTCTTCTTAAAATACTTTGTATATATTGTCATATTGAATTATTGATAGATATTGTGTACATTTGTTACTGATTTAATTTTATGTTTAATACTCTTGTATTGTTACTTCGTTAGCTTGCCAAATTAATCTATATATCATTTGGAAAAACCCAAAATGACTGTCAAGTTTACAGTGTTAAACCTCATGATTTTTATTTAAGTTAAAAAATAACCCACAGTCGTGTCTGCAATGCTCAACTATATGTGGATTTTAAGTCCCCAAAACACCCTTTTTGTGCTTTACATAATTGGTTGTTTTTATAAACCTTGTTGCAATGAAACCATAAGTGTGATTGCTTTTTTTTTAACTGACACTAAAAGTGAAATGACACCAACAGTAGTTAGTATGTGGTTATTCATCCTATTTTTATAATGAAATTGTTGCTCTACATTAATAAAGTCATTTTAAATCTTAGGTAAATATCTCTTATGTTGCTAACATTTGATAGCCGTTTACAGTCACTTTGTATTGCGAATATTTCTGCAATTTCTGTTTATAGGTCACCTTTTTAGCTAATAATTGTTAGTCATTTATTATGAAATTTCTTGCATTAAAAAAATTTACTAATAAAAATTATTAATTATTATTATGTACAACCAATGTATATAATTCCTAGATTCGCCACTGGATGGTGATACATTTACTTTGTATTACAATCGGATGCTGTATCGTAGGGAGAACTGAGTTCAAGCAGAGCAGTTTATGCATGTTGCTAAAGTTTGTTATTCGATTGGTTACAAATCCGTTTGAGGGAAAAGGAGAATGACTGGAGACTTTTGTTTTGGTAGAACTAGGTCTTGAGTGAGTTTGTTGGTGCATTTTATGTAAATCCCTAGTTCTATGTGTTATATACGTTAATTTCAGTCATTGGTTATCGAACATTATTGTAATAGTACTTTACTATGATGTTTAGATAGTGATTATAAATCGTTAATGTTTTATCAATTGTTATTGAGACCATAAGATGATTGTCTAGACTGTAGGTTGGCTATCTAAACCATCACCCGATGGAAGGAGACCATCGGGCATGGGACTAAGACCATCGGTCGATGGTCTAAGACCATCACCCGATGGATACTGCATATATATATATATATATATATATATATATATATATATATATATATATATATGGGTTACGGGTTTCTTTGTCATGTTACATACCCTACACATACCATAGTCGTATTTTCACGTCTGCAATTCGTCCCACAACATACCCAACCGGATAACAACTCTATGTGTCGGTCTAATCTCTTGTAGGTTTGATTCATCGATCCCGGAAGTGTAAGTTTATTCGATTAAACTTGTTCAAGTGTTTTCCGCCTCTAGATCGAGTATAATGTTTAATATAAGATTCGTATTTACGTCTACACCGGTAAAACCCAACCTCTAACAAAGGTGACCTTGGGATAACTCTCTGCACCCGCAACGCAATTTGCGAAAGGCGACTTAGGGTGGATTTCAAGGTTAGTGGATAACCTTGTGTGCAATGTTGTAGTCTCTAGGAGTCGAACTCTGTGACGACCCGAAAATTTTCGACCAAATTTAAACTTATTCTTTATATGATTTAGACAAGTTAAACAAAGTCTGTAATGTGGAGTCTCAAAATTTTTTTTAGAAAGTATATTCATGTAATCATCTAACCTTGGACTTCCTCGACGATTCACGAACAATTATATATAAATAAATATATAAATATATCTATATATATATAAATATAAGTATTGAAAATAATAAAATATAAATAAATCATTAGGCTTAAATATGTAAAATATTTTACAAGGTAAGAAAGTGGTTATTAAAAATAAAGCTATATATAAGTAAATAGGATTTCTATAAGGAATTATTATGTTATGCATAATAGAATATATATATATATATATATATATATATATATATATATATATATATATATATATATATATATATATATATATATATAAGATGTAAGCATTATTTGTATTATATTACGTAAATTATAATATAAAATATTAATACATTAAATTCCAAGTTAAATGATAGATGCCATTATTTATGATTAATATTAATATCAGTATTAATAATATTATATATTATATATATATATATATATATATATATATATATATATATATATATATATATATATATATATATATATATATATATATATATATATATATATATGAAATTGGATATCTTTAATTGCTAATATTATTGATATCATTACAAAAATCATTATTATCATAACTAGTAAAAAAAATTAAATTAGGATCTTTGTTATCATTAATATAATTATTAATAATATTATTATTACTATCAGTATTATCATTATTCCTAAAATTATTAAGATTGTTATAATAAAAGAACTTATCATTAATATTATTATTAATATCCTTTGTTAATATCAATATCATCATGTTATTATTATTATTATTATTTTTAAGTGTATTAGTATTAGTGTCTTATTAAGATTACTATTATTATTATTACTATTATTATTATTTTTTTTAGATATAATTATACTTATTAATCATTAATTATTAATAATAATGAGATAAGATCATATGTAAGATTTGGAATCAACTCAGTTTCTTACAGCTATCGAAACAGTATCTAATTTTTTGTCTGATTCTCTAAAAACATTCCCATCCCAATCAATAGTACAAATCAATTGAATTTGGCAACCTGTTTATATTTCTTTATGTTACTGGTTGAACTTTATGTACCACAATTTGTTACCAGTCCAAATCAAGGTACATTGCAAAAGGATCGATCCAAATATCTTCAGTAAACTTCAGTTATACGATATCTATTATTACATAAGGCTATAAGCTTCTGCAAATCGTATTTTAAAAACAAAAACTCAGAAAAAATAGCCATTTACCTCTGTTCGTGTATCATTTTACCAAAACCTCAAAATTGAACAAAATTTCAAAATATAATAATGCAATTGTGTTATTAATCTTTTGTTTAATCTTTCTACAAAATATTAACTCTCAATTCATCTTAACAAATCCAAATTTTCAATTCAAAGTATTAAATTCAAAAGTCAACGAAATTGTTCATCGAGAAATTGGTGATCGTTTTGAGGATTCTGTTAAAATTAACGATCTAAAAAGTTTTTAATTATGATTTCAAACATGTTTCATGTTATAAATATTATGTAAAAACGTCTTTAAAGTCGAAATCAATGTCGGTGTTCTTCCTTGAAGTCGCGACAGCAGTACCAGTGGATATATTTTTTTTTCGTTTCAATCAATTCAAGAACCTTTATAGGTCATTGGTTTATCGGTTCTGTATTGTTTATGAATTCAAAAATCAAAGAAATAAATTGTTGTTTTCAATGATTTGATCATGGGTCAGTTTTCAATTGTGAAGATGAAGAAGGAAATTTAATCAGTTAATATCGGGTTAAATGAAATAAGTTTTGATATAAATCAGGAAAAACGAGCACAGCCTACTGGTTCTAGGTGTTGTCGGGTTAACGAGTGGTCAAGGGTTCGAGCCCTGCAGTCGCCAATTTTTTTTAGAACTTGTTTAAAAGGTAGTCAACCATTATTTTTACTATTATTATTATTATTATTATTATTATTATTATTATTATTATTATTATTATTATTATTATTATTATTATTATTAAGATTGTTAATGTTATTATTATTAGTAATATAGTTATTAGTATTATTACCATTATTATTATTATTACTAACATTAGAATATATTTATTATTATTATTATTGATATTATCCCTAAGTATTAATATTAAGTGTTATTAGTTTTAATATTACTATCATAATGAAATATAATATATCTAACATTAATATTAGTAGTATCATCACGATTGTAATTATTATTATCATTATTATTATTATTATTATTATTATTATTATTATTATTATTATTATTATGATTATTATTATTATTATTATTATTATTATTATTATTATTATTATTATTATTATTATTATTATTATTATTATTATTATTATAAGTATTATAAGTATTACTAATATTAATACTATTATTGATTGTTGCGAATACTATGATTATTATTATTATTACTAATATCCTTATTATTAGTATAAGTATCGTTATTATGATTATTAACAAAAGTTTTTTTAAGATTACCAATAATAATAAGATCGTTATAATTATTATTATCAAGTAATAAGTATTAATATTAAAAATTAATATTTTCAGTATCATTATTATTAGATTATCCATTTTTATTTAAAAACTACTGATACAATATTATTATGAGATTTATTCTCAAAAATTATCATTATATTCGTATTAATAAAATTATAAATAATATCATCATATTTATTAGTATTATCACTACTAATATTTCAAATATTATCTTAGTATTACTAAATTACTGTTTTAACAAACAAATGATATAAATATATTTATTTCATATAACATAACAAAAGTTATACTTTTATTTAAATTTTATAAAAATGAAAATATAATGAAGTAAATAAGTTATTGATATAAAAACTATATCATTACTAATAATATATAAACTGTTCGATTACGATTATATGTTTTAATGAATATAAAAATGATATAGGTTTGTGAATCCGAGGCCAACCCTGCATTGTTCAATATAGTCATATGTATTTTTACTACAAAATACATTAGGTGAGTTTCATTACTCCTTTTTTAAATGCTTTTGTAATATATATTTTTGGGACTGAGAATACGTGCGCTTTTATAAATGTTTTACGAAATAGACACGAGTAATAAAAACTACTGATAATGCTAAAAACGAACATATATTTCATAGCATTATCCCTCAAGAAAGACAAGCTTTTAGTTGAAATTGTTCTATTTACAAGTGATATTCGTTTAAATAATAAAAGGTGAAGACAAAAGACAGATTCGATGAATTGAAGACGCAAACGACCAAAAAGCTAAAAAGTACAAAGTACGATCAAAGTAGTTCAAATTATTGATGAGAAACGTCCCAAAATTACAAGAGTACAAGACGCGAAACGCAAAATACAAGATATTAAATTGTACGCAAGGACGTTCGAAAATCCGGAACCGGGACCAGAGTCAACTCTCAACGCTCGACGGAACGGACTAAAATTATAAATCAACTATGCACATAAATATAATATAATATATAAATAATTCTTATAAATTATTTATATATTATATTATTTATTAAAAGAGTCGGCAAGAAGAAAAACGAAAGTACATGACCAGGAAAAGGCAGCCATGCGATCACATGGCCTGGAAGAACAAAAGCCATGCGATCGCATGGCTTACTGTAGCAGCTCACATCCTATAAATTTCGCTTGTTCTGGCCGATCTTTACACATCTTTTTCTTTCCTCTCTTACTCTCAACGTGTGTATATATATATATATATATATATATATATATATATATATATATATATGTATATGTATATATATATGTATATGTATATATATATGTATATATATGTATATATATATATATATATATATATATATTAATTTTAATTTTAATTTTAAATTCTAATAATAAGGGTAGGTTAGCGAATGTTGTAAGGGTGTAAGTCAAAATTCTGTCCGTGTAACGCTGCGCTATTTTTAATCATTGTAAGTTATGTTCAACCTTTTTAAATTAATATCTCGTAGCTAAGTTATTATTATGCTTATTTAATGCCGAAGTAATAGTGATGTTGGGCTAAATATTAAAGACGGGGTAATTGGGCTTTGTACCATAATTGGGGTTTGGACAAAAGAACGACACTTGTGGAAATTAGACTATGGGCTATTAATGGGCTTTATATTAACTAAATGATACCTCGTTAATTTAATATATAGACTTATAATTTGACGTATTTATATATAACTACATACGCTTGACTGGGTACGGTGGGCGGGATATCTATAAATACCAATAATTATTCATTTGACCGGACACGGGGATGGATTAATAGTCAATGGACTCATTAAAACAAGGGTGAATTATGTACAAGGACACTTGGCGTAATTATTAACAAAGTATTAAAACCTTGGATTACACGCAGTCGATATCCTGGTGTAATTATTAAACAAAGTATTAAGACCTTGTTACAGTTTAAGTCCCCAATTAGTTGGAATATTTGACTTCGGATATAAGGATAATTTGACGAGGACACTCGCACTTTATATTTATGACTGATGGACTGTTATGGACAAAAACCAGACGGACATATTGAATAATCCAGGACAAAGGACAATTAACCCATGGGAATAAACTAAAATTAACACGTCAAACATCATGATTACGGAAGTTTAAATAAGCATAATTTCATTATTTCATATTTAATTGCACTTTTAATTATTGCACTTTTATTTACTGTCATTGTATTTAATTGCACTTTTAATTATCGTACTTTTTAATTATCGCAATTTTATTTATCGTCATTTTATTTATCGCAATTTCATTATTGTTATTTACTTTACGCTTTAAATTAAGTCTTTTATATATTTAATATTTTACATTAGGTTTTAACTGCGACTAAAGTTTTAAAATCGACAAACGGTCATTAAACGGTAAAAACCCCCTTTTATAATAATAATACTACTTATATTTATATATATATTTATTTACAATTATAAGTTAAAAATATAGCGTTAAGCTTGGCTAAGATCCATGTGGAACGAACCGGACTTACTAAAAACTACACTACTGTACGATTAGGTACACTGCCAATAAGTGTTGTAGCAAGGTTTAGGTATATCCACTCTGTAAATAAATAAATAACTTTTGTAAAATTGTATCGTATTTAATAGTATTTTGTAGTAAAAATATAAGTATTTTGTATACATCTCGCACAACATCAAGTATTTTTGGCGCCGCTGCCGGGGAAACTAAAACCCCGAAAGCGCAACGCTATATCTAAAAAAAAAAAGTTTCTTAGTTTACTTTTGTAAAAATACGCTTTAATAAAAATACGTTTTAAATATTAAAAATACAAAAATATAAAAAGAAAAAACAACATATATATATATATATATATATATATATATATATATATATATATATATATAAGAGTTTGTTTAAAATATATAAAATTATAAAGTTTTTTTTTATTTTTATTTAAAAATTAAGTTTTTATTTAATTTATATATATATTTTGTATAAATATAAAACAGAAAACAGAAAAAAATATATATATATATAAAAGTTTACGGGCCGATCACTGTTGAAGCCCATAATCTGGCCTGGAAATTTAATCCATGCGACCTCATGGAGTTTTAACTCCAATCTCATGTGATCGCATGACTGGATCTGACACGCCGAAGTTGACCTAGTTCTGCATTAATTACGGGTATAATTTAATTACTATAATTAAAAACCCTAATTAGGGTTATTTATTTAATTATTAAGTTTTAGTTTTTAGTTATTTTGTATTTTTAGTATTAATTAGTTTTAATAAATTATAAAATTTATACTTTTATATAATAAATAATATAAAAATAATATTTTTATAAAAATTGCACTTTTTACAACTTTAAGTTTATTTTTATATTTTGTATCTTTTTATTTGTTTTAGCGTAATTTTTGTATTTTTCGTTCGTATTTAGTTCTAAGTCATAGTTTTTGCCGTAGTTATTTTTATTTCTAGATTATTAGGCTTTGCCGTAAAATCCCTTAAGTGCTTTTTCTTTAGACTAAGATTTAGGTGCTTTAGAATTTTGCGACGCCATTTTATAAATTTTAGTACTTTTTAAGTTATTGCCGTTTTGGAGATAGTATTTCTTTTAAGCTTTAATATTTTTAGACGCAACTTTTAATTCTTAGTTTTTAGAATTTTAAGTTTCGACGCGCTACGTTCTTTTTATTATTTTTTCGACCTTTTATTTTTCGACTTTTTCGACGCACTTTTTCTTTTTCATCGACGCTCTAGTTTTTAGGACATAGAATTTTCTATTTCTTCTCTAAAATTTTTTTATATTTCATCGAAAAATTATTTTAAGCGGTTAAATTAATAGACATCCAAATTTTCTGCTTCGTAGTAATAGTTGGATTTGTTAGTGGCTGAGTTGTGAGCTTCAGATTTAAAGGGTTCTGGCTCCCTGCTACATCTTTTGGCTATTCGAAACGTGGGCAAAAGCAGAAAAGTCTATTAATTTGATAGCTTATATAATTTTTATCTTTTATAACTAATAGGATATTCAGTGAATGCACCGAGCAAAACGTTCACCACCTTTTATACGTTCACCATCTGTAACTCGATCAAGACATCTAGCCAATATTGTCGCCGTTGATTTTTCTTTAGAATCGTCATCAAGTCGACCAAGTACTCCAATTCAAATTTCCGATAATCCATTTTTTGAACCCGACCTCACAATTGAGAATCCGAAGGATATTCAGGGACAATTCAGAGATCCTGAACCACTAATCTTTCCTCCGGAACCACCAATCATTCAAACAGAGATTGTAGAGGAACAACCCATTAAATCAGAATCCTCTAGTGATTCAGATTCAACAAATTCAATCATGGAAAATCTGGAACCTCTAAGTATGGAAGACCGAATGAGAGCTAAACGCACTGGCCAAGGTCACGCAATTACTCAACCTGACATTAATGCGCCAGATTATGAAATCAAAGGACAAATTCTACATATGGTAACTAATCAATGCCAATTTAGTGGTGCGCCGAAGGAAGATCCAAATGAACATCTTCGTACCTTTAATAGGATCTGTACTCTATTTAAAATAAGAGAAGTGGAGGATGAACAGATATATCTCATGTTATTTCCCTGGACTTTAAAGGGAGAAGCCAAAGATTGGTTAGAATCGTTACCTGAAGGGGAGATTGATACATGGGATGTTTTAGTTGAAAATTTTCTTAAACAATTCTTTTCGGCATCTAAAGCCGTAAGACTTCAAGGAGAAATTGTTACGTTCACACAAAAGCCAAATGAAACTCTATATGAAGCGTGGACAAGATTTGGAAAATTGTTAAGAGGATGTCCGCAACATGGTTTAGACACTTGTCAAATAGTACAAATATTCTACCAAGGATGCGACATCACTCCAAGAAAAAAAATAGATATAGCAGCTGGTGGTTCCATTATGAAGAAAACCGCAACTGACGCTTACAAAATTATTGATAACACTGCTTCTCACTCACATGAGTGGCACCAAGAAAAAGATATCGTTAGATCATCTAAAGCAGCTAGAGCCGATTCTAGCCATGACTTAGATTCCATTTCTGCAAAGATAGATGCTGTCGAGAGACGAATGGAAAAGATGACTAAAGATATTCACTCAATACGAATTTGTTGTGAGCAATGTGGAGGACCACATTTGACAAAAGATTGTCTCAGTATTAAACAAACAATGGAACAAATAGAGAATGTTTCATACATGAACCAAAGGCCTGGAAATAATTATCAGAATAATTATCAACCGCCAAGACAAATCTACAATCAAAACCAGAATTATAACCGAAATGTTCCATACAACAACCAACAAGGTCCTAGCAATCAACAAGTACCTAATAATACTTACAATCAGTAAAGACCTATTTTTCAAAACAAACCACCACAAACCGATGATAAAAATCCAAATTTAGAAGATATGATGTCAAAGCTAGTTGAATCTCAAACGCAGTTTTTCACGTCTCAGAAACAAACCAATGAACAAAATGCTCAAGCATTTAGAAATCAACAAGCTTCTATTCAAAATTTGGAACAAGAAGTAAGTAACCTAGCAAGGTTGATAGGTGAAAGAAAACCGGGAAGTCTACCTAGTGATACAAATGCTAACCTCCGGAATAAAATAGCTAAAGCCATTACCACAAGAAGTGGTATTACACTTAAACCACCTGAAATACCTGTAATTTCTGATGACGCTATTCCTATTCCACAAGAACCACAGTCTGATCAAGATAAGGAAAAAGAACCGGTAGTTGAAAAGGTTAATGAAGATAACACAATTAAGGCTAAACCTTATGTTAAACCATACCAACCACCACTTCCTTACCCGAGTAAAATGAGAAAAGAGAGACTTGAAGCAGAGCAATCTAAATTCTTGGATATGTTTAAACAGATAAATGTAAATCTTCCTTTCATTGATGTAATTTCAGGAATGCCTAGATATGCTAAATTCTTGAAAGATCTAATCATAAATAGAAGGAAAATGGAAGAACTCTCGGTTGTTACTATGAATGCTAATTGTTCTACAGTACTGTTGAATAAGATACCAGAAAAACTCTCTGATCCAGGAAGTTTCACAATTCCATGTTTTCTGGGTAGTCTTAGTTCAATAGAAGCATTGGCAGACTTAGGTGCTAGTATAAATTTAATGCCGTATTCACTATATGCTAAACTAGACCTTGGAGAACTGAAACCAACACGAATAAGTATACAACTAGCCGATCGATCAGTAAAATATCCTAGAGGGATAATGGAGAACATGTTAGTTAAAGTTGGTACTTTAGTATTTCCATTAGATTTTGTTATTCTGGATATGGAAGAAGATTCTCGAGTTCCTCTAATATTAGGAAGACCATTCTTAAACACGGCCAAAGCAATAATAGACGTGTTCGGTAAGAAACTGACCCTAAGTATAAAGGACGAGAGTGTTACCTTTTCAGTTGATAGAGCAATGTAACAACCGCAATCTGCAGATGATACATGTTATAATATTCAAACTATAGATTCACATGCAGAATTGTTAGAAGAATTTTCAGAATTACAAGGAACATGAGAATGTTCTTTAGGAGAAGGAACTGAACCAATTGATGAAACTGAAATGTTAGCTACACTTATGGCTAATGGATATGAACCTACAAAAGAAGAAATTCAAATGCTAAAAGAAGAAGACAGATATCGATATAAATCATCGATAGAAGAACCACCGAAATTAGAGTTAAAGCCACTTCCAAACCATTTGGAATACGCTTATTTACATGGTGAATCTGAATTACCTGTAATAATATCGTCTTCTCTTACTGAAAATGAAAAATCTCAACTCATTTCTGTGCTAAAAGCTCATAAACCAGCTATTGCATGGAAGATTCATGACATTAAAGGAATAAGTCCTTCGTATTGTACACATAAAATCCTTATGGAAGAAGGTCATAAAACGTATGTGCAACGTCAACGAAGACTAAATCCTAATATGCAAGATGTTGTTAAGAAAGAAATTATTAAACTGCTAGATGCAGGTTTAATTTATCCAATCTCTGATAGTCCATGGGTAAGCCCAGTTCAATGTGTACCTAAGAAGGGTGGCATGACTGTCATCACAAATAAAAAAAATGAGCTTATTCCTACTAGAACTGTAACAGGATGGCGTGTTTGTATTGATTATAGAAAATTAAATGACGCCACCAGAAAAGATCACTTTCCCTTACCTTTTATTGATCGAATGTTAGAAAGATTAGCCGGGAATAGTTACTATTGTTTTCTTGATGGTTTTTCCGGATACTTTCAAATTCCAATAGCACCTGAAGATCAAGAGAAAACCACATTCACGTGCCCTTGTGGTACTTTTGCTTACAAACGTATGCCATTTGGACTTTGCAATGCCCCTGCAACCTTTCAAAGGTGCATGATGGCGATTTTTCACGACATGATAGAAGAATGCATGGAAGTTTTCATGGATGACTTTTCAGTCTTCGGTGATACATTTGAATCATGTCTAGTCAATCTTGAACGAATGCTCATTAGATGCGAACAATCAAATCTAGTACTTAATTGGGAGAAATGCCATTTTATGGTTAAAGAAGGCATCGTTCTTGGTCATAAGATTTCAAAAGAAGGAATTGAAGTGGATTGAGCTAAAGTATATGTAATTGCTAAACTTCCACATCCCACCAATGTTAGAGGAGTTAGGAGTTTTCTAGGGCATGCCGGTTTTTACCGACGTTTCATAAAAGATTTTTCTAAAATTGTCACTCCTATGAATAAACTCCTAGAAAAGGATGCTTCATTCATCTTTTCAGATGAATGTATCAAATCTTTTAATATTCTTAAAGAGAAACTCACTAATGCTCTGATCATGATAACTCCAAATTGGAATCTACCAGTTGAACTCATGTGCGATGCAAGTGATTTTGCAATGGGAGCCGTTTTAGGACAAAGGATTGAAAAACGATTTCAACCTATTTATTACGCTAGTAAGACGTTACAAGGAGCACAAACGAATTACACAACTACTGAAAAAGAACTCCTTGCCATTGTCTTTGCTTTTGACAAATTTCGTTCATATCTCGTTCTAGCTAAAACGGTGGTCTATACTGACCATTCTGCTCTTAGATACCTATTTTCGAAACAAGATGCCAAACCAAGATTAATCCGTTGAATCTTACTCTTACAAGAGTTCGATATTGAAATCCGAGATAAAAAGGGAGCAGAAAATCTCGCCGCTAATCATCTTTCTCGTCTTGAAAATCCTGAATTAGAAGTTCTGAATGAATCGGCCATACAAGATAACTTTCCTGATGAATATTTATTGAAGATAGATTATAGTGAAATTCCATGGTTTGCAGACTATGCAAACTACTTAGTATGTGGATACCTTGAAAAAGGATTGTCGTACCAAAAATGAAAGAAATTCTTTAGTGATATAAAACACTATTTCTGGGAAGATCCACATTTGTTTAAAAGTTGTCCCGATGAAATAATACGCCGATGTGTATTCAGAGATGAAGCTAGTAAAATCTTAAACCATTGTCACACAGGACCAACAGGAGGGCATTATGGGCCTCAGCTCACAGCAAGAAAAGTTTACGACGCTGGATTCTATTGGCCTACAATTTTCAAAGACGCGCACCTTCTTTGCAAATCCTGTGACGCATGTCAAAGGGCCGGAAAAATAAGTCAACGTGATAAAATGCCACAAAATATCATTCAAGTATGTGAAGTATTTGACGTTTGGGGTATTGACTTTATGGGTCCATTTCCAAAATCTCATAATAATCTCTACATTCTTGTTGCCATTGATTATGTATCTAAATGGGCAGAAGCACAAGCTCTCCCAACTAACGATGCACGAGTTGTAGTCAACTTTTTAAAATGTCTTTTTGCAAGGTTCGGAACACCGAAAGCTTTAATAAGTGATCGAGGTACTCATTTTTGTAATAATCAACTTGAGAAAGTTCTCAAAAGATATGGAGTAACTCATAAAATCTCAATCGCTTATCATCCACAGACAAGTGGACAAGTTGAAAATACCAACCGAACTTTAAAACGTATTCTAGAGAAAACTGTAGGATCAAATCCGAAGGAATGGTCCATGAAATTGGAGGATGCACTCTGGGCCTTTAGAACAGCCTACAAAACTCCAATTGGAACCACACCTTTCAGACTCGTTTACGAAAAAGCATGTCATCTTCCAGTAGAAATTGAGCATAAAGCATTTTGGGCTTTGAAGACATGTAATCTTGATTTACATGAAGCTGGACGTCTACGGTTAAGTCAACTAAAAGAATTAGAAGAATTAAGACATGAAGCATACGAAAATTCGTTAATCTATAAAGAAAGAACGAAGAAATGGCATTAAAAGAATCAGAAGTTCAAAAGAATTTAAAGAAGGAGACAGAGTTCTTCTTTTCAATTCACGATTTAAGCTATTTCCTGAAAAATTGAAATCAAGATGGTCTGGACCATTCATAATCAAAAGAGTTTTCCCATACGGAATAGTAGAATTAATAAATTCAAATGGAATTGAATTTAAGGTTAATGGTCACAGAGTTAAACATTACATAAATAATCCAATGGAAGTTGAAGATGAAGTTAATCACAATTTCGACACCACAGCTAACTAAGTGTGGGAAGGTTCGAATCTTTTTAGGGTAATATATATTTCTGTTAGAGTTAGATATTCTGTTTTTATGTAGTTTTAGAGAATGGAATCTTAATGGTCTTTCCCTAGCAGACCCTAAAGAACTAGTCTTCTCCCCTCATTCTGAATTTTTTTTTTTTAGGTTTTACGAGATGAAGAATTCCTTTGATCTGAACCATGGTCTAATGCTACACGCTATGATTACTAAACATAATAATGACACACTTTCGAGTGAACTGGTATCATTCATAAGAGAAAAAATGGACGGAGTAAGAAAAGAACTCAGAAAAGATCATCATAAGATACATTTTGGTAAAGGAAAATCAAAATCCGCAACAAAAAGAAGAGCACGACACCTTGAAAGATGTTATAAATGCGGAAAATGGTCACATGAAGGTAAATGTTCAAATAATCAAACATATTCAAATACCGAATTTGTTACTCTATGCAGAGAAGGACCATTTATATGTTTAGAAGAAATGATATTGAGAACCAAATCACACGACTCTCCTATGAGTCGGCTAAAGCAGGTCTCTGAGAATTCTTTCTCACAGGTAAGTATGCACAGTTTTTATTTTTATTGCTTTTAACCTTTTGATAATAAACGCTGAATCGTTCGCTATAAAGTATTAAATTGGTATTCAATAAAATTAGGTATGTGTAACCGAAATTATTGATATCATACAAAAATTTATTACATCACTGCGAAATTTACCGTTTATTCTTAAGGTATAAATATCTTTAATCAATCAACCCAAAATATTTTAGAAATTCGTCAGGAGTAAAACTAGGTAATATAGCCGAAATTACTTTACCGAAAAGAGGGGCGTATATTTTTGATAATATTTGATTGATTAAAGTGGGATAAAAGATCAAAAAGATTTTTAATTTTTAATTTTTACCTTGTTTTTAAAATTAACATATAAATATTAAATTAATATTGTAAACTTTTTAAAATCAATATATTTAAGTTTGTACATATTTGAAAAATTAATATTTTTAATATAAGTTTGTATGTATAAAAATAAAAATATAATATAAATTTGGTATGAAATTTTTAATTTTATGCATTTTAAATTTAAGTTTGGTGTGAATTTAAAAACAAAAATTTACTTTATTTCACTAAGTTAAAAATTTGATATTTAAAATTCGTCGTGAGGTGGAAACTAGGTCGTTGAACCGAAATTGCTTTACCCGAGGGAGGGACGAGAACTTTTATTATCATTATTTTTAATCTTATTGAATTAAAGTAAGCCAAAAACATTAAAAAACCCAAAAATCTTTTACTTTTAAAACCGCGCTTAAAACGTGACAAATTTTTAAAATTTTGTCGAGGGACGGACTAGGACAACGATCCGAAACGCCCTCACTCCTAAAAAGAAACAAATTTTTAAAATTTTATTAATTTATGTTTCAAAAGTAAAAGGTTTTTATTAAAAAAAAAAAATACAGACCCCCATGCGATCGCATGGGAATTGCACAGTAAAGCCATGCGATCGCATGGTGCCAAATTCCTGGCCAGAAACAAGTAACCAGCGGGTCTGCTCTCTGTCTCACTTCCATATACACACATACATACGAGTATACACACACATACACTCCTAAAATCTTCATTTTTCAACCAAATTTCATCAAATTTTTCACAAAACTTCGCTACAATCATGCCTAGGTTCGGATTTTTCAACAAGAAGGTAAAAATTACACCCCTAAACTCTTAAATATCCTAGTTTTTGTGATATTTACCAATATTTTACCTAATTTGATTTTGTTAATTTCTAGTGTAATTAGAGTAAATTGTTAGTATATTATGCATGTATAACCTAGATTGATGCTATTTAACATGATTTGAAGCCAAAAACTTCAAAATTTTTAGGAATCTAGGGTTTGTGTTCTTGAGCAATTTGGGGCTTTTTAATATAAACAGGTTATGGCCGATTATTTTTCATAAATTATTGCTAAATTAAGTAGTGTAACATGTTTAGGTAGCTAAATGATCCAAACTTTGATCCTAAACATGATTTTTGAGAATTAAAGTGGACTTTTTAGGTATAAAATTCATGAACTTGATTAAATTGATGTAAATGCCATTTGAAACTTGTTTAATTGCTAGTAATGGTTATTTTAACTTGTTATTTGAGTAGAATGCTTATGAACTTTGTAAACATTTTCATATATGCTTATTTGAAAAAGTGTAGAATTGTTAAAATTGTGAAAATGTGTATAAGTTTAATTTTGATTAAACATGTTATTGTAATTGTTTCAAGTTGTTATTTTGCTAACACTAATGCATATTTGGATGCACAAATTTTGTGTTTAATGTGTTTTGCAGAAAAATACCGATACTGATGGTGCTTCATCATCATTCAGGCAACCTGCTCCAGAACCTGAACCAGAAATGTCATATGAATCTGAACAGGAGCAACAACAGGAACAACAACAACAACTTGATCAACACGTACCTTATTATGATCCGCATCAAGAATATGTTGATGCCTACGTAGTATTTCCGATTCATCCGATAATAGCTCACCCAATGATTCATGAAGAACAGTTGCATCCTAATCTAAGATTTGATCGAAGCTGGAAAGATTACCCGACATATCAAAGTAACAAATTCAAACTGGTACCGAAAAATGTAGAAGTGCCAAGGGTAATCGATTGGGAGCCTTTGGAAAGGGTCCAACTAGTTAACTCAGTTAGACAGCATCTGATCCAAAGGTATGGCAGCTCTTCTTTTCCCGATTGGGAACGTTTATTCACCATTCGTAGACCTGTATATAAGGAATGGTGCATTGAGCTTATGAGTACTATAGCATTAAATGCGGATGTAGATAGGTTAGATGATAGAAGTTTTCTTAGATTTATACTTGGCCGTAGAATGTACAGGATGTCCATGCTGGACATGGCCAGAGCTTTACAGATATATACGCCCGCTGAATTACTATTACCCGATTGTACAAATTTGATTTATCATGGTGAAAGGGTAGATAGGAATTTTGATGCTAACGCGGTCTGGAGGCGTATGTCATATTTTAATGTTTTTGGGCGGGCAGGAACACATACCTACTTACATATTCACAGAGCCGAGCTTCGTATAATTCATAGATTTATGGCTAACTCGATTACACAGAGAGGTCACAACAAGGAAAAAATGACCTTACATGATTTATTTTACCTAAAGTGTATTTGAGACCCAAGAGGCTTTGTTAATATCCCTTACTGTGTTGATTTTTATTTGTCTAAGATGGTGGAAGGAATACATGAAGGGGGTGTAATAGGAGGAGGTATTTTTGTTACTCTCATTGGAGAGTATTTGGGTGTAGATAGGGATCAAGGGGGTCCACTTTTGGTATGTAGGGAACAGGTTGAGCCTTTAGGATTGAGGGTCTATCAGGGTGCTAAGGTATTAAAGAGCAGACGCAATCAGGCAGTACCCTATGATGGTAGTCATCCTCTGGTAGAGAGAGGTTCAGATGAGGAAATGGAGGAAGCAGATGACATTAGGGATGTCATTAGGGAGGCTATGACTGACGTCTACCAGCATATAGATGAGGTAGAAATGACAAACGAGGAGAGACATAGACGGTACGAGCAGTGGCAAGCCCGGAATGAGTACGAGCATTCCAGGCAACGACAGCATGATAGATGGCACTATCATCAGCATCAGATCATGAGCCGGCTATCACCTCAGGATCACTACGTACCGACCCGACCCGCTTACTATCCTCCACACCAGCCCGAGATGAGACCACCATTTACTCTCTACGACCCTAACCAGGCCTACCAGTACACCTATCACCAACCATGGAATTCGACAGACGACATGAACTGGAACCCCTATCCAGATTGATATAGTTCCCGTTGGTGATTTTTATGATTTTTATTTTTTTTATTATTTCTATTTATTTATGTTTAAACATATAATATTATGCTACTTTTATTGTAATGTTTAATATTTTTATTATGTTGTACTAATATTTCATATTTAATTTGAAAGTGGGATTTTAAGTCCCATTTCAAATTACCATGCATGTTTATATTTGTATTGTATGTATTTTATTTCATATACACAATAGGGTAAAACAGCGCATTTTCAAAGACTGACATTAAGTTCAGCAAAAGCTACTAATTTTGATGATAAAACGAAAAATAAGTGTGATGTAACAACAAGACGGAATGAACAAATGATGTGCACCATTTAATCATTTTTCTACGCTAATCACCCTCAATAATTTAAATTGTTACTGATTTCTTGCAAATGAGGGCATTGCAAGATCTTAAGTGTGGGAAGGGGTTAAATTCTTTCGGATTTTTAAAAAATTTTAACTTATACACTTGGTTACCATTAAAAATACTAGGAAAGCAGTAGTTGTATTAGAATCTAGTACTCTCTGATAATAAAGAACAGCCCTAGTCTTATATACTGACTACCAATTCTAGTAAAATTTTTGAAAATTTTCAATTAAATGAACTCACAATCATGTTTATATATATTTATGAACGATAAAACTAGGTGTTAATACCGAAATTATTGTTACCTCAGAAAGGACATAAATTGAGAAACAATCCAAAATGTTAGAATTCATTTAAAATGGAATAGAGGACAATAAAAAGGCAAAGAAAGAAAAATAAAAGCCAAGTGTGGAAAAAATTTACCAAGTTATTTAAAATATATATCACATATTTTTGTACAAATAACTGAAGATACTTTTGTTTTGGACAAAATTAACCGTTTTACCCGGTAAATTGTAATATATTTGAAAGAAAGATGGATCTACACGATGAATCAATTCCATCATTAAAAGGAAGTAAAGTCTTCCAAAAAAGACACGCGCTTCTTGATTTAGGTCAAGAAGTTGTCGTCCAGACCAGCTGTACGTTGACGAAAAATCTAGAAAAGTCATCACTAAAATCAGCAGGAAATCCACGGACCTCAGCATCAAACAGGGTCGCCAAGTGGTCAGACTTATCCTAACCATGAGAGGATCTGTCTCGTAAAATGGGGAGGGCACCGTGCAAATTAGCTTGATAAGACTAATGAATCAGATCCCCTGAAAGGATAATCTCCTTAAAAGATCAAAACTCAGCTTTTAAGACTGATATTACTCAATCCTTGAGATTAACTTTTAAAGATTGAGAATTACAAACTCATGAAATTCGATGATATCTAAACTCGAGCTTGAACGAGAAAATATTTTGATCAAAATTACAAACCGATTTGTTTTCTGAAAACCCATTTTTAATGCGTTCATTACCATTGAACGTAAAATCCTAGGAATTCACCTGGAATTCATTAGGTCACCTGAACCAAATCGGGTGTCAACCGTAAGAATGGTGGTTGCATAGCATGGTCGAAGACAGGACCTTGTGTCAGACCGAAAAACTATAGGGTGATCTTTACTATTGCTCCTACAAAGGATAGTAATTGCATCCGACACGTTATAGACCATAATTAAAAGCATGTCACGGGATATTGCCTTAACAGTTGCTTGTTCAACGCTTTCCTTTACAACCGGACGGTAGTTTACCAAAAGGTAATATACGGAGCAAGTATTACGGACGTGTTGCTTTCCCAATACAAGGTTAGCAAATGGGTGACACAAAACCCTAAGTTTTGAGCTAAAATTTTCAAATCTGAAACCCACCAAACCCACAAAAACAATTTTGCAAACACCGGTGAAGGGTTATTCTGGAAAACTTATCTAGGGTAAAAGCTAGATTTAATTTTCAAAAGATCAAATGTTTTCATAAAGATCCAATTTTCTTAAGGATCTAAATTTTCATATTCATGTGGGACTGTAAACCACAACGTTACTACCATTGTTCATACCGCCATATAGAAATCATTGATGTACAAAGTGTGAAGAATAAAGAAGTGATTCTAGTATTTTTATTTCAAGACTATATTGCTTGAGGACAAGCAACGCTCAAGTGTGGGAATATTTGATAATGCTAAAAACGAACATATATTTCATAGCATTATCCCTCAAGAAAGACAAGCTTTTAGTTGAAATTGTACTATTTACAAGTGATATTCGTTTAAATAATAAAAGGTGAAGACAAAAGACAGATTCGACGAATTGAAGACGCAAACGACCAAAAAGCTAAAAAGTACAAAGTACAATCAAAGTGGTTCAAATTATTGATGAGAAACGTCTCAAAATTACAAGAGTACAAGACGCGAAACGCAAAATACAAGATATTTAATTGTACGCAAGGACGTTCGAAAATCCGAAACCGGGACCAGCGTCAACTCTCAACGCTCGACGCAACGGACTAAAATTACAAGTCAACTATGCACATAAATATAATATAATATATAAATAATTCTTATAAATTATTTATATATTATATTATTTATTAAAAGTGTCGGCAAGAAGAAAAACAAAAGTACATGACCAGGAAAAGGCGGCTATGCGATCGCATGGCCTGGAAGAACAAAAGTCATGCGATCGCATGGCTTACTGTAGCAGCTCACATCCTATAAATTTCGCGTGTTCTGGCCGATCTTTACACATCTTTTTCTTTCCTCTCTTACTCTCAACGTATATATATATATATATATATATATATATATATATTTTAATTTTAATTTTAATTTTAAATTCTAATAATAAGGGTATGTTAGCGAATGTTGTAAGGGTGTAAGTCGAAATTCTGTCCTTGTAACGCTACGCTATTTTTAATCATTGTAAGTTATGTTCAACCTTTTTAAATTAATGTCTCGTAGCTAAGTTATTATTATGCTTATTTAATGACGAAGTAATCGTGATGTTGGGCTAAATATTAAAGACGGGGTAATTGGGTTTTGTACCATAATTGGGGTTTGGACAAAAGAACGACACTTGCGGAAATTAGACTATGGGCTATTAATGGGCTTTATATTAACTAAATGATACCTCGTTAATTTAATATATAGACTTATAATTTGACGTACTTATATATAACCACCTACGCTTGAATGGGTACGGTGGGCGGGATATCTATAAATACCAATAATTATTCATTTGACCGGATACGGGGATGGATTAATAGTCAATGGACTCATTAAAACAAGGGTGAATTATGTACAAGGACACTTGGCGTAATTGTTAACAAAGTATTAAAATCTTGGGTTACACGCAGTCGATATCCTGGTGTAATTATTAAACAAAGTATTAAGACCTTGTTACAGTTTAAGTCCCCAATTAGTTGGAATATTTAACTTCGGATATAAGGATAATTTGACGAGGACACTCGCACTTTATATTTATGACTGATGGACTGTTATGGACAAAAACCAGACGGACATATTGAATAATCCAGGATAAAGGACAATTAACCTATGGGAATAAACTAAAATTAACACGTCAAACATCATGATTACGGAAGTTTAAATAAGCATAATTTCTTTATTTCATATTTAATTGTACTTTTAATTATTGCACTTTTATTTACTGTCATTGTATTTAATTGCACTTTTAATTATCATACTTTTTAATTATCACAATTTTATTTATCGTCATTTTATTTATCGCAATTTCATTATTGTTATTTACTTTACGCTTTAAATTAAGTCTTTTATATATTTAATATTTTACATTAGGTTTTAACTGCGACTAAAGTTTTAAAATCGACAAACCGGTCATTAAATGGTAAAAACCCCCTTTTATAATAATAATACTACTTATATTTATATATATATTTATTTACAATTATAAGTTAAAAATATAGCGTTAAGCTTGGCTAAGATCCCTGTGGAACGAACCGAACTTACTAAAAACTACACTACTGTACGATTAGGTACACTGCCTATAAGTGTTGTAGCAAGGTTTAGGTATATCCACTCTATAAATAAATAAATAACTTGTGTAAAATTGTATCGTATTTAATAGTATTTTGAAGTAAAAATATAACTATTTTGTATACACCCCGCACAACATCAACTACATTATATGGTTGAATGATCGAAGCCGAATATGCCCCTTTTAGCTTGGTAGCCTAAGAATTAGGGAACATCACTAATTTTGAGAATTAGTGCACCCCTAATTGACGCGAATCCTAAAGGTAGATCTACGGGAACTAACAACCCCCATTCTAGAATTTGGAATGCTTTAGTACTTCGGATTTATCATGTCCGATGGGTGTCCCGGAATGATGGGAATATTCTATATGCATCTTGTTAATGTCGGTTACCAGGTGTTCACCATATGAATGATTTTTATCTCTATGCAGTTTGCGAAATGCCTGATATGAGATGGATATTTATGGAAAAATGAAATCTTGTGGTCTATTAAAATGATGAAAATGAATGTTTATGATAAACTAATGAACGCACCAACCTTTTGGTTGACACTTTAAATCATGTTTATTCTCAGGTATGAAAGAAATCTTCCGCTGTGCATTTGCTCATTTTAGAGATATTACTTGGAGTCATTCATGACATATTTCAAAAGACGTTGCATTCGAGTTGTTGAGTTCATCAAGATTATTATTAAGTCAATTATAGTTGTATATATTATGAAATGGTATGCATGCCGTCAACTTTCGATGAAATGAAAGTTTGTCTTTTAAAAACGAATACAATGTTTGTAAAATGTATCATATAGAGGCCAAGTACCTCGCAATGTAACCAAATGTAATGTATTCGTCCAGATGGATTAGGACGGGGCATTAGAGTTGGTATCAGAGCCAGTATAACCGCGTCCATGTGTGGCGGGTTAGTCGTAAAGGAGGTTCTCACAGCGTGACCTGTGGCGAAGCATTGGCTCTTACTCCTTGCGATCCCTTACGAGGGTTGGCAGTAGCCGAGAGGTACACTCAGTGGTCACCAGCTGGTTAGTTGGGAAGGCACTGGGTGGGACGTGTGGTGTCCCCAACTGAATTAGAGTTGGTATCAGAGCGGTGGTCTTAGCGAACCAGGTCTTGCATTAGTGTGTCTAACTGATAGTTATTTAGATGCATTAGTGGGTCTGGACTTCGACCGTGTCTGCATGTCAAAAGTTTTGCTTATCATTTCGTGTCGAAAATTACCTACTTATCATTCTTAGTCTAGACACGTTTTACTGCATTGACTGCATGAATAGTGTATAGACAAAATTCATATCTTAGTGTGATGACCC
Organism: Rutidosis leptorrhynchoides; assembly: GCF_046630445.1. Lineage (NCBI taxonomy): Eukaryota > Viridiplantae > Streptophyta > Magnoliopsida > Asterales > Asteraceae > Rutidosis > Rutidosis leptorrhynchoides. The sequence continues at coordinate 379,343,937 of NC_092343.1, read as the reverse complement.
GGGAAATTCCGACCAAATTTAAACTTAATCTTTATATGTTTCCGACACGATAAGCAAAAATCTGTAATGTTGAGTCTCGAAAGTTTTGAAAACTCTATTCATGTCATCATTTACCCTTTTACCATGCCTGACGATTCACGAACAATTGTGTGTAAATAAAAATGTATATATTATGTAAGTGTAAATATATATACAACAATCTGAAATTTCAAAATATAATTGAAACATTGGAATCAAATACGTAATGTATGATACAAAATAATTAAACTGTTATGAAAAAATGAACCCACATATATATATATATATATATATATATATATATATATATATATATATATATATATATATATATATATATATATATATATATATAATTTTTGTACACAATTAAAAATACTATGTATATTGTATTAAAAATTCGAATACGTTATATGAAGATTACATAATAAATAATATGTAATGTTAATATATAAAATATAATTATAGAATAGTTATCATATTAATGAATATTATTTTCATTATTAATATTGATATCAGTATTATTAATAATATTATTATTATCATTTTTATTATCATTATTATTAGTTGTTAAACTTATTAAAATTAGCATTTGTTTTATTATCAATATCATCATATTATTACTATTATTTTTAAATGTATTATTACTATCATATAAATAATATTATGATTATGATTATTATTATTATTAATATACTTATTATTAATTAGTATTATAATTAATAATATATTTAAATTTATATTATTTACAAATTATAAACAGAAAATAAGTACGATACAGTTCAACATCCCAATCAACCTTTAATTGATTTTGTTTGTTGTCTGTAAAGTGGTTGCAAATCAAATTCCTTCACAGTGTCAATCCAAATTCTGTTAGGGCAGATTGGAGTTATCTGCTTGTCTTTGATTTGAGTAATTGGGTCGTACAAGTTAGCCAACAAACAAAATTTAATCGTGATATATTGACTGTAATTATATTTTGATAACAACTATTTGATACCCTACTTATGTCAAGCGATTGAAAACAGCAAAATCAAACCCACAATTTAAAATCCATAACACCATCATTGAACCCTCATCAAGATCACCACCAACGATTACAATTTCCATTCGTCACCCTCACTTCAACCATACCATCTCATAATTACAACTCGATCGCCACTTGAAAATCACCACAACCGTTGTTAATCACCACCACTTTTCTCTCTTGCGTTTCATTCACATACGAGTACAAGCCATAACATCACCTTTCGACTCCCTTGTTTTATGAATTCATCTATTTCCTCTATCAATCAACCATAGTATTATCTTCTTATATATCCTACCAATGAATAACTTAAACACACACATTAAACTCACCTTCACTATTATTTTTTTTCTTTTCTTCGATCAACCATCACCAAGAACCGAAATCACCACCTCTTGTTTCATGATTACTACTAAACCACCAAGCATCTTTTTCTGTTTTAAAGACAACCGTCACTCACCACCATAATCAAACCCATCACCTTTATGTTTTCTGCTGCAACTATAAACAAACACGACTATATTTCTGTGAACCGTTGATTAACACAAATTGCAAAAGATATGGGATGTGGGTTGAAACAAATAACGTGATGAAACAACTGGAACACACTCATTGTTTAATGCTTTGTTCTCTCCTTTTACTTTCTAAAAAGTTTAACATATAATAATAACCAATAGGTATCCAAGGAAAACGAGTGGGTTCCAGTTATCATTTTTTTTTTCGATTCAAATCATAAGGTATCAATTCGTTGGGCTTTTGTTTGCAACATGGGCCAAGATACCATATGTTGGGCTGCTGAATCGAAGCTTCTGTTTCCACTCACCTGTCGACCCACAAACAAAAACCCAAACACTACCGTCATTGTATTGCTTCGGGTTATTACTTCTGTTTTCTATTCTAAGTCGAGCAAGGAGGAATTTACAGTTAATGATGATAATAGTTGATGAATGATGATGATGCGTGTAATATATTGATGATGTTAAAATAAAGAACCGATAATAATAATATGATAATGATTCATGATAACCGAATAGATAATGATGATGATAACGGTGATGATAATTACAATAAGGAGTTATGATTACATGATTGTAGTCACTATGATTCAATGATGATGATAACAATCGAAGAATGACGATGAAGTAGTGACTAGGTTTTGTATGAGAAGAAGAAGAAGGCTTAGTATATACGGTTTATATTTATTTGTGGGAATTATAAATCAGAAAACGGGCAATAGCCTAACGGTTTAGGAGTGTTGACAAGTATTGAGAGGTCTAGTGTTCGAGTCCTGCAGACAGCAACTATTTTTTTTAAAGGCCATATGAGGTAGTTTCTAATGTCAAAAATCTTTATTATTATTATTATTATTATTGTTATTGTTATTAATATTAGTATTATAGTTATTATTGTTATTAATATTACTAATTACTAATATATGTAGTATGTAACAACTATTATTATTATTATTATTATTATTAGGTATTAGTAAGATTATGATTAATATTACTATCACTTTACTATTATGTAACATCATTATTAATGTTATTATTAGTATCATTAATAACAATAGAAGTACTATAAAAATTAAGATTATTATTATAAATGTTATTATGAAAATATTACGAACTAATATTAATATTAGTATTAGTATCATTTATGTAATTATCAGTATTATCATTATTAAATAAAGTATTATTATTATTATGAGTAAATCCTTGTTATCAAAACTAACATTTTTAGCAGCTAAATATTCTATATATAAAATATACTCTTTACATATACTAAAAGTACATTAATATTTCATATACAATATATCAAACATATTAATAGTATTTATATGAATACTTACATATAACCAACTAATGATTTTAAATATAATACTGATCATATAATATATTTAGATATATTGACACAGCTAAATATATAAAAATATTTATCATTTTAAAAATATGTACAAAATAAATAAATATAACATATAAAGTAAGATTTAATATAAGTAAAAGTTTTAATGGATTTTAGAATAGATTCTATATAAAAAAATATATAAATAACAAATACTAATAACTGAAATTATGTAATTCCATTATATATTTTAATAATTATACAAATGATATTGGTTCGTGAATCCGAGGCCAACCCTACACTTGTTCAATGACGTCATATGTATTTTTACTATGAAATACAGTACTGTGAGTTTCATTTGCTCCCTACTCATTACATTTTTGGGCTGAGAATACATGCAATGTTTTAATAACTGTTTTGCAATATTTATATGCGTGAGTTTCATTTGCTCCCTTTTACTCATTACATTTTTGGGCTAAGAATACATGCAATGTTTTAATAACTATTTTGCAATATTTATATGCGTGAGTTTCATTTGCTCCCTTTTACTCATTACATTTTTGGGCTGAGAATACATGCAATGTTTTAATAACTGTTTTGCAATATTTATATGCGTGAGTTTCATTATTCCCTTTTTAAATGCTTTCGCAATATATATTTTTGGGACTGAGAATACATGCGCTATTTTTATAACTGTTTTACGAAATAGATACAAGTAATTGAAACTACATTATATGGTTGAATGATCGAAATCGAATATGCCCCTTTTTATTAAGTCTGGTAATCTAAGAATTAGGGAACAGACACCCTAATTGACGCGAACTCTAAAGATAGATCTATCGGGCCCAACAAGCCCCATCCAAAGTACCGGATGCTTTAGTACTTCGAAATTTTTATATCATGTCCGATGGAGGATCCCGGAATGATGGGGATATTCTTATATGCATCTTGTGAATGTCGGTTACCAGGTGTTCAATCCATATGAATGATATTTTTGTCTCTATGCATGGGACGTATGTTTATGAGAAATGGAAATACGAAATCTTGTGGTCTATTAAAATTATAAATTGATTATTTATGATAAACTAATGAACTCACCAACCTTTTGGTTGACACTTTAAAGCATGTTTATGTGACGACCCGGAAATTTCCGACCAAATTTAAACTTAACCTTTATATGTTTCTGACACGATAAGCAGAATTTGTAATGTTGAATCTCAAAAAGTTTGGAACTACATTCATGTAATCAATTACCCTTTGACCGTGTTCGATGATTCACGAACAATTATGTGTATATAGATATGTATATATAATATATAATATTAACTGAAAACATTAACAAAGTATTAGATATATGATACTTTACATAAACATATTTGTTTCGATATATTTATCGACAGAATTAAGAGATAATATCAAATGATTGAATTATCAGATACATTATGATATGATTACGGGCCTATGTTATGAGGTCCACTGTGATTTAAGAAATCTATTTTTTTGACAACTCATTACTTAACCAGTATGATAAAGATAACGATATTTATATTTTATTTTATTAAATATATATATATATATATATATATATAACGATTTAAATTAATATTATATATATATTTTATACGCGTATTATACGTACATAGTTTTACACTTTTACTATACTTTAACTTTACCTTTACTTTACTTTTACTTTACTTTAACTTTAATAATTCATACTTTAATAATTCACTTTAATAATTCATACTTTAATAATTCACTTTAATAATTCATACTTTAATAATTCACTTTAATAATTCATACTTTAATAATTCACTTTAATAATTCATACTTTAATAATTTACTTTAATAATTCAAAAATCTATTATAAATAGAATTCAATAGGTTTCATTATTTCATAGAAACTTGAAAATATATTTCTCTAAACTCTCTCAATCGAATTACATATATATATTTACTTAGTATTATTTCAAGATATTATTAGTATACATAAAATACTACGACGGAGTTATATTCAGATGATTTCAAAATAAGTTTTCAAACGGGATAGAGCTAAGGAAATTATGGGTTATAGCTAAGGAGGTTATGGGTATTGTTCGAGGGTATTGCTCGTGAGGTCAACCTAACGTTTATCATTTTCATTGCGTCTACGTACTTTCCTGCAATATTGAATCACAATATTGATACGTGAGCATTCATATCTTATTTTTTTATATTCATAGTGTATCCCTGACTAGTGCTCGAGTATATATGATTATGCATGTTTGTATGCTTAGTTTCGTCGTTAAATAGTTTATGATAAATCACGAATTTGATACATATGCTACTGAGATAAGGTATATGATATGCATGTCGTTAAAAAGCTAAAGAAAAATTAATAACTTTTCATTTAGAAATCGTGTGGGTTCGATGAACGGATTAAAAGATATGGCCAACTGAATTATTATTAATTTTAATATTATTATTAAAACTATTATTATAATTGTTATCAGTTGATGTTATTACTAAAATTATCTTTATTACTAAAAATTAATATTTTTATTGAAACTATCATTTTATTATTTGTATCATTATTATTATTATCAATATTATTTAATCAAATAAATATGCGTACGAAGATATTTTTACCACACGTAATATAATTACATTAATAATACATACCACTATATTTTTATGATATCAAGTGAATTTTATAAATTTTATTACTTGAGATATATAAAAGTATATTTTTATCATATATGAATTTAAATATAAATTTTTATTTATTAATAAATGACTTGTATTATTTAGTATAATAAGATCTGATAAATATATTTAAATATATAAAACGACTAAATATAAGTTATATAATAAACATGTATAGATTTTGGAAGTCATTTTGGGTCAAGTTGACTTTTGTTGACTTTTGCATGTCGGTCTCGAGCATTAGGATTGTGATACACTACTACTTGACCTAAATTGTTAGACAGATATTGACCAACATATAAATATATATACTTAATATAGGTTCGTGAATCCGAGACAAACCCTGCACTTGTTCAGTTCCGTCATATACATAATTGCTACGAAATACAGTATTGTGAGTTTCATTTGCTCCCTTTTTATATATATTTTTGGGCTGAGAATACATGCGCTGATTTATAAATGTTTTACGAAATAGGCACAAGTACTAAAACTAATTCTATGTGGGTTTAAACCAGATATATACCCTTAGCTTGGTAACATTAAACTACTTGTCTATGTACGGTAGGCGCGAATCCTAAAGATAGATCTATTGGGTCTGACAAACCCCATCCTGACTATGGGATGCTTTAGTACTTCGAGATTATTTTAAACACACCTGATCTGGTGTACTTCAGAGGGTAAAACATGAACGTTAAAGCTTATTACCGGGTGCCTACAACTTATAGAATACTTTTATACACTTGCGAGTGTACGGATATTTATAGAAACTGAAATCTTGTGGCCTATTACTATTACGGAAATGATGGATTATGATAAACTAATGAACTCACCAACCTTTTGGTTGACACTTTAAAGCATGTTTATTCTCAGGTATTAAAGAATTCTTCCGCTGTGCATTAGCTCATTTTAAGGATATTACTTGGAGTCATTCAAGACATACTTTGAAAGACGTTGCATTCGAGTCGTTGAGTTCATCAAGATTAATATTAAGTCAATTATAGTTGGATGTAATATGAAATGGTATGCATGCCGTCAATTTTTGATGTAAAGAAAGTTTGTCTTTTAAAAACGAATGCAATGTTTGTAAAACGTATCATATAGAGGTCAAATACCTCGCGATGTAATCAACTATTGTGAATCATTTATAATGTTTATGAACGGGTCCTTTCAGTTGGTATCAGAGCGGTGGTCTTAGCGAACCAGGTCTTTCATTAGTGTGTCTAACTGATAGTTGTTAAGATGCATTAGTGAGTCTGGACTTCGACCGTGTCTGCATGTCAAAAGTTTTGCTTATCATTTTTAGTCGGAAATCATCTACTTACCATCCTTAGGAAATTACCTGCTTATCATTCTTAAGTCTAGACGCGTTTTCCTACATTTATTGCATAATAGTGTATAGACGAATTCTTATCTTAGCATATCTGTTACTGTGAACTTTGACTGACATCTTTCAAAGATTCCTCCGTAATTTATGGGATTTTGGTATTATATATACATATGTAAATTATATATTGAAGAATACCAAATCTAAATTCTACAATCTATTTCATACCAAAAAAAATTCTTTCCTTGATCATACAAGATGGATCCCTCAACCAGTTTGAGTTCCTCGAATTCCGACAGCTATGCCGATATGGATTTCCACATGAGCTCTCAAAGCAGCGTGACCGGAATGGATCAACCAATTAGCCATCATCTATTCTGGATGAATTGGGGATGGATTCGTAATCTACTTAACCATTGGAGACAAGAAGAAGGCGATCCCTTTCATCCACCACATTGCCCTCTTGGCAATGAACCTGAAGCACTTACCGGCGAACCTGTCCGAAACACCATTTTCTCTCTCATTTCCAGAGTATCTCGTCATGATTATATACTACACCAAACTCTAGATCTTATTTATCCACTCGTCCGAACTGACAATCACCCCGGTGTAATAGAAGAAGTCAACGAGCTTCGCGCTCGGGTAGTGGCTTTGGAGAATATGGTGCAAAGGTTACAAACACCAGCAGTAGCACCAGCAGCATAACCAGTACCACCATCAACAGCATCAACAGTACCATTACCACCACCAACAACAACCGCATCGCAAACCTCAACTTCACAATCTGTCCCACGAGCATCGACGTCATACGCCACGTAGATACCAAGGAATACCACAACGATGAAGTATTGATTCATAACTTCATTGAGGAAACATTCTACGGCGATTATGTAATTTCTAAAGTTTAGAAATTATCTATCCTAGCCTTAACCATAAATCAAATGAGTTTAATTTAATATTAACTCATTAAATCAATATTATATCTGAAGAAATATACACATATATATTTCCATAAAGACTGTAATAAAATTCTTTTGTACAAAATATTAATTGTGAAATTTTTTTTAACGGGTAGGTAATACCCGAGAGATATATAAATTCACAATTAATATGTTACATTCTTCGAATCTGATTCAGCAAATCATCCATTATACTCCCTACTTTCACAACAATATACATTCTTTTATAGAAATCAAAACAACCATACTCATTCAAAATCTAATTACATATTCTGATTTTGAAATCTCAGAATTCGATTCAAGATATAACCGAAATCATCACTCTTAGATTCCTACATCTTTCAAAACTATACTTTGACTTCAAAACTGTCCTAGAACCTCATTTCTATTCATGGAACTCACAAAAATATTTGTATCATTCAAAATCTTAGAACATCATATGTATATTAACAATTACAATATGTGTTCAAACACTTCGAAATTCCTAAAGACATGCGAGATGATGATCCAACCACATATTACCCACTGTCATGCATCTGAAAAGCTCTCGAAACCAAAGTTATAGTTTAACACGTATCCGTGTCAGATCCTTTGATATTTATTACCAAATATAATTTTTCAATCTCTTTCCAAAATAGACAGTTTTGTCACAGCTCCAGCAAATCACCTTCATTTGTTTATACGAATAAACCTTATTATAACAATTACCCCTTCATCATTGTTACCGGGGAACCTTTCATATCTCGCCACATTAGCAGTAAACTTATCAACAACTTCATTAACCTTCGACTTAAGCCTCTCCGAAAAGCCACTATACTTATTCATTAAAACCCCATCATGTACTCACCTACATCCTGTAACAATAATTGTCACACCAACTACTGGGAATTAGCAATCAGTATTTTGAATTTCGCGACAATTTTACGTCAAAAGTTATACATATAACGTCTATCTCCTAGACTTACATACTTCGAATGTGAATTTTCTGAAAAACATCTCAAACTATGAACTAGTTCTCCGAAATTGGAAAAATGCAGATGAAGCAGCAAAAACTGTAAACGACTTTAACAGTCAAAAGTTTGATGATAAAGAATAGTATGGTGGTAAAGCTGAGAAAAAGAGAAGGTTTGAAACTGGAAAACGGATTGAGCAGACCATGAAGGAGGCTGTGGACAAATCACAAAGATTAAACTTGCCTTAAAAGGATCCAAATGATTCAGTGTCTACTGAAATCGTTAGCAAACACCTTACTTCTTATTCTAAACCTTCACAGACAAATCTTCTTCATCATCCATATTATCTTATCTTTTATTATAATATCATCGATATTCCTGAAGATATTTTCACAACTATTCTTATTCGATATCTTTTATCTCTTCGCAATATCTGCGTTACAACATAAAAAGAAACTGTGTTAGTTTCTAAATTTAAAAAAAAATTATGAATTTAAAATAGGAATGTTTTTGAAGTAGTGTTGGGAACTGAAGCATGAGTTAGTATAATATAATGACACTTGATCAACGTGATTATATTACAGTAAGTCATGCTGAGTTTCTAATGGAACGTGATGATTCACAGAACATACCGTCATCATGTACTGTTTACACGACTCTTACATTCTACCCAATTTTCAAACATATTAAGAACATATCATCTTGATAGCTCTATATTTTCGGATATTCTGGTAATTTGCCAAATCAAGATCGTGCCATTACGATTTTCTTCTTGGAACATTAACTACGTTCATCCAAAAATTCATATCTACGAATTCTGGACTATTATCCGCTTGACTTAAGATCGGGAAGAGAAAACGAAAGCATGAAGCTCCGAAATATAATGGAGAATATAAAGCCCGATAACAACCCCGAAATTACAAACCGTGTATATAAATGCGTATAGCAATATAAAGACACGGGAGAATGAAAAACACAATAACCCCAAGGTAATGGTAGAAGAAAATAACTTCCTCCGGTGGTAGATGAAAAAGAAGAATGACAGATATGAAAGTTAAAAGTATATCAAGAATCAATACTGGATGAAGCATATTAACGAATGCTTTAAAGTATGAATTGGGGAGAAAGAATAGAAGGTGTGAGCTGTGGAAATAAAGAAACGAAGGGGGTGGAATTATAGTAAAATATCAGACAGAGAAATCGAGACAGATTATCGCATTTAATCAAAGAAGATCCTGATTTCCTTAATCGCCGAAGAACCAAATCTTATTGCAAAGATTTTCTTTAAATCCCATGAATTCCGGAAATCAATCATAACTACGTCATCGGTTAAAACGAACATACGTTTACTCATTTCACTCTCTTGCGATAGCTTCACTTATACTCTTCGCGTAATCAAATTGTTTTATCTATATTACTCAATGATGATAAAACTCTATTTATCAACTCATATTCGTCATGAAAACATTTTTATAGTTAGCCATGACGACCTCGATCAAATTTCGGGACGAAATTTCTTTAACGGGTAGGTACTGTGACGACCCGGAAATTTCCGACCAAATTTAAACTTAACCTTTATATGTTTCTGACACGATAAGCAGAATTTGTAATGTTGAATCTCAAAAAGTTTGGAACTACATTCATGTAATCAATTACCCTTTGACCGTGTTCGACGATTCACGAACAATTATGTGTATATAGATATGTATATATAATATATAATATTAACTGAAAACATTAACAAAGTATTAGATATATGATACTTTACATAAACATATTTGTTTCGATATATTTATCGACAGAATTAAGAGATAATATCAAATGATTGAATTATCAGATACATTATGATATGATTACGGGCCTATGTTATGAGGTCCACTGTGATTTAAGAAATCTATTTTTTTGACAACTCATTACTTAACCAGTATGATAAAGATAACGATATTTATATTTTATTTTATTAAATATATATATATATATATATATATATAATGATTTAAATTAATATTATATATATATTTTATACGCGTATTATACGTACATAGTTTTATACTTTTACTATACTTTAACTTTACCTTTACTTTACTTTTACTTTACTTTAACTTTAATAATTCATACTTTAATAATTCACTTTAATAATTCATACTTTAATAATTCACTTTAATAATTCATACTTTAATAATTCACTTTAATAATTCATACTTTAATAATTCACTTTAATAATTCATACTTTAATAATTCACTTTAATAATTCAAAAATCTATTATAAATAGAATTCAATAGGTTTCATTATTTCATAGAAACTTAAAAATATATTTCTCTAAACTCTCTCAATCGAATTACATATATATATTTACTTAGTATTATTTCAAGATATTATTAGTATACATAAAATACTACGACGGAGTTATATTCAGACGATTTCAAAATAAGTTTTCAAACGGGATAGAGCTAAGAAAATTATGGGGTATAGCTAAGGAGGTTATGGGTATTGTTCGAGGGTATTGCTCGTGAGGTCAACCTAATGTTTATCATTTTCATTGCGTCTACGTACTTTCCTGCAATATTGAATCACAATATTGATACGTGAGCATTCATATCTTATTTTTTTTATATTCATAGTGTATCCCTGACTAGTGCTCGAGTATATATGATTATGCATGTTTGTATGCTTAGTTTCGTCGTTAAATAGTTTATGATAAATCACGAATTTGATACATATGCTACTGAGATAAGGTATATGATATGCATGTCGTTAAAAAGCTAAAGAAAAATTAATAACTTTTCATTTAGAAATCGTGTGGGTTCGATGAACGGATTAAAAGATATGGCCAACTGAATTATTATTAATTTTAATATTATTATTAAAACTATTATTATAATTGTTATCAGTTGATGTTATTACTAAAATTATCTTTATTACTAAAAATTAATATTTTTATTGAAACTATCATTTTATTATTTGTATCATTATTATTATTATCAATATTATTTAATCAAATAAATATGCGTACAAAGATATTTTTACCACACGTAATATAATTACATTAATAATACATACCACTATATTTTTATGATATCAAGTGAATTTTATAAATTTTATTACTTGAGATATATAAAAGTATATTTTTATCATATATGAATTTAAATATAAATTTTTATTTATTAATAAATGACTTGTATTATTTAGTATAATAAGATCTGATAAATATATTTAAATATATAAAACGACTATATATAAGTTATATAATAAACATGTATAGATTTTGGAAGTCATTTTGGGTCAAGTTGACTTTTGTTGACTTTTGCATGTCGGTCTCGAGCATTAGGATTGTGATACACTACGACTTGACCTAAATTGTTAGACAGATATTGACCAACATATAAATATATATACTTAATATAGGTTCGTGAATCCGAGACAAACCCTGCACTTGTTCAGTTCCGTCATATACATAATTGCTACGAAATACAGTATTGTGAGTTTCATTTGCTCCCTTTTTATATATATTTTTGGGCTGAGAATACATGCGCTGATTTATAAATGTTTTACGAAATAGGCACAAGTACTAAAACTAATTCTATGTGGGTTTAAACCAGAAATATACCCTTAGCTTGGTAACATTAAACTACTTGTCTATGTACGGTAGGCGCGAATCCTAAAGATAGATCTATTGGGTCTGACAAACCCCATCCTGACTATGGGATGCTTTAGTACTTCGAGGTTATTTTAAACACACCTGATCTGGTGTACTTTAGAGGGTAAAACATGAACGTTAAAGCTTATTACCGGGTGCCTACAACTTATAGAATACTTTTATACACTTGCGAGTGTACGGATATTTATAGAAACTGAAATCTTGTGGTCTATTACTATTACGGAAATGATGGATTATGATAAACTAATGAACTCACCAACCTTTTGGTTGACACTTTAAAGCATGTTTATTCTCAGGTATTAAAGAATTCTTCCGCTGTGCATTAGCTCATTTTAAGGATATTACTTGGAGTCATTCAAGACATACTTTGAAAGACGTTGCATTCGTGTCGTTGAGTTCATCAAGATTAATATTAAGTCAATTATAGTTGGATGTAATATGAAATGGTATGCATGCCGTCAATTTTTGATGTAAAGAAAGTTTGTCTTTTAAAAACGAATGCAATGTTTGTAAAACATATCATATAGAGGTCAAATACCTCGCGATGTAATCAACTATTATGAATCGTTTATAATGTATATGAACGGGTCCTTTTAGTTTATTCTCAGGTACGAAAGAAATCTTCCGTTGTACATTTGTTCATTTTAGAGACATTACTTGGAGTCATTCATGAGATATTTCAAAAGACGTTGCATTCGAGTCATTAAGTTCATCAAGATTATTATCAAGTCATTTATAATTTGAATACATTATGAAATGGTATGCATGTCGTCAACTTTCGATGTAATGAAAGTTTGTCTTTTTCAAAAACGAATGCAATGTTTGTAAAATGTATCATATAGAGGTCAAGTACCTCGCGATGTAATCAACTGTTGTAAATCGTTTATAATCGATATGGACTTTGTCCGGATGGATTAGGATGGGTCTTCACAGTTGGTATCAGAGCGGTGGTCTTAGCGAACCAGGTCTGCATTAGTATGTATAACTGATAAGTCGTTAGGATGCATTAGTGAGTCTGGACTTCGACCGTGTCTGCATGTCAAAAGTTTTGCTTATCATTTTATGTCAAAAATTACCTGCTTATCATTCTTAGAGAATCACTTGCTTATCATTCTTAGTCTATACACGTTTTACTGCATTGACTGCATGAATAGTGTATAGACAAAATTCATAGCTTAGCGTATCTGCTACTTCATATCTTAGCGTATCTGTTACTATAACTTTTCCTGACAACTTCCGTAGATTCCCCCGTAACTTATGGGATTTTAGTATTATATATGCATATGTAAATTATGTATTGCAGGGTACTAATCTACATTCTATAATCTATTTCTTTTCGAAAATCCTTCATCTGATCGTACAAGATGAATCCTGCAACCAGTTCGAGTCCCTCAGATTCCGATAGCTATTCCGATAGTTATTCCGACAGGTATTCTGACATAGATGTTCACCTAAGCTCCGAAAACAACGTCATCGGCATGAATCAACCAATCAGCCATTATCAATTCATCTGATGGGTTCGTAGTCGACTTAATTAATGGAAACGCGCATAAGGCAATCCCTTCCACCAACCGAATTCACCTCTTGACAATGAACCTGAAGCGTTTACCGGTGAACCTATTCGAGACACCATTTTCAGTCTCATTTCCAGGGTAACTCGACAAGATTATATTCTATCCACAATTCTGAACCTTATTCATCCGCTCGTTCCGACCGACAATCATCCTGGAGTAATAAGTCAACAAACTTCATGCTCGAATAATCAATTCGAAGAATATGGTGCAAAATGTACCAGCTTCAGCAACATCACCGACACCAACAGTACCATCAATAACAGCACCAGTACCATCAACAATCCATGCTTCAATATCATCATCTGTACTTTGAGTATGATCTTCGTTCTACGTATCGTTCTACCTCATTTATCTTCGTTCGACATGGCGAATATGTAATCTCTAAAGTTTTAGAGATTATTTATTCTAGTTCCAACCGAAAAGCAAATGAGTTTAATATCATATTAACTCATTAAATCCATGAATACATCTGAAGAAAATATATATGTATATATGTTTTCATAAAGATTGTAAATAAAAATTCTCTTGTACAAACTGTTAATGGTGAAAATATTTTAACGGCTAGGTAATACCCGAGGAATATTTAAATTTCACATTAATAAGTTACATTGTACGTTCTTCGAATCTATTTCAACAGTCATATACTATCCTACTTACATCCACCGATATACAAATCCGTTCACCACAGAATAACCATATTCATCCAATTTCATATTTGAATTTTGATTTATCAGAATCCAACAAGTGGCATAATGAAGAAAACATTTGACAAAATAAAATTTGTTAGAAACAAACAAATTAACTATGAGTAATTTTGTTACGAATTCACGCTAACTGTTCCTAGCTAATTATTCCTAGCTAACTGATTATATTTTATTTATCGCAATTTAATTTTCACAATTTACATTCTCTCAATTTTATTTATCGTCATTTAATTTCTGTTATTTACTTTACGCACATTATTTATCGTCATTTAATTTCTGTTATTTATTTCTACGCACTTTAAATATCGGGACACGTATACAAGGTTTTGACATATCATATCGACACATCTATATATATTATTTGGAATCACCATAGACACTCTATATGCAGTAATGATCGAGTTCTCTATACAGGGTTGAGGTTGATTCTCAAATAATATATATACTTTGAGTTGTGACCGAGTATGAGACATGTACACGGGTCACGATATGAATTAATTAATTCGAATATTATATATTAAACTATGTATGAATTATTGGACTGTTAACTGTGGACTATCGACTGTGGACTGCCAACATTGGACAATTAAAATAATTTAAAATACTGATTATAACATATGAAACTAAACAATTCTTCAAGTTTGTCACTTGATTTCATCGTAAACCTCATTTGTATTTTGACGATTATAATCTACGTTGAAACCTTTCATGATTCTTAAAAACACCTCAATCGAGAGGAAGAACCAACCACACTTCATCTACGGAAGAAAAGATTGATGCATATAGTTATGCACCTGAAAAACCCTCGAAAACTAAGTAAACGTTTAACACGTAGCTGTGCTAATTCCTTTCGTGTTATTATTACCCAAAATAATTTGGTAATCTGTGATGACCCGGAAAATTCTGACCAAATCTAGACTTAATCTGGTATGATTAACGTTTCTAACACGATAAACAAAGTCTATGAAGTTAAATCTCAAAATTTTGAACTGTTCAATTAACCTTCAATTGTTCTCAACGAAACGCGAACAATTATATATAGATACATATACTATAACTTGAAAACTTAACAAAGTGTTGAGGATATGATACTGTGCATTAAACTTATTGGTTTGATTATCTGATTGATATATTTAACTACAGAGTTAAAAGATTATGCCAAACGATTCAAGTAAAAGATATTTACTGAGTCTCTTAAGAATTATGATATTATTACGTGTCTCTGTTGAGAGGTCCACGTTGATTTGAGAAATCATTCATTTTTAACGGTATTCGGAATAAATGGTGAATTATTTGTTTAAATAACGTAATTTGGACACATACAATAAAAAGGAATATTAACTGTTAAGAATTAATTATATGAATAACTTGTGATACGTATTTTAAAACGTGTTTATAAATATTGAGAATAGATATTAACTTGGTTATGAAACGTTTGATAAATACTATTATATTAATAAATAACGAGACAATGATTTATAGAAGTAAATGACCAAAATACTCGAAAGTTTAAGATATACTTTGGGTGGTATAATTTAGGGATAATTTAAGGCTATATTTTGACAAAGGTACGTGTCCCAGAATGTAAATTACAAGTTTTCTCAGTGTACGAAGGGAGACTCGAAAAACCGGAACCGGGACATAAGTCGCGTAACAACGTACGACTTATCGGAACAAAAATTACAAGTTAACTATGCATGCGAATTTAATATAATATATAATTAATTATATAAATTAAATATATTATATATATTATTAATAATTATGTCGACAAACAAAAATACAAAAAAATGTGAGCTGGATTTTGGGGCCATGCGATCGCATGGAAAATAGGCATAAAACCCATGCGATCGCATGGGGTCAGATTTCAGGAAAAGTTTATAAATTGAATTCGTTTTGCTTCGAGACACACACACACCAATCCATCTATCTCCCTCTGTAATATATATTAATATATTATTATTATTATTATTATTATTATTATTATTATTATTATTATTATTAATTAATTAATTAATATTATAATTAATTTTAATACTATTAGTAGTATTATTATTAATTAATATTATACATACAATACTACGACGAGGTCATGAGCGTGTCACTTCAAAACAAGTTTTTCGAGCGGGATAAAGCTAAGGAAACTATGGGTTATAGCTATGGAGGTTAAGGGTAATATTCGTGGGTAATATTCACAAGTCAAACCTAGTGTTTATCATCTCCGTTACGTCTACGTACTTTTCTGAAATATTGAATCACAATAATAATACGTAAGCATTTATATTTTATATTTTATAAATTAATAGTGTATACATACTAGTGCTCGAGTGTATATATTTATACATGCTTGTATGCTAAATTTCGTCTTTAAACAGTTTATAATCAATCACAAATTAAATACATATATTACTGGTAAAAGGTATATGATATACATGTTTTTGGAAAGCTGTTGAAAAATTAATAACTTTTCATTTAGATATCGAATAGCTTCGATGAACGGATTAAAAGATATGGTCAACTGAATTATAATTGACGTTAATTGAAATTGCCTTTAAATCTGCAATTAATATTTAAACAACTTGTTTGTAAGATTGATAAATTGGATTTTTGAATATTACCAACCGAGTAAATGAAACCTTAAATAAGGTACGTCTCGTTTTGTTAAACTATTATCAAAATTGACTTTTGAAACGACTTTGGATAACTTTTGTATGTCGATCTCGAGCATTAGGATTATGATACACTATGACCTGACCTAGCTTGATAGACATTTATTGACCAACATATGTTCTCTAGGTTGAGATCTACGATTATTTGATATTCCGAGTTTCGGTCACAATACGATGAACAACTTTATGTGCTGCTAAGGTGAGTTTCATTTGCTCCCTTTTTAAATGCTTTTACAATATATATTTTTGGGCTGAGAATACATGCACTTTATTTTACACACAATGGATACAAGTACATACTAAATTCTACACCGAGTTTGAACCGAAAATCCCTTAGCTTTGGTAACTAGTAACTGCCGGTTATAAGAACTAGTGGGCGCGAGTAGTTGTATATGGATCCATAGGGCTTGACATCCCCGTCTGTTCCAGGTATAGAAAGAAACTCTAGCCTAAACTATAAAACAGACGTATGCTATTTGAAGTTAGTACACGTTGGATTGCGTGTATTGTATATGTTGGTTGCATGTTAAACGAGGGGTACTTATTATAGACGTTAAGGCTTGGTTATCAGGGTGCTCATTCTTGTAGAACATTTTGATAAACGTTTCTGGATGAAACAACTGAAATCTTGTGATCCATCTTTATATACAGATTATACAAAACATACAAACTATGAACTCACCAACCTTTGTGTTGACACTTGTTAGCATGTTCATTCTCAGGTTCCCTAGAAGTCTTCCGCTGTGTGCTTATATGTTATACAAGCTATGTGCATGGAGTCTTACATGGCATATTTTTCAAGGAAACGTTGCATTCACCAAATCATCACCATGTATCATATTTTGACTGCATTGTCAACAGAAGTACTATTGTAAACTATTATTTACAGTGATTGTCTATATGTAGAAATCATCAGATGTCAAAAACCTTTGATTTATATATTCATTTATGGTATGCCTTTCCAAAAGAATGCAATGTTTACAAAACGTATCATATAGAGGTCAAATACCTCGCAATGAAATCAATGAATGACGTGTTCGTCCATATGGATTTGGAGCAATCGTCACAGTTGGTATCAGAGCGTTGGTCCTAGTGAATCAGGTCTTGCATTAATGTGTCTAACTGATAGATGTTAGGATGCATTCGTAAGTCTGGACTTCGACTGTGTCTGCATGTCAAAAGTTTTACTTATCACTTCTTGTCCGAAATTATCTGTTTATCATCTTAAGTCTAAACGCGTCTTATTGCATTGATTGCATAGATAGTGTATAGACAAAATTCATATCCTAGCATATCTGTTACTGTAAACTTTTCCTGACAGCTCTCGAAAGTTCCTCCGTAATTTGCGGATCCCTTGTACTATATATAAGTATTCTATATCATCCGATATCCAAAAATCATTTCATATCAAAAATCCTTTATCCAAACCATGTAAGATGAATTCTGCATCTAGTTCAAATTCCTCAGATGCCGACAGCTATTCCGATATGGATTTTCACTCAAGCTCCGAAGGCAGTGTAACCGGAATGGATCAACCAATTAGCCATCACCTATTCTGGATGAATTGGGGATGGGTTCGTAGCCTACTTAGTCATTGGAGAGAAGAAGAAGGTGATCCTTTCCATCCACCAAATTTCCCTCTTGGCGAAGAACCTGAAGCACTTACAGGCGAACCCATTCGAGAAACCATTTTCTCTCTCATTTCCAGAGTTTCTCGTCATGACTATATACTATCTCGAATTTTAGATCTTATTTACCCAATCGTCTGAACCACCGATCACCCCGGTATAATAGAAGAAGTCAACGAGCTTCGCGCTCGGGTAGTGGCTTTGGAGAATATAGTGCGAAGGTTACAAACACCAGCAGCAGCACCAGTAACACCATCATCAACACCAACAGGATTATTACCACCACCAATAACCATATCCGTATCACACGCCTCAACATCACAATCTATTCCTCGAATATCAACATCATACGCGTCATAGATACCAAGGAATACCAACAACAACAAACGATGAAGTATTGATTCATAACTTCATCGGAGAAACATTCTACGGCAATTATGTAATTTCTAAAGTTTAGAGATTATTTATCCCAGTTCTAACCATAAATCAGATAAATTATAAACCCTGATCAGAATAGTGTAGGATTTACAAGTTAGACTTGTTATATCACAACATCAACAATAACCTTAGCCTCACCAACACAGTCAGTGCTGTCAACATCGTTAGAATCAGCAGCACCTCTAACATCACAAGCTCCGCCAGTTCAAGAAAGCACCGTGGAAATCATTACGAGTCAACAACAAGTATATTGTATCAATGAGTTATGAAGTATTAACTCAATTTCTCAAAAAGAATTTATATGTATATCTTATATATATAAATTTTAAAACTATTATAAATCTTTTCGTACTAAGCTATTATGGAACTTAACTACTCGGTTAATTCACATTACTAATATGCTTAATGTACATTCTTCGTTAACAACTTAACCATCATTAACTACAATCTCTGTTTCAATTCAATGAATTTCATTTCATAATAAATCAAGTGTAATATTCAAATAAATGTTTGATTTTACACTTTCATTTTCGATGTACTCGAAACTTTCCAGAAAACATCATCTGTGCCTTGTATGGTTTACAAAAACTCCACGAGCACCAACATCCTTCACCGAGGAATAAGAATAAATAATGAAATATTGATTTCATTAATACTCCGCGAAGATTATGTAATCTTTAATATTTTAGAGATTATTCATTTCTAAGTCAAGCCAAAAATCAAATGAGCTTAATATGATATTAACTCATTAAATCCGAATTACATCCGAAGAAAATATATATACAGATATTTTCATAAAGACTGTAATGAAAATTCTTTTGTACAAAATATTAATTGTGAAATCTTTAACGGGTAGGTAATACTCGAAAAATATATACGTTCACAATTAATATGTTACATTGTACATTCTTCAATTTTGATTCAAAAATCATTAACTATACTCACTATCTTCACAATGATATACAATCATTTTCATACAAGTTCAATTACATATTCTGATATTTTAGAATTCAAGTCATAACTCTGAACCAGTAACATCATTCTTAGATCTCTACATCTTTCAAAGCTATACTTTGACTTCAAAACTGTGCAAGATCCTTTAGCGTTGTTAATATCAAAAATAATCTTGCCATCCTTTTCAAAGTATCCAGTTTTATCACACTTTCAACTAGTCAACTTTGATTTTTCAGATTAGCCTTATTGTAACCTTGACATATATGTTCTTGTTACTGGGGAACCTTTCATGTTCCACCACATTAGCAGTAAATTTACCAACAATTTCATTTATCCTTGACCTTCCGAAAAATTCTTATACTCATTGAAACTCTATCATGTACTCATCCACATCTAGTAACAATAATGGTCATACGAATTATCGGGAATTAGCAATCAGTATTTTGAAATCTTGCAGCACGTCTACGCCAACAGTTATATGAGTACATATAACGTCTACCTCCTGGACTTACATAATTCGAATATGAAGTTTCTGAAAAACACCCTGAACTGCGAACTAGTTCTCGAAATGCTGATAAAGCAGTAAAAACTGTAAACGACTTTAACAGTCAAAAGTTTGATGATAAAGAATGGTATGGTGGTAAAGCTGAGAAAAAGAGAAGGTTTGGAACTGGAAAACGGGTTGAGCAGACTATAAAGGAGATCAAGGACAAATACAAGAACCAAACTCTGTATTTAAAGAATCCTGATGATTCTGTTTCTAATGAAGTCTTTAGCAAATACCTTACTCCTTACTCTAAAACCTTTACGGACAATATTCTTCATCATCATCATTATCTTAAATATTCTAAGATATCATCATATCTTTCATTATAAATATCCTCAATATTTCTGAGGATAATTTCGTGACTATCTGAAATTATTCATTCCTTCACGCTATCTGTGTTACATCATAACAGAGACTGTGTTAGTTTCTAAATTCTAAAAAATTCGAATATAAAATATGAATGTTTTGAAGTAGTGTTGGGAACTGAAGCATGAATTAGTATAATATAATGACACTTGATCAACGTGATTATATTACAGTAAGTCATGCTGAGTTTCTAATGGAATGTGATAAAGGTTCACAGATCACACCCTCATCATGAACCATGTTACATAACTCTTTCATTCTATATAATCTCTAAATATATCAAGAAAATATACTTCTTGATAATTCGGTCTTTTCCAGATATTCTGGTAATTTGACAAATCAAGATTTTGCCATTACAATTTATTTCTTAGAACATTAATTATGTTCATCCGAAATTCATACCTACAAATTCTGGACCATTATTCGCTTGACATAAGGTCGGGAAGAGAAATCGAAAGCATGGAGCTCTGAAATATAAAAAGGAGAATATAAGCCCGATAACAACTCTGAAATTTACAAACCATGTATATCAATGCGCATAGCAATATAAAGACACGGGAGAATGAAAAACACTATAACCCCAAGGTAATGGTAAAAGAAAGTAACTTCCTCTGGTGGTAGATGAAAAAGAAGAATGACAGATATAAAAGTTAGGAGTATATCAAGAATTAGAACTGGATGAAGCATTTCACAATCTTTTAGAAGTATGAAATGAGGAAGAAGATGTAGGAGTGGTGAAAATAATGAAACAGAAGAGGTCAATTTATAGCAAAATAACAGACAGAGCAATCAAGATAGATGATCGCATATAATTAAAGAAGGTCTTAGTCTCCTTAATTCCCGAAGAATCAAATCTTATTTAGATTATGAAGACTTTCTATTCCTTAAATTTCGGAAATCAGTCGTTACTACGTCAAGAGATAAGACGCATCTCTATTCTCTATTTCACTTTATTACAATAACTTCCCTCATACGCTTCAAGTAATTAGATTGTTTTATCCATATTATTCAACGGTGATAAAACTCTATTTATCGACTCATATTCGTCATAAAAACATTTTTATTGTTAGCCATGACAACCTCACTCAAATTTCGGGACAAAATTTCTCTAACGGGTAGGTACTATGATGACCCGGAAAATTCTGACCAAATCTAGACTTAATCCTGTATGATTAACGTTTCCGACACGATAAACAAAGTCTATGAAGTTAAATCTCAAAATTTTGAACTGTTCAATTAACCTTCGATTGTTCTCAACGAAACGTGAACAATTATATATAGATACATATACTATAACTTGAAAACGTAACAAAGTGTTGAGGATATGATACTGTGCATTAAACTTATTGGTTTGATTATCTGATTGATATATTTAACTACAGAGTTAAAAGATTATGCCAAACGATTCAAGTAAAAGATATTTACTGAGTCTCTTAAGAATTATGATATTATTACGTGTCTCTGTTGAGAGGTCCACGTTGATTTGAGAAATCATTCATTTTTAACGGTATTCGGAATAAATGGTGAATTATTTGTTTAAATAACGTAATTTGGACACATACAATAATAAGGAATATTAACTGTTAAGAATTAATTATATGAATAACTTGTGATACGTATTTTAAAACGTGTTTATAAATATTGAGAATAGATATTAACTTGGTTATGAAACGTTTGATAAATACTATTATATTAATAAATAACGAGATAATGATTTATAGAAGTAAATGACCAAAATACTCGAAAGTTTAAGATATACTTTGGGTGGTATAATTTAGGGATAATTTAAGGCTATATTTTGACAAAGGTACGTGTCCCAGAATGTAAATTACAAGTTTTCTCAGCGTACGAGGGACACTCGAAAAACCGGAACCGGGACATAAGTCGCGTAACAACGTACGACTTATCGGAACAAAAATTACAAGTTAACTATGCATGCGAATTTAATATAATATATAATTAATTATATAAATTAAATATATTATATATATTATTAATAATTATGTCGACAAACAAAAATACAAAAAAATGTGAGCTGGATTTTGGGGCCTTGCGATCGCATGGAAAATAGGCATAAAACCCATGCGATTGCATGGGGTCAGATTTCAGGAAAAGTTTATAAATTGAATTCGTTTTGCTTCGAGACACACACACACCAATCCATCTATCTCCCTCTGTAATATATATTAATATATTATTATTATTATTATTATTATTATTATTATTATTAATTAATTA
Source organism: Rutidosis leptorrhynchoides (assembly GCF_046630445.1). Classification (NCBI taxonomy): domain Eukaryota; kingdom Viridiplantae; phylum Streptophyta; class Magnoliopsida; order Asterales; family Asteraceae; genus Rutidosis; species Rutidosis leptorrhynchoides. The sequence goes on along the minus strand of NC_092343.1, from coordinate 379,320,355 downwards.
ATAAATATTATAATTAATTTTAATACTATTAGTAGTATTATTATTAATTAATATTATACATAAAATACTACGACGAGGTCATGAGCGTGTCACTTCAAAACAAGTTTTTCGAGCGGGATAAAGCTAAGGAAACTATGGGTTATAGCTATGGAGGTTAGGGGTAATATTCGTGGGTAATATTCACAAGTCAAACCTAGTGTTTATCATCTCCGTTACGTCTACGTACTTTTCTGAAATATTGAATCACAATAATAATACGTAAGCATTTATATTTTATATTTTATAAATTAATAGTGTATACATACTAGTGCTCGAGTGTATATATTTATACATGCTTGTATGCTAAATTTCGTCGTTAAACAGTTTATAATCAATCACAAATTAAATACATATATTACTGGTAAAAGGTATATGATATACATGTTTTTGGAAAGCTGGTGAAAAATCAATAACTTTTCATTTAGATATCGAATAGCTTCGATGAACGGATTAAAAGATATGGTCAATTGAATTATAATTGACGTTAATTGAAATTGCCTTTAAATCTGCAATTAATATTTAAACAACTTGTTTGTAAAATTGATAAATTGGATTTTTGAATATTACCAACCGAGTAAATGAAACCTTAAATAAGGTACGTCTCGTTTTGTTAAACTATTATCAAAATTGACTTTTGAAACGACTTTGGATAACTTTTGTATGTCGATCTCGAGCATTAGGATTATGATACACTATGACCTGACCTAGCTTGATAGACATTTATTGACCAACATATGTTCTCTAGGTTGAGATCTACGATTATTTGATATTCCGAGTTTCGGTCACAATACGATGAACAACTTTATGTGCTGCTAAGGTGAGTTTCATTTGCTCCCTTTTTAAATGCTTTTACAATATATATTTTTGGGCTGAGAATACATGCAATTTATTTTAAACACAATGGATACAAGTGCATACTAAATTCTACACCGAGTTTGAACCGAAAATCCCTTAGCTTTGGTAACTAGTAACTGCCGGTTATAAGAACTGGTGGGCTCGAGTAGTTGTATATGGATCCATAGGGCTTGACATCCCCGTCTGTTCTAGGTATAGAAAGAAACTCTAGCCTAAACTATAAAATAGACGTATGCTATTTGAAGTTAGTACACGTTGGATTGCGTGTATTGTACATGTTGGTTGCATGTTAAACGAGGGGTACTTATTATAGACGTTAAGGCTTGGTTATCAGGGTACTCATTCTTGTAGAACATTTTGATAAACGTTTCTGGATGAAACAACTGAAATCTTGTGATCCATCTTTATATACAGATTATACAAAACATACAAACTATGAACTCACCAACCTTTGTGTTGACACTTGTTAGCATGTTCATTCTCAGGTTCCCTAGAAGTCTTCCGCTGTGTGCTTATATGTTATACAAGCTATGTGCATGGAGTCTTACATGGCATATTTTTCAAGGAAACGTTGCATTCACCAAATCATCACCATATATCATATTTTGACTGCATTGTCAACAGAAGTACTATTGTAAACTATTATTTACAGTGATTGTCTATATGTAGAAATCATCATATGTCAAAAACCTTTGATTTATATATTCATTTATGGTATGCCTTTTCAAAAGAATGCAATGTTTACAAAACGTATCATATAGAGGTCAAATACCTCGCAATGAAATCAATGAATGACGTGTTCGTCCATATAGATTTGGAGCGATCGTCACATAATCCCTTTCAAAGTAGAAAATTTTGTCACAGCTCCAGCAAGTCAACTCTGACTTTTCATCCGAAACAACCTTATTATAACCTTGATATATATGCGTACTCTTTATTGTTACTGGGAACCTTTTATATTTCACCATATTACCATCAGCGTTTAATCATCTAAAAACACAATTCTCCTGAAACCACCTCGGATTGATAACCGATGATTCAGATATGGCTGCAATAAATGCAGAGGAAACAGTAAATTTATAGATGGCCTAAATGGCCAAGAGTTTGATGATAAAGAATGGAGTGTTGGAAACACTCAATAGAAAATTTGGTACTGAAAAACGAATTGAGCTAACCATGAAGAAGACCAAGGACAAATACAAGGACCAAACCCTATATTCAAAGAATCCAGGTAATTCTGGATCCGATGAAGTCTTTAGTGAATATCTTGCTCCTTACTCTAAACCCTTGCGGACAATAGTTTCTATCATCCTCTAATCTTAGATATTCCGAGATATTATCGTATCTTTCATTATAGATATCCTCGATATTTCTGAATATATTTTCATAACTAATCTTATCTGAAATCATTAATCTCTTCGTGCTATCAGTGTTACATCATATAGAAACTGTTAGTTTCTATATTCTGTAAACCTTTAAGTTTAAATTATGAATGATTTTGAAGTAGTGTTGGAAATTGATGCATGAGTTAGTATAATATAATGACACTTGATCAACGTGATTATATTACAGTAAGTCATGCTGAGTTTCTAATGAAACGTGATGATTCACAGACTCTAACGTCATCATGTGACATGTTACACGACTCTTGTATTCTATTTAAACCTCTAAAATATCAAGAAAATATTCCTTGATGATTCGGTCTTTTCCATGGTATTCTGGTAATTTAACAAATCAAGATCGTGCCATTACCATTCCCTTCTTAGAACATTAACAATGTTCATTCTGAAACTTATATCCACGAATCCTGGACCATTACAAGAGATGCCCAATCGCAAGAAGAAGAAACGAAGGGACAAAGCTCCGAAATAGAAAGTGGAGTATAAATCGCAGCAAATAGAAGGGAGTATTAACTGTGGATAACAATGATTATAGGAAACAGAAATAGGGACATTGAAATTTAAGGGGAGATATAAAGTCCAATAACAACACGGAAATTACAGACCGTGTATATCAATATTTATCGCAACATAAGGACACGGGAAAATTAAAAACACTATAACCCCAAGGGCGAAGTAAAAGAAAACAGATTCCTCCGGTGATAAATGAAAAAGAAGATTGATAGAAACGATAGTCAGAAAAATATCAAGGATTAGAACGGGATTAAGCATTTTCACAATCTTTTGGATGGATGAAATAAGAAAGAAAGTATGGGAATGGTGAGAATAATGGAACGGAAGAGTTTAACTTATAATGGAAATATCAGACAGAGTAATCGAAGCAGATCATCGTATTTAATTAAAGAGATCTTAATTCCCCTATTCGCCGAAGAATCAAATCTTATAGATTTCCAAGATTTCCTTTTAAATCCCTTGAATTCCGGAATTCAACCAAGGCGACGTCAAAAGTCAAGACGCATCTTATTTCTAAATTCAACCAATACAACGTTAAAAGTTAAGACGCACCTTATTTTCTAAATACAACCCTGACTCTGTCAAAAGTTAAGATGAATCTATACTTTCCTATTTCACTGATAGCTTCATTCGTACTCTTCGAGTAATCGAATTATTTTTATCCATATTACTCAATGATGATAAAACTCAATTTATCAACTCATATTAGTCATGAAAACATTTTTTATTGTTAACCATGACCACCTCACTCAAATTTCGGAACGAAATTTCTTTAACGGGTAGGTACTGTGATGACCCAGAAAATTCCGACCAAATTTAAACTTAATCTTTATATGTTTTCGATACGATAAGCAAAAATCTGTAATGTTGAGTCTCGAAAGTTTTTAAAACTATATTCATGTCATCATTTACAATTTTACCATGCCTGACGATTCACGAACAATTGTGTGTAAATAAAAATGTATATATTATGTAAGTGTAAATATATATACAACAATCTGAAATTTCAAAATATAATTGAAACATTGGAATCAAATACGTAATGTATGATACAAAATAATTAAACTGTTATGAAAAAATGAACCCATATATATATATATATATATATATATATATATATATATATATATATATATATATATATATATATATATATATATATATATATATATATATATATATATATATATATATATATATATATATATATATATGATTTTTGTACACAATTAAAAATACTATGTATATTGTATTAAAAATTCGAATACGTTATATGAAGATTACATAATAAATAATATGTAATGTTAATATATAAAATATAATTACAGAATAGCTATCATATTAATGAATATTATTTTCATTATTAATATTGATATCGGTATTATTAATAATATTATTATTATCATTTTTATTATCATTATTATTAGTTGTTAAACTTATTAAAATTAGCATTTATTTTATTATCAATATCATCATATTATTACTATTATTTTTAAATGTATTATTACTATCATATAAATAATATTATGATTATTATTATTATTATTATTATTATACTTATTATTAATTAGTATTATAATTAATAAAATATATTTAAATTTATATTATTTACAAATTATAAACAGAAAATAAGTACGATACAGTTCAACATCCCAATCAACCTTTAATTGATTTTGTTTGTTGTCTGTAAAGTGGTTGCAAATCAAATTCCTTCACAGTGTCAATCTTAATTCTGTTAGGGTAGATTGGAGTTATCTGCTTGTCTTTGATTTGAGTAATTGGGTCGTACAAGTTAGCCAACAAACAAAATTTAATCGTGATATATTGACTGTAATTATATTCTGATAACAACTATTTGATACCCTACTTATGTCAAGCGATTGAAAACAGCAAAATCAAACCCACAATTTAAAATCCATAACACCATCATTGAACCCTCATCAAGATCACCACCTACGATTACAATTTCCATTCGTCACCCTCACTTCAACCATACCATCTCATAATTACAACTCGATCGCCACTTGAAAATCACCACAACCGTTGTTAATCACCACCACTTTTCTCTCTTGCGTTTCATTCACATACGAGTACAAGCCATAACATCACCTTTCGACTCCCTTGTTTTATGAATTCATCTATTTCCTCTATCAATCAACCATAGTATTATCTTCTTATATATCCTACCAATGAATAACTTAAACACACACATTAAACTCACCTTCACTATTTTTTTTTCTTTTCTTCGATCAACCATCACCAAGAACCGAAATCACCACCTCTTGTTTCATGATTACTACTAAACCACCAAGCATCTTTTTCTGTTTTAAAGACAACTGTCACTCACCACCATAATCAAACCCATCACCTTTATGTTTTCTGCTGCAACTATAAACAAACACGACTATATTTCTGTGAACCGTTGATTAACACAAATTGCAAAAGATATGGGATGTGGGTCGAAACAAATAACGTGAAGAAACAACTGGAACACACTCATTGTTTAATGCTTTGTTCTCTCCTTTTACTTTCTAAAAATTTTAACATATAATAATAACCAATAGGTATCCAAGGAAAATGAGTGGGTTCCAGTTATCATTTTTTTCCGATTCAAATCATAAGGTATCAATTCGTTGGGCTTTTGTTTGCAACATGGGCCAAGATACCATCTGTTGGGCTGCTGAATCGAAGCTTCTGTTTCCACTAACCTGTCGACCCACAAACAAAAACCCAAACACTACCGTCATTGTATTGCTTCGGGTTATTACTTCTGTTTTCTATTCTAAGTCGAGCAAGGAGGAATTTACAGTTAATGATGATAATAGTTGATGAATGATGATGATGCGTGTAATATATTGATGATGTTAAAATAAAGAACCGATAATAATAATATGATAATGATTCATGATAACCGAATAGATAATGATGATGATAACGGTGATGATAATTACAATAAGGAGTTATGATTACGTGATTGTAGTCACTATGATTCAATGATGATGATAACAATCGAAGAATGATGATGAAGTAGTGACTAGGTTTTGTATGAGAAGAAGAAGAAGGCTTAGTATATACGGGTTATATTTATTTGTGGGAATTATAAATCAGAAAACGGGCAATAGCCCAACGATTTAGGAGTATTGACAAGTATCGAGAGGTCTAGTGTTCGAGTCCTGCAGACAGCAACTACTTTTTTAAAGGCCATATGAGGTAGTTTCTAATGTCACAAATCTTTATTATTGTTATTGTTATTAATATTAGTATTATAGTTATTATTGTTATTAATATTACTAATATATGTAGTATGTAACAACTATTATTATTATTATTAGGTATTAGTAAGATTATGATTAATATTACTATCACTTTACTATTATGTAACATCATTATTAATGTTATTATTAGTATCATTAATAACAATAGAAGTACTATAAAAATTAAGATTATTATTATAAATGTTATTATGAAAATATTACGAACTAATATTAATATTAGTATTAGTATCATTTATGTAATTATCAGTATTATCATTATCAAATAAAGTATTATTATTATTATTATGAGTAAATCCTTATTATCAAAACTAACATTTTTAGCAGCTAAATATTCTGTACATAAAATATACTCTTTACATATACTAAAAGTACATTAATATTTCATATACAATATATCAAACATATTAATAGTATTTATATGAATACTTACATATAACCAACTAATGATTTTAAATATAATACTGATCATATAATATATTTAGATATATTGACACAACTAAATATATAAAAATATTTATCATTTTAAAAATATATACAAAATAAATAAATATAACATATAAAGTAAGATTTAATATAAGTAAAAGTTTTAATGGATTTTAGAATAGATTCTATATAAAAAAAATATATAAATAACAAATACTAATAACTGAAATTATGTAATTCCATTATATATTTTAATAATTATACAAATGATATAGGTTCGTGAATCCGAGGCCAACCCTACACTTGTTCAATGACGTCATATGTATTTTTACTATAAAATATAGTATTGTGAGTTTCATTTGCTCCATTTTACTCATTACATTTTTGGGCTGAGAATACATGCAATGTTTTAATAACTGTTTTGCAATATTTATATGCGTGAGTTTCATTTGCTCCCTTTTACTCATTACATTTTTGGGCTGAGAATACATGCAATATTTTAATAACTGTTTTGCAATATTTATATGCGTGAGTTTCATTTGCTCCCTTTTACTCATTACATTTTTGGGCTGAGAATACATGCAATGTTTTAATAACTGTTTTGCAATATTTATATGCGTGAGTTTCATTATTCCCTTTTTAAATGCTTTCGCAATATATATTTTTGGGACTGAGAATACATGCGCTGTTTTTATAACTGTTTTACGAAATAGACACAAGTAATTGAAACTACATTATATGGTTGAATGATCGAAATCAAATATGCCCCTTTTTATTGAGTCTGGTAATCTAAGAATTAGGGAACAGACACCCTAATTGACGCGAACTCTAAAGATAGATCTATCGGGCCCAACAAGCCCCATCCAAAGTACCGGATGCTTTAGTACTTCGAAATTTTTATATCATGTCCGATGGAGGATCCCGAAATGATGGGGATATTCTTATATGCATCTTGTGAATGTCGGTTACCAGGTGTTCAATCCATATGAATGATATTTTTGTCTCTATGCATGGGACGTATGTTTATGAGAAATGAAAATATGAAATCTTGTGGTCTATTAAAATTATAAATTGATTATTTATGATAAACTAATGAACTCACCAACCTTTTGGTTGACACTTTAAAGCATGTTTATTCTCAGGTACGAAAGAAATCTTCCGCTGTACATTTGCTCATTTTAGAGACATTACTTGGAGTCATTCATGAGATATTTCAAAAGACGTTGCATTCGAGTCGTTAAGTTCATCAAGATTATTATCAAATCATTTATAATTTGAATATATTATGAAATGGTATGCATGTCGTCAACTTTCGATGTAATGAAAGTTTGTCTTTTTCAAAAACGAATGCAATGTTTGTAAAATGTATCATATAGAGGTCAAGTACCTCGCGATGTAATTAACTGTTGTGAATCATTTATAATCGATATGGACTTCATCCTGATGGATTAGGACGGGTCTTCACACTTAGCGTATCTTATAATTCATATCTTAGCGTATCTGTTACTGTAGACTTTGCCAGACAGCTTCCGTAGATTCCTCCGTAACTTATGGGATTTTAGTATTATATATGCATATGTAAATTATGTATTACAGGATACTAATCTACATCCTATAATCATTTCATATCGAAAACCCTTTATCTAACCGTACAAGACGGAACTCACAACTAGTTCAAATTCCTCGAATTCCGACAACCATTCTGATATGGATTTCCACTCAAGCTCCAAAAGCAGTGTAAACGACATGGATTAACCAATCAGCCGTCCCCAATTCATCTGATGGGTTCGTAGTCTACTTAATCATTGGAGACAAGAAGAAGGCGATCCTTTCCATCCACCACATTGCCCTCTTGGCGAAGAACCTGAAGCACTTACCGGTGAACCTGTCCGAAACACCATTTTCTCTCTCATTTCCAGAGTATCTCGCCACGACTATATCATAACTCATATTCTAAACCTTATTCATTTGCTCGTTCCGACCGACAATCATTCCGGAATAATAGAAGAAGTCAACGAGCTTCACGCTCGAGTAATCAATTTGGAGAATATGGTGCAAAACTTACCAGCTTCAGCAACATCCCACGCCTCAACATCTCATTATGTACCTCGAGCATAATTATCGTTCTACGAATCGTTCTACATCAATTATCTTCATTCTACGTGACGATTATACAATTTCTAATGTTTTAGAGATTATGTGTTCTAGTTCTAACGATAAATCAAATGAGTTTAATATCATATTAACTCATTAAATCCACGATTATATCTGAAGAAAATATATATGTATATATGTTTTCATAAAGATTGTAATCAAAAAATTCTTTTGTACAAACTGTTAATGGTGAAAATATTTTAATGGGTAGGTAATACCCGAGGAATATTTAGATTTCACATTAATAAGTTACACTGTACATTCTTTCAAACCTGATTCAACGGTCATTTACTATCCTACTTACATCCACCGATGCACGTATCCGTTCACCACAGAATAACCCTTTTCATTCAATTTCATATTTGGATTTTAACTTATCAGAATCCAACAAGTGACATAATGAAGAAAATATTTGACAAAATAAAATTTGTTTGAAACAGACAAATTAACTATGAGAAATTTTGTTAAGAATCCACGCTAACAAAATCCTAGCTAACTTTTCCTAGCTCACTGTTAATTCCGTATTACATTTTACTTATCGCAATTTATTTATCGCAATTTTAATTCTCGCAATTTTATTTATCGTCATTTAATTTCTGTTATTTATTTTACGCACTTTATTTATCGTCATTTAAATACTGTTATTTACGCATTCAAATGTCGGGACACGTATACAATGTTTTGACATATCATATCGACGCATCTATATATATTATTTGGAATAACCATAGACACTCTATATGCAGTAATGATCGAGTTAGCTATACAGGGTTGAGGTTGATTCTATAATAATATATATACTTCTAGTTGTGATCGAGTCTGAGACATGTATACGGGTCACGATACGTATTAATTAATCTGAATATTATATATTAAACTATATATGAATTATTGGACTGTCAACTGTGGACTATCGACTGTGGACTAATAACATTGGACAATTAAAATGATTTAAAATATTGATTATAACATATATTCATTGGACTGTCAACTGTGGACTATCTACTGTGGACTAATAACATTGGACAATTAAAATGAATTAAAATATTGATTATAACATATGAAACTAAACAATTCTTCAAGTTTGCCACTTGATTTCATCTTAAACCTCGTTTGTATCTCGACGATTACAATCTACATTCAAACCTTTCATAATTCTTGAAAACACCTCAATCGGGAGGATGAACCAACCGCACTTCATCTACGGAAGGAAAGATTTATGCATATAGTTATGCACCTGAAAACACTCGGAACCTGAGTAAACGTTTAACACATATCTGTACTAGCTCCTTTGGCGTTGTTATTTCCGAAAATAACCTTGCAATCCCTTTCCAAATTAGCCAATTTTGTCACAGCTCCAGCAAGTCAATTTCGACTTCTCGTTCGAAACAACTTTATTATAACCTTGATATATATTTGTGCTCTTTTATTGTTACCAGGGGAACCTTTTATATTCTACCATATTACCATCAGCGTTTAATCATCTAAAAACACAATCCTCCTGAAACCACCTCGGATTGATAACCGATGATTCAGATATCGTAGCATTAAATGCAGAGGAAACAGAACAATTGTAGATGGTCTAAACGGTCAAAAGTTTGACGATAAAGAAGAGAGTGTTAGGAACGCTCGATAGAAAATTTGGTATTGAAAAACAGATTGAGCTAACCATGAAGGAGACCAAGGACAAATACAAGGACCAAACTCTATATTCAAAGAATCCAGGTAATTCTGGATCCGATAAAATCTTTAGAGAATACCTTGCTTCGAAGTCATGTTAAAATCTTGCGAAAAATTTTTCATCATCAACCTTCGAACTTAGAAATTCCAAAATATCATCATAAATATCTTCGATATTTTTGAAGATATTTTCATAAATATTCTAGTCTGAAATTATATACCTCTTCGTGCTATCTGTATTCCATTATATTGGAAACTTCTGTAAAATCTAAGTATAAATTATGAATGAATTGTGGAGAAGTGTTGGGAATTGAAGCATGGGTTAGTATAATATAATGACACTTAGCCAACGTGATTATATTACAGTAAGTCATGCTGGAAGTTCTATTGAAACATGATGATTCACAGATCATAACGTCATCATGTGCCATGTTACATAACTCTTTCATTCTACTTAACTTCTGAACATATCAAGAAAATATATTCTTGATGGTTCTATCTTCCGTGATGTTGATAAATTTGAAAATCAAATCGTGCTATCACGTTCCTTCCTGCTTAGAACATTATAATCATTCGAAACTCTATATCAACGAATTCTGGACTATTATTCGCTTGACTTAAAGTCGAAAAGAGAAAACAAAAGTTTGAAACTCCAAAATATAAGGGGGAATATAAAGCTCGATAACAACACATAAAATTACAAACCGTGTATATCAATGTTTATCGCAACATAAAGACACAGGAGAATTAAAAACATTATAACCCCAAGGGCGAAGTAGAAGAAAACAGATTCCTCCGGTGGTAAATGGAAAAGGAGAATGATTGTTGCGATAATGAGGATAAGAACAAGAATCAGAACTGGATTAAGCATTTTCACAATCTTTTGAATTTAAAATTTGAGTATAGAAGTGGTGAAAACTAATGAAACGGAAAAGATAAATTTATAATGGAAATATCAGACGTAGTAATCAGGACAGATCATCGCATTTAATTAAAGAGACCCTAATTTCCTTAAATCTCGAAGAATCAGATCTTATAGATTTCCAAGATTTTCTTTTAAATCCCTTGAATTCCGGAATTCAACCCTGGCTTCGTCAAAAGTTAAGACGAATCGTTACTTTTCCTATTTCAATCTTTTGTGATAGCTTCATTCGTACTCTTCGAATAATCGAATTGTTTTATCCATATTACTCGATGATAATAAAACTTTATTTATCAACTCATATTCGTCATGAAAAACAATTGTATTGTTAGCCATGACCACCTCACTCAAATTTCGGGACGAAATTTCTTTAACGGGTAGGTACTGTGACGACCCAAAAATTTCTGACCAAATTTAAACTTATTCTTTATATGATTTCGACAAGTTAAACAAAGTCTGTAATGTGGAGTCTCAATTTTTCTTTTAGAAAGTATATGCATGTAATCATCTAACCTTGGACTTCCTCGACGATTCACGAACAATTATATATAAATAAATATATAAATATATCTATATACATATATATATATATATATATATATATATATATATATATAAGTATTGAAAGTAATAAAATATAAATAATAAAATATAAATAAATCATTAGGCTTAAATATGTAAAATATTTTACAAGGTAAGAAAGTGGTTATTAAAAATAAAGCTATATATAAGTAAATAGGATTTCTATAAGGAATTATTATGTTATGCATAATAGAATATATATATATATATATATATATATATATATATATATATATATATATATATATATATATATATATATATATATATATATATATATATATATATATATATATATATATATAAGATGTAAGCATTATTTGTATTATATTACGTAAATTATAATATATAATATTAATACATTAAATTCCAAGTTAAATGATAGATGCCATTATTTATGATTAATATTAATATCAGTATTAATAATATTATATATATATATATATATATATATATATATATATATATATATATATATATATATATATATATATATATATATATATATATATATATATATATATATATATATATATATATATATATGAAATTGGATATCTTTAATTGCTAATATTATTGATATCATTACAAAAATCATTATTATCATAACTAGTAAAAAAAATTAAATTAAGATCTTTGTTATCATTAATATAATTATTAATAATATTATTATTATTATCAGTATTATCATTATTCTTAAAATTATTAAGATTGTTATAATAAAAGAACATATCATTAATATTATTATTAATATCCTTTGTTAATATCAATATCATCATGTTATTATTGTTATAATTATTTTTAAATGTATTAGTATTAGTGTCTTATTAAGATTACTATTAGTATTATTACTATTATTATTATTTTTTTATTTAGATATAATTATAATTATTAATCATTAATTATTAATAATAATGAGATAAGATCATATGTAAGATTTGAAATCAATTCAGTTTCTTACAGCTATCGAAACAGTATCTAATTTTTTATTTGATTCTCTAAAAACGTTCCCATCCCAATCAGTAGTACAAATCAATTGAATTTGGCAACCTGTTTATATTTCTTTATGTTACTGGTTGAACTTTATGTACCAAAATTTGTTACCAGTCCAAATCAAGGTACATTGCAAAATAATCGATCCAAATACCTTTAGTAAACTTCATTTATACGATATCTATTATTACATAAGGCTATAAGCTTCTGCAAATCGTATTTTAAAAACAAAAACTCAGAAAAAATAGCCATTTACCTCTGTTCGTGTATCATTTTTCAAAAACCTCAAAATCGAACAAAATTTCAAAATATAATAATGCAATTGTGTTATTAATCCTTTGTTGAATCTTTCTGCAAAATATTAACTCTCAATTCATCTTAACAAATCCAAATTTTCAAGTCAAAGTATTAAAGTCAAAAGTCAACGAAATTGTTCATCGAGAAATTGGTGATCGTTTTGAGGATTCTGTTAAAATTAACGATCTAAAAAGTTTTTAATTATGATTTCAAACATGTTTCATGTTATAAATATTATGTAAAAACGTCTTTAAAGTCGAAATCAATGTTGGTGTTCTTCCTTGAAGTCGCGACAGCAGTACCAGTGGATATATTTTTTTTTTTCGTTTCAATCAATTCAAGAACCTTTATAGGTCATTGGTTTATCGGTTCTGTATTGTTTATGAATTCAAAAATCAAAGAAATAAATTGTTGTTTTCAATGATTTGATCCTGGGTCAGTTTTCAATTGTGAAGATGAAGAAGGAAATTTAATCAGTTAATATCGGGCTGAATGAAATGGGTTTCGATATAAATCAGGAAAAACGAGCACAGCCCACTGGTTCAAGGTGTTGTCGGGTTAACAAGTGGTCAAGGGTTCGAGCCCTGCAGTCGCCAATTTTTTTTAGAACTTGTTTAAAAGGTAGTCAACCATTATTTTTATTATTATTATTATTATTATTATTATTATTATTATTATTATTATTATTATTATTATTATTATTATTATTATTATTATTATTATTATTACCATTATTATTATTCTTACTAACATTAAAATATATTTATTATTATTATTATTATTGATATTATCCCTAAGTATTAATATTTAGTGTTATTAGTTTTAATATTACTATCATAATGAAATATAATATATCTAACATTAATATTAGTAGTATCATCACGATTGTAATTATTATCATCATTATTATTATTATTATTATTATTATTATTATTATTATTATTATTATTATAAGTATATAAGTATTATAAGTATTACTAATATTAATATTATTATTGATTGTTGCGAATACTATGATTATTATTATTATTACTAATATCCTTATTATTAGTATAAGTATCGTTATTATGATTATTAACAAAAGTATTTTTAAGATTACCAATAATAATAAGATCGTTATAATTATTATTATCAAGTAATAAGTATTAATATCAAAAATTAATATTTTCAGTATCATTATTATTAGATTATCCATTTTTATTTAAAAACTATTGATACAATATTATTATGAGATTTATTCTCAAAAATTATCATTATATTCATATTAATAAAATTATAAATAATATCATCATATTTATTAGTATTATCGCTACTAATATTTCAAATATTATTTTAGTATTACTAAATTAGTGTTTTAACAAACAAATGATATAAATATATTTATTTCATATAACATAATAAAAGTTATACTTTTATTTAAATTATATAAAAATGAAAATATAATGAAGTAAATAAGTTATTGATATAAAAACTATATCATTACTAATAATATATAAACTGTTCGATTATGATTATATGTTTTAATGAATATACAAATGATATAGGTTCGTGAATCCGAGACCAACCCTATATTGTTCAATATAGTCATATGTATTTTTACTACAAAATACATTAGGTGAGTTTCATTACTCTCTTTTTAAATGCTTTTGCAATATATATTTTTGGGACTGAGAATACATGCGCTTTTATAAATGTTTTACGAAATAGACACAAGTAATTAAAACTACATTATATGGTTGAATGATCGAAGGCGAATATGCCCCTTTTAGCCTGGTAGCCTAAGAATTAGGGAACATCACTAATTTCGAGAATTAGTGCACCCCTAATTGACGCGAATCCTAAAGGTAGATCTACGGGAACTAACAACCCCCATTCTGAAATTTGGAATGCTTTAGTACTTCGATTTTATCATGTCCGATGGGTGTCCCGAAATGATGGGGATATTCTATATGCATCTTGTTAATGTCGGTTACCAGGTGTTCACCATATGAATGATTTTTATCTCTATGCAGTTTGCGAAATGCCTGATATGATATGGATATTTATGAAAAAATGAAATCTTGTGGTATATTAAAATGATGAAAATGAATGTTTATGATAAACTAATGAACTCACTAACCTTTTGGTTGACACTTTAAAGCATGTTTATTCTCAGGTATGAAAGAAATCTTCCGCTGTGCATTTGCTCATTTTAGAGATATTACTTGGAGTCATTCATGACATATTTCAAAAGACGTTGTATTCGAGTCGTTGAGTTCATCAAGATTATTATTAAGTCAATTATAGTTGAATATATTATGAAATGGTATGCATGCCGTCAACTTTCGATGAAATGAAAGTTTGTCTTTTAAAAAAGAATACAATGTTTGTAAAATGTATCATTTAGAGGTCAAGTACCTCGCAATGTAACCAAATGTAATGTATTCGTCCAGATGGATTAGGACGGAGCATTAGAAACTCTCGACCTCTAACAAAGAGTGTCAGGTCATGAGCTACAACACAAGATTCACTAGTTGTGAAGGTCTAGATGTGTGAATATATGTAGCAGTGAAAATCACTTTTGCAGCCGTACATTTGACCCGTAAATTAGTAATCCATCAATATTGTTTTTTTAGCAAAAAGTTTATGTCCATAAAATAATGTGTGAAGTATACATGACTCATTGAGTGGTTGTGGTTTTAGGGTGTCAAAGTTTGGACCCGTATCCTTATAACTTTTGTAAAAAGAATTTCCTGACCAGTTGATAGCTATGGATGCAAAAGCATATCTATTCATTTTGAAAACATAAAGAAACCAAAGCATATTTCTAGATTATGGGATAAATAATTGAACGAGTTTGGTTGTTGTAGTCAAATGTGATTCTACTTCGGTTGTTTAAAAATCAATTCAGACAAGTCAAATAAAATGTACTTTTACTTGGGTTGTAGTCAAATGTGATTTTACTTGGGTTGTTTGAAAATCAATTCAGACAAGTCAAATAAAATACACTAAAATTAAAAGTATAAATTAAGAATCGTAATAAGATATTTTTTGTTCAGACTACTCGAAAAAATATAAGTATTTTCCTCACAACATGTAGGCAGCATATCTGAGTACATGTGATTTTACTTGGGTTGTTTGAAAATCAATTCAGACAAGTCTAATAAAATGCACTAAAATTAAAAGTATAAATTAAGAAACGTAATAAAGTATATTTTGTTAGGCTATTCGAGAAAGGATAAGTATTTTCCCCCAAGATGTAGGCATCATATCCGAGTATCCCGCAAGTATCCCCTAATTATTTCTGATCATTTTCCTTACCAATCCCAACCACTAAACTATCTTGCCATTGTTATAAACAAGTATTTGGTCGACCGCGTTTTCATTATTTGCTTACAAAGATGTACGTTGGTTCTAGTACAAAGGCTATTACAAAAGTGGTAAATTGTTTTTTTTTTTTTTTTTTTTTTTTTTTTTTTTTTTGTACAAAAGTGGTAAATTGTTGTTAAAGTATGAAGGCTATTATTACATAATGCCATTGTTTACAAAAGTGCATACAAAAGTTATTACATAAGGCTATGACAAACTATTTTTTAAGTAACTATGCTTTGACATGATCAAGTTCTTCTTGTTATATGTGACGGTATTTCCACGCGCTCGAGGAGCTAAAAAGAATTCGAAATTTACATATAAATAACACCAACAGCATTCAATCATCAACAATCGTCAAAGAATTTCGAAAAAGGGAATAATACTCAAACCAAAACGACATGTGATAATTAGATGCAGATTACTGATTCCGCTCAAGAAAACAACAGATGCTGACATACCGTTGGAAGAAAGACTACGCAACCCAAACAAATTTGATAGACAGAGCAGTCCGAGAGGTAGTGGCACTTAAAAATGACAACAATAAAGACAATTAGCAAACCAAGTTAAAAACGGTAATAATAACAATTGCAAACGTAATGAAAAAGGCAAGAAAACTAAGGGAAAAAATTATACTCTGTACCCACACTCACCCTCAAAATCGAATGTAGGATACATTAAAATAAAAATCTGAAAAATAAAAATGATATTTTTCCAAAGGTGTAAGATTGATTCATGGTCCACCAAAGGTACTACGTAGTCAGAAAATGAAGTCGTTATAATTTCTAACCTACCAGTCCACTATTTC
This sequence comes from Rutidosis leptorrhynchoides, assembly GCF_046630445.1. Lineage (NCBI taxonomy): Eukaryota > Viridiplantae > Streptophyta > Magnoliopsida > Asterales > Asteraceae > Rutidosis > Rutidosis leptorrhynchoides. The sequence continues at coordinate 379,303,066 of NC_092343.1, read as the reverse complement.
AACCTTCATATTCTACGACTTCTATATAATAGATTCCGAGAATAAATGAAATAAAGATGGATAGTGTAAACCATCGTGTACGATTCGTCTACAACAGAATCTTTACACGGTTGAATACTACATGTTGTTTGAAAACCAGTTTGCATTTATAAAAACATAGTGTTTACAAAAGATAACGTGACACAGAGGTCATTACAAAACCATTATTCAAATAACATAAGTTGCGAATGCAAAATAAAAGTTTCATGATTGAGACATCTCTAAGTTATGCAGCGGATATCTAACACAGCAGGTCCTTAACAGCAATTCAATAACAGCATGACAGCAAATCTAACAGCGGAAGCAAGAAACCTCTAGGCACCTGAGAAATACACGCTTAAAAGTCAACAAGAATGTTGGTGAGCTATAGTTTAAGTTGTAACAGTAACGTAGGGTAGGCCACGAGATTTCAGTGTAACAAAACAGTATGAAAAGTATATGTATAACCGTGGGTACCCAGTAACTAGACTTAACGTTTATAACCCCCTGAAAGTACACTTGGCGAGTGTGTATGTTCACGAAGTATTAAACACCCGTTAAATGCTAGCGCGACTAGCCCGAGTGGGGATGTCAAACCCTATGGATCCATATCTAAGATTCGCGTTCACCGGTTCAAAAACCAATGACTAAACGTTACCGTGCTTGTAGTGACCCGAACTTTTCCATGTTTATATATATTAATTGAGATTGATATTTACATGATTAAATGTTTCCAACATGTTAAGCAATCAAACTTGTTAAGACTTGATTAATTGAAATATGTTTCATATAGACAATTGACCACCCAAGTTGACCGGTGATTCACGAACGTTAAAACTTGTAAAAACTATACGATGACATATATATGGTTATATATATAGTTAACATGTTTTTATTATAAGTATGTATCTCATTAGGTATTTTAACAATGAGTTATATACATAAAAATGAGACTATTAATTTAAGAAACTCGAAAACGATATATATAACGATTATCGTTATAACAACGTCTTACTAGGTACATATGAATCATATTAAGATATTGATACACTTGGTTAATTATGTTAAATGATAAGTAAATATATTATTAAGTGTATTAACAATGAAATACATATGTAAAAATAAGACTACTAACTTAATTATTTCGAAACGAGACATATATGTAACGATTATCGTTGTAACGACATTTAACTGTATATACATCATACTGAGATATATTATATATCATAATATCATGATAATATAACAATTTAATATCTCATTTGTTATAATAAACAATGGGTTAACAACATTCAACAAGATCGTTAACCTAAAGGTTTCAAAACAACATTTACATGTAACGACTAACGATGACTTAACGACTCAGTTAAAATGTATATACATGTAGTGTTTTAATATGTATTCATACACTTTTGAAAGACTTCAAGACACTTATCAAAATACTTCTACTTAACAAAAATGCTTACAATTACATCCTCGTTCAGTTTCATCAACAATTCTACTCGTATGCACCCGTATTCGTACTCGTACAATACACAGCTTTTAGATGTATGTACTATTGGTATATACACTCCAATGATCAGCTCTTAGAAGCCCATGTTAGTCACCTAACACATGTGGAAACCATCATTTGGCAACTAGCATGAAATATCTCATAAAATTACAAAAATATGAGTAATCATTCATGACGTATTTACATGAAAACAAAATTACATATCCTTTATATCTAATCCATACACCAACGACCAAAAACACCTACAAACACTTTCATTCTTCAATTTTCTTCATCTAATTGATCTCTCTCAAGTTCTATCTTCAAGTTCTAAGTGTTCTTCATAAATTCCAAAAGTTCTAGTTTCATAAAATCAAGAATACTTTCAAGTTTGCTAGCTCACTTCCAATCTTGTAAGGTGATCATGCAACCTCAAGAAATCTTTGTTTCTTACAGTAGGTTATCATTCTAATACAAGGTAATAATCATATTCAAACTTTGGTTCAATTTCTATAACTATAACAATCTTATTTCAAGTGATGATCTTACTTGAACTTGTTTTCGTGTCATGATTTTGCTTCAAGAACTTTGAGCCATCCAAAGATCCATTGAAGCTAGATCCATTTTTCTCTTTTCCAGTAGGTTCATCCAAGCAACTTAAGGTAGTAATGATGTTCATAACATCATTCGATTCATACATATAAAGCTATCTTATTCGAAGGTTTAAACTTGTAATCACTAGAACATAGTTTAGTTAATTCTAAACTTGTTCGCAAACAAAAGTTAATCCTTCTAACTTGACTTTTAAAATCAACTAAACACATGTTCTATATCTATATGATATGCTAACTTAATGATTTAAAACCTGGAAACACGAAAAACACCGTAAAACCGGATTTACGCCGTCGTAGTAACACCGCGGGCTGTTTTGGGTTAGTTAATTAAAAACTATGATAAACTTTGATTTAAAAGTTGTTATTCTGAGAAAATGATTTTTATTATGAACATGAAACTATATCCAAAAATTATGGTTAAACTCAAAGTGGAAGTATGTTTTCTAAAATGGTCATCTAGACGTCGTTCTTTCGACTGAAATGACTACCTTTACAAAAACGACTTGTAACTTATTTTTCCGACTAGAAACCTATACTTTTTTTGTTTAGATTCATAAAATAGAGTTCAATATGAAACCATAGCAATTTGATTCACTCAAAACGGATTTAAAATGAAGAAGTTATGGGTAAAACAAGATTGGATAATTTTTCTCATTTTAGCTACGTGAAAATTGGTAACAAATCTATTCCAACCATAACTTAATCAACTTGTATTATATATTATGTAATCTTGAGATACCATAGACACGTATACAATGTTTCGACCTATCATTTCGACACATCTATATATATTTCGGAACAACCATAGACACTCTATATGTGAATGTTGGAGTTAGCTATACAGGGTTGAGGTTGATTCCAAAATATATATAGTTTGAGTTGTGATCAATACTGAGATACGTATACACTGGGTCGTGGATTGATTCAAGATAATATTTATCGATTTATTTCTGTACATCTAACTGTGGACAACTAGTTGTAGGTTACTAACGAGGACAGCTGACTTAATAAACTTAAAACATCAAAATATATTAAAAGTGTTGTAAATATATTTTGAACATACTTTGATATATATGTATATATTGTTATAGGTTCGTGAATCAACCAGTGGCCAAGTCTTACTTCCCGACGAAGTAAAAATCTGTGAAGGTGAGTTATAGTCCCACTTTTAAAATCTAATATTTTTGGGATGAGAATACATGCAGATTTTATAAATGATTTACAAAATAGACACAAGTACGTGAAACTACATTCTATGGTTGAATTATCGAAATCGAATATGCCCCTTTTTATTAAGTCTGGTAATCTAAGAATTAGGAAACAGACACCCTAATTGACGCGAATCCTAAAGATAGATCTATTGGGCCTAACAAACCCCATCCAAAGTACCGGATGCTTTAGTACTTCGAAATTTATATCATATCCGAAGGGTGTCCCGGAATGATGAGGATATTCTTATATATGCATCTTGTTATTGTCGGTTACCAGGTGTTCACCATATGAATGATTTTTATCTCTATGTATGGGATGTGTATTGAAATATGAAATCTTGTGGTCTATTGTTACGATTTGATATATATAGGTTAAACCTATAACTCACCAACATTTTTGTTGACGTTTTAAGCATGTTTATTCTCAGGTGATTATTAAGAGCTTCTGCTGTCGCATACTTAAATAAGGACAAGATTTGGAGTCCATGCTTGTATGATATTGTGTAAAAACTGCATTCAAGAAACTTATTTTGTTGTAACATATTTGTAATGTAAACCATTATGTAATGGTCGTGTGTAAACAGGATATTTTAGATTATCATTATTTGATAATCTACGTAAAGCTTTTTAAACCTTTATTGATGAAATAAAGGTTATGGTTTGTTTAAAAATGAATGCAGTCTTTGAAAAACGTCTCATATAGAGGTCAAAACCTCGCAACGAAATCAATTAATATGGAACGTTTTTAATCAATAAGAACGGGACATTTCAGTTGGTATCAGAGCGTTGGTCTTAGAGAACCAGAATTTTGCATTAGTGTGTCTTATCGAGTTTGTTAGGATGCATTAGTGAGTCTGGACTTTGACCGTGTTTACTTGAAAAATGATTGCTTAACAAATTTTGTTGAAAACAATATATTTTTAACATGTGAATATTATGTGATATATTAATCTCTTAACGCGTTTGATATTATGTGATAGATGTCTACCTCTAGAACAAGTCCCATTGACTCACCTAATAATAATGAAGAGTCAAATGTAAATTGAAATGATTTGTGGACTGATTCACAAGTTCCCGAAGAGGAACCGGAAGAAGAGTCGGAACCGGAAGAAGAATCGGAACCGGAAGAAGAATCGGAACCGGATGAAGAAATAGAACCGGTGGGGGAAATAATAAAACGATTAAGTAAAAGAAAATCCTCAACCAACCGACCAAGGTTAATTATGGTCAATGGTGTTTCCGCCAAGGAAGCAAAATATTGGGAGGATTACCAATTCTCCGATGAATCGGATTCCGACGAGAATTCCGATGATGTTATAGAAATTACCCCAACTGAATTTAAAAAGGCAAAAGAAAATAATAAGGGAAAGGGCATAAAAATAGAGAAATCTAATTCCAACCCCGATGAACTTTATATGTATCGTCAACCCCCAAAGTCCTTAAGTTGTAACAATGACCCGGGAACCTCTAAACCACCAGGTTTTTCTAAACCAATGTGGACCACGACGGCTCGTATTAGGGGAACATCATATATCCCTAGAAACTTGGCAAAACGAACCAAAACCGAAGAAGAAGAAACGAGCGAGTCGGAATAAGATAGTTGTATTCGTGTGGTGTAATATATGTAATATAGTGTTCGTATGCTTTATGATATATGTAAAAATTGCTTGTATTAATAAGTATTTTTTTATGAATCTAACTCTTGTCTATTTTACAGTTTAAAAACACAAAATGGATAGACAACCCAATATTTTAAGAGACCTACCCGGAGACATGATTGATGAAATCTTGTCTAGAGTCGGCCAGAATTCCTCGGCACAACTATTTAAGGCGAGATCAGTTTGTAAGACATTCGAAGAACGTTCCAAGAATGTCTTGGTTTATAAGAGACTTTCGTTTGAAAGATGGGGGATATCACATTGGGAAACCCATAAGTTACGATGTGTTTACTTTGACGCATATATTGCGGGGAACCCAAATGCTATTTTACGCAACGGGTTAAGAAATTATTTTGACTCAATATATCCGAATATTGGACTTCGTGATTTAGAAAAAGCGGCTAACATGCAACATAAAGAAGCATGTTATGCTTATGGATTAGTAATGTTCGCTTCTCACCAAAGTGAGAACAAGAACATCGGGCTACAACTATTAAACAAAACGTTTTCACGAGTGACGGAGTCGGTAATTGGGGTAAGAAATGAGGTTTTTAGATTATTACGGGACTGTTGGACATTACGTAACCCTCGTCCCTTTGATGACGTTACAACACGCTGTCTTATCAACGGCCATAACGGTTATGTTGCACAAGACCAAGGATGGGAAGTAGTCCTAGTAAAACCAGAATGCATGACTTGTTTCTGGACGTATGAATTACGTGTCTTTATTGCCTTTGCCGAACGACTTGTGTACTAGCTAGAATTGTCTTCACAACTATCTTGTATCAAAGTTATTGTGTGCTATATTTCATGCTTTATGTAAAATAAGCGGTATTATAAGTTTGTAAAATATTGTATAAAAGTTTGAACGCGAAATATTATTACAATCAGTTTTTCATATAGAATTGTAGTAGTTGAATTGTATATTAGCTACTAAGTATGAACTTAACGGGTAGGTACTACCCGAATTTAAACTTATAAAACGCTAATATGAAGAAAAAGCTTTTATAAATGAGTTCATATTATGCTACGAAATACTATTAACTACTCTTAATATTCTGTATGATTAACTTGTTCCATTTAACTATTTTGAAGGAAATGGCACCGACTACTCGACACACCGTGAATATGAATGAAGAGGAATTCCGTACTTTTCTAGCTTCAAACATAGCCGCAGTACAGGCTGCGCTACATACCAACAATAACCTTGGATCTAGCAGTACAGGAAATCGTGTAGGATGCACCTACAAAGAATTCACTGCCTGCAAACCTTTGGAATTTGATGGAACCGAAGGACCGATCGGATTGAAACGGTGGACCGAGAAGGTTGAATCGGTGTTTGCCATAAGTAAGTGTACTGAAGAGGACAAAGTGAAGTACGCTACGCATACCTTCACAGGTTCTGCGTTAACATGGTGGAATACCTATCTAGAGCAAGTGGGACAAGATGATGCGTATGCACTACCGTTGTCAGCATTCAAGCACTTGATGAACGAGAAGTACCGTCCCAGAACCGAGGTCAATAAGCTCAAGACAGAACTTAGAGGGTTACGAACCCAAGGATTTGATATTACCACGTACGAAAGACGATTCACAGAATTGTGCCTATTGTGTCCGGGAGCATTCGAAGATGAGGAAGAGAAGATCGACGCGTTTGTGAAAGGATTACCGGAAAGAATCCAAGAAGATATAAGTTCACACGAGCCCGCCTCCATACAACAGGCATGTAGAATGGCTCACAAACTAGTGAACCAGATTGAAGAAAGAATTAAAGAACAGACTGCTGAAGAGGCCAATGTGAAGCAAGTCAAAAGAAAGTGGGAGGAAAACGGTGATAAGAATCACCAATACAACAACAACAGCAATTACAACAATAATCGCAACAATTATCCCAACAATCGCAACATCAATCGCAACTACAACAAACGGCCCAACAACAACAACAACAACAACAGCAACTACAACAATCATCCCAACAACAATAATAACCGCAACAACAACAACAATCAGAAGCAACTATGCCAAAGGTGTGAAAAGAATCACTCGGGGTTCTGCACCAAATTTTGCAACAAGTGTAAAAGAAATGGTCATAGCGCGGCGAAGTGTGAGGTCTACGGACCAGGGGTTAATAGAACGAAAGGAACAAATGGTGTCGGAACGAGTAATGGCGGAGCAAGTAGTGTCGGAGCAAGTTATGCCAATGTAGTTTGTTATAAATGTGAAAAACCAGGCCACATTATTAGAAATTGCCCGAACCAGGAGAACACGAATGGACAAGGCCGTGGAAGAGTTTTCAATATTAATGCGGTAGAGGCACAGGAAGACCCGGAGCTTGTTACGGGTACGTTTCTTATTGACAATAAATCTGCTTACGTTTTATTTGATTCGGGTGCGGATAGAAGCTATATGAGTAGAGATTTTTGTGCTAAATTAAGTTGTCCATTGACGCCTTTGGATAGTAAATTTTTACTCGAATTAGCAAATGGTAAATTAATTTCAGCAGATAATATATGTCGGAATCGAGAAATTAAACTGGTTAGCGAAACATTTAAGATTGATTTGATACCAGTAGAGTTAGGGAGTTTTGATGTGATAATCGGTATGGACTGGTTGAAAGAAGTGAAAGCGGAGATCGTTTGTTACAAAAATGCAATTCGCATTATACGAGAAAAAGGAAAACCCTTAATGGTGTACGGAGAAAAGGGCAACACGAAGCTACATCTTATTAGTAATTTGAAGGCACAAAAACTAATAAGAAAAGGTTGCTATGCTGTTCTAGCACACGTCGAGAAAGTACAAACTGAAGAAAAGAGCATCAATGATGTTCCCATTGCAAAAGAATTTCCCGATGTATTTCCGAAAGAATTACCGGGATTACCCCCACATCGATCCGTTGAATTTCAAATAGATCTTGTACCAGGAGCTGCACCAATAGCTCGTGCTCCTTACAGACTCGCACCCAGCGAGATGAAAGAACTTTAAAGCCAATTACAAGAACTTTTAGAGCGTGGTTTCATTCGACCAAGCACATCACCGTGGGGAGCTCCTGTTTTGTTTGTCAAGAAGAAAGATGGTACATTCAGGTTGTGTATCGACTACCGAGAGTTGAACAAACTTACCATCAAGAACCGCTACCCACTACCGAGAATCGACGACTTATTTGATCAACTACAAGGCTCGTCTGTTTATTCAAAGATTGACTTACGTTCCGGGTATCATCAAATGCGGGTGAAAGAAGATGATATTCCAAAGACTGCTTTCAGAACACGTTACGGTCATTACGAGTTTATGGTCATGCCGTTTGGTTTAACTAATGCACCAGCTGTGTTCATGGACCTTATGAACCGAGTGTGTGGACCATACCTTGACAAGTTTGTCATTGTTTTCATTGATGACATACTTATTTACTCAAAGAATGACCAAGAACACGGTGAACATTTGAGAAAGGTGTTAGAAGTATTGAGGAAGGAAGAATTGTACGCTAAGTTTTCAAAGTGTGCATTTTGGTTGGAAGAAGTTCAATTCCTCGGTCACATAGTGAACAAAGAAGGTATTAAGGTGGATCCGGCAAAGATAGAAACTGTTGAAAAGTGGGAAACCCCGAAAACTCCGAAACACATACGCCAGTTTTTAGGACTAGCTGGTTACTACAGAAGGTTCATCCAAGACTTTTCCAGAATAGCAAAACCCTTGACTGCATTAACGCATAAAGGGAAGAAATTTGAATGGAATGATGAACAAGAGAAAGCATTTCAGTTATTGAAGAAAAAGCTAACAACGGCACCTATATTGTCATTGCCTGAAGGGAATGATGATTTTGTGATTTATTGTGATGCATCAAAGCAAGGTCTCGGTTGTGTATTAATGCAACGAATGAAGGTGATTGCTTATGCGTCTAGACAATTGAAGATTCACGAACAAAATTATACGACGCATGATTTGGAATTAGGCGCGGTTGTTTTTGCATTAAAGACTTGGAGGCACTACTTATATGGGGTCAAAAGTATTATATATACCGACCACAAAAGTCTTCAACACATATTTAATCAGAAACAACTGAATATGAGGCAGCGTAGGTGGATTGAATTGTTGAATGATTACGACTTTGAGATTCGTTACCACCCGGGGAAGGCAAATGTGGTAGCCGATGCCTTGAGCAGGAAGGACAGAGAACCCATTCGAGTAAAATCTATGAATATAATGATTCATAATAACCTTACTACTCAAATAAAGGAGGCGCAACAAGGAGTTTTAAAAGAGGAAAATTTAAAGGATGAAATACCCAAAGGATCGGAGAAGCATCTTAATATTCGGGAAGACGGAACCCGGTATAGGGCTGAAAGGATTTGGGTACCAAAATTTGGAGATATGAGAGAAATGGTACTTAGAGAAGCTCATAAAACCAGATACTCAATACATCCTGGAACCGGGAAGATGTACAAGGATCTCAAGAAACATTTTTGGTGGCCGGGTATGAAAGCCGATGTTGCTAAATACGTAGGAGAATGTTTGACGTGTTCTAAGGTCAAAGCTGAGCATCAGAAACCATCAGGTCTACTTCAACAACCCGAAATCCCGAAATGGAAATGGGAAAACATTACCATGGATTTCATCACTAAATTGCCAAGGACTGCAAGTGGTTTTGATACTATTTGGGTAATAGTTGATCGTCTCACCAAATCAGCACACTTCCTACCAATAAGAGAAGATGACAAGATGGAGAAGTTAGCACGACTGTATTTGAAGGAAGTCGTCTCCAGACATGGAATACCAATCTCTATTATCTCTGATAGGGATGGCAGATTTATTTCAAGATTCTGGCAGACATTACAGCAAGCATTAGGAACTCGTCTAGACATGAGTACTGCCTATCATCCACAAACTGATGGGCAGAGCGAAAGGACGATACAAACGCTTGAAGACATGCTACGAGCATGTGTTATTGATTTCGGAAACAGTTGGGATCGACATCTACCGTTAGCAGAATTTTCCTACAACAACAGCTACCATTCAAGCATTGAGATGGCGCCGTTTGAAGCACTTTATGGTAGAAAGTGCAGGTCTCCGATTTGTTGGAGTGAGGTGGGGGATAGACAGATTACGGGTCCGGAGATTATACAAGAAACTACCGAGAAGATCATCCAAATTCAACAACGGTTGAAAACCGCCCAAAGTCGACAAAAGAGCTACGCTGACATTAAAAGAAAAGATATAGAATTTGAAATTGGAGAGATGGTCATGCTTAAAGTTTCACCTTGGAAAGGCGTTGTTCGATTTGGCAAACGAGGAAAATTAAATCCAAGGTATATTGGACCATTCAAGATTATTGATCGTGTCGGACCAGTAGCTTACCGACTTGAGTTACCTCAACAACTCGCGGCTGTACATAACACTTTCCACGTCTCGAATTTGAAGAAATGTTTTGCTAAAGAAGATCTCACTATTCCGTTAGATGAAATCCAAATCAACGAAAAACTCCAATTCATCGAAGAACCCGTCGAAATAATGGATCGTGAGGTTAAAAGACTTAAGCAAAACAAGATACCAATTGTTAAGGTTCGATGGAATGCTCGTAGAGGACCCGAGTTCACCTGGGAGCGTGAAGATCAGATGAAGAAGAAATACCCGCATCTATTTCCAGAAGATTCGTCAACACCTTCAACAGCTTAAAATTTCGGGACGAAATTTATTTAACGGGTAGGTACTGTAGTGACCCGAACTTTTCCATGTTTATATATATTAATTGAGATTGATATTTACATGATTAAATGTTTCCAACATGTTAAGCAATCAAACTTGTTAAGACTTGATTAATTGAAATATGTTTCATATAGACAATTGACCACCCAAGTTGACCGGTGATTCACGAACGTTAAAACTTGTAAAAACTATACGATGACATATATATGGTTATATATATAGTTAACATGTTTTTATTATAAGTATGTATCTCATTAGGTATTTTAACAATGAGTTATATACATAAAAATGAGACTATTAATTTAAGAAACTCGAAAACGATATATATAACGATTATCGTTATAACGACGTCTTACTAGGTACATATGAATCATATTAAGATATTGATACACTTGGTTAATTATGTTAAATGATAAGTAAATATATTATTAAGTGTATTAACAATGAAATACATATGTAAAAATAAGACTACTAACTTAATTATTTCGAAACGAGACATATATGTAACGATTATCGTTGTAACGACATTTAACTGTATATACATCATACTGAGATATATTATATATCATAATATCATGATAATATAACAATTTAATATCTCATTTGTTATAATAAACAATGGGTTAACAACATTCAACAAGATCGTTAACCTAAAGGTTTCAAAACAACATTTACATGTAACGACTAACGATGACTTAACGACTCAGTTAAAATGTATATACATGTAGTGTTTTAATATGTATTCATACACTTTTGAAAGACTTCAAGACACTTATCAAAATACTTCTACTTAACAAAAATGCTTACAATTACATCCTCGTTCAGTTTCATCAACAATTCTACTCGTATGCACCCGTATTCGTACTCGTACAATACACAGCTTTTAGATGTATGTACTATTGGTATATACACTCCAATGATCAGCTCTTAGCAGCCCATGTTAGTCACCTAACACATGTGGGAACCATCATTTGGCAACTAGCATGAAATATCTCATAAAATTACAAAAATATGAGTAATCATTCATGACTTATTTACATGAAAACAAAATTACATATCCTTTATATCTAATCCATACACCAACGACCAAAAACACCTACAAACACTTTCATTCTTCAATTTTCTTCATCTAATTGATCTCTCTCAAGTTCTATCTTCAAGTTCTAAGTGTTCTTCATAAATTCCAAAAGTTCTAGTTTCATAAAATCAAGAATACTTTCAAGTTTGCTAGCTCACTTCCAATCTTGTAAGGTGATCATCCAACCTCAAGAAATCTTTGTTTCTTACAGTAGGTTATCATTCTAATACAAGGTAATAATCATATTCAAACTTTGGTTCAATTTCTATAACTATAACAATCTTATTTCAAGTGATGATCTTACTTGAACTTGTTTTCGTGTCATGATTTTGCTTCAAGAACTTTGAGCCATCCAAGGATCCATTGAAGCTAGATCCATTTTTCTCTTTTTCAGTAGGTTCATCCAAGCAACTTAAGGTAGTAATGATGTTCATAACATCATTCGATTCATACATATAAAGCTATCTTATTCGAAGGTTTAAACTTGTAATCACTAGAACATAGTTTAGTTAATTCTAAACTTGTTCGCAAACAAAAGTTAATCCTTCTAACTTGACTTTTAAAATCAACTAAACACATGTTCTATATCTATATGATATGCTAACTTAATGATTTAAAACCTGGAAACACGAAAAACACCGTAAAACCGGATTTACGCCGTCGTAGTAACACCGCGGGCTGTTTTGGGTTAGTTAATTAAAAACTATGATAAACTTTGATTTAAAAGTTGTTATTCTGAGAAAATGATTTTTATTATGAACATGAAACTATATCCAAAAATTATGGTTAAACTCAAAGTGGAAGTATGTTTTCTAAAATGGTCATCTAGACGTCGTTCTTTCGACTGAAATGACTACCTTTACAAAAACAACTTGTAACTTATTTTTCCGACTAGAAACCTATACTTTTTTTGTTTAGATTCATAAAATAGAGTTCAATATGAAACCATAGCAATTTGATTCACTCAAAACGGATTTAAAATGAAGAAGTTATGGGTAAAACAAGATTGGATAATTTTTCTCATTTTAGCTACGTGAAAATTGGTAACAAATCTATTCCAACCATAACTTAATCAACTTGTATTATATATTATGTAATCTTGAGATACCATAGACACGTATACAATGTTTCGACCTATCATTTCGACACATCTATATATATTTCGGAACAACCATAGACACTCTATATGTGAATGTTGGAGTTAGCTATACAAGGTTGAGGTTGATTCCAAAATATATATAGTTTGAGTTGTGATCAATACTGAGATACGTATACACTGGGTCGTGGATTGATTCAAGATAATATTTATCGATTTATTTCTGTACATCTAACTGTGGACAACTAGTTGTAGGTTACTAACGAGGACAGCTGACTTAATAAACTTAAAACATCAAAATATATTAAAAGTGTTGTAAATATATTTTGAACATACTTTGATATATATGTATATATTGTTATAGGTTCGTGAATCAACCAGTGGCCAAGTCTTACTTCCCGACGAAGTAAAAATCTGTGAAGGTGAGTTATAGTCCCACTTTTAAAATCTAATATTTTTGGGATGAGAATACATGCAGGTTTTATAAATGATTTACAAAATAGACACAAGTACGTGAAACTACATTCTATGGTTGAATTATCGAAATCGAATATGCCCCTTTTTATTAAGTCTGGTAATCTAAGAATTAGGAAACAGACACCCTAATTGACGCGAATCCTAAAGATAGATCTATTGGGCCTAACAAACCCCATCCAAAGTACCGGATGCTTTAGTACTTCGAAATTTATATCATATCCGAAGGGTGTCCCGGAATGATGGGGATATTCTTATATATGCATCTTGTTATTGTCGGTTACCAGGTGTTCACCATATGAATGATTTTTATCTCTATGTATGGGATGTGTATTGAAATATGAAATCTTGTGGTCTATTGTTACGATTTGATATATATAGGTTAAACCTATAACTCACCAACATTTTTGTTGACGTTTTAAGCATGTTTATTCTCAGGTGATTATTAAGAGCTTCCGCTGTCGCATACTTAAATAAGGACAAGATTTGGAGTCCATGCTTGTATGATATTGTGTAAAAACTGCATTCAAGAAACTTATTTTGTTGTAACATATTTGTAATGTAAACCATTATGTAATGGTCGTGTGTAAACAGGATATTTTAGATTATCATTATTTGATAATCTACGTAAAGCTTTTTAAACCTTTATTGATGAAATAAAGGTTATGGTTTGTTTAAAAATGAATGCAGTCTTTGAAAAACGTCTCATATAGAGGTCAAAACCTCGCAACGAAATCAATTAATATGGAACGTTTTTAATCAATAAGAACGGGACATTTCAGTGCTAAGGGGAATGTTTATGCCGTTGTATAACCCACACACATATAAAGTTTAAGTACTCGTGCCTAGTAAGTAAAACGTAAAAAGCGCATTATTCTCAGTCCCAAAAATAGTATAAGTAAAAATGGATGCTATAACTCACAGTGATAAAAGCGGTAAAGTCGGTAATGAAAGTACGCAAGTAGTAAGTCGGTCCGAAAGGTCGTCAACCTAAATCAAGAGTTACTAGGTCAGTAGGTTGTCACGCAAGTAGTAAGTCGGTCCGAAAGGTCGTCAACCTAAATCAAGAGTTACTAGGTCAGTAGGTTGTCTTTATAAATTCTAATAGTGCATAAAATAAGTTTAAGTATCATCATCATCGTTCATCATCATAAAAGCTAAGTAAGTTTGACAAGAATAGAGATCGAAACAATAGGCTGAATTCGGTCAGCTGCTACGACCTCTACGTAAATCGAAAAGACGCATAGTCAGTGGCTATGGCTCCGTATATGAGTCCCCTAACCGCTGACCAATTTTCAGAACCTAACTCGTCTTCGTTTGACCGTGGCGACGGTCTAAGTGCGAGTAGGTCCGAATTTTCAGCACAACGTTACAAAGGAGTATTGACTTTCGGAAGGCCATAGATCCTAAACCGTAACTCGGATTAAGACGAGGTCTAAACGGAAAATCATCTACTCGAAACGAACTAACTGGAAAGTTACTTTCCAGTAGCCCAGGTGGTCTGATCAGATACGAAAAACAGTAGGTAAGTGCTCCGGTGGGGTTCTTAATGCTTGATGCTCATCACGGTTCTCATCCTTGATGCTTGTAGCTTCAAGTGTACAACTCGTTGATGGATTAGCATAACCTTGACTAAGATTCCACCATTAACACACAATATGTTAAGACCAAGTAAGGATATAACTCAAACAAGAGTCTTAGATGGATGATGAACCAAGGTTACATCATATCCTTAGTCTTAACACAAATACAAGTCCTATTTACAAACAAAGTTACAAACTTTACATCAATCAAACAAGTATGAACATGATCTAAGTCAAATGAAGTGATGGAACCCTAAGCTAGAGAGCTTGGATCCCTTTCACACAATTTATAAGGTCACAAAGCTAGAAAGCTTGAACCTTTATTGTTCTTGAAGATCTTGAAGCATAAAGCTTGGATCTTTAAGTTACATGAAGATAACAAACACAAGTTTAAATTTTTTTAACAAAATAACAAGATCATAAGTTAGAAAACTTAGATCTAACAAAAAGATATGGAGATTCAAGCTAGAAAGCTTGCATCTTGATTGTTCTTGGAGATCTTGAAGCATAAAGCTTGGATCTTTAAAATACATGAAGATTACAAACACAAGTTTGAATCTTTATAACAAAATAACAAGATTAAAGTAAAAATAATCTAGATTTACAAAGTTGGTGAAGATTCAAAGCTAGAAAGCTTGAATCTTCCATGTTCTTGAAAGATTCATGCTTGAATCTACAAGATCTAATCAAGATCAAAGCTAAAAAGCAAAACCTTTAATGATGATGATGACCACGAATTAGAAGGGAGAAGAAGAAGAAAAAGCAAACTTACAAGTTTCTAGAGTGAGAAAGACTAGAAAGGAAATAAGAGAACAAGTGTGTGTGAAATTCAAATGAGAGCAAGTGTTAAATGGATCAAGTGTTAAATGGATGAGATTAGGCTAGTATTTATAGGCAAATGGGGGAGGGGGGGGGCCTTTGTGGTCGTGATTTTGGTAGGGGGAGAAGGGGACACAAAGTTGCTTTTTGATTAGTGGTTGTCTAAAGTAGGTACTTATGCTAGAATCCCATGTAACATTATGGATAATACTGACATTTTTGCTAGCATGTTTCCTCTAATTAAATGAGTAATTGTCTTATATATTAATGGGTCACTAGTAATTAATAAGTGGGCTAATTAATTGGGCCACTAGCTAGAGTAGGGTGGGCTTAAGTCCAACAAGGTAGAAATTCCAACAAGACTAACTAGTAAGCTTAATTAAATTCCTACGCGTAATTAAGCATCCAAAAACCCAGGTAATTATTATTATAAAATAATAATTAATATTTCGCAGTCATAATATTCCGGTTACGACAAAAGTCAAACGTGTGCACAGTTCGCGGTTTAATCGAAACGTTAAGCGACACCAACGGTCATAAAGCATCCGGTGATCAAGTTAAGTATCCTACGTACTCTAAAGCACGTTTTAACATATAATTGGAAGTAAACCACGTACATCAAGTTTCCAGAGTATAAAGTAGCATAGTACGCACAAAATCGCAGTTTCGCAAAAATACAAGGCACGAAAGCAAGTCGAAAAAGTCGGGTCGTTACAGATAGCTATATAGCAACTATAGAAAATAATTCATCGGGGCAGAACTAATAAATGTGAATAAGTATTTTTTTTATTAGTTGCAACATTTATAACAACAATATGATCATCTTTTGGTAACACACAGATCATGTACCTGTAAAAAAAAAACGAATCATCTAAAGCGCACATCTGTAAATTCTTGATCAGTTACACCTCTCACCTTCATTCTCTTCTTTAACACCATATATGAGACATACATACCTGTATTAATAGATTATCAACCAAATACACCAATGACTAAACATGTATTAAAAAAACAGAAGTGCTAACAAACGTAAGTAACGATCACATAAGATTATTTATTATTTATGATGTTAATTGTTGGAACATATTATTCAGAAAAAAAAATAAACATAGTTTGACATACCTTGTTGAAGATTGCAGTAATGACCAAAGTTGAATGATAATTATTAGCAGATGGATACTTCAGCACTTGAGAATCTTTGATTTTCATAACAAATGTAATGCATCCTTATAGAAGGGCCATAACCAAAAAAAGCTGAAATAAAAATGCTACAATTATTATTTATAATTATTTTTTTTGTATTCCTTATCATGCAAATCACCTATATTTCCTTGCTAATTGTTGAATGTCTATAGAACGGCCATAAGCAGAAAACGTTATATAGATCATCAAAACTTCCACCAGTACGTGTAAAGCACTCAATTTTTCATGGAAATGCATTACAAAAAAGAAAGAAAGTACATATGATTCATCAAACCAAAACTGCTCTTTGAAAATTGCTCTTTAAGAGGTGGTTTGGATAACCTTATCTTAGGAGCTTATTGGCTTATTGTGTTAGCAAAAACACAAATGAGCTCTTTTAGGTCATTGAATGGAAGATGCTCTTTTAACCTAATTGTGATGTAATTAAGCTACGAAGCAGGAGTGTTGGATATAAGACACTAAGAACTTATTGATAAATTGCCCTAAACACCCTCTGAGTGTATTTTTGACTCTAACAGGCCCTTTTAAAACGCTACATTCAATCAACGGCTAAATTACTCATAATCATCATCTCAAAAAAATATTAGTTTGTCACACATAACGAAAAGGCAAACTACAAACGTGTAACCCAAAAAAAGAGTTTTTTAACAGAGGGTTGTACTTTTAAAACATATTTAACAAAAACATGTACCTCAAAAAATATTTATGACCAACAAGTTTTACTAATAATTCTATAATTTTTTATTATTTTTTAAGGAAAAAAAAATCCATAACACAATGACCGATTATCATCGCTCCTCTCTGTTTATTCATTGTCAGTGGTCAATGCTCAATGTTGTTAACTCACAAAAACCAAATTATGCCTTCTCTTTTAATTCACCAACATATAAATTGTTTTTACCAAACAATAAAAAAATAATTCCGACTACCAAATTTCGCACTCTGCTTTTGGCTTCTGTTCTTATGTCCAAAGCATCAAATATATACCCTTGTAAGACGAGTTGTATCGGGGATGATACAACCCCGTTGTATCCGAGGTGGCAACACCAAAACGCCGGCCAAGTACCGTATCCATGCGTTTTCCGGCGGCGTTTTAGCGGCGTTGGGTGCAATCCAACGGAGTTTGCAACGGACGTTAGATCCACGTGTGAGTTTTTTATTGGTGCTGCTGTGTTCTTCATTTTATTTCTGGAATGAAAGTTGATTTTTTCTCTTTTGGATGAGGAAGATGATAGATGAAAAAAGCAAGTTGATTTTGATTGTTGGAGCTTTTGTAGAAGAAGATAAGATGAAAGTAGTGTAGAAGATAAGGTAAGTGGTGGTATAATAAAAATAAAATAAAACAAATAAATGAATATGGGAACGTGAATGACCTGATAAGTTTATTTAATGTTATTAATTTTGTCTTTTTATTTTTATGAAAAATATTTATTTTCACTTTTAATAATAAAAATAAAATAAAACAAATAAATAAAACAGAAAAATACAAAATTAAATGCTACATCAACATTCCACTAACACAACACCAACTCACAACACCACCACTACTCCACTCAACAACACAACACGTCATAGTCATCAAAAAATTGCACAACACGAACTCACAACACGAGTTACCACTACAAATGGTCTAACTGAAAAAAATCACTTTTCAGACATTCCACTTTCCACCTAGTAATTGAAGGAGTTCCAAAAATAAATAATTTGGTACCCCAAAGACATAATACATTAGAGATGGAATCCATTTGCTAAAATTTAATTGGTATTTGGTTAGATTTCTTGTTAAATTGACTCACGAACAATTATTAAAGATCGACCAGCAATTTTAGTTTGGGCTATATTTACTATTGTGAGACGAGAATTGATGAAGGACAACATGGTCAGGGTCATAGAAAGAGTGGTGGCATTATGATTTTGATGCTGATATAAAGAAATGATAAAAGAAAATGAGTTTCTTATTTGAAAATGTAAGGCAATTATGTTTTGTAAAATATTTGTAAAGATACCATCTTTTCTTAAATACTTTTTAGAAACACAATAGTCCTCTAAAAAGCTCCCCAAAAAAAACCAATCGCATTTAATCAGTAGAGTACTATATTTACCTAAACAGAATGCAAATTATTCATTTCAAGATATTAACTGGTTAATAATGATGAACAACAGTCTTAAAAAAATATTACCTCCCCTAACTTCTCCGAAAGACTTCTTTTGCTTTAAGAAGGCGGCAAAACACTTCATCCTCATCTTAAAAAATACGTGCAACGATACCAGCCCTGTCTGCAGGTGTCAAAATATATTATTTAACATCAATTTTTAGGGCAATAATAAGGCAAAACAGAAAGAAAAAAAACTCACATGTTCAGAAATCATACCACTTCTTTGTTTCAAGCATTTCATCGAGCACCTTTCACGCATCACAAAAATCACCATTTGCCCCAAATTTTCTGACCTACAGGCATTCCAAATAAAGAGTGTAAGCAAATTAATCTTAAAATTACTAAGAAAAAGTAAAGCAGTTTACATACAAAGCACATTTCTAAAAAAATTTCAGATCAGTAATATCGTTCAAACATAAGTTTGGGAATATTAAACTTACATGATTTTCAAACAAACAAAAAAAAACAAAGAAATACAAATCAGCCTCAATACAAAATCCCTAAAAATAATCAGAATTAACAAACAACTAAAATATTTCATATCCAAAGAAATCAACAATACAAACCTTAGGAGAGTCCTCATCTTCATCGTCAAGTGTGACGGGTGTTGGGAGGTGGTGACGATGGTAATCAAAGGTAAGCGACGGTAGTAATCGAAGGTAAGCGATGGTGGCAACGGTGATGAATGGAAGAAGCTGGAACATCTGGCGAGGGGATGGTGGCGAGGGGATGGAGCCCAAAAAACCTACAGAAATCCGAAGCTGAAGAAACGGAAAAGGCTGAAGGTGAAGAGTCTGGAAAATACTACTGGAGTAGAAGGTTTTCTGGTACGTTGCACTGTAAAATATCTGGAGTAAAAAGACCACAATACCCTTGAAGAAGAAGGTTCCAGACACTGGTGGAATGACCCAATTATCCTTAGGTAATAAAAAATTCGAGTGAACAATAAGTTTCATTTACTCAATTGTAATAAATAGTTATTGAACCCTCGCTTCGCGCCTGGTGTCTGATTTTAATGTATTTTATTGCGTTTAGTAAAATTATTTTGTGGCTAACGATGATGTCGTTGAAGCGCAACTCGAGTCGAACTAAAAGGTATAACCCGTGAGAGATTTAAATGTTATTTTAAATTAACAATATATGTGCATCTCCGCGTTTCGTTATGGAATTGTCGACTTTTAAAAATTTAACGCAAAATCAACGTGTATGAAAAGTACCCCAAATATTTAGCGTTTTTTAAAAAACGTCCGTTTTGCGTATAGCTAGTGACATTGTGTTCCTAAAATTATTTCGAGTTTAACGATGGTGTCGGAAAAATTTAACTCGTTGCGAGCGAGAAGATATGACCCGTTGAATATTTGGGTGGTGTTATAAAATATCTAGATTGTGTTATAAAATATCTAGATTGGATGTTAATTTTATTATTATTATATTTCTTGCATGGTAATATTTTATACTATAAATAGACATGTATGGTAACCATTTAAGGTGCACCATTTCTCTTGAAATATCAATATCAATATTTCTTCTCTCCTTCTTCTCTCTTTTTCTCTCTTTGTTCTTATAACCATTAAAGGTAGTTATAAGCCTACTGAATTATAACACGTTATCAGCACGAAAAGCTTAGTGTAATTAAAAGATATCTCAAACGATCACGAATCACTAATCAAGGTATGAAATTATTAATAGTTTTCAGACTCGAATATATCAAATTTTGGACTACTAACATTTATATTTATGTTATTTAAGTTATATATGGTCGGTTATACCACCTGAATTATATTTCTGTAATCTAACTTTTACTAACTTCACTAACATTTATATTTATGTTATTTAAGTTATATATGGTCGGTTATACCACCTGAATTATATTTTCTGTAATCTAACTCTTATTAACTTCACTAACATTTATATTTATGTTAATAAGACCTCATGATTGTACGCAACACGTCATTTGACAACACGGTACTTTATGTACGCAACACGTCATTTGACAACACGGTACCATGGGTCGAGATTAATTCCGATCAATACGAATACGACGGAGTCTTTATATGTTATCTAACATTTATGATTACTTATGCAATTAATCATTATTTATTTCATGCATACTAATGTTTATTCTTAAATTTATAATTTTAAAAGTTAAAATAAAAAAATAGTTTGTATTTTTATTAAAAGTAAATCTTAAAAGTTAAAATAAGAAAAAGTAGTTTGTACTTTTATTAAAAGTAAATCTTAAAAGTTAAAATACAAAAAGTAGTTTGTATTTTTATTAAAAGTAAATCTTAAAAGTTAAAATAAGAAAAAGTAGTTTATATTTTTATTAAAAGTATATCTTAAAAGTTAAAGTAAGAAAAAAAAAGGGGATGGTAAAATGGAATAGTTTTTTGTCAAAAATGAAGTATTGAAAATGAAGTGGTCTCCTTCTATAACTAAAAAAAAAATATATACTTTTATCAAATGAATTTTTTTGTGGCCGACAATTTCAAACACGAGTCCGTGTTTAGTTTATCAAGAATATCTCTTGCTTTGGTGAAAGGTCACGATCACGATATCAGGTGTTGTGAAAGAATTAAAAAATTGGTCAAGTGGCCTTTTAAAAACTAGAAAAAAAATTTAAACAAAAAGTTTTTTTTATATATTTATAATTTACGGGTAACGTAAAAAAAAGGAAGTTTTTTTAAAAAAAAAAAAAAACAAAGAAAGTGTTTAAATGAGTTTTACAGAAAGGGGGAAAGCAAAGTAAAAAAAAAAAAAAAATTTCCAAATAAAGGTAAATGAAAGTAGGACTTAATACAAGAAAAAAGTAAACATCTCCTAGACGTGATAAAATCTATCAATGATAAGTATTAGACTTGATGAGCTAAATGTGACAAAAATGTTTCAACATGTCTTATGTTAATTTTCTAAAATAAGTTATTATTATTCCGAGTTTAACACATATACATATGTTAATTAAAAACAACCTTTTTGTTCTTATGTAGTGTTGGGTTGCAATTTTGGTTGTATGCCATAATTCCATCCAGTAGAGTGACAATATAAAACTTTTGATGATAATCAATAAAAAACTTTTTTCCAAACTTGTCAAATGTTTTGTTAAAAACGTGACCGTTGAAAAAAGGAGGTTGAATAATAAAACTTAAAAAACAAATTATTTTTTTAAGAGTGTGCATCAAAATGGCCCGTTTAATAATGGGGAGTAAAAATATAGTCAAATTGTTTCAACGAACAAGGGTTCAATTGGATGTCTCTTAAAAAAAATCCGCGGGTACGGGTGATGGATCCAATGGATCCGCATCCACGACCCGCGGGTGCTATCCCTAATTGTGACAAGTACAAATCAACTAAAAGTCTAAAAAATAAATGCTCTTATAGGGACCAAATGTTCACAATAATTGTCTAAGCTAGATATGAAACAAATAGTTCATAAAAAAAAAAAAAAAAGGTCGTTGTGCGTTTTCGGGATGATAGCCGAAATACACTTACAAAAGTTGGTCAACCGTCAATTCTTTATGGCCATATCAACGTAGATCAATAAAATCATTTATGATTTTGATAAAAGATTAATTAAAAATTAATTGTTTTTTGGTCTTGGATTCTCGGTAACAAAAGCAAAGGTTGTTTTTGGTTGCCACAACAAACAAGACAGAGGTTGTTGACTTTTGTTGTTAAACATGGCACAAGTGAACAATAACAATAGATTATTGTTTTTGAAAAGAATAATGATGCGTTAATTTTATTGTATAAAATAAAATTAAAGAAAATGGTTTTCATTGATGACTATGAACAAACGCAAACAAAGTGTTTGTGGTATTTGGTGATTAAAAAAAAAGTGCATCTAAAGCTTCTACTGAAAATAATATGCATCTAAAGCTTCTATTGAAAATTAATGTGCAAGGTACAACGTATAACTATATGGTCAAATTCATTTGAGCCTTCGGAGTCACAAGTATATGATGTATATATATATTACTCAATTAACAAAATAGTAAATCTAAATTAATTCATATGAATAGTAAAACGAAATTAATTAATTTACTATTCACATAAAAAAGCGCATATGATAAAAAGCGCATCGCATATGATAAGCGCATATGATAAAAAGCGAATATGATGAAAAGCACAACGCATATGATGAAAATCGCATATGATTAAAAGCGCATATGGTGAAAAACACAGCGCATATGATTAAAAGCGTATATGGTGAAAAGGATATATGATAAAAAAAAACACATATGGTGATTTATAAAAAAAAAAAAAAAACACATATGGTGATTAATGAAAAGTATATTGTGAAAAAGAATCACAAATGTTTCTTGAAAGAATTCAAGGTAAGATATATGAACCAATTCATCTATCATGTGAACCATTTTGATATTTCATGGTTCTAATAGACGCATCTAGCGGATGGTCTCATATTTGTATGTTATCAAGCCGTAATATGGCATTTGCAAAGTTTCTTGCACAAATTATTAAATTGAGAACACATTATTCTGATTACACCATTAAAAGGATGAGACTTGATAATGCTGGTGAGTTAACATCTCAAGCATTTAATGATCATTATATATCTACAGGGATTGTTGTTGAACATCCAGTTGCTCATGTGCATACACAAAATTGGTTTAGCTGAATCAATAGATAAACGCTTACAGCTAATAACTAGACAATTGATAATGAGTACAAATCTCTCAATATTTATATGTGGACATGTAAATTTACATGCTGCGACATTAATTCGCATTATACCATGTGGAAGTCGTAAATATTTTCACTTAATACTTGATTTTGGCCAAGAGCCAAATATTTTCTACCTTAAAACATTGGTTGTGCAGTGTATGTTCCAATTGTATCACCACAACACAATAGAATGGTTCTTTAAAGAAAGATGATAATATATTTTGGATATAAAACATCTTCAATCATAAGATATATTGAACCCATGATGGGTGATGTTTTTACAGCACGTTTTGCTGATTGTCATTTTAATAAAACATTGTTCCCTAGATTAGGGGGAGAAATAAAAATAAAAAATAAAATGATGCTTCATGATGTGAACATCAATTAAGGTATATTGAACTCGCACAAAAGAATGTGAAACGAAAGTTCAAAAATAATGCATATGCAAGAACTTGCAAATTAATTACTTTATGCATTTACAGATATAAAAAAGTGACTAAATCATATATACCAGCGATAAATGCTCCAGCTCGAACTGAAATTCCAAAAGCTGGCAATAATGTCACTGTTGAGTCTTTGCCACGCATCAAACGTGGAAGATCAATTGATTCCGAAGATAAAAATCCTCGAAAAAGAAAATCAGCTGATAATGAGGTAAGAGAAAGTGTTCAAGAAGAACCACAAATCAATATTCCTTCTGCAGAGGATATTGATAAATGTAAATACTAAAATTGCGATAAATTATGCAATATTATGGAACCGAAATGAAACTAAAATCTCTATGAGATATTTTTATATAATGTTACAATGACATCATGAATAAAGATGATGATCTGGAACTAAAATCTGTCATTGAATATACAAAATGGACATGATTGAGCTCAATGGAAAGGAGCAATAAGAGCTGAATTAGAATCGCTCGATAAAAGAAAAGTTTTCGGATCAATCGTTATCACTTTTAAAGATGTGAAACGTATGGGATACAAATGAATTTTTATCCGAAAAGAAATGTGCAAATGAAGTTACAAGGCAAAACTAGACTTGTAACTCAATATTTCCCACAAAGACCAGAAATGAATTAGGAGGAAAAATTATCCTCCTGTAATGGATACAATTACTTATTAGATACTTAATCAACCTGGTAGTTATTTAAATGCATCTCATGAATGTTGTTACTACTTATCTGTATGGATCACTTAATAGTGATATATATGAATATACCTAAAGGGTTAAGGTATCATAAGCATCTAATGTAAAACCCAAGGGAATATATTCCATTAAATCACAAAGATTTCTAAGTGGGTTTATACAAACGGGACGTATGTGGTATAACCGATTAAATGACTACTTGATAAAAAAAGGGTATAAATATAAACTTATTTTGCACGTATGTTTTATAAAAACAATGTTCGGATATGAGATCGTAGTTGTTTATGTCAATGTTCTTAACATCATATGAACGAATAAAGAGATCTATGAAATCATTCAACTTCTAAAGAATTATTTTGAAATGAAAGATCTTGAAAAAACCAAGTATTACCTTGGATTGCAAATTGAGCATATGCCTAATGGTTTACTTGTACATCAAACAACTTATACCGAAAAGATTTTAAAACATTTTTTTTTAAAGACAAACTCATTGTTGTTAGATCACTCAATATTGACACTGATCTATTTCATCCCTGCGAAGATCATGAAAATTTTAACAGATCGGAAGTTCTATATTTTAGTGCAATTGAGGTTCTTATGTATCTTATAGATTATACAAGATCTGACATTTCTTTTGCAGTTAATTTGTTGACAAGGTTCAGCTCAGCCCCTACCAAAAGACATTGGAATGGGATCAAACAAATAGTTTGATACCTTCGGGGAACTACTGATTTATAATTATTTTATTCTAACAACTCGAAACAAGATTTGTTTGGTTATACAGATGCAGATTATTTATCCGATCTACATAAAGCTAAATCTCAAACTGGATATGTATTCCTAAATGGAGGCACCGCAATATCATGACGTTCTCAAAACAAACACTTGTTGCAACATCATCAAATCATGCCGAAGTGATTGCATTACATGAAGCTACTCGGGAATGATTTTAGTTAAGATCAATGATACAAATCATTATTGATTCTTGTGGACTAGAACGCTATAAAAGCGTAACAACTATCTATGAAGATAATACAGCTTACATAATACAAATGAAAGAAGAGTATCAAAAATGACAGAACAAAACATAAATGCTGACGAGGCGCTAAAGCTATAAACGGTCTTAACGGTCATAAGTTTGATGGAAAAGAATGGTATATTGGTAAGGCTCAGAAAAAGACTGAAAGGGAATAGGAACTGAAACAACGGTTTGAACAAACCATGAATGAGACTGTAGACAAATTACGAGGGCCAAACTTGTACATAAAAGATTTAGATGATACAGTTTCAGATGAAAACCTCAGATTTTTCTCATATACTCAAGATATCGTAAAAGACAACCAGATTAAAATGAGATACGTTCAATCAACAACTCTGCTGATCTTTATACCAAAGCACTGCTAACTGCTATTTTCAGAACACACGTTCATAATATTGGCATGAGGCATGTTCAGAAGATGTAACAACTCAGGCGTTGCCTACTTGAGGGGGAGTCAACTTTATGCTGCACTCTTTTTCCCTTAGCTAAAGTTTTATCCCAATGAGTTTTCTTTAGCAAGGTTTTTAACGAGGCAGTACTAGTTATTCTCTAATAAAATTGTCATCCAAGGGGGAGTGTTATAAAATATCTAGATTGTGTTATAAAATACCTAGATTGGATGTTAATTTTATTATTATTATATTTCTTGCATAGTAATATTTTATACTATAAATAGACATGTATGGTAACCATTTAAGGTGCACCATTTCTCTTGAAATATCAATATCAATATTTCTTCTCTCCTTCTTCTCTCTTTTTCTCTCTTTGTTCTTATAACCATTAAAGGTAGTTATAAGCCTACTGAATTATAACATGTGGAGTTTATTTAAGATTTTTTTTATGAAAATGGTTATTTGACACTTTACCCCCTGTTTGGGGGGTCGATTTGAATTTTTCAAAAAAGTGTGGGGCCTTTGTTGGTAAAATAAAATTTAGTTAAAATTAAAAAAAAAAAGTGAAAAGTCGAAAATGCCCCTGATACTATTCATAACTTTTGTCTATTAGTTAATACGAGGTAAAAAGACCCCTGAGCCCCAATAAATAATATAAGCTATTTAAAAACGACAACTTATGTCATATCATTAAACATTAACCTTATAACATTAGAATTACATACCATAATAGCTAACAAATTATTATTGAATCTCTCCCCTCGTATTCTTGGTGGCATATTGTTTACTTACCAAATCAATAAGACAATAACTATACTTTGAGCATGTCTATCTTATATCTTATCATAAAAAAATATAATAACATATAAGACAATAACAATAAAAATTAAAAAAACTAACATGAGTAAAATTAAAAGGCGATAAACAATTGAACATGAGTAAAATTAACATATAAAAAATTACATACAAAATTAATATGAGTAAAATTCATACATTCATACAAATTAAAGAGTAAAATTAAAAAATTAATAGGTTGACCTTCGCAGCATGCTTACTGCTCGATATGGATGTATGTACATTTTTTCTCTTATATAATTAACTAGTTTTCGAACTCTTGTTTCGCGCCGGGAGTTCGATTTTCAATGTATTTTATTGCGTTTAGTTTGTAAAATTATTTCGTGGTCAACGATGATGTCGTTGAAGCGCAACTCGAGTCGAACTAAAAGGTGTAACCCGTCAAAGATTTAAATGTTATTTTAAGTTAACAATATATGTGTATCTCCGCGTTTCGCTATGGGATTGTTGACTTTTAAAAATCTAACGCAATTAAGCCGTTATCTTATATTAACACTTCGTATGATTTAAGAGTAGAAGATTTACTGAGATATATTCAAAAAATCACTAAATAATTAAAAAATAATAATAATACCCATATGTGTTTGTTGTTAATAGATAAAAATAGTTACGGAGCCTGCGAGTGAAAAATCAACGTATATAAAAAGTACCCCAAATATTTAGCGTTTTTTAAAAAGAATCTGTTTTGAGTATAGTTAGTGACAATATGTTCGTAAAATTATTTCGAGTTTAACGATGGTGCCGGAAAAATTTAACTCGTTGCGAGCGAGAAGATATGACCCGTTGAATATTTGAGTGAATTTTATTTAAGATTTTTTATGAAAATATTGATTTAACACTTTACCCCCTGTTTGGGGGGCGATTTTAATTTTTGAACAAAGTGTGGGGGCTTTTTAGGTGAAATGGAATTTAGTAAAAAAAAAATGTGGAAATGACGAAAATGCCCCTGGAACTATTCATCATTTTTGTCTAATAATTAATACTAGTGAAATGACCCGTGGAACCACGGGTTTATGTAAACGAAAGAGTTTAATATGATATGTTTTAGGTATTAAGTAAACGTAAATGTTAAAGTCATTTAGTTAATGATCCGTGAAATCACGGCATCTGACTAAGAAAGTTGTCGTTGTTTTTACAAACATATTGACGTACTTAAATTGATCAGAATAACTGAACTACATTTATTCTCTCACCACCATCTTTCAATTTTTATCACAATTACTATTTTCCTTGTCATAAAAGCATACACTACATCTTTTTTTGAAACATGTATTTCGTATACATATATAACGTAATTAACCCGTAAAGAGAACTCACATCTGAATAATAATATAATAATAATTATTATTATATTATTATGGGGTGTTTTGTAAAAGATTTTACTATTTATTTTAAAGTTTATACATATGGTTATGCATGTGTTTTATCATAAGGTTGTACATAATGTCTCAAATATTGTACATATGGTAATGATATATTTTTTCATAAAGTTGTACATTATGCTTCATATATTATACAATTAACATGTTAATTTTTTTTATTAAATACAATTAATTATTTTAATGACATCATTATGGGGGTTTAAAATTTTCTCTTTTATTTCAGAATTTTTTTTAAACTTAAATAAGATTTATTTATGACATTATCATTTTAGAGATATAAATTAAATGTACAACACATGACCTATCAAACTTTTGATAAATATTCTCATGTGAAAATTTAAAAGACAATTGTTAAACATAGCTAAAAATTAATGACTTTAATAGCACTTGCACTAAAAATACAAAATCGTCATACTACACAATAGTAAGCTTCTTTTAATATTTTCAAAACAGAATTAGTAGATTTTTTTAAGCTTATGGAGTGTAAGTCTAGTTATAAAATTAAATTTTAATATTTTAAGAAAAATATTATAGATTTAAAAGCTTGTTTTTTCAATTATAGTAATAATCATTTCCTAAATTATTTTATTTAATTATATAAATTATTAAAATATTAATGACATCACCATGATTATTGTGAAGATGACATGTGTCAAATGATGGGTTAAAATAGAGTTAGAATGACATCACCATTTTAGCAATTTAATAGAAAGTATAGATAGTAATGTAAATAATAATAATAATAATAATAATAATAATAATAATAATAATAATAATAATAATAATAAGGGGAAATACTTTTCTCACACAAGTATTTCACACAATTTGACTCACACACTTACATGGCATTATGACATGGACACCCACATAAATAATTAAAATACAACCCTTTATTTTTCGTTATATATCTTTACTTTTAGCAAATTATTTATTCTCTTTTATAATAACATCTAAATAAATAAATTAGTAATGAATAATACTATTAAGAGTAAATCAAAAAACTAATAGCGGTGATATCTTATTTTCTTCATCATCATCGTAGGGTATTTTTCATCATCATCAATATGATTGAATCATCATAATTATCTTCTCCACCACATGAATCAAATGAATCGTCTTCTTTTACTTCGCCTCTAGATGACGATGATTACTTTTCAGAAACATAGAATGACAAAACTGATGAAGGAATGACCTAGTAAGTAACTACTACAGATGGTGGACACTTTATGTGTCAAGAACTCGACTTTAATTAGTGAAACTCTTATTATTCAATGTGTTTTATTAACTTTTGTTTGCTTTTCTGGTTCATATCATAGTCTGCTGATCATATATTTTTTCGGCGTCCGATTGCTGCCGAGTTGTGGAGGAAGATTCGCATTTGGCTTGGTTTGGATCGCGATATGCCTTCATTTTTTTCTTGGCAGGAACTTATATCATGGGTAGATGCATGGATCGGCGTGGCTGAAGAGAAAAAATTATGGTGATTTGTGCGGCCTCTATCTGGATGCTTTGGCGGATTCGTAACAACATTATGTTCGAACCCGTCCCGATGAAGAAATGTCTTTTATTTGATTCTGTTTGTAATTATTCCTTTAATTGGTTTTGTAATAGAGGTCGTAAAAATGTTAGTTGGAACGTATGGCTTTCTAAGCCAGTGTAATTCCCCTCTAGCGTCTTGCTAGAGGGTTGGTTTCTTAATATAATTGTTGTTCAAAAAAAAAAAAAAAAAAACCATGGTGTTGGGGGTATCAGATTAAAGCATCAAATAAGTCCAAATGTGTACATTTTGGTAGTGTCATTTGGCCTAAAACAAATCTTTTAAAATTAATTGGTCACCAAAAAATTAGTATCACCGATTCACCGTATTATTATTTTTTAGTCGTCCATTAAGAAGATGGGTTGAAATAGCCATGTCATTGAGTTACAACTATACTTTTTAATACCCTTCCCATTTAACAAATAGTTGCTTGTTATTGAGTTACAACCTGTTTTTCTTAAGAAGATGGGTTGAAATAGCCATGTAACTATAATAGTACTACCACGTATCATTATGACGGTTCATGTGATGTTATTCCAAGCATACTACATTGTATATAAACATGAAAAATCAATTTCATACACTATGAACTTTGTGGTTTATACCTCAACAATAGCTTGTTGACACGAGTTGGTCTCGACACGCCTTAGCCTCCACGACCTTAACAGATAAGAACCTCAAATACCTCCCCATGTTGCAGCTCACCCGCCCTAATAACCCCAATAACCTCCCCATGGTAAACATCGACAGCCTTAGCAAATTAAGCCCCAAAATCCTCCTCATGCCCCATGGTGTACCTCAGCAGCCTCCATACACCTTAGCCTCCAAAACCTTAGAAAAATGATGTAAATACCTATTTAATCTGAAATCCCCTAAAAATTAACAACACCTGACAACGGGGTTTGAGTTAAGTCATCTCAAACCCTAATTGAGAAATTAAACCCTAATATTTTATGCCTTCGGCAACAAAAAAAAAAAAAAGTAGGTGATTAAGAAAAATGCGCGTAAGAAAGTAAATGCTTGTTATGGTTAAACGGTAATCCTGAAGCTGTGTCAACTAATCCAAGCCTCCCAATGCATACCGAGCCTCTATCCAAGGCTGTGGTGGTTGCGACGGAGTGAAAAGCAGGTGAATAACACGACGGTGTTTGGGCGGGGGACGATGGCAGCAAAGAAGGCGATGGTGGTTGTGGCGGTGACACTGACATCGAGATGAAGATGATGCATCTGTTTTGTGAGAGAGTGACAGATGAGGCAGAGAACTGAAGAATTGTTTTGTGAGAGACCCATCGCCATTGCCATGGGAAAATCGCCTTCGGCCTGGAAGAATCGCCAGACGCTTCAGGAGAAATTAGGAACCGATGAATGGTAAGAGATGGGGTGGGTGAGATAAATATCTGGGAGTTAAAATGACGAAAATACCCTTTTCTAATAAAATAATGGTGTGAATAGTAAGATCGTATTCTCTATTGAATATATTTGTAATGTAATGTAATTAAGGTAGGTGTCGTTATAAAGGGGAAAAATAAAAATAAATACTCCGTAACTAAAAAGCATAGAAAAAAGGGTGGGGTAGTTTTTATGTGTGTCCATGTCAACATGCCATGTCATAGTGTGAGTAAAATTGTGTAAAACAGGAGTAGCAGCTCTCATAAATAAATAAATAAATAAATAAATAAATAAATAAATAAATAAAACATTTTTCTAATATTCTCATCCCTTAATAGCAATAAATAACAGTCATATCCATGCTACTTGGATGCATATTATCCACATGTATGACATGCGCATACTCTTCTTACGGAACTCAATCCATAAAACTGAACAATTGTGCAAGCTCAGCCATAAAAACCAAAACAAAACTAGCTATCTTCAAAAACTACAATGACTACCCTTCATTTTGTCTTGTTTCCTCTTATGGCTCAAGGCCATATGATACCAATGGTCGATATAGCCCGATTACTAGCCTAACGCGGTGCTAGCATTACTATAATCACAACTCCTCTTAACGCCAACCGTTTCAAACCGGTAATTAGTCGGGCAATCAAGGATAAACTCAAGATTCAACTTCTTGAACTAAAACTTCCATTAAGTGAAGTTGGTCTGCCGGAGGGAAGTGAAAGTTTCGACTTAATTCCATCAGCACTACTCTTTAAGAAACTATTTGCGGCTGCCGCAATGCTAAAAGAACTCGCGGTAGAAATGATTCAAGGTTTAGTTCCACCAGCAAGTTGCGTAATTTCGGATAATTTTTTCCCGTGGACATATGATATAGCGCGAAAGTTTAACATTCCAAGGCTTATTTTTTATGGACCCGGATGTTTCACATATTTATGTAGACATATTACGATGAATACTGATTTTGCTGATGAAATTGTCTCTGATTCGAAGTACTTTGTGTTACCTGGTGTCCCTGACCGAATTGAGCTTACGAAAGTGCAGGCTTCAAGTTGGGTAAATAAAGAAAAGGAAATTACAAAGTTTAGAGAAACATTACTAGAAGCAGAAGAATCATCAAATGGGATTGTGGTTAATAGCTTCGAGGAATTAGAGCCTTTTTACGCTAAAGGCCTTGCAAAGGCCAAAGGTAAAAATGTATGGTGTATTGGTCCTGTTTCACTATGCAATAAAAGTTTACTAGATTTGTCCGAGAGAGGAAACAAGGCGGCGATTAATGAACATGATTGTTTGAAATGGTTGGATTCGAAAGAAAAAGGGTTGGTAATGTTTAAAGGGTTGGTAATGTTTGTTTGTTTGGGTAGCTTAGCTCTTGCAAGCACCGAGCAAAATATTGAGCTCGGTTTGGGACTAGAAGCATCAAACGTGTCGTTTATATGGTGTTTAAGTCATCCAACGGAGGAATTCGAGAAATGATTAGCAGAAAAAGGATATGAAGAATCCGTGAAAGATAGAGGGATTATTGTTCGAGGTTGGGCCCCACAAGTTTTGATATTGTCACATCAAGCTGTTGGAGGTTTCTTAACGCATTGTGGATGGAACTCGACTGTGGAAGGAATATCTTGCGGAGTGCCTATGGTTACATGGCCACATTTTGCGGATCAATTTCTAAATGAAAGATTTATTGTAGATGTTTTGAAAATCGGACTGAAAGTTGGTATAGAAGTTCCTATCATCATTGGCGATGAAGATAAGTTTGGAGCATTAGTGAAACGTGAAGATATCAAGATTGCAATCGAGGAACTAATGAGTAAAGAAGAGGAAGGAGAAGTGAGAAGAGAACGAGCTAGAGAGCTTGGAGAAATGGCTAAAAGAGCGATGGAGGAAGGGGGCTCTTCTCATGTCAATATGAATGCCATTATTCAAAATATTAGCAAGTTAATAGACACGAAATCTAGAACTATAACAAATTCATGTTAATTCACTATAACAACTATGGAAGTTAATATTCTGTAGGAAATGTAACGTGTGATATTTTCTAAGAAGGGGTATATGCCTATAAATACCACTTCACCTATTTGTATTTTGAATTTTTTAATACTTTTGTATTGTAACACATATTACTTAACATTTTCAAACTCTCTCTCTACATTCATATGTCCTGATCATACTTGTTATAGTGAATTAACATGAATTTGTCATCTACACTTTTAAGTGGGCATGAGTAAAATGAACTTACAAAGAGAGGTGAGAATTAAATAACAAATTCACATTTAGTTATATTAAACTCACATAAAAATACACTTCAAATTTTTAAGTTTATATGGGACGGGCACGCCACTAGAAATCAGGATCATTGGTATACATATGCATTGGCCATTCTGTGTTTACACTCTGTCTATATCGTTTATGTCTAATTCTTGCTTAATCACATATTGTATAATTTGGTAATGGTTATAAACAAGAGAAATTTTGAAGAAATATATTGTTTATCGCGAAATGAGTTCAAGTAAGATGGAATGATAATTGGGCAAAAGTCTACAAATATAAAGGAGGAGAATATTTATACACTATTCTCGCTACTTGCAATTTCGCAATTATTAACACAGTTTACACAAATAGTATGTCCTAACATACATTATAATTAGCTAACTTCATTTTCTTGTGTTGATCTTAGTTTCGATTACATAATCAATGACTGTCACACTATTCAAGCAATGCCGCTCATTACTATATATATATATATATATATATATATATATATATATATATATATATATATATATATATATATATATATGGGTAGTTTCAAACGAGAACCACTAAAAATGTGAGAACTGCGAGAACTATTTAATTTATTAGTTTTTATGCGTTTAAATGCAACAAATTACATGCAAATGTTAATTAATGCACATATCATTAACAAACATATGTTCATTAGCTCAAATTACATGTTAAATTTTTAATCCTATGAAACTGTTCACATGTTCGGAAACAAATATGCACATGTGAACGAGAAACTATATATTTAATTATATCGGTAAAATATAAGTGTTTTTAAACTATTATATATGTTCATTCATACTCTTCATCAAGGTTTATGTGTGTTTCAATCTAATTACATGAGAAAATCTTTATAAATAAAAAGTTCTCGCAGTTCTCGCATTTTTTAGGGTTCTCGTTTGAACTTTTGGCTATATATATATATATATTTCAATTAGGAACGGCGAGGGTATTTTAGTTTGGATATTTTGATTTTTTTACATCGCATTTTATATGGTTCATATTTTTAATGATGCAATATTTAAATAAACACTTACTTAGCGCAAGTGGTTAATATTGGAATTATGTATTTCCCATATCAATAAACGATTATATGTATGAGAAATATAAAAATATGAAACTAGGGCAACCAAACTAGAAATGGGCTGCGGCCCTTTATAGTAAAATGGAAAGGGCTAACGATGGTCTGTAAATATATCAGCTAACATCCCTCAACAGTTGGAGTGAGAGATGATTGTACGCTCAATCTGAATCTGTTGGTAAGCCTTTGGTGAATATATATGCATACTGGTAGCGAGAAGGATTGTGAAGGACACAGACTTGACCTTTCGTCACTAACTCACGAACAAAAAACGTATGTCAATCTCTATATGCTTAGTTCTACGGTGTTGAACCAGATTAGATGAGAGATACATAGAAGTAACGTTGTAACAATAGACAAGGGTAGTAGAGAACGAAGGGTAGTGTAGCTTGCATAACATATTAAGAATATCCAACAGCATTCAACATCAGAAGTGGCAACATCGCGGTATTCTGCTTCGGCATCGGAGCGTGAAGGTGTATACTAACGTAGGAAGACCAAGACAACTAATTATTTCTTAGGAATACACATTATCCCGATGTAGAGCTTTTAGTGGTGGGGCAACCTGTAGCGACCTGACAAAATCGTCATTGACGGCGCCGTTAACTTAGGTCCCGTTGCGTGGTCATAGTCCCTAAATGAGACACGTTTGACCAAAATTATGTCGCATTCATTTGAAACATATAAGACTTACAAAGTTTAGTTTACCAAACGGATCGACAACAAGTTTAAGTTTACAAAAGTAGTAATGTATAAATGAAATAACTTGCGACATAATTAGTTGAAAATCACGGTTGCTATAAATAGCGTAAGTGTGTAAACATTTGTTTAAATCCAAAAGTGCTATCACTAGCGTATGCATGTATGCTTGACCCCAAGCAAGTATGAGTGTACGCGGAAGCATGTATCAAATAGCCATTCATGAACCTGAGAAACATACAGAAAACTGTCAACGAAAAACGTTGGTAAAATCATAGGTGTTTGTAAACGTTGTTTTTGAACCACAAGATTTTGTATAGTTGATTATCCGAATCGTTTGCATTCTAAAAGTATGTTCGCGAGCACCCAATTATCAAGACTTAAATGTTTTGCACCCTGTTGCGTAGTGTTAGAACATACACTAAACCCGAAAATATATTTCATCCGCTAACGGTAGCGAACCGTCCGAATGAGGCTCGTCAAGCCCATGTGATCACATAATATAAGTTCTCGCTTACACCCTACAAGTGTAACTAATGATAATCGAATTGAGGCTTTTTGTTCTAACTCGCTGTGCAATGTTTGTTTCCGTACTTGCGTTCAAAGTATAAAAGTATGTAGTATAAAACTGTATAGGTTTCTCATCCCATGATTTAAAAGTATAAAAGTTGTTGAAAGATGGGACTATGATCTCACCTCGAGTGCACGAGTATAATGTACTTCACAAAGTAAACGTGTGCATGATAGTTGCTTAGCCTTGACCTAAACAAGTAAGTTGTATCAATTAACCGGTTACGACACAAGGTCAGGCGAAATGTGTTCAGTTAGTCCTATGGATCGCTACGACTCGAATATATAGCATGTGAATCACATTGTCAAGTTTCATGCAAGAAACAAGTATAAAAGCATGTTAGAACGATTGCACAAGTATTTGGTTAAGTTTGACTAAAAGTCAAACTTGGTCAAAGTCAAAGTCAACGGGGTCGGGTCAGGTATCCGACAATTTTTCTTCAATTAGTAATCATATATAAACATGTTGGGCAAGTTTCATGTTAATCGGAGTTGCGTAGCATAGTTAGAATTAAACGAAAATTTACAAAGTTGGACAGCCCTCGGTAGTTCATCTGAACGGCGTCCAGAATGGCTGGACGGCGTCCAGCAATGAAGGCTTGGACGGTGTCCAAGATATGGGACGGCGTCCAAATGAACTATAGATTGCTGAAAGCTGAAATTTGACAAGTCTCGAACCAAACTCATTTCAAACACAACTTATGAACCGAAAACATTCAAAACACGTATCTTATATCTTTGGAAAGGTATTTTGACGAGGAATACAACTAAACACATATCATCAAACAATTACATCATTTAAAATGACCAAATCCTTGTCGAATGATCGTTAAAAGTTCATCATTGAAGTTTCAAGCTCGTAAAACGCATTTTATGATTTGGGAACTTACTACACACATATATTATGCCGTTCCATAGGTAATTACGTATACAATACAACTAAACACTTACAAATAATATTGCAAAGCATTTAATGCATCAAAAGTTCGTTTTAAAATCTATCAAACCCTAACCAAAAATTACAAAATCAATAATCATGTTAATGTAAGGTTTTCATGTCATCCAACATACCAAAACGAAGCTAATGATGCTAGTAACACTTTTAACATATAAGGTTTAACATCTAACAACATTTAATCAACCAAAATCAAGGATTAAACCAACCCATTTCAAGTGTTCATGCTAGTTACACCAAATAACAAGATCGAGCATACAAATTACATACACGACATCACAATGAGCCATAGACACTAACTAACACCATTTCAAGTCTAAAGGTCTAATTTATGAAAATTAGAGATTTTGAAAAACTTACCCCAAGCTATGAAATTGGTACCAAATTGAAGAGGATGATGCAAGGATCACAAATATGTAGTTTGTTTTGATGTTTGCTTGCTTGATTTGAAATAGATGATGAATCTATGAATTTGGAAGTTGAAAGAAAAAATGGAAGAAAAAGGAAGAGAGAAAGAGAAGAGTGGATGAATAAGTGGTGGTGGTGGGATTGACTAGTTGACCTAGTCAACTAGTTTTCCCACTAACCAACTTCGGTCCCTCAAGTTTGTAGTCGGGTGCGGGAATTAACCAAAAGAATTATTTTTAAAACGCTATAGTTAACAAGAGATGTTATAATTAAATAACGAAAATATTGGAAACACTTATTAACGGGGGATACGAATTTAGATAACGAAAGATATTATCTAAAAAAAAACGGTGTTAAAATAAATTTAACGGAAAAAGGCGGGATGTTACATTACCTACACCTTAAAAGAAATTTCATCCCGAAATTTAGTTGGAAGTAGTAGTCGTTGTTTCTTCCTCGAAATCTTGCGCTGCCAATTCTACGAATGAGTGGAGGTACTTCCTTGGCATTCCAACGAACTTTGACGGCCGGGATTTACGTTGTTTTAAAGTTTGGTTTCACGATTCATAATTTCAACCGGTTTTGCCCATGAAATGGAGTTTGTCATCGATAGTAAGCTCATCGAAAAGGGATAACAAGTTCTTGTTCCACAAGACACTTCTCTAAGTTTGCTACATGGAATGTAGGATGAATGGAGCTCAATTAAGTCGGAAGATCGAAACGGTAAGCAACGGGTCTAATACGCTCCAAAATTTCAAAAGGGTCAAAATATCGTGAATTTCGCTTTCTACCTTTTTCGAACCAGATTACACCTCTAACGTTACGTGGTTACCCACATGGAATTCGAAAGGTTTATGTCTAACATCGGCGTAGTTCTTTTGACGACTACGGGTTGTCTTGGGCGTTTCTTGGATTTGAACGATCTTAACGGTTATTTCGTGAATGAGTTCGAGTCCGGTGGTTTGCATGTTACCTACTTCGGTTCAACAATTTAGAAATCGACAATTGCGGCTATATGGGTTTTCGAAAGGTGTGGCGTTAATACTCGAATGCAAATTATTGTAGTAAGAGAATTCGGCTAAAGGCAAATACTTTTCTCAAGTAAATTTGAAGTTGATAACACAAATTCGTATTACGGTTTCCAAGGTTTGAATCGTATGTTTGCTCGGTCCGTCGGGTTGTGGTTGATGTGCAGTACTCATGTCTAAACGTGGTCCTGAGGCTTTTTGTAAGACACTCCAAAAATCTAGAAGTGAAACGAGAGTCTCGATTCGAGAGGAGGTACATTTCTTTAAGATATATTTGAACAAGTTTTAGTTTCTCAAGAGTTTCGCACCGCGGAAGATTTATCGGTTTCCGGGAACGTTTGTTAGAGCAAGTTTCTTATCGGTTTCTGAAAACGTTCATTAGGACTATTCCCCCTCGTGGCGAATACTGGTATAAGGTGAAGAGTCTCTCTCTCCATTGAGAATTTAGATAAAAGATTTCCTTAAACGGAAGTACGAGTGTAATGCGAGAGAAGTTTTCGCCTCGATGTGAGCATACCAAACATTTTGTAGTTCGTCGATTAAAACTGTGCGAAAACGAGATAGTATACGCGTGTACCACATGTTTGAAGTTGAAAGAATTTGTCATTCATTTGGAAGTATAAATATGGTTCGACAATAACTGAAGATGTGTCCCTGGTATGGTTGTTATCAATATTCTCGGAGTTTTCGGATATCCATCCAGAAAAATGAAGTCATGTACATGGCACATGGTGGTGATTAGGTTGACCGAGTCCAATCACCATCATATGCCATTAGAACTTTGGTATGACTTACTATAATATAACCACGTTGATCGAGTATCGTTATATTATACCAACTCATACCTCCATTCCCACATCATTCTTTAAATTCAAGTTCGTGAAATCGTGAAAATTTAAAATGAACAAAATATAGCGACATCACTAATGTGACTCTTATTTAATCAAAAAAATTTGTGCAACTCCGAAGAAGCGTTTCCTGAGGGAAGTGTATAAATGATTGTTCACGTCAATGCGGTTCAAGTCAAACAGTAACGTCTTTAGGTACGAAAAGAGCAACGAATTATGATAACGAGTAGTACGTAACTGTAGTGATAAGTAGTGATGACGATACTCATCTAAAGTAGTGGTGGTAACTTTACAACACTTGTGGATAGTAAGCTGGGACGGTGACGAATAACATCCGAGGAGACAGAGTTCTCGAACTAGTGTGGCTAATGAAGTCGTCGTCATCCTTACGCGTATGAATCTTGAATTTATGTGTGTCACCAAAAAGTGGCAGAATACGAATTCGTATGATGAAAACTTAGTACCATTAAGAAGTTTGCCTAAGAATGATTCAAGTATATATGCACAAGTAGTCAAGTAAGTGCTATCTATAGCAAATGCAAGTCAGAATGCAATGATTAACTATCCGGTTGTAGTCTAGATTCACAAATGCGTGCTAACAACTCTGTCAGACACACTACTACACATCCTAGATCCCTACAACCAATGCTCTGATACCATCTGTAGCGACCCGACAAAATCATCATTGACGGCGCCGTTAACTTAGGTCCCGTTGCGTGGTCATAGTCCCTAAATGAGACACGTTTGACCAAAATTATATCGCATTCATTTGAAACATATAAGACTTACAAAGTTTAGTTTACCAAACGGATCGACAACAAGTTTAAGTTTACAAAAGTAGTAATGTATAAATGAAATAACTTGCGACATAATTAGTTGAAAATCACGGTTGCTATAAATAGCGTAAGTATGTAAACATTTGTTTGAATCCAAAAGTGCTATCACTAGCGTATGCATGTATGCTTGACCCCAAGCAAGTATGAGTGTACGCGGAAGCATGTATCAAATAGCCATTCATGAACCTGAGAAACATATAGAAATCTGTCAACGAAAAACGTTGGTGAAATAATAGGTGTTTGTAAATGTTGTTTTTGAACCACAAGATTTTGTATAGTTGATTATCCAAATCGTTTGCATTCCAAAAGTATGTTCGCGAGCACCCAATTATCAAGACTTAACTGTTTTGCACCCTATTGCGTAGTGTTAGAACATACACTAAACCCGAAAATATATTTCATCCACTAACGGTAGCGAACCGTCCGAATGAGGCTCGTCAAGCCCATGTTATCACATAATATAAGTTCTCGCTTACATTCTACAAGTGTAACTAATGATAATCGAATTGAGGCTTTTTGTTCTAACTCGCTGTGGAATGTTTGTTTTCGTACTTGCGTTCAAAGTATAAAAGTATGTAGTATAAAACTGTATATGTTTCTCATCCCATGATTTAAAAGTATAAAAGTTGTTGAAAGATGGGACTATGATCTCACCTCGAGTGCACGAGTATAATGTACTTCACAAAGTAAACGCGTGTATGATAGTTGCTTAGCCTTGACCTAAACAAGTAAGTTCTATCAATTAACCGGTTACGACACAAGGTCAGACGAAATGTGCTCAATTATTCATATGGCTCGTTACGACTCGAATATATAGCATGTGAATCACGTTGTCAAGTTTCATGCAAGAAACAAGTATAAAAGTACGTTAGAACGATTGCACCAGTATTTGGTTAAGTTTGACTAAAAATCAAACTTGGTCAAAGTCAAAGTCAATGGGGGTATCCGACAATTTTTCTTCAATTAGTAATCATATATAAACATGTTGGCCAAGTTTCATGTTAATCGGAATTGCGTAGCATAGTTAGAATTAAACGAAAATTTACAAAGTTGGACAGCCCTCGGTAGTTCATCTGGACGGCGTCCAGAATGGCTGGACGGCGTCCAGCAATGAAGGCTTGGACGGCGTCCAAGATATGGGACGGCGTCCAAATGAACTACAGATTACTGAAAGCTGAAATTTGACAAGTCTCGAACCAAACTCATTTCAAACACAACTTATGAACCGAAAACATTCAAAACACGTATTTTATATCGTTGGAAAGGTATTTTGATGAGGAATACAACTAAACACATATCATCAAACAATTACATCATTTAAAATGACCAAATCCTTGTCGAATGATAGTTAAAAGTTCATCATTGAAGTTTCAAGTTCGTAAAACGCATTTTATGATTCGAGAACTTACTACACACATATATTATGCCGTTCCATAGGTAATTACGCATACAATACAACTAAACACTTACAAATAGCATTGCAAAGCATTTAATGCATCAAAAATTCGTTTTAAAATCTATCAAACCCTAACCAAGAATCACAAAATCAATAATCATGTTAATGTAAGGTTTTCATGTCATCCAACATACCAAAACGAATCTAATGATGCTAGTAACACTTTTAACATATAAGGTTTAACATCTAACAACATTTAATCAACCAAAATCAAGGATTAAACCAACCCATTTCAAGTGTTCATGCTAGTTACACCAAATAACAAGATCGAGCATACAAATTACATACACGACATCACAATGAGCCATAGACACTAACTAACACCATTTCAAGTCTAAAGGTCTAATTTATGAAAATTAGAGATTTTGAAAAACTTACCCCAAGCTATGAAATTGGTACCAAATTGAAGAGGATGATGCAATGATCACAAATATTTAGTTTGTTTTGATGTTTGCTTGCTTGATTTGAAATAGATGATGAATCTATGAATTTGGAAGTTGAGAGCAAAAATGGAAGAAAAAGGAAGAGAGAATAGTGGATGAATAAGTGGTGGTGGTGGGATTGACTAGTTGGCCTAGTCAACTAGTTTGCCCACTAACCAACTTCGGTCCCTCAAGTTTGTAGTCGGGTGCGGGAATTAACCAAACGAATTATTTTTAAAACGCTTGAGTAAACAAGAGATGTTATAATTAAATAACGAAAATATTGGAAACACTTATTAACGGGGGATACGAATTTAGATAACGAAAGATATTATCTAAAAAAAAGACGGTGTTAAAATAAATATAAAGGAAAAAAGGCGGGATGTTACACAACCTGCCCAATTAGCATCTATGTAAGCAACCAGAGAAGAAGTCGAAGATGCAGACATGTAAAGACCAATATATAAAGTTGCTTTAACATATTTAAGAATCCTCTTGAGAGCTGAAAAATGGAGTTTATGAGGATCATGCATAAATAGACATATCTGCTAAACAGAATAAGACAGGTCGGGGCGTGTGAAAGGGAGATACTGAAGAGCATCTGCGAGACTACGATAAAGAATGAGATCATTCATTGGTGGTAGTTCCTCAGAGATCTTGGAGCCAATGTCAACGGGGTTCTTGCATGGGTTACAATTAAGCATTTTAGCACACTCAAGAATCTTGGAGGCATACATCTTCTGAGAAAGAAACATCACAGAGGCTCTACGAGTAACTGAAAATCCTAAGAAATAGTTCAACATACCAAGATAATTAATCTAGAACTCCTTGTGAAGAGATGTGATAACTCTTTGAAGAAGAGCAGTGGAAGATGCAGTCACAACAATACCATAAACATATATAAGTAAGTAGGTCATGTCATGTCGGTGTCTGTATATAAAAAGAGATGAGTCACACCGATTATGATTAAACTCAAAGCCCTGAGCATAACTAGCAAATCTCTTAAACTAGGCTCGTAGACCCTGTTTAAGTCCGTAAAGAGATTTTTGAAAAAGGCATACATGATTGGGATGAATAGTTCCTTAAAGCTCGCAGACTGATGCATATACGTAATATTAGATAAGGTTCCGTTCAGAAACACG
The DNA here is from genome assembly GCF_046630445.1 of Rutidosis leptorrhynchoides. Classification (NCBI taxonomy): domain Eukaryota; kingdom Viridiplantae; phylum Streptophyta; class Magnoliopsida; order Asterales; family Asteraceae; genus Rutidosis; species Rutidosis leptorrhynchoides. The sequence continues at coordinate 379,259,801 of NC_092343.1, read as the reverse complement.
TTCTTGACATCTAACTATTGCATATGCCAGTGTCGGCTCACGCCAAGACTAAGAACGGTATGAATGGTGGCTGGTTTAACAACCTGATTGAAGGTCTCATCACAATCAATCCCGACCTGTTAGCTGCGCGCATTAGCAACAAGACGCTCCTTATATCGACTTAGTGTACCAACAACACTAAACTTGTGTCTAAACAACCACATGGAGCGAACTATATTCATCTCTGATGTGCGAGACACAAGAGTCCAAATATCTTTCTTAATTAACGCATTGTATTCTTTTGTCATAACATGTTTCCAATGAGATAAGTAAGGGCAAAAGAATAGTATTTATGGATAGGAGAGATGGTTGAGACATTTAAGTTGATATGTTGAACGGGTTCTGTGGTTCCTACTTGATAATGGGTGAGTAGATTGAGATGTAGAAGAAGAGGCGGGAGGTGGAGCTGAATCAGGTTGAGCAGGTTCAGAAATGGGTGTTGGCGCTGTAGGAGGTGCTTCGTTATGGGTATCTTGAGGAAGAGATGAGGGAAGTGGATTAGAATGTTGATGAATTTCCGACAACCATATCCAAACCCATCAAATAACGGTCGTGGAGAGAGTCTATGGACATTGAATCAAAACCTCCGGCCAATGAAAATAAGAAAACGCATGGCCGCTAGAGAAAAACTACATGGAGAGAACGCGGGGAAGGAAGGAAGAGTGAGTAGAAATGGGGAAAGAAGATGGGAGAAGGAATAAAAGCCAAAGAAATACGAACGCCAGACCTCTGGCAAGGTGTTAGAGGCTGAAACGGTGCCGAGAAAGGTAGGGTTACGGCGAGGGTTTTTAATGAGAGGTCAAGGGAAAGTTTTTTATTAAGAGAAAACAAGTTTTTATTTTGGAAAAGAGGCTTTTATTTAAATTTTGGAAGTTATCTTTAATTTACTTGCTATTTGTAGCTACTGAACTAAATCGATGACAATTTTTTTAGGACAATGCTAAACGTAGCCTTTAAGGTTATGTTTAAGCATATCATAATTAGGTTTATAAACTCTCTTTAATTAATTACAAATTCATTTTTTAATATCGACTTTCCTTATATAATTTTGACATTAATATTATTCATGGCAGGTATGAGTTATATAAAGAGAATTATATTATTTATGGTATGCTTAAACGTAGCACTTAGGTCTATGTTTATCATTTTTTTAAACAGAAACGCACATACTTATTACGAGTACCATTTTTTACACAGATATACACATAATGTACTCAATAGTACTTTGCATTCATGTTTTGAATCTCTCTTATATAATTTTTCGCATTCTTGAATAAAATTTAGTGTGGTACCTCAATCTCATTAATTTGTTACTTGAAAAATCACATAGTTAAAAAACCAACTACCTTGATTCCAAACAAATACATGCATCCTTTTATGTTCGGACAAAAAAAAAAAAAAAGACAAGATTATAGCTATGGGGGCAAAAGCATATCCACTTCGGAATTATACGGAAACTAAAACTTGTTTCTAGATTTTCGGATATAAATTGAACTAACGAACAAGTTTTGGTTGTTGTAATCAAATGTGATTTAAATTGCGTTGTTAGAAAATGTCAAATAAAATACCTTCAAATTAAATGTACACATAACATAAGGTTTTCTTGTTCACGCTACTCGTAAAAAAAGTCTTTTTCACTCAAAATGTACGCAGCCTATTCGAATATCTACCGATCATTTTAACCAGTTTCCCTATCCACCCCAAAATTTACATTGTAATGTGGTTTGAACCTGGGATATTTTGATAGGAACACGTGGCCTCAACAATCACTAGGCTACTCTCATCCTCTTGAAAATTCACGAAATAAGAAGAAACGCACGGAGTACAAGTATTTAGACATTTGAAGAAGGAAGATGTGATCAATTCTAAGGATAGGCATAACAGTGTTATCCATACTACTAGGAAGCATATTGTCCACATGCATAACATGTGGTGACGGTTAAAATGAAGTCTACAAAACAGAACAAAGTTTACAAAACAGAATATTTGAGCATGCATGTATAGCCCAAAAAAACCCCAACAAAACTAGCTATCTTCATATACCACAATGGCAACCCTTCATTTTGTCTTGTTTCCTCTTATGGCTCAAGGCCATATGATACCAATGGTCGATATAGCCCGATTACTAGCCCAACGTGGTGCTACCGTTACTATAATCACAACTCCTGTTAACGCCAACCGTTTCAAACCAGTCATTAGTCGGGCAATGGAAAATGAACTCAAGATTCAACTTCTTGAACTAAAACTTCCATTAAGTGAAGTTGGTTTGCCCGAGGGAAGTGAAAGTTTCGACTTAGTTTCATCAGCTCCACTCTTTATGAAACTATTCGCTGCTGCCGCAATGTTAAAAGAACCCGCGGAAGACATGATACAAGGGTTAGTTCCACCACCAAGTTGTATATTTCGGATAACCTTTTTCCGTGGACATATGACATAGCGCGAAAATTTGATGTCCCAAGGCTTATTTTCCATGGACCAGGATGTTTCACATACTTATGTCTACATATTACGATGCATACTGATTTTTTAGATGAAATTGTCTCCGATTCGGAGTATTTTGTGTTTCCCGGTGTTCCTGACCGAATTGAGCTTACAAAAGTGCAAGCTTCAACTTGGACAAAAAAAGAAGAAAAGGAAACAAAGGAGTTTATGGAAACATTACGAGAAGCGGAAGAAGCATCAAATGGGATCGTAGTTAATAGCTTCGAGGAGTTGGAGCCTTTTTACGCTAAAGAGCTTGCAAAGGTGAAAGGTAAAAAAGTATGGTGTATTGGCCCGGTTTCACTATGCAATAAAAGTTTATTAGATTTGTCCGAGAGAGGAAACAAGGCCGCGATTAATGAAAATGAGTGTTTGAAATGGTTGGATTCGAGAGAAAAAGGGTCGGTAATGTTTGTTTGTTTGGGTAGCTTAGCTCGTGCTAGCACCGAGCAAAATATTGAGCTCGGTTTGGGACTTAAAGCATCAAACGTGCCGTTTATATGGTGTTTAAGGCATCAAACGGAGGAATTTGAGAAATGGTTAGAAGCGGAAGGATTTGAAGAAAAGGTGAATGATAGAGGGATTATTGTTCGTGGTTGGGCGCCTCAAGTTATGATATTGTCTCACCAAGCGATTGGAGGTTTCTTAACGCATTGTGGATGGAACTCGACTCTGGAAGGAATAACCTCCGGAGTACCTATGGTTACATGGCCACATTTTGCAGACCAATTTTTAAATGAAAGATTTATCATAGATATTTTAAAAGTCGGATTGAAAGTTGGTATAGAAGTTCCTGTCATGGTTGGTGAACAAGAAAAGCTTGGAGCGTTGGTGAAAAAGGAAGATGTCAAGATTGCAATTGAAGGACTAATGAGTAAAGAAGAGGAAGGGGAAGCAAGAAGAAATCGAGCTAGAGACCTTGCGGAAATGGCTAAAAGATCCATGGAGGAAGGGGGCTCGTCTTATGTTAATATGACGTTAATGATTCAAAATATTAACGAGTTATTAGACAAGAAATCTACAACTACGGAAGATGATATTGTGAAGGAATTGTAACAGTTTACAAAATGATCTTTAGCGAATGATGATTTTTATCATTTTGCCTTACAAAAAAATTGTTAGCCGATACATTATATGGGCCATGTTGTTCTTTTATTATAGGGCCCAGCCTTTATTATAGGGCCCAGCCCTTATATTATATTTATATTCGTACTCTTTGTTTTGAACTTTTGATAAAAGATTTTTAAGAAAGACAAATGTTTTTAGAATATCAGAACGCTAACGATAAACTAGTCTCAAATTACCCTAACCCTAATCCAGCCATCACCACCACCTCAGGTAACTACATATTTCTTCAAATACTCAAAATCTGTTGCTGTAAGAGTGCTCCCAATGGAGGAACTTCTTCATGTTTAGTCCTGGGTGCCACATCAGCGCCACATCAGCACTTCCTTCTCAGACTAAACTCAGGACTAAACACTCTCAACCATGACACTCCTTCCTCCCATTAATTAATTAAATGTACAAGTTTATAAGCAAAAAGTACCACATAAATATACACCTCTTCCGTCCTGAAAAATTTCAGAAAAGCACGAAGTGGAAGACGATTTGCAGGGCGGCACTCTGGGCGGAATGGTGGGCGAGTTGCTGCCATCAAGGTCCAGCTGGGCTGAACCGTGGGCGGAGGTCAAGACCTGACCATTAGGAGCAGCCTAATTCCTCATTAAAAAAAAATAAACAAAAATAATAATAATAATTTATTACCCCTTGCTGTAAGTACTTGAAATATTAATAGAATAATTATAATTATTTAGGTGAGAACTTTATTGGTTTGAACAAGTTAAAAAGACCAGGTAAAGTGTAAAATTATTCTGATCTACCAAACTAAGAGTTACTGTAAATGGTATAAACGTACTAATTACAACCCCAAAGGCTACCATTACCCTATATACTAATAGTCGTGGGAAGTTTGGTCGTTTGACCCCCAACCTCGCCCAAAATTTGGTCAAAACGACAATTGACCAAACTTCACCCCAAAAAATGCAAAAAACCCCCCCTCAACTATCGACAAGCTACAAGGATGGGGAGTGTAAGGAGAGAGAGAGTGAGGAGAGAGAGAGGTAGCTATGCAAGTTACAAGGCGGGTTTCGATTTCAAGCAAGACCGATTATACAACGGAGGGATTAACAACACCGGTTTTCCTAGACTAGTCAAGAATCAATGGATCTCGTTCATGTTCTTTAACTACCCCGATAGTTGGAATATGGAGGATCTATGGCGGGTTTTCAAACATCATGGTAATCTAAGAGACATCTACATGGTAAGCAAACGCCTCAAGAATGGGCAGAGATTTGCATTTACTAGATTTGGAAACGTTTCAAATGTCAGCAGACTGCTTTCATCTCTCGAAACTATCAGGTTCGGTGAAAGACCTATTAGGGTTTTCCTTGCTCACGAGAAAAATGGTAATGGGCAAGCACAACCGGATGCTGTTATGGGCAGAAACAGACTTAATCCTAGACCTTATCCATTCACGGATGGAAGAGGTTTTAGTGAGGTTGCAGCAACTCCACCTAGGGATCTTAGATTCAAGTTGAAAAATGGTAAGGAAGATTTAAGAACAAAACTCAAAGCAAATAAATCCACTGGAGAATTGAATGGGGAGAAGGGTAAAACCAAAACTACTGGTCATGTTTTGGTAGAAGATGTGGAAGATATTAGGGTTGTGGCGGTTAGGAAGGATAGGTATATCACAGATGATGTCATGCAATGTTGTATTGTGGTTCAACTAAAGAATACCGAGATCATCAACCAATTCGAATCCCTGTGTAAGGCAGAAGGGATGAGAGAGTTTTCGATCAAATACCTAGGTGGACTAGATCTCTTAGTGCAATTCAAATCAAGTGTCATGGTGGACAACATCCTGAAGATGAAGGAACATGCAATATTCAAGTGGTGTAGTAAGATTGATAGACTTAAGCTTAATTACTGGACAACAGGTGGCAGGTATGTATGGGTCGAAATTAAAGGGACCCCGGTTACAGCGTGGAATGAAGAAGTTTTCGGTGAAATAGCAGGAAAGTGGGGTCGTGTTATTGATTTTGAAAACTGCTCTATTACATCACATAACCAAAATCTGATGGTGGGTCGAGTGTTAATCCATTGTAGGGATTTTGGTCACATATATGGGATGGCAAAAATCGTTGTTGATGATCTTCTCCCTATCTATGTTTCAGTGATTGAGGTCCGTGAACCCGTTATCCAACTTGACATTGAAGCTCCAGTTTCGGATTGGGTTGAAGATGGCAACAAGGATGTTGATGATGATGACCCTCGTAAGGATGATGAGTATAACTCCATTAACGACTCTTCAGATGACGAGTTCATTGAGGATACTTTTGAATCTTCAGAAATTGATGAATCACCTTTGATCAAGGTTAACCGTAAGGCAGAAGATTTCAACGACATTTTTTCTCCGGCAGATCAGGATCACTCTCCGATCAGATGTCCAGAAGATGAAGAATCGGGATGCAATAATAACGAATGTGGGGCCCAAGAGAGAAGTAATGATGAAAGAGAAAAAAGTAATTTGGGATGCAATAATAACGAGTGTGGGGGACAAGAAAAAAGTAATGATGAAAGAGATAAAAGTAAGGATTTCGGTGGGATTCAAGGGGATACTGTAATTTTCTCCACAAATAATGTGAACGGCTTTGGTACTGATGAGTTTTCTCCCACTAAATCCGACCCTACGGTTGAAGTGAATGGTTTAGACTTTGTGGAGGAAACTTGTTTTATTCATAAAACCGAATTGGGCCAAGGCATGAATAAAAAACTAAGCCCAATTAGGGTTGGCGGCCTGAATTTTGATGTTTCTTCTACCCGGGCTTCTCCTATTGGGCCTAATGCTCCTGTTGGGCCGTTTAACTCAGGTCAAAATCTTCCTGACCCAATCCCACCAATTGGGCCTAATGTTGGGTCCAACAAAGACCACGTGAAGATCCATGAGCCTGATCTGAATGTCACAATGAGGCCTGGTGCACAAAATAAGTCGGATGCACAAATTAATTCCTCCAAAACTTCGACTGGGCAGAGGGTTACTGAAGCTGGTAAATCGAATCGCAGGTCAGAAGAGGATGATAAAATCAGTAGCAGTCGTACTCATGAAACTGGAGAGAATATTCGATCAACCAAAGAAAATAACAGGATCAATCATAAAAACTCAAATATCAAGACAAAAGGAAAGAAGGATTGTTGTTTCTCCAGTCTTCGCAAGTGGAATACGTCTTCCAGATTACTGAATTTGAAAAGTGTTGCAAGAAGAGAGCAGCAGGCGTCTGGTCCCCTCAGATCCACATGCTCGTCGTGTGCCAAGCAACCCGTGCCTAATGCGTCTAGGAGATCCTCCTCTTCTAATTCGAGGCAAGTGAATTCCTCAAATAACTCCTCTTTCTCTATTAGTAATAACGGTTTAAGAGATTTTGGTGATCAGCTTGGCCTTAAGTGGGTGGAAAAATCCACCCATTAGTTACTCTCTTGTCCCTCTGTGTCGTGGTAGTGTTATGTTTATGAAGTTTCTGTCTTTAAACATTAGAGGTTTTAGAATCGGTAGGGAATCTAAAGTTGGTTGGTTGAAAAACATTTGTCGGTTGGAAGATCCCAATTTTGTGGTTATTCAAGAAACAAAACTACACTGTGTCGATTCTAATTGGATTCGGGTGTTGTGGGGCAATGATGATTTTGGGTTTACTCAAAAGGAAATGGTTGGGAAATCGGGTGGGCAATTAATTATTTGGGATTCTATTTCTTTCGATGTTACTGACTCGTTTGTTTCGAATTTCTTTATCGGTATTCGAGGAACATGGAAGAGCACGGGGGCCAAATTAAATATCATCAACGTGTATGGCCCACATGATGACCTTAGCAAGCAACTTTTTTGGGACCAATTGCAAAGCAAAATTTCGGGTGATCCTAATGAACCTTGGATAATTTGTGGTGATTTTAATGAGGTTAGATCCAACGCAGAAAGACTCAACTCCCAATTTATTGAAAGTTGAGCGAAAAAATTCAACGATTTCATCAGCACCAACAAGCTTATCGATATCCCACTAGGCGGGAGGTTGTTCACACGCGTTAGTGATGATGGCTTAAAATTTAGCAAGCTCGATCGTTTCCTTGTAAATGATAACTTTCATAATTTATGGAGTTGCCTCTCGGTTGTTGCTCTTGATCGCGGTAAGTCGGATCATTGCCCTATTATTCTTAAAGATGACATAAAGAATTTTGGGCCAAAACCAATAAAAGTTTTTGATGTTTGGCTTGATATGGAGGACGTTGATCAAGTGATAAAGGATGTGTGGTGTGATGATGATAGGGGTGGATCTAGAAAAGATTGCTTCCTAAGAAATAAATTAAAAAGGACTAAAACCGCGCTTAGATCAAAAATTTCTCAAATGTTTGGTAATTTGGAAGGTGAAATCGATGCGTTGAGATCCATTGCTACGGATCTTGAGCTTAAGGCCGAAAATGGCCTCATCAGTGAGGTGGAAAGGAATCTATGGCTTAATACGAGGAAAGAGTGGTTTCAAAAGGAAAAGATCAAAGTCAATATGTTAAAACAAAAAGCACGAGTTCATTGGATTCTTGATGGTGATGAAAATTCAAAATACTTCCATTCGGTGATCAAAAGAGGGTACAACAAAAACAACATTAGGGGTTTGCTCATTAATGGTGTATGGTGTGAGGATCCACTTGTTATCAAAGAAGAGGCGTATTTACATTTTAGGAGTCGGTTTGAAGAATCACCCGGATTTCGGCCGAGTCTTATGGATCTTTCATACCCGACCCTATCCCCTGATGAGGCTAATGAGCTTGAAATCCCTATTCTAGAATCGAAAGTTCTAGAAGCAATTCATGACTGTGGTAGCTCGAAAGCCCCGGGCCCCGATGGTTTTAATCTTAGATTTTTTAAGAAATTCTGGGATATCATCAAAGGGGATGTTCTTAATGCGATCTCTTGGTTTTGGGAAAAAGGTGAATTCTCCAAGGGTTGTAATGCTTCATTCGTTACCTTAATCCCGAAGAAAAGTGATCCTATTACACTCAGTGATTACCGGCCTATTAGCCTCATTGGTAGTTACTATAAGATTGTGGCTAAGATTCTTTCCAATAGATTGCGGAAGGTTATCCCTAAGTTAATCGGGTCAGAGCAAAGTGCTTTTCTTAGGGAGCGTTATATTCTTGATGGAGTATTGATAGCCAATGAGTCTATTGATTATTTGAAAAATCACAAAAAAAAAAGAGTTTGATTTTCAAGGTGGATTTTGAAAAGGCCTTTGATAGCCTAAATTGGGATTTCCTTTTGGAGGTTATGGCATGCATGGGGTTTGGGTCTAGATGGTGTGGCTGGATCCGTGGGTGCCTCAATTCGGCTAGCATCTCCATTCTCATCAATGGCTCACCTACTCGGGAATTTTCAATGGGTAGGGGGGTTAGACAAGGAGATCCCCTATCTCCTTTTTTGTTCATTCTTGCTGCGAAAGGTCTTAACATACTCACTAAAGCCGCTGTTGAGCGCGGGATCTTTAAGGGGGTCGCAATTGGAAAAGATATGGTTACTATCTCACACCTACAATATGTGGACGACACGATATTTTTTGGCGAATGGTCGAATTCGAATGCTTGCAATCTTATTAAGATCTTAAAGTGCTTCGAACTGGCGTCGGGACTAAAAGTTAATTTCCACAAAAGTTGCCTTTATGGTATTGGGGTTGGTGCGAATGAAGTTGACTCCTTAGCATCCCGTATGAAATGTCAAGCCGGTAATTTCCCCTTTATCTATCTTGGCCTCCCCATTGGTGCAAGGATGAAAAAAATTGATGATTGGTCTCCGGTTATAGATAAATTCATAAAACAACTTTCGGAATGGAAAAGAAGAACGTTATCCTTTAGTGGTAGATTAGTCCTTATTAAATCGGTGCTTACTAGTCTCCCGTTGTATTTCTTTGCGCTTTTTCGGGCTCCGCCGTGTGTGCTTAATTTGCTTGAGAGTGTGAGGCGAAATTTCTTTTGGGGCGGGGATCTGTCGGGCTCTAAAATTTCGTGGGTTAAGTGGGCTAACACTTGTTTACCTTATGGGGCGGGGGGTCTTAATATCGGGTCTTTGAAAGGCAAGAATCTTGCTCTTTTAGGCAAGTGGTGGTGGAGGTTTAAAACCGAAACCCATTGTCTTTGGAGCAAAATCATTCGTAGCATTTATGGAATTGACGGCGGCTTGAGGTCGGGCGATGGGCTTGCTCGTCAATCGACCTCGGGCATTTGGAATAACATTATCATTGCAGGAAATACCATTGAAAGTTGTGATGTTGTATTCAAGAACTCCTTCAACAAATCTATTGGTGACGGAAAGAACACTTCATTTTGGAATGATAATTGGTGCGGTTCAAGTTGTCTTAAAGACATGTTCCCAAGATTATTTATGCTCGAGTCAAATAAGGAAGCCATGCTCTATGATCGGATCAAAAAAATTCCTGTCTCTATTGCTGCCACATCGCATGTTGTGGCTGTTGCTGCTTCTGTTTCTGTTTCTGCTGCTGCTCACGGTTTTCCTTCAGCTGCTGCTTATTCACAGCTTCCTGCTGCTCACGGATCTGCATCAGAGGCACGGTCTGCTCCTCCAGAGTGTGCAGCGAGCTTGGATGGTGTGAGCCATCCAATCAGACTATCATGCCCCTCGGTGTTTGTTCCTTCTTTGTAGGTGATGTCCGAAAGTTCCAATTCTACAGCCGTTTCTGCCCATCAGCAACATTTGACAGCAGAAGTATTCAAATCAAATTGGGAGTGGATTTGTACGCCTTCAGGAAGAACCGCTGATGAACTATTAGATCTAGAGAACTTAATCAAGTCGATTCATTTTGATTTTAACTTGGGTGAAAAATGGAAATGGGCTCAAGCGAAAGACGGGATCTTCACGGTAAGGCGATTGTCCTTTCTTATTGATAAACATATTCTTGGTCATCCTCCTAGCTTGAATAAAACTCTCCGTAACAAACTCATTCCCAAAAAGATTGAAATTTTCACTTGGAGAGCATTAAAGAAAAGGATCCCGGTAAGGGTCGAGCTTGATAAAAGGGGAATTGACCTTCACAGTGTGCGCTGCCCCGTGTGTGATGATGGGCTTGAGTCGGTTGATCACTCTCTTGTTTCGTGTAAGTTTGCATCGGAAGTTTGGGTTCGTATCTATAAATGGTGGAATATGGGGCCATGTACGTTTTCGAATTTGGATTTTCTTGAAGGTAATCTCACACAAGCTTCGTCTTCGTTGGGAAAGAAAATTTGGCAAGGGGTGTTGTGGGTTTGTGCATATTACTTATGGAAGAACCGCAATATGAAAGTTTTTCGGAATGAGGAGTGGTGTGTCCCGGTTCTAGTGAATGAAATTCAAGTTAAAGCTTTCGAATGGATCTCGTTCCGGCTTAGGGGAAACAACATCGATTGGTCTTCTTGGCTTGTAAACCCACATGTATTTTTAAATTTGTAATCGATTGCTAGGGTGCTGCCTCCGCACTTGGCAAACACTCGGGCTTATCGGGTTGATCTTCTTGTAGATCGGTGCCTTGTATTGTAAACTTATGTTTTGTGTAGTTATATTAATCTTGTCTTTCAAAAAAAAAATAAAAATAAACGTACTAATTACTTTGTGTCATCGTTAATTGGTTCTTGTTTTCTATGTACAATAGTTGTATCATATGGTGCACAATTATATCTTTTGAATAGGGCCACCAGCCACTTATCAGAATGTGTAACATGGCATGTGCTATATACATATCTTGTATATTTTCAAGCTTTTACTTTAACTGCAAATTATATTCATCAGCGTCGACCCTGAAAATCTTGAGTATCTAAAAAGAGATGAAAAATAACCTTTAGTTCCAGACGAATAATACGAGTTATTTAAAAGAAAAAAGAAAAAAAAACCTTAGACCCTAATGAATAATACAAGCAATCCAAAAATGACATGTTGAACCTCACTAGAATGCTAGGGCATGGTGAACCTTGCTAGAATGCTAGTGAACTTTGATTTCTTTTTCCTGAGGCATTTGTTTATTATTTTGGGCCTATTATTCTTCGTTTTCGCTGCTTCAGTTGTGTTTTCCTAGTCCTCATATTTCTCAAATCTCTTAGGTGACGTTTGGTTCGGGAATTTGAAATCCTAGGATTTTAAATCCCATAAGATTTCAAATTATCATCCGTTTGGTTAAAGTTTTTTAATCAAAGGATTTCAAAAAAGTATCTAAAATACCCTCATCTACTTTCTTCATCGTAATCTATAAGAAGAAATTACTCCTACAAATTAATGGTTGGTGTACAACAATCCTCACTGCAATCTTAAAATCGAAGCAACAACATATACTCGAATTTGATTCAAACCCAAAACTGATTTAAGAACATTAGTTACAACCACCACCATCGCACCTGAACAATTTAATTTTAGTTGTCTTGTAAAATTTTACATGAAGTACCCCAATTTAATTTAGACGTACTGTAAAAAAATTCAATTTAAGTTGCAAGATGGTGGCGATGATTGTAGTATAATATAATTAAGTAGTCTATTTGTGAAAAAATGGTGGCGAAGAGTAAATTGATGATATGGATTTACTGAAACAGAGATAAAAGGGGGTTAGGGTTCTATTGAAAGGATATATAATAATATATATATAAATGTGCAATGCACGTGGTTAAGATGGGAAATTGAGGGGTATGTGTGTAATATAAGACACCCGTGTCTCAAGGATTTCAAATCCTTCGGTTATCCAAAGCTTTTTAAAATCCTTCAACATGTAGGATTTTAGAATTACCCAGCATTTGAAAAGATTGAACCAAACACATCATTTCATGGGATTTCAAATCCAAATTCCATGAAATCCCACGAAATACCACCAACCAAACGCACCCTTATTGTGTGTGTGTGTGTGTGTGTGTGTGTGTGTGTGTCTATATTGTTAGGAATTTGGAAGACCCCAACAAGACAAGAGATTGATCTCAATCACTAACTCACAAAAAACAAACGAATAATTAAAGTCAGAATGATAAATAAAAACGATAAACGACACGGGGTATTTAACGTGGTTATATCCCAACTCCAAAACACGGAGAAGGGTTTACTCCACGGGCGCAAACCAGAGATTTTCTTATATTATTGTGCACACATTACAATGAGGCTAGGGGTTACAATTTATAGGAAGAGTTAAACTTGTCCACCAAGTTAAACTTGTCCTTCAAGCAAAAGACATTCCATAAATATATATTACTTGCTCCATACTCCATTCCTACTAGATGATTTAATTAAGGCAACAAAATCTCTACGGCTTGTTCACCAAGTTAAGCTCTCTACGACTTGTTCACCAAGTTAAGCTCTCTACGACTTGTTCACCAAGTCAAGCTCTCTACGACTTGTTCACCAAGTCAAGCCTTGTTCCTTTGATCAAATTCTTCACACATTCAACAATCTTCCACTTGAAGACTTTGAGCAAACTCTTCACTACTCAACAATCTCCCACTTGAAGATTTTGAACAAACCCGAACATCAATCTCCATTTCTGACCAAGAACGTCAAACCACCATTATACCGCCAAACTCCATTTGGGACACGCACACTCATCACATACGTCGAATGAGTAGACTTTCGATACAAGGTCTTCAACACTACTTGTCTAAACTAGAAATCAATAACCACCTCAATTGTCAATGTTGTTCAAATACCCACAGCAACTCCCGATCTCCTCTCAGCTACGACTTTTGATACCGCCAGAATCAAACATCCGGGTCACGCCGCTCTTCCACACCTGAGGGAAGGAAGTCTTTCGACATCAAAACCGCTAAGCTTCAACCCGATCTCCAGTTACTAACTCGGGCCATCTCGGTTTCTTACACCACCATCTTCTTACACAAGAAGATCAATTGAAGTATGCAACTCTTCAATTATAGGATTCTTCATGAGACTACATGCCTCACTGATCACTCTAGACATGTCCAATCCCGAACACACATGTCAATGATCACCCTCGTACTGGATTTCACCGTCTATCTATGATTTTCCTTCCCAGTAATCAGAAAACCCCAACAGACGCCTTTGTAGACTATTCGTCAAGGCTCCAGTGAGAACAACCTCGAAATCTACCATCTTTTCAACTTTCCGCTTTTTCGCTGGTATACTGACCTCCTCATAGCTATGAATATCACAAATCCCATCTTCTCATCCCAAGCACGCTTCCACTGTACGAGTAAGAAATAAAACCGCGGCTATCCGAGAAGAATCTGGTTTGTTCCACCGGTCAGTTGCAAATCTATTTGCCATTCGAGGGTATGTTTGCAGCATCCAAGTACCCTAGTGTTATACGCACTAATCATGTGAATACCAGAGACCCACGTTGCATAATCGTCTCCATAACTCCCACTAGTCGTCAAACTCCCACTAGCTCAGTACTTTTGTCGATTACCAAACTCCCATCGAATTCCCGACACCCTCTAGAAAGCTCAAGTTCCAGGACTTACAAGATTATCCACTTCTACCATCACCTAAAGATTTTTAATTGGTCACCCCGAAGAAAACCGCTCGCTTTGTTGAACAAACCATCAATCAAACCCGAGTCACAGTCGAACACGTCCTTTCCGACAACTTCAAACCAATTTCTTTAGTGAGAGAAGCTCTAACCCTGCCCACATATTCCATATACTATAGAATATTCGACTAAATACATTAGTCGACCCGTTCAATAATCTGATGTTGGACTTTGGTTTGCACCCTAACAAACCTCCACTCAAACCCAAGTTCAACTCGGCATCCCTACAATGATAGTCAAGATCCAACCTTCTTTAGTACCTGCCGCAACATCGGAACACAACTTGAATGGGACCACATCAAGCCTACTTACGGTACAAGGCTCCAAGATCAACTCATCCACTGAGGATGCACAACCTGCGTGTGCCAACCAAGGGGTTAAGCCAACCGTCGTCATGCTGCAAATGTCACGTTGCGCTATCCACACATCCAGACTACAACCTGCGAGTATCTAAACTTTCACGTTAACTCCCACTGTCGATTTTCAAACAAATGTCCCCCCTGCTTATTACTTGGCCGCCCAAACTTGAAAGAAACCCTCTTAAGCACACACTTGTTTCTTCTCAATATTTGATGTATGACTAAGGTTTGTACCCAAAACAATCCTCCCCTCAAACCCAAGTTCATATGGGCCTCCCTTCCAACGATAGTTAGGACCCAACTTTTACCGCCGCCAAACGTAACTCTCAAACAGTCTGTGTGCGGACCAGTGAGATTTCGATACAAGACTTCAGGATCAACTCAACGTTACCAAGGAAGCGCACGCGCGTTGAGAGGTGCGCCCACGACGCCATCCATCACATCCAGAATATATTTTGGCTCCTGTAACAAACTACTTCTCTGAAAAACACAGCCTTTATCGCCCGAAGATTCGCAAAACAAAACGTCTCGCCACTCGCAACATCAAAACCGGAACTCTCTCTCATAAAACTTCGCAACTTTTAAAAATCGTATCACAAGATCCAATGGTCCGATCATCACCAAAATTTTACAACTCTTAGACCAGTAACTTTGGAACCTATAACCCAAGTTTCAAGTCGATCCAACGGTAGACAAACCCTCTATGAATTTTCTCTTACAGAAGCTCCAAACCTGAACGACTGTAACTTCGAAAAAACATAACTCAAGATCTAACGGTCCGATCGCTGTTAATTTTTTACCACAACTAGATCTACGAGTTTAACATCTACAGTAAAATTTTCAAGGCGATCCGACGGTTAACGAAGCCGTAATAATTTTTCAACTCTAACAGCTCCGAAACAAAATAGGTTAAACCTGAAGGGCAGTAGCTTCGAAAAATTATATCTCGAGATCTAACAGTTCAATCTTCCTCAAATTTTTATAGCTACTAGATCTATGACTCCAGCACCTTCGGTAAAAATTTTAAGCCGATCCAACGGCTAACGAACTCGCAGTAATGTTTATTCTCCAGCTGCACAGTGGAATCCGAATTTTAAAAAGTTCATCATTCCCTCGAACGGGACCGCAAGGAATGATAACTTAGATCCGATACCCGTATCTTCCCGAAAATATCTTCTTTGTCTTCAGCAACAAATCTTCGATATCTCGACACAAGTTGCAAGACACACAACCCTGTCGTTTAATCTAACCTTGATGAACACCCGAATCATCAAACATATCAAATATCTTGCTTTCAAATCGCCATCGTGCCCGTCATCGAACCTTGAAGCTCTGATACCACTTGTTAGGAATTTGGAAGGCCCCAACAAGACAAGAGATTGATCTCAATCACTAACCCACAAACGACAAACGAATAATTAAAGCTAGAATGATAAATAAAAACGATAAACGACACATGGTATTTAACGCGGTTATATCCCAACTCCAAAACCCGGAGAAGGGTTTACTCCACAGGCGCAAACCAGAGATTTTCTTATATTATTGTGCACACATTACAATGAGGCTAGGAGTTACAATTTATAGGAAGAGTTAAACTTGTCCACCAAGTTAAACTTATCCTTCAAGCAAAAGACATTCCATAAATATCTATTACTTGCTCCATACTCCATTCCTACTAGAAGATTTAATTAAGGCAACAAAATATCTGCGACTTGTTCAGCAAGTCAAGCTCCCTACAACTTGTTCACCAAGTTAAGCTCTCTCCGACTTGTTCACCAAGTCAAGCTCTCTACGACTTGTTCACCAAGTCAAGCTCTCTACGACTTGTTCACCAAGTCAAACCTTGTTCCTTTGATCAAATTCTTCACACATTCAATATATATATATATATATATATATATATATATATATATATATATATATATATATATATATATATATATATATATATATATATATAACTTATTCCCCTAAAAACCTGTATCCCAAGCGGTCGATTGAGTTGTTTCTCCTCCGGGCCTCCCATGATATTGATAATGGACAAAATAAGTCCATGTCCCTTTATGTTAAATGATAGTCCTTGAAAAGAAAATAGTGAAATCACCATATGGTAATATAATTTAGTAACATTGGGATTGCTTCCTCTGATGGTAAAGGCTTTCTCGTCCCTCTCAGCTTACCTCCTCCGTTAACCACCACTCTCAGCCACCATTTTTTTCCTTCCTCCTCCACTAACTTTCCTTATTACCCCTTTATTTCTTTCCATCCGAAGCCTATATATAAAATGTCTTCCCAACTTTCTCATACTTTCATACCTACTTTCTCCAATTCAATCCCTATTAAAATTCCTAACTCAACCTTCATTAATCAAAACCCAGCTAAACTTTTCAATCATCCAAAACGGTTTCAACCCAATAATGATCACTCAAGTTTTTCTAAAAAACACACGATGTTCTTGGATGGATTATCAAGATATACAAACCCTTAAATCATCAAAAATGCTTTGCAAATTTTCGAGCAAATTCTGTGCATTTCTTCTTGAAAACAAGATCGACGCTTCGCTTTCGTGAAATTTGAAAACATAAACGAAGCATCAAAAGTAATTTCTTATATGAATGGTAAGATTTTAAACGACAGAGTCATTTTGTTGGTTTTGCTGAAAACAATTTGGTGGTTAAAATTGAGGACAAATTTAAGTAAGTCCACATGTATAAATGCTGTTAACATTAACCTTTCAATTAACCAAGAAATCAACGAAACGATGAATTTCATTGCACTCATCATTTAAAAATATCCCATTAGAGCACTCGAATTATTCAAGTGGTTAAGAAGTCGAAATATCGCTATTAAAACAGTTTCAGTCTAGGATCGTACGAGTATGTCGTGAAGTGTTGTGACGCTGATAGTTACCAAAGAATAACCATGGGGCCAATGATGAACGGGCTAGAATTTTAGAGGTTATTCCGATGGTTCAAAGAAAAGGGTTGTATTCAAGAATTACACGCTTGGCTATAAAAAGTATCCCCATTGAACTTTGCTCCCCATATTGTATAATAGAGGTTGCAAAGGAATTTGGGAGGGTCATTCTCATAGACAGAAACACTCATCGGTTAAAACAAACCGTTACTCTGTTTGCATTGGTTGAGGTCTGCGAAGATTTGAATTTTCGGACTCCTACTAAGTCTAACGGTAACAAATCTATTGAGATTCACTTATCAATGGAAAAAGTAACCAGGGCAGTTAATTTTCAAAAGGAAATAGCGAATAGCACCAAAAGATCACTGTTTTCATCAAAAGCTCAACACATAAAGGAAAATAACGGTGAAGCTACTGATATGAATTCTTCCTAAGTAAAGTCATTTTCTTTCAAAGAGAAGGACTTTCCTACCGTTTCTCCTTCTTTGACTAACCAAAAGTCTTTTCCAATATAACCTCAATTGATTCCTTCCACATTAACCTTTCCTTTCAAAACAACCCTATAGCTTCTACTTCAAATGTTCATGCCGACATATTATATCATGAACATTATTTTGGTGAATAATGCAAAGAATCTTGTGACAAAATTCGTAAGAGAGCTATATAAAAAGTTGGCAAGGACAATCATATCATTCACTCAAAAAAGGTGGCAAAAAGATAGCCTAAACTTCCAACATTGAGAATTGGATTGATGATGTCCATAACATTTTGAACAACTTTGACACTACAAGCGAAATAAGTCACTTTGTTGGTCAAGAATTGAAGCCCCTTCCAACAAGAAGTAGCCATGAGGTTACCCTCGAGGAATTCTCGCGGCCTTGGATACAACTCATGAGGTCATATGACGGGTGCTTTTGTCAACAACTTTCAAATTCAAGGTTTGGCGGTTCAAGAAACAACGATTAAGGAATTCTCACAACCCATATTGAACGAAATATGGAATTATTACTCGTTTGATGTCGTGCTTACGTAGCCCGCATGAAGCTAACAGGATTTAACTTCAATTTGGTGAGATGTGATCCCCTCATATTTATCTAATTTGTTGTCAACAATTTGGTTGTGTTTTAGCCTTTCGATTCCCTCATTGTGTTAGCGTAGTTCATTTGGGTGGGTTTTACGCTTTATACTACCTTTGCCATTCTTCCCTTGTATGATCATTTGAAGCTTGTGCTGCTGCTGCTGAACATTTTTATCTCCTTACAATCTAGTCGATTAAGATGAAGTCTTGGTTTGTTGGTCCATTATTTCGGTTGGTTTATATGTGCATTCAGATATCCTGGTGGATGAAACCATTTGGGCCAATTGGGTTGCTAGTTTCGATTCTTTTTCAAATATTATTACATTTTTCGGTTGGTTATCATGCGCTACATTAAGCTAAATGTTTCTTCGGGCTGCGATCTACCATTATAATAGCTTTCAAGCTTATGTTTGAGACTTTATTCCTTTTGTGTTGCCTCATTGTCTTTGATTTTTCATGTTGAGTCCCCAAAATAATTAAGGATTTAATTATGACAAAACTGTAATTTATTTTCACTAAAATGTTATGTGCAGCCAGCACAAGTTCGTTTATGTATAGACAGCAGATATTGCTTTGTCGAATGTTTAGTTTGCTGCTTAGTCTACCAGTACAAGGTAGACAGTGTTCTTCAATCAGCAAAGGATGTATACTCAGCAATTCAACAATATCAAGTGACTCAGCAATGAAGAACCAGCATAGCTGGAATACAGCTTATTACACAAGACAGCTATGCTCCATTACAAGCATAGTAGTTTCCTGAGTGGTCTACATCAATTGTACTATTCAACAGAAGTCAAAGACAAAGTTGAACAGAAAAGGACACGCGTCGGCGGCTGACAAGTGACCTTACAAGACCACATGGGAATGCAGAAGTTTAACGCATGTGCAGACATGTGCTATACTTTGTCAATGCCTAGGGAACACAACATTCTATTTGTTTAAATAAATAGTGGTACCAAACCGATTTGGGGTGTTCCTGCAAATACTACCAAAAAGGAAAGAGGAGAGCACGCTCTCTGATGCAGTTGTCCCCACAAGTACAGACATCCTATGTACCAGTGGACAATGGAACAATTACACGGATAAAAGGACTAATATAAATTGTTGTATCCACTATTGTAACAACTAGTGGTGTGGGTTTTATTATTTAGAGTCCAAAAAGTGTAATAGCTTTAAGTTTATCCTCATAGCTATAATCTAGGTAAATATGTATCAACCAACTATCATTCCGCCAAGGATAGTTGTAATTCTTTGTGATTTTATCAATAAAGAATAACTGTTGAAAATTACCTCTGACTCTATTTAATTTACTTGCTTAAATACTAAATTGTGTTTAACTGTTAAGTTAATTAAAGAGAAATTTTATTCACCCCCTCTCTACAATACTCCTGTTATTAATCAAGGGACCAATAACTGGTATCAGAGCTTCAGTCTTGATAATTTAATTTCTTGGATCTAAATTCTCTCATGGTTGCATACTCAAATACAACTTACCTTGAAAATGGCTCATCCAATAGACCACCCAAATTTGATGAAGATGAGTATGAAACTTGTAAGGCAAGGTTCATGCTTCACCTGGAGTCTATTGACCCACATATGCCTGGTATTGCCACAGATGGTCCATTTATCCCAACTGAAACTATTGATAGCATTCCAGCCACTGCTGACACTCTTGCCATTCTTGGCAGAGAGGTTGTTCTCACTCCAGCCAAATGGGATGCTGAGGACAAACGTCGTGTTGGACTTGACCCTAAGATCAGAACTCTGTTAGCTATAACTTTACCTAATCACCTATTCAAACTGATTAAGGGAAAATTGAATACTAAGCTTATGTTAGACTATCTAGATGTTACTTATGAAGGCATGGATGAGGTTAGGCAGAACAAGATTATTGCTTTGAAAAGAGAGTATGAAATATTCTTTGCCTATAAGAATAAGACCCTTAAGCAAACCTTCATTAGGTTTAACTCCTTAGTTGCTGACCTGCTTACTTTGAAAATCACATATACTGATTTTGAACAAGTAAACAAATTCATTGACTCATTGTCTGCCAAATGAAAACCAGTGACTGACCCTCTAAGAACCACCCAGACTTTAAAGAACTTTAACATGTCTTCCCTCTATGGTACACTTTAGAACTATGAGAAGGCAAAAACTAAACTTGAAAGAAAACTGTAAGTCTGCCCCCACCACTTCAAAATCTTCTAAAACAGATGATACTGCTCTTATGGCTTCTGCTAAAAAGAAAGTTCAAAAGGCTTTACTGGCTCAAAAGTTAACAGCAGAAGAAGAGTCAGCTCAAGATGATGTGGATAGTGGTACTGGGTGTGAAGAAAGCAGTGATGATGAAGATGATGTGGAAGGTTTTGCTGAAGGTACGGCTTTGCTGGCTAGGCAGTTCAAAAGGTTTAATCATAATAAAATCAGCAAGTCATACAAAGGGAGTAAGAAACCAAGTGCTAGGTATAGCAGCAAATCATTCAAGGGTCCTAAATCTGAGTGTTACAATTGTGGGAAGGTTAGACATTTTGCTGCTGAATGCATGTCCAGGAAACCTTCTGTCTCACATGCTAACTCTTTCTCAAAAGCTGACAAGTACAAGAACAAGTACAAAGCTATGAAAGCTCAGATGAAGGAAAGTGCAAAGGCTGATAAGAATGGAAAGAAGCCAGAAAAGGTTCTAGTTGCTGAGCATCATGACTGGGATGAAACCAGCTCTTCTTCATCGTCTGATAGTGATACTGATGATGATGATGCTGCTTATGCTTCTGGTAGAAGGCTGTGTTTGATGGCCAAGGAGGTCGAGGAGTCTAATGAGGATGATAATGGTAGTACGTTTATGGCTGATATGAGGGAAGCTGATCTGAAAAAAGATTCACCTCAATGGAAATCTGAAATGCTGTATAAGGGCATTCAAAATAAGTAAATCTGGTATCTTGATAGTGGTTGTCCGAGACATATGACCGGATGTAAGTCCCTGCTGATGGACTATCAAGAAAAGGATGGTCCAGTTGTATCATATGGACATAATTCGTTGGGTTACACAAAGGGTTTTGGTAATTTAACAAATGGGAATGTTACATTTTCAAATGTAGCATATGTCGTTGGGCTTAAACATAATCTACTCAGCATAAGCCAACTAACAAGCAAAAGTAAGATAGTAGAGTTCAGAAGGAAGATTGGCACTATTTTTGATAAGACAGGGAAGCCACTGCTGACAGCAAAAAGACATGAGAACATGTATCAAATTGACATGAACACAGCAGTCACAACAACTGATACTTGTTTCTACTCAAAGGCAGCAGACAACCTCAAGTGGTTATGGCACAAGAGAATCTCACATCTCAACTTCAAAGATATTCATAAGTTATCTAGTAAAAGTTTGGTGTCTGGACTACCCACAATATCTTATGTAAAGGACAGATTGTGTCCTGGTTATGAAAAAGGGAAGCATCACCATGCCTCATTCAAGTCAAAGCAGATTTCATCTGTTGAGAAACCATTTCACCTACTTCATATGGATCTTTTTGGTCCTATTAATATATCCCGCTGTAGTGGGAAGAAGTATACACTGGTGATTGTTGATGAATATTCCAGATACACTTGGATATTCCTTTTGAAGCAAAAGAGTGAAGCTACTGATGAAATTATCAATTTTATCAAAAGAATGGAACTACTGAATGGGCAACTGGTGAAGCAGCTTAGAAGTGATCATGGTACATATTTCAGAAATGCTACGTTGGAAGAATTTTGTGCTGACAAAGGTATTTCACAGAATTTTTCTGCTGTCAGAACACCTCAACAGAATGGTGTTGCAGAAAGAAGAAACAGAACTCTTATTGAAGCAACAAGATCTATGTTGGCTGAGTCTGGGTTAAAAAATTCATATTGGGCAGAAGCTGTGAACACTGCATGTTTAACCCAGAATAGATCTTTAATAGTGAAAAACATCAGAAAACTGCTTATGAAGTTCTCAAAGGCAGAAGACCCTCAATTTCATTTCTTCATGTATTTGGCACTCCCTGTTTCATTCTAAACAATAGGGATCAACTAGATAAGTTTGATGCTAAGGCCGATGAAGGTATATTTCTTAGATATTCCAACATGTCAAAGGCATATAGGGTTTTCAATAAAAGAAGGGGCTGTTTTGAAGAATCTATTAATGTTACATTTGATGAAACTGCCCCTACCTCATCTTCTGGTCAAGAAGATGAGGAGTTACTATTTGAAGAGCCAACTCAGCAAGCTCTAGATGATGAAGAAGAACCAACAGCAAATCCCTCACCAATCCATGTTGCTGGGTTCTCTGATGATGAGATGGAACACTCTGTTCCATCTGTATCTAAACCTGATGGACCTACTGGCTCTACATAAGTTTTACAACTTGAGCATAGGTCTACTGGTTCTGAAGGATCTCAAGCTGGTACTAGTTATACTCACAATGAACAGCTATCTCCCAGTGCTGCTTATTCCTCTGAGCCAGCTGATGATCAAGATGCTATGTGTTCCACAACAAGCACACCTGTTCATAACACTAGATGGACAAAGGAGCATCCAATACAACAAGTTATTGGTAATCTAGCCAGTGGTGTTAAAACAAGAAGACATGCAACCAGCAACTTTTGTGTGCATGTAAACTTTATATCTACCATTGAACCTACATGTCCTGAAGAAGCAATCAAAGATCCAAGCTGGGCAGGAGCTATGCAAGAAGAGATCTCCCAGTTTGATAGGAATAAGGTTTGGACTTTGGTACCTCAACCTGATGATGAAACTAAAAAGATCATTGATACCAAGTGGGTTTTCAAAAATAAAATGGATGAAGATGAGATTGTGATCAGAAACAAAGCTAGATTGGTTTCTCAAGGTTTCAAACAGGAAGAAGGATTGGATTATGGAGAGACATATGCTCCAGTGGCTAGGATGGAAGCTATCAGATTGTTCTTGGCATACGCTGCTAAGATGAACTTTAGGGTATTCCAGATGGATGTTAAATCTGCATTTCTAAATGAGAAGCTGCAAGAAGAAGTTTATTTCAAACAGCCTCCTGGTTTTGTAAGCAGAAAATATCCAGACCATGTTTACAAACTAGACAAAGCTCTTTATGGTCTCAAACAGGCACCAAGAGCATGGTATGAGACACTTCATGTGTATCTCCATGGTATAGGTTTTAAAGTTGGAACAATTGATACCACTCTATTCTCAAAGGAGATAGATGGTGATCTCTTACTGGTACAGATATATGTGGATGATATTATTTATGGTTCTAAAAATGAAACACATTGTCAAGAATTTTTAAAACTTATGTCAAAGACATATGAAATGAGCTTACAAAGAGATCTGCAATACTTTCTTGGGTTGCAGATTAAACAACTTTATGATGGAATTTTTGTAAGTCAAGATAAATATATCAAAGATATGTTAAAGAAATTTGGTCTGACCTGTTTAAAAGATATAGGGACCCCAATGGCGGCATCCATTAAAATAGATGCTGATCCCAATGGTGAACCAGTCAATATCACTGAATATAGAGGTATGATTGGATCCCTACTTTATCTCACAGCCAGCAGACCAGATATTATGTTTGCCACATGTCTCTGTGCCAGATATCAAGCTGATCCTAAAGAGTCACACTTGCTAGCAGTAAAAAGGATATTTAGGTATCTGAAAGGTACTGCTAAACGTGGTCTTTGGTATCCCAAAGACCAGGATTTAAAGCTAATTGGGTATTAAGATGCTGACTTTGCAGGGTGTAAGATAGACAGGAAAAGTACTACTAGTGGTTGTCAGATACTGGGTGGTAGGCTAGTCGGCTGGACGATCAAAAAGCAAAATATTGTGTCTACATCCACTGCTGAGGCAAAATATGTTTCTGCTGGTAGCTGCACTGCTCAAGTACTATGGATGCAAAGCCAGCTGAAGGACTATGGTGTTCATGTTACAAAAACTCCAATCTACTGTGACAACACAAGTTCTATTGCTATTACCAACAATCCTGTAATGCACTCAAGAACGAAGCTCATTGATGTTAGATATCATTTCACAAGGGATCATGTTTAAAAAGGAGATGTGGAGCTACATTTTATTTCAACAGAGCAGCAGTTAGCAGATCTTTTCACAAAGCCCCTAGATGAGAAACGTTTTATCTATCTCATCTCTGAGCTGGGTATGCTTGAACTCTAAAATCAAAGACAACTTTGTTGGTGTGCTGGTTCTACAACATGTAGGACAAACCAGTAAGCTACTACTTTCACTTACTGCCTACATGTCAAACAGTCAGCACAACAAGGTCTTTGTGTCTTGGTCATTCAATGTTCAAAACGAAATAATAAATAGCTCACAATACTTAAATGATACCTTAAATCTGAAACTCATTTACTCCCAATGATTTAAAATTTAATTCATAACATATTAAATGTCCCAAAGAGTTTTTGTATTTAATACAAAATTTATCTTATGGTTTTTAACTTCATTTTGAATTGAAAACTGCTGCATTTAATGCTTAATGGGATGTATGAGTGTTCAAGCCGATTAAACGTCATGTCAACAGTCTGTGTCCCCTCGAAAATGTGCCAGTCTGTCACATCTGTCCACGCGTCTGCAGATGACAGTTGCCATTTTCTCTCTCCTACAATTTTCCACCAATCCGAAAGGTTAAATAAGGCGATCCATTCCACATAATAACCTTCGGTTATTAACTCTTTGATTTACCTTTCAAGAACTCACACTTTTCTCTCTAAATTTTTAAATCTTCAAATCTCTCAAACTCTCATCTTCAACAAGTTCATCAATGGCAGACCAACAACAACAACAATCACCACCTATTGAGAACCAACCAGAGGAAAAACAACAACAGCAACCACAACCAGAACCACAACCTCAACCGACACTGGAGGAACCGATTTTTCAGGCACCACTATTCAATCTTCACCCTAATCTAGTCAGGGCTGCTAATGCACCATATCACACTCTTATTCGCCTATCGAGAGGCAATGCTGCTCATGCCCTGTCCATTCCCAAATTCAAAGCCAACATGAGCTATGAAACGTTAATCGATTATATACGGCAATCACCTCTGGCTCGAGCAATTACAGGTGTACCTTCACGTCTTTATCCAGCCTACTTGGCCAGATTCTGGTATACTGATACCATGGCCATCACTCCACAGAACGTTCCATGTATTCGTGGCATGGTTACTGAAACCCTAACCTGCTTAATCACCGTTGATGCTATCCGACGAGCTCTTCATCTGCCAAGTGGACCTTTTGTTACTTCACCTACCAGTGATGAGTTTAGAAGGGAGGTACTGGAAATTATAGGGTTCAATCGACCAGTGGCTCATACGCCCTTCAGGAAGCATATGCCACCTCTATGGTATTATTTCTTTGGATTGCTAACTCAATGCATCAGCCAGAAGTCAGGGAGCTTTAACTAGCACTCAGATTTTGAGCTAGAGATTGGTCACGGGTTACTGTTCAGCCGCAATATTGATTATGCCGGTGAAATTTACTTGAGGCTAAGGGAAATGGTGCTTGCACCCAAACGAACACACTTAATTCCCTTTCCAAGGTTCTTGAGCCTTGTTTTTGAAAATGAGCTAGGTGAAGCTTACCAGCAGATTGCTGATGAATCATTCGACCTGCCTCCAAAGCAAGGGGGAATGCCAAAAGATGCTCCTACTGCTCCATATATTGGTTTAACACCAGGCATGCTCGAGTATCTTGCTGCTCGGGGTGGAGTTTACCAAACGACTGCCTATGGTGTTATACCAGCTGAGGGGGAGGGATCTCAGCGCAAGCCAGTTGTGAAAAGGAAGAAGCCAGCTACCTAAACTAGAACAGCCACCATCTCACATACTGGTAAAGCAGTAGTTGTATTAGAATCTAGTGCTCTCTGATAATAAAGATCAACCCTAGTCTTATATACTGACTACCCACTTCTAGTATTGAAATCTGTTTCTTAACTATTTCTTGGTAACAGGCAAATCCAAATGAGCTAAAGCTGGCTCCAAGCAAACCACAGGAGGGATTGCCCAGTCTCAACTGCTGCTTCTGAAAAGAAAGCTGCTATGGAACCTGGTGCGTCTCTAGACCAAACAACAAAAATCTCTAACTTAATTACAAATATTTTAACTGCTGACTTGCAAAATGAAATTAGAGTTAAAGGCATAATCATAGCTCCCAAGCTGACTGGTTTTAAAAATAGTGTTAAGAAGAGTATCAACCCATACTCTTCTAACCAGGCACTTCCACATTTTTCAAAATTATACTTCATGAAATATCCTCTGCTGACAGTACAACCAGCAGAGAACATAACTGACCCCAAAGCAGAATTGAGCTGGCTCCTCATCGTGCTGAGTCAGCTCAGGATACTGCACAGCCCAATTGTTACTTGGATCATGATAAGAGTCACACTCCTACATTATTATCAGCCAGAACTCTTACACTATCTAGGTCAACATGTGTTGCCAATGAGTCAGCAGAGTCACAGCTGCACTTACAGTCACCTAACTCTGTCTCAATCGAAGGGCTGGCTAAATCACCAGTCTGTCCCTAGAGACCAACAACAGATGCAATTTTTGAGTCAAATTTATTTGGTTCTACAGTTGTTAACATAAAATGTTCTCTTGTTTCAGTTCTTAGCAGGGTAGATGAACAGGCAGAGGGGGATCAAGAAAAGGTCATTATTGTTTCTACTGATGAGCTCTCTATTTCTACTACTGGTGTTGGTGATTTGTCTACTGGTGGTGCTGATACTAGTGTTGTTGCTTCTACTGCTGTTGGCTCTACTGAAGACATTGTGGATGCTGGTTCCACAGATCTTACTGTTAATGAGGAGCTAGCTACTGTTGATATTTCTGCTACTCCTCCTACAGTCTCCGGTATTTCTACTTCAACCACTGATTCTGAAGTGGCTGATGAGATGATAATGGAACCTCCTCCTGCACTTGAAAAGGTTATTGATAATATTGTTAAGGAGGTTCTTGATTTTGGTGCTGCTGCCACTACCACTGTTGCTCCTCCAACTGCTGCTACTACAGAAGTGGTTATTGGTGGTGGCTTGAATGATGATGATAATGCATCCTGGACTTCATTTCTTCAGCATGTTGGCTATGTTCCAAAAGAACCACAGATGGATACTAGTGTTTCTGCTACTGTTATTTCATCTTCTGAGTAAGTATCAGGTGTTGCTACTGGTTCTACAAAACCTACTTTGGATGCTGGTACCTCCACTGCTGTCACCACTGATTCTTCTCAGGCTACTAATTCTGCTGAGAAGAAACCATATGTGTGTCAGGTACCAGATTCTGATGAAGTTGTACCTAACTTCATCTACAGGGGAGCCTCTATTGCTCCCAAGATTGTCTTGCTAGTGGATCAGCTGACTATTGATCCTCAAAGTGCTTTAATCTAAGCTAGCAAGCTACCAAGGGAAGAGCTGGTTGAACTATTGTCTTAGCTTGATCGACCAGTAAGAGAAGAAGTATATGAGAGGCTGGCCACCCTACAACAAATCAATGAGCAGCCATACTACCATTACTTTGGTATGGCTCCAGCTGCTTCTCTATGGCCTAGTACTTGGAGGCCTCTCAAGTTCATCATAGATCCTATCACTAAGAAGTGTGTGATGCATAATGTCCCTGATTCGCCAGTACCGTGTGATTATTTAGCTTCTTCCTCATAATCTTCTTCATCTGATGGTGATGCTGATAAAGGTGCTGGTAAGGGCGAGCCAGTCACTCATGATAATGTGACTGATAATGTGACTGGTTCTAAAGACAGACTAGTGGATCTCACTGATGATGCTGATAATGATGGTGACAAGGATACCAGTGGTTCTAAGCCTTCGGGTGAAGGTAAAAATGATAGTGATCATGGTGATGAGTCAGATTCTGACCTTCCACCTCCACCATCCCACGGAGGTAATCCTATTGTTACTACTAGTGATCGCCCCTCAACCAGTAGTTTTGATCCTACTGAGGTGGCTGCCATTTCCACACTGGCTGTTTATGGTACAGTAGCCAGAATCACATCAGATCTACAAAGAACCATCCGCACTACTCTTGTTGATCGAATGATTGAAGCCATACGCAGAGCTGGGGATGTTACAACTTCCACTATTGAAGCCCAGCTCAAACAAGTATGTGCTTTTGCTGATCTTGCGGTGGATGCCATTGTCCAACACCATGAAGAAGAGGAGAACCAAAAAAGGCGAATCATCTCTCACAATGAATACACTGATCATATTGCCCGTCTTCAAGCTGAACTTGATGATGCTAATAGAAGGATTCTCTTTCTAAATGAGGAGAATAGGGTTTTAGAAGAGAGATTGGATTCGCAAGAACAGCAAATGGCCACAATGGTTCCTGCCTCTGCTTATGCTTAAATGGTGGAGACTATGCAATGAATGGCTGCCCTACAAGCTGATGTTAGGGCCACTGTTGATCAAATGGCCATGGGTGTTGCAACGAATGAAGTCAGAACTTCAAACCTATGTCTCAGGCAATATGGTGTAGATCCTGGTGCCCATCTATCTCCTGCTGATGCTGACTGGAACAACTTTGCCTATTCAGTTCCTGAATCAGATAGTGACCTTGATGCACAGGTCTCCCCTGCTCATCCCTCTACCCCTGCTGATGACAAAAAGGGGGAGAAGAAGTCTAAAAAGAAGTCTAAAAAGAGAAAATAATCTGAGGAGGAGCATGAGCATGAAAAGGCTTCAAAACCGCAAAGGAGGGATGGTGATGATGGTGGTGATGGTACTGGTCAAGGTTCTGGCACTAAGCCCAACAACGCTCATACTGAAGCAAATGTCCAGGCAGCTGGTGAATCTCAACCCAGTGTGTCTACCACATCTGTGGATGATATTGGCTCTAGCAGTAAGCCCAGTAATGTGTCTGAACTGGCTTTAGCTGAATCTTTTGCTGTCACTCAAACTATTGAACGAAAAATGAAAAGAAAACTAGAGAGGCATCAGAAGAGATAGCAAGAACAAGATGCTGCTTTCAACGCTAAATTTGATGCATATGCTGCTCTGAAACGACATAAAATTGAGCATGCACAATCCCTCGATCCCAAAAAGTGTGAAATTCATGATGAACTTCTCAGCATTGCTGAACACAAAAGGGCTGCCTTGAAAAGAAATGCTAAGTTCATGGTGAAATATGATAGAAAGAAAGCAAAGTTGTATGCTGAGCGAGCAGACAGAATTAAGAAGATGACTCCTGAAGAGATGAAAGATAACTTAGCTTCTAGTGAGTCAGGAGGGGTTAGAGCTGATGTTTTCATGAAATGGCAAGATGCAATGTTAGAAACCAGCCAATTGTGATGACCCGGAAATTTCCAACCAAATTTAAACTTAATCTTTAAATGATTTCGACACGATAAGCAAAGTCTGTAATGTTAAAGTCTCAAAAATTTTGAAATGTGTTCACGTATACATTTACCCTTCGACTGTTCTCGACGATTCACGAACCATTATTTGTAAATAAATGTGTATACATATAAAAATAAATATAAATATATGTACAGAGTATATTAAATATAATTATTTAATAATTGTAATACTCGTTGGAAGTTTCGATTATTATTTAGAGAAGTTAAAAACGAACTTATGTGATTTTAAAATAAACGATGATCCGAAAATGAGTTTTACAAATTATAGACTTATTTAAAATGTATTCAGAAACTATTTGTTGAATTTTACAACTTTTTATATTTTACTTGGGGTTGAGAGTGAATAATTTAATAGTTAATGCTCGAATTTTATACCATAATGACCAAAATAAATAAATATAGTTAATTTAAAAATATAGAATTTTTTTGAATATTTTTTTTATCCGCCACTGATTAACAACGGGGAGCACGTTATATTAATCCGTAAATTAAAATTTGATGTCAGTAGAACGAATCCAATTTAAATGGCTGCTAAGATTAAAATTTGATATTTAATTACTGTACCACTTTATATATATATATATATATATATATATATATATATATATATATATATATATATATATATATATATATATATATGAGTATATGTTCCGTGCATTTGAAAAATCAACAAACCACCAATAATCAAATTCAACAATTATCCAAACATCCAAAAACCCACATGACTTTACTGTCATTGCCTATTGCTATTATCACTAGAACAACTGTGCTACTACTACTACTTCTATCAAACTTTAAATTAAAAACCCCCTTGTCAATCATGAACGAAATTATCACCAAGTAACAACCATGTTCCAATTGATTTTTCTACTTCTTTACCTTTTCCTTTATGACACCATCTATTTCCATTTTCTAATTCCCCACCATCTATATATATATATATATATATATATATATATATATATATATATATATATATATATATATATATATATATATATATATATATATATATATTACTCTGTATACACATAAATAGAGAGATATAAAAACATTCACCCATATCACTCATCACCCTCATCAACCTCATATCTCTTCTTTCTTTGTTAGCTCTCATTAAGGTCATGGATACTTATAAGGTATTCTTACAAACTGTCCTATAATTTTTTTTATATTATTATGTTCTAAACAGAAACTTAAGTATGAGCTATAGTATAAGTAATTAAGTATTAAGCATACCCTTAAACATATTTAAATATAATATATTTTTTTATTATTATGAGTATGATTCATCCCAAAGATGAATCAAGTCCGATATACCTTATATAGTTCAGCCTAATCTATTTTCATTGAATCAAGACTAAAAGAGGTTAGCTTCTCCATATATATACATGATCAACTACAACCCAACCCAACACCACAATAAACCGCACTTGCTACCCCTTAGTGATGTTGTTGTTCGGTTCATCTTCTCCAAGAACCAGCACAGTTCCGTTGCCATCTGCTATGGCTATACTTGTTATTCGATTACCCATGTTTCTGCTACTCGAACAACTTAAAACAACCTACAACTGTCTACTATGTATGTGTTTCTGTTCGAAGCTGCTAAGCTCATTCCTTGTTTCGATTACAAAACACCCAATCAAACCACCTCAACCGCCACTTACTACGATGCTATCTGTTTTGTGTTTATCGCGAAACAAAGACCTCCCGTTGATAAACCCATATCATCACAAACCCATTTATTATTTTGTTTACCGTCAAAGACCTAAATCAAAGAACCTACGACTACCGCTATGTCGCTGCACTTTCCAGTTTTTCTATTTATGTTTACGGCTCAAACCAAAACCCACACTTTAATGACGATGAACAGTGACAGTTTATATGGTGAAGATGATAAACAGTGACATTAAATAACAATGATGAAGACGATCTGTGAAGAGAATGATCGTGAGAATGATGATAGGATGATTTTGATAATGATGGTGGAAGACGTGTCGATTAGGGTGATAGTTAGTGATGATGGAGATAATACGTACGATAATAACACGATGATGGTTGCTCGTTTATGATTATGATAGATGAGATGATGATGATCAACAAGAACCGTTGTTGCTGCGTATCCTTTTGTTTATGGTTCAGTGAGTAAAGAATGATGATGATAGATGCTATACGAATCTGTTTCTGTTTCTACTTCTAACGGCCACTCGAAAAATTATGATATACGCTTTTGGGTTGGATTGTTCTTGGACTCATGATTTCTACTTGGGCTTTTAAGACAACATGGGCCAATACTTGTTAAACTACCTATTTATGTTTCCTAGTTCTTGTTCAATGTCAACACAAACTCACACATTAGTTAAAGTATAAATATTATTATTATGATCATTATTATAATTAAATATTATTAAAAATATTAAGCATGAAGTTGATTATGAGTATAAAGTATCAAGATGTATATAAACACACTTATATGAGAAAAGATAATAATAATTAAGATATGATTATGAACTGAATATAATAAAAATATGATTAAGTTTAAATATAATATGAATATAGATATAAACATAAGTATTGATAAAAGATGATATTATGAATACAAATATTATTATTATGAAAATAATGAGGATAATAAAAATTAAGATAAGTGTAAAGAATGTGACTTTTTTATTATTATTATTATTATTATTATTATTATTATTATTATTATTATTATTATTATTATTATTATTATTATTATTATTATTATTATTATTATTATTATTATTATTATTATTATTATTATTATTATTAATATTATTATTATTATTATTATTATTATTATTATTATTATTATTATTATTATTATTATTATTATTATTATTATCATTATTATTAATATTATTATTAATATTATTAAAATATTTTAATGAATATTTATAGTAATAAACTTAATATAGTAATTTAATAATAAAAAAAATTATTAGTTATTTAAAATAAATGATATAAATATATTTAACATATAAATTATTAATATAACAAGAATATCAACAACATTAATATATATACCTGTTTAATTGTTATTATATGTTTTAATATATATAACTGATATAGGTTTGTGAATCCGAGGCCAACCCTGCATTGTTCAATGTCGTCATATGTATTTTTACTACAAAATACAGTATTGTGAGTTTCATTACTCCCTTTTTAAATATTTTTGCAATATATATATTTTTGGGACTAAGAATACATGCGCTATTTTATAACTGTTTTACGAAATAGTCACAAGTACTTAAAAACATTCTACGATTGATTTACGAGTACACCGGATATCACCCCTTTATAGTCTGGTAATCTAAGAATTAGAAAACCGAGCTCCTAATTAACGCGAATCCTAAAGATAGATCTATGGCACTCACAAGCCCCAGTCAGAGAATTTGAACTGCTTTAGTACTTCGAAATAGGTATACAACCACCAGCTTTAAAAGATATGATCTGTTTGTGAGGTGTACACAACCGTCATATTTAAAAGAGTGGCCTGTTTGTATGCTTTTGCATGACCGTTCGGAATGCCGGTATGTGAGGGATATTCTATATGCATCTTGTTAAGGTCGATTACCAGGTGTTTATATATCGTATTAATGATTTTCCAGCAGTGAGCAGACCTGCACAGATTGTTTTCTAAATATTAGTATCTTGTGGTCTATTATATTATTGAAAAATGATTATTTATGTTAAACTAATGAACTCACCAACCTTTTGGTTGACACTTGAAAGCATGTTTATTCTCAGGTATGAAAGAAATCTTCTGATGTGTATTTGCTCATTTTAGAGATATTACTTGAAGTCATTCATGGCATATTTCAAAAGACGTTGCATTCGAGTCATTGAGTTCATCAAGATTATTATTAAGTCAATTATAGTTGAATATATTATGAAATGGTATGCATGCCGTCAATTTTCGATGTAAAGAAAGTTTGTCTTTTAAAAACGAATGTAATGTTTGAAAAATGTATCATATAGAGGTCAAATACCTCGCGATGTAACCAAATATAATGCATTCGTCCAGATGGATTAGAACGGGTCATGAAAGTTGGTATCAGAGCGGTGGTCTTAGCGAACCAGGTCTTGCATTAGTGTGTCTAACTGATAGTTGTTTAGATGCATTAGTGGGTTTGGACTTCGACCGTGTCTGCATGTCAAAAGTTTTTCTTATCATTTAGTGTCAAAAATTATTTGCTTATCATCCTTAAAGTCTAGACACATCTTACGGCCTCTAATGCATAGACAGTGTATAGATAAATTCATATCTTAGCGTATCTGTTATTGTTACCTTTGCCTGACAGCTTCCGTAGATTCCTCTGTAACTTATGGGATTTCAGTATTATATATGCATATGTAAATTATGTATTGCAGGGTACTAATCTACATCCTATAATCTATTTCTTATCGAAAATCCTTCATCTGATCATACGAGATGAATCCCTCAACCAGATCGAATTCCTCAGATTCTGACAGCTATTCCGATATGGAGTTTCACCTAATCTCCGAAAGCAGTGTCACCAGAATGAATCAACCAATTCATCTGATGGGTTCGTAGCCTACTTAATCACTGGAGACAAAAAGAAGGTGATCCTTTCCATCAACTAAATTCACCTCTTGGCGAAGAACCTGAAGCACTTACCGGCGAACCTGTTCGTAATATCATTTTCTCTCTCATTTCCGGAGTATCTCGCCATGACTATATCATAACTCAGATTCTAAACCTTATTCATTCACTCGTTCCTACCGACAATCATCCCGGAGTAATAAAGTCAACGAGTTTTGCGCCCGAGTTGTAGCCTTGGAAAATATGATGCAAAACGTACTAGCTTCAGCAACATCACTGGCACCAACAGTACCACCAACATCAATACCAGTACCACCAACAACCCAAGTTTCAACATCACATGCCTCAACATCTCATTATGTACCTCGAGCATAATCATCGTTCTACAAATCGCTTATCTTCGTTCTACATGACGATTATATAATTTCTAATATTTTAGAGATTGTGTATTCTAGTTCTAATGATAAATCAAATGAGATTAATATCATATTAACTCATTAAATCCATGACTACATCTGAAGAAAATATATATGTATATATATTTTCATAAAGATTGTAATTGAAAATTCTTTTGCACAAACTGTTAATGGTGAAAATATTTTAACGGGTAGGTAATACCCAAGGAATATTTAGATTTCACATTAATAAGTTACACTGTACATTCTCCGAATCAGATTCAACAGTCATTTACTATCCTACTTTCATCCACAGATATACGTATCCGTTCACCGCAGAATAACCATTTTCATTCAATTTCATATTTGGATTTTGACCTATCAGAATCCAACAATTGGCATAATGAAGAAAACATTGGACAAAAATAAAATTTGTTAGAAACAAACAATTTAACTATGAGAAGAATTTTGATAAGAATCCACGCTAACTGTTCCTAGCTAACTGTTCCTAGCTAACTGATTAATTCTGTATTACATTTTAATTATCGCAATTTATTTATCACAATTTAAATTCTCCCAATTTTATTTATCGTCATTTAATTTCTGTTATTTATTTTACGCACTTTAAATATCGGGACACGTATACAAGGTTTTGACATATCATATCGACGCATGCATATATATATATATATATATATATATATATATATATATATATATATATATATATATATATATATATATATATATATATATATATATATATATATATATATATATATATATATATTATTTGGAATAACCATAGACACTCTATATGCAGTAATGTTTGAGTTAGCTATACAGGGTTGAGGTTGATTCTACAATAATATATATACTTTGAGTTGTGATCGAGTCTGAGACATGTATATAATAGGTCACGACATGTATTAATTAATTCGAATATTATATATGAATTATTGAATTACTAACTGTGGACTACCAACATTGGAAAATTAAAAATGAATTAAAATATTGATTATAACATATGAAACTAAACAATTCTTCAAGTTTGCCACTTGATTTCATTCTAAACCTCATTTGTATCTTGACGATTACAATTTGCGTTCAAACCTTTCATGATTCTTGAAAACACCTCAATCGAGAGGATGAACCAACCGCACTTCATCTACGGAAGGAAAGATTTATGCATATAGTTATGCACATGAAAAACTCTCGGAAACTGAGTAAACATTTAACACGTAGCTATGCAAATTCCTTTAGTGTTACTAATACTGGAAATAACTTTGCAACTCCTGTTCGAGATAGCCAATTTTATCACAGCTCCAGCAAGTCAACTTCGACTTTTCAGTCGGACTAGCCTTATTATAACCTTGATATATATGATTGCCTTATTCATAATCATCACCGTAGAAACCGTTTATATTCCACTACATTAGCAGTAAACTTACCAGCAACTTCATTAATCTTTGCCTTTCCGAAAAATCATAATATTCATTCAAACCCTATCATTTACTCATCCGCATCTTGTAATGAGAAATTTCCATACCAATTACTGGGAATCAGCAATCAGTATTTTGAATCTCGCAGTGTTTCTACATCAACAGTTATAAGTATACATATAACAGTTATCTCTTAGAATTATGATCTTTCATTCTGAAATTCTGAAAAGCACCCAGTCTACGAATCAATACTCCAAATTTTGAGAAAACTGAATGAAGCAGCAGAAAATGTAGACAACCGTAACCGACGTAACCATCAAAAGTTTGGTGATAAATAATAGTATGTTGGTAAAGCTTAGAAAAGTTGAAACTGGAAAACGGATTGAGCAAACCATGAAGGAGGCTGTGGACAAATCACAAAGATAAAATCTATCTCCAAAGAATCCAAATGATTCAGTATCTGCTAAAGTCATTAACGAATACCTTGCTCCTGACTTGAAACCTTTACGGACAAATCTTCTTGGACAAATCTTCTTCATCATCCATCGATATTAGAAATTTTAAGATATCATCGTATCTTTTAAATATCCTCAATATTTTTGAAGATATTTTCATAAATATTCTTATCTGAAATCATTTATCTCTTCGCGATATCAGTGTTACATCAGAAAGGAAACTGTTTTAGTTTCTAAAATTCTGAAAAGTTCGAACTTAAAATATGAATGTTATTGAAGTAGTGTTGGGAACTGAAGCATGAGTTAGTATAATATAATGACACTTGATCAACGTGATTATATTACAGTAAGTCATGATGAGTTTCTAATGGAACGTGATGATTCACAGATCATAACGTCATCATGTGCCATGTTACACGACTCTTAAATTCTATCTAATCTATAAACATATCAAGAACATACTTTCTTGATAGTCCTATCTTTTCCTTTGAATTCTGGTAATTTAACCAATCAAGATCGTGCTATTATAATTTCTCTCTTAGAACATTAGTCATGTTCATTCGAAACTCTATATCTACAAATTCTGGACCATTACTTGCTACTTAAAGCCGAGAAGAGAAAACAAAAGTATGAATTGAGAAAGAAAGAATAGAAAGTATGAGCTGTGAAAATAAGGAAACGAAGGGGGGTGAATTTATATAGAAATATCTGACAGAACAATCAAAACAGATTATCGCATTTAAGAAAAGATGATTCTGAATTCCTTAATTATCGAAGAACCAAATCTTATTACGAAGATTTCCTTTAAATCCTTTGAACTTCGAAAATCAACCGTGACTACGTCACCGGTTAAGATGAACTTGCATTTACTCATTTCACTCTTTTGTAACAGCTTCACTCGTACGCTTCACATAATCAAATCGTTTTATCTATATTACTCAATGATGATAAAACTCAATTTATCAACTCATATTCGTCAGGAAAACATTCTTACTGTTAGCTATGACGATCTCGATCAACTTTCAGGGACGAAATTTCTTTAACGGGTAGGTATTGTGACGACCCGGAAATTTTCAACCAAATTTAAACTTAATCTTTAAATGATTTCGACACGATAAGCAAAGTCTGTAATGTTAAAGTCTCAAAAATATTGAAATGTGTTCATGTATACATTTACCCTTCGACTGTTCTCGACGATTCATGAACCATTATTTGTAAATAAATGTGTATATATATAAAAATAAATATAAATATATGTACAGAGTATATTAAATATAATTATTTAATCATTGTAATACTCGTTGGACGTTTCGATTATTATTTAGAGAAGTTAAAAATGAACTTATGTGATTTTAAAATAAACGATGATCCGAAAATGAGTTTTACAAATTATAGACTTATTAAAAATGTATTCAGAAACTATTTGTTGAATTTTACAACTTTTTATATTTTACTTGGGTTGAGAGTGAATAATTAATGTAATTTTTATTTAATAGTTAATGCTCGAATTTTATACCATAATGACCAAAATAAATAAATATAGTTAATTTAAAAATATGGAATTTTTCTGAATATTTTTTTCATCTGCCACTGATTAACAACGGAGAGCACGTTATATTAATCCGTAAATTAAAATTTGATGTCAGTAGAACGAATCCAATTTAAATGGATGCTAAGATTAAAATATGATATTTAATTACTGTACCACTTTATATATATATATATATATATATATATATATATATATATATATATATATATATATATATATATATATATATATATATATATATATATATGAGTATATGGTCCGTGCATTTGAAAAATCACAAACCACCAATAATCAAATTCAACAATTATCCAAACATCCAAAAACCCACATGACTTTGCTGTCATTGCCTATTGCTATTATCACAAGAACAAATGTGCTACTACAACTACTTCTATCAAACTTTAAATTAAAAACCCCCTTGTCAATCATGAACAAAATTATCACCAAGTAACAACCATGTTCCAATTGATTTTTCTGCTTCTTTACCTTTTCCTTTATGACACCATCTATTTCCATTTTCTAATTCCCCACCATCTATATATATATATATATATATATATATATATATATATATATATATATATATATATATATATAT
The DNA here is from genome assembly GCF_046630445.1 of Rutidosis leptorrhynchoides. Lineage (NCBI taxonomy): Eukaryota > Viridiplantae > Streptophyta > Magnoliopsida > Asterales > Asteraceae > Rutidosis > Rutidosis leptorrhynchoides. Next base: position 379,220,878 of record NC_092343.1, on the reverse strand, counting down.
ATATATATATATATATATTACTCCGTATACACATAAATAGAGAGATATAAAAACATTCACCCATATCACTCATCACCCTCATCAACCTCATATCTCTTCTTTCTTTGTTAGCTCTCCTCAAGGTCATGGATACTTATAAGGTATTCGTACAAACTGTCCTATAATTTTTTTTATATTATTATGATCTAAACAGAAACTTAAGTATGAGCTATAGTATAAGTAATAAAGTATTAAGCATACACTTAAACATATTTAATATATATATATATATACATATATACATATATATATACATATATATATATATATATATATATATATATATATATATATATATATATATATATATATATATATATATATATTACTCCGTATACACATAAATAGAGAGATATAAAAACATTCACCCATATCACTCATCACCCTCATCAACCTCATATCTCTTCTTTCTTTGTTAGCTCTCCTCAAGGTCATGGATACTTATAAGGTATTCGTACAAACTGTCCTATAATTTTTTTTATATTATTATGATCTAAACAGAAACTTAAGTATGAGCTATAGTATAAGTAATAAAGTATTAAGCATACACTTAAACATATTTAAATATAATATTTTTTTTTATTATTATGAGTATGATTCATCCCAAAGATGAATCAAGTCCGATATACCTTATATAGTTCAGCATAATCTATTTTCATTGAATCAAGACTAAAAGAGGTTAGCTTCTCCATATATATACATGATCAACTATAACCCAACCCAACACCACAATGAACCGTACCTGCTACCCCTTAGTGATGTTGTTGTTCGGTTCATCTTCTCCAAGAACCACCACAGGTCCGTTGCCATCTGCTACGGCTACACTTGTTGTTCGATTACCCATGTTTCTGCTATTCGAACAACTTAAAACAACCTGCAACTGTCTACTATGTACGTGTTTCTGTTCGAAGCTGCTAAGCTCGAACCCTGTTTCGATTACAAAACACCCAATCAAACCACCTCAACCGCCAATTACTACGCTGCTATCTGTTTTGTGTTTATCGCGAAACAAAGACAACCCATTTATTATTTTGTTTACTGTCAAAGCCCTAAATCAAATAACCTACGACTACCGCTATGCTGCTGCACTTTCCAGTTTTTCTATTTATGTTTACGGCTCAAACCAAAACCCACACTTTAATGACGATGAACAGTAACTGTTTATATGGTGAAGGTGATAAACAGTGACATTAAATAACAATGATGAAGATGAGTCTGTGAAGAGAATGATCGTGAGAATGATGATAGGATGATTTTGATAATGATGGTGGAAGACGTGTCGATTAGGGTGATAGCTAGTGATGATGGAGATAATACGTACGATAATAACACGATGATGGTTGCTCGTTTATGATTATGATAGATGAGATGATGATGATCAACAAGAACCGTTGTTGCTGCGTATCCTTTTGTTTCTGGTTCAGTGAGTAAAGAATGATGATAATAGATGCTATACGAATCTGTTTCTATTTCTACTTCTAACGGCCACTCGAAAAATTTTGATATACGTTTTTGGCCTGGATTGTTCTTGGACTCATGATTTCTACTTGGGCTTTTAAGACAACATGGGCCAATACTTGTTAAACTACCTATTTATGTTTCCTAGTTCTTGTTCAATGTCAACACAAACTCACACATTAGTTAAAGTATAAATATTATTATTATGATCATTATTATAATTAAATATTATTAAAAATATTAAGCATGAAGTTGATTATGAGTATAAAGTATCAAGATGTATATAAACACACTTATATGAGAAAAGATAATAATAATTAAGATATGATTATGAACTGAATATAATAAAAATATGATTAAGTTTAAATATAATATGAATATAGATATAAACATAAGTATTGATAAAAGATGATATTATGAATACAAATATTATTATTATGAAAATAATGAGGATAATAAAAATTAAGATAAGTATAAAGAATGTGACTCTTTTATTATTATTATTATTATTATTATTATTATTATTATTATTATTATTATTATTATTATTATTATTATTATTATATTATTATTAATATTATTAAAATATTTTAATGAATATTTATAGTAATAAACTTAATATAGTAATTTAATAATAATAAAAAAAATTATTAGTTATTTAAAATAAATGATATAAATATATTTAACATATAAATTATTAATATAACAAGAATATCAACAACATTAATATATATACTTGTTTAATTGTTATTATATGTTTTAATATATATAACTGATATAGGTTCGTGAATCCGAGGCCAACCCTGCATTGTTCAATGTCGTCATATGTATTTTTACTACAAAATACAGTATTGTGAGTTTTATTACTCCCTTTTTAAATATTTTTGTAATATATATATTTTTGGGACTGAGAATACATGCGCTATTTTATAACTATTTTACGAAATAGACACAAGTACTTAAAAACATTCTACGATTGAGTTACGAGTACACCGGATATCACCCCTTTATAGTCTGGTAATATAAGAATTAGGAAATCGAGCTCTTAATTGACGCGAATCCTAAAGATAGATCTATGGGCACTCACAAGCCCCAGTCAGAGAATTTGAACTGCTTTAGTACTTCGAAATAGGTATACAACTGCCAGCTTTAAAAGGTATGATCTATTTGTGAGGTGTACACAACCATCATATTTAAAAGTGTGGCCTGTTTGTATGCTTTTGCATGACCGTACGGAATGCCGGTATGCGGGGGATATTCTATATGCATCTTGTTAAGGTTGATTACCAGGTGTTTATATATCATATGAAAGATTTTCCAGCAGTGAGCAGACCTGCACAGATTGTTTTCTAAATATGAGTATCTCGTGGTCTATTATATTATTAAAAAATAATTATTTATGTTAAACTAATGAACTCACCAACCTTTTGGTTGACACTTGAAAGCATGTTTATTCTTAGGTATGAAAGAAATCTTCCGCTGTGCATTTGCTCATTTTAGAGATATTACTTGAAGTCATTCATGGCATATTTCAAAAGATGTTGCATTCGAGTCGTTGAGTTCATCAAGATTATTATTAAGTCAATTATAGTTGGATATATTATGAAATGGTATGCATGCCATCAATTTTCGATGTAAAGAAAGTTTGTCTTTTAAAAACGAATGTAATGTGTGAAAAATGTATCATATAGAGGTCAAATACCTCACGATGTAACCAAATGTAATGTATTCGTCCAGATGGATTAGGACGGGTCATGAAACCAATCCTCTCGACCAGCATCTTCTGCTCAGCCAGCTGAACATCAATAGCTAGCAGACATCATCAACCTTGATGAGGATGAATTAGTTGAGGGGGAGCACTTAGCAATTGTTCCCTATCTGCCTACACAAGAACCAGTATCAACACAAGAACCATCAGCTGAACCCATGCCAATTGATAAACAAAGGGTAAAATCTGCTCCTAGGGACAACCAGCCCCTAAGGAAAGGACCCTTATTTGAGGCAGCCGATGAAGATACTGTAGCAGCTGTGCCAGCTGATACTAATCAGTCAGCTGGTACCGAAGACACATCAAGGAGTGTTGTGATTGAAGACCCAGCCAAAAGTGTGCTGCTGGGTGTAACAAGTGGTGAAGACCCATCCAAGGTGGCTGAGATGGGTGCTAAACAAAATGCTGATACTGTTGACCCTGCTGATTTTACAGTCTGGGGCAGAGGAGATCATCTATTTGTTCAATCACCTATCTCTGCCTGGACTCTTGCTTATTTTAACAGGACACAGGATGAACGTATTGATCAGTACTCAGTAAGTTCTTCTGGTATAGCAGAATCACTCATGTATCCTCCATCTTCCCCAAAACGTCATGATAAACAGACAACTTGGGAAGATGATTAAGTTGCACGAGGTAAGCCAGATCTAAGAAGGATGAATCCAGATGAAAGAGAGGCTTACAGGCTGGAGATCACTGTACCTAAATTGCTTGAGCAAAGACAAGCAGCTATTTCTGAAAGGATACGCCAAGTTAGATTGCTGCATCATCCACTTGATCAGCCATTCTATATCACTGCCTTGACTTATGGCATTGAAATTAGTGTGTATCTAAATAACAGTGGTCAAAGGCTACATACCGATGAAGAGAAAGCTTAATTTCATGAGGCTCGACAACTGGATATGGATCTAAGGCAATATCGTGATGTCCTTAAAACTGCTGAGGGCAGGAAGATGATTGAAACAGCTAAATCCCTGAACATCACTGCCAATGACTATCCTTTGGGTCTACAAGTTGAAAGGCAAAGAAGGGAGGGTGCTGATGCTGAACTTGCTGAGAGGCTAAGGCTTCAAGAAGAAGAAGAAGCTAAGTTGGCTGCTGATAGAAAGCAAGAGGCTGAGTCATAGGATGATGACAATCTCCCTTCTTTATGACATCATAAAGAAGGGATCTTTTGCTGGCTTTAGTGTTTTCTCTTAATGTCATAGGTTTTGTTATCATCAAATAGGGGAGAATGTTGAGTCCCCAAAATAATTAAGGATTTAATTATGAAAAAACTGTAATTTATTTGCACTAAAATGTTATGTGCAGCCATCACAAGTTCGTTTATGTATAGACAGCAGATATTGCTGTGTCGAGTGTTTATCTTGTTGCTTAGTCTACCAGCACAAGGTAGACAGTGTTCTTCAATCAGCACAAGATGTATACTCAGCAATTCAATAATATCAAATGACTCAGCAATGAAGAACCAGCATAGCTGAAATGCAGCTTACTACACAAGACAGCTATGCTCCATTACGAGCATAGTAGTTTCCTGAGTGGTCTACATCAATTGTATTATTCAACAGAAGTCAAAGACAAAGTTGAACAGAAAAGGACACGCGTCGGCGGCTGACAAGTGACCTTACAAGACCACGTGGGAATGCAGAAGTTTAACGCATGTGCAGACATGTGCTATACTTTGTCAATGCCTAGGGAACACAACATTCTATTTGTTTAAACAAATAGTGGTAACAAACTGAATTGGGGTGTTCCTGCAAATAGCTACCAAAGAGGAAAGAGGAGAGCACGCTCTCTGATGCAGTTGTCCCCAGAAGTACAGACATCCTATGTACCAGTGGACAATGGAACAATTACACGGATAAAAGGACTACTATAAATTGTTGTATCCACTATTGTAACAACTAGTGGTGTGGGTTTCATTATTTAGAGTCCAAAACGTGTAATAGCTTTAAGTTTATCCTCACAGCTATAATCTAGGTAAATATGTATCAACCAACTATCATTCCACCAAGGATAGTTGTAACTCTTTGTGATTTTATCAATAAAGAATAATCGTTGAAAATTACCTCTGACTCTATTTAATTTACTTGCTTGAATACTAAATTGTGTTTAACTGTTAAGTTAATTAAAGAGAAATTATATTCACCCCCTCTACAATACTCCTGTTGTTAATCAAGGGACCAACATTTCATTTCTTTCATTTTCGCTATGTTAGTTTCTGTCATTTCTTTTGAGCTTATAAGCTTCTTGCATTGAAATATGTTGATTGTTTTCATTGATTTGATGAAGGTTTATTTATTTAGTCTTTTTTTTACGGCAAAAAAAGGTAGAATGGTCATTATGCTCACAACCATTAAATTTATTAAATGTCATTCATTACACCATCCACCACCTCCTACCACATCCCATATCCAATGATCACCCATCACTACCAACCACCACTATCGAACAACTATCATATGTAACATCCCGCATTTTTTTTTCTTTTTTCGTTAAATTATTTTAACGACCGTTTTTTTTAGATAATATCTTCCGTTATCTAAATTCGTAGTTTCCGTTGACTAACGTTCATAATATTTCCGTTATTTAATTATAACATCACTCGTTTACTCGAGCGTTTTCAAAATATTCGTTTGGCTAATTCCCGCACCCGCTTTGAAACCTGAGGGACCGAAGTTGCAAAGGGGCCAAACTAGTGACTAGGTCAACTAGTCAAACCCCATCTCATCCATTCATTTTCACCAACACTTTCACCTTCTTCCTCCCTTTTTCTCTCTACTTCCCTTTTATGAACACAAAACCCTCAAACACAAATTCATCATCTAAAACCGAATCATGGAGCAAACATCAAAACAAATTACATTTTCGTGATCCTCTCTTCATCCTCTACATTTTGATACCAATTTCATCTCATTTGGGTAACTTTCTAAAATCACTAATTTTCTTTAAATTCGTGTTTTTGACTTGAAATTGTGTTAGTTAGTGTCTATGGCTCGTGTATAACATGAATATATGTTTTGTTTGCTCGATTTGTTGATTTGGAGTAACTAGTATGAACTTTGAAATGGGTGTGCTTAATCTTTGATTTTGGATGATTAAATGTTGTTTAATTGTTAAAGTTCATGTATTAAATGTGTTACTAGCATCATTAGCTTCAATTTGATGTGTAGGTTGATTAAGAAAACTTCAAAAGCATGATTATTGATTTTGAGATGTTTGACTAGGGTTTGATAGTTCTTGACATGAATTTTTGGATGCTTGAATGCCATGGAATGTTAATTGTTAGTGTTTAGTTGTAATGTATGCTTCATTACCTTCAAAACGGCATATCATATGTGAGAATTGGATTCCCGAAACTCAAAATGCATTTGAGGAACTTGAAAATTTGAAAATAGACTTTTATTGATCACTTGACGAGAAATCGGTTGTTGAAAATGATGTTTTTGATTGATGATATGTGGTTAGTTGTATTCCTCGTCAAAATACCTTTTCGACGATATATGATAGGCATTATAAGTGTTTGCGGGTCAAGAGTTGGGTTGGAAAATGTTTTGGTTCGTGCATACTTTGAAAAACAGGAAAGTGTCTGCCCAGATGGTGGCGCGGCGCGCCCCATCCCCGCGCGGCGCGCGGATTGGCATGGCCAGATTCTGCTTTGTTTGGCGCATTTCACGCAAAATGTTTGACTAGCTATCGACATCCGATTCACATGAAACTTGTTTTAATATACTTGTATATGAATAATTAGCATAGAAAAATAGTCCGGGGCCCGACCCGAACGTGTTGACTTTTCGTTGACTTTGACCGACCGAAGTTCGACTTTTTGTCAAACTTAACCAAATGATTGTGCAATCTTCCTAACTTGTTTCTATACTTGTATCTTGCATGAAACTTGACAAATTGATTCACATGCTATATTTAATCGCGTCGTAACGAGCCATAGGACTAATTGAACACATTTCACCCGACCTTGTATCGTAACCGGTTAATTGACACAACTTACTTGTTTAGGTCAAGGCTAAGCAACTTTCATGCATACGTTACTTTGTGAAGTACTTTTATACTCGTGCACTCGAGGTGAGATCATAGTCCCACCTTTTCAACAACTTTTATTCTTTTAAATCGTGGGCTGAGAAACATATACATTACATACTTATATACATTTCACATGTATATATACTTTTCATACTTTTATACTTTGAACACAAATACGAATACAAAGATACAGACGAGTTAGAACAAAAAGTCCTCAATCCAATTATCATTAGTTCCACTTGCAGGGTGTAAGTGTAAGCGAGTAATTATGTTGTGTGGCCATACGGGTTTAACGAACCCTCATTCAGACGGTTCGCTACTGTTAGTGGATGAAATATAATTTCAACGTGCATAGTGTATGTTCTAACACTATATTCAAAATTCAGAGGGAAGATTCAGTTAAGCTTTGGTAATTGGGTGCTCGCAATACAAACTACATTCTTCGGAATAAATACGATTTGGATAATCATCTATACAAACTATTGTGGTTCAAAATATACTTTCACAAATACATTTATGATCTCACCAACGTTTTTCGTTGACAGTTTTTCTACATGTTTTCTCAGGTTCATACTTGGCTACTTGATACATGCTTCCGCACTCTTTGATTACTTGATTGGAGTCAACCATGCATGCATACGCTAGGGATAGCACTTTTGGATTCAAACTTTTGTTTACATACTTACGCTATTTATAGCAACTGTGTTTTTAAACTAATTATGTCGCAAGTTATTTCATTTATACTTTATGACTTTTGTAAACTTAGACTTGTTGTCGAACGGTTTTGTAAACTAAACTTGCAAGTCTTGTACCTTTCAAATGAATGCGACATAATTTTGGTCAAACGAGTCTCATATAGGGACTACGACCACGCAACGGGACCTAAGTTAACGGCGCCGTCAATAACGGTTTTGGTCGGGTCGTTACAAGTGGTATCAGAGCGTTGGTTGTAGGGAACTAGGACGTGCATTAGTGTGTCTAACAGAGTCGTTAGGATGCATTAGTGAGTCTAGACTACAACCGGATAGTTAGCATTTGCATTCTGACATACATTTGCTATAGATAGCACTTACTTGACTACTTGTGCATTATACTTGAATCATTCTTAGGCAAACTTTTTAATGGTACCCAACCTTCATCCTACGAACTCGTATTCCGCCACTTTTTGGTAACACACGTAAATTCATGATTCATACACGTATGGATGACGACGACTTCATTAGTCACACTTGTTCGGGAACTCTGTCTCCCGGATTGTTATTTGCCACCGTTTCAACTTACTATCGGTTTCCCGCTGGTGTTTCTTACTATCTACTTTTTGGTGTTACTACCATCACTACTCTAGGTGAGTATCGTCATCAACATTTATCACTACGGTTGCGTGCTACTCGTTATCATGACTCGTTACTCTTTTCATACCTGAATACCTTATTGTCTGACTCGAACCACATTGACGTGAACAATCATTTATACACTTCCCTCGGGGAACGCTTCTTTATAGTTGCACTAATTCTTTCGATTCAATACGAGTCACGTTAGAGACGTCGTTACACTTTGTTTATTTTAAACTTCACGATTACACGAACTTGAATCTATAGAGTGATGTGGGAATGGAGGTATGAGTTAGCGTAATATAACGACACTCGATCAACGTGGTTATATTACGGTAAGACATACCAAAGTTCTAGTGACACGTGATGGTGGTTAGACTCGATCAACCTAAACACCACCATGAGCCATGTACATGACTTCATCTATTCATGTTGGACATCTGAAAACTCCGAGAATATTGATAACAACCATACCGGGGACACACCTTCGATTTTTGTCGAACTATACTTATGCTTCCGAATGAATTACCTATTCCTTTCGACTTCAACCGTATGTTACACGTGTATACTATCTCGTCCTCGCACAGTCTTATTGACTAACTACAATTTACTCGTAATGCTCGCATCGAGGCGGAAACTTCTCTCGCCTTACACTCGTAATTCTGGTTCAGGAAATCTTTTATTTTGAATTCTCAATGGAGAGAGACTCTTCACGTTATACTAGTATTCGCCTCGAGGGTGAATAGTCTCGACGAACGTATTTGGAAACCGATAAATCTTCCGCAACGCAAATTTCTTGAGAAACTTGTTCTAACTAACGTTTTCGAGTCCTAACGGATTTGTTCAAATATACCTTACGGAATGTACTCCGTTTCGGACCGAGATCCTCGTTTCATTTCTAGACTTCGGAGTGCCTCACAAAAAGCCTCGGGACCACGTTTAGACATGAGTACCGCGTACCATCCGCAACCCGACGGACCGAACAAACATACGATTTAAACCTTAAAATCCATAATACGAGTTGTATTACTAACTTCAAATTTACTTGAGAAAAGTATTTTCCTTTAGCTTAATCCTCGTACTACAATGATTTTCATTCGAGTTTTAACGTCACACCTTTTGAAACCACATGTGACCGGAAACGTCATCCTCCTTTTTGTCGAAACCAAGTAAACGATGATCAATTCACCGGGGCCGAGCTTATTCATGAGCAATCGAGAGGATTTATTCATATTCAAGCAAGACCCAACGCGACTCGTAATCACCAGGAGCTATGCCGATGTTACACGTAAACCTTTCGAATTCCATGGGAAACCGCGTCACGTTAAAAGTCGCACTTTGAGGAGGTGTAATCCGTTTCGGGAAACATAGAAAGCTAAATCCGCGATACACAAAACCTTTTAAAATCCTGGGGGCGTTTCGGACCCGTTACTAGCCGTTTAGATTTTTCGACTCATTTGAGTCTCCGTTCATCCTACATAGAACCTGAAGACGTAACTTGCTATTCCCTTCGATGAGCTTGCTATCGATGGTACACTCCACTTCCTAGGAGAACCGGTTGAAATTATGAATCGTGAAACCAAACTTCAACCCAACGTAAAAATCCCGACCGTCGAAGTTCGTTGAAATGCCCAAGGACGTACCTTCACTTATCCGTAGAATTTACAACGCAAGATCTCGAGGAAGATTCAACAACTACTACTTCCAACTAAATTTCGGGACGAAATTTTTTTGAGGTGTGGATAATGTAACATCCCGCATTTTTTTTTTCTTTTTCCGTTAAATTATTTTAACGACCATTTTTTTTTTTTAGATAATATCTTCCGTTATCTAAATTCGTAGTTTCCGTTGACTAACGTTCATAATATTTCCATTATTTAATTATAACATCACTCGTTTACTCGAGCGTTTTTAAAATATTCGTTTGGCTAATTCCCGCACCCGCTTTGAAACCTGAGGGACCGAAGTTGCAAAGGGGCCAAACTAGTGACTAGGTCAACTAGTCAAACCCCATCTCATCCATTCATTTTCACCAACACTTTCACCTTCTTCCTCCCTTTTTCTCTCTACTTCCCTTTTATGAACACAAAACCCTCAAACACAAATTCATCATCTAAAACCGAATCATGGAGCAAACATCAAAACAAATTACATTTTCGTGATCCTCTCTTCATCCTCTACATTTTGATACCAATTTCATCTCATTTGGGTAACTTTCTAAAATCACTAATTTTCTTTAAATTCGTGTTTTTGACTTGAAATTGTGTTAGTTAGTGTCTATGGCTCGTATATAACATGAATATATGTTTTGTTTGCTCGATTTGTTGATTTGGAGTAACTAGTATGAAATTTGAAATGGGTGTGCTTAATCTTTGATTTTGGATGATTAAATGTTGTTTAATTGTTAAAGTTCATGTATTAAATGTGTTACTAGCATCATTAGCTTCAATTTGATGTGTAGGTTGATTAAGAAAACTTCAAAAGCATGATTATTGATTTTGAGATGTTTAACTAGGGTTTGATAGTTCTTGACATGAATTTTTGGATGCTTGAATGCCATGGAATGTTAATTGTTAGTGTTTAGTTGTAATGTATGCTTCATTACCTTCAAAACGGCATATCATATGTGAGAATTGGATTCCCGAAACTCAAAATGCATTTGAGGAACTTGAAAATTTGAAAATAGACTTTTCTTGATCACTTGACGAGAAATCGGTTGTTGAAAATGATGTTTTTGATTGATGATATGTGGTTAGTTGTATTCCTCGTCAAAATACCTTTTCGACGATATATGATAGGCATTATAAGTGTTTGCGGGTCAAGAGTTGGGTTGGAAAATATTTTGGTTCGTGCATACTTTGAAAAACAGGAAAGTGTCTGCCCAGATGGTGGCGCGGCGCGCCCCATCCCCGCGCGGCGCGCGGATTGGCCTGGCCAGATTCTGCTTTGTTTGGCGCATTTCACGCGAAATGTTTGACTAGCTATCGACCTCCGATTCACATGAAACTTGTTTTAATATACTTGTATATGAATAATTAGCATAGAAAAATAGTCCGGGGCCCGACCCGAACGTGTTGACTTTTCGTTGACTTTGACCGACCGAAGTTCGACTTTTTGTCAAACTTAACCAAATGATTGTGCAATCTTCCTAACTTGTTTCTATACTTGTATCTTGCATGAAACTTGACAAATTGATTCACATGCTATATTTAATCGCGTCATAACGAGCCATAGGACTAATTGAACACATTTCACCCGACCTTGTATCGTAACCGGTTAATTGACACAACTTACTTGTTTAGGTCAAGGCTAAGCAACTTTCATGCATACGTTATTTTGTGAAGTACTTTTATACTCGTGCACTCGTGGTGAGATCATAGTCCCACCTTTTCAACAACTTTTATTCTTTTAAATCGTGGGCTGAGAAACATATACATTACATACTTATATACATTTCACATGTATATATACTTTTCATACTTTTATACTTTGAACACAAATACGAATACAAAGATACAGACGAGTTAGAACAAAAAGTCCTCAATCCAATTATCATTAGTTCCACTTGCAGGGTGTAAGTGTAAGCGAGTAATTATGTTGTGTGGCCATACGGGTTTAACGAACCCTCATTCAGACGGTTCGCTACCGTTAGTGGATGAAATATAATTTCAACGTGCATAGTGTATGTTCTAACACTATATTCAAAATTCAGAGGGAAGATTCAGTTAAGCTTTGGTAATTGGGTGCTCGCAATACAAACTACATTCTTCGGAATAAATACGATTTGGATAATCATCTATACAAACTATTGTGGTTCAAAATATACTTTCACAAATACATTTATGATCTCACCAACATTTTTCGTTGACAGTTTTCCTACATGTTTTCTCAGGTTCATACTTGGCTACTTGATACATGCTTCCGCACTCTTTGATTACTTGATTGGAGTCAACCATGCATGCATACGCTAGGGATAGCACTTTTGGATTCAAACTTTTGTTTACATACTTACGCTATTTATAGCAACTGTGTTTTTAAACTAATTATGTCGCAAGTTATTTCATTTATACTTTATGACTTTTGTAAACTTAGACTTGTTGTCGAACGGTTTTGTAAACTAAACTTGCAAGTCTTGTACCTTTCAAATGAATGCGACATAATTTTGGTCAAACGAGTCTCATATAGGGACTACGACCACGCAACGGGACCTAAGTTAACGGCGCCGTCAATAACGGTTTTGATCGGGTCGTTACAAGTGGTATCAGAGCGTTGGTTGTAGGGAACTAGGACGTGCATTAGTGTGTCTAACAGAGTCGTTAGGACGCATTAGTTGTAGTGACCCGAACTTTTCCATGTTTATATATATTAATTGAGATTGATATTTACATGATTAAATGTTTCCAACATGTTAGGCAATCAAACTTGTTAAGACTTGATTAATTGAAATATGTTTCATATAGACAATTGACCACCCAAGTTGACCGGTGATTCACGAACGTTAAAACTTGTAAAAACTATATGATGACATATATATGGTTATATATATAGTTAAAATGATATTATGATAAGTAAACATATCATTAAGTATATTAACAATGAACTACATATGTAAAAACAAGACTACTAACTTAATGATTTTGAAACGAGACATATATGTAACGATTATCGTTGTAAAGACATTTAATGTATATATATCATATTAAGAGATATTCATACATGATAATATCATGATAATATAATAATTTAAAATCTCATTTGATATTATAAACATTGGGTTAACAACATTTAACAAGATCGTTAACCTAAAGGTTTCAAAACAACACTTACATGTAACGACTAACGATGACTTAACGACTCAGTTAAAATGTATATACATGTAGTGTTTTAATATGTATTTATACACTTTTGAAAGACTTCAATACACTTATCAAAATACTTCTACTTAACAAAAATGCTTACAATTACATCCTCGTTCAGTTTCATCAACAATTCTACTCGTATGCACCCGTATTCGTACTCGTATAATACACAGCTTTTAGATGTATGTACTATTGGTATATACACTCCAATGATCAGCTCTTAGCAGCCCATGTGAGTCACCTAACACATGTGGGAACCATCATTTGGCAACTAGCATGAAATATCTCATAAAATTACAAAAATATGAGTAATCATTCATGACTTATTTACATGAAAACAAAATTACATATCCTTTATATCTAATCCATACACCAACGACCAAAAACACCTACAAACACTTTCATTCTTCAATTTTCTTCATCTAATTGATCTCTCTCAAGTTCTATCTTCAAGTTCTAAGTGTTCTTCATAAATTCCAAAAGTTCTAGTTTCATAAAATCAAGAATACTTTCAAGTTTGCTAGCTCACTTCCAATCTTGTAAGGTGATCATCCAACCTCAAGAAATCTTTGTTTCTTACAGTAGGTTATCATTCTAATACAAGGTAATAATCATATTCAAACTTTGGTTCAATTTCTATAACTATAACAATCTTATTTCAAGTGATGATCTTACTTGAACTTGTTTTCGTGTCATGATTCTGCTTCAAGAACTTCGAGCCATCCAAGGATCCGTTGAATCTAGATCCATTTTTTACTTTTCCAGTAGGTTTATCCAAGGAACTTAAGGTAGTAATGATGTTCATAACATCATTCAATTCATACATATAAAGCTATCTTATTCGAAGGTTTAAACTTGTAATCACTAGAACATAGTTTAGTTAATTCTAAACTTGTTCGCAATCAAAAGTTAATCCTTCTAACTTGACTTTTAAAATCAACTAAACACATTTTCTATATCTATATGATATGCTAACTTAATGATTTAAAACCTGGAGACACGAAAAACACCGTAAAACCGGATTTACGCCGTCGTAGTAACACCGCGGGCTGTTTTGGGTTAGTTAATTAAAAACAATGATAATTTTGATTTAAAAGTTGTTATTCTGAGAAAATGATTTTTATTATGAACATGAAACTATATCCAAAAATTATGGTTAAACTCAAAGTGGAAGTATGTTTTCTAAAATGGTCATCTAGACGTCGTTCTTTCGACTGAAATGACTACCTTTACAAAAACGACTTGTAACTTATTTTTCCGACTATAAACCTATACTTTTTCTGTTTAGATTCATAAAATAGAGTTCAATATGAAACCATAGCAATTTGATTCACTCAAAACGGATTTAAAATGAAGAAGTTATGGGTAAAACAAGATTGGATAATTTTTCTCATTTTAGCTACGTGAAAATTTGTAACAAATCTATTCCAACCATAACTTAATCAACTTGTATTGTATATTATGTAATCTTGAGATACCATAGACACGTATACAATGTTTCGCCCTATCATGTCGACACATCTATATATATTTCGGAACAACCATAGACACTCTATATGTGAATGTTGGAGTTAGCTATACAGGGTTGAGGTTGATTCCAAAATATATATAGTTTGAGTTGTGATCAATACTGAGATACGTATACACTGGGTCGTGGATTGATTCAAGATAATATTTATCGATTTATTTCTGTACATCTAACTGTGGACAACTAGTTGTAGGTTACTAACGAGGACTGCTGACTTAAGAAACTTAAAACATCAAAATATATTAAAAGTGTTGTAAATATATTTTGAACATACTTTGATATATATGTATATATTGTTATAGGTTCGTGAATCAACCAGTGGCCAAGTCTTACTTCCCGACGAAGTAAAAATCTGTGAAAGTGAGTTATAGTCCCACTTTTAAAATCTAATATTTTTGGGATGAGAATACATGCAGGTTTTATAAATGATTTACAAAATAGACACAAGTACGTGAAACTACATTCTATGGTTGAATTATCGAAATCGAATATGCCCTTTTTTATTAAGTCTGGTAATCTAAGAATTAGGGAACAGACACCCTAATTGACGCGAATCCTAAAGATAGATCTATTGGGCCTAACAAACCCTATCCAAAGTACCGGATGCTTTAGTACTTCGAAATTTATATCATATCCGAAGGGTGTCCCGGAATGATGGGGATATTCTTATATATGCATCTTGTTAATGTCGGTTACCAGGTGTTCACCATATGAATGATTTTTATCTCTATGTATGGGATGTGTATTGAAATATGAAATCTTGTGGTCTATTATTATGATTTGATATATATAGGTTAAACCTATAACTCACCAACATTTTTGTTGACGTTTTAAGCATGTTTATTCTCAGGTGATTATTAAGAGCTTCCACTGTCGCATACTTAAATAAGGACGAGATTTGGAGTCCATGCTTGTATGATATTGTGTAAAAACAGCATTCAAGAAACTTATTTTGTTGTAACATATTTGTATTGTAAACCATTATGTAATGGTCGTGTGTAAACAGGATATTTTAGATTATCATTATTTGATAATCTACGTAAAGCTTTTTAAACCTTTATTGATGAAATAAAGGTTATGGTTTGTTTTAAAATGAATGCAGTCTTTGAAAAACGTCTCATATAGAGGTCAAAACCTCGCAACGAAATCAATTAATATGGAACGTTTTTAATCAATAAGAACGGGACATTTCAGTTGGTATCCGAGCGTTGGTCTTAGAGAACCAGAATTTTGCATTAGTGTGTCTTATCGAGTTTGTTAGGATGCATTAGTGAGTCTGGACTTCGACCGTGTTTACTTGAAAAATGATTTCTTAACAAATTTTGTTGGAAACTATATATTTTTTTAACATGTGAATATTATGTGATATATTAATCTCTTAACGTGTTTGATATTATGTGATAGATGTCTACCTCTAGAACAAGTCCCATTGACTCACCTAATAATAATGAAGAGTCAAATGTAAATTGGAATGATTCGTGGACTGATTCACAAGTTCCCGAAGAGGAACCGGAAGAAGAGTCGGAACCGGAAGAAGAATCGGAACCGGAAGAAGAATCGGAACCGGATGAAGAAATAGAACCGGTGGGGGAAATAATAAAACGGTTAAGTAAAAGAAAATCCTCAACCAACCGACCAAGGTTAATTATGGTCAATGGTGTTTCCGCCAAGGAAGCAAAATATTGGGAGGATTACCAATTCTCCGATGAATCGGATTCCGACGAGAATTCCGATGATGTTATAGAAATTACCCCAACTGAATTTAAAAAGGCAAAAGAAAATAATAAGGGAAAGGGCATAAAAATAGAGAAATCTAATTCCAACCCCGATGAACTTTATATGTATCGTCAACCCCCGAAGTCCTTAAGTTGTAACAATGACCCGGGAACCTCTAAACCACCAGGTTTTTCTAAACCAATGTGGATAACGAAGGCTCGTATTAGGGGAAAATCATATATCCCTAGAAACTTGGCAAAACGAACCAAAACCGAAGAAGAAGAAACAAGCGAGTCGGAATAAGATAGTTGTATTCATGTGGTGTAATATATGTAATATAGTGTGCTTATGCTTTATGATATATGTAAAAATTGCTTGTATTAATAAGTATTTTTTTTTTTATGAATCTAACTCTTGTCTATTTTACAGTATAAAAACGCAAAATGGATAGACAACCCAATATTTTAAGAGACCTACCCGGAGACATGATTGATGAAATCTTGTCTAGAGTCGGTCAGAATTCCTCGGCACAACTATTTAAGGCGAGATCAGTTTGTAAGATATTTGAAGAACGTTCCAAGAATGTCTTGGTTTATAAGAGACTTTCATTTGAAAGATGGGGGATATCACATTGGGAAACCCATAAGTTACGATGTGTTTACTTTGACGCATATATTGCGGGGAACCCAAATGCTATTTTACGCAACGGGTTAAGAAATTATTTTGACTCAATGTATCCGAATATAGGACTTTATGATTTAGAAAAAGCGGCTAACATGCAACATAAAGAAGCATGCTATGCTTATGGGTTAGTAATGTTCGCTTCTCACCAAAGTGAGAAAAAGAACATCGGGCTACAGCTATTAAACAAAACGTTCCCACAAGTGACGGAGTCGGTAATTGGGGTAAGAAATGAGGTTTTTAGATTGTTACGGGACTGTTGGACATTACGTAACCCTCGTCCCTTTGACGACGTTACAACACGCTGTCTTATCAACGGCCATAACGGTTATGTTGCACAAGACCAAGGATGGGAAGTAGTCCTAGTAAAACCAGAATGCATGACTTGTTTCTGGAAGTATGAATTACGTGTCTTTATTGCCTTTGCTGAACGACTTGTGTACTAGCTAGAATTATCTTCACAACTATCTTGTATCAAAGTTATTGTGTGCTATATTTCATGCTTTATGTAAAATAAGCGGTATTGTAAGTTTGTAAAATATTGTATAAAAGTTTGAACGCGAAATATTATTATAATCAGTTTTTCGTATAGAATTGTAGTAGTTGAATTGTATATTAGCTACTAAGTATGAACTTAACGGGTAGGTACTACCCGAATTTAAACTTATAAAATGATAATATGAAGAAAAAGCTTTTATAAATGAGTTCATATTATGCTACGAAATACTATTAACTACTCTTAATATTCTGTATGATTAACTTGTTCCATTTAACTATTTTGAAGGAAATGGCACCGACTACTCGACACACCGTGAATATGAATGAAGAGGAATTCCGTACTTTTCTATCTTCGAACATAGCCGCAGTACAGGCTGCGCTACATACCAACAATAACCTTGGATCCAGCAGTACAGGAAATCGTGTAGGATGCACCTACAAAGAATTCACTGCCTGCAAACCTTTGGAATTTGATGGAACCGAAGGACCGATCGGATTGAAACGGTGGACCGAGAAGGTCGAATCGGTGTTTGCCATAAGTAAGTGTACTGAAGAGGACAAAGTGAAGTACGCTACGCATACCTTCACAGGTTCTGCGTTAACATGGTGGAATACCTATCTAGAGCAAGTGGGACAAGACGATGCGTACGCACTACCGTGGTCAGCATTCAAGCACTTGATGAACGAGAAGTACCGTCCCAGAACCGAGGTCAATAAGCTCAAGACAGAACTTAGAGGGTTACGAACCCAAGGATTTGATATTACCACGTACGAAAGACGATTCACAGAATTGTGCCTATTGTGTCCGGGAGCATTCGAAGATGAGGAAGAGAAGATCGACGCATTTGTGAAAGGATTACCGGAAAGAATCCAAGAAGATATAAGTTCACACGAGCCCGCCTCCATACAACAGGCATGTAGAATGGATCACAAACTAGTGAACCAGATTGAAGAAAGAATTAAAGAACAGACTGCTGAAGAGGTCAATGTGAAGCAAGTCAAAAGAAAGTGGGAGGAAAACAGTGATAAGAATCACCAATACAACAACAACAGCAATTATAACAATAATCGCAACAACTATCCTAACAATCGCAACATCAATCGCAACTACAACAAACGGCCCAACAACAACAACAACAACAACAATAACAGCAACTACAACAATCATCCCAACAACAATAATAACCGCAACAACAACAACAATTAGAAGCAGCTATGCCAAAGGTGTGAAAAGTATCACTCGGGGTTCTGCACCAAATTTTGCAACAAGTGTAAAAGAAATGGTCATAGCGCGGCGAAGTGTGATGTCTACGGACCAGGGGTTAACAGAACGAAAGGAACAAATGGTGTCGGAACGAGTAATGGCGGAGCAAGTAGTGTCGGAGCAAGTTATGCCAATGTAGTTTGTTATAAATGTGGAAAACCGGGCCACATTATTAGAAATTGCCCGAACCAGGAGAACACGAATGGACAAGGCCGCGGAAGAGTTTTCAATATTAATGTGGCAGAGGCACAGGAAGACCCGGAGCTTGTTACGGGTACGTTTCTTATTGACAATAAATCTGCTTACGTTTTATTTGATTCGGGTGCGGATAGAAGCTATATGAGTAGAGATTTTTGTGCTAAATTAATTTGTCCATTGACGCCTTTGGATAGTAAATTTTTACTCGAATTAGCAAATGGTAAATTAATTTCAGCAGATAATATATGTCGGAATCGAGAAATTAAACTGGTTAGCGAAACATTTAAGATTGATTTGATACCAGTAGAGTTAGGGAGTTTTGATGTGATAATCGGTATGGACTGGTTGAAAGAAGTGAAAGCAGAGATCGTTTGTTACAAAAATGCAATTCGCATTATACGAGAAAAAGGAAAACCCTTAATGGTGTACGGAGAAAAGGGCAACACGAACCTACATCTTATTAGTAATTTGAAGGCACAAAAACTAATAAGAAAAGGTTGCTATGCTGTTCTAGCACACGTCGAGAAAGTACAAACTGAAGAAAAGAGCATCAATGATGTTCCCATCGCAAAAGAATTTCCCGATGTATTTCCGAAAGAATTACCGGGATTACCCCCACATCGATCCGTTGAATTTCAAATAGATCTTGTACCAGGAGCTGCACCAATAGCTCATGCTCCTTACAGACTAGCACCCAGCGAGATGAAAGAACTGCAAAGCCAATTACAAGAACTTTTAGAGCGTGGTTTCATTCGACCAAGCACATCACCGTGGGGAGCTCCTGTTTTGTTTGTCAAGAAGAAAGATGGTACATTCAGGTTGTGTATCGACTACCGAGAGTTGAACAAACTTACCATCAAGAACCGCTACCCACTACCGAGAATCGACGACTTATTTGATCAACTACAAGGCTCGTCTGTTTATTCAAAGATTGACTTACGTTCCGGGTATCATCAAATGCGGGTGAAAGAAGATGATATTCCAAAGACTGCTTTCAGAACACGTTACGGTCATTACGAGTTTATGGTCATGCCGTTTGGTTTAACTAATGCACCAGCTGTGTTCATGGACCTTATGAACCGAGTGTGTGGACCATACCTTGACAAGTTTGTCATTATTTTCATTGATGACATACTTATTTACTCAAAGAATGACCAAGAACACGGTGAACATTTGAGAAAGGTGTTAGAAGTATTGAGGAAGGAAGAATTGTACGCTAAGTTTTCAAAGTGTGCATTTTGGTTGGAAGAAGTTCAATTCCTCGGTCACATAGTGAACAAAGAAGGTATTAAGGTGGATCCGGCAAAGATAGAAACTGTTGAAAAGTGGGAAACCCCGAAAACTCCGAAACACATACGCCAGTTTTTAGGACTAGCTGGTTACTACAGAAGGTTCATCCAAGACTTTTCCAGAATAGCAAAACCCTTGACTGCATTAACGCATAAAGGGAAGAAATTTGAATGGAATGATGAACAAGAGAAAGCGTTTCAGTTATTGAAGAAAAAGCTAACTACGGCACCTATATTGTCATTGCCTGAAGGGAATGATGATTTTGTGATTTATTGTGACGCATCAAAGCAAGGTCTCGGTTGTGTATTAATGCAACGAACGAAGGTGATTGCTTATGCGTCTAGACAATTGAAGATTCACGAACAAAATTATACGACGCATGATTTGGAATTAGGCGCGGTTGTTTTTGCATTAAAGACTTGGAGGCACTACTTATATGGGGTCAAAAGTATTATATATACCGACCACAAAAGTCTTCAACACATATTTAATCAGAAACAACTGAATATGAGGCAGCGTAGGTGGATTGAATTGTTGAATGATTACGACTTTGAGATTCGTTACCACCCGGGGAAGGCAAATGTGGTAGCCGATGCCTTGAGCAGGAAGGACAGAGAACCCATTCGAGTAAAATCTATGAATATAATGATTCATAATAACCTTACTACTCAAATAAAGGAGGCGCAACAAGGAGTTTTAAAAGAGGGAAATTTAAAGGATGAAATACCCAAGGGATCGGAGAAGCATCTTAATATTCGGGAAGACGGAACCCGGTATAGGGCTGAAAGGATTTGGGTACCAAAATTTGGAGATATGAGAGAAATGGTACTTAGAGAAGCTCATAAAACCAGATACTCAATACATCCTGGAACGGGGAAGATGTACAAGGATCTCAAGAAACATTTTTGGTGGCCGGGTATGAAAGCCGATGTTGCTAAATATGTAGGAGAATGTTTGACGTGTTCTAAGGTCAAAGCTGAGCATCAGAAACCATCAGGTCTACTTCAACAACCCAAAATCCCAGAATGGAAATGGGAAAACATTACCATGGATTTCATCACTAAATTGCCAAGGACTGCAAGTGGTTTTGATACTATTTGGGTAATAGTTGATCGTCTCACCAAATCAGCACACTTCCTGCCAATAAGAGAAGATGACAAGATGGAGAAGTTAGCACGACTGTATTTGAAGGAAGTCGTCTCCAGACATGGAATACCAATCTCTATTATCTCTGATAGGGATGGCAGATTTATTTCAAGATTCTGGCAGACATTACAGCAAGCATTAGGAACTCGTCTAGACATGAGTACTGCCTATCATCCACAAACTGATGGGCAGAGTGAAAGGACGATACAAACGCTTGAAGACATGCTACGAGCATGTGTTATTGATTTCGGAAACAGTTGGGATCGACATCTACCATTAGCAGAATTTTCCTACAACAACAGCTACCATTCAAGCATTGAGATGGCGCCGTTTGAAGCACTTTATGGTAGAAAGTGCAGGTCTCCGATAGGTTGGAGTGAAGTGGGGGATAGACAGATTACGGGTCCGGAGATTATACAAGAAACTACCGAGAAGATCATCCAAATTCAACAACGGTTGAAAACCGCCCAAAGTCGGCAAAAGAGCTACGCTGACATTAAAAGAAAAGATATAGAATTTGAAATTGGAGAGATGGTCATGCTTAAAGTTGCACCTTGGAAAGGCGTTGTTCGATTTGGTAAACGAGGGAAATTAAATCCAAGGTATATTGGACCATTCAAGATTATTGATCGTGTCGGACCAGTAGCTTACCGACTTGAGTTACCTCAACAACTCGCGGCTGTACATAACACTTTTCACGTCTCGAATTTGAAGAAATGTTTTGCTAAAGAAGATCTCACTATTCCGTTAGATGAAATCCAAATCAACGAAAAACTTCAATTCATCGAAGAACCAGTCGAAATAATGGATCGTGAGGTTAAAAGACTTAAGCAAAACAAGATACCAATTGTTAAGGTTCGATGGAATGCTTGTAGAGGACCCGAGTTCACCTGGGAGCGTGAAGATCAGATGAATAAGAAATACCCGCATCTATTTCCAGAAGATTCGTCAACACCTTCAACAGCTTAAAATTTCGGGACGAAATTTATTTAACGGGTAGGTACTGTAGTGACCCGAACTTTTCCATGTTTATATATATTAATTGAGATTGATATTTACATGATTAAATGTTTCCAACATGTTAGGCAATCAAACTTGTTAAGACTTGATTAATTGAAATATGTTTCATATAGACAATTGACCACCCAAGTTGACCGGTGATTCACGAACGTTAAAACTTGTAAAAACTATATGATTACATATATATGGTTATATATATAGTTAACATGATATTATGATAAGTAAACATATCATTAAGTATATTAACAATGAACTACATATGTAAAAACAAGACTACTAACTTAATGATTTTGAAACGAGACATATATGTAACGATTATCGTTGTAAAGACATTTAATGTATATATATCATATTAAGAGATATTCATACATGATAATATCATGATAATATAATAATTTAAAATCTCATTTGATATTATAAACATTGGGTTAACAACATTTAACAAGATCGTTAACCTAAAGGTTTCAAAACAACACTTACATGTAACGACTAACGATGACTTAACGACTCAGTTAAAATGTATATACATGTAGTGTTTTAATATGTATTTATACACTTTTGAAAGACTTCAATACACTTATCAAAATACTTCTACTTAACAAAAATGCTTACAATTACATCCTCGTTCAGTTTCATCAACAATTCTACTCGTATGCACCCGTATTCGTACTCGTATAATACACAGCTTTTAGATGTATGTACTATTGGTATATACACTCCAATGATCAGCTCTTAGCAGCCCATGTGAGTCACCTAACACATGTGGGAACCATCATTTGGCAACTAGCATGAAATATCTCATAAAATTACAAAAATATGAGTAATCATTCATGACTTATTTACATGAAAACAAAATTACATATCCTTTATATCTAATCCATACACCAACGACCAAAAACACCTACAAACACTTTCATTCTTCAATTTTCTTCATCTAATTGATCTCTCTCAAGTTCTATCTTCAAGTTCTAAGTGTTCTTCATAAATTCCAAAAGTTCTAGTTTCATAAAATCAAGAATACTTTCAAGTTTGCTAGCTCACTTCCAATCTTGTAATGTGATCATCCAACCTCAAGAAATCTTTGTTTCTTACAGTAGGTTATCATTCTAATACAAGGTAATAATCATATTCAAACTTTGGTTCAATTTCTATAACTATAACAATCTTATTTCAAGTGATGATCTTACTTGAACTTGTTTTCGTGTCATGATTCTGCTTCAAGAACTTCGAGCCATCCAAGGATCCGTTGAAGCTAGATCCATTTTTCACTTTTCCAGTAGGTTTATCCAAGGAACTTAAGGTAGTAATGATGTTCATAACATCATTCAATTCATACATATAAAGCTATCTTATTCGAAGGTTTAAACTTGTAATCACTAGAACATAGTTTAGTTAATTCTAAACTTGTTCGCAAACAAAAGTTAATCCTTCTAACTTGACTTTTAAAATCAACTAAACACATGTTCTATATCTATATGATATGCTAACTTAATGATTTAAAACCTGGAGACACGAAAAACACCGTAAAACCGGATTTACGCCGTCGTAGTAACACCGCGGGCTGTTTTGGGTTAGTTAATTAAAAACTATGATAAATTTGATTTAAAAGTTGTTATTCTGAGAAAATGATTTTTATTATGAACATGAAACTATATCCAAAAATTATGGTTAAACTCAAAGTGGAAGTATGTTTTCTAAAATGGTCATCTAGACGTCGTTCTTTCGACTGAAATGACTACCTTTACAAAAACGACTTGTAACTTATTTTTCCGACTATAAACCTATACTTTTTCTGTTTAGATTCATAAAATAGAGTTCAATATGAAACCATAGCAATTTTATTCACTCAAAACGGATTTAAAATGAAGAAGTTGTGGGTAAAACAAGATTGGATAATTTTTCTCATTTTAGCTACGTGAAAATTTGTAACAAATCTATTCCAACCATAACTTAATCAACTTGTATTGTATATTATGTAATCTTGAGATACCATAGACACGTATACAATATTTCGACCTATCATGTCGACACATCTATATATATTTCGGAACAACCATAGACACTCTATATGTGAATGTTGGAGTTAGCTATACAGGGTTGAGGTTGATTCCAAAATATATATAGTTTGAGTTGTGATCAATACTGAGATACGTATACACTGGGTCGTGGATTGATTCAAGATAATATTTATCGATTTATTTCTGTACATCTAACTGTGGACAACTAGTTGTAGGTTACTAACGAGGACTGCTGACTTAAGAAACTTAAAACATCAAAATATATTAAAAGTGTTGTAAATATATTTTGAACATACTTTGATATATATGTATATATTGTTATAGGTTCGTGAATCAACCAGTGGCCAAGTCTTACTTCCCGACGAAGTAAAAATCTGTGAAAGTGAGTTATAGTCCCACTTTTAAAATCTAATATTTTTGGGATGAGAATACATGCAGGTTTTATAAATGATTTACAAAATAGACACAAGTACGTGAAACTACATTCTATGGTTGAATTATCGAAATCGAATATGCCCTTTTTTATTAAGTCTGGTAATCTAAGAATTAGGGAACAGACACCCTAATTGACGCGAATCCTAAAGATAGATCTATTGGGCCTAACAAACCCCATCCAAAGTACCGGATGCTTTAGTACTTCGAAATTTATATCATATCCGAAGGGTGTCCCGGAATGATGGGGATATTCTTATATATGCATCTTGTTAATGTCGGTTACCAGGTGTTCACCATATGAATGATTTTTATCTCTATGTATGGGATGTGTATTGAAATATGAAATCTTGTGGTCTATTATTATGATTTGATATATATAGGTTAAACCTATAACTCACCAACATTTTTTTTGACGTTTTAAGCATGTTTATTCTCAGGTGATTATTAAGAGCTTCCACTGTCGCATACTTAAATAAGGACGAGATTTGGAGTCCATGCTTGTATGATATTGTGTAAAAACTGCATTCAAGAAACTTATTTTGTTGTAACATATTTGTATTGTAAACCATTATGTAATGGTCGTGTGTAAACAGGATATTTTAGATTATCATTATTTGATAATCTACGTAAAGCTTTTTAAACCTTTATTGATGAAATAAAGGTTATGGTTTGTTTTAAAATGAATGCAGTCTTTGAAAAACGTCTCATATAGAGGTCAAAACCTCGCAACGAAATCAATTAATATGGAACGTTTTTAATCAATAAGAACGGGACATTTCATTAGTGAGTCTAGACTACAACCGGATAGTTAGCATTTGCATTCTGACATACATTTGCTATAGATAGCACTTACTTGACTACTTGTGCATTATACTTGAATCATTCTTAGGCAAACTTTTTAATGGTACCCAACCTTCATCCTACGAACTCGTATTCCGCCACTTTTTGGTAACACACGTAAATTCATGATTCATACACGTATGGATGACGACGACTTCATTAGTCACACTTGTTCGGGAACTCTGTCTCCCGGATTGTTATTTGCCACCGTTTCAACTTACTATCGGTTTCCCGCTGGTGTTTCTTACTATCTACTTTTTGGTGTTACTACCATCACTACTCTAGGTGAGTATCGTCATCAACATTTATCACTACGGTTGCGTGCTACTCGTTATCATGACTCGTTACTCTTTTCATACCTGAATACCTTATTGTCTGACTCGAACCACATTGACGTGAACAATCATTTATACACTTCCCTCGGGGAACGCTTCTTTATAGTTGCACTAATTCTTTCGATTCAATACGAGTCACGTTAGAGACGTCGTTACACTTTGTTTATTTTAAACTTCACGATTACACGAACTTGAATCTATAGAGTGATGTGGGAATGGAGGTATGAGTTAGCGTAATATAACGACACTCGATCAACGTGGTTATATTACGGTAAGACATACCAAAGTTCTAGTGACACGTGATGGTGGTTAGACTCGATCAACCTAAACACCACCATGAGCCATGTACATGACTTCATCTATTCATGTTGGACATCTGAAAACTCCGAGAATATTGATAACAACCATACCGGGGACACACCTTCGATTTTTGTCGAACTATACTTATGCTTCCGAATGAATTACCGATTCCTTTCGACTTCAACCGTATGTTACACGTGTATACTATCTCGTCCTCGCACAGTCTTATTGACTAACTACAATTTACTCGTTATGCTCGCATCGAGGCGGAAACTTCTCTCGCCTTACACTCGTAATTCTGGTTCAGGAAATCTTTTATTTTGAATTCTCAATGGAGAGAGACTCTTCACGTTATACTAGTATTCGCCTCGAGGGTGAATAGTCTCGACGAACGTATTTGGAAACCGATAAATCTTCCGCAACGCAAATTTCTTGAGAAACTTGTTCTAACTAACGTTTTCGAGTCCTAACGGATTTGTTCAAATATACCTTACGGAATGTACTCCGTTTCGGACCGAGATCCTCGTTTCATTTCTAGACTTCGGAGTGCCTCACAAAAAGCCTCGGGACCACGTTTAGACATGAGTACCGCGTACCATCCGCAACCCGACGGACCGAACAAACATACGATTTAAACCTTAAAATCCATAATACGAGTTGTATTACTAACTTCAAATTTACTTGAGAAAAGTATTTTCCTTTAGCTTAATCCTCGTACTACAATGATTTTCATTCAAGTTTTAACGTCACACCTTTTGAAACCACATGTGACCGGAAACGTCATCCTCCTTTTTGTCGAAACCAAGTAAACGATGATCAATTCACCGGGGCCGAGCTTATTCATGAGCAATCGAGAGGATTTATTCATATTCAAGCAAGACCCAACGCGACTCGTAATCACCAGGAGCTATGCCGATGTTACACGTAAACCTTTCGAATTCCATGGGAAACCGTGTCACGTTAAAAGTCGCACTTTGAGGAGGTGTAATCCGTTTCGGGAAACATAGAAAGCTAAATCCGCGATACACAAAACCTTTTAAAATCCTGGGGGCGTTTCGGACCCGTTACTAGCCGTTTAGATTTTTCGACTCATTTGAGTCTCCGTTCATCCTACATAGAACCTGAAGACGTAACTTGCTATTCCCTTCGATGAGCTTGCTATCGATGGTACACTCCACTTCCTAGGAGAACCGGTTGAAATTATGAATCGTGAAACCAAACTTCAACCCAACGTAAAAATCCCGACCGTCGAAGTTCGTTGAAATGCCCAAGGACGTACCTTCACTTATCCGTAGAATTTACAACGCAAGATCTCGAGGAAGATTCAACAACTACTACTTCCAACTAAATTTCGGGACGAAATTTCTTTTGAGGTGTGGATAATGTAACATCCCGCATTTTTTTTTCTTTTTCCGTTAAATTATTTTAACGACCGTTTTTTTTATAGATAATATCTTCCGTTATCTAAATTCGTAGTTTCCGTTGACTAACGTTCATAATATTTCCGTTATTTAATTATAACATCACTCGTTTACTCGAGCGTTTTCAAAATATTCGTTTGGCTAATTCCCGCACCCGCTTTGAAACCTGAGGGACCGAAGTTGCAAAGGGGCCAAACTAGTGACTAGGTCAACTAGTCAAACCCCATCTCATCCATTCATTTTCACCAACACTTTCACCTTCTTCCTCCCTTTTTCTCTCTACTTCCCTTTTATGAACACAAAACCCTCAAACACAAATTCATCATCTAAAACCGAATCATGGAGCAAACATCAAAACAAATTACATTTTCGTGATCCTCTCTTCATCCTCTACATTTTGATACCAATTTCATCTCATTTGGGTAACTTTCTAAAATCACTAATTTTCTTTAAATTCGTGTTTTTGACTTGAAATTGTGTTAGTTAGTGTCTATGGCTCGTGTATAACATGAATATATGTTTTGTTTGCTCGATTTGTTGATTTGGAGTAACTAGTATGAACTTTGAAATGGGTGTGCTTCATCTTTGATTTTGGATGATTAAATGTTGTTTAATTGTTAAAGTTCATGTATTAAACGTGTTACTAGCATCATTAGCTTCAATTTGATGTGTAGGTTGATTAAGAAAACTTCAAAAGCATGATTATTGATTTTGAGATGTTTGACTAGGGTTTGATAGTTCTTGACATGAATTTTTGGATGCTTGAATGCCATGGAATGTTAATTGTTAGTGTTTAGTTGTAATGTATGCTTCATTACCTTCAAAACGGCATATCATATGTGAGAATTGGATTCCCGAAACTCAAAATGCATTTGAGGAACTCGAAAATTTGAAAATAGACTTTTATTGATCACTTGACGAGAAATCGGTTGTTGAAAATGATGTTTTTGATTGATGATATGTGGTTAGTTGTATTCCTCGTCAAAATACCTTTTCGACGATATATGATAGGCATTATAAGTGTTTGCGGGTCAAGAGTTGGGTTGGAAAATGTTTTGGTTCGTGCATACTTTGAAAAACAGGAAAGTGTCTGCCCAGATGGTGGCGCGGCGCGCCCCATCCCCGCGCGGCGCGCGGATTGGCCTGGCCAGATTCTGCTTTGTTTGGCGCATTTCACGCGAAATGTTTGACTAGCTATCGACCTCCGATTCACATGAAACTTGTTTTAATATACTTGTATATGAATAATTAGCATAGAAAAATAGTCCGGGGCCCGACCCGAACGTGTTGACTTTTCGTTGACTTTGACCGACCGAAGTTCGACTTTTTGTCAAACTTAACCAAATGATTGTGCAATCTTCCTAACTTGTTTCTATACTTGTATCTTGCATGAAACTTGACAAATTGATTCACATGCTATATTTAATCGCGTCGTAACGAGCCATAGGACTAATTGAACACATTTCACCCGACCTTGTATCGTAACCGGTTAATTGACACAACTTACTTGTTTAGGTCAAGGCTAAGCAACTTTCATGCATACGTTACTTTGTGAAGTACTTTTATACTCGTGCACTCGAGGTGAGATCATAGTCCCACCTTTTCAACAACTTTTATTCTTTTAAATCGTGGGCTGAGAAACATATACATTACATACTTATATACATTTCACATGTATATATACTTTTCATACTTTTATACTTTGAACACAAATACGAATACAAAGATACAGACGAGTTAGAACAAAAAGTCCTCAATCCAATTATCATTAGTTCCACTTGCAGGGTGTAAGTGTAAGCGAGTAATTATGTTGTGTGGCCATACGGGTTTAACGAACCCTCATTCAGACGGTTCGCTACCGTTAGTGGATGAAATATAATTTCAACGTGCATAGTGTATGTTCTAACACTATATTCAAAATTCAGAGGGAAGATTCAGTTAAGCTTTGGTAATTGGGTGCTCGCAATACAAACTACATTCTTCGGAATAAATACGATTTGGATAATCATCTATACAAACTATTGTGGTTCAAAATATACTTTCACAAATACATTTATGATCTCACCAACGTTTTTCGTTGACAGTTTTTCTACATGTTTTCTCAGGTTCATACTTGGCTA
This sequence comes from Rutidosis leptorrhynchoides, assembly GCF_046630445.1. Lineage (NCBI taxonomy): Eukaryota > Viridiplantae > Streptophyta > Magnoliopsida > Asterales > Asteraceae > Rutidosis > Rutidosis leptorrhynchoides. The sequence goes on along the minus strand of NC_092343.1, from coordinate 379,190,575 downwards.
CTTGATACATGCTTCCGCACTCTTTGATTACTTGATTGGAGTCAACCATGCATGCATACGCTAGAGATAGCACTTTTGGATTCAAACTTTTGTTTACATACTTACGCTATTTATAGCAACTGTGTTTTTAAACTAATTATGTCGCAAGTTATTTCATTTATACTTTATGACTTTTGTAAACTTAGACTTGTTGTCGAACGGTTTTGTAAACTAAACTTGCAAGTCTTGTACCTTTCAAATGAATGCGACATAATTTTGGTCAAACAAGTCTCATATAGGGACTACGACCACGCAACGGGACCTAAGTTAACGGCGCCGTCAATAACGGTTTTGGTCGGGTCGTTACATCATAATCGCCCACCACCACCAACCACGACTAACTATCAATCAAACCACCCATTATCGCCCATCACAACCACTACCGCCCCCACCACCACCACAACCACTACCACCCCCCACCACCACCACAACCCACCAATGCCACCCACCACCACCCACAACCAGTACCCACCACCCACCACCATACACCCACTAGCAACAATTATCTTTCATCAAAATGTTATCATTTATCAAACAATTATCATTCATAAGAAAATCAATCATCATTCATCAGAAAACATTCATCATTCATCAAATAGTTATCATTGGTTAAACAGTTATGATTGATATGAAAACATTTATCATGCATCGTATAACAATATCATTCATCAAAATATTATCATTCATCAAACGATTATCATTCATGAAATAGTTATCGTTCATTTATCAAAATGTTATCAGTCGTCAAAATGTTATCATTCATTAAACAATTATCATTCATAAGAAAATAGTTATCATCCATTAAAAAACATTTATCATTCATCAAAATGTTATGATTCATCAAACAGTTATCATTCATCAGAAAATGGTTAATAAAGCAACTCGATAATGGTGAAACTAGTATTTATTTCTCTTTTAACATTGTACATGATGGTTTCATTTGCCTATTGTCTGGACAAACTTAACTGGGTTCTTTTTGTCGCCTAGATGGTAAAGGATTGAAGTTATCTGATCAAAACTAAAACGAGAGGTAGAAATCCTAGTAATGCATCATCTGCTTTTCAGTTCATGTGTTGTATTTAGTTCTTGTGTTGTATTTTATAGTTCATATGTTGGTACTTCTTAAAATTTCAGTAGTAACTAATAATTACTTGAAACTATTTTAAATCCAATGTAGATTAGATTTTACAATGAGCAATTATGTACCAATATTGGTCCTACAAAGAACCATCAAAAGAGAGAAACTTTGACCTTTCATTTTTCAATCTTTTTTTAGATATTCACCATTAACATTTTCACCTGTCAATCCCTTTTTTGATATCGTTAACATTTTCATCCTTATAATGGAAACTCAGACTCCATTGTTGGCGCCGAGAGGATATTTGCAGACTCCAATTTCCACATATTGTCAGCAAACCACTTCCTGTTCAGACTCGATAAAGGAACTCTTTTTTTAACCTATGCATTCACATATACCAGTTTAAGTATCTTTAAATAATCACTTAATACATCATTTGAAGTTACCTACATTTGCATGCTATTTGGAGATAAGTACATATATCCGTGCATGTGTATGTATAGACTCATATACACTTAGGAAAACATGTTTATATGTATATGTGTACACAAATAATCAAATGTTTAACCATAGTTTCTTCCCAGCCATATGTAGCTTTGATATCTTATAATACCATATATCTATACTAACTGTCAATGAGACCTCACAAAGTATTATAGCTATGATTTATGTATGGATTACTACACTTCCCGGATAACCCGAACATACAAAACCTTAACTTTTTAATAATGATGCAGGTAACTGTTGAGTGTGAATAAGATTAAACAAAGAATCAAGTGTGTTGTTGCAGTTTTTCGTGATCAGAAGGAGTAACCTCGCGCCCACGAGGTGTTAACAGAAAATGAGCTAGGATGGAAGCTAAGGCTTGCGACCGGGAGGGGATTACTTGCGACTACTAGAATGAAGTTGGGCGACCAGTTTGTACTCGTTTAGGATTCCAGGTTGCGTTTGGATTCTAACTTGTTTAGCACTATAAATACACCCCTATGTAACCTGTAATTGTGTGCACGAAATTAATGATAGAAAATCTCTGGTATGCGCCCGTGGAATAAACCATTCTTCGTATTTTTGAAGTTGGGATATAACCACGGTAAATTCTTGTGTCGTTTATGCATTTTATATTTTTGTTTATCGTGTTTGGATTGTTTGTGATTGACGCTACCACACTCACAGGTCCTGTTTGGGTCCTATAAGTCCTAACACAAATGACAATTGTCATATTGAAGTAAATAGAAAAAGCTATGCTACATAATTTGTTGGTGCATGTAATCCCCAGCCGTAGATAGCTTATCGTTTTAATACATTTAGTCATGTAATAACGTACTCATGTGGCTATTGGTTATATATGTGTTTGTGTGTGCTTAATTTATTAAACAAGCAATAAGTTAAACTGCAAACACAGTCGACCGAGTGTGTCCACACACTCGACCGACTGTGTGACTCAGTCGACCGACTGTCTAACACATTCGACTGACTGTGTCTGGGTTGCAGTATATATACGGATATTAGCCTACATTGCTAGGTTACACTCTTAATCAACCCTAATCGACTGGTCTCGTTTCCTCTCGATACCTAACACCAATTACCACCGAAATATTACGTTTAGGCTTCGTTCTAATCTAGATTCATCCTTAAGTTTGACCAATACGAACCCAACGCGACCCGTATCTCAGTTTTAGTCGTCCCTAGTGAATTCCGCCTCTAGTTACGATCATAAGTGATCTAAGATCCGTTTAAAAAACGCCTACATAATTACCTTTACTTTTGCGTAGCCAAATTCAAAAATGTATATCTCCTTGAACTTTTCTGATGTAACAAGATAGAATACAACAAAAGATAATTCGCAATAAATTTCCGTAAATCAGACTCAGCTCTTTCAAAGAACCAAAATGGTCCAAGACTTCAAGTTCATGGACTAGAATATAGAGCATTAGCATTATATTTTACAGTATATTAATTTCAAAACATTTTCATATTCTCAACTACGTGTATTTCATTTGAAACCCTAAATTGATTAACTGAAACCAAAACGTATTTTACATTTTACAGTATATTATTAGGTGCCTGAATGTATGCTCAAGTACATTCTCACAAAATTGATCCTCTATTTGGGATTAAATACACACACGAAGATTCATCAGAATGATTCGAACAAACAATTATAGCTGCTGTCATTGTGTTATGACTTATGAGTGTTGATTTAGTGAAACTGAATTGAATTAAACGGAATGCAACGAGGATATGACATTAGCTTATTGACTTAAAGGTTGTATCATGATAGAGTGCTCCCAACGGTAGGGCGACCGCCCAGTCAGCCGACCAGGAAGGCGTTGTTGGCAGTGGTTCACCCAGGGGCCGCCCAGGCCACCGCCTTCCTTTTCGACCGTTTTCATTTGCTTTTGTGAAATTTTTGTGAACGGAGTAGAAAATTAAAAAAATGACCGTTCAATAAAAAAAATAAAAAAAATCCTAACGGCTATACAACTGCAAGTTTTTTTTTCTTAATTTATTTATTAAATTAGCTATGTGAAGATAACGATATGCGAATAAGATAAAATTGTAGGTAAAAAGTAAGAGGTAAAACTTGAAAGTTGACAAAAAAAAAAGTACTTGTGACAGTAACGTTTTTTTAAACCGAGTGTTTTTTGTTTCTAGACTATTAAATTTAGATCTAGAGTATTACCGAGGTGCATTGAATAAAAATACAGATGTAAAAATTAAATGAAATCGACTGCTGTTATTAACTTCCTTTCTTCATCATCTTTTTCATTGCTCGTAAAAATCAAATAAAAATACACCTGTAAAAATCAAATGAAATCAAATAAAATAGGGTTAAAGCCACAAATTGGCTATATACTTTCTTAAATGTTCTGATTTAGAAGGTCGAGGCCCTTGGGAGTAGTGACCCCAAGGCCTTCTGGCAATCGACCGACGTGGCTCCATACCCTGAAAAAGGAGGTCGCCCATATACCCATTTGCGTCCGATTGTCGTCTACAAACTTTAAAAAAAGGTACCAATATCAACATTTCGTTACCGGCTACCTGCTGAACCGGTAAAGTTAATTATTTAATTTTTATTTTTCATGTTATATGTCCTGATGATGTCTTCCATATACGTTCAGTTGTGTTCCGATGTCGCTCATATACTTTCAGTTTCTGTTCCGATGTATCACCGACGTGCCATTACTACTTAGAAGCCACGTCATCAATTATTTTCGTGACAGGTAAAAAAAGTATAGTGGGCGACATCGGTACATGTTTGGAAAGTTTGTAGACGACAGTGAGACGCAAATGGGTATATGGGCTACATCGGGACATTTGAGAAAGTATATAGCAAATTTGTAGCTTTAACCCAACAAAATATGATATATATGTGTCACTTTCTGATTGGAGAATTATATTCCAACACTATGTATGTATTCTGTTTATTTTTGCAACTAACGCCATGAAGGCGTGATTATTAAAGCCCATAAGACTCTTATTAATGCGACGTTAGATGGTCTGCGTCAACTGAGTTGACAAATTTTGACTCTCTCTGACGTCATTAACGGGACGTCAGCGGTGACGAAAGGGGGCGTCAGTTGGGGAATTGACAGAAAAAATGTCAGGGTACGTGACACGTTTTGATTGGTTCATATAATCTAGTCGTTTGACAATGACTTTATAGCTGTTTAGCCCTATGTTTTTAAAAAGAAAACTTAATAATTTATCTATTTAAACTTCTCATCACTTCCCATTATTACACACCAAAACTTTCAATTTCTCTTTTTTTTATACTTTCTAATTTTAATATTTCTATAATTATGAGATCGTATTTACTTGATTCCGATTTCGATTCGAAGGATGCGCGTATTATTCAACTTTTTCAGCAATTAGAAGATGAGTCTGATGTCGAGTCCGTGCCGCTTATTCCAAGAATTTGATGTTACATTGGGAGAGATCGTTAGGTGGTTGCGCAACTGTTGTTGGATGATTATTTTAGTGAGACGCCAAAGTACCCGCGTGATAAATTTAAACAACATTATCATATGTGATGTCATTTATTTCTCCAAATAGCGCAAGGTATAACTAATTTTTCAGAACGGCTCCATCCGCATCATTTGAGGTAAATGGTCATCAGTACACCAATAGTTATTACCTTGCAGACGGTATATATCCTGACTGGGTGACTTTAGTCAATGGATTGTCGTATCCCACATATGAGTCAAGGATTAATTCACAAAATTTCAAGTGAATGCCCAAAAGGATGTAGAGGGGGCATTTGGGGTTCATTAAGGGCGGTTTCATATTTTGAGACTAGCTACACGCACTGTGTTAGCATGTAAAGATGCGAAAAGTAATGGATTGTTGTGTCATATTACATAATATGATTCAAGAATATAATAGGTTTGCACTATGTTAGTGGGAGGAAGATATTATTACCCATGACATTGATAACCGTCATGATCGTATAAGAAACAGAGGATGAGATCAAAGAGAAATAAGAGATAAAGCGGTGCACGACCAACATTCGAAGATCTAATCGAGCATAATTGGAACTTCCCATCGACATTTAGCACCATGTATTAGTTTTTGTTATGTAATCTCTTTATTAAATATGTTTAGTGTATTTCATATTTTTAAAAATTATGTAGTCGTTAAATATTATGTAATTGTTTAATTTTTATGTATTGTTGAATTTTAATGAAAAATTAATTTAAGTTTTCTTTATATTTAATATGTATTTTATTTTAGGTAATGTCTTTTTTATTATATTTATTTATAAAAAATCAAAAAGTGGTGGGCCCTCAAAAATCTGACACAAAAATGTGAACACAAAGTTAATGAAGATCAAATTTTGGCATTGTAACGTCATAGGTAGATTTTACTTTTTGATCAAAAGTGCACCATGTGCATGTGATGTCACAAACAGGGTTAATGGTAGTCTAACAAAATTAATTAGGTGTTAAATATGTCATGGTGGATTTGAAGCCCACATCTAACGCCAGTAAGACACAGTCTAAGACTAATTGTAACCAAGCGTCAGATTTTACCATCAAATGAGGTAGAGGTTCTTTGACGGAGTGTAACACGATTAAAGCGGCAACAAAATTCAACGCATGACGGAAGCTTCACCCAACAACCAACCAATCATAATTTATTATTAATATATTTTTGTCTATTAATTATTTTTCCCCTCATTTTCTAATCAAATTTTACCACATCACCATACAAATATTTGACACAAAAATTTGACATTTAGGGTTAACAAAGGTCAAGTATAGTCACAATCAAAAACTCACTTTTTTATCAAAAAGTGCAAAATTTAACTATGACGAAGAGTCTAAGTCACTTTCAGACTTAATCATGACTGGAAAGATGAGGCCCAACTAACTACAATCATCCAGGCAAATTAAAGACTTTTATTAAGCCTAGCAATATCAGGACAAAAGTCGAATTCATCGGAGACATAACCCACTTATAATGGACAAGAAAGGCTCATGATGGACTTGAGCTTCCTCCTGAATTTGGGCGAGAACAAACTTTTTACACTCAACCCACTTATCAAAGCCCAAAACCTGAGCCCATTAATTGGGGCAGTCAGTATCGTGGTCGGCAAGTTAGACCATGTACACGTGTACGTAACATTGAAATTACTATTTTTATTAAAACTGGTACTCCGTACATATCTTCTCAAACTATCATCGCATAATAAAAAAGAATGTGTTACATTGTTAGAGAGGTCCCAATAGTTTGGTCTTGGAGCCCGTCCACACAACCGCTCAGCGGGGCGCCGATGGCAGCGGCTAGCCCTGCCTTCCGCCCTGCTCATCCCCTGTTCATCGTCCTCCTCCTCACCCTTTCTCTTCTCTTTTCTTTCTTGAGCATGTAGCATGACGGACATATAGTGGGTATATGTATATTTTAGTTGTACTATTTACTTTTAGACATGTTCACTTAATTAATTAAAAAATATAATGGGTTGAAGAAGTATGTCATTGTTAGTAGTGTTTAGTACTGGGTTAGTCTTGAAAAAGAAGTGCTGATGTGACAGCTAGTCCTGGGGAGGAATTATGTCATTGTTGGGAGCACTCTTAGACTAATTATGTTTTTTCATTTGATATATATATATATATATATATATATATATATATATATATATATATATATATATATATATATATATATATATATATATATATATATATATATATATAGAAGATATGCATGAATATAAACTATGAATGTTTAAGTACCATTTTTTGAGAGAAGAAGAAGCTTTTTTATTCATCATTGTTGATAAATGATGACATTAACTAGTTCTAAATATTAGTTAATGTTAACTAATTCATAAGTTATTAACTAAATGGGAGACATAAAACGAGTTCAATAGTTGATTCAGGTGCGTTTGTTTGCCTCTTAATGGAATGACTAGTGAGATGACCCGTGGAACCACCAAGCTTTTAAGCCTAAAACGCATAAAGTTTGTTCTGAAAACGACATCGGGACATTGTAGTTAATTATATGTTTTCCATTATAATATCCCGTACTTTGTTTAAAAAACTAAAAAAATATACATATATATAGTCCAATTAAACCTAAGAAACGCGCATAATTTAGGTTTTCATACTTGAGTTGTAATCCCTTGAAACCAACAATTTGCTTAAAATCCAACGGATCAATCAGAGCGTGACATGTGGCGCGACAATCAAATGTGATTGAAAAACAAAAATAAAAAAAAAAGTTTTCTTTAAAAAAAAAAAATTTTATTTTTTTGTAAAAAAAAAAAATTTTCGAAATTTTTTTTTTCTTTTAAAATTTGCATTTCAAATCCAATCACGTGTGATTGTAAAACTCAATCACATGTGATTGTAAAACACATATGCATATGTGATTCTGCATGTCAAATCCAATCACATGTGATTGGAAAAAAAAATTAAATTTTTTTTTCAAAAAAAAAATTTCAACCGGAAACAGACTTTAATTCGGTTATTTGATCAAGTTTGTTAGCGTTTCGTGATCATATCTTCAAAATTTCAGACTTTAATTCAGTGATTTAATCAAATTTTGATCAAAAACTTAGTGTTTAAAGGTTTTAGCACAAACTTACAGAAATTCGTCATTTTACTAAAAATAAAAAATTATAATCACATGTGATTGGATTTAACAAGCAAAATCACATGGGATTGAGTTTTACAATCACATGTGATTGGCATGCAGAATCACATGTGATTTACTGCATGTCAAATCCAATCACATGTGATTGGAAAAAAATTTCGAATAAAAAAAATTTCGAAAATTTTTTTTTTTTAAGCAAATTTTTTTTTTTTTAAATTTTTTTTTCCAATCACATGTGATTATTGCGCCACGTGTCGCACTCTGATTGGTGTCTTGAATCTCAACTTAAAAGGTAATTTCATTTGAATATTTCTCTTTCATACTTTAACCAATCAAATTTACATAATTTGATTATTTAATTTATTAGCACAACAAAGTAACTGTTATCCTTGAAGCAATAAAAGAATGTGATTGTTCAAAAGCGCCTGGCCCCGATGGCTTCAAATTTAAGTTCTTCTACTTACATTGGGAGTTGATCAAAAGCGATCTTATGAAGGCATTAGATTGGTTCTGGGAAAATGGCGATATCTCCAAAGGTTGTAACGCCTCTTTCATTACTCTAGTCCCAAAGAATAATGACCCATTGGGACTAAACGAGTTTCGACCCATAAGTTTAATTGGGTGCTAGTACAAGATTCTTGCAAAAATACTCTCCATTCGTATCTGGAATGTCTTGCCTTCGGGTCATTGGCTTCGAGCAGAGTGCTTACCTTAAAGGTAGATACATCATTGATGGTTCACTAATTGCAAATGAGACCATCGACTATTTAAAGTGACAAAAGAAAAGAAGTCTTATCTTCAAAGTCAATTTCGAGAAAGCTTTCGATAGCTTGAATTGGGACTTCTTGTTGGATATGATGAATAGAATGGGTTTTGGCACTAGATGGAGAAAGTGGATTCTTGCATGTCTCAAATCGGCATCTATCCCAATCTTGGTTAATGACTCTCCAACTAACGAATTTTCAATTGAGAGAGGGGTTCGCCAAGGCGATCCACTATCACCGTTTCTTTTCCTTATAGCAGCAGAGGGCTTGAACCTTTTAGTCAAACGGGCTTGTGGTGAAGGCCTCTTCAAAGGTGTAGAAGTAGGAAACGATAAGGTCAACTTATCCCACCTACAGTTCGCGGATGACACGATTTTTTTTTGGGGAATGGCAAAATCAAAACTTTTGTAATCTCATGAAAATCCTTAAATGTTTTGAAAATCAATCGGGACTCAAGATCAACTTTCATAAAAGTGTGTTGTACGGGTTGGGTGTGGCTAGTGGTGATATTGAAGGTTTGGATTCTCGTGTTAGATGTAAGGTAGGTGATCTCCCGTTTTTGTACCTTGGTCTTCCGGTTGGTAAGAATATGAGCAAAGTTGGAAACCGGTGATTGATGTGACAACCCGGAAATTTTCGACCAAATTTAAACTTTATTTTTATATTATTCTGACACGATAAGCAAAGTTTGTTAAGTTAAATCTCAAGAATTTTAAACTGTGTTCATACATTCATTTAACCTCGACCAAATTCCGACGATTCACGAACCATTATATAAATGGATATGATTATATATATATATATATATATATATATATATATATATATATATATATATATATATATATATATATATATATATATATATATATATATATATATATATATATATATATATGTATTATAACTTGAGAATGTTAACAAAGTATTAAACGTATAATACTTCACATGAACATATTTGTTCAATATATTTATCGACGGAATTACAATATGATATCAAATGATTGAGCTATCAAGATTCATTATGATTACGGGTCTATGTTGTGAGGTAAACTGTGATTTAAGAAATCTGTCCGTTTTAACAACATTCGGAAATATTGGTAATGTGATTTACAAGTAAGAACAATTGTGTCAATTATTCGAGGATTAGACAAAGGTTAGTGGAGATTTCTGTTTGATGTCCAATACATGCTTTACCATAATTTTCTCGTGACCTTGATAATATAACTACTTAGCTTTCATATTATGTAATGTGAAAATGAATTTATGGTATGTAAATAATGGATATCGACGTTTTACCTTAAAATGATTTCATACGTTCATTTAATCTTTGGACTGTATCCCACGTTTCACCAGTTAACGGTATTTAAAAACTTGAAAACTTGTTATGAGTTATATACGATTTTACTTTTCTAAAAACGTTTTATGATATAACGATTTCCATTATTTTAACCTTGTAACAAAATGATTCTTAAATATATTTAGTTTTGGACAACGAAATTATCATATTTATTTGATATAGTTTCAAACGTACAAAACGTTTTCAGTTTAAAAAGAAGTTTGTTATTAAAACACTTTATAAGATAATTTGTTTACGAATTTTGAATGATTTAATTAAAGCTTATATTATAAACTACAGGTATATATGTAGTGTTTCAAAAACGTAAACGTGATACGGCATAATATTTTCTATTATTTAAATGATTATAAATGAACTTTGAAATATAATTATTTTTGAAAAATTAAAATATTATATTAGTAAATAAATATTTCAGTTATACATAAGATGTACAAATTTATATTTTTCTAAATATATATATATATATATATATATATATATATATATATATATATATATATATATATATATATATTACAATGTGATAAAGTATAGTTTAAAACGTCTCGATATTATTAAACATATTTTAATAAATAACGAGAAGTTGATTTAAAGAAGCAAATGACCAAAACACTCGAACGTTAAAGTTACATTTCGAGTGATATAGTTTATTAATAATTTAAGTCTATATTTTGACAAGGGTACGAGTCACGAAACGTAAAGTATAAGTTTTCTAAGCGTACGAAACGTCGTTCGAAAAACCGGAACTGAGATATAAGTTGAGCGTAAACGTACAAGTTAGTGGAACTAATTTTACAAGTTAACTATGCTCGAGAATTTAATATAATATTTATATAATTATAAATATTTAATATATATATAATTATATTAATAATTCGAGTGTCGGCAGCCTTGAATTAGTGGATGTTAGCTGTAAAAACATCACATGCGATCGCATGGGATATGGCTTGGAAAGCCATGCGATCGCATGGCATCTTTGTGTTGGCCAACTCTATAAATCTCGAACGAATTCAGTTGATCACACACACACCTATCTATATCTTACTCCCTCTGTTATTATTATTATTATTATTATTATTATTATTATTATTATTATTATTATTATTTATATTATTATTATTATTATTAAAGATTAAAGATTATCATGATATTAATATTAGTAATAATTATTTTACATAAAATATTACGACGAGGTCATAAGCAAGTTATTTCAAAAAGAGTTTTGCGAGAGGGATAGAGCTAAAGAAATTATGGGTTATAGATATGGAGGTTATGGGTTTGGTTCGGGGGTATAGCTCTAGAGGTCAACCTAGTGTTTATCATCTTCGATGAGTCTACGTACTTTCCTGCAATATTGAATCTCAATATTGATACGTGAGCATTCATATCCTATCTTTTATATATTAATAGTGTATCCCTGATTAGTGCTCGAGTATATATGATTATGCATGCTTGTATGCTTAATTTAGTCGTTAAATAGTTTATGATAAATATCGAGTTCGATACATATGCAACTAATATATGTATATGATATGCATGTCGTTGGAAAGCTGACGAAAAATTAATAACTTTTCATTTAGAAAGCGTATGATTTCGATGAATGACTTAAAAGATATAGTCAACTGAATTATCATTAATTTTAGTATTATTATTAAAAATGATTATTATTATTACGATCGTCGTTATCGTTATCGTTATCGTTATCGTTATCTTCGTTATTATCGTCACTATTATTATTATCTAATAATTAATATTATTATTATTATTATTATTATTATTATTATTATTATCATTATCATTATTAATATAAGTATTATCATTAAAAATTGTTATTGTTATTATTATTACTATCGTTATTATCATTAAGGTTATTATTAATATTATTATTATTATTATTATTATTATTATTATTATTATTATTATTATTATTATTATTATTATTATTATTATTATTAAAATAATTAATATTTTTATCAAAACTATCATTTTATTATTTTTATCGTTATTATTATTATTAAAAGTATCATTAATATTAAAACTATCATTTTTATTAAAATTATCATTTTAATAGAAATATCATTGTTATTATAAAATATCATTATTATTATCATTTTAGTATTATTATTATTAAAAATTATCATTTCGAATAGAATTATTATTTTTATAAAATATTATTATTATTATTACAGTTAATAATAAAAAGTATCGTTATTATTAAAATTATCATGATTAGAATAATCATTTTATTATAATTAATATCATCATTAGTAAATATAAATATTGTTATCGTTATTATTAGTAGAATAATAATAATAATTATTATTATTACAAAGATATTTTTACCACACGTAATATAATTACATTAATAATATATACTACTATATTTTTATGATATTAAGTGAACTTTATAAATTATATTACTTAAGATATATAAAAGTATATTTTTATCATATATAAATTTTAATATAAATTTTAACATAAATTTTTATTTATTAATAAATGACTTGTATTATTTTACTCTAATAAGATCTGATAAATATATTTAAATATGTAAAACGACTATTTAAGTTATATAATAAACATGTATAGATTTTGTAAATCATCTTGGGTCAAATTGACTTTTGTTGACGTTTGCATATCGATCTCGAGCATTAGGATTGTGATACACTACGACTTGACCTAAATTGTAAGACAGATATTGACCAATATATATATATATATATATATATATATATATATATATATATATATATATATATACACACACACACACACACACACACACACACACACTTAATATAGGTTCGTGAATCCGAGGCCAACCCTACACTTGTTCAATGACGTCATATGTATTTTTACTACGAAATACAGTATTGTGAGTTTCATTTGCTCCCTTTTAAATGCTTTTGCAATACATATTTTTGGGACTGAGAATACATGCGCTGCTTTTATAAATGTTTGACGAAATAGACACAAGTACTTAAAAACATTCTACGATTGAATTGGTGTTTATTATAATTGCCACCAAGATATGAGTACACCGGATATCACCCTTTTTTGCTGGTAACCTAACAATTAGTGTTTATTATAATTGCCACTAATTGACGCAAATCCTAAAGATAGATCTATGGGCCTTGACAAGCCACAGTCAGAGAATTTGAACTGCTTTAGTACTTCGACGTTTAGTATACAACCGCCATCTTTAAAAGCTATGACCTGTTGTAACGTGTATACAACCGTCATTTTTAAAAGGGATGGCCTGTTTGTATGTCGTGAGCATATTAAGTGCAAATCACTTGTATGCGGGGGGATATTCTAGATGCATTTGTTAATGTCGGTTACCAGGTGTTTGAAAGTATGAAATTTCGTATGAATGATTTTTACAACAGTGAGTAGACCTGCACAGATTGTTTTCGAAATATGAGTATCTTGTGGTCTATTATATTACTGAAAATGATTGTTTATGATAAACTAATGAACTCACCAACCTTTTGGTTGACACTTGAAAGCATGTTTATTCTCAGGTATTAAAGAAATCTTCCGCTATACATTTGCTCATTTTAAATATATTACTTGGAGTCATTCATGGCATTTTTCAAAAGACGTTGCATTCAAGTCGTTAAGTTCAATAAAGATTATTATTAAGTAAATGACAGATTAGGTCATTTATAATTGGATATTATGAAATGGTAGGCATGCCTGTCAACTTTCGATGTAATGAAATTTTGTCTTTTAAAAACGAATGCAATGTTTGTAAAATTTATCATATAGAGGTTAAATGCCTCGTGATGTAACCATATGTTATTGTATTCGTCCTTATGGATTAGGACGGGTCGCTTCAATTGATAAATTCAACTCAAAGCTCACGAATTGGAAAGGTAGATCGATTTCTTATGGTGGAAGATTAACGCTTGTTAAGTCGTTTCTTTTTAGCTTACCGCTTTATTATTTCTCCCTATTTCGTGCCCCCTTGAGTGTTATAAAAAATCTCGAGCGTATTAGGAGAAACTTCTTTTAGGGTAGGTCGGGTGAGCGTTCCAAATTATCTTAGGTTAAATGGGATGAATGTTTGCTACCTTATGATTTTGGGGGTCTCAATATTGGGTCTTTTCGGGGAAAAAATCTAGCTCTTTCGGGAAAGTGATTTTGGCGGGTTAAAACCGAGCCAAATGCACTGTGGGTCTCGGTCATTAAGAGTATTTATGGTTCTAACGGACTACTTCCTCCTACGGGTCTTTCCGGACCGATAGGAGTGAGTAGTGTATGATCCAATATTTTACGCGCAGGTACAATGATTGAGAAGATGGATACAAACTTCGCTTCCTCATTCTTGAAGATAATCGGTGACGGAGTAGACACGAGCTTTTGGGACGATTTATGGCTTTGCGGCATACCATTAAAGCAAAAGTTCACGCGGCTGTTTCATTTAGAGGAAGACCCGACGTCAAAAGTGCGGGACAGAGTAACATGGAACAAGCAATCCATCAGTCGTAATTTTAGGTGGAAACGAGATATTTCCGGAAGAGCCATCAACGAGCTTGATTCTCTTAATGCACTACTAAACACTTACGTGAAGCAAGATAAGTCTAAGGATTCGTGGTTTTGGAACCTAGCGGGGAATGAATTATTCACTACAAAGAAATTTACAAGAATTATTGATGAAAAAAATCCTCAATTACGAATTATTTGTTCATAATGAATCCTTCTTAAAGAATAACTTAGTTCCTTCGAAAGTCGCGATCTTCGTATGGAGAGCTCTAAAAAAGCGGATCCCGGTACGTACCGAACTTGACAAAAGAGGTATTGACTTGGATTCCGTTAGATTCCCTTTATGCGATGACGATGTGGAATCTATTGAGCATTCATTGATCTTTTGTCGGCATGCTATCGATATTTGGGTTCACGTTTTTAAATGGTGGGGTTTAGGGCCGGTAACAAATTTGAGTATTAATGAATTATTTAAAGGCAATTGCAACCGGTCTCTATCCCAGCTTTGGTCGAGAATTTGGCAAGCAATCGAGTGGACGTGCGGTTATTTGTTATGGAAGAACCGTAACCAAAAGGTGTTCTCTAACTCTTCTTGGTGCGGTCCTTCGGGCTTAATGGAAATTCAACTCAAATCGTTCGAGTGGATCTCCAGTCGTTTGAAGAAGCATAGATTGGATTGGCTAGGTTGGATCTCGGATCCAGCGAAGGAGGATTGTAAGGGCAGGGGGTGCCATTGTCCCCCCAAAAAGTTTTGTTCTTACTAGCAATTTGTATGATTTAGGAAATAAATATGTTAAAATTCAATCTTGGCCCCATCAAATTAATATATGAAATGTATAGCATACGGTTTATCAATCCTTCGTTATCAAATTAAGAGAATACATTTTTGATTGAGTTTTTTTGGCCCCCTCATTGTAAGTGTTCAAGCTTCGTCACTGCTCGGATCCATGATCTTGTCTTGTGGAATGTAATGATTAGTAGTTGTTATCTCCTCAACTTAGTGCTCTTTCGTTTTTTGTTCTCGTTGTAATTATAGCCATCGGCTTGGATTTGCTTGTACGGGTTTTCCCCCTTTAGTGGGCTCGTGTTTATATATTTTTTGCTTTTCGAAAAAAACAAAAGCAAATGAAAAAATTACGCATACATATATTAGCAAAATATTACGCATACATATATTAGCATTAGCATACGCATAAGAGAAGGCTTTTTATAATTTTTCCGGACTAGTATATTATATTCTACACACATATATTAGTAAAATTTATATTTAAACACAAAATAAGTCAGTGCTCCTATTTGTCAGTTGGGTCAGCCCACAATTTTTGACCAACCTAGATACTCAAACGACATTTCTTAGAAACTGAAAACGATAACTCATACCTTTTGCTAATATATGTATGTATAATAAACATATGTATGTATACATCATTGGATTTCGTCTTATTAACAAGATTTAAGGCTGTTTTATTTATTATAATTCATAATTAGAAATAATGAACAGTATGGTAGTAGCCAATAAGAATGCAGGCTTCACTTGTGTTATTAGCTGATATGGTAATGAGTGGTGTATATCTACGCATTGTTGTAAAAAATAGTTTCTTTAGTACACATCTATATATTTTTAATTAGAAAATTTTATTCGTAGTGAATTTAACGAACCAAAAAACCGATCGCTCAGTTCAATGTAACGGCTCACGAGGGAAGCTGAAGGTCGGCATCATCAAAAGTTACTGCCACCAAAATACACTATACCCCGCGGCGCGACAAAATTACTCGCGGCGCGACCAACGCTGTAACTAGATTCTGTTTTTTAAATTAAGACAGAAGACCCCAATTTACAAACTTTTAAACATTTTACAACCCCAGAGACTTCTCAACATATTTAAATGACCTAGTTACATAGTTTGAAAGTTTTAAGACAACAAAGCGGGCACAGCGACCCCGAGACCACAACGACCCATTTACAATTTTAACGCGTCAACTTCGACTCAATTGAGTTTAATTTTCAAATAAAGTACGAGCATGATGTTTAGGGATAAACTACCCAATCCTAGGTCGAATCCAAAAGTAATCCAAGCAAGCAACAAAAGGGAAATCATCTAAATCCCGAGCATACCCTTGCCACGTCCGCTTCCGAACCTAAAAATGTAAACAACGAGAGGGTAAGCTAATTGCTTAGTGAATGCAATACTTATACGCGTACATACATAATTCAATCACTTACATACACCTACACAAACAACACATATCATTAGCAAATTGCATAATTGTATAAACAAACGTACAATGCTAATAAAACTCCCTAATATACACAATGTCGACATTCGACTCGATGGTGGTCGACGAAGAGCGGTAAGTCAAATACGTTAACCAATCACCACCCATCACAATACGTACGTGGCCGACGAATAGCGGTAGGTCAAAAACATTAACCACTCACCACTACGCATCAAGAGTCCGAGGAAAAGTGTAACCGAAACGTTAACACTTACCTCATTCACAAGGATGGCCGACAAAAAGTGAAACCGCATGATATACACTTAACATCCTCCGATAAATGGCCAACGAAGAGAGTATCCTAATGGATAACACTCACCACTTACCCCAACACACATGTGGCCGACGAAGAGTGGTAGGTTAAACGTTAACCACTCACCACATGCCTCAACCCAAATGTGGCCAACAAAGAGTTAACCCTTCCGGATTTCACTCACCACCTAACACACCCAATATAGTCAACGAAGAGCTATCCATACGGATATCACTCACCATATTTCACAACCCAATTGTGACCCACGAAAAGCGTATCTGACCGTATAACACTTGCCAAGTTGCACGCAAGCAACCAAATTATATACACACACATATAAATATTCCACTCACCCCGGTTACTTGAAGAGCCAATCCCGCTTGAGTTCCTAGTCGTCCAAATGTAAATCACCTAAGTAATTCACAAACAAATAAGCTAAACACTCTAGCTTATACTCAAAACACCATAAATGCAATTTTGACCCATTTGCACTTACTTCCATTTTGACTAAGTCAAATCTCGCCCAAATCACCCATAATCACAATTAACTAGTGATTATGTTCCAACACCACATTTTACTCAATGTTTAATCATCAAAACACTTACTTGCATCATTTTGACATAAAACCCATTTTGACCTAATCTCAAATCAAAACACCAAATTGCGAGTTTACACACCCAAACACTAACAATCCTAGTCAACTAGTGATTTCATCAACAAATTAAGTTCACAAACTAACAATATCATCATCCAACCCTAAACCCACTAATATTAGGGCTCTTACACCAAAACTTGACCCATTTACCCCAAACTTCCAAGAAATGGGGTTTACATCCACTTTAACGCAAATCCTAGCACCATAAACGAATTAACACAACTAAATATGAATTACGATTTTTCCTTTTGAAGAAAACGAAGCTAGCATAACAACAACACAAGAGATGGGCTTCAATTTGATGAACAGAAGCTTCTTCTTCCTTTTCTCAAGCTTTCTCACTCTCTTCTCTCTCTAGAACTTGAGGTTGAAGATGAGAGGATAAGGATAAGATTGTGAATGTGAATGAGTCCACAAATCTACCTTTTGTGGCCTAAAACCGACCCTAATGTGAAATTACCAAAATACCCATTTTTATCTTTTGAGTAAAATTAATGGGTGCTGATCAGTCGACACCCGCGGCGCGGCCCACATCCCTGTGGTGCGGTTCCAAGGCCATTTCAAAGTCACAATATTTTTCAGCTTTTGAGGTTCAGGGACTGAAGTTGTCTGATTTTGATGTAAATTCTGAAAATGCATAAGTATAAGAAGTCTTTTCCTGACACTTTCTGAGGACACTTTCTGATGCATAAAATTCAGGGTCTTACAACTCTTCCCCACTTATACTCGATCACGTCCCCGTGATCTTTGTCACTTAACAAACCGAACCCACACTCTACGGTCCTTCAACATACATCCAAACTCGATGTCCACGACAATTTCCATTAACCCGAAGATTTCACACGACTCCTTTAGGAGACTTTGCTCATAAAGTGCTCTTCCAAATTAAATTGTCATCCGTGATTTACCAAATCTACTAAAACCAGGTACTAAGTCTCACTTCATTTCCAAATCGGAACGAACTCATGCCTCGAACGCACGACATATACAAGCTAACACTTCAACTCTCGTACATAGCTAGCAATCCCTCTAACGTACCCTTATCATGTACATTGCTAAAGTAACAACACACCAATAATATGGCTAACAAACAACACAATGGAGCCGACGAAAAGTGAATCCTCACGATTGGATACTACTTGCCCACATCTTCACGTGTACGTGGCCGACGAAAAGCAGTAGATCAAACGTTAATCACTTACCACTACGCAACAAGAGGCCGACAAAAAGCGCATCCTTACGGATCACACTTAACTCTCCTCACACATCGTCGAAGAAAAGTGAATCCTAACGGAACGCTTGTCACAACTCGATAAATAGCCAACGAAAAGTGAATCCTACGGATAGCACTTACTACTTATCACCCCCACCCGTGACCAACGAAAAGTGAATCCTCACAATTGGATAACACTTGTCACAATACTTGCAAGCAAGTTAAGTATGTACGCATACTTAGAATCATTCCACTTGACTTGGAATCCCCGTACATGAATCACACGTATGCACAAACACCGCTATCACGACCGAGCAAGAAATAACCCATATCACGCATAGGCTCATGATAACAATTCTCTAAAAGAGAATCTGGCACACAATTCCTCAACTACGGGACCTTACCTTGCTCGTCGAACCCGCACATTTATCTCTTGATGAGTTTAACCACATTTCCACCTCGAGTAGTAATTTACATCCAAACCAATAAATACAATTTAACCCAAATTGTACTCTACCACAAATCAACCAACTTAGGTCCCGACACTAACTCCGAATTGACCACGAGCATCATTCGAAATTTCACACTAGACCCTCTTCGTGTGGGAGTGCAACTCCCCCACTTAGAATTACGTCCCATGACTACATCGTCCAGATAATATTGATATGACCGAAACGGACGGTTTTATTTGTACGGTGTCTTAGGTCACAACACGTCAGAATTAGTCACTAGAAGGGGGTACTGTTTAAATTTATATTTAGCGGGGCCTAAATCGTACTACTCCTTATTAGGAGCAAGGGAAGTATGACCGAGGATCGTATTTTTAAGATATCAGTAGAATCGAACCTATATTTAAAGCTTAAGATAATTATAAGGAGAAGGAGTAGTGGTTACCTAATTTTGTTTTTTTCTAGTTTATAAGACAGATAAAGTAAATGCAATAAAATTCGTAATTCAGATAAGGTTAAAACAAGTGCATACTATGATTTTACCAGTTATTCTGCCGGGATTATGGAATGCTGGCTCATGAATAGGTAGGGACCTAGTATTCATTACACTCGTCCTAAACGCCCCTGTCGTAAGACATGTCACTAGGTAATGTGATAGGCTTGAAGATTCTGAATAGACATCAACGCCCCTTACCCCCAACCTCCGTGCAGTCTGACTACAGGCATACACGTTCAGACGGCTCATCCAATTGAGCGTAATAGAATACAGGGTTTACCATATCCGAGATACGTGATGTGTTTTGATGCTTTCGTTAGTGATTGGTTTTAAAAGATAGTTAGGCCCTTAAAAAGAGTTTAACCATAAAGAACACCATGACCAAGTTCAGTGGACTTCCATGAACACGTTCGGTTATCCTAACGGTCCAATCCTTTATGTGCTTAAACAAACAATTCCTTAATTAACCAAGAATTCCTCAAGCGGGGTGCAATGCCTGAGACCGCGTTATGGTGAAGTATACTAATCAGCACTGACCGGGTTCCATGGCCTTACTTAGCAGAGGTACAGCTTACACCAACCGTTGTGCTTCAGCATGCACGTATGAAGTTTATATGCTTGGTGACTACACTAACATGGTCTAGGACCAACAATGTACTAAAGGTCTAGTTAGATGTTTCACTACGAAAGAGTCCTCAGTCGGAATCCAAAGCTTGATAGACTTATTACAACCGGTGTACCTCAGTCGATCTTGCGTTGTATCCGATAGACTTCTCTTACAAAAGGGTGACATAGATAGTGTACTCTGAATCGGGGTTCGCGACTTCCAATAACAGATCCAATAACTACGTTCTATTAGTTGGAAAAGCGATTGAGTTTAAAGCATAATCGGAAAGCATTTCGACAACATACACAAACCATAATATTATTTTGGCATTATAACTGACTACATCATAGCATACACTAAAGATAACTACTCGCTAATCATGGCAACAACATCACAAAACATAATGATATAGACATTATATAAAGATAAATGATAGAAGTACCAGTAGATTAGACGAGTTCTGAATACAAAAGTGACAACTTCAAACTCCAGACCGCTCCCAATACAATCTTCGGCATTCTTCTCCGGGTACTAGATTTCCCGCACAGAGTCGAAGACCTTGCAATGGGAAGAAAGGAGTGCCCCCAGCAGATGTGGGTTGGAATCCCACACTTTATTGCATCCTTTATTCTTCTACTCTACTTTATTGCACGGGTTTTCTCCCAAGAAGCACTTTTGTTTAAGGTCGTTGGCTCGACCGTAGTGATGCTTAGAAAGCAAACATTCCCCGCCGATAGTTGTGATCTTGGTCTTTTCGAGGGAATGTGAGTCTTGGTGGATAAATCCTGAGAAAGTGTCGGACCAAAAGTGGTAGAAGATCTGGTACTTCTCTTGAAGATCTTCTGAAAGATAAGTAGTGTGCAGTTTCGGCTTGTGATAAATCTTGAAGTCCGATGAGGATATTCTCCACGGCTCTCCTGGTTGACCCATGAATGTCAATCATTGAGGCAGTTCTGGTGGTAATTATCTCTCTGATAGGATACTCATTTTAGAGGTCTTCAAATAGTATCAGAAATTGTATTTTCAGTATCTCAAAATCTTCTGATCGGTGGTCTCCACGATAGGAGTCTGTAGCCTTGCACATATTAGTCAAGAGGCGAAGCTGGAAAGAAGTGAAGAGCAGCCCTAACCCAAGCATTAATGTCACCTTCTTTGAGTATATCTCTCGACATCCAGCTTTAAATATAAAACTTGGATTCGTGGATTCTTGGAAGATACGTGCTATCTTCTTCGTAATGTAGGTGGCAATGTTGACTCGGTCTGGTTTAAGATGAGAAAACGGATTGTTACATCTTACTTCTTCTATGACTGCGTCTCATAACTCTTAGATAATCAGATCAGCGTGGTGATCAATTGTTACATAAATCACTTTCATGTTTGATGTGCTTTCGAAATTATCTCTTTCCAAGAGAGCAAAAAAGCTGTGAATATCCTTGATCATTTGCAAATCAGAGTGATAAGTCGGGCGTCCGATGGAGAGATCCATATGCTTCCGGATGAGAGTCAGTAGTGCTCGTTGATTTTCTAAGAACGAAAGTGCAGATCCAGCTAAGGCGTTATAAACCTTAGAGTAAATGATCTTCTGATCTCGATAGAATCTTGTCTCCAGAATAGTGAAAACCACTGAATTGTGCTCTAGTTGCCTTTCTTCGCGGTAGATATGATCTTGAAGGGTATTGATAAAATCTTGAATGCGCTCTTATAGGATTTCAACATTATTGTCTTCTATCTGTAGATAGAGGTTGTATTCTTCTCTGATAGCCATGATTCATTCTATTAAGCGTAGCGTGAAATCATTTGTTGATTTACGGATGGCTTCGAGAATGTCTTCAAATTCATCGGTGTCATTGATGAAGGTTATCATGTCGGCGTGTGTAGATATGACCAGAATTCGATCTGCAGAAGAGTCCGGCTCCTCCTGATCGGGTTCGATTGGAGAATATGAGTTATCCAGAATGTCTTGATGTTGCTCTTCCTCGTCATCATCGGTATAATAGTCTTCTGAGGATTCTTCTGATGAACGAGCTCCTTCAGTATTCTGGTTTTCTACTTTGACACTTGCAGGGTCAATTTCTATATCCTTAACCTCAACCTTATCAGTCTTCTTGAAATGAATGATTAAATTGTGATCTTCTGTCTCAAGCCTCATTAATTCTGCATGACGCTTAATGCTTAGACAAGGTATTATCGCAGTTTCTTTTACGTCTTCCATTTCCTCTTCCTCTTCAGGTTCTTCCTCTTCCTCTATTTCTTCGCTGGGATCCTCTTCTTCCATTTCGAGGTCGTCTGCAGACTGTGATTCGACACCCATCTCGATATCGTCAGCTGGTGGTGGTGACTCGTCATCGGAAGTGATCCGTCTAGTGGAAATAGCAAACATCTCTGCCTATCCAGAAAGATCGGTAGGTCAATCAATTTTGAAGGTAACGCTCTCCCCATGTGATCGCAAGATCAAGGTTTGATTGTACACATTAATGACACTCCTAGCCGTATTCATGAAAGGTCTTCCTAACACTATTGGTGTGTGTAGATCTTCCTTAATGTCCATCAC
This sequence comes from Rutidosis leptorrhynchoides, assembly GCF_046630445.1. NCBI lineage: Eukaryota > Viridiplantae > Streptophyta > Magnoliopsida > Asterales > Asteraceae > Rutidosis > Rutidosis leptorrhynchoides. Next base: position 379,167,246 of record NC_092343.1, on the reverse strand, counting down.
TACAAAATCCGTAGGATACAAGAATTTGTCAATTTTCACCAAGACGTTTTCAACTATGCCCTTAGGATATCGAATTGTGTGATCGGAGAGTTGGATTATCATTTTAGTTGGTGACAAGTATCCTAACTCTAATCTCTTATAGAGAGAGTAGGGGATTAGGTTGATACTTGCTCCTAAATCTGTTAGCGCATGAATGGTTCCAGATTGGAAGATTAAACACGAGAAAATGAATCGACCCGTATCTCCTAGCTTTTACAGTAGAGAGTTTCTGAGTAATGCAGAGAATTCTTCACTCAGTAGAATTTTGTTAGAATCTGGTATCCTCTCCTTTGTAAAAAGAAGCCTTCGGATATATCTCTTCTGGTTGGGAACTTTAGACATGGTGTCCAGGAATCTTCCATCAAGTTTGAAAGAATCAAGCTTGGAGGGTTCCTCCTGTAGCCTTCCAGGATATGGTACACGAACTGGAGTTTCGGTGGGCAGCTTCTGAGTATATGTTGATATGTTTTTGAGCCTAGCTGACCTTCTCCGTGGTTCTTCCTCTGGGATTATGGAATACATTTGCTTAGCTTCTTCTATGTGGGGATTTTGGATAGTATTACTAGGTAATCTCCATTGTGGTCGGGTTTCAAGGCGTTGTGATAACTGTTCGAGCTGCGTTTCTAGACTTTTGAGTAGAGCCAATTGATTTTTCATTAGTATCTCTGCCCGATCTTGTCTAGATGTAGTTCTCTGATTTAGCTGTTGTTGTCCTTGAATGAACTGAGTCAGCTGATCATCAGCTCCGAGAGTAGGGTTGGTTACTTTTGTAATTTGGATGGTTGGGGAATTTTCCTCGACTAGTGGACCAGTGAGTGGAAGTGGTTGATCGTAGGTCAATTGAGATTGTTGGGCTGGATAAAAGGTTGGTTGCTTCGTTGAAACTGGTTAACCCTAGGTTGTTGATTGAATCCGGGATTTGGTTGACGAGCTGGGTATTGAACGTAGCAGGCTGAACCGTCAGGGTTCTTGTACTCAACTTGATATTCTTCAGTGGGTTGCGTGTTGGTACAATTAACACAGGCCTGGACCTGGTTAACTTGCTGCGGCTGCATCTTCAATTCTCCGAGTTGTTTGGCAAGCGATTTCATCTTATCCGTGAGGGATTTGATGGCCTCCGTTTGATTGTTAAGTGCAGAGAGTAGGGCAGATGATGAAGTTGTTTCACCACTGTTCCAGTCATGATGATGCATTGTCATGTTCTCGAGCAACCACCATGCTTCATCTGCGGTTTGGTTCATCCAATTTCCTTGAGCTGCTGCATCGATCGTCGTCCTATGATTTACCGTAAGACCATTGTAGAAGGTGCAGATTTGAGCTGACCGTTCTAATTGGTGATTACGGCATTCCTTCAGCAGGGTTTTGAATCGCTCACATGCAGTGTAAATAGATTCATCATAACTTTGTTTGAAGTTGATGATGTCATTCTTGAGTTTGGTTTGTTTAGAAGGAGAGAAATATTTGGTTAAGAGTTTAGTAGCCATCTCCGTCCATGACGTGATGGAATCTTTTTCCAGTCCTTCGAACCATGTTTGTTCATGATGAGTGAGGGAATAGGGAAATAAGTATAGCCGAACTATATCCTGTCCTACCCCTGGCTGTTTGTAGGAGTTCGAAAGAGATATGAATTTATCAAGGTGAGAGTTAGGATTGTCATTCGGTAATCCATGAAACTGACAGCTATTTAAAATGAGCTGTATAATGTGATGTTTTCACTCGAACGAATGTCGTTAAATCTCTGAGAATCTGATCGGTCCTCCTCGACCTTCAATCGAGGGTTTGATATGACCGAAACGGAGGGTTTTATTTGTGCGGTGTCGTTAGGTCGCAACACGTCAGAATTAGTCACTAGAAGGGGGTACTATTTTGAATTTATATTTAGCGGGGCCTAAATCGTACTACTCCTTATTATGAGTAAGGGAAGTATGACCTAGGGTCGTATTTTTAAGATATCAGTAGAATCGAACCTATATTTAAAGCTTAAGATAATTATAAGGAGAAGGAGTAGTGGTTACCTAATTTTGGTTTTTTCTAGTTTATAAGACAGATAAAGTAAATGCAATAAAATTCGTAATTCAGATAAGGTTAAAACAAGTGCATACTATAATTTCATTAGTTATTCTGTCGGGATTATGGAATGCTGGCTCATGAATAAGTAGGGACCTTGTATTCATTACGCTGGTCCTAAACGCCCCTGTCGTAAGATATGTCACTGGGTAATGCGATAGGCTTGAAGATTCTGAATAGACAGCAACGTCCCTTACCCTCGACGCCCGTGCAGTCTGACTACAGGCATACACGTTCAGATGGCTCATCCAATTGAGCGACTCGGTTGGGTGACGTATTAACATTCCACAAAGGTCTAAACTTTCTTAAGTGTACTAGAATACAGGGTTTACCGTATCCGAGAGACGCGATGTGTTTCGATGCTTTCATTAGTGATTGGTTTTAAAGGATAGTTAGACCCTTAAAAAGAGTTTAACTATAAAGAACACCATGGCCAAGTCTAGTGGACTTCCATGAACACGTTCGGTTATCCTAACGGTCCAATCCTTTATGTGTTTAAAAAAAAAGTTCCTTAATTTACCAAGAATCTCATTTGCGGGGTGCAATGCTTGAGACCGCGTTATGGTGAAGTGTACTAATCAGCATTGACCGGCTTCCATGGCCTTACTTAGCAGAGGTATAGCTTGCAACAACCGTTGTGCTTCAGCATGCACGTACGAAGTTTATATGCTTGGTGACTACACTAGCATGGTCTAGGACCGACAATGTACTAAGGGTCTAGTTAGATGTTTCACTACGAAAGAGTCCTCAGTCGGAATCCAAAGCTTGATAGACTTACTACAACCGGTGTGCCTCAGTCGATCTTGCGTTGTATCCTATAGACTTCTCTTACCAAGGGGTGACACAGATAGTGTACTCTGAATCGGGGTTCGCGACTTCCCAATAACAGAGCCAATAACTACGTTCTATTAGTTGAAAAGGCGATTGAGTTTAAAGCATGATCGGAAAGCATTTCGACAACATACACAAATCATAATATTATTTTGGAATTATAACTGACTACATAATAGCATACACTAAAGATAACTACTCGCTAATCATGGCAGCAACATCACAAAACATAATGATAGAAGACATTATATAAAGATAAAGGATAGAAGTACCAGTAAATTAAACGGGTTCTGAATATAAAAATGACAACTTCAAACTCTAGATCGCTCCTAATACAATCTTCGGCGTTCTTCTCCGGGTACTAGATTTCCCACATGGAGTCGAAGACCTTGAAAGTATGACTAATATTGTATAAGAGAGAAAGAAGTGAATTGAAGTGTGTGTTGAAATGGATGACAAAGACCCTTTAAATAAGCTTGAATTTTGCCTGCAAACAGCCGGTAGGCCGTTTGAAAAGCTGTTTGCAGGGGCCGTTTGATCAGTCAGCCCGTTTACCATGGCTGTTTGCCTTGGGCGTGTGGCAGGCCGTTTTTCCATACTGGCAGGCCGTTTGGCAGCCCATTTGGTAGCCCGTTTGGCTTGCTGATTTGCTGGATCGTAACTTGATTTCTTATCTTTCACCGTTTTCGCTCTACAATCTTCGTTTTAGCTCCGATTTTCTTGATTCTTTTTGCACAGTCTTTGTAATCACTTGATCTTTAATTTTAACTGACGAAGCGGGTATTTTGCCGATAAAGTTCGAAACTTTATTGTTTTTGGGCCTTAATACCGGGGTGAAAACGTGACTTTTTAGCCGATATCAATATCATCCCGCGATAATTATATTATCCGAAATACGTGACCAATCTCCCCACCAGTCACAGTCCTCAAATTCTCACGAGTTTATTTCAACAAATAAGTTGACGATCACGTTACGTACTGGTGTTATTTACGCAATGACATAAAGTCAACACAATACGCACCTTGTACATCAATACACCGCTACCCGTAAGGTAGACTTTTCTATCAATTGGGTTCACCACAATTTACACAAGATTTATTCTTGCAATCATCCAATTGCTATCGCTTGTCACTTCTACACAGTCGAATATTACGCTCGCTGGTGTGAAAGAGGCACCTGATATCGCGTCACATAGGCTCCACTACCAACATTCATCGAGACCAAAATTCTCGTTCCATTCGTCCGATGTCACCCATCCCACAACTAAAGTGACTTTAAGTTATATACACTCGACGTATCTTATGGTTCATCAATTTACGACACAAAGGCGACTACTGAAATGTCCCGTTCATATTGATTATAAACATTCCATATTAATTGATTTCGTCGCGAGGTTTTGACCTCTATATGAGACATTTTTCAAAGACTGCATTCATTTTTAAAACAACCATAACCTTTATTTTATCTATAAAGGTTTAAAAAGCATTACGACGATTATCAAATAATGATAATCTAAAATATAGCGTTTTTCACACGACCATTACATAATGGTTTACAATAATATTACACATCAACATAAGTCTTTGAACGCAGTTTTTAAACAATATTATGCAAGCATGGACTCCAAATCTTGTCCTTAATTTAGTATGCAACAACGGAAGCTCTTAATAATCACCTGAGAATAAACATGCTTAAAACGTCAACAAAATTGTTGGTGAGTTATAGGTTTAACCTACATATTATTAAATCATAATAATAGACCACAAGATTTCCTTTTTATAACACATCTCTTATCAGGCATTTCGCAAACTGCATAGAGATAAAATCATTCATATGTTGAACACCTGGTAACCGACGTTAACTTAATGCATAGAATATCCCCAAAACAGAACCTTTCGTCTGTATAATAATCTCAAAGTACTAAACCATCCATAACCTGAATGAGGGTTGTTAAGCCCAATAGATCTATCTTTAGGATACGCGTCAATTAGTAGATCAGTTTACTAATTCTTAGGTTACCAAGCAAAAGGGGCATATTCGGCTTCGATCATTCACCCATATAATGTAGTTTCAATTACTTGTGTCTATTTTGTAAAACATTTATAAAACTACATGTATTCTCATCCCAAAATATTAGATTTTAAAAGTGGGACTATAACTACAATTCATTGAAGAACCCGTCGAGATAATGGATCGTGAGGTTAAAAGGCTCAAGCAAAACAAGATACCAATTGTTAAGGTTCGATGGAATGCTCGTAGAGGACCCGAGTTCACCTGGGAACGAGAAGATTAGATGAAGAAGAAATACCCGCACTTATTTCCAAAAGATACGTCAACACCTCCAACTGCTTAAAATTTCGGGAAGAAATTTATTTAACGGGTAGGTACTGTAGTGACCCGAACTTTTCCATGTTTATATATATTAAATGAAATTGTTATTTACATGATTAAGTGTTTCCAACATGTTAAGCAATCAAACTTGTTAAGACTTGATTAATTGAAATATATTTCATATAGACAATTGACCACCCAAGTTGACCGGTGATTCACGAACGTTAAAACTTGTAAAAACTATATGATGACATATATATGATTATATATATAGTTAACATGATATTATGATAAGTAAGTATCTCATTAGGTATTTTAACAATGAGTTATATGCATAAAAATTGAGTTTATTGAATTAAGAAACTCGAAACGGTATATATAACGATTATCGTTATAACAACGTCTTACTAAATACATATGAATCATATTAAGATATTGTTACACTATGTTTAATCATGATAAATGATAAGTAAACATGTCATTATGTATATTAACAATGAACTACATATGTAAAACAAGACTACTAACTTAAGAATTTCGAAACGAGACATATATGTAACGATTATCGTTGTAACAACATTTAACTGTATATATATCATACTAAGATATATTAATATATAATAATATCATGATAATATAATAATTTAACATCTCTTTAGATATAATAAATAATGGGTTAACAACATTTAACAAGATCGTTAACCTAAAGGTTTCAAAACAACATTTACATGTAACGACTAATGATGACTTAACGACTCAGTTAAAATGTATATACATGTAGTGTTTTAATATGTATACATACACTTTTTAAGACTTCAAGACACTTATCAAAATACTTCTACTTAACAAAAATTCTTACAATTACATCCTCGTTCAGTTTCATCAACAATTCTACTCGTATGCACCCGTATTCGTACTCGTACAATACACAGCTTTTAGATGTATGTACTATTGGTATATACACTCCAATGATAAGATCTTAGCAGCCCATGTGAGTCACCTAACACATGTGGGAACCATCATTTGACAACTAGCATGAAATATCTCATAAAATTACAAAAATATTAGTAATCATTCATGACTTATTTACAAGTAAACAAAATTACACATCCTTTATATCTAATCCATATACCAACGACCAAAAATACCTACAAACACTTTCATTCTTTAATTTTCTTCATCTAATTGATCTCTCTCAACTTACATCTTCAAGTTCTAAGTGTTATTCATAAATTCTACAAGTTCTAGTTTCATAAAATCAAGAATACTTCCAAGTTTACTAGCTCACTTCCAATCTTGTAAAGTGATCATTCAACCTCAAGAAATCCTTATTGTTTACAGTAAGATATCATTCTAAATCAAGGTAATACTCATATAAAAACTTTGATTCAATTCCTATATCTATAACTATCTTAATTCGAGTGATAATCTTACTTGAACTTGTTTTCGTGTCATGATTCTACTTCAAGAACTTTCAAGCCATCCAAGATCCTTTGAAGCTAGATCATTTCTTGTCACTTCCAGTAGGTTTACCTACTAAACTTGAGGTAGTAATGATGTTCATAACATCATTTGATTCATACATATAAAACTATCTTATTCGAAGATTTGAACATGTAATCACTAGAACATAGTTTAGTTAATTCTAAACTTGTTCGCAAACAAAAGTTAATCCTTCTAACTTGACTTTTAAATCAACTAAACACATGTTCTATATCTATATGATATGCTAACTTAATGATTTAACACCGGAAAACACGTAAAACACCGTAAAACCGGATATACGCCGTCGTAGTAACACCGCGGGCTGTTTTGGGTTTGATAATTAAAAACTATGATAAACTTTGATTTAAAAGTTGTTCTTCTGGGAAAATGATTTTTCTTATGAACATGAAACTATATCCAAAAATCGTGGTTAAACTCAAAGTGGAAGTATGTTTTTCAAAATGGTCATCAAGACGTCGTTCTTTCAAATAATCATATATGGATTGAATAGAGACAAAAATAATCATTCATATAGATTGAACACCTGGTAACCGACGTTAACTTAATGCATAGAATATCCCCAAAACAGAACCTCTTGTCTGTATAATAATCTCGAAGTACTAAAGCATTCGTACCCCGAATGGGACTTGTCAAGGTCCATAGATATATCTTTAGGATTCGCGTCAATCAGGGGCCATTTCCCAAAATTCTTAGGTTACCAGACTTGAAGGGCGATATTCGGTTTAATAATCCAACCATATAATGTAGGTTTTGATCACTTGTGTCTATTTCGTAAAACATTTATAAAAGCAGCTCATGTATTCTCAGTCCCAAAAATATATATTGCAAAAGCATTTAAAAGGGAGCAAATGAAACTCACCAACCTTTTGGTTGACACTTTAAAGCATGTTTATTCTCAGGTATGAAAGAAATCTTCCGCTGTGCATTTGCTCATTTTAAAGATATTACTTGGAGTTATTCATGACATATTTCAAAAGACGTTGCATTCGAGTCGTTGAGTTCATCAAGATTATTATTAAGTCAATTATAGTTAGATATATTATAAAATGGTATGCATGCCGTCAACTTTTGATGTAATGAAAGATTGTCTTTTCAAAAACGAATGCCATGTTTGTAAAATGTATCATATAGAGGTCAAGTACCTCGCGATGTAATCAACTGTTGTAAATTGTTTATAATCGATATGGACTTCGTCCGGATGGATTAGGACGGGTCTCTACAGTGCATTCGAAGACTTATGTTGATGTGTAATATTATTGTAAACCATTATGTAATGGTCGTGTGAAAAACGCTATATTTTAGATTATCATTATTTGATAATCGTTGTAATATTTTAAAGGTTATGGTTTGTTTTAAAATCGAATGCAGTGTTTGAAAAACGTCTCATATAGAGGTCAAAACCTCGCGACGAAATCAATTAATATGGAACGTTTATAATCAATATGAACGGGACATTTCAACTACGCGCTACCAAACAACACCAAAGCCTATTCCCATGACTTGGTAAAAATCTTTTACTGAACGCTAAGGAATGCTTGGAAGCATCAAGTCTTACGCCCTTCATCCGTCAACCCGACCATCATCATATGGCAATTCCAGTAGGAACGCTACCCTTTATTACACTACGCTCTAACACAATGCATCAAACCAAAATCATAAGTACATTTCAATAGAATAATCGAAAAGTACCTAAAACATCATCGTTAGGTTCTCACGCATCGTCACAAATCGCCACATAGTTGCGCACCCTGGCATCACCAACCAATTCCAGACACTCCGAATTTTGGTGTCCATCCTTCCGACACTTAAAACTTTTGACCTTGTTAGAAGCCGTATTCGTACATTCACGCGACAGATGACCCCTTTGTCCGCAATTATAACACGTGGGTATAAAACCACATGTACCACTCTTCTTCACGCTCCCGACACCCTCGAAAGTACTCTTTCTTTTCTTGTTCGAATGAATCGAGCTTCGAACTTCCACTTACTAACATCGGAATCGCTTCCCTTCGAGACAAGTGTCTCAAAATCTTTCGCCGCTTCAAACAATCTCTCAAAAGAGTCCACCGACCCTCTACTAATTTTGTTCTTCAAGTCGTCATTCAAGGCTCGATAAAAGTCTTCCATTAACATACGATCATTCCCGATATACTTCGGGCAAAATTGGGTCTTCGATAAGAAAGTGGACTTGAGAGTGTTCAAATTCATTGACCCTTGACTTAAAGCATGCAACTCATCTTTAAGCCTCGAAAGATCGGCTAGAGTTCGGTACTCCTTGAAGAACTCCGACTTGAACTCATCCCAAGTCAAACTCATACTTTGTTCCTCACTATAAATTCAAATTTTCGTATCCCACCATAGATTTGCATCACTCCTCAACATGCTACTTCTGTACCTCGTCTTCTTATCGAGAGGACATTCACTAGTGCGGAAGGACCCTTCCATATCGAAGATCCAACGAGTACTCTTGAGTGGGTCTCTTTCACCATCAAAGGTGGGAGGTTGGGATAATTTAAAGTTCTTATAAAGGAAATCCCTTTCTTCCAACATCACCCACATCGCCCTCCACGTTCACGTCGTGAGGCTTTGGAAACCTCTTCTCTAACTCTTTTTGAACAATAACACTAGCTTGTTCGTTTACCATGTGGGTTATTTGTTCCTTGACCGTCTTGAAATACCTTCTTGATGTTTTTGAGAAAAGCCACAAAACGGCGTTCCATGATGGCCTCTACCTTGGCCGTGAAATCGTTCTCATCACTTTGGTCTTCGTTATCATGTCCATTTCTCGTCTTCATTCTAAGAAATAAACTCGATTAGGAACACAACACAAGTAAATAACATACACTGCCATGATATATATAAACACTTATATATATCATCATCCGTACACCCCATCTAGTTCAATACTTGTTGTACATCACTCGCTTGACTTGATTTGCAACCGTAATGATGGTCGCGAATCATTATCACGATCACACGCTCTGCCGAGCTCATAAATACAACAACCATCTCGCTAGATGTTCAACACAAAACAACATGATTAGTAACAACATAATCAACACATAGCTAGTTCACCTATTCTCTAAGGCACTAACCAAAACCCGAACCGGCCCGTAATCCTACAAGTCCCGCATAATAGCACACACAAAAAGTCTAAGTCTAGGCGCCTATCTTAAGTCACCTAAATCCCTTAGACCATGCTCTGATACTACTTGTAATGACCCAACCCGATAACCAATCGTTAACGTACATTTTTTTTTATAAAACCCTGCTGTTGGCAGATAGGCGCGACACGCCTTCCCTAGCTGCGGCGTGGCTCACGAGTTGAGCTGAAGGTCAGCATCATCAAAAGTTACTGCCACCAAAATACAATATACCCCGCGGCACGGCAAAGCCACCCGCGGCGCGGCCAACTCTGTAACCAGATTCTGTTTTTAAGTTCAGACATAAGACCCCAATTTACAAAAATTTAAACACTTTACAACCCCAAAGACTTCTCAACATATTTAAATGACCCGGTTACATAGTTTGAAAGTTTTAAGACAACAAAGCGGGCACAACGACCCTGAGACAACAACGACCCATTTACAATTTTAACGCGTCAAGTTCGACCCAATTGAGTTTAATTTCCAAACAAACTACGAGCATGATGTTTAGGGATAAACTACCCAATCCTAGGTCGAATCCAAAAGTAATCCAAGCAAGCAACAAAAGGGAAATCATCTAAATCCAGAGCATACCCTTGGCACGTCCGCTTCCGAACCTTAAAATGTAAACAATGAGAGTGTAAGCTAATTGTTTAGTGAATGCAATACTTATACGCATACATACATAATTCAATCACTTGCATACACCTACACAAACAAAACATATCATTAGTAAATTGCATAATAGTATAAATAAACATACAATACTAATAAAACTCACACAACCCAATATACACAATGTCGACATTCGACTCGATGGTGGTCGATGAAGAGGGGTAGGTCAAGTACGCTAACCACTCACCACCCATCACAATACGTACGTAGATGACGAAGAGCGGTAGGTTAAAAACATTAACCACTCACCACTACACACCAAGAGTCTGACGAAAAGTGTAACCGAAACGTTAACACTTACCTCATTCACAAGGATGGCCGACGAAAAGTCAAACCGTGCAATATATACTTACCATCCTCCGATAAGTGGCCAACGATGAGTGTATCCTAAAGGGTAACACTCACCACTTACCCCAACACACATGTGGCCTACGTAGAGCGGTAGGTTAAATGTTAACTACTCACCACATGCCTCAACCCAAATGTTGCCAACAAAGAGTTAACCCTTCCGGATTTCATTCGCCACCTAACACACCCAATATAATCAACGAAGAGCTATATATATGGATATCACTCACCATATTTCACAACCCAATTGTGGCCCACGAAAAGCGTATCCTACCATATAACACTTGCCACGTTGCACGCAAGCAACCAAATTATATACACACACGTATAAATATTCCACTCACCCCGGTTACTTGAAGAGCCAATCCCGCTTGAGCTCCTAGTCGTTCAAATGTAAATCACCTAAGTAATTCACAAACAAATAAGTTAAACACTCTAGCTTATACCCAAAACACCATAAGTACAATTTTAACCCATTTGCACTTGCTTCCATTTTGACTAAGTCAAATCTCGCCCAAATCACCCATAATCACAATTAACTAGTGATTATGTTCCAACACCACATTTTACTCAATGTTTAATCATCAAAACACTTACTTGCATCATTTTGACACAAAACCCATTTTGACCTAATCTCAAGTCAAAACACCAAATTGCGAGTTTACACATCCAAACACTAACAATCCAAGTCAACTAGTGATTTCATCAACAGATTACGTTCACAAACTAACAATATCATCATCCAACCCTAAACCCACCAATATTAGGGCTCTTACACCAAATCTTGATCCATTTACCCTAAACTTCCAAGAAATGGGGTTTACACCACTTTAACACAAACCCTAGCACCATAAACGAATTAACACAAGTAAATCCGAATTATTGTTTTACCTTTTGAAGAAAACGAAGCTAGCACAACAACAACACAAGAGATAGGCTTCAATTAGATGAACACAAGCTTCTTCTTCCTTTTCTCAAGCTTTCTCACTCTACTCTCTCTCTAGAACTTGAGGTTGAAGATGAGAGGATAAGGGTAAGATTGTGGATGTGAATGAGTCCACAGATATGCCTTTTATGGCCTAAAACCGACCCTAATGTGAAATTACCAAAATGCCCATTTTTATCTTTTCAATAAAACGAATGGGGTGTAGATCAGTAGTGTAACGACCCAACCCTCGTTATACCAAAAACACGACTAATTTTTTTTTTCCAGATACAGTGTATCTGGACGGAGACCGGTCATCTGGACGGCGTCCAGTTGTGAAGTGCAGGACGGCGTCCAAGAACCTTGGACGGCGTCCAAATGAACTGTAAGTTTCTGACCCCGTGGTCTAACTTACTCGCGCGGAAAACCCGCTTCCCGACATTTTTAAACAAAATGACTTTCACAACAAATCATAATAAGTAAAACTAAGGTATTTTCACAATAAAAATAAGTTTTACAACACCGGGCCCACAATGACCCGTCTTACGAATTTCGTTCAAAAATATAAGTTTCGACCATTCAAGTTTAAATTCCAAACGACACTAGAGCATGATGTTTGGGGTTAAACTACCCAAATTCTTGGCCGAACTTCCAAAAGCTAAACCCCCGCGAGCCACTACTAATCCAAATGAATACCTTTGCCCTTGTCCACGCCGGAGCCTAAAAAGGTAAACAACGAGAGGGTAAGCTAAAGCTTAGTAAATGCAATAATTATACATATACACATATAATATACCTACTTGCAATCACTTACACAAATACCTCATACACGCTAGCAATTTAATTTGCATACCATCGCAAGTATAACGCTAAAATCTTCGAGACCACAAGCTAGCACAACAATAGCATATACAACTCGGATAATATAACATGCTACACTACAACACGTAACCATGGTTAACCAATAGTACAAGGGAATGGTACTCGAATTTCCCATCGGTGTTCATAATAACCGTTAGTGTACAACGAAATATATCACTAACCCCCGAGTGGTTTGGACAACACATATCCATTCATAGTAACCATTAGTGTACAACGATATATATCACTTACTCTTGGGTGGTGTGGACAACACATATCCGTTCAAAACAATCATTAGTGTACAACGCATATAACACTAACTCTTGGGCGGTTTAGACAACGCATATTCGGCCCTACCCCCGCCCCAAAATAAATACATTATATACATACACGTATAATTATTCCACTTACCTTTTCATCTTGGTGAAATTTCCAACAATACTTGTAACCTTCAATGCGAGTCACCTAATATAATTTAATGCCCAATTAATGCACATAATAAGTTGGATCGAACACCAACTAACCTCGATAGTGCATTTATGAACCAAAATGATATTTATGACCCATTTGCACTAGAATCATTCAATTAAGGTCCAAACCTTCAACTAACAACTAAAAGCTAGTGATTAAGGTTCTAAGACTCCCATCAATACATATCTAGGGTGTTTTCATACTCAATTTATCCCGCTAGGTCAAACTCACCCATTTGACCCATTTCAAGTCAACCATGAACTCCAACAACTCTTTTCGCTAACAACACAAGTGAGCTAGTGATTAACTACCCATATAAGACTCAATGACACCATTTATTACTTTTAAATCCTAGGTTAGTCATTTTTGAGTCCTCATGGCTCAATCTTACCCAAAACCCCCAAAATCACCAACAATGGGTTTTATGTTCATCTCTAACCCAAAACCCTATGTAACAACCCATCCCGTTAACCAACCAATAACGCGAAATAAATTTTTTTTTTCTTTGTGCAGCAAATGGTGCGGCGCGCCATGACCCCGTGCGGCGCGCAAAAGGGCCTGGACAGGCTGCTGTCCCAAAAAGTCCCAAATGCGAAAATGTTTGACCACTTCCCGACACATTTAGACTAAACGGTTTTCATAACATATTATAATAGTTAAAAATAACACATTCCATCAATAAAAAGGGTTTTACGACACCGGGCCCACATATGCCCAAATTACCCTTTAAGTACCAATTTCAAGCTTTCGACCACACGACTTTTAACACAAAATAAAGCCGAGCATGGTGATTGGGGATACGCTACCCAATCCTAATCAATCCAAAAGCAAGACTTCTAAAGAAACTACGCGAGTCCACTAGTCCCACGTTTGCCCGAGCCACCGCATCCATGCAAATCTATAAAAAGGTAAACAACGAGAGGGTAAGCTAATGCTTAGTGAGTGAGAATATACTACATACATATATATGCATACAATGGACACGCCACACAAAACCAAATACCGCATACCGGAGCATCCAAGCATAAAGGCAAGCTAGTCTAAGCATACCGTAAGATCACTAAGCAACGAGCTAAAGATACATCAACAAAATATAAGTTCACCAACAGCGATGTGAACAATGCCAATAAGCTACACCCGGAGGGTTAGCTACATCACGACAATACAACATTATATGTATACAATATATATATATATATATATATATATATATATATATATATATATATATATATATATATATATATATATATATATATATATATATATATATATATATATATATCTCGAATAACATAATTTACTTACGCTTACAACATAATAACCATGGTTAACCAAATCTTCGCAAGGGAATGACTTCGCGAAACAAGTCATCGATGTTCATAACAACCATTAGTGCACTTAACACTTCGTACACTAACCCCACGGGTGACATCTTAACACTTCGATACTTCACCCCGGGTGGCATCTTAACACATCGACACTTCACCCCGAGTGGTGTCTTAACACTTCGACACTTCACTCTTCATTTTACTTGAGGTGGCATCTTAACACGTCGATACTTCACCTCGAGTGGCGCCTTAACACATCGGCACTTCACCCGTTATTCTCTTGGAGTGGCATCTTAGCACATCCATACTTCACTCCGGGTGGTGTCTTAACACATCGGCACTTCACCCAGGGTGGCGTCTTAACACATCGACACTTCACCCGTCACATTACTTTGAGTGGTGTCTTAGCACATCGACACTTCACTCGTCATGTGAAATGTGGTGTCTTAGCACATCGACACTTCACATCTCACGCTACAACAAATAAATAAATTACATACCTACGCATATAATTATTCCACTCACTATATTAACCCTTCGTCATTGGGGTTATATAAGTCCACATCACACGCCCATGTGATAACGTACACACAAAGTGTGCACCTCGCCAAAGTGGTCAACCAAAACGCACAACCGTACCAATTGGACCTATACACAAGTCCAACAATTCCACCTATATGAGAAGCGAGCTCTATAAACGAGAACCCCTTCACCCGACCCGCACCCATCCTACACATACATATGCATATAGGATATTAACACTCACCTTGTCGCCTTGAAGAATGCTACCGAATAATCCGTAATCGCCGATGGAATGTACCTAATCCATTTATCACATAACAAGTAACACAATTAGGGTGGATATACAAATCAACCCAAATTGACAACTAGTGCAATTTCGACCCAAATGCACTTTCAAGCACAAACCGTGCCCAAACTAACCAATAATCACTAACACAAGTGAGAATGGTCCTAATATGCCAATCAAACCCAATCATAGGTGTTATACACCTATCTTGCCCAAAATGACACTTAAACCCTAATTTGACCCATAAGAAGTCAATATCACGCCATTAGCAAGTTTTGACACCAAAACATATTTAACTCGGTTCTATACTTCAACTTAATCCATTTTAAGTTTATAAACCTTATTAAATCGGCAATTGAGTCATAATCATCAACAAACCCTAATTTTGACTCTAGTCAAAATTAGTCAACCATAAGAACCCTAATGGTTTCCAAAACACCAATAATCACTAACACTAGTGATTATACACCATTTACAAGTCTTAAACATGGTTAAATCATTAACCAACCCAAAACCCGCCAAATATCAAAATAGCAAGTTTCCATAAACCCTCTTCATCAACCAAATGGGTTTTACAACTAACAATCTCAAACCCTAACTTGAATATCAAATCTAACAAATGAAATGCGGAGTTAGAACTTACCAATACTACTAAAACGTAGCTAGGAGCGAGATGAACAACTTTAAAACCCGAGCTTTGGCTAGAATTCGACTCCTTCTTCTCCAAATCAAGCTCTCTCACTCTAGAACTCTTCCTCTCTCTCTAAATATGGATGAGAGTGTTTGTGTGTGTGAGAAATGAGCTCCAATGGAGTTCTAGATCAGTTTTGGTGACCCTAAACCGACCCCAATTGAAAAGGCCAAAGTACCCCTCATTTAAACCTTTTAAAAAAGATGAAAATTGCTTCTGACGCGATCGGAGCGCCGCTCCATAAGGTGGAGCGCCGCTCCAACCTTCAGGTCAGTTTTCAGAAACTTGTTTTGGCCATAACTTTTTGACCGTAGCTCCGTTTTCGATGAATCAAATATCGTTGGAAACGTAATAAGATTTTCTTTCCAATGGTAAGGATTTGAAACATCAACACAAACTTTATTTGGGGTTGAAAAGATACGTACACACCTTGTCACTTCAGACAACGTCCAGTTTCCTTTGACGTTCGAGCAAACAACACGTACATGCTTCGTACAGTTCATACACGTATCGTACACCATAAATACATTATGTACAATAAATATTTGGGTCTTACAACTCTCCCCCACTTAAACTCGATCACGTCCTCGTGATCTTCTCCACTTAACCAATCCGGACCTACTCAACGGTCCTCAATCATAAGTCCCAATCCGAACTTTCCTAGACAATTCTTCCCAATGAATCACCTTTAACAACTAAATTGCCACCCGCGATTTATCAAATCCACCAACCGAGCACTAAAACCTTGCTCATTCCCTCACATCGGGAAAAACTCGACCAATCTCGAACCGAGATATCAATTCCTTAGCGTACCTTTACCAAGGACCACGCTAAAAGCGACCAAGTCTCAACTTAAAGTTAGCAATCCGAACGTTGAAGATCGAACCATATGAATCCTTACGGATTACACTTACCACTAAACATCCTTTGTAGTGCGCAATACAACTGATAATGCTAAAAACGAACATATATTTCATAGCATTATCCCTCAAGAAAGACAAGCTTTTAGTTGCAATTGTTCTATTTACAAGTGATATCCGTTTAAATAATAAAAGGTGAAGACAAAAGACAGATTCGACAAATTGAAGACGCAAATGACCAAAAAGCTCAAAAGTACAAAGTACAATCAAAGTGGTTCCAATTATTGATGAGAAACGTCTCAAAATTACAAGAATACAAGATACGAAACGCAAAGTACAAGATATTAAATTGTACGCAAGGACGTTCAAAAAATCGGAACCGGGACCAGAGTCAACTCTCAACGCTCGACGCAACGGACTAAAAATTACAAGTTAACTATGCACATAAATATAATATAATATTTAAATAATTCTTAAAATTATTTATATATTATATTTATTTATTAAATCTGACGGCAAGAAAGAAAACAAAGTAACCTGAGCTGGAAAAAGTGGCCATGCGATCGCATGGCCTGGAAGCACATTTTCCATGCGATCGCATGGAAGTAGGTGACAGGCCACATGCTATAAATTTTGCGGTTTTGGCTCAGTTTATATATATCATCCATCCATCTTTCTATCTATCAAACGTATATATATATATATATATATATATATATATATATATATATATATATATATATATATATATATATATATATATATATGTATATATGTATATATATATATATATATATATTATATTTTTATTTTAATTTTAATTTTAAATTCTAATAATAAGGGTATGTTAGCAAATGTTGTAAGGGTGTAAGTCGAAATTCTGTCCGTGTAACGCTACGCTATTATTAATCATTGTAAGTTATGTTCAACCTTTTTAAATTAATGTCTCGTAGCTAAGTTATTATTATGCTTATTTAAAAACGAAGTAATCGTGATGTTGGGTTAAATATTAAAATTGGGTAATTGGGCTTTCTACCATAATTGGGGTTTGGATAAAAGAACGACACTTGTGGAAATTAGACTATGGGCTATTAATGGGTTTTATATTAACTAAATGATATCTCGTTGATTTAATATATAGACTTATAATTTGACGTATTTATATATAACCACATACGCTTGACTGGGCACGGTGAGCGGGATATCTATAAATACCAATAATTGTTCATTTTACCGAACACGGAACTGGATTAATAGTTAATAGACTTGTTGAAATAGGGGTGGATTACATTCAAGGGTAATTGGTGTAATTGTTAACAAAGTAGTAAAACCTTGGACTACACGCAGTCGATAACCTGGTGTATTCATTAAACAAAGTATTAAGACCTTGTTACAATTCGAATCCCCAATTAGTTGGAATATTTGACTTCGGGAATAAGGATAATTTAACGAGGACACTCGCACTTTATATTTATGACTGATGGACTATTATGGACAAATCCGTATGGACATATCGAATAATCCAGGACAAAGTACAATTAACCCATGGTAATAAAACTAAAATCAACACGTCAAACATCATGATTACGGAAGTTTAAATAAGCATAATTTATATATTTCATATTTAATTGCAATTTTAATTATCGTACTTTTATTTATTGTCATTTTATTTAATTGCATTTTTAATTATCGTACTCTTTAATTATAGCAATTTTATTTTATCGCAATTTTATTTATCGCAATTTCATTATCGTTATTTACTTTACGCTTTAAATTAAGTTATATTTATTTTTAATATTTTACATTAGGTTTTAACTGCGACTAAAGTTTTAAAACCGACAAACCGGTCATTAAAAGGTAAAAACCCCCTTTTATAATAATAATACTACTTATATATATTTTTGTATTTTTACAATTATAAGTTAAAAATATAGCGTTAAGCTTGGCTAGAGTTCCATGTGGAACCGGACTTACTAAAAACTACACTACTGTACGATTAGGTACACTGCCTATAAGTGTTGTAGCAAGGTTTAGGTATATCCACTCTATAGATAAATAAATCACTTGTGTAAAATTGTATCGTATTTAATAGTATTTCCTTGTAAAAATTATAACTATTTTATACACCACCTCGCACACATCAAGTATTTTTGGCGCCGCTGCCGAGGAACTCTTGCTTAAACGCCGGAAGCGCAACGCTATATGAAAAAACATTTTTTTTAGAGTTTTATTAAGTTTTTATTAAAAATATACATTTTTTTAAAAAATATAAAAAATATATAAAAATAAAAACAAAATATATATATTTTTAAGAGTTTGTTAAATATTTAAGTTTTATAAAGTTTCTTTATTTTTATTTTTAGTTTGTAAAAATATAAATTTTATTTAAATATTTTGTATTAATATAAAACTGAAAACTGAAAAAAAAAAGTAAAAGCCTCGGCCCGATCACTGTTGCAGCCCAAAGTCTGGCCCGAATTCGCAAGCCATGCGATCGCATAGAAAATCAACTAACACCTCATGCGATCGCATTAGGTGATTTGACTGGTCTGGTAACCTAGTCCGACCAGTTTAGGGTTTAAATTTATTATTATTATTAATAAAACCCTAATTAGGGTTTAGTTATTTATTATTTAGTTTAGTTTATTTATAATTTGTATTTTTAGTTTAATTAGTTTTAATAAATCATAAATTAATAGTTTTATAAAATAAATAGTATAAAAATAATATTTTTATAAAAATTTTACTTTTTACAACTTTAAGTTTATTTTTATATTTTGTATCTTTTTATTCGTTTTAGTGTAATTTTTGTATTTTTCGCTCGTATTTAGTTTTAAGTGTAGTATTTTGCCATAGTTATTTTTATTTCTAGATTTTTAGGCTTTGCCGTAAAATCCCTTAAGTGTTTTTTCTTTAGACTAAGATTTAGGTGCTTTAGAATTTTGCGACGCCGTTTTTAATATTTTAGTACCTTTTTAAGTTATTGCCATTTTAGGATATAGTATTTCTTTTGAGCTTTAATATTTTTAGACGCAACTTTTAATTTTTAGTTTTTAGACTTTTAAGTTTCAACGCGCTACGTTCTTTTTATTATTTTTCGACTATTTATTTTTCGACGTTTTTCGACGCGCTCTTTTTCCTTCTTATTTTTCGCCGCTCTAGTTTTTAGGACTTAGATTTTTTTTTTATTTCTTCTCTAAATTTTCTTTAAATTTCAACGAAAAATTATTTTAAGTGGTTAAATTGATAGACATCCAAATTTTCTGCTTCGTAGTAATAGTTAGATTTGTTAGTGGCTGAGTTGTGAGCTTCCGATTTAAAGGGTTCTGGCTCCCTGCTACATCTATTAGCTATTCGAAACGTGGGCAAAGGCAGAAAAGTCTATTAATTTGATAACTTTAATAATTTTTATCTTTTATAACTAATAGGATATTCAGTGAATGCACCGAGCAAAACGTTCACCACCTTTTGTACGTTCAGCACCTGTAACTCGATCAAGACATCTAGCAAATATTGTCGCCGTTGATTTTTCTTTAGAATCGTCATCCAGTCGACCAAGTACTCCAATTTAAATTTCCGATAATCCATTTTTTGAACCCGACCTTACAATTGAGAATCCGGAGGATATTCAAGGACAATTCAGAGATCATGAACCACTAATCTTTCCTCCGGAACCACCAATCATTCAAACAGAGATTGTTGAAGAACCAACCATTAAATCAGAATCCTTTAGTGATTCAGATTCAACAAATTCAATTATGGAAAATCTGCAACCTCTAAGTATGCAAGACCGAATGCGAGCTAAACGCACTGGCCAAGGTCACGCAATTACTCAACCTGACATTAATGCGCCAGATTATGAAATCAAAGGAAAAATCCTACACATGGTAACTAATCAATGCCAATTTAGTGGTGCGCCGAAGGAAGATCCAAACGAACATCTTCGTACCTTTATTAGGATCTGTACACTATTTAAAATCCAAGAAGTGGAGTATGAACAGATATATCTCATGTTATTTCCCTGGACTTTAAAGGGAGAAGCCAAAGATTGGTTAGAATCGTTACCTGAAGGGGCGATTGATACATGGGATGTCTTAGTTGAAAAATTTCTTAAACAATTCTTTCCGGCATCTAAAGCCGTGAGACTTCAAGGAGAAATTGTTACGTTCACACAAAAGCCAAATGAAACTCTATATGAGGCGTGGACAAGATTTGGAAAGTTATTAAGAGGATGTCCGCAACATGGTTTAGACACTTGTCAAATAGTACAAATATTCTACCAAGGATGCGACATCACTACAAGGAAAGACATCGATATAGCAGCTGGTGGTTCCATTATGAAGAAAACCACAACTGATGCTTACAAAATTATTGATAACACTGCTTCCCACTCACATGAGTGGCATCAAGAAAAAGATATCGTTAGGTCATCTAAAGCAGCTTGAGCCGATTCTAGCCATGACTTCGATTCCATTTCTGCAAAGATAGATGCTGTCGAGAGACGAATGGAAAAGATGACTAAAGATATCCACTCAATGCGAATTAGTTGTGAGCAGTGTGGAGGACCACATTTGACAAAAGATTGTCTCAGTATTGAACTAACAATGGAACAAAGAGAGAATGTTTCATACATAAACTAAAGGCCTGGAAATAATTATCAGAATAATTATCAACCGCCAAGACCAATCTACAATCAAAATCAGAACTATAACCGAAATGTTCCATACAACAACCAACAAGGTCCAAGCAATCAACAAGTATCCAATAACACTTACAATCAGCAAAGACCTATTTTTCAAAATAAACCACCATAAACCGATGATAAAAAGCCAAATTTAGAAGACATGATGTCGAAGCTAGTTGAATCTCAAACACAGTTTTTCACATCTCAGAAACATACCAATGAACAAAATGCTCAAGCATTTAGAAATCAACAAGCTTCGATTCAAAATCTGGAACAAGAAGTAAGTAACCTAGCAAGGTTGATAGGTGAAAGAAAACCGGGAAGTCTACCTAGTGATACAAATGCTAACCCCCGGAATGAAACAGCTAAAGCCATTACCACAAGAAGTGGTGTTACACTTAAACCACCTGAAATGCCTGTAATTTCTGATGATGCTATTCCTACTCCACAAGAACCACAATCTGAACAAGATAAGGAAAAAGAACCGGTAGTTGAAAAGGTTAAAGAAGATAACACAGTTAAGGCTAAACCTTATGTTAAACCATACCAACCACCACTTCCTTACCCGAGTAAAATGAGAAAAGAAAGACTTGAAGCCGAGCAATCCAAATTCTTGGATATGTTTAAACAAAAAAATATAAATCTTCCTTTCGTTGATGTAATTTCAGGAATGCCTAGATATGCTAAATTCTTGAAAGATCTGATCACAAATAGAAAGAAAATGTAAGAACACTCGGCTGTTACTATGAATGCTAATTGTTCTGCAGTGTTGTTGAATAAGATACCAGAAAAATTATCAGATCCAGGAAGTTTCACAATTCCATGTTTTCTGGGTAGTCTTAGTTCAATAGAAGCATTGGCAGACTTAGGTGCAAGTATAAATTTAATGCCGTATTCACTATACGCTAAACTAGACCTTGGAGAATTGAAACCAACACGAATAATGTAATGACCCGGAAAATTTCGACTTATTTAAACCAATTCTCTATACGATTTATTATTTTGACACGTTAAACAAAGTCTGTTAGATTGAGTCTCAAAATTTTTAGAACTGTTCATATATAAAATTACCTTTGACTACTCTCGACGATTCATGAACAATTATATGTATGTATGTATATATATATATATATATATATATATATATATATATATATATATATATATATATATATATATATATATATATATATATATATATATATATATATATATATATTATAAGATGTACAAGTAAAAACGACTTTCCTACAGTAAAACACTATTTGCTACAGTAAAAATGACTTTGCTACAGTAAAACACTATTTGCTACAGTAAAACACTATTTGCTACTGTGAAACCGTATTTTGCTACAGTGCTACAGTGAAAACCGTATTTTGCTACAGTGCTACAGTGAAAACGATTAGGGACCGACCATAAGAGTCTTCAGCATATTTTTGATCAAAAACAACTCAATATGAGGCAACGTCGCTGGGTAGAGTTGTTAAACGATTACGATTGTGAAATCCGTTACCACCCCGGAAAGGCTAATGTTGTAACCGATGCCCAAAGTCGGAAAGAAAGAGTAAAACCTCTTAGGGTCCGAGCTTTGAATATTACAATTCGTACCGATCTCACAAAGCAAATTCATGCAGCACAGTTAGAAGCTTTAAAAGAAGAAAACGAAAAAGGTGAAATGAGCAAAGGATTAGAAAAACAACTTGAAGTAAAACTCGATGGAACCCTGTATTTTGGTGGTAGGATATGGGTACCAAAACATGGTAACCTAAGGCAACTAGTACTGGATGAAGCACACAAAACGAGGTACTCAATTCATCCAGAAAACGGGAAAATGTACCACGATCTCAAGAAGTTCTATTGGTGGCCTAATATGAAGACAAAAATTGCTACTTATGTAAGCAAATATTTGACGTGTGCAAAGGTCAAAGCTGAGCACCAAAAGCCATCAGGATTACTGCAACAACCGGAAATTCCGCAGTGGAAATGGGAAAGAATAACCATGGATTTCATTACGAAATTGCCAAGGACTGCAAGTAGTCATGATACTATTTGGGTGATAGTTGATCGTCTAACTAAATCAGCTCACTTTCTACCAATAAAGGAGACAGACAGTATGGAGAAATTAGCACGCCTATATTTGAAGGAAGTAGTTTCCAGGCATGGTGTACCTATCTCCATCATATCTGATCGCGACACCCGATTCACATCACGTTCCTGGCAGTCATTACAAAAAGCATTTGGAACTCGATTAGATATGAGCACCGCTTATCACCCACAGACAGATGGTCAAAGTGAAAGAACAATACAAACATTGGAAGACATGTTACGGGCATGCGTGATTGACTTTGGAACCAGTTGGGATCGACACTTACCGTTGGCAGAATTTTCATACAATAACAGCTATCATACGAGCATCAACGCAGCGCCATTTGAAGCACTTTACAGTAGAAAGTGCAGATCTCCTATCTGTTGGAGTGAAGTAGGAGAAAGACAACTTACAGGACCAGAAATTATTCATGAAACCACCGACAAGATCATTCAAATACAACAGCGATTGAAAACGGCCATGAGTCGCCAAAAGAGTTATGCTGATGTAAGAAGAAAACCGTTAGAATTTCAAGTGGGCGACAAAGTCATGTTGAAAGTGTCACCCTGGAAAGGCGTTGTACGATTCGGTAAACGAGGAAAGCTAAGTCCTAGGTACGTAGGACCCTTTGAAATCACCGAAAGAATTGGAGCAGTTGCTTATCGATTAAAGCTACCGCAAGAACTTAATAGTGTTCACGACACATTTCACGTGTCAAATTTGAAGAAATGTTTAGCTGAAGAGGATGTCGTAATTCCTCTTGACGAAATACGAATCAATGATAAACTCCATTTTATCGAAGAACCTGTTGAAATCATGGACCGTGAAGTCAAACAATTAAAACAAAGCAAAATACCGATAGTTAGGGTTCATTGGAACGCTAGACGAGGACCCGAGTTTACTTGGGAACGTGAAGATCAAATGAAGCAAAAGTATCCACATTTGTTCACTAATATCGCTCATAAAAAAGGTACTATTCAAAATTTCGGGACGAAATTTTCTTTAACGGGGAGGTACTGTAATGACCCGGAAAATTTCGACTTATTTAAACCAATTCTCTATACGATTTATTATTTTGACGCGTTAAACAAAGTCTGTTAGATTGAGTCTCAAAAATTTTAGAACTGTTCATATATAAAATTACCTTTGACTACTCTCGACGATTCATGAACAATTATATGTATATATATATATATATTATAAAATGTACAAGTAAAAACGACTTTCCTACAGTAAAACACTATTTGCTACAGTAAAAATGACTTTGCTACAGTAAACACTATTTGCTACAGTAAAACACTATTTGCTACAGTGAAACCGTATTTGCTACATTGCTACAGTGAAACCGTATTTTGCTAAAGTGAATTGCTACAGTAAACACTATTTGCTACAGTAACACTATTTGATACAGTAACACTATTTGCTACAGTACACTATTTGCTACAGTACACTATTTGATGCATAGGATATGGACTGGTGGGCGCGAATAATTGTATATGGATCCATAGGGCTTGACATCCCCGTCCGAGCTAGAGCGCTAGCCTTTTAACGGACGTATGTTATTTTAGTTTAAGACACGTTGGTTTGCGTGTATTAAAACGAATGGGGTAATTATCACTATAGCGTTAAGTTTAGTTACCAGGGTGCTCTGTTACGTAGAATCTATTGATAAACTTTTGATGAAATCTTGTGGTCTATCTTTATATACGTAGTAAAACACTATTTGCCACAGTGAAACCGTATTTTGCTACATTGTTACAGTGAAACCGTATTTTGCTAAAGTGCTATAGTGAAAATGACTTTGCTACAGTGAATTGCTACAGTAAACACTATTTGCTACAGTAACACTATTTGATGTCGACGAACTAGCAAACAAAATCGGAAAAGGCGTCCATGCGATCGCATGGCAAAAACACTGAAAACTCATGCGATCGCATGAGCTACAGTAAATGAAAAAGTACTAAAAAAAGGCCAGTTTGTTCAACGATATACTTCACAACATATTTTCTTATGTAATTTAAATTTAAATTTATAATTATAATTATAATTTTAATTTAAGTTAATAATAATAAAGTATATTCGAGGGTGTTTTAATTCGGGTTTCAAACTGCTTTAAGCTAAGGAAATATTGGGTATTGTTTGGGGTATTGTTCTTGAATCCAAGGCCAACCATACAGTCGTCTCCCGTCATTACGTCTACGCAATTTGCCTACAATATTGAGTCTCAATATTGAACTGTGAGTTATAGTCTCCCTTTTTAAATGCTTTAAATATTTTTTGGGCTGAGAATACATGCAATTTATTTTAAACGCGATAAGACACAAGTACATACTAAATTCTACACTGAGTTAAACCGAAAATCCCTTAGCTTTGGTAACTAGTAGCTGCCAGTACATAGGATATGGACTGGTGGGCGCGAATAATTGTATATGGATCCATAGGGCTTGACATCCCCATCCGAGCTAGAGCGCTAGCCTTTTAACGGACGTATGTTATTTGAGTTTAAGACACGTTGGTTTGCGTGTATTAAAATGAATGGGGTAATTATCACTATAGCGTTAAGTTTAGTTACCAGGGTGCTCTGTTACGTAGAATCTATTGATAAACTTTTGATGAAATCTTGTGGTCTATCTTTATATATGTTTATGACTCGAGCAATTAAACCTATAACTCACCAACATTCGTGTTGACTTTTTAGCATGTTTTATTCTCAGGTCCTTAGAATGCTTCCGCTGTGATGTGCTTGTTGCCTGCATGGAGTCTCTCATGCTTTGTACAAAGTTTATTGCATTCAAAATAAAACTGCGTTGTGTAATAAATAATTGGACTGTGATGTCAACCTGTAAATTAAAGACTTATGTATTTCGGGGTTTTGCTTATACCTAAGCACTCGCCCACATGTTTATAACTTTCTATGTTTAGAAAGTCACTTATTTTAATGAATGCAATATTTTATCATAACGTATCATATAGAGGTCAAAACCTCACTGTGGAATCAATGATTAACGTGCCGCGTCAATAGCGATTTTGACGGGTCGTTACAGTTGGTATCAGAGCTTGAGGTCATAGGGAACCAGAAATTACATTAGTGTGTTTAACTGGTAATTGTTAGGATGCATTAGTTAGTCTGGACTATGACCATATCTGTTTTTACTGATTTTTGCTTATTATTTGGTCAAAAACATTATATGTGATATATTTATATGCTAACGTAATTGTTGTTTCAATTATGTGATAGATGACTTCTTCTAATCCTATCATTTTATATGACTCGGAATCGGACACTGAATCTATTCTATCCACAACTGAAAAGGGCGTTCCAATACCTATTAAAGAAGAAATTGTGTTAGCCGGGGAATCTCAACTCCCGGTAAACCCAGAGGAGGTTCCAGCTCCACCCAGCTTTAGTTTTCTAGGAGCCACAGTATCGTTGGCATGGACCCATGATCCCTGGAGTAAACGAGGATCGTCCATTTCTAAACAAATATGGACATTGGTCCAGATATACCACCGACGGGCGGGTTGTGCCGATTACGCCTGGCAGATTTCGGTTCATGACCACCGGTACATATTCTCGCAGTTCGTCATCATATTCTCCTACGCATGACTCAGACAGTTCGTCATCAGACGAAATCAGTAAGGAGGAGGATTTCGCTAATGAAATAAAAGAGGTCACTAAGGAGAAATTCCAACTTGCTATAGATAATAAAAACAACCACAATAATAAAAATTCCTTAATTATTAAAAAGGAACATGACCATTCGATCCGTAACCACCCTTATTGTATTAAACCCACTGAGGCAACGGGTACCTCAAAACCCCAACCAAAAATAAAATACACTGCCAGAATGTCTGTCGGACCATGTGCACACAAACAATTGGCAGAGAGAACCAAATGGGAAGAAGTTTCTGATAGTTCTGAATAAACGACCTCGCAACCATAAATCTTCCATGCGCTATTTTATTGCTTATGTGTGCTACTCTATCTTGTTATGTAAAATAAGCATATGTAAAATATCAGTATTGTATGGTATTGTATTATTTTGGTTTATTAATAATAAATGCATGGAATGATTATTTGTATTATTACTACTTCTTATTATTATTATTACATAATAATGTAGTAACTCGCTATAATTTTTCATAGTGGAATATTATTAGGATTTTAGAATTTAATTCCTTGTACTAGCTATTATGTATGAACTTAACGGGTAGGTAATACCCTAGAAATAATTATAAAATGCTAATAAGAAGAAAAGGCTTTTATAATAATTGGTTCATATTATTAATATGCTACGATTAACTATTGACAACTCATTTTACCTGTAATATTCTATATGATTAAATTATCTCTGTTGTGTTTATTGAAGATACATGTCTCAAATGTCGGATGCTGAGTTCGAGGAACTAGTCGAGAAACGTGTGAATGAAAGAATTGCTGCAGCCGAGGCAGCAAAAGCAACAGCCGAAGCAGCAGCCAAAGCAGCAGCCGTAAACACAAACTCACAAAACGGATGCTCATACAAAACTTTTCAAGGATGCAAACCCCAGACGTTTAGTGGAACCGAGGGACCAGTCGGTCTAACCCGATGGTTTGAAAAGAAGGAGTCCTTTTTCAAAATCAGTAATTGTGCGAACGGAGACAAGTCAAAGTATGCTTCGTGCATATTGCAAGACGGTGCACTTACTTGGTGGAACAATTATGCTAAAGCAGAAGGAATAGATACGGCATATGATATCTCTTGGGAAGAACTGAAAAAGATGCTAATCGAGGAGTACTGTCCTCGAAACGAGATCAGAAAAACGGAATCTGAGTTATGTAATCTGAAGGTTATCGGCGCGAATCTTAATAACTATGAAAAGCGTTTCATGGAACTAGCCTTGTTGTGTCCCGAATTGGTGCCAAGCGAGAAACGAAAGATAGAAATGTATATTGACGGTTTATCGATCAATATCAAAGGAAATGTTACATCGTCCAAACCGAATACGATGCAGGAAGCCATGACAATGGCACACCAACTCATGGACCAGATCACAGAGAGTTCGATTAAGGCACCAATTACCGAAGTCAAGACAACTGAAGTAAAGAGGAAATGGGAAGACTATAAGGGCAAAAGTACTCACTTGAAGAAACAAGAAACTTTTAAAGGTAAACAAGATGGGGCAACTGCAAGTCCAAACTATAAGGGACCCCATCCGTTCTGCAAAAGATGTTACACACATCATGCAGGTTATTGCCAAGTGGTCTGTGATAAGTGCAACAAGAAAGGACATGTGGCGAAAGATTGTTATGCCACCGTTTCCGAAGTAAAGACAAAACCGACCGATGTCAAGAAATGTTTTGGATGCGGGAAGTCTGGTCACTTTATAAATCAATGCCCTGATAAGGAGAAGAACAAAGAACCCGCACGTGGGAGGGCATTTAATGTTAGTTCCAGCAAAGCACGTGAGGATCCTAATCTTGTTACGGGTACGTTTACCGTTAATAATCAACTAGCTTCTATTATGTTTGATACGGGTGATGATAGAAGTTATATGTGTAAAGACTTTAGTTCTAAACTAAAATGTGCATCATTACCTCTAGACGATAAATATACTATTGAATTAGCTAATGGTAAACTGATAAAAGCCGATAAAATTTGCCATGGTTGTGAAATGAATCTCGCTGGTGAAACCTTCAAAATCGATTTGATACCCGTAGAATTAGGAAGTTTTGACGTAATCGTTGGCATGGACTGGATGTCCAAAACAAGAGCGGAAGTTGTTTGCGCTGAGAAAGCAATCCGCATCCCTCGTAAGGATGAAATGTCATTAATGATTTATGGGGAGAAGAGCAACTCGAAGCTAAACCTTATCAGCTGTATGAAGGCCCAGAAACTTATAAGAAAAGGTTGTTATGCTATTCTCACACACGTAAAGAAGATCGATACTGAAGAAAGAAGCATTGATGACATGCCGGTTGTAAGAGAATATCCCGGAGTATTTCCAGAAGAATTACCGGGGCTACCTCCACACAGATGTGTAGAATTCCATATTGATCTCGTACCAGGAGCCGCACCTGTAGTCCGATCTCCATATAGACTTGCACCTTCAGAAATGCAAGAATTACAAGACCAGTTGCAAGAATTATCGGACCGTGGATTTATTCGTCCCAGTTTTTCACCTTGGGGTGCTCCTATTCTGTTCGTCAAGAAGAAGGATGGATCTATGAGAATGTGCATAGATTACCGAGAATTAAACAAATTAACGATCAAGAATCGGTACCCATTACCGAGGATTGATGATTTGTTTGATCAATTGCAAGGATCAAGTGTTTATTCTAAGATTGATCTACGCTCCGGATATCATCAGCTGAGAGTGAAGGAAGAAGATGTTCCTAAAACCGCGTTCAGAACCCGTTACGATCACTATAAGTTTCTAGTCATGCCTTTTGGATTGACTAATGCTCCAGCAGTATTCATGGATCTAATGAATCGCATCTGTAAACCGTATTTAGACAAATTTGTCATTGTTT
This sequence comes from Rutidosis leptorrhynchoides, assembly GCF_046630445.1. NCBI lineage: Eukaryota > Viridiplantae > Streptophyta > Magnoliopsida > Asterales > Asteraceae > Rutidosis > Rutidosis leptorrhynchoides. Next base: position 379,137,071 of record NC_092343.1, on the reverse strand, counting down.
TTATTGACGACATATTGATTTACTCGAAGAACAAGGAAGAACATGAGCAACACTTAAGACTGGTACTAGAGATACTCAAGAAAGAAGAATTGTACGCAAAATTTTCGAAGTGTGATTTCTGGTTACAAGAAGTACAATTTTTGGGCCATGTTGTCAGTAAACATGGAATTAAAGTTGACTCCGCCAAGATCGAAGCCATTAGTAAATGGGAAACACCGAAGACTCCAACACAAATCCGCCAATTCTTAGGTCTTGCTGGTTACTACCGAAGATTCATTCAAGATTTCTCTAGAATCACCAAACCCTTAACTGTATTAACTCAAAATGGAAAGAAGTATGATTGGTCCACGGAACAGGAATCCTCATTCCAGTTATTAAAGAAGAAGTTAACGTCTGCACCCATTTTGTCATTACCGAAAGGAAATGATGATTTCGTGATCTATTGTGATGCTTCACGCCAAGGTTTAGGATGTGTATTAATGCAACGCATAAAAGTCATCGCATACGCCTCACGACAACTAAAAATTCATGAAAAGAACTATACGACGCACGATTTGGAACTTGGAGCAGTAGTTTTTGCACTCAAAATATGGAGACACTATCTATATGGCACCAAGTGTACAGTGTACACCGACCATAAGAGTCTTCAGCATATTTTTGATCAAAAACAACTCAATATGAGGCAACGTCGCTGGGTAGAGTTGTTAAACGATTACGATTATTAAATCCGTTACCACCCCGGAAAGGCTAATGTTGTAGCCGATGCCCTAAGTCGGAAAGAAAGAGTAAAACCTCTTAGGGTCCGAGCTTTTAATATTACAATTCGTACCGATCTCACAAAGCAAATTCAAGCAGCACAGTTAGAAGCTCTAAAAGAAGAAAACGAAAAAGGTGAAATGAGCAAAGGATTAGAAAAACAACTTGAAGTAAAAGCCGATGGAACCCTGTATTTTGGTGGTAGGATATGGGTACCAAAACATGGTAACCTAAGGCAACTAGTACTGGATGAAGCACACAAAACGAGGTACTCAATTCATCCATGAAACGGGAAAATGTACCACGATCTCAAGAAGTTCTATTGGTGGCCTAATATGAAGACAAAAATTGCTACTTATGTAAGCAAATGTTTGACGTGGGCAAAGGTCAAAGCTGAGCACCAAAAGCCATCAGGATTACTGCAACAACCGGAAATTCCGCAGTGGAAATGGGAAAGAATAACCATGGATTTCATTACGAAATTGCCAAGGACTGCAAGTAGTCATGATACTATTTGGGTGATAGTTGATCGTCTAACTAAATCAGCTCACTTTTTACCAATAAAGGAGACATACAGTATGGAGAAATTAGCACGCCTATATTTGAAGGAAGTAGTTTTCAGGTATGGTGTACCTATCTCCATCATATCTGATCGCGACACCCGATTCACATCACGTTTCTGGCAGTCATTACAAAAAGCATTGAGAACTCGATTAGATATGAGCACCGCTTATCACCCACAGACAGATGGTCAAAGTGAAAGAACAATACAAACATTGGAAGACTTGTTACGGGCATGCGTGATTGACTTTGGAACCAGTTGGGATCGACACTTATCGTTGGCAGAATTTTCATACAATAACAGCTATCATACGAGCATCAACGCAGCGCCATTTGAAGCACTTTACGGTAGAAAGTGCAGATCTCCTATCTGTTGGAGTGAAGTAGGAGAAAGACAACTTACAGGACCAGAAATTATTCATGAAACCACCGACAAGATCATTCAAATACAACAGCGATTGAAAACGGCCATGAGTCGCCAAAAGAGTTATGCTGATGTTAGAAGAAAACCGTTAGAATTTCAAGTGGGCGACAAAGTCATGTTGAAAGTGTCACCCTGGAAAGGCGTTGTACGATTCGGTAAACGAGGAAAGCTAAGTCCTAGGTACGTAGGACCCTTTGAAATCACCGAAAGAATTGGAGCAGTTGCTTATCGATTAAAGCTACCGCAAGAACTTAATAGTGTTCACGACACATTTCACGTGTCAAATTTGAAGAAATGTTTAGCTGAAGAGGATGTCATAATTCCTCTTGACGAAATACGACTCAATGATAAACTCCATTTTATCGAAGAACCTGTTGAAATCATGGACCGTGAGGTCAAACAATTAAAACAAAGCAAAATACCGATAGTTAGGGTTCGTTGGAACGCTAGACGAGGACCCGAGTTTACTTGGGAACGTGAAGATCAAATGAAGCAAAAGTATCCACATTTGTTCACTAATATCGCTCATAAAACAGGTACTACTCAAAATTTTGGGACGAAATTTTCTTTAACGGGGAGGTACTGTAATGACCCGGAAAATTTCGACTTATTTAAACCAATTCTCTATACGATTTATTATTTTGACACGTTAAACAAAGTCTGTTAGATTGAGTCTCAAAAATTTTAGAACTGTTCATATATAAAATTACCTTTGACTACTCTCGACGATTCATGAACAATTATATGTATGTATATATATATATATATATATATATATATATATTATAAAATGTACAAGTAAAAACGACTTTCCTACAGTAAAACACTATTTGCTACAGTAAAAATGACTTTGCTACAGTAAAACACTATTTGCTACAGTAAAACACTATTTGCTACAGTGAAACCGTATTTTGCTACATTACTACAGTGAAACCGTATTTTGCTACAGCGCTACAGTGAAAACCCGTATTTTGCTACAGTGCTACAGTGAAAACGACTTGCTGCAGTAAACACTATTTGCTACAGTACACTATTTGCTACAGTAACACTATTTGCTACAGTAACACTATTTGATGCATAGGATATGGACTGGTGGGCGCGAATAATTGTATATGGATCCATAGGGCTTGACATCCCCGTCCGAGCTAGAGCGCTAGCCTTTTAACGGACGTATGTTATTTTAGTTTAAGACACGTTGGTTTGCGTGTATTAAAACGAATGGGGTAATTATCACTATAGTGTTAAGTTTAGTTACCAGGGTGCTCTGTTATGTAGAATGTATTGATAAACTTTTGATGAAATCTTGTGGTCTATCTTTATATATGTTTATGACTCGAGCAATTAAACCTATAACTCACCAACATTCGTGTTGACTTTTTAGCATGTTTTATTCTCAGGTCCTTAGAATGCTTCCGCTGTGATGTGCTTGTTGCCTGCATGGAGTCTCTCATGCTTTGTACAAAGTTTATTGCATTCAAAATAAAACTGTGTTGTGTAATAAATAATTGGACTGTGATGTCAACCTGTAAATTAAAGACTTATGTATTTCGAGGTTTTGCTTATACCTAAGCACTCGCCCACATGTTTATAACTTTTTATGTTTAGAAAGTCACTTATTTTAATGAATGCAATATTTTATCAAAACGTATCATATAGAGGTCAAAACCTCACTGTGGAACCAATGATTAACGTGCCGCGTCAATAGCGATTTTGACGGGTCGTTACAAATAAGCATACAACTAGACGATCGATCAGTAAAATATCCTAGAGGGATAATGGAAAACATGCTAGTTAAAGTTGGTACTTTAGTATTTCCAGTAGATTTTGTTATTCTGGACATGGAAGAAGATTCTCGAGTTCCTCTCATATTAGGAAGACCATTCTTAAACACGGCTAAAGCAATAATAGACGTGTTTGGTAAGAAACTGACCCTAAGTATAGAGGACGAGAGTGTTACCTTTTCTGTTGATAGAGCCATGCAACAACCTCAATCTGCAGATGATACATGTTATTATATTCAAACTATAGATTCACATGCAGAATTGTTAGAAGAATTTCCAGAATTACAAGGAACAGGAGAATGTTCTTTAGGAGAAGGAACTGAACCAATTGATGAAACTGAAATGTTAGCTACACTTATGGCTAATGGATATGAACCAACAACAGAAGAAATTCAAATGCTAAAAGAAGAAGACAGATATCGATATAAATCATCGATAGAAGAACCACCGACATTAGAGTTAAAGCCACTTCCAAACCATTTGGAATACGCTTATTTACATGGTGAAACTGAATTGCCTGTAATAATATCGTCTTCTCTTACTGAAAATGAAAAATCTCAACTCATTTAGGTGCTAAAAGCTCATAAACCAGCTATTGCATGGAAGATTCATGATATTAAAGGAATAAGTCCTTCGTATTGCACACATAAAATCCTTATGGAAGAAGGTCATAAAACGTATGTGCAACGCCAACGAAGACTAAATCCGAATATGCAAGATGTTGTTAAGAAAGAAATTATTAAACTGCTTGATGCAGGTTTAATTTATCCAATTTCTGATAGTCCATGGGTAAGCCCAGTTCAATGCGTACCTAAGAAGGGTGGCATGACTATCATCACAAATGAGAAAAATGAGCTTATTCCTACTAGGACTGTAACAGGATGGCGTGTTTTTATTGATTATAGAAAATTAAATGACGCCACCAGAAAAGATCACTTTCCCTTACCTTTCATTGATCAAATGTTGGAAAGATTAGCCAGAAACAGTTACTATTATTTTCTTGACGGTTTTTTCGGATATTTTCAAATTCCAATAGCACCCGAGGACCAAGAAAAAACCACATTCACGTGCCCTTATGGTACTTTTGCTTATAAACGCATGCCATTGGGACTTTGCAACGCCCCTGCAACCTTTCAAAGGTGCATGATGGCAATTTTTCACGACATGATAGAAGAATGCATGAAAGTTTTCATGGATGACTTTTCAGTCTTCGGTGATACATTTGAATCATGTCTAGTTAATCTTGAACGAATGCTTATTAGATTCGAACAATCAAATCTAGTACTTAATTGGGAGAAATGCCATTTCATGGTTAAAGAAGGCATCGTTCTTGGACATAAAATCTCAAAGGAAGGAATTGAAGTGGATAGAGCTAAAGTAGATGTAATTGCTAAACTTCCACATCCTACCAATGTTAGAGGAGTTAGGAGTTTTCTAGGGCATGCCAGTTTTTACCGACGTTTCATAAAAGATTTTTCTAAAATTGCCACTCCTATGAATAAACTCCTAGAAAAGGATGCTCCATTCATCTTTTCAGATGAATGCATAAAATCTTTTAATATACTTAAAGAAAAACTCACTAATGCGCCGATTATGATAACTCCAAATTGGAATCTACCATTTGAACTTATGTGCGATGCCAGTGATTTTGCAATGGGAGCCGTTTTAGGACAAAGGATTGAAAAACGATTTCAACCTATTTATTATGCTAGTAAGACGTTACAAGGAGCACAAACAAATTACACAACTACTGAAAAAGAACTCCTTGCTATTGTCTTTGCTTTTGACAAATTTCGTTCATATCTCGTTCTAGCTAAAACGGTTGTCTATACCGACCATTCTGCTCTTAGATACCTATTTTCAAAATAAGATGCTAAGCCAAGATTAATCCGTTGGATCTTACCCTTACAAGAGTTCGATATTGAAATCCGAGACAAAAAGGGAGCAGAAAATCTCACCGTTGATCATCTTTCTCGTCTTGAAAATCCTGAATTAGAAGTTCTAAATGAATCGGCCATACAAGACAACTTTCCTGATGAATATATATTGAAGATATATTATAATGAAATTCCATGGTTTGCAGAGTATGAAAACTATTTAGTATGTGGATTCCTTGAAAAAGGATTGTCGTACCAAAAACGAAAGAAATTCTTTAGTGATATAAAACACTATTTCTGGGAAGATCCACATTTGTTTAAAAGTTGTCCCAATGGAATAATACGCCGATGTGTATTTGGAGATGAAGCTAGTCAAATCTTAAACCATTGTCACACAGGACTAACAGGAGGGCATTATGGGCCTCAACTCACAGCAAGAAAAGTTTACGATGCTGGATTCTATTGGCCTACAATTTTCAAAGACGCACACCTTCTTTGCAAATCCTGTGATGCTTGTTAAAGGGCCGTAAAAATAAGTCAACGCGATGAAATGCCACAAAATGTCATTCAAGTATGTGAAGTATTTGACATTTGGGGTATTGACTTTATGGGTCCATTTCCAAAATCTCATAATAATCTCTACATTCTCGTTGCTATTGATTATGTATCTAAATGGGCAGAAACACAAGCTCTCCCAACTAACGATGCACGAGTTGTATTCAACTTTTTAAAACGTCTTTTTGCAAGGTTCGGAACACCGAAAGCTTTAATAAGTGATCGGGGTACTCATTTTTGTAATAATCAACTTGAGAAAGTTCTCAAAAGATATGGAGTAACTCATAAAATCTCAACCGCTTATCATCCACAAATAAGTGGACAAGTTGAAAATACCAACTGAGCTTTAAAACGTATTCTAGAGAAAACCGTAGGATCAAATCCGAAGGAATGGTCCATGAAATTGGAGGATGCACTCTGGGCTTTTAGAACAGCCTACAAAACTCCAATTGGAACCACACCTTTTAGACTCGTTTACGGAAAAGCATGTCATCTTCCAGTAGAAATTGAACACAAAGCATTTTGGGCTTTGAAGACATGTAATCTTGATTTACATGAAGCTGGACGTCTACGGTTAAGTTAATTAAACGAATTAGAAGAATTAAGACACGTAGCATATGAAAATTCGTTAATCTATAAAGAAAGAACGAAGAAATGACATGATAAAAGAATCTGAAGTTCAAAAGAATTTAAAGAAGGAGGCAGAGTTCTTCTTTTCAATTCACGATTCAAGCTATTTCCTGGAAAATTGAAATCAAGATGGTCTGGACCATTCATAGTCAAAAGAGTTTTCCCATACGGAACAGTAGAATTAATAAATTCAAATGAGATTGAATTTAAGGTTAATGGTCACAGAGTTAAACATTACATAGATAGTCCGATGGAAGTTGAAAACGAAGTTAATCACAATTTCAACACCACAGCTAACTAAGTGTGGGGAGAATCAAGTCTTTTAAGGATAATATGTATTTCTATTAGAGTTAGATATTCTGTTTTCGTGTAGTTTCCGAAAATGGAATCCGAATGGTCTTTCCCTAGCAGACCCTAAAGAACTAGTCTTCTCCCCCATTCTAAATTTTTATTTTTTTTATGTTTTACAAGATGAAGACTTCCTGTGAACTAAACCTTGGTCTAATGCTACACGCTTTGATCACTAAACGTAATAATGACACCCTTCCAAGTGAATTGGTATCATTAATCAGAGGCAAATTGGACGGAGTAAGAAAAGAATCCAGGAACGAAAATAATAAGTTACATTTTGGTAAAGAAAATCAAAATCCGCAGCGAAAATAAGAGCACGACACCTTGAAAGATGTCACAAATGTGGAAAATGGTCACACGAAGGAAAATGCTCGATGAATCAGACATATTCCAATACCGAGTTCGTTACTTTATGCAGAGATGGACCGTTCATATGTTTCGAAGAAAAATCGTTGAATGCTCGAGGTTATGCCTATGTAGCTATGGAAAACCAATTAGTCCGACTATCTTATGAGTGGGCTAAAACAGGTCACTGAGAATTCTATTTCACATGTAAGTATGTACAGTTTTTATTTTTATTTTTATTATTTTTAACCTTTTGATAATAAACGCTAAATCGTTCCCTATAAAGTATTAAATTGGTATTCAATAAAATTAGGTATACGTAACCGAAATTATTGATATCATACAAAAATTTATTACATCACTGCGAAATTTACCGTTTATTCTTAACGTATAAATATCTTTAATTAATCAACCCAAAATATTTCAAAAATTCGTCAGGAGTAAAACTAGGTAATATAGCCGAAATTACTTTACCAAAAAGAGGGGCGTATATTTTTGATAATATTTGATTGATTAAAGTGGGATAAAAGACCAAAAAGAATTTTAATTTTTATTTTTACTTTATTTTTAAAATTAATATATAAATATTAAATTAATATTGTAATCTTCTTTTTAAAATCAATATTTTTAAATTTGTAAATATTTGAAAAATTAATATTTTTAATATAAATTTGTATGTATAAAAATAAAAATATAATATAAATTTGGTGTGAATTTTTAATTATTATTAATATGAATTTTTAATTTTATGCATTTTAAATTTAAGTTTGGTGTGAATTTAAAAACAAAAATGTACTTTATTTCGCTAAATTAAAAATTGATTTCTAAAAATTCGTCGTGAGTTGAGAACTAGGTCGTTGAACCGAAATTGCTCTACCCAAGGGAGGGACGAGAACTTTTATTATCATTATTTTTAATCTTATTGAATTAAAGTATGCCAAAAACATTAAAAAACCCAAAAATCTTTATTTTTAAAACCGCGCTTAAAAATGACAAATTTTAAAATTTTGTCGAGGGACGGACTAGGACATCGTTCCGAAACGCCCTCACTCCTAAAAAAGAACAAAATTTTAAAAATTAATTTAAATATATGTTTTATTAAGTAAGGGTTTTTATAAAAAAAAAAGCAAAAAGCAAAAATGGTACTGTACCCGGACCCCATGCGATCGCATGGGGTTTGATCTGGAGCCTCATGCGATCGCATGAAGCTGGAATTCAGACCAGGAACAAAAGAACCAGCGAGCTCTCTGTATTCTCACAAACACACACACATATACGAGCATACTCTCCAAAACACCCCTAATTTCATCATTTTTCCACCAAAATTTACCAAATTTCTTGCTACAATCTGCTCTAAACATGAAATTGTTCAGAAGTTTATCAAGAAAGGTAACAATTTCAACCCTAAACCTCTTTAAATTTGATTTTAAGTGTTCTTGAGCTATATTTTTCCTAATTTGATTTTGTTAATTTTTAGTGTAATTAGAGTTAAATTGTTAGTATTTTATGCATGTATAACCTAGATTGATGCTATTTAACATGATTTGAAGCCAAAAACTTCAAAATTTTTAGGAATCTAGGGTTTGTGTTGTTGAGCAATTTGGGGCTTTTTGATATAAATAGGTTATGGCCGATTTTTGTCATGAATTATTGCTAAATTAAGTAGTGTAACATGTTTAGGTAGCTAAATGATCCAAACTTTGATCCTAAACATGATTTTTGAAGATTAAAGTGGACTTTTTAGGTATAAAATTCATGAACTAGATTAATTTGATATAATCGCCATTTGAGACTTGTTTAATTATTAGTAATGGATGTTTTAACATGTTATTTGAGTTGAATGCTTATGAACTTTGTAAACATTTTCATATATGCTTATTTGAAAAAGTGTAGAATTGTAAAAAATTGTGAAAATGTGTATAAGTTTAATTTTGATATAACATGTTATTGTAATTGTTTCAATTTGTTATTTTGCTAACACTAATGCATATTTAGATGCACAAATTTTGTGTTTAATGTGTTTTGCAGAGATTTACAGATACTGATGGTGCAACCTCATCATCCAGGCAACCTGCTTCAGAACCTGAACCAAAAATGCAATATGAACCTGAACCGGAGCAACAACAGGAACCACAACAACAGCCTGATCAACACGTACCTTATTATGATCCGCTACAATTTGTTGATGCCTTCATAGTATTTCCGATACATCCGCCAGTAGAATACCCAATAATTCCTGAACACACGTTGCATCCTAATCTGAGATTTCAATAGAAGCTGGAGGGATTACCCGGCATATCAAAGTAACAAATTCAAACTGCTACCGAAAAATGTAGAAGTGCCAAGGGTAATCGATTCGGATCCTTTGGAAAGGGTCCAACTAGCTAACTCAGTTAGGGAGCATCTGATCCAAAGGTATGGCAGTTCTTATTTTACCGATTGGGAACGTCTATTCACCATTCGTAGACCTGTATATAAGGAATGGTGTGTTGAGCTAATGAATACTATAGCATTAAATGTAGATGTCGATAGATTAGATGATAGAAGTTTTCTTAGATTTATACTTGGCCGTTGGATGTACAGGATGTCCATGCTGGACATGGCCAGGGCTTTACAGATATATACTCCCGGTGAATTACTACTACACAATTGTATAAATTTGATTTATCGTGGTGAAAGGGTAGATAGGAATTTTGACTCGAACGCCGTCTGGAGGCATATGTCAAACTATAATGTTTTTACGCTGGGAGGAAAACACTCCTACTTACATATTAACAAAGCCGAACTTCGTATAATTCATAGATTTCTAGCTAACTCGATTACACAGAGAGGTCACAACAAGGAGAAAATGACCTTACATGATTTATTTTACCTAAAGTGTATTCGAGACCCAAGAAGCTTTGTTAATATCCCCTACTGTGTTGGTTTTTATTTGTCTAAGATGGTGGAAGGAATACAGGAAGGGGGATTATAGGAGGAGGTATTTTTGTTACTCTCATTGGAGAGTATTTGGGTGTAGATAGTGACCAAGGGGGTCCACTTTTGGAATGTAGGGAACAGGTTGAGCCTTTAGGATTAAAGGTCTATCAGGGTGCTAAGGTATTAAAGAGCAGACGCAACCAGCCAGTACCCTATGAAGGTAGTCATCCTCAGGTAGAGAGAGTTTCAGATAAGGAAATGGAGGAAGCGGATGACATTAGGGATGTCATTAGGGAGGCTATGACTGACGTCTACCAGCGTGTAGACGATGTAGATATGACAAACGGGGAGAGATTTAGTCGGATGGAGCAGTGGCAAGCCCGGAATGATTACGAGCATTCCAGGCAACGACAGCATGATAGATGGGACTATCATCAGCGTTAGATTATGAGCCGGCTGTCACCTCAGGATCACTACGTCCCAACCCGACCCGCTTACTATCCTCCTAACCAAGCCTACCAGTACACCTATCATCAACCATGGAACTCGGACGACGACATGAACTGGAACCTCTATCCAGATTGATATAGTTCCTATTGGTGATTTCTATGATTTTTATCTTTTTATTATTTTTATTTATTTATGTTTAAACATATGATATTGTGATACATTAATGTATTGTTTAATATTTTTATTATTTTGTACTAATATTTCATATTTGATTTGAAAGTGGGATTTTAAGTCCCATTTCAAATTACCATGCATGTTTATATTTGTATTGTATGTATATTGTCAATTGTACACAACAGGGTAAAACAACGCATTTTCAAAGACTGGCATTAAGTTCAACAAAAGCTAGTACTTTTGACGACAAAACGAAAAACAAATGTGATGTAACATCAAGGCGGAATGAACAAATGATGTGCACCATTTATCATTCAACAAACAAAAGCCAATATGTTTGGAAACTTTGGTAAAATTTAATCATTTTTCTATGCTAATCACCCTCAATAATTTAAATTGTTACTGATTTCTTGCAAATGAGGGCATTGCAAGATCTTAAGTGTGAGAAGGGGTTAAATTCTTTCGGATTTTTAAAATTTTTAACTTAAAACGCTTGGTTACCATTAAAAATACTAGTAACGCAGTAGTTGTATTAGAATCTAGTGCTCTCTGATAATAAAGAACAGCCCTAGTTTTATATACTAACTACCCAATTCTAGTAAAATTTTTCAAAATTTTCAATTAAATGAATTCAAATTCATGTTTATACATATTTATGAACGATAAAACTAGGTGTTAACACCGAAATTATTGTTACCTCGGAAAGGACATAAATTGAGAAACAACCCAAAATGTTAGAATTCATTTAAAATGGAATAGAGGACAATAAAAAGGCAAAGAAAGGAAAATAAAAGTCAAGTGTGGGAAAAATTTATCAAGTTATTTAAAAACATATATCACATATTTTTGTACAAATAATTGAAGATACTTTTGTTTTGGACAAAATTAACTGTTTTACCCGCAATATTATAATAAAGATAAAAGAAAAGATGGATCTACACGATGAATCAATTCCATCATTAAAATGAAGTAAAGTCTTCAGAAAAAGACACGCGCTTCTTGATTTAGGTCAAGAATTTGTCATCCAGACCAGCTGTAGGTTGACGAAAAATCTAGAAAATTCATCACAAAAATCAGCTGGAAATCCACGTACCTCAACATCATACAGGGTCGCCAAGTGGTCAGACTTATCCTAACCATGAGAGGATCTGTCTCGTAAAATGGGGAGGGCACCGTGCAAATTAGCTTGATAAGACTAATGAATCAGACCCCCAGAAAAGGATAATCTCCTTAAAGATTAAAAATCAGCTTTTAAGCCTGATATTACTCAATCCTAGAGATTGACTTTAAAGATTGAGAATTACAAACTCATGGAATTTGATGAAATCTAAACTCGAGCTTGAACGAGAAAATATTTTGATCAAATTAAAACCGATTTGTTTTCTGAAAACCTATTTTCAATGCGTTCATTACCATTGAACGTAAAATCCTAGGAATTCACCTGGAATTCATTAGGTCACCTGAACCAAATCGGGTGTCAACCGTAAGAACGGTGGTTGCATAGCATGGTCAAAGACAGGACCTTGTGCCAGACCAAAAAATTATAGGGTGATCTTTACTATTGCTCCTACCAAGGATAGTAATTGCATCTGACACGTTATAGACCATAATTAAAAGCATGTCAGGGGACATTGCCTTAACAGTTGCTTGTTCAACGCTTTTCTTTACAACCGGACGGTAGTTTACCTAAAGTAATATACGGAGCAAGTATACTGGACCTGTTGCTTTCCTAATACAAGGTTAGCTAGTGGGTGACACAAAACCGCAAGTTTTGAGCTAAAATTTTCAAATTTGAAACCCACCAAACCCACAAAAACAATTTGCAACACCGGTGAAGGGTTATTCCGGAAAACTTATCTAGGGTAAAAGCTAGATTTAATTTTCAAAAAGATCAAATGTTTTCATAAAGATCCAATTTCCTAAAGGATCTAAATTTTTATAGTCATGTGGGACTGTAAACCACATCGTTACTATCATTGTTTATACCGCCGTATAAAAATCACTGATGTACAAAGTGTGAAAAATAAAGAAGTGATTCTAGTATTTTTATTTCAAGACTATATTGCTTGAGGACAAGCAACGCTCAAGTGTGGGAATATTTGATAATGCTAAAAACGAACATATATTTCATAGCATTATCCCTCAAGAAAGACAATCTTTTAGTTGCAATTGTTCTATTTACAAGTGATATCCGTTTAAATAATAAAAGGTGAAGACAAAAGATAGATTCGACAAATTGAAGACGCAAATGACCAAAAAGCTCAAAAGTACAAAGTACAATCAAAGTGGTTCCAATTATTGATGAGAAACGTCTCAAAATTACAAGAGTACAAGATACGAAACGCAAAGTACAAGATATTAAATTGTACGCAAGGACGTTCGAAAAACCGGAACCGGGACCAGAGTCAACTCTCAACGCTCGACGCAACGGACTAAAAATTACAAGTCAACTATGCACATAAATATAATATAATATTTAAATAATTCTTAAAATTATTTATATATTATATTTATTTATTAAATCCGTCGGTAAGAAAGAAAACATAGTAACCAGAGCTGGAAAAAGTGGCAACGCGATCGCATGGCCTGGAAGCACATTTTCCATGCGATCGCATGGAAGTAGGTGACAGGCCACATGCTATAAATTTCGCAGTTGGCTCAGTTTATATATATCATCCATCCATCTCTCTATCTATCAAACGTATATATATATATATATATATATATATATATATATATATATATATATATATATATATATATATATATATATATATATATATTTTAATTTTAATTTTAATTTTAAATTCTAATAATAAGGGTATGTTAGCAAATGTTGTAAGGGTGTAAGTCGAAATTCTGTCCGTGTAACGCTACGCTATTTTTAATCATTGTAAGTTATGTTCAACCTTTTTAATTTAATGTCTCGTAGCTAAGTTATTATTAAGCTTATTTAAGATGAAGTAATCATGATGTTGGGCTAAATATTAAAATTGGGTAATTGGGCTTTGTACCATAATTGGGGTTTGGATACGACACTTGTGGAAATTAGACTATGGACTATTATATATGAAATAAAGGAATTATGCTTATTTAAACTTCCGTAATCATGATGTTTGACGTGTTGATTTTCGTTTTATTACCATGGGTTAATTGTCCTTTGTCCTGGATTATTCGATATGTCCGTACAGATTTGTCCATAATAGTCCATAAGTCATAATCATAAAGTGCGGAAGTCTTCATTAAATTATTCTTATTCCCGAAGTCAAATATTCAACTAATTGGGGATTCGAATTGTAACAAGGTCTTAATACTTTGTTTAATGAATACACCAGGTTATCGACTGTGTGTAGTCCAAGGTTTTACTACTTTGTTAACAATTACACCAATTACCCTTGAATGTAATCTACCCCTGTTTCAACAAGTCTATTAACTATTAATCCAGTTCTGTGTCCGGTAAAATGAACAATTATTGGTATTTATAGATATCCCGCCCACCGTACCTAATCAAGCGTATGTGGTTATTTATAAATACGTCAAATTATAAGTTTATATATTAAATTAACGAGGTATCATTTAATTAATATAAAACCCATTAATAGCCCATAGTCTAATTTCCACAAGTGTCGTTCTTTTATCCAAACCCCAATTATGGTACAAAGCCCAATTACCCAATTTTAATATTTAGCCCAACATCACGATTACTTCGGCATTAAATAAGCATAATAATAACTTAGCTACGAGACATTAATTTAAAAAGGTTGAACATAACTTACAATGATTAATAATAGCGTAGCGTTACACGGACAGAATTTCGACTTACACCCTTACATCATTCACTAACATACCCTCATTATTATTAAAATTAAAATTAAAATTAAAATTAAATTTAAATTTAAAATTATAATATATATATATATATATATATATATATATATATATATATATATATATATATATATATATATATATATATATATATATATTACGAGATAGAGAGAATGAATTGAAAAAGGTGTAAAAATTCATCCGAAAATGCTGAAATATATAGATGTGGCCTGACTTCTGGGGCCATGCGATCGCATGGATTTTGTTCTTCCAGGCCATGCGATTGCATGGCCAGCTGGGAGAGTTCACAAGACTTTGTTTTCTTTCTTGCCGACGGTTTTTAATAATAATATAATATATAAATAATTTATAGAATTATTTAAATATTATATTATATTCGTGTGTATAATTGACTTGTAATTTTTAGTCCGTTGCTTCGAGCGTTGAGAGTTGACTTTGGTCCCGGTTCAGAATTTTCGAACGTCCTTGCGTACAAATTAATATCTTGTATTTTGCGTTTTGCGTCTTGTACTCTTGTAATTTTGAGACGTTTCTCATCAATAATTTGAACCTCTTTGATTGTACTTTGTACTTTTGAGCTTTTTGGTCGTTTGCGTCTTCAATTCGTCGAATCTGTCTTTTGTCTTCACCTTTTATTATTTAACGAATATCACTTGTAAATAGAATAATTGCAACTAAAAGCTTGTCTTTCTTGAGGGATAATGTTGTGAAATATATGTTCGTTTTTAGCATTATCAAATATTCCCACACTTAAGCGTTGCTTGTCCTCAAGCAATATAGTCTTGAAATAAAAATACTAGAATCACTTCTTTATTCTTCACACTTTGTATATCAGTGATTTCTATATGGCGGTATGAACAATGGTAGTAACGATGTGGTTTACAGTCCCAGATGACTATGAAAATTTAGATCCTTAAGGAAATTGGATCTTTATGAAAATATTTGATCTTTTGAAAATTCAATCTAGCTTTTACCCTAGATAAATTTTCTAGAATAACCCTTCACCGGTGTTTGCAAAATCTTTTTTTGGGTTTGTTGGATTTCAGATTTGAAAATTTTAGCTCAAAACTTGTGGTTTTGTATCACCCACTTGCTAACCTTGTATTGGGAAAGCAACACATCCAGTTTACTTGCTCCGTATATTACCTTTCGATAAACTACTGTCCGGTTGTAAAGGAAAGCATTGAACAAGCAACTATTAAGGCAATGTCCGCTGACATGCTTTTGATTATGGTGTATATCGTGTCGGATGCAATTACTATCCTTTGTAGGAGCAATAGTAAAGATCATCCTATAGTTTTTTGATCTGGCACAAGGTCCTGTCTTCGACCATGCTATGCAACCACCGTTCTTACGGTTGACATCCGATTTGGTTCAGGTGACCTAATGAATTCCAGGTGAATTCCTAGGATTTTACGTTCAATGGTAATGAACGCACTAAAAATGGGTTTTCCGAAAACAAATCGGTTTGTAATTTTGATCAAAATATTTTCTCGTTCAAGCTCGAGTTTAGATATCATCAAATTTCATGAGTTTGTAATTCTCAATCTTTAAAAGTCAATCTCAAGGATTGAGTAATATCAGGCCTAAAAGCTGATTTTTGATCTTTAAGGAGATTATCCTTTCTGGGGGTCTGATTCATTAGTCTTATCAAGCTAATTTGCACAGCGCCCTCCCCATTTTACGAGACAGATCCTCTCATGGTTAGGATAAGTCTGACCACTTGGCGACCCTGTTTGATGATGAGGTCCGTGGATTCCCAGCTGATTTTTGAGAAAACTTTTCAAGGTTTTTCGTAGACTCTACAACTGGTCTGGACGACAACTTCCTGACCTAAATCAAGAAGCGCGTGTCTTTTTCAGAAGACTTTACTTCTTTTTAATAATGGAATTGATTCATCCTGTAGATCCATCTTTCTTTCAAATATCTTACAATTTACCGGGTAAAACGGTTAATTTTGTCCAAAACAAAAGTATCTTCATTTATTTGTACAAAAATATGTGATATATGTTTTAAATAACTTGGTAAATTTTCCCAAACTTGGCTTTTATTTTCCTTTCTTTGCCTTTTTATTGTCCTCTATTTCATTTTAAATGAATTCTAACATTTTGGGTTATTTCTCAATTTATGTCCTTTCCGAGGTAACAATAATTTCGGTGTTTAACACCTAGTTTTATCGTTCATAAATATGTATAAACATGATTTTGAGTTCATTTAATTGAAAATTTTGAAAAATTTTACTAGAATTGGGTAGTCAGTATATAAGACTAGGGCTGTTCTTTATTATCAGAGAGCACTAGATTCTAATACAACTACTGCGTTACTAGTATTTTTAATGGTAACCAAGTGTATAAGTCAAAAAAAAATTTAAAATCCGAAAGAATTTAACCCCTTCCCACACTTATGATCTTGCAATGCCCTCATTTGCAAGAAATCAGTAACAATTTAAATTAATGAGGGTGATTAGCGTAGAAAAATGATTAAAATTTACCAAAGTTTCCAAACATATTGGCGTTTGTTTGTTGAATGATAAATGGTGCACATCATTTGTTCATTCTGTCTTGTTGTTACATCACATTTGTTTTTCGTTTTGTCGTCAAAATCAGTAGCTTTTGCTGAACTTAATGCCAGTCTTTGAAAATGCGATGTTTTACTCTGTTGTGTACATTTGACAATATACTTACATACAAATAATAACATGCATGGTAATTTGAAATGGGACTTAAAATCCCACTTTCAAATCAAATATGAAATATTAGTACAAAATAATAAAAAATATTAAACAATACAATAAAAGTATCACAATATTATATGTTTAAACATAAATAAATAGAAAGAATAAAAATAAAAATCATAAAAATCACCAATGGAACTACATCAATCTGGATAGGGGTTCTAGTTCATGTCATCGGTCGGGTTCTATGGTTGGTGATAGGTGTACTGGTAGGCCTGGTTAGGGTCGTAGAGAGTATACGGTGGTCTCATCTAGGGCTGGTGTGGAGGATAGTAAGCGGGTCGGGTCGGTACATAGTGATCCTGAGGTGACAGCCGGCTCATGATCTGACGCTGATGATAGTCCCATCTATCATGCTGTCGTTTCCTGGAATGCTCGTAATCATTCTGGGCTTGCCACTGCTCCATCCGACTAAATCTCTCCCCGTTTGTCATATCTACCTCATCTACATGCTGGTAGACGTCAGTCATAGCCTCCCTAATGACATCCCTAATGTCATCTGCTTCCTCCATTTCCTCATCTGATCCTCTCTCTACCTGTGGATGACGACCTTCATAGGGTACTGCCTAGTTTCGTCTGCTCTTTAATACCTTAGCACCCTGATAGACCTTCAATCCTAAAGGCTCAACCTGTTCCCTACATACTAAAAGTGGACCCCCTTGATCCCTATCTACACCCAAATACTCTCCAATGAGAGTAACAAAAATACCTCCTCCTATTATTCCCCCTTCATGTATTCCTTCCACCATCTTAGACAAATAAAAACCAACACAGTAAGGGATATTAACAAAGCCTCTTGGGTCTCGAATACAATTTAGGTAAAATAAATCATGTAAGGTCATTTTCTCCTTGTTGTGACCTCTCTGTGTAATCGAGTTAGCCAAAAATCTATGAATTATATGAAGCTCAGCTTTGTTAATATGTAAGTAGGAGTGTTTTCCTCCCAGCGTAAAAACATTATAATCTGACATACGCCTCCAGACGGCGTTCACGTCAAAATTCCTATCTACCCTTTCACCACGATAAATCAAATTCATACAATCGGGTAGTAGTAATTCACCAGGAGTGTAAATCTGTAATGCCCTGGCCATGTCCAGCATGGACATCCTGTGCATCCTACGGCCAAGTATAAATCTAAGAAAACTTCTATCATTTAATCTATCTACATCTGCATTTAACCCTATAGTACTCATAAGCTCAACGCACCATTCCTTATATACAGGCCTACGAATGGTGAATAAACGTTCCCAATCGGGAAAAGAAGAGTTGTCATACCTTTGGATCAAATGCTGTCTAACTGAGTTAACAAGTTGGACCCTTTCCAAAGGCTCCCAATCGATTACCCTTGGTACTTCTACATTTTTCGGTATCAGTTTGAATTTGTTACTTTGATATGTTGGGTAATCTTTCCAGCTTCTATCGAATCTCAGATTAGGATGCAACGTGTGTTCAGGAATCGTTGGGTATTCTACTAGTGGATGCATCGGAAATACTATGAAGGCATCAACAAATTGTAGCGGATCATAATAAGGTACGTGTTGATCAGGTTGATGTTGTTATTCCTGTTGTGGTTCTTGTTCGGGTTCTGGCTCGTATTGCAATTCAGGTTCAGGTTCTGGAGCAGGTTGTCTAGATGATGATGATGCACCATCAGTATTAGTAAATCTCTGCAAAACACATTAAACACAAAATTTGTGCATCCAAATATGCATTAGTGTTAGCAAAATAACAAATTAACACAATTACAATAACATGTTAAATCAAAATTAAACTTATACGCATTTTCACAATTTTAACAATTCTACACTTTTTCAAATAAGCATATATGAAAATGTTTACAAAGTTCATAAGCATTCAACTCAAATAACATGTTAAAACAACCATTACTAGCAATTAAACAAGTTTCAAATGGCATTTACATCAATTTAATCAAGTTCATGAATTTTATACCTAAAAAGTCCACTTTAATTCTCAAAAATTATGTTTAGGATCAAAGTTTGGATCATTTAGCTACCTAAACATGTTACATTACTTAATTTAGCAATAATTCATGACAAAAATCGGCCATAACCTGTTTATATCAAAAAGCCCCAAATTGCTCAAGAACACAAACCCTAAATTCCTAAAAATTTTGATGTTTTTGGCTTTAAATCATGTTAAATAGCATCAATCTAGGTTATACATGCATAAAATACTAACAATTTAACTCTAATTACACTAGAAATTAACAAAATCAAATTAGGAAAAATATAGCTCAAGAACACTAAAAATCAAATTTAAAGAGATTTAGGGGTGAAATTGTTACCCTTCTTGATAAACTTCTTATCAAATTCATGATTAGAGCGGATTGTAGCAATAAATTTGGTGAATTTTGGTGTTAAAATGATGAATATAAGGTGATTTGTGTGTGTGAGTTCGTGTGTTTATGTGTGTGTGTGTGTGTGTGGATACATGAGCAGACCCGCTGGTTTTATCAATCTGACCAGATATTGGTCCTCATGCGATCGCATGAGGTTGAAGGCCAAACCCCATGCGATCGCATGGGGGTCTGATTTTTTTTTTAATAAAAACCATTACTAATAAAACATATAATTAATAAATTTTAAAAATTTGTTTCTTTTTAGGAGTGAGGACGTTTCGGATCGTTGTCCTAGTCCGTCCCTCGACAAAATTTTAAAAATTTGTCACGTTTTAAGCGTTGTTTTAAAATCAAAGATTTTTGGGTTTTTTAAATATTTTTGGCATACTTTAATTCAATAAGATTAAAAATAATGATAATAAAAATTCTCGTCCCTCCCTTGGGTAGAGCAATTTCGGTTCAACGACCTAGTTTTCAACTCACGACGAATTTTAAAAATCATATTTTTAACTTAGTGAAATAAAGTAAATTTTTGTTTTTAAATTCACACCAAACTTAAATTTAAAATGCATAAAATTAAAAATTCACATTATTAATATTCTTATACATACAAACTTTATATTAAAAATTTTAATTTTTTCAAATATTCACAAACTTAAATATATTGATTTTTAAAAAATTTACAATAATAATTTATTATTAATTTTAAAAATAAAGTAAAAAATAAAATTAAAAATCTTTTTGGTCTTTTATCCCACTTTAATCAATCAAATATTGTCAAAAATATACGCCCCTCTTTTCGGTAAAGTAATTTCGGTTATATTACCTAGTTTTACTCCTGACGAATTTCTAAAATATTTTAGGTTGATTGATTAAAGATATTTATACCTTAAGAATAAACGGTAAATTTCGTAGTGATGTAATAAATTTTTGTATGATATCAATAATTTCGGTTACGCATACCTAATTTTATTGAATACCAATTTAATACTTTATAGCGAACGATTTAGCGTTTATTATCAAAAGGTTAAAAGCAAAAATAAAAATATGAATTCTCAGAGACCTGCTTTAGCCGACTCATAGGAGAGTCGTGTGATTTGGTTCTCCATAGCTACGTACGCATAACCTCGAATCTTCAATATCTTTTCTTCTAAACATATGAATGGTCCTTCTCTGCATAGAGTAACAAATTCGGTATTTGAATATGTTTGATTATTTGAACATTTACCCTCGTGTGACCATTTTCTGCATTTATAACATCTTTCAAGGTGTCGTGCTCTTCTTTTTGTTACGGATTTTGATTTTTCTTTACCAAAATGTATCTTATGATGATATTTTCTGAGTTCTTTTCTTACTCCATCCATTTTGTCTCTTATAAATGATACCAGTTCACTCGGAAGTGTGTCATTATTACGTTTAGTAATCATAGCGTGTAGCATTAGACCATGGTTCATATCAAAGGAATTCTTCATCTCGTAAAACCTAAAAAAAATAAAAATTCAGAATGGGGGGAGAAGACTAGTTCTTTAGGGTCTGCTAGGGAAAGACCATTCGGATTCCATTCTCGAGAATTACACGAAAACAGAAAATCTAACTCTCACAGAAATACTTATTACCCTTAAAAAGACTTGATTCTCCCCATACTTAGTTAGCTGTAGTATCGAAATTGTGATTAACTTCATTGTCAACTTCCATTGGACCATGTATGTAATGTTTAACTCTGTGACCATTAACTTTAAATTCAATCCCATTTGAATTTATGAACTCTATTGTTCCATATGGGAAAACTCTTTTGACTATGAATGGTCCAGACCATCTTGATTTCAATTTTCCAGGAAATAGCTTGAATCGTGAATTGAAAAGAAGAACTCGGTCTCCTTCTTTAAATTCTTTTGAACTTCTTATTCTTTTATCAAGCCATTTCTTCGTTCTATCTTTATAGATTAACGAATTTTCATATGCTTCATGTCTTAATTCTTCTAATTCGTTTAGTTGACTTAATCGTAAACGTCCGGCTTCATGTAAATCAAGATTACATGTCTTCAAAGCCCAAAATGCTTTGTGTTCAATTTCTACTGGAAGATGACATGCTTTTCCGTAAACGAGTCTAAAAGGTGTGGTTCCAATTGGAGTTTTGTAGACTGTTCTAAAAGCCCAGAGTGCATCCTCCAATTTCATGGACCATTCCTTCGGATTTGATCCTACGGTTTTCTCTAGAATACGTTTTAAAGCTCGGTTGGTATTTTCAACTTGTCCACTTGTTTGTGGATGATAAGCGGTTGAGATTTTATGAGTTACTCCATATCTTTTGAGAACTTTCTCAAGTTGATTATTACAAAAATGAGTACCCCGATCACTTATTAAAGCTTTCGGTGTTCCAAACCTTGCAAAAAGACGTTTTAAAAAGTTGACTACAACTCGTGCATCATTAGTTGGGAGAGCTTGTTCTTCCGCCCATTTAGATACATAATCAATGGCAATGAGAATGTAGAGATTATTATGAGATTTTAGAAATGGACCCATAAAGTCAATACCCCAAATGTCAAATACTTCACATACTTGAATGACATTTTGTGGAATTTCATCACGTTGACTTATTTTTCCAGCCCTTTGACATGCATTACAGGATTTGCAAAGAAGGTGTGCATCTTTGAAAATTGTAGGCCAATAGAATCCAGCATCGTAAACTTTTCTTGCTGTAAGTTGAGGCCCATAATGCCCTCCTGTTGGTCCTGTGTGATAATGGTTTAAGATTTGACTGGCTTCATCCCGGAATACACATCGGCGTATTATTCCATCGGGACAACTTTTAAACAAATGTGGATCTTCCCAGAAATAGTGTTTTATATCACTAAAGAATTTCTTTCGTTTTTGGTACGATAACCCTTTTTCAAGGAATCCACATACTAAGTAGTTTGTATAGTCTGCAAACCATGGAATTTTATTATAATCTATCTTCAATAGATATTCATCAGGAAAGTTGTCTTGTATGGCCGATTCATTTAGAACTTCTAATTCAGGATTTTCAAGACGAGAAAGATGATCAGCGGTGAGATTTTCTGCTCCTTTTTTGTCTCGGATCTCTATATCAAACTCTTGTAAGAGTAAGATCCAACGGATTAATCTTGGTTTAGCATCTTATTTTGAAAATAGGTATCTAAGAGCAGAATGGTCGGTATAGACCACCATTTTAGCTAGAACGAGATATGAACGAAATTTGTCAAAAGCAAAGACAATAGCAAGGAGCTCTTTTTCAGTAGTTGTGTAGTTCGTTTGTGCTCCTTGTAACGTCTTACTAGTGTAATAAATAGGTTGAAATCATTTTTCAATCCTTTTTTCCTAAAACGGCTCCCATTGCAAAATCACTTGCATCGCACATTAGTTCAAACGGTAGATTCCAATTTGGAGTTATCATGATCGGCGCATTAGTGAGTTTTTCTTTAAGAATATTAAAAGATTTGATGCATTCATCTGAAAAGATGAATGGAGCATCCTTTTCTAGGAGTTTATTCATAGGAGTGGCAATTTTAGAAAAATATTTTATGAAACGTCGGTAAAAACCGGCATGCCCTAGAAAACTACTAACTCCTCTAACATTGGTGGGATGTGGAAGTTTAGCAATTACATCTACTTTAGCTCTATCCACTTCAATTTCTTCCTTTAAAATTTTATGACCAAGAACGATGCCTTCTTTAACCATGAAATGACATTTCTCCCAATTAAGTACTAGATTTGATTGTTCACATCTAATAAGCATTCGTTCAAGATTAACTAGACATGATTCAAATGTATCACCGAAGACTGAAAAGTCATCCATGAAAACTTCCATGCATTCTTCTATCATGTCGTGAAAAATCGCCATCATGCACCTTTGAAAGGTTGCAGGGGTGTTGCAAAGTCCAAATGGCATGCGTTTGTAAGCAAAAGTACCATAAGGGCATGTGAATGTGGTTTTCTCTTGATCTTCGGGTGCTATTGGAATTTGAAAGTATCCGGAGAAACCGTCAAGAAAACAATAGTAACTGTTTCCAGCTAACCTTTCCAACATTTGATCAATGAAAGGTAAGGGAAAGTGATCTTTTCTGGTGGCGTCATTTAATTTTCTATAATCAATACAAACACGCCATCCTGTTACAGTCCTAGTAGGAATAAGCTCATTTTTCTCATTTGTGATAACAGTCATGCCATCCTTCTTAGGTACGCATTGAACTGGGCTTACCCATGGACTATCAGAGATTGGATAAATTAAACCTGCATCTAGCAGTTTAATAATTTCTTTCTTAACAACATCTTGCATATTAAGATTTAGTCTTCGTTGGCGTTGCACATACATTTTATGACCTTCTTCCATAAGAATTTTATGTGTGCAATACGAAGGACTTATTCCTTTAATGTCATGAATCTTCCATGCAATAGCTGGTTTATGAGCTTTTAGCACAGAAATGAGTTGAGATTTTTCATTTTCAGTAAGAGAAGACGATATTATTACAGGTAATTCAGATTCACCATGTAAATAAGCATATTCCAAATGGTTTGGAAGTGGCTTTAACTCTAATGTAGGTGGTTCTTCTATCGATGATTTATATCAATATCTGTCTTCTTCTTTTAGCATTTGAATTTCTTATGTTGTTGGTTCATATCCATTAGCCATAAGTGCGGCTAACATTTCAGCTTCATCAATTGGTTCAGTTCCTTCTCCTAAAGAACATTCTCCTGTTCCTTGTAATTCTGAAAATTCTTCTAACAATTCTGTATGTGAATCTATAGTTTGAATATAATAACATGTATCATCTACAGATTGCGGTTGTTGCATGGCTCTATCCACAGAAAAGGTAACACTCTCGTCCTCTATACTTAGGGTCAGTTTCTTACCGAACACGTCTATTATTGCTTTAGCCGTGTTTAAGAATGGTCTTCCTAATATGAGAGGAACTCGAGAATCTTCTTCCATGTCCAGAATAACAAAATCTACTGGAAATACTAAAGTACCAACTTTAACTAGCATGTTCTCCATTATCCCTCTAGGATATTTTACTGATCGATCGGCTAGTTGTATGCTTATTCGTGTTTGTTTCAATTCTCCAAGGTCTAGTTTAGCGTATAGTGAATACGGCATTAGATTTATACTAGCACCTAAGTCTGCCAATGCTTCTATTGAACTAAGACTACCCAGAAAACATGGAATCGTGAAACTTCCTGGATCAGATAATTTTTCTGGTATCTTATTCAACAGCACTGCAGAACAATTAGCATTAATAGTAACAGCCGAGAGTTCTTCCATTTTCTTTCTATTTGTGATTAGATCTTTCAGAAATTTAGCATATCTAGGCATTCCTGAAATCACATCAATGAAAGGAAGATTTACATTTATTTGTTTAAACATATCCAAAAATTTGGATTGCTCGGCTTCAAGTCTTTCTTTTCTCATTTTACTCGGGTAAGGAAGTGGTGGTTGGTATGGTTTAACATAAGGTTCAACTTTAACTGTGTTATCTTCATTAACCTTTTCAACTATTGGTTATGTTTCCTTATCTTGCTCAGGTTGTGGTTCTTGTGGAGTAGGAATAGCGTCATCAGAAATTACAGGCATTTCTGGTGGTTTAAGTGTAATACCACTTCTTGTGGTAATGGCTTTAGCTGTTTCATTCCGGGGGTTAGCATTTGTATCGCTAAGTAGACTTCTCGGTTTTTTTTCACCTATCAACCTTGCTAGGTTGCTTACTTCTTGTTCCAAATTTTGAATAAAAGCTTGTTGATTTCTAAATGCTTGGGCATTTTGTTCATTAGTTTGTTTCTGAGATGTGAAAAACTGCGTTTGAGATTCAACTAGCTTCGACATCATATCTTCTAAATTTGGTTTTTTATCATCGGCTTGTGGTGGTTTATTTTGAAAAACAGGTCTTTGCTGATTGTAAGTATTATTGGATACTTGTTGATTGCTAGGACCTTGTTGATTGTTGTATGGAACATTTCGGTTATAGTTCTGGTTTTGATTGTAGATTGGTCTTGGCGGTTGATAATTATTCTGATAATTATTTTCAGGCCTTTGGTTCATGTATGAAACATTCTCTCTTTGTTCCATTGTTAGTTCAATACTGAGACAATCTTTTGTCAAATGTGGTCCTCCACACTGCTCACAACTAATTCTTATTGAGTGAATATCTTTGGTCATTTTTTCCATTCGTCTCTCGACAGCATCTATCTTTGCGAAAATGGAATCTAAGTCATGGCTAGAATCGGCTCTAGCTGCTTTAGAAGATCTAACGATATCTTTATCTTGGTGCCACTCATGTGAGTGGGAAGCAGTGTTATCAATAATTTTGTAAGCGTCAGTTGCAGTTTTCTTCATAATAGAACCACCAGCTGCTATATCAATGTCTTTCCTTGTAGTGATGTCGCATTCTTGGTAGAATATTTGTACTATTTGACAGGTGTCTAAACCATGTTGCGGACATCCTCTTAATAACTTTCCAAATCTTGTCCATGCCTCATATAGAGTTTCATTTGGCTTTTGTGTGAACGTAACAATTTCTCCTTGAAGTCTCACGGCTTTAGATGCCGGAAAGAATTGTTTAATAAATTTTTCAACTAAGACGTTGATAGTGCTCCAAATGAACATATATTTTGTAGCAATATCCTCCCAATATGTAAACTATTTAGTTGTAATTGTTCTATTTTAAGTTGTAATCGTTTATAATAAATAAGTGTGAAGACAAAAGGCAAAAACGAAGATTTGAAGACACAAACGTCCAAAAAGCTCAAATGTACAAGATACAATTCAAAAGGTTCAATTTATTGATGAGAAACATCTAAAAATGACAAGAGTACAAGTTACAAAACGCAAAGTACACGATATAAAATAGTACGCAAGGACGTTCGAAAATCCGGAACCGGTACCCGAGCCAACTATCAACGCCCGACGCAATGGACCAAAAATTACAAGTCTACTATGCACAAGAATATAATATAATATATAAATAATTATATTAATTATTTATATTTTATATTTATATATAAATTATGTCGACAAGCAAGGTTCCAAAATTGTGTGAGCTGGATTTTCAAACTCCGCGACTCGCAGAGTTTGCAGGCTTAAAATGCCGCAACTCGCGGAGCTGCAAAAATCAGAAATGCCTATAAAAGGCCATGCATTCTGCCGAGTTTAAAAAACATAAAATAATAATAATAATACTCTGTAATAAATAATAAATATATATATATATATATATATATATATATATATATATATATATATATATATATATATATATATATATATATATATATATATATATATAGGGTAGTTTTATATTAGTTAGTTTGGGTTATGTAATGGCTATTTACGGGTTTTTAAGCTGGAACTCTGTCCGTGTAACACTACGCGTTAAATAATCAATGTAAGTTATGTTCTCCCTTTTAAAATTAATGTCTCGTAACTAAGTTGATATTATGCTTATTTGAACCGAAGTAATCATGATGTTGGGCTAAAAATATCTAAAATTGGGTAATTGGGCTTTGTACCATAATTGGGGTTTGGACAAAAGAACGACACTTGTGGAAATTAGACTATGGGCTATTAATGGGCTTTATATTTGTTTAACTAAATGATAGTTTGTTAATTTTAATATAAAGATTTACAATTGGACGTCCCTATAAATAACCATATACACTCGATCGGACACGATGAGCGGGATATTTATATGTACGAATAATCGTTCATTTAACCGGACACGGGAATGGATTAATAGTCTATGGAATTATTAAAACAGAGGTGAAATTATGTACAAGGACACTTGGCGTAATTGTTAACAAAGTATTAAACCTTGGATTACACGCAGTCGATATCCTGGTGTAATTATTAAATAAAGTATTAAAACCTTGTTACAGTTTAAGTCCCCAATTAGTTGGAATATTTGACTTCGGATATAAGGATAATTTGACGAGGACACTCGCACTTTATATTTATGACTGATGGACTGTTATGGACAAAAACCAGACGGACATATTAAATAATCCAGGACAAAGAACAATTAACCCATAGGAATAAACTAAAAATCAACACGTCAAACATCATGATTACGGAAGTTTAAATAAGCATAATATATTTTATTTCATATTTCCTCGTACTTTTATTTATTGCCATTTTAATTATTGTAATTTATTTTATATTGTTAGTTAAATATCGTCATTTAATTTACGCTTCACTTAAAATATAAAATCGACAAACCGGTCATTAAACGGTAAAACCCCCTTTTATATATTATTAATATAATATATTTTGTACGAATATAATTGTTTAAAATATAGTGTGAAATAAGCCAGCTCCCTGTGGAACGAACCGGACTTACTAAAAACTACACTACTCTATGATTAGGTACACTGCCTATAGTGTTGTAGCAAGGTTTAGGTATATCCCATTTGTAAATAAATAATTAAAACTTGTCAAATTTTGTGTAAAATTGTATCGTATTTAATAGTTTTTCCTAGTAAAATATATAGCTATTTCATATACACCTCGCATAACATCAAGTTTTTGGCGCCGCTGCCGTTGAATCAACGAAACGCTATATTTTTAATTTATTTTTGTATAAATATATTTATATATATATTTTTAGAAAAACAATATAAAAAAAAAACGTTTTGCAAACTCCGCGACTCGCGGAGAATTGCTGGTACGTGGAACCGCGACTCGCGGAGCCGCCCTGACCAGCCTGACCAGAAACCCTATTTCGCACTAATTACGGAATGTTATTAATTATTATTATTATTTATAAACCCTATTTAATTTATTATTATTAATATTTAGTTTTAGTTTTTAAATTAATTTGTATTTTGTATTTTAATTGGTTTTATTATAAATAAAAATTAATACTTTTATAAAATAATAAAGATAAAAATAATATTTTTATAAAAATTGTACTTTTTACAACTTTAAGTTTATTTTTATTTTTTTGTTTATTTTTATTTGTTTTTAGCATAATATTTGTATTTTTATTGTTCGTAGCTAGTTTTAAATTTAGTATTTTGCCGTAGCTTATTTTTATTTCTAGATTTTTAGGCTTTGCCGTAAAATCCCTTAAGTACTTTTTCTTTAGATTATGATTTAGGCGCTTTAGAATTTTACGACGCCGTTTTAAATTTTAGTGCCTTTTAAGTTATTGCCGTTTTGGATATAGAATTCCTTTAAGCTTTAATACCTTTTGACGTAACTTTTTAGATTTAATTTTTAGACTTTTAAGTTTCGATGTTTTTCTTTCTTATTTTTATTTTTCGACGTTTTTCGACGCACACTCTTTTTCTTTCTTATTTCTCGACACGCTAGTTTTTAGGACTTAGAAATTTTCTCTATTTCTTCTCTAAAATTTCAAAACGAAAAATTATTTTAAGCGGTTAAATTGATAGACATCCAAATTTTCTGGTTCGTAGTAATAGTTGGATTTGTTAGTGGCGAGTTGTGGGCTTCCGAATTAAAGGGTCCTGGCTACCTGCTGCATCTTTTGGCTATTCGAAACGTGGGCAAAATCAGAAAAGTCTATTAATTTGATAACTTATATAATTTTTATATTTATAACTAATAGGATAATTAAAATTTGGTAATAAGCGCATTATGAAAAGTCTCGAAGATATTTTGGAAACTCTTTACGACATACGAAATCAATACTCTCAAACAGGTGTTGATGACAATTCAGTCGGTCAATCTTGGATCACGAATGACGAAACAATAACTGGTTGTGAAATCTGTGGAGATTATCACTCAACATGGGAATGTTATTATTACGTTCCTATGGAAAATTACGCACCCATGGAACCTGAATGGAATGATTATGAGGAATACAATTCTAATTGGGATTATTCCCAAGAATATATCCAAACTCAACAACCAGTAGAAGAGGAAAATTACGTGTCTGAAAATTTATTAGACAATATGAAAATCAAACTCGAAGAACTTGATGCTCAAAATGAACAAATGAGAGAGTTTGTAAATAGGCAAGCTGAAATTCTATCAGATTACACACATGTTCATCTGAGGAGTCGTATGCAAGAAAATCTCATATCATCGAATTTTGATGAATTCAAGAGCTCCGAAATCACCAACTATCCCGATGATACTTTTTATTCAGCTTTACCAATTTCACAATATATCGACACATTAGCCTCTACCGACGAAATCATCGACCAATCAATGAATGAAGAAGAAGTAAGGGTGACAAATTGGTACTCTTGGAAAAACGATAACGTTGAAAATTTTACCCCCGAGACCAAAATGGTGAGACCAATAAGTACCATTAATGAAGAAGAATTTGCTTTGATCCCGAAATTCACCATTCCACAACCTTCCAACCCAATATTCTCAATAGACGAGTCATCCACCGGAAATGAACTACGAGCTGTAATAGATAATGACACCTCGAATTTTACCCAATTGGGTAATAGAGGTGAAACCTTTGATCCCGAGAATGAACGGAAGGAAATGTTAGGAATTGTCCGGCCTATAATATGTGTGTCGATGTATATCGATCCATTTACCAAGAACCATAAAAGAGACATATCCATTTACTAAAAGCTACACTTAAAAAAGAATTAGGTAGTGACGATCGGGTGGGTCTAAACTTTAAACCCATTGATATAATATATACCACCCGAGATGTAAATAACTGGCTCACTATTTTAATTCGTGGAACTTATTCTACCGACTTCACATGTCGTCAGCTAAGTGTGGGGAAGTCTAACCCCACTTAACGTTAAATTAGGGGTTCGGGTTAGTGCATAACTCGTTAATAAAAATGAATGATTAGGGTAAAAGACGCTTTTCAAATATTAGTAAACAGTTCAGAAAAGCAGCCGTTTTTGAAAAAAAAGCATGTGTGATAAAACAAGAAGGAATGAACGATGAGGCACGCCATCTATCATTCGACGAGCTTTGTAATTACAAACTGGGTATTTTCAATCACTTTTCTACACTAATTACCCTCATGAATTTATAAACAGAGTCTGATTTCATGCAAATGAGGACATTGCATGATCTCAAGTGTGGGGAAGGGTTATAAATTCTCTCGGGTTTATATTTGGTTTATTTGCCAAATTTTATGAAAATTTGAAAAATTTTCAACTAAATGAATTTTAAATCATGTTTATATATATTTATGAACGGTGAAAACTAGGTGTTAATACCGAAATTATCGTTACCTCGGAAAGGACATAAATTGAGAAACACCCTAAAACGCTTGAATTCATTTAAAATGGAATAGAGAAGAATAAAAAGGCAAAGAAAGAAACTAAGTGTGGGGAGAATGTACCTAGTTATTCAATTAAAAACTATCTAGCACATGTTTCTGTAAAGTCTATTGCAGGTGCTTTTGTTTTGGACTAAATTAACTATTTTACCCGATGAAAGAAAAGAAAAGATGGATCTATACGATGAATCAATTCCATCATTAAAAGGAAGTAAAGTCTTCCGAAAAAGACACGCGCTTCTTGATTTAGGTCAAGAAGTTGTCGTCCAGACCAGCTGTAGGTTGACGAAAAATCTAGAAAAGTCATCACTAAAATCAGTAGGAAATCCACGGACCTCAACATCAAACAGGGTCGCCAAGTGGTCAGATTTATCCTAACCATGAGAAGGATTTATCTCGTACAATGGGGGGGCACCGTGCAAATTAGCTTGATAAGACTAATGAATCAGATCCCCAGAAAGGATAATCTCCTTAAAGATTAAAAATTAGCTTTTAAGCCTGATATTACTCAATCCTTGAGATTGACCTTAAAGATTGAGAATTACAAACTCATGGAATTCAATGATATCTAAACTCGAGCTTGAACGAGAAAATATTTTGATCAAAATTAAAACCGATTTGTTTTCTGAAAATCTATTTTCAATGCGTTCATTGCCATTGAACGTAAAATCCTACGAATTCACCTGGAATTCATTAGGTCACCTGAACCAAATCGGGTATCAACCGTAAGAACGGTGGTTGCATAGCATGGTCGGAGACAGGACCTTGTGCCAGACCAAAAAATCATAGGATGATCTTTAATATTGCTTCTACAAAGGATAGTACTAGCATCCGACACGTTTATAGACCATAATCAAAAGCAAGTCACGGGACATTGCCTTAACAGTTGCTTGTTCATCGCTTTCCTTTACAACCGGACGGTAGTTTACCGAAAGGTAATATACAGGACAAGTAAACTAGACGTGTTGCTTTCCTAATACAAGGTTAGCAAGTGGGTAACACAAAACCATAAGTTTTGAGCTAAAATTTTCAAATCTGAAACCCACAAAATCCACAAAAAAAATCATTTTGCAAACACCGGTGAAGGGTTATTTCGGAAAACTTATCTAGGGTAAAAGCTAGATTGAATTTTCAAAAGATCAAATGTTTTCATAAAGATCCAATTTCCTTAAGGATCTACATTTTCATAGTCATGTGGGACTGTAAACCGCCTTTCAAATGTGCACTTTGCTTTGGAAACCGAAAGTAAATCGGCTATTTGATTGCTAGTGTCGTTGACCTAAACCCGAGGCAACTGTGGATGACACACCCACCTTTAACCATGGTTCTATCGTTACTATCATTATTTATACCGCCATATCAAAATCACTGATGTACAAAGTGTGAAGAATAAAGAAGTGATTCGTGTGATGTATTATATTATTTCAAGTTATGTATTGCTTGAGGACAAGCAACGTTCAAGTGTGGGGATATTTGATAGTGCTCCAAATGAACATATATTTTGTAGCAATATCCTCTCAATATGTAAATTATTTAGTTGTAATTGTTCTATTTTAAGTTGTAATCGTTTATAATAAATAAGTGTGAAGACAAAAGCCGAAAACGAAGATTTGAAGACACAAACGTCCAAAAAGCTCAAATGTACAAGATACAATTCAAAAGGTTCAATTTATTGATGAGAAACGTCTAAAAATGACAAGAGTACAAGTTACAAAATGCAAAGTACACGATATAAAATAGTACGCAAGGACGTTCGAAAATCCGGAACCGGTACCCGAGCCAACTATCAACGCCCGACGCAATGGACCAAAAATTACAAGTCTACTATGCACAAGAATATAATATAATATATTAATAATTATATTAATTATTTATATTTTATATTTATATATAAATTATGTCGACAAGCAAGGTTCCAAAATTGTGTGAGCTGGATTTTCAAACTCCGCGACTCGCGGAGTTTGCAGGCTTAAAATGCCGCAACTCGCGGAGCTGCAAAAATCAGAAATGCCTATAAAAGGCCATGCATTCTGCCGAGTTTAAAAAACATAAAATAATAATAATAATACTCTGTAATAAATAATAAATAAATATATAATATATATATATATATATATATATATATATATATATATATAGTATAGGGTAGTTTTATATTAGTTAGTTTGGGTTATGTAACGGTTATTTACGGGTTTTTAAGCCGGAACTCTGTCCGTGTAACACTACGCGTTAAATAATCAATGTAAGTTATGTTCTCCCTTTTTAAATTAATGTCTCGTAACTAAGTTGTTATTATGCTTATTTGAACCGAAGTAATCATGATGTTGGGCTAAAAATATCTAAAATTGGGTAATTGGGCTTTGTACCATAATTGGGGTTTGGACAAAAGAACGACACTTGTAGAAATTAGACTATGGGCTATTAATGGGCTTTATATTTGTTTAACTAAATGATAGTTTGTTAATTTTAATATAAAGATTTACAATTGGACTTCCCTATAAATAACCATATACACTCGATCGGACACGATGGGCGGGATATTTACATGTACGAATAATCGTTCATTTAACCGGACACGGGAATGGATTAATAGTCTATGGAATTATTAAAACAGAGGTGAAATTATGTACAAGGACACTTGGCGTAATTGTTAACAAAGTATTAAACCTTGGATTACACGCAGTCGATATCCTGGTGTAATTATTAAATAAAGTATTAAAACCTTGTTACAGTGTAAGTCCCCAATTAGTTGGAATATTTGACTTCGGATATAAGGATAATTTGACGAGGACACTCACACTTTATATTTATGACTGATGGACTGTTATGGACAAAAACCAGACGGGCATATTAAATAATCCAGGACAAAGAACAATTAACCCATGGGAATAAACTAAAAATCAACACATCAAACATCATGATTACGGAAGTTTAAATAAGCATAATATATTTTATTTCATATTTCCTCGTACTTTTATTTATTGTCATTTTAATTATTGTTATTTATTTTATATTGTTAGTTAAATATCGTCATTTACTTTACGCTTCGCTTAAAATATAAAATCGATAAACCGGTCATTAAACGGTAAAACCCCCTTTTATATATTATTAATATAATATATTTTGTACGAATATAATTGTTTAAAATATAGTATGAAATAAGCCAGCTCCCTGTGGAATGAACCGGACTTACTAAAAACTACACTACTCTACGATTAGGTATACTGTCTATAGTGTTGTAGCAAGGTTTAGGTATATCCCATTTGTAAATAAATAATTAAAACTTGTCAAATTTTGTGTAAAATTGTATCGTATTTAATAGTTTTTCCTAGTAAAATATATAGCTATTTCATATACACCTCGCATAACATCAGACGTCCCATGTATCAATCGCCCCTTCAGGTAACGATTTCAACCAATCTTTGGCTTCTCCTTTAAAGTCCAGAGAAATAACATGAGATATATCTGTTCATCCTCCACTTCTCGGATTTTAAATAGTGTACAGATCCTATTAAAGGTATGAAGATGTTCGTTTGGATCTTCATTTGGCGCACCACTAAATTGGCATTGATTTGTTACCATGTGTAGAATTTGTCCGTTTATTTCATAGTCTGGCGCATTAATGTCTGGTTGAGTAATTGCGTGACCTTGGCCAGTGCGTTTAGCTCTCATTCGGTCTTCCATACTTAGAGGTTCCAGATTTTCCATGATTAAATTTTCTGAATCTGAATCACTAGAGGATTCTGATTTAATGGGTTGTTCCTCAACAATCTCTGTTTGAATGATTGGTGGTTCCGGAGAGAAGATTAATGGTTCAGGATCTCTGAATTGTCCCTGAATATCCTCCGGATTCTCAATTGTGAGGTCGGGTTCAAAAAATGGATTATCAGAAATTTGAATTGGAGTACTTGGTCGACTGGATGACGATTCTAAAGAAAAATCAACGGCGACAATATTTGCTAGATGTCTTGATCGAGTTATAGGTGGTGAACGTACAAAAGGTGGTGAACATTTTGCTCGGTGCATTCACTGAATATCCTATTAGTTATAAAAATAAAAATTATATAAGTTATCAAATTAATAGACTTTTCTGATTTTGCCCACGTTTCGAATAGCCAATAGATGCAGCAGGTAGCCAGGACCCTTTAAATCGGAAGCCCACAACTCGCCACTAACAAATTCAACTATTACTACGAACCAGAAAATTTAGGATGTCTATCAATTTAACCACTTAAAATAATTTTTCGTTGAAATTTAAAGAAATTAGAGAGAAGAAATAGAAAATTCTATGTCCTAAAAACTAGAGCGTCGAAAAATAAGAAAGAAAAAGATCGCGTCGGAAAACGTCGAAAAAATAATAAAAAGAACGTAGCGCGTCGAAACTTAACAGGAACTAAAAACTAAGAATTAAAAGTTGCGTCTAAAAATATTAAAGCTTAAAAGAAATACAATATCCCAAATGGCAATTACTTAAAAAGGTACTAAAATATTAAAACGGCGTCGCAAAATTCTAAAGCACCTAAATCTTAGTCTAAAGAAAAAACACTTAAGGGATTTTACGGCAAAGCCTAAGAATCTAGAAATAAAAATAACTACTTTAAAAACTATGACTTAAAACTAAATACGAGCGAAAAATACAAATATTACGCTAAAACAAATAAAAAGATACAAAATATAAAAAATAAACTTAAAGTTGTAAAAAGTACAATTTTAATAAAAATATTATTTTTATATTATTTATTTATAAAAGTATTAAGTTTATATATTTAATAAAACTAATTAAACTAAAAATACAAACTAAATAATAAAACTAAACTAAATAATAAAATAATTATAACCTAAATAGGGTTTTTAATTAATAATAATTATAATTATAAACCCTAATTTCGTACAGCTTATGTTTCAGACGAGTTGTAATGACCCAGAATTTTCCGACCAAATTATACTTATGAGATTAATATTTACATAAATTAAACCATACCAACATGATAAGCAATCCAAATTGTTGAGACTTGTGTTTTTGAAAAGAGTTTTACACAACGTTTGACCGTCCAATATGACCAATGATATCACGAACTATATAACATACGATAATTATACGTTTGTGTATATATATGTATTTATATATATTTAACATGATTTAAGGATGGTTTAACATCTCATTGTGTACTAATGACAATGAGTTATAAGTATATTTTGAAACTACTAACTTAAGTTTTCAAAACGATAACTATACGTAACATTCTTTGATATATATACTTATAATCTATAATGCTTATACATGTATCGTATATATAATGTATTTAATCACTTTTTAAGGACTTAAATACATAAAACAATATAAGTATATTCACAAAAGATAGCTATATTTGAATTCTCGTTTCGTTTCCTCAAGATTTCTATACGTATATCTAGGGTATATGTACCCGTATCATACCCAGCTTCTATACGTATTTACTATTGGTATATACACATCAAATCAACATCCTAATCAACATTATTACTGCCCTAGATATGAGGTAACTAGGATTTGTCAAGTAGTATGAATTATTAGTAAGAAAACAAAATTAGGAATCCTTTTCTTTCTTTATAAACTAAAAACGTTTTTATAAATGAACACCATTTCTTCACTCCATTTTCTCATACCTACACCCTCATTTCTCTCTCAAAATACTCCTAACTTCATACTTGATCATCTCCAAGCATTTTCCCCATCATTTAGCTTTAATTACAAGCCTTAAACACCATTAGAAAACTCTTTCAAGAACATATCAAAATAACCACCCATTTGAAGAAGTTTACTTCCAACCTTTTGATCTAACTCCACCAATCTTTGATTCCAAGATTATTTCTTATCTTTTGCAGTAACTTTGTCCAAGTAACTTGAGGTAGTAACCTTGTTCATAATCTTAATCAATTCATATTCATATAGCTATCTCATTTTGTGGTATAAAATTTTAACAACAAGAACATAGTTTGAATGATTTCAAACTTGTTTGCAAACTAAATAGATCCTTCTAACTTGACTTTTAAAACATTTCAAGACCTGTAATATATCATAATGATATGCTAACCTAACAAGATATAAGTTGGTTTTACAAAGAACATCTTAAAAACTGAATCTACGTCGTCGGAGTGCAACCGGGGGCTGTTTTGGGTTGGAAAATTAAAAACCATCTTGAACTTTGAATTGGAAGTTCATGTTCTGGAAAAATGATATTTCTTATGAATATGTTAACACATAAAAATTTCATGGTTTAACTCAAAGTGTAAGTATTTTTAGAAAAATGATCATTAAATGTTGTTTTTATGATGGAAAATGATCACTTTCATAAGTTTCACTAAAGTTTGACCTATAACCTATGATTTTGAATACAAACTAAGGTATTTTCAGTTCATATTCTTAAAATTTGACTCAATCCAAGGAAGTGGCAATTTGAACCAACAAAAACGGAGTTGTAATGAAGAAACTACGACTAAAACAAGATTGGGTATCCGAAGCTAGTTTAGCTACGAAAATATTTGGAGAAAAAGTAAATTAATCATATCTTTTCTAATTAATATGATATTTTATATATAATTACTTATGATTTGATTTTATATATTTCAGGACTACCCGTAAACAACACGAGAAGATTAATCATAAGACCTCACGATTGTACGCAACACGTCATTTGACAACACGGTACTTTATGTACGCAACACGTCATTTGACAACATGGTACCATGGGTCGAGATTAATTCTGATCAATACGAATATGATGGGGTCTTTATTTATTGTATTTAAGCAACTAATTGTGGACCACTAACATCGGACTGCTAACTACGGACTAAGAAAATATTAAAAGTATATATATATGTAACGATTACTTAAAAATAAAATATGTTGATATATTATATATATGGTTAGGTTCGTGATATCTATCGGAGACCAAGTCGAATTAAATACCTTCAAGGCAAAAGTGAGTTTCATTTGCTCCCTTTTTAATTGCTTTTGCAATATATATATTTTTGGGCTGAGAATACATGCGCTGCTTTTATAAATGTTTACGAAATAGACACAAGTACTTAAAAATATATTCTACGTTGAGTTGTACCACTGGCATAATTCCCTGTAGCTTGGTAACTACTATTTACATGTGGTATTGTAAACGCGAATCCTGTTGATAGATCTATCGGGCCTGACAACCCCAACCGGACTGGACGACCAGTATTCAACGGTTGCACAGTACTTCGTTTTGGTGACTACACTTGGTACGGTGTAGTGAGATTTCATAATAAAGGGAATATGCGACGTTGATTAAATGTTAAGTATGGTTACCAAGTGCTCAACCACTTAGAATGCTTTACATACACTTGCGAGTGTATTATGTTTATGATTATGAAATATTGTGGTCTATTAACATATTGAAATGATTGTCATGATAAACCTATGAACTCACCAACCTTTTGGTTGACACTTTAAAGCATGTATATTCTCAGGTACGAATTAAGTCTTCCGCTGTGCATTTTCTCAATATAAGGGCATTACTTGGAGCTGATCATCGCAATGGGACCAAATGTTGATGACTTCGTCCAGGTGGATTAGGACGGGTCCTTTTAGTTGGTATCAGAGCGGTGGTCATAGCGAACCAGGTCTTGCATGAGTCTGGACTTCGACCGTGTCTACATGTCAAAAGTTTTGCTTATCATTTCTAGTCGGAAATCATCTGCTTATCATCCTTAGGAAATTACCTGCTTATCATTCATAAGTCTAGACACGTTTTACTGCATTTACTGCATTGATAGTGTATAGACGAATTCTTATCTTAGCATATCTGTTATTGCGAACTTTGACTGATATTTTTTCAAAGATTCTCCGTAATTTACGGGATTTTAGTATTTTATATACATATGTAAATTATGTATTGAAGAGTACCAAATCTAACTCCTATAATCTATTCCATACCAAAAATTCATTTTCCCCATTATACAAGATGGATTCCGCATCTAGTTCGAATTCTTTAGATTCCGACAGTTATGCCGATATGGATTTCCATTCGGGCTCCGAAAGCAGCGTCACCGGAATGGATCAACCAATTTTCCATCATCTATTCTGGATGAATTGGGGATGGGTTCGTAATATACTAAATCACTGGAGACAAGAAGAAGGTGATCCATTCCATCCACCAAATTGCCCTCTTGGCGATGAACCTGAAGCACTTACCGGCGAACCTATTCGAAACACCATTTTCTCTCTCATTTCTAGAGTATTTCGTCACGATTATATACTATCCCATATTACAAATCTTGTTCATTCGCTCGCTCTAACCGCCAATCATCCCGGTGTACTAGCAGAAGTTAACGAACTTCACGCTCGCGTGACGGCTTTGGAGAACATGGTGCAAAGGTTGCAAACACCAGCAGCAGCACCAGCAGCATAATCAGCACCACCATCAATAACATCAAAAATACCATCATCACCACTAACAAACAACATCCGCATCACACGTCTCGACATCATAATCTGTCCCACAAACATCAACATCATACGCACCATAGATATCAAGGAGTACCAACAATAATGAACGATGAAGTATTGATCCATAACTTCATTGATATTCTGCGAAGAATATGTGGTTTCAAAAAGTTTTAGAGATTTCTTATTCTAGCTCATTAAATTCATGATTTCATCTGAAGAAAATATATATGTATATATGTTTTCATAAAGATTGTAATTAAAAGTTCTTTTGTACAAAATATTAATGGTGAAATTTTTTTTTAACGGGTAGGTAATACCCGAGGAATAATTAGATTTCATCTTAATAAGTTACATTGTACATTCGTCGAAGCTGATTCAACAGTCATTTACTATCCTACTTACAACCACCGATATACGTATCCGTTCACCGCAGAATAACCATTTTCATTCAATTTCATATTTGGATTTTGACTTCCCAGAATCCAACAAGTGGCATATGAAGAAAACATATGACAAAATAAAATCTGTTAGAAACAAACAAATTAACTATGAAAAATGTTGTTAAGAATCCACGCTAACTGTTCCAGCTAACTGTTCCTAGCTAATTGATTACATTTTATTTATCGCAGTTTATTTATCGC
This sequence comes from Rutidosis leptorrhynchoides, assembly GCF_046630445.1. Classification (NCBI taxonomy): domain Eukaryota; kingdom Viridiplantae; phylum Streptophyta; class Magnoliopsida; order Asterales; family Asteraceae; genus Rutidosis; species Rutidosis leptorrhynchoides. Next base: position 379,096,970 of record NC_092343.1, on the reverse strand, counting down.
AATTTAATTATCGCACTTTTATTTATCGTCATTTAATTTCTGTAATTATTTTACGCACTTTAAATATCGGGACACGTATACAATGTTTTGACATATCATATCGACACATCTATATATATTATTTGGAATCACCATAGACACTCTATATGCAGTAATGATCGAGTTCTCTATACAGGGTTGAGGTTGATTCTACAATAATATATATAGTTTGAGTTGTGATCGAGTCTGAGAAGTATACGGGTCACGACACGTATTAATTAATTCGTATATTATATATTAAACAATATATGAATTATTGGACTGTTACTGTTGACTATCGACTTTGGACTAATGACATTGGACAATTAAAATGAATTAAAATATTGATTATAACATATGAAACTAAACATTTCTTCAAGATTGCCACTTGATTTCATCTTAAACCTCATTGTATCTCGACGATTACAATCAGCGTTCAAATCTATCATGATTCTTAAAAACACCTCAATCGAGAGGATAAACCAACCGCACTTCATCTACGGAAGAAAAGATTGATGCATATAGTTATGCACCTGAAAAACCCTCGAAAACTGAGTAAACGTTTGACACGTATCTGTTCTAGTTCCTTTGACATTGTTATTACCGAAGATCGTTTTGCAATCCCTTTCTAAAGTAGCTAATTTTGTCACAGCTCCAGCAAGTCAACTCCGACTTTTCATCCGAAACAACTTTATTATAACCGCGATATATATGCGTACTCTTTATTGTTACTGGGGAACCTTTTATATTCCACAATATTACCATCAACGATTAATCATTCTAAAAACACAATTCTCCTGAAACTACCTCGGTTTGATAACCGATGACCCAGATCAGTTAACTTTAAAAATGCTGACGAAGCAGCTTGTTGTAGATGATCTTAATGGCCAAAAGTTTGATGATAAAGAAAGGAGTGTTAGGAACGCTCGATAGAAAATTTAGTACCGAAAAGCGGATTATGCGAAACTATGAAGAAAGCCGTGGACAAATCACAAAGAATAAGTTTGCCTTCAAAGAATCCAAATGATTCTGTGCCTGCTAAAATCGTTAGCAAACATCTTATTTCTCATTCTAAACCTTCACAGACAAATCTTCTTCATCAACCATTGATATTAGAAATTCTAAGATATTCTCGTATGTTCTATTATAAATATCCTCCATATTTCTGGCGATATTTTCACAACTATTCTTATCTGAGATCATTTATCTCTCCGTAATATCTGCAACATAAAAGAAACTGTGTTAGTTTCTAAATTCTGAAACCTTCGAGTTTAAAATATGAATGTTTTGAAGTAGTGTTGGGAACTGAAGCATGGATTAGTATAATATAATGACACTTGATCAACGTCATTATATTACAGTAAGTCATGCTGAGTTTCTAATGAAGCATGATGATTCACAGTACCGTCATCATGTGCCATTTACACGACTCTTACATTCTATCTAATCTCTAAACATATCAAGAGAATATTTTTTCTGGATGACTCGGTCTTCTCCAGGGTATTCTGGTAATTTAACAAATCAAAATTGTTCTATTACCATTTTCTTCTTAGAGCATTAGCTATGTTCATTCTGAATTTCATATCTACGAATTCCGGACCATTACTCGCTTGACTTGAAGTCGGGAAGAGAAAACGAAAGCATGAAGCTCCGAAAAATAATGAAGAATATAAACTCCGATAATAACCCCGAAATTAAAAACCGTATATATCAATGCAGATAGCAATATAGAGACACGGGAGAATTAGAAACACTATAAACACAAGAGTATAGTAGAAGTAAATAGATTCTTCTGGTGGTAGATGAAAAAGAAGAATGACAGATATAAAAATTAGGAGTATATCAAGAATCAGGACTGGATGGAGCATATTGATGAATGCTTTAAAGTAAGAATCAGGGGAGAAAGAATAGAAGGTGTGAGTCGTGGAAAATAAGAAAACGAAGGGGTGAATTTATAGTGAAATATCCGACAGAGCAATCGAAACAGATTATTGCATATAATCAAAGAAGATCCTGATTTCCGTAATCACCAAAGAACCAAATCTTATTACGTAAGATTCTCTTTAAATCCCTTAAATCCCGAAAATCAATCATAACTACGTCATCGGTTAAGACGAATATATTTTACTCATCTCACTCTTTTACGATAGTCTCATTTATATTCTTCGCATAATCGAATCGTTTTATCTACATTACTCAATGATGATAAAACTCCATTATCACCTTATATTTTTCATGAAAACCTTCTTATTGTTATCCATAACAACCTCTATCAAATTTCGGGGACGAAATTTCTTTAACGGGTAGGTACTGTAATGACCCAGAATTTTCTGACCAAATTATACTTATGAGATTAATATTTACATAAATTAAACCATACCAACATGATAAGCAATCCAAATTGTTGAGACTTGTGTTTTTGAAAAGAGTTTTACACAACGTTTGACCGTCCAATATGACCAATGATATCATGAACTATATAACATACGATAATTATACGTTTGTGTATATATATGTATTTATATATATTTAACATGATCTAAGGATGGTTTAACATCTCATTGTGTACTAATGACAATGAGTTATAAGTATATTTTGAAACTACTAACTTAAGTTTTCAAAACGATAACTATACGTAACATTCTTTGATATATATACTTATAATCTATAATGCTTATACATGTATCGTATATATAATGTATTTAATCACTTTTTAAGGACTTAAATACATAAAACAATATAAGTATATTCATAAAAGATAGCTATATTTGAATTCTCGTTCCGTTTCCTCAAGATTTCTATACGTATATCTAGGGTATATGTACCCGTATCATACCCAGCTTCTATACGTATTTACTATTGGTATATACACATTAAATCAACATCCTAATCAACATTATTACTGCCCTAGATATGAGGTAACTAGGATTTGTCAAGTAGTATGAATTATTAGTAAGAAAACAAAATTAGGAATCCTTTTCTTTCTTTATAAACTAAAAACGTTTTTATAAATGAACACCATTTCTTCACTCCATTTTCTCATACCTACACCCTCATTTCTCTCTCAAAATACTCCTAACTTCATACTTGATCATCTCCAAGCATTTTCCCCATCATTTAGCTTTAATTACAAGCCTTAAACACCATTAGAAAACTCTTTCAAGAACATATCAAAATAACCACCCATTTGAAGAAGTTTACTTCCAACCTTTTGATCTAACTCCACCAATCTTTGATTCCAAGATTATTTCTTATCTTTTGCAGTAACTTTGTCCAAGTAACTTGAGGTAGTAACCTTGTTCATAATCTTAATCAATTCATATTCATATAGCTATCTCATTTTGTGGTATAAAATTTTAACAACAAGAACATAGTTTGAATGATTTCAAACTTGTTTGCAAACTAAATAGATCCTTCTAACTTGACTTTTAAAACACTTCAAGACCTGTAATATATCATAATGATATGCTAACCTAACAAGATATAACTTGGTTTTACAAAGAACATCTTAAAAACTGAATCTACGTCGTCGGAGTGCAACCGGGGGCTGTTTTGGGTTGGAAAATTAAAAACCATCTTGAACTTTGAATTGGAAGTTCATGTTCTGGAAAAATGATATTTCTTATGAATATGTTAACACATAAAAATTTCATGGTTTAACTCAAAGTGTAACTATTTTTAGAAAAATGATCATTAAATGTTGTTTTTATGATGGAAAATGATCACTTTCATAAGTTTCACTAAAGTTTGACCTATAACCTATGATTTGGATACAAACTAAGGTATTTTCAGTTCATATTCTTAAAATTTGACTCAATCCAAGGAAGTGGCAATTTGAACCAACAAAAATGGAGTTGTAATGAAGAAACTACGACTAAAACAAGATTGGGTATCCGAAGCTAGTTTAGCTACGAAAATATTTGGAGAAAAAGTAAATTAATCATATCTTTTCTAATTAATATGATATTTTATATATAATTACTTATGATTTGATTTTATATATTTCAGGACCACCCGTAAACAACACGAGAAGATTAATCATAAGACCTCACGATTGTACGCAACACGTCATTTGACAACACGATACTTTATGTACGCAACACGTCATTTGACAACATGGTACCATGGGTCGAGATTAATTCTGATCAATACGAATATGATGGGGTCTTTATTTATTGTATTTAAGCAACTAATTGTGGACCACTAACATCGGACTGCTAACTACGGACTAAGAAAATATTAAAAGTATATATATATGTAACGATTACTTAAAAATAAAATATGTTGATATATTATATATATGGTTAGGTTCGTGATATCTATCGGAGACCAAGTCGAATTAAATACCTTCAAGGCAAAAGTGAGTTTCATTTGCTCCCTTTTTAATTGCTTTTGCAATATATATATTTTTGGGCTGAGAATACATGCGCTGCTTTTATAAATGTTTACGAAATAGACACAAGTACTTAAAAATATATTCTACGTTGATTTGTACCACTGGCATAATTCCCTGTAGCTTGGTAACTACTATTTACATGTGGTATTGTAAACGCGAATCCTGTTGATAGATCTATCGGGCCTGACAACCCCAACCGGACTGGACGACCAGTATTCAACGGTTGCACAGTACTTCGTTTTGGTGACTACACTTGGTACGGTGTAGTGAGATTTCATAATAAAGGGAATATGCGACGTTGATTAAATGTTAAGTATGGTTACCAAGTGCTCAACCACTTAGAATGCTTTACATACACTTGCGAGTGTATTATGTTTATGATTATGAAATATTGTGGTCTATTAACATATTGAAATGATTGTCATGATAAACCTATGAACTCACCAACCTTTTGGTTGACACTTTAAAGCATGTATATTCTCAGGTACGAATTAAGTCTTCCACTGTGCATTTTCTCAATATAAGGGCATTACTTGGAGCTGATCATCGCAATGGGACCAAATGTTGATGACTTCGTCCAGGTGGATTAGGACGGGTCCTTTCACGAGTCAAATCACTCCATGCGATCGCATGGAGTGTATGTTATATATTCATGCGATCGCATGACTTGCGGATCCGGGCCAAATGCTAGGCTGCTATAGTACCAGGCCCGAATAGTTTTTTTTTTTTCTGTTTTTCTGTTTTTAATATAAATAAATATTTATATAAAATAATAAAATACTTATATTTAAAAACAAAAATAGAAATAAAAATACTTTTTAACTTTATATATTTTAAACAAACTCTTAAAAATAAATATATAGATATTTTTCTTTTTATATTTTTGTATTTTTTAAAATTAAAAACGTATTTTTACAAAAGCGTAATTTTACAAAAGTAAACTAAGAAATTTTTATTTTTTTTATATAGCGTTGCGCTTTCGGCGTTTTAGTTTCCCCGGCAGTGGCGCCAAAAATACTTGATGTGCGTAGAGGTGTATACAAAATAGTTATATTTTTACTACGAAATACTATTAAATACGATACAATTTTACACAAGTTATTTATTTATTTATAGAATGGATATACCTAAACCTTGCTACAACACTTATAGGCAGTGTACCTAATCATACAGTAGTGTAGTTTTTAGTAAGTCCGGTTCGTCCACAGGGAACTCGCCAAGTTTAACGCTATATTTTTAACTTATGATTGTAAAAATATAAAAATATATATAAGTAGTATTATTATTATAAAAGGGGGTTTTTACCGTTTAATGACCGGTTTGTCGATTTTAAAACTTTAGTCGCAGTTAAAACCTAATGTAAAATATTAAAAATAAATATAACTTAAATTAAAGTGTAAATTAAATAACGATAATGAAATTGCGATAAATAAAAGTGCGATAAAATAAAATTGCGATAATTAAAGAGTACTATAATTAAAAGTGCAATTAAATACAATGACAGTAAATAAAAGTGCGATAATTAAAAGTGCAATTAAATATGAAATAAAGAAATTATATATGAAATAAAGGAATTATGCTTATTTAAATTTCCGTAATCATGATGTTTGACGTGTTGATTTTAGTTTTATTACCATGGGTTAATTGTCCTTTGTCTTGGATTATTCGATATATCCGTATGGATTTGTCCATAATAGTCCATCAGTCATAATCATAAAGTGCGGAAGTCATCGTCAAATTATTCTTATTCCCGAAGTCAAATATTCCAACTAATTGGGGATTCGAATTGTAACAAGGTCTTAATACTTTGTTTAATGAATACACCAGGTTATCGACTGCGTGTAGTTCAAGGTTTTACTACTTTATTAACAATTACACCAATTACCCTTGAATGTAATCCACCCCTGTTTCAACAAGTCTATTAACTATTAATCCAGTTCCGTGTCCGGTAAAATGAACAATTATTGGTATTTATAGATATCCCGTCCACCGTACCCAGTCAAGCGTATGTGGTTATTTATAAATACGTCAAATTATAAGTTTATATATTAATGTTCATGCATATTTTTTCCAAGGGAAAACATACACACGGACATCAATGCGAAAGGGTTTTTTTAGGCGTCAACGTCGTTGATCTCCGGTCCGGTTACCGTGACTAACCCGTACCCGAGATGATGATCTCGGGAGGGTGACCAACGAATTGCCCGCCGGTCGATAGTCGGAACCTATCAACGGTAAAGGGAGAAAAACCCTACAAGACCCGTAGGAAAAAACCCTAGTGTTGATATCGTGAAGATGATCGTAGAGAAGATCCGGCGATAACTGCCGTATGCGCTGCGGACTTGCGGTGGTGGAGGAGTTGCGGTGTGATCGAATGACCGTATGAGGTGTGCTTTCATTGAGAGAGTAAGAGTTGTATGCGATTGGGAGATTGTGAACTTGATGTAGGTTTTGCCCCATATTTATAGATGGGAATTAGGGTTACTTGACTTGGGGCCCAAGTTAATTGCGTAGACCCTAATTGGGCCAAACCCTACGTCATCAAGTCCCCCAAGTTCGGTATGATATTTTTGTCAAGTATCGTATCGAACTTCTCATTATGCTGCGGAAAATAAGTTCACAGGAGCCTGCGCAAACAACTGTGCGTAAACCCGCGAACAGATGTGCAAAGAACCGCATGCAGAGTGCGCAGGGAAACCGCGTGAACTACCATGCGTAAAACCGCATGAAAATTGAGTCTAAAGTCGCGGACAACTGTGCGCAAAGTGTGCGAACATCTGCGCTAAATATTCATGTACTTAAACCGCATATAATGAATTAAAAGCTCAATAAAAAAAGACAAACCTTCTCAAACCGAATGATAGACGGTAGAAACACGAGACATAATGCATCGTGCCCCACGGTGGGCGCCAAATGTTCATGCATATTTTTTCCAAAGGAAAACATACACACGGACATCAATGCGAAAGGGTTTTTTTAGGCGTCAACGTCCTTGATCTCCGGTCCGGTTACCGTGACTAACCCGTACCCGAGATGATGATCTCGGGAGGGTGACCAACGAATTGCCCGCCGGTCGATAGTCGGAACCTATCGACGGCAAAGGGAGAAAAACCCTACAAGACCCGTAGGAAAAAACCCTAGTGTTGCGATCGTGAAGACGATCGTGGAGAAGATCCGGCGATAACTGCCGTATGCGCTGCGGACTTGTGGTGGTGGAGGAGTTGCGGTGTGATCGAATGACCGTATGAGGTGTGCTTTCATTGAGAGAGTAAGAGTTGTATGCGATTGGGAGATTGTGAACTTGATGTAGGTTTTGCCCCATATTTATAGATGGGAATTAGGGTTACTTGACTTGGGGCCCAAGTTAATTGCGTAAACCCTAATTGGGCCAAACCCTACGTCATCAATTAAATTAATGAGGTATCATTTAGTTAATATAAAACCCATTAATAGCCCATAGTCTAATTTCCACAAGTGTCATTCTTTTATCCAAACCCCAATTATGGTACAAAGCCCAATTACCCAATTTTAATATTTAGCCCAACATCACGATTACTTCGGCATTAAATAAGCATAATAATAACTTAGCTACGAGACATTAATTTAAAAAGGTTGAACATAACTTACAATGATTAATAATAGCGTAGCGTTACGCGGACAGAATTTCGACTTACACCCTTACAACATTCGCTAACATACCCTCATTATTATTAAAATTAAAATTAAAATTAAAATTAAAATTAAAAGTATAATATATATATATATATATATATATATATATATATATATATATATATATATATATATATATATATATATATTACGAGATAGAGAGAATGAATTGAAAAAGGTGTAAAAATTCGTCCGAAAATGCTGAAATTTATAGATGTGGCCTGACTTCTGGGGCCATGCGATCGCATGGCTTTTGTTCTTCCAGGCCATGCGATCGCACGGCCAGCTGGGAGAGTTCACATGACTTTGTTTTCTTTCTTGCCGACGGTTTTTAATAATAATATAATATATAAATAATTTATAGAATTATTTAAATATTATATTATATTCGTGTGCATAATTGACTTGTAATTTTTAGTCCGTTGCGTCAAGCGTTGAGAGTTGACTTTGGTCCCAGTTCCGGATTTTCGAACGTCCTTGCGTACAATTTAATATCTTGTATTTTGCGTTTTGCGTCTTGTACTTTTGTAATTTTGAGACGTTTCTCATCAATAATTTGAACCTCTTTAATTGTACTTTGTATTTTTGAGCTTTTTGGTCGTTTGCGTCTTCAATTAGTCGAATCTATCTTTTATCTTCACCTTTTATTATTTAACGAATATCACTTGTAAATAGAACAATTGCAACTAAAAACTTGTCTTTCTTGAGGGATAATGCTGTGAAATATATGTTCGTTTTTAGCATTATCACTAAGCATACCGTAAGATCACTAAGCAACGAGTTAAAGATACATCAACAAAATATAAGTTCACCAACAACGATGTAAACAATGCCAATAAGCTACACCCGGAGGGTTAGCTACATCACGACAATACAACATTATATGTATACAATATATATATATATATATATATATATATATATATATATATCTCGAATAACATAATTTGCTTACGCTTATGTCATGACCCGGAAAATTTCGACAAATTTTAAACCAAACTCTCGATACGATTTAATATTTTTGACACGATAAGCAAAGTCTGTTAGGTTGAGTCTCAAAAATTTTTGAACTATACAATTGACTTTCGACCGTCCCGATGATTCACGAACAATTACTTGTAAATAGATATATTTGAATATATATAAATAATAATTTTAAATATATTATATTAGAATTAACTATGTAAAATAAAACAATATATAATAAATATAATTTAAAACATATCTATATATATATATATAAATAAAGTATATTGAATATAGTTGGTTTCGAATATAATGATTGTAATCATTGATCCGTAGAAAGATTACATAGATTATAATTTTAATTAAAATACATTCACTTTGATAGTTTGAATTTTAATACTTTGTATATCTTAGTTGAGACCAAAAACAAATAAGTAACAAGCTTTGTTATAAATAGTTTTGCTAAGATTAAAACCAAAAGATATAAATTTATAAATATTTCATTATATATATATATATATATATATATATATATATATATATATATATATATATATATTAATTTGTAATATTAATATTATTAACACTGTTATTAATAAATATTATTACCATTGTTATTAATATCATTATTATTATTATTATTATGATAGTTATTATTAATAGTATTATTATTATTATTATTATTATTATTATTATTATTATTATTATTATTATTATAGTTATTATTATTATTATTATTATTATTAATATATCTATATTATTTATTAGTGATTAAAAAAAACAGATAATTATATTCAGTTAGATATCACATCTGCTTTAATTTGTTTTTCTTCTTCTACTGCACGTGATTTTTGTTCCTGTCTATAACATTATTAGACATCCCACTCAACTTTATCCCTTTTTCCTTTCATTCTGTATACCCGTGAATTTCTATTCTATCTCATCATTCAACAACTTGATTAATATATATTACATTACATATATGTTTGTATGGAGAGCATAACTATCAAAACACGTTCTTTGTTATATTTCTGTTTCTCTTCATAACCAAACCAACACCTTCTGCATCGTAGAACCCCCATCTAAACCGTCACTTTCTACAACAACCACCATAGAACCATCATCACAAAGATTGCTATTCGAACACCAAATTGCAAATATGATCAACCATTACTTCTAATATATGTTTCGATTTCTAATTCATGCATCTCAATATCAATAAACCCATTTAATCACCAATATCGCGACCCTCATAAATCAAGTCGATCACTTTCACAACCACCTTCGGTCTTTGTTTCATTATCATGAACACCACTATACCCATCACCTTTGTGTTCGAACCTTCAACCCATTTGTACCACCAAAACCCGTTTTGCTATTTTTGTTTTGTAAAGTCATCACCACCCTTCACCGTTGATAACCATCATAAACCACCACCTCGCCCTGTTACCATTTTTCTGTTTTTGGCCGAGAACACCCAAAACAAACCTCCATCAGTACTCGACAACCATCGCAAACCCACTTAGTCTTTCCGTTTTACTTCCTGTTCGCTACTACTACAGCAAGAAAAACATATTTTGTTTTTATTAAACAAAGAGAGAAAAGAGAAAAGATGATGATGATGTTTCTAGTTAATTATAAGAGGAACCCACCCATGTTATAATATTTTACTACCATGTTCTTTACACTGTATCTGCTTTATGATTCTCGCTAAATCACAAAGAAAAGAAACAAAAACCACAAATGGTTAAATAGGCCGATTACATTTTTTTTCTGTTGTTGGGCTGTTACAATAGCCACGAAGTGGGCTTATGCAAATCGGTCCATATATTATTTTTTTGTTGTGTTGGGCCTGCTCTACCTTGGGCTGTGATGGTAGTAAAATATACCAATAATAATATATCATGATGATGATGTTTGGAATATGATGATAATGATACAATGATGATGATCATGTATGATATGATTGGTAAATCACGATGAAGGAAAAATCGTGATACAATGATGGTATGTATAGATTAAGAAATGATAATGATGATGAACTAGTGTAACGTGATGATTGATGATGATTAGATGTTAAGTATGGTGAGGTCTTTATGAAGAAAACAAATCCTAGATTGATGTAGTTGAGGCATAAATTATGGCACCATACTAAATTTACTAATCTAGTAGATCATAGGCTACAAACTTTCAATTGGGCTAAGGAACCTGGTAATGAAAATGATCATGTATGATTGAAACTATGATTGAAAAGTTATATGATAATTAAGTTAAGATTGATAATAAGATGGTGATGACAATAAGGATAATTAGGATAATGGTTATGAACGAGGTGATGATGGTGATATACGAATTGTGTTGATTAAAATGATTAAAAGATCGCGTATGATGATGAACGGGTTCCATTATGATTATGATCACATTGATGATGATTATGATTCATTAATGATATCTAAAATAACGATAATAATAAATACGGTTAAGGATTTTATCGGGTTAGCGGGACGTCGCGGGTTCAAACCCGGACTTGGGCATTTTTAAGGATTACTCCTTTGAGGTAATTTGATTATTACTCTTTTTTTTATTTATTTATTATTATTATTATTATTATTATTATTATTATTATTATTATTATTATTATTATTATTATTATTATTATTATTATTATTATTATTATTATTATTGTTATTTTTATTATGATTATTATTAGCATTTTTAATGTAAGTAGTATTATTATTGAAACTAATTTTTTTTAAAAGTTTTCATATTTAATAACAGAACTAACATTAGTATTATTATTATTAAAATTATCATTATTTTTTTATCGTTATTATTTTTATTATCATATTTATTATTTCTAACACTAATATTATTATTTTATCATTGTTACTATCAGTATTATTAATATATCAAATAAAGATTTTCCATATAAAAAAATACTATTTACATAAAACATAACTATATTAATATGTTTGTAATAAATATTAACCATCTATTTAATGTATATAAAAATAAATATAGTTAATTTAGTTATTAATGAAACGTACAAGTTACTAAAATAACAATTAATAATAATACCTAAATTTGTTCGATTACAAATATATGTGTTAATATATAAAAATGATATAGGTTCGTGAATCCGAGGTCAACCCTACACTTGTTAAATGACGTCATATGTATTTTTACTACAAAATACAGTATGGTGAGTTTCATTACTCCCTTTTTATATATATTTTTGGGCTGAGAATATATGCGCTGTTTTATAAATGTTTTACGAAATAGGCACAAGTACTAAAACTAATTCTATGTGGGTTTAAACCAAAAATATACCCTTAGCTTGGTAACATTAAACTACTTGTCTATGTACGGTAGGCGCGAATCCTAAAGATTGATCTATTAGGCCTGACAAACCCCATCCTGACTATAGGATGCTTTAGTACTTCGAAGTTATATTAAACACACCTGATCTGGTGTACTTCAGAGGGTAAAACATGAACGTTAAGGCTTGTTACCGGGTGCCTACAACTTATAGAGTACTTTTATACACTTGCGAGTGTACATATATTTATAAACGGAAATCTTGTGGTCTATTAATATATTGAAATGATTGTTATGATAAACCTATGAACTCACCAACCTTTTAGTTGACACTTTTAAGCATGTTTATTCTCAGGTATGAATTAAGTCTTCTGCTGTGCATTTTGCTCAATCGAAGGATATTACATGGAGTCATTCATGGCATATTTAGGTCAGCACCTTGCAATGGGGCCAGATGTTGATGACTTTGTCCAGGTGGATTAGGACGGGTCATCACAGCTTACAACACAATAACCATGGTTAACCAAATCTTCGCAAGGGAATGACTTCGCGAAACAAGTCATCGATATTCATAACAACCATTAGTGCACTTAACACTTCGTACACTAACCCCACGGGTGGCATCTTAACACTTCGATACTTCACCCCGGGTGGCGTCTTAACACGTCGACACTTCACCCCGAGTGGTGTCTTAACACTTCGAAACTTCACTCTTCATTTTACTTGAGGTGGCATTTTAACACGTCGATACTTCACCTCGAGTGGCGCCTTAACACATCGGCACTTCACCCGTTATTCTCTTGGAGTGGCATCTTAGCACATCGATACTTCACTCCGGGTGGTGTCTTAACACATCGACACTTCACCCCGGGTGGCGTCTTAACACATCGACACTTCACCCGTCACATTACTTTGAGTGGTGTCTTAGCACATCGACACTTCACTCGTCACGTGGAATGTGGTGTCTTAGCACATCGACACTTCACATCTCACGATACAACAAATAAATACATTACATACCTACGCATATAATTATTCCACTCACTATATTAACCCTTCGTCATTGGGGTTATATAAGTCCACATCACACGCCCATGTGATAACGTACACACAAAGTGTGCACCTCACCAAAGTGGTCAACCAAAACGCACAACCGTGCTAATTGGACCTATACACAAGTCCAACAATTCCACCTATACGAGAAGCGAGCTCTATAAGCGAGAACCCCTTCACCCGACCCGCACCCATCCTACACATACATATGCATATAGGATATTAATACTCACCTTGTCGCCTTGAAGAATGCTACCGAATAATCCGCAATCGCCGATGGAATGTACCTAATCCATTTATCACATAACAAGTAACAATTAGGGTGGATATACAAATCAACCCAAATTGACAACTAGTGCAATTTCGACCCAAATGCACTTCCAAGCACAAACCGCGCCCAAACTAACCAATAATCACTAACACAAGTGAGAATGGTCCTAATATGCCAATCAAACCCAATCATAGGTGTTAAACACCTATCTTGCCTAAAATGACACTTAAACCCTAATTTGACCCATAAGAAGTCAATATCACGCCATTAGCAAGTTTTGACACCAAAACATATTTAACTCGGTTCTATGCTTCAACTTAATCCATTTTAAGTTTATAAACCTTATTAAATCGGCAATTGAGTCATAATCATCAACAAACCCTAATTTTGACTCTAGTCAAAATTAGTCAACCATAAGAACCCTAATGGTTTCCAAAACACCAATAATCACTAACACTAGTGATTATACACCATTTACAAGTCTTAAACATGGTTAAATCATTAACCAACCCAAAACCCGCCAAATATCAAAATAGCAAGTTTCTATAAACCCTCTTTATCAACCAAATGGGTTTTACAACTAACAATCTCAAACCCTAACTTGAATATCAAATCTAACAAATGAAATTCGGAGTTAGAACTTACCAATACTACCAAAACGTAGCTAGGAGCGAGATGAACAACTTTAAAACCCGAGCTTTAGCTAGAATTCGACTCCTTCTTCTCCAAATCAAGCTCTCTCACTCTAGAACTCTTCCTCTCTCTCTAAATATGGATGAGAGTGTTTGTGTGGGTGAGAAATGAGCTCCAATGGAGTTCTAGATCAGTTTTGGTGACCCTAAACCGACCCCGATTGAAAAGACCAAAGTACCCCTCATTTAAACCTTTTAAAAAAGCTAAAAATTGCTTCTGACACGATCGGAGCGCCGCTCCATAAGGTGGAGCGCCGCTCCAACCTTCAGGTCAGTTTTTAGAAACTTGTTTTGGCCATAACTTTTTGACCGTAGCTCCGTTTTTGATGAATCAAATATCGTTGGAAACGTAATAAGATTTTATTTCCAATGGTAAGGCTTTGAAACATCAACTCAAACTTTATTTGGGGTTGAAAAGATACGTACACACTTTGTCACTTCAGACAACGCCCAGTTTCCTTCGACGTTCGAGCAAACAACATGTACATGCTTCGTACACTTCATACACGTATCGTACACCATAAATACATTATGTACAATAAATATTTGGGTCTTACACCCTAACCCTTAAACGAATTAAACTAAAGAAATCAACATTAGAACTTACCACCACAATCAAAACGTATCTAGTGATGAGATGAACAACTTTATAACTCGAGCTAAGACCCGAAACTAGCTTCTTCTTCCTTTGCTTGAGCATTCTCACACTATGAATCTCTATCTCTCTAAAATTGAAGTGGAGGGGATGAGGTTGTTGGAAGTGGAGTAAATGGCACCCCAAGATCTGATCTAGTGGCCTTAAACTCGTCCCACATGTAAAAATACCAAAATTCCCCTTTAAAATATTTAAAATCCAACAGCTGGCCTGTAGTGACCCGAACTTTTCCATGTTTATATATATTAATTGAGATTGATATTTACATGACTAAATGTTTCCAACGTGTTAAGCAATCAAACTTGTTAAGACTTGATTAAATGAAATAAGTTTCATATAGACAATTGATCACCCAAGTTGACCGGCGATTCACGAACGTTACAAATTTGTAAAAACTACATGTTGTGGTATATATAGACATATATATATGGTTGACATGAGATTATGATGAGTAAGTATCTCACTAAGTATATTAACAATGTGTAATATACATAAGAAATGAGATTACTAAGTTAAGAAACTCGAAATGATATATATAACGATTATCGTTATGATAACGTCTACTAAATACATACGTATCATATTAAGATATTGATACACTTTATTTAACATGATAAAATGATATTTAAATATATCATTAGTGTGTTAACAATGAACTACATATGTAAAAACAAGACTACTAACTTAATGATTTCGAAACGAGACATATATGTAACGATTATCGTTGTAACGACATTTAAATGTATATATATCATATTAAGATATATTAATATATCATAATATCATGATAATATAATAATTTAACATCTCATTAGATATAATAAACATTGGGTTAACAACATTTAACAAGTTCGTTAACTTAAAGGTTTCGAATCAACATTTACATGTAACGACTAACGATGACTTAACGACTCAGTTAAAATGTATATACATGTAGTGTTTTAATATGTATTCATACACTTTTGAAAGACTTCAAGACACTTATCAAAATACTTCTACTTAACAAAAATGCTTACAATTACATCCTCGTTCAGTTTCATCAATAATTCTACTCGTATGCACCTGTATTCGTACTCGTACAATACACAGCTTTTAGATGTATGTACTATTGGTATATACACTCCAATGATTAGCTTTTAGAAGCCCATGTGAGTCACCTAACACATGTGGAAACCATCATTTGGCAACTAGCATGAAATATCTCATAAAATTACAAAAATATGAGTAATCATTCATGACTTATTTACATGAAAATAAAATTACACATCCTTTATATCTAATCCATATACCAACGACCAAAAACACCTACAAAAACTTTCATTCTTCAATTTTCTTCATCTAAGTGATCTCTCTCAAGTTCTATCTTCAAGTTCTAAGTGTTCTTCATAAATTCTATAAGTTCTAGTTCCATAAAATCAAGAATACTTCCAAGTTTACTAGCTTACTTCCAATCTTGTAAAGTGATCATCCAACTTCAAGAAATATTTCTTATTTACAGTAAGATATCTTTCTAATACAAGGTAATACTCATATTCAAACTTTGATTCAATTTCCATAACTATAACAATCTTATTTCGAGTGGAAATCTTACTTGAACTTGTTTTCGTGTCATGATTCTGCTTCAAGAACTTTTAAGCCATTCAAGGATCTTTTGAAGCTAGATCCATTTTTTTCTTTTCCAGTAGTTTTATCCAGAAAACTTGAGGTAGTAATGATGTTCATAACATCATTCGATTCATACATATAAAGCTATCTTATTCGAAGGTTTAAACTTGAAATCAATAGAACATAGTTTAGTTAATTCTAAACTTGTTCGCAAACAAAAGTTAATCCTTCTAACTTGACTTTTAAAATCAACTAAACACATGTTCTATATCTATATGATATGCTAACTTAATGATTTAAAATCTGGAAGCACGATGAACACCATAAAATCGGATATACGCCGTCGTAGTGAAACAGGGGGCTGTTTTGGTTTGGATAATTAAAAACTATGATAAACTTTGATTTAAAAGTTGTTCTTCTGGGAAAATGATTTTTCATATGAACATAAAACTATATCCAAAAATCTTGGTTAAACTCAAAGTGAAAGTATGTTTTTCAAAATGGTAATCAAGATGTCGTTCTTTCGATGGAAATGACTACCTCTTTAGTAATTGACATGTAACTTAAATTTCCGACTATAGACCTATACTTTTTCTGTATAGATTCATAAACTTAAGTTCAATATGAAACCATAGCAATTGGATTCACTCAAAACGGATTTAAAACGAAGAAGTTATGGGTAAAACAAGATTGGATATTTTTTTATCTTTTTAACTACGGGAAATGTTTAACGAATCTATACAAATCATATCCTAGCTAACTTATATTGTATTATACATGTATTCTAATATATTATGTAATCTTGGGATACCCTAGACATGTATCCAAATGTTTTGACATATCATATCGACCCATGTATATATATTATTTGGAACAACCATAGACACTCTATATGCAGTAATGATGGAGTTAGCTATACAGGGTTGAGGTTGATTCCAAAAATATATATACTTTGAGTTGTGATATAGCCTGAGACATGTATACACTGGGTCGTGGATTGATTCAAGATAATATATATCGATTTATTTCTGTACATCTAATTATGGACAACTAGTTGTAGGTTACTAACAAGGATAGCTGACTTAATAAACTTAAAACAGTAAAACGTATTAAAAATGTTGTAAATATATTTTGAACATACTTTGATATATATGTACATATTTGTTATAGGTTCGTGAATCGACCAGTGGCCAAGTCTTACTTCCCGACGAAGTAAAAATCTGTGAAAGTGAGTTATAGTCCCACTTTTAAAATCTAATATTTTTGGGATGAGAATACATGCAGGTTTTATAAATGATTTACAAAATAGACACAAGTACGTGAAACTACATTCTATGGTTGAATTATCGAAATCGAATATGCCCCTTTTTATTAAGTCTGGTAATCTAAGAATTAGGGAACAGACACCCTAATTGACGCAAATCCTAAAGATAGATCTATTGGGCCTAACAAACCCCATCCAAAGTACCGGATGCTTTAGTACTTCGAAATTTATATCATATCCGAAGGGTGTCCCGGAATGATGGGAATATTCTTATATATGCATCTTATTAATGTCGGTTACCAGGTGTTCACCATATGAATGATTTTTATCTCTATGTATGGGATGTATATTGAAATATGAAATCTTGTGGTCTATTATTACGACTTGATATATATAGGTTAAACATATAACTCGCCAACATTTTTATTGACGTTTAAAGCATGTTTATTCTCAGGTGAATACTAAGAGTTTCCGCTGTTGCATACTAAAATAAGGACAAAATTTGGAGTCCATGTTTGTATGATATTGTGTAAAAACTGCATTCAAGAAACATATGTCGAGGTAATATATTTCTATTGTAAACCATTATGTAATGGTCGTGTGTAAATAGTATATTTTAGATTATCATTATTTGATAATCTACGTATTGCTTTTGAAACCTTTATTGATAAAATAAAGGTTATCGTTGTTTTAAAAATGAATGCAGTCTTTGAAAAACGTCTCATATAGTGGTCAAAACCTCGCAACGAAATCAATTAATATGGAATGTTTATAATCAATATGAACGGGACATTTCAGTTGGTATCAGAGCGTTGGTCTTAGAGAATCAGAAAATTTGCATTGGTGTGTCTTATCGAGTTTGTTAGGATGCATTAGTGAGTCTGGACTTCGACCGTGTTTTCTTTAAAAATGATTGCTTAACATTTTTGTTGGAAACTATATATTATTAACATGTAAATATTATGTGATATATTAATCTCTTAACATGTTTGATATTATGTGATAGATGTCTACCTCTAGCACAAATCTCATTGACTCACCAAATAATAACGAAGAGTCGAATATATATTGGCAAGATTCACAAGTTCCAGAAGAACCGGAAGAAGAGGAAACGGAACCGGAAGAAGAGGAACCGGAAGAGAGGAACCAGAAGAAGAGGAACCAGAAGAAGAAGAGGTTCCGAAGGGGGGAATAGTAGGAACCACAGAAAACCGGTCAAATAAAAGAAAATCCTCAACCAATGGACCAAAGTTAATAATGGTCAACGGTGTTTCCGCTAAGGAAGCAAAATATTGGGAAAATTACCAATCTTCCGATGAATCGGATCCTGATGAGGATTCCGATGATGTTATAGAAATTACCCCGACCCAATTTAATGAGGCAAAAGAAAATAATAAGGGAAAAGGCATCAAAATAGAGAAATCTGATTCCGACCCCGATGAACTTTATATGTACCGTCAACACCAGTATTTTCAATATCGTGACAATAACCCGGGAACCTCTAAACCACCAGGTTTTTCTAAACCAATGTGGAAAACGATGACTCGTATTAGAGGAACATCATATATCCCTAGAAGATTAGGAAAAAGAACCAAGTCCGAAGAAGAAGCAACCAGTGATTCAGATTAGAGGGGTGTGAGCATGTTGTGTAATAAATGTATTGTAGTGTGCTTGTACTTTTATGTTCTATGTAAAAATTGCTTGTATTGTTTGTTTTTACGAATCTAATCCTTGTCTATTTTACAGTATAAAAACAAAATGGACGTTAAGGGTAGACAACCGAATAATTTAGAAGACCTACCAGAGGATATGATTGAAGAAATCTTGTCTAGAGTCGGTCAGAATTCATCAGCACATTTAGTTATGGCGAAATTAACTTGTCAAACATTTGAAAGACTTTCCAGAAATGCCTTAGTTTATAAAAGGCTTTCCTTTGATAGGTAGGGTATATCACATTGGGGAGACCGTAAGTTACGCCGTGTTTTCTTTAAAGCGTTAAATGCGGGGAACCCAAATGCAATTTTACACTACGGGTTAAGAACCTATTTTGACTCAACATATCCCAACATAGGATTTCGTGAATTAGCTAGAGCTTCTAACATGCAACATAAAGAAGCATGTTATGCTTACGGGTTAGTGATGTTCGCTTCTTACCAAAGTGAGAAAAAGAACATCGGATTGCAGCTTTTAAATAAAACTTTCCCACAAGTGACGGATTCAGTAGTTGGGGTGAGAAACAAGGTTTTTAGATTATTACGGGGCTGTTGGACATTACGAAACCCTCGTCCTTTTGACGACATTACAACATGCTGCCTAGCCAATGGTCATAACGGTTATTTTCCACAAGACCAAGGATGGGAAGTCGTCTTAGTAAAACCAGAATGCATGACTTGTTTCTGGAATTATGAATTACGTGTCTTTATTTCCTTTGATGAACAACTTGCGTATTAACTAGATTTATCTTCAAAACTGTCCTGTATCATAGTGTACTATATTTCATGTTATATGTAATATAGCGAAGTTGTAAGTTTGAAGAATATTTGTATGTGATATATTGTTATAATCAAGTTTTTCATATGGAATTGTAGTAGTTGAATTGTATATTAGCTACTAAATATGAACTTAACGGGTAGGTAGTACCCGAATTTAAACTTATAAAACGCTAATATGAAGAAAACGCTTTTATAAATGAGTTCATATTATGCTACGAGATACTATTGACTACTCTTAATATTCTGTATGATTAACTTGTTTCATTTGACTATTTTGATGGAAATGACACCGACTACTCGACACACCTTGAATATGAGCGAAGAGGAATTTCGTGCCTTTCTTGCTTCAAACATAGCCGCAGTACAGGCCATGCTACATAGCAACAATAACTCTGAATCTAGCAATACAGCTAACGGCGCAAGAAATCATGTAGGATGCTCCTACAAGGAATTCATTGCCTGCAAACCTTCAGAATTTGATGGGACCAAAGGACCAATCGGATTGAAACGGTGGACCGAGAAAGTTGAATCGGTCTTTGCCATAAGTAAGTGTGCTGAAGGAGACAAAGTGAAGTACGCTACGCATACCTTCACAGGTATTGCGTTAACATGGTGGAATACCTATCTAGAGCAAGTGGGACAAGATGCTGCTTACGCGCTACCGTGGTCAGCATTCAAGCACTTGATGAACGAGAAGTACCGTCCTAGAACCGAGGTCAATAAGCTCAAGTCAGAACTTAGAGAGTTACGAACACAGGGATTCGATATTACTTCGTACAAAAGATGATTCACAGAATTGTGCCTATTGTGTTCGAGAGCATTCGAAGATGAGGAAGAGAAGATCGACGTGTTTGTGAAAGGGTTACCGGAGAGAATTCAAGAAGATATAAGTTCACACGAGCCTGCCTCCATACAAAAGGCATGTAGAATGGCTCACAAACTAGTGAACCAGATTGAGGGAAGAATTAAAGAATAGGCGGTCGAAGAGGCCAACGTGAAGCTAGTCAAAAGAAAGTGGGAGGAAAACGGTGATAAGAGTCACCAAAACAACAACAAATATCCCAATAATCACAACATCAATCGCAACTACAAGAAATGGCAAAACAACAACAACAATAACAACAACTACAACAATCATCCCAACAACAATAACAACCTCAACAACAACAACAATCAGAAGCAGCTATGCCAAAGGTGTGAAAAGTATCACTCGGGGTTCTGCACCAAATTTTGCAACAAGTGTAAAAGAAATGGTCATACGCGGCGAAGCGTGAGGTCTACGGACCAGGGGTTAACAGAACGAAAGGAACAAATGGTGTCGGAATGAGTAATGGCGGAGCATGTAGTGTCGGAGCAAGTTATGCCAATGTAGTTTGTTATAAATGTGGAAAACCAGGCCACACTATTAGAAATTGCCCGAACCAGGAGAACACGAATGGACAAGGCCGCGAAAGAGTTTTCAATATTAATGCGGCAGAGGCACAGGAAGACCCGGAGCTTGTTACGGGTACGTTTCTTATTGGCAATAAATCTGCTTACGTTTTATTTGATTCGGGTGCGGATAGAAGCTATATGAGTAGAGATTTTTGTGCTAAATTAAGTTGTCCATTGACGCCGTTGGATAGTAAATTTTTACTCGAATTAGCAAACGGTAAATTAATTTCAGCAGATTATATATGCCGGAATCGAGAAATTAAACTGGGTAGCGAAATATTTAAGATTGATTTGATACCAGTAGAGTTAGGGAGTTTTGATGTAATAGTTGGCATGGACTGGCTGAAGGAGATGAAAGCAGAGATCATATGTTACAAAAATACAATTCGCATTGTACGAGAAGAAGGAGAACCCTTAATGATGTACGGAGAAAAGGGCAACACGAAGCTACATCTTATTAGTAATTTGAAGGCACAAAAACTAATAAGAAAAGGTTGCTATGCTGTTCTAGCACACGTCGAGAAAGTACAAACTGAAGAAAAGAGCATCAATGATGTTCCCGTCGCAAAAGAATTTCCTGATGTATTTAAAAAAGAATTACCGAGATTACCCCCACATCGATCCGTTGTATTTCAAATAGATCTTATACCAGGAGCTACACCAATAGCTCGTGCTCCTTACAGACTCGCACCCAGTGAGATGAAAGAACTGCAAAGCCAACTGCAAGAACTATTAGAACGTGATTTCATTCGACCAAGTACATCACCATGGGGAGCTCTTGTTTTGTTTGTCAAGAAGAAGGATGGTACATTTAGGTTGTGTATTGACTACAGAGAGTTGAATAAACTTACCATCAAAAACCGTTATCCACTGCCGAGAATTGATGACTTATTTGATCAACTACAAGGCTCGTCGGTTTATTCGAAAATCGATTTACGTTCTGGATATCATCAAATGAGAGTAAAGGAGGATGATATTCCAAAAACTGCTTTTAGGACGCGTTATGGTCATTACGAGTTTATGGTTATGCCATTTGGAGTGACTAACGCACCAGCTGTGTTCATGGACCTTATGAACCAAGTGTGTGGGCCATATCTTGACAAGTTTGTCATTGTTTTCATCGATGACATACTTATTTACTCAAAGAATGATCAAGAGCACGAAGAACATTTGAGAAAAGTGCTAGAAGTATTGAGGAAAGAAAAACTGTACGCAAAGTTTTCAAAGTGTGCATTTTGGTTGGAAGAAGTTCAATTCCTCGGTCATATAGTGAACAAAGAAGGTATCCAGGTGGACCCGGCAAAGATCGAAACCGTTGAAAAGTGGGAAACCCCAAAAACTCCGAAGCATATACGTCAATTTTTAGGATTAGCTGGTTACTACAGAAGATTCATCCAAGATTTCTCCAAAATAGCAAAACCCTTGACTGCATTAATGCATAAAGGGAAGAAATTTGAATGGAAGGATGAACAAGAGAAGGCATTTCAGTTATTGAAGAAAAAGCTAACTGCGGCACCTATATTGTCATTGCATGAAGGGAATGATGATTTTGTGATTTATTATGACGCATCAAAGCAAGGTCTCAGTTGTGTATTAATGCAACGAACGAAGATGACTGCTTATGCGTCTAGACAATTGAAGATTCACGAGCAAAATTTTACAACTCACGATTTGGAATTGGGTGCTGTTGTTTTTGCATTAAAGACTTGCAGGCATTATTTATATGGAGTCAAAAGTATTATATATACCGACCACAAAAGTCTCCAACATATATTTAATCAGAAGCAACTGAATATGAGACAACGCAGGTGGATTGAACTGTTGAATGATTATGATTTTGAGATTCGATACCACCCGGGGAAGGCGAATGTGGTAGCCGATGGTTTGAGTAGAAAGGACAGAGAACCTATACGGGTAAAAGCTATGAATATAATTATTCGTACTAACCTTACTACTCAAATAAAGGAGGCGTAACAGGGGGTTGTAAAAGAAGGAAAGTTGAAGAATGAGATACCCAAAGGATCAGAGAAACATATTAATTTTCGGGAAGACGGAACCCGATATAGGGCTGATAGAATTTGGGTACCAAGGTTTGGAGATGTGAGAGAAATGGTACTTAAAGAAGCACATAAAACCAGATATTCAATACATCCCGGAGCGGGGAAGATGTATAAAGATCTCAAGAAACACTTTTGGTGGCCGGGTATGAATGCCGATATTGCTAAATATGTAGGAGAATGTTTGACGTGTTCTAAGGTCAAAGCTGAACATCAGAAACCATCAGGTCTACTACAACAACCTGAAATCCCGGAATGGAAATGGGAAAACATTACCATGGATTTCATTACTAAATTGCCAAGGACTGCAAGTGGTTATGATACTATTTGGGTAATAGTTGATCGTCTCACCAAGTCAGCACACTTCCTGCCAATGAGAGAAGATGACAAAATGGAGAAGTTGGCACGATTGTATTTGAAGGAGGTTGTCTCCAGACATGGAATACCCGTTTATATTATCTCTGATAGGGATGGTAGATTTGTTTCAAGGTTCTGGCAGACGTTGCAACAAGCATTGGGGACTCGTCTAGACATGAGTACTGCCTATCATCCACAAACTAATAGGCAGAGCGAAAGGACGATACAAACGCTTGAAGACATGCTACGAGCATGTGTTATTGATTTTGGAAACAGTTTGGATCGACACCTACCGTTAGCAGAATTTTCCTACAACAACAGTTATCATTCTAGTATTGAGATGGCGCCGTTTGAGGCACTTTATGGTAGAAAGTGCAGGTCTCCGATTTGTTGGAATGAAGTGGGGAATATACAGATTACGGTTCCGGAGATAATACAAGAAACTACCGATAAAATCATCCAAATTCAACAACGATTAAAAATCGCCCAAAGTCGACAAAAGAGCTACGCGGACAGTAAAAGAAAAGATATAGAGTTTGAAATTGGAGAAATGGTCATGCTTAAGGTTTCACCTTGGAAAGGCGTTGTTCGATTTGGTAAACGGGGGAAACTAAATCCAAGGTACATTGGACCATTCAAGATTATAGATCGTGTCGGGCCAGTAGCTTACCAACTGGAGCTACCTCAACAACTCGCAGTGGTACATAACACTTTCCACGTCTCGAATTTGAAGAAATCTTTTGCTAAAGAAGATCTCACTATTCCGTTGGACGAAATCTAAATCAATGAAAAACTTCAATTCATTGAAGAACCCGTTGAAATAATGGATCGTGAGGTTAAAAGACTTAAGCAAAATAAGATACCGATTGTTAAGGTTCGATGGAATGCTCGTAGAGGACCCGAGTTCACCTGGGAGTGTGAAGATCAGATGAAGAAGAAATACCCGCATCTATTTCTTGAAGATTCGTCAACACCTTCAACAGCTTAAAATTTCGGGATGAAATTTATTTAACGGGTAGGTACTGTAGTGACACGAACTTTTCCATGTTTATATATATTAATTGAGATTGATATTTACATGACTAAATGTTTCCAACGTGTTAAGCAATCAAACTTGGTAAGACTTGATTAAATGAAATAAGTTTCATATAGACAATTGATCACCCAAGTTGACCGGCGATTCACGAACGTTACAAATTTGTAAAAACTACATGTTGTAGTATATATATACATATATATATGGTTGACATGAGATTATGATGAGTAAGTATCTCGCTAAGTATATTAACAATGTGTGATATACATAAGAAATGAGATTACTAAGTTAAGAAACTCGAAATGATATATATAACGATTATCGTTATGATAATGTCTACTAAATACATATGTATCATATTAAAATATTGATACACTTTATTTAACATGATAAAATGATATTTAAATATATCATTATGTGTGTTAACAATGAACTACATATGTAAAAACAAGACTACTAACTTAATGATTTCGAAACGAGACATATATGTAACGATTATCGTTGTAACGACATTTAAATGTAAATATATCATATTAAGATATATTAATATATCATAATATCATGATAATATAATAATTTAACATCTCATTAGATATAATAAACATTGGGTTAACAAAATTTAACAAGATCGTTAACTTAAAGGTTTCAAATCAACATTTACATGTAACGACTAACGATGACTTAACGACTCAGTTAAAATGTATATACATGTAGTGTTTTAATATGTATTCATACACTTTTGAAAGACTTCAAGACACTTATCTAAATACTTATACTTAACAAAAATGCTTACAATTACATCCTCGTTCAGTTTCATCAACAATTCTACTCGTATGCACCTGTATTCGTACTCGTACAATACACAGCTTTTAGATGTATGTACTATTGGTATATATACTCCAATGATCAGCTTTTAGCAGCCTATATGAGTCACCTAACACATGTGGGAACCATCATTTGACAACTAGCATGAAATATCTCATAAAATTATAAAAATATGAGTAATCATTCATGACTTATTTACATGAAAATAAAATTACACATCCTTTATATCTAATCCATATACCAACGACCAAAAATACCTACAAACACTCTCATTCTTCAATTTTCTTCATCTAAGTGATCTCTCTCAAGTTCTATCTTCAAGTTCTAAGTGTTCTTCATAAATTCTATAAGTTCTAGTTTCATAAAATCAAGAATACTTCCAAGTTTACTAGCTTACTTCCAATCTTGTAAAGTGATCATCCAACTTCAAAAAATCTTTATTATTTACAGTAAGATATCTTTCTAATACAAGGTAATACTCATATTCAAACTTTGATTCAATTTCTATAACTATAACAATCTTATTTCGAGTGGAAATCTTACTTGAACTTGTTTTCGTGTCATGATTCTGCTTCAAGAACTTTCAAGCCATCCAAGGATCCTTTGAAGCTAGATCCATTTTTCTCATTTCTAGTAGTTTTATCCAGAAAACTTGAGGTAGTAATGATGTTCATAACATCATTCGATTCATACATATAAAGCTATCTTATTCGAAGGTTTAAACTTGAAATCACTAGAACATAGTTTAGTTAATTCTAAACTTGTTCGCAAACAAAAGTTAATCCTTCTAACTTGACTTTTAAAATTAACTAAACACATGTTATATATCTATATGATATGCTAAATTAATGATTTAAAACCTGGAAACACGATGAACACCATAAAATCGGATATACGCCGCCGTAGTGAAACCGGGGGCTGTTTTGGTTTGGATAATTAAAAACTATGATAAACTTTGATTTAAAAGTTGTTCTTCTGGGAAAATTATTTTTCATATGAACATGAAACTATATCCAAAAATCTTGGTTAAACTCAAAGTGAAAGTATGTTTTTCAAAATGGTAATCAAGATGTCGTTCTTTCGACGGAAATGACTACCTCTTTAGTAATTGACATGTAACTTAAATTTCTGACTATAGACCTATACTTTTTATGTATAGATTCATAAACTTAAATTCAATATGAAACCATAGCAATTGGATTCACTCAAAACGGATTTAAAACAAAGAAGTTATGGGTAAAACAAGATTGGATATTTTTGATCTTTTTAGCTACGGGAAATGTTTAACGAATCTATACAAATCATATCCTAGCTAACTTATATTGTATTATACATGTATTCTAATATATTATGTAATCTTGGGATACCATAGACACGTATGCAAATGTTTTGACATATCATATCGACCCATGTATATATATTATTTGGAACAACCATAGACACTCTATATGCAGTAATGTTGGAGTTAGCTATACAGGGTTGAGGTTGATTCTAAAAATATATATACTTTGAGTTGTGATCTAGCCTGAGACGTGTATACACTGGGTCTTGGATTGATTCAAGATAATATATATATCGATTTATTTCTGTACATCTAATTATGGACAACTAGTTGTAGGTTACTAACAAGGATAGCTGACTTAATAAACTTAAAACAGTAAAACGTATTAAAAATGTTGTAAATATATTTTAAACATACTTTGATATATATGTACATATTTGTTATAGGTTCGTGAATCAACCAGTGGCCAAGTCTTACTTCCCGACGAAGTAAAAATCTGTGAAAGTGAGTTATAGTCCCACTTTTAAAATCTAATATTTTTGGGATGAGAATACATGCTGGTTTTATAAATAATTTACAAAATAGACACAAGTACGTGAAACTACATTCTATGGTTGAATTATCGAAATCGAATATGCCCCTTTTTATTAAGTCCGGTAATCTAAGAATTAGGGAACAGACACCCTAATTGACGTGAATCCTAAAGATAGATCTATTGGGCCTAACAAACCTCATCCAAAGTACTGGATGCTTTAGTACTTCGAAATTTATATCATATCCGAAGGGTGTCCCGGAATGATGGGGATATTCTTATATATGCATATTGTTAATATCGGTTACCAGGTGTTCACCATATGAATGATTTTTATCTCTATGTATGGGATGTATATTGAAATATGAAATCTTGTGGTCTATTGTTACGATTTGATATATATAGGTTAAACCTATAACTCACCAACATTTTTGCTGACGTTTAAAGCATGTTTATTCTCAGGTGAATACTAAGAGCTTTCGCTGTTGCATACTAAAATAAGGACAAGATTTGGAGTCCATGTTTGTATGATATTGTGTAAAAACTACATTCAAGAAACATATGTCGATGTAATATATTTCTATTGTAAACCATTATGTAATGGTCGTATGTAAACAGTATATTTTAGATTATCATTATTTGATAATCTACGTAATGCTTTTAAAACCTTTATTGATAAAATAAAGGTTATGGTTGTTTTAAAAATGAATGCAGTCTTTGAAAAACGTCTCATATAGAGGTCAAAACCTCGCAACGAAATCAATTAATATGGAACGTTTATAATCAATATGAACGGGACATTTATATATATATATATATATATATATATATATATATATATATATATATATATATATATATATATATATATATATATATATATATATATATATATATATATATATATATATATATATATATATATATATATAAAGTTGTTCGATTTCAACTATGTGTGTTAATATATATATAAATGATTTAGGTTCATGAATCTGAGGTCAACCCTGCATTGTTCAGTTTCGTCATATGTATTTTTACTACAAAATACAGTATTGTGAGTTCATTTGCTCCCTTTTACTCTTTACATTTTTGGGACTGAGAATACATGCGCTGTTTTTACAAATGCTTTATTAAATGCTTTTGAAATATATTTTTGAACTGCAAATACATGAAATGCTTCTATAAATGTTTGACGAGATAGACACAAGCAAAACATTCCTCGAATGAATTATTATGCAGACATAAGTTCTGTGGATTATTATTGAATTATGTGGACTTAATAATTGCCACTAATTGTTGAGAATATTTTTCCCCTGATTATTATTGCTTGGTAACCTAAGAATTAGGGAACATCACTAATTTTGAGAATTAGTGCACGCCTAATTGACGCGAATCCTAAAGGTAGCTACCGGGTTTAACACCCCCACCCAGAATGTTCACTAGACGGAAGAGCTAGTGGGCGTGGTGTTTAGTAATTCGAAGTTTATATATTATACAGACGAGAGGTTCTATTTTGGGGATATTATTTATGCGCATTATATGTTAAGGTCGGTTACCATGTTGAGCAATGAAATCGAAATGAATGTTATGTATCGAGAGAATGATTTTTATACACAGGTTATGTGTATTAGTTTTATGCACGAGATATGTGCACGATTATTTAAAAATTGCAAGGCAACCTACGGGGGAGAAAAGGATACGAACCTACTATGCTAAGCATTATGAAAAATGGTTTCGTACACGTGATAGGTGTACTGTATTTAAATCTTGTGGTCTATCAAAATGATGAATTTTATTGTTTTATTATAAACCTATGAACTCACCAACCTTTTGGTTGACACTTTAAAGCATGTTTATTCTCAGGTACGAAAGAAATCTTTCGCTGTGCATTTGCTCATATTACATGGAGTCGTTCATGGCATATAAAGGTCAGAACCTCGCAATGGGACCAACTGTTGATGACTTTGTCCAGATGGATTAGGACGGTTCACTTCAGGTGGTATCAGAGCGGTGGTCTTAGCGAACCAGGTCTTGCATTAGTGTGTCTAACTGATAGTTGTTTAGATGCATTAGTGAGTCTGGACTTCCACCGTGTCTGCATGTCAAAAGTTTTGCTTATCATTTCGTATCGAAAATCATCTACTTATCATCCTTAGGAAATTACCTGCTTATCATTCCTAGTCTAGACACATTTTACTGCATTGATTGCATGAATAGTGTATAGACAAAATTCATATCATAGCGTATCTGTTACTGTAGATTTGCCTGACATATGCCGTAAATTCCTCTGTAATCTACGAAATCTTTTGTTCTATATATATATAGATATTCTATTTAATTAGAATACCATCCGATAGCCGAAAATCATTTCATATTGAAAAATCCTTTATTCGAAAGTACGAAATGGGACTCGTCACTAGTTCAAGTTCTTCGGAACCCGACAGCTATTCCGACAAGGATGTTCACCTAAACTCCGGAAGCAGCGTCACCAAAATGAATTCAATTAATTAGCCATCCCCAATTCATCTGATGAATTCGTAGTCTACTTAATAAATGGAGACGAGAAAAAGGCGATCCTTTCCACCAACCGAATTCACCTCTTTGCGATGAACCTGAAGCACTTACCGGCGAACCTATTCATAATACCATTTTCTCTCTCATTTACAGAGTATCTCGTCATGATTATATACCATCTCAGATTCTAGATCTTATTCATCCGCTCGTCCAAACCGACAATCATCCCGGAATAATAGAAGAAGTCAACGAACTTCGCGCTTGAGTAATCAATTTGGAGAATATGGTGCAAAACTTACCAACTTCAGCAACATCAACAGTACCATCACCACCAACAACAGCAATATCCGCATCCCGTACCTCAACATTACAATCTGTACCTCGAACATCAACATCATACGCACCATAGATACCAAGGAGTACCAACAACAATGAACGATGAACTATTGATCCATAACTTCATTGAAGAAATATTCTGCGAAGAATATGTGGTTTCTAAAAGTTTTAGAGATTACTTATTCTAGCTCAAACCGAAAAGCAAATGAGTTTAATATCATATTAACTCATTAAATCCATGATTACATCTGAATAAAATATATATGTATATATATTTTCATAAAGATTGTAGTTAAAAGTTCTTTTGTACAAACTGTTAATGATGAAAATATTTTAACGGGTAGGTAATACCCGAGGAATATTTAGATTTCTCATTAATAAATTACACTGTACATTCTTCAATTCAGATTTAGCTGTCAATAGTAATACTGCCCAAATCCGCACATATACGTATCCGTTCACCAAAGAACAACTATTTCCATTCAAATTTAATTTCATATTCGGATTTTGACCGATCAAAATCCAAGTCAAGATTTAACAGAAGACATCACTTTTAGTTTCCTACATCTTTCAAAGCCATACTTTGAATTCAAAACTGTGACAGATCCATTGGCGTATTATTACCAAAAATAACTTTACAATACCTTTCCAAAATTAGTCAATTTTGTCACAGCTCCAGCAAATCAACTTCGACTTTCATTCGGATTAGCCTTATTATAACTTTGATATATAAGTTTGCTACTTGATTTCATCCTAAACAATCATTCATATCCTGACGATTACCATCGGCGTTTAATCATCTAAAAACACAATTCTCCTTAAACCACCTCAGATTGATGACCGATGATTCAGATATGGTAGCATTAAATGCAGAGGGAACAGCAAAATTATAGATGGTCTAAATGGCCAAAAGTTTGATATTAAAGAATGGAATGTTGGGAACGCTCGATAAAAAAATTTGGTACTGAAAAACAAATTAAGCTAACCATGAAGGAGACCAAGGACTAAATTCTGTAATCAAAGAATCCAGGTAATTCTGGATCCAATGAAATCTTCAACAAATATCTTGCTCTGAATTCATGTTAAAATCTTGCGGAAAATTTTTCTTCATCAACTTTCGAACTTATAAATTCCAAAATATCATCATAAATATCTTCGATATTTCTGAGGATATTTTTATTAGTATTCTTGTCCGAAATTATTTATCTCTTCATGCTATCTATATTACATCATAAAAGAAATTGTTTTAGTTTCTAAATTCTATAACCTTCGAGTTTAAATTATGAATGATTTCTGGAGAAATGTTGGGGATTGAAGCATGAGTTAGTATAATATAATGACGCCCGGCTAACGTGATTATATTACAGTAAGTCATCCTGAATTTCTAATGGAACGTGATGATGGTTCACAGTAGATCACACCCTCATCATGTACCATGTTACATAACTCTTTCATTCTAATTAACCTCTAAACATACCAAGAACATAATTACTTGATAGTTCTATTTTTCCCGAATATTCTAGTAAATTTGACAAATCAAATCATGCTAATACATTACTTTCTGCTTTGAATATTATAGTCAATCAAAACTCTATACCTACGAATTCTGGACCATTATTCGCTTGACTTGAAGTAGAATGAGAGTGGTGACATTAAGGAAACAAAGAAGGTGAATTTATAGTGAAATATCAGACATAACAATCAAGGCAGTTTACCGCATTTAATTAAAGAGGATCTTAAATTTCCATAATCATCAAAGAATCAAATCTTATATAGATTTCGAGGATTTTTCATTCCTTAAATTCCGGAAATCAACCAGGACTACGTCAAAAATTAAGACGAATCTCAATCCCTTTGTTTCAAATTTTGGCGATAGCTTCACTTATACTCTTCGAATAAACGAATCATGTTATCAATATTACTCTATGGTAATAAAATTCTAATTTTATCAACTCATATTCGTCATGAAAGCATTCTTATTGTTAACCATGATAACCACACTCAAATTTCGGGACGAAATTTCTTTAACGGGTAGGTACTGTGACGACCCGGGAATTTCCGACCAAATTTAAACTTGATCTTTATATGATTTCGACACGATAAGCAAAGTCTGTAATGTTGAGTCTTGAAAATTTTGAAACTATATTCATATATTCAATTGGCCTTTGACTGTTCCCGACGACTCACGATACGATTACTTGTAAATAAATATGCATAAATTTAAAATGAAATATTATATTGTAAATTGCTAGAATTAATTTTGTTAACTAATAATAGTATATAATAATTATTATTTTAAAGTATCTATATTTATAAATAAAAGTATATTGAATATAATATTAAATGATTGCAATATTCGTTTGTCGTTTCAAATTATTGTCCGGAAAAGTGTATATATATTTGTAAATGTAAATATGTACTACATAGGTATACACACTTTACACAGATTCTTCATTTTCATATTTACATTTCACCACAAATAGTGGTACACAAGCATAAATAAAGACATAGTAGGATAGAAAGATGGGAGTCTTACTATTAATATTCGATTAAATTACATTTTTGAATCGAAACAACCGTTAAAGATATTGTTTTGGTAAAGTATGTTTGATTTGCAGTCTTAGAAAATGTAGTGGGTGACATTAGGGATAATTGTCCACATAATTAAAAAGAGGTGGGTTATTTTATAAGTCTTAATATGGTTAAAGCTTTTCATATTTTAGTAAAAATATCTGGACACTGGATTCAACTGTCCCCACTTGTTACTAGCTTAGCTTTTCACGTCCGTGAACTATGGGACACAAATTTTGAGTGGTTCGAATATTGTTTTCACACATGACCATAATCTTTTGTTTTCTTTCTAATCTAAATATATATATGTGTAAATATATATACATTATATGCTGTCCAGATTCACACAATCAAACTTTATATTACTTTTGAACCTCTCTCCTCAAACCTTGCTTCTACTAAGCTTACTTCTCTTTTCATCCAGCTGGATACCATTTACAAACACCACTCACATAAAACTAAATAAAGTGGTAGAAGAAAATATAGAAAACATAAAATCAAAGTGTTACTGCTTCTGGTTCGTGACTACAAGAACTCCACTAACGTGGCTGCTGCGTCTAATGACCTCGATTTGGACGTGTCCACAAGAGCGATGATTGAACCCTTGTTGCGTACTACTGCTGTATCAAGTTAAAAACTAACCACCTCTCTTCTTTTTGGTTACCAACCCAACAACCATTAAAACCCATCAACTAATCTATTAACCACGATCACCGTTGTCTAAAAACCCATAACACCGCCACCTAGCTGCTGTTATTACTACTCTTTTTCTGATGTACTGCAGTCGAGTCACTCTCACACTAAATGTCATAACTTCAAAGCTACTTTGTACATTTAAAAGCAACTAACAAAAAGCCTTATCCAAACAAGCTAACAAAAGCGTTTATTTTAGCCACAATAGTAGTTAAAGATAAAGGGGAATTAGAAGTGTGTAGTTTTAAAAGTGTTTAATTTGGCGTTAATACAAAAGTGGAAGTGGCGAATTCTCTTGTCCCCAAATTCCTTATAAGTTAGAGTAACAAAAGTGATCCACGGTAGCAAAGCGGGTTTAGAG